>NC_057862.1:220158861-221439861 GCF_019393635.1 Dromiciops gliroides | reverse complement strand
TATTCTATGTAAAAAGTTTTGCAAACCTTAATGTGTTATGTAACTAATTTTTCCTTATTATTATTATCATGTACAAAAAAGAACTCACCTTCTTCCTTAAATTGATCCAATCTCCCCTGTCCTTTTGATAATACCTCTATGCTTCTAGTTACCCAGGTTCGGATAGAGGAGTATTGAGGGAAGGCCAGTACCACTGCCTGTGAGGGCTGCTGAAATTTGTTCAGGGCTGCTTTTCACCTTTGGTGTATACCTGCCACCCAGTTCTTACCTGTGACTCCAAGCAGCTGTAGCACAACACTGTGGCCATAACACATTAACTATTTCAACAGATGGGCTAAACCAGGTAGAGGGAAACCAAGGGGCCTCAGACTTATTGGTGAGTTAGGGAGGTGTCTATCCCAAGAATGTGTAAATTTCTCCAGAGTGGAATAGACAGATATGAACCTTTTGTTTCAATGGTCTGTGAAGGCATTCGAAGCAAGCACGGTGGAGGGCTTGGAGCTGGGTTAGACACTGAAGATACCAAGATCATCCACTGTATCCTGAGCCACTGCCAGTCATCTTGACTTTTGTCTTGCCACTGGAGCCCACTGACTCTGGAAGAGAGAGTGAGGCTGACCACTTTGTACAACTCTGCCTCACTCACATCCAGTTCGTGCATGAGACAAAAGACATCACCTATATTATTTTACATTTTTACCTGCCTCAGATTCTTGTGGCAATAGGCAAATTATGAAGCAGCAGGTGTGTATACATTGGGAGCTGTAGGCACAGACCTGAACGCAGGCAGCTTAAGCTACAGGGTCATTTCTCACTGTACTGAAGCAGCAGTGAGATTTGACAGGCCCCTGGATATCTGAGCGGCCTTTTTGAGGACCTTACTGCTCATTTCCTGGCATGATGAAGGAGCTAGAAAATGTGCCCTAAAAATTGTCTGCTTCACCAAACCCTGGCCTGCTTCAGCAGCAGGCAGACATCCCATTCTGTGTTTGAAACACACACACACACAAAACATACATACACATGCACACACACATGCACACACTCAAACACGTACACAAATACAAAAACTTTTGTGGAGATGATTTCACTCAAGATTGGCACATGGAATGTGTGCATAATAATATAATGACAACGTGAAATCCAGTAGACCTAAAAGATGAACAACTCTTGTTGAAAGAGAATTTAGCAGGTATGAAATCCAAGTAGCAGCAGCCCTTATTGAAACAAGTTTGGCAAATGAAGGCTAGCTTACCAAAGTCAGAGCTGGATACATGTTTTTCTGGAGTGGCCAGAGTGATGGGGAGTTCTGTGAAGCTGACAAAGGTCAGCAAAAGCAGTGTCCCCAAAGCAAAGTAACTACCAGCATACTTAATGTCAAGAGAATAGAGTGCTTCCCCTAACATCAACAGTTGGTTAATAAATCGGATAGAAAGCTGAGCCAATATACTTTGTCAATAGTGGAGTAGGAGAAGATTGAATAACTTTCAGAGACTTGGTATACAGCACCACATTTACTCAAGATTGGTTTGGGAAAAATGATGGGGAAATTCAGAAGCTGCTAAATGAAAAATGAGAACTCCTTAGGATTTACCAATATGATGATTCATCTGTTCCTAAGAAGGCAGCATTTAACTTAATCAAAAGTAAAGTGCAAACAAACCTTAGAAAGATCTAAGAAGGCAGATGAAATTCAGTTTTTTTTTAATAAAGTATTTTATTTTTTTTCCAGTTACATGTAAAGATAGTTCTCAACTTTGGTTTATACAAGCGTTCCAATTTCAGATTTTTCTCCCTCCCTCCCCTTCCTCCCCCCTCCCCTAGATAGCAGGTAATCTTATATAAGTTATATATATATATATATATATATATATATATATATATATATATACATATATATATATATATGTAATAACAATAAACCTATTTCTGCATTAGTCATGTTATAAGAGATAAATCAGAGCAATGAGGAAAAACCTCAAAATAGAAAAAAAAACAGCACCAAAACCAAAAGAAATAGTGTGGTTCAATCAGCATCTATACTCCACAGTTCTTTTTTTTTTCCTGGATTTGCTGAAGTTCAGTTTTATGCTGATAGTAACAATACAAAGCACATTTATGATGTCATAAAGGCAATTTATGGGCCAAAGACCCATGGTGCATCTCAACTGCTCAGCACTGATGAAGCCATCCTGATTAGTGATAAGGACATGATCCTGGAGAGATAAGCTAAATACTTCCATAGTGTTTTCAACAGATCATCATCAATCAATGGTGAAGCCATTGACCATTTACCTCCAGATTAAGTCAATCCCTCTCTAGCCTAACTTCCAACTGAAGAAGAGGTTTTGAATACCATTAAGCTCCTCTCATGTGTCAAAGTGCCTGGTGCTGATTCTATTCCAGCTAAGATTTACAAGGCAGAGGATCCACTGTTTATTATGAAAGCTGGCTGAAATTTTCCAGATTATACAGCAAGAGCAAGTCATCTCCCAGGAGATCAAGGATGCCCCCACTGTCCAAATAGATTGT
The DNA here is from genome assembly GCF_019393635.1 of Dromiciops gliroides. Classification (NCBI taxonomy): domain Eukaryota; kingdom Metazoa; phylum Chordata; class Mammalia; order Microbiotheria; family Microbiotheriidae; genus Dromiciops; species Dromiciops gliroides. The sequence goes on along the minus strand of NC_057862.1, from coordinate 221,437,329 downwards.
CCTGTGACAATCACAGAGGGCTCTCTCTCTCTCTCTCTCTCTCTCTCTCTCTCTCTCTCTCTCTCTCTCACTCTCTCTCTGTCATTCAGTTCCTGCAACATTCTTGCTAGAGTCTTCCTTAATAGACTGATCCTTTGTCTGTAAGATGGTCACCTACCTGAGAGCCAGTGTGGCTTCAGAAAGGGCTGAGGAAAAGTTAATATGGTGTTTGATTCCTGAAAACTCCAAGGGAAATGCTAGGAACAGAATAGATGTCTGTACACAGAGTTCATCAGTTTGACCAAGGACTTTGATGAGGTCAGTCATGAGGGCTTGTGGAAAATCATCATAAATTTTGGTCGCATAGAGAAGTTCATCAATATTGTATGTCAGTTTCATCATGACATTTTTGCATGGGTTCTGAATAATAGACGATGCTCTCATGCTTTCCCAGTCACCCTCGGAGTGAAGTAGGGCTGTGTGCTTATTCCTATGCTTTTTATCATGATGTTTTCAGCAATGTTGTTGGAAGCCTTCAATGAGGATGAAAATAGCATCAAGGTCAGCTGCTGCACAGATGATAAGTTATTTAATTTGAAAAGGCTACAAGATAAGACCAAAGTGGAGGGAGAGTTGGTGTGTGACATTTTGTTTGAAGATTATAATACATTCAATGCAGCCTCTGAGGCTGAAGGATGCAACAAAGCATGAATCAATTCTCTGCTGTTTATGCTAATTTTGGTTTGACAATTAACACCAAGAAAATAGAGGTTCTCCTCCAGCCATCACCACACCATCCATACATGGAACCACTGGTTATACCAAATGGAGAAATTTTGAATGCTGTGGACAAGTTCACTTACTTTGGCAGTTTATTTTCCAGAGATGTACTCAGAAATGATGACGTTGATGTATGCATTTCCAGGGCTAGCTCAGTGTTTTGGTAGGCTCTGAAGTAAGTATAGGACAGATGAGGTATTAGACTGATTACCAAACTGAAAGGGCTAGAGAACCATTGTGCTGACCACATTGTTGTATGCCTGTGAATCCTCAACAGTATATCAGGGTCATGCCAGGAAATGGAATCATTTCCATTTGAATTGTTTTAGAAAGATTTTGAAGATTACTTGGCAAGATAAGGGATTGGACAATAAAGTCCTTTCTTGAGCTGAACTACCAGGCATTCAAACTCTATTACAGAGAACCCAACTTTGATGAGCTGGCCACATTATACAAATGCCACACAAATTTTCCTAAAAGATTGTTTTATGGAGAACTCAAGCAAAGCAAAGGCTCACATGGAGGTCAGAAGAAGGAATACAAGAATACTCTGATTGTTAGACATGGATGACACTGGCACAAAACCACCCAGAATGGCATGCCAGCATCAAGGAAGGTGCTGTACTCTATGAGCAAAGCCAAATTGCAGTAACTAAAAGAAATTTGAGATACCCAAATTTAGAGACATCTCTGCTCCAAATGTTCATATGGACTATTTGTGCTTGACCTAACCCAGGGTCATACTTGTCTTATCAGCCACAGTGGGACACACTGCACCTTGACCCTTACATAGTGATGTTATTTCGGTCCTCTTCAAGCATGAAGGACAACAAACAACCAGTCACCCAGTTTGGGAACCTCAGAGGCTTCCTCAATTCATCCATTCCCTGACTCCCAAAAATCAGTGAGGTGCTAAATCTTAATGATTTTAATTTCACACCTTTTACATTTGCTTTACTCAAATGCCCACCACTTTAGCTAAAGTCCTAATCACCTCTCACTTAAACCATTGCAACAGTGTCATTCTGGCTTATAATTTCTTCCTTTTCTATTCTGCTGACAAAATAATCTTTATAAAGCATATTTCATTATATCATCTCTCTGCTCAAGAACTATCAATGGCTCCTTATTGCCTATAGGATCAAATACAAATTCTTAAGCTTGGTTTTTAAAGATCTTTATCCTGCTCTCTCTGGCCTTTTCAGATAGTTTAAAGGTTTTTCTTTATGCAATCTGTACTCAAGGAATATCATCCTATATGCTGTTGCCACCCCCCCCCTCTATTTCCTTCCTCTGTACCACTGAAAGATTGTTCCCTCGTGTCTTGATATGACCTACCTCCTCACGTCTTGCCTCTTGGAATCCTGAACTTCTTTCATGAGCCATCTACTGTGCCTAATCCTACTGGAAGTCTTTCCTGATCTTATAGTTGTTAAACTCTTTCTGAATTAAAATATCAAATGTATAGAAAATCACATCTATTTACATGTTGCAATCTCCACAGTAGATTTTAAGTTACTTGAGAGCAGGAACAGCTTTTTAATTTTTGTTTTGTCTTCAGAAATTGACAAAATGTTTTGTGCATATTACATGCTTAATACTTACTGGATAGTGGGCATGAGGGATAGGCATGCATTCTGCTCATCCCATTCAAATCCTTTCTTCGTTTCCCTTCCTTTCCTTGCTTCAAGCCAGAAGTGACATGATGCAGTTCACATGGAAATTTGCCCTCTTTCAAATTAAAAAGGGACAGTCATTGGCACATCATTACTATACTTGCATAAAGGCTCCACCAAATGACCATAGTGATAAGTCATTTCTCCCAAGTTGTCATTTCACGCTTGGAACTATTTCTCTGAGCGACTACGTGAAATGACTGTCCAAATTCACTGAATATGAATTGGCCATCAGTCTTTTATCTCAAGCAACGTTTAGAAATCCAAAGAAAGGCATCTAATTTATATTCTGGAAACCTTTTCTTGTGGGAAAGAGAGAAAATGTATTGCTAGCCAAAAAAGGGGACAAATTAGCCAAATTATAAGCATGCCCTGCATACCATAATTCCAACCAACATCAATTCACAATAATTTAATTGATAAGTGCAACTGTCTCTTTATACCAAAGAGGTGCAAGTCTACTCCAAGGCATATTTTGGCTGATTATTCATTTAATGCATCGTTCCTATGTTTTTCTCGCCTATCCTGCATTTTATCAACTGCACAAGACACTTCACCTTTCAGTATTCTAGGCAATTAATAGTTGCCAAGATGGGGCCCAAATGAACTAGAATAGAGAGATTCCTCATCCTGAGTATACTAAAGAAATTGTAGATCTGATATGTATGCCTACCCCTTGTCCCTGTCCTCATATGTGTTCATGTTGTCTCCTCTAATAAAATGTTTGCCCTTTATGAGTAGAGGTTATTTCATTCTTTATGTTTATATCCCAGTGTATAGCACCATGCCATATAGATAGCAGGCATAATACATGTTTGCTAATTGATCAATTGTTCCAATGGATCTAATTTACTTCCACATCCTCCTCCACCCAATTCCAGTTTTGTTATTTTGTCAAATGCTATATTTTTGCAGAACCAACTAATGGCTTTGTCCATGGTACAGAAGGGAAGAAGACAGAAAGCTGTATTGTTTAGGGGAAATTTCAACATTTGATGACCCCCAAATCCTTCCTGAAATAAAGAAAGATACAGAGGTTTATCTCTCATTCTTTTTTTTAAAGACAAATATTCTTCATATATATACACACACACACACACACACACACACACACACATATAAGTATCTAGGTCATATGCTAGTCCATTGCCTTCTAAGTCATACACAGAGTTTATGGAGATTACATAACATATATGTATCCATGTGTATATGGTTTATGTGTTTTATATGTATATGCATATATAAATACAAACACATATCTCTATATCTATCTATCATCCATCATAAAATCCCTGTAGAATTTTGTGAATAATTCAAAGGGCAAAGGGGACAGACATATGATATGTATGTATAATCAATCTACAACATTATAAATGAAGAATTACTATGGAGATATAGTATGTTATGTTTAAAATCTGTTATGTGTTATGACTAAAAATCTAATGTGTGGCCACCTTAAATTAGAAGCTTATAGCACCAGTCTTTGGGCATTAAGTATTTATTAAAGTATATTGGAAGTTAGCAAAAGAGAGAGGAAGAACACGTGGAGTTCAGAAAGAAAAAGCCTAGCTACCCTGGCCCTGCAGCCACTGCTGAGACTTCAAACAGAAAGCTGGATCCCCCATTCTCCTAGAACAGAAGCTCCCTGCGGGACCTGCAAGAGGGACAGTCCCCACACACAGCTCCAAGCCAATTGGCTGGTAGCATTGATTGACATGATTTACAGGCAGTTCTATGAACAGATGTAATGGTTCTATGAATAGATATAACTTCCGGACTCTAGTCACAAGCTTTCTCTTCATGGGGGGCATTGCCCTGGTTCTCACAATGTCTTTCTCAGCAGGACAGTGGCACCCTGATTCTCCCAAGTATTACAGATGAATTCAGAGGAATATAAAAATGAAAAAACAAAAGATGATGAGAGGGAAGCTTAACTGAAGGAAAATCCACAGTGGCCACTGGTATAGTTATGATATCAAAAGAAAGCAAGGCATATCCCTAGCATGTTAGGGGGCCATTTGTGGTGAATTTATGAGAGGTCATTAAAAAGAGTAAAAAAGGATGGGAAGGCATCTGCCTTATTGGAAAAGATAACCCCTCATTAATGAATTTGATTATTTGAATCAATGTATGCCTGTGTTCAGGATATATAAACTTAATCAATAGAAAGTATTAAAAAGCCATATCTTTAAGGGGAAAAAAAAGTTTTGGCTGTCTTTCAGCAGACCACCCATGGTTAATATCCATATTAACATATATGTTAATATATTTATGTTCTTTGACAGAAGTATCTAGGGATTTTCCTTCATGGTGATGCCAGCAATCAATAATGACTTTCTGTCATTACTAACCGAGGATTCTTTGACCTCACCATAAAAAGTTCAACATCACATTACAATCCTCATAAGTTATCCAGGTCCAGAAAATGTAAGAAAAAACAATTAAGAAATCTAGTTTTATGAGTTGTATAAAAAGAAGTATTTTGGTATTCTGTTCTCATATAAAATTTGTATTTGGCATTTTCATATGGATATAATTTGAAGTCTTTAAGACTAAATTTTATCTGTAAGGAGATTATATTTAAAAGTAGCAATAGAATTCAAAGAACACTGGATTTGTAGTCAGAAGGTCTTGGTTTGAATTCTGACTCTGTTAGTTATAGTGTGTGTGATTTTAGGTAAGTCACTTAACTATATAGACTTTAGTTGTTGAATTTATAAAATGAAGGTTGGAATTTGGTTATTTCAAAGTGGAACCATCTATTAATTCCAAAACCAAGGGTAAAATCAGTTTATTGTCTGTGTATGTGAAGCATGTAAAGGAGAGGTCAACACAGAGTGCATTTTACCCAACTAAGGTACCTTCACAGCAGGAGAGGGGCCTGCCCATTGCTGAGAGAATGTTTTTTTAGCCCCTGTTGCTTACCTTTCACTCAACACCTGAATATCTGAGACAAGATGGCAAGGAAACAACAGCATCTGGGAGATGGGTGAAACTTGAAGGGAGCTACATGCTCTCCATGTAGCAAGGAATGTGGCCAGACTAAAGAATATCACAATAAGGAAGAAACCACTCTCTCCATGTCAATATCTTCATATAAAATGCCAGTCTCTACACCCTAATTATGGCCCTGTTTAGAAAGTCTCTTTCAGTTTTTGACCTTATAATGCTCCTTGCAATAATTTTATACCTTAGTACAAAATCTATTGCTTTTTTTGTGAGACAAAATATATTTCTTAAAAATAGTGGGGGGGGGCAGCTAGGTAGCACAGTGGATAAAGTACCAGCCCTGAATTCAAGAGGACATGAATTCAAATACTTTCTCAGACACTTGACACTTACTAGCTGCGTGACCTTTAGCAAGTCACTTAACCCTCATCACCCTGAAAAAACAAAACAAAACAAAACAAAAACAAACAAAAAATAGTCCAAGAAATCATTTTCTGAATGGCTCTACTACATAGGCATTTTTGTTCCTAATCAATTAAAAATTAGATTTTTGCAGTATTGTATATGAGGAGGAGCCCAGGGTTGGGTATGAAGAAATCTGGTTTTTGTCCTAACTATCACTAACTTGAGTGATAATACACAAGTCATTTTTTTTCTGTAGTCTCAATTTCCTCATCTGTATAATGAAAGGATGCAATTTGTTAACAGGAAGACTAGAGTCCCTTATGATTTTTTTTGGGGGGGCAATGAGGGTTAAGTGACTTGCCCAGGGTCACACAGCTAGTAAGTGTCAAGTGTCTGAGGCTGGATTTGAACTCAGGTCCTCCTGAATCCAGGGCTGGTGCTTTATCCACTGTGCCACCTAGCTGCCCCCTGTCTCTTATGATTTACCCTTTAACAATGGCCCCCAGATTTCATCAGAACTTCATGAAATGGTTCACAGTGGTAGTGTATGCCTATAGGTCCTGCTATTAGAGAAACTGAGAATGATGAATCGCTTAAGTTCAGGAATTCTGACCTATAGTAGGGTTAAATTTGATCGGTGAACCCCCAGGAGTTGGGAGCCCCAGGATGCCTAAAGAGGACTGAACCAATGTCACTGAAAACAGAAAAAGTCAAAACTTCCTTGCTAATCAATAGAGGGGTCAGGTTCATGAATGATTTTTTCACTTCCAGCTTGGGTGAGATTGGGAGATCCTGCCTGGGAGAGAGAGAGAGAGAGAGAGAGAGAGAGAGAGAGAGAGAGAGAGAGAGAGAGAGAGAGAGAGAGAGAGAGAGAGAGAGAGAGAAAGAGAGAGAGAGAGAGAGAGAGAGAGAGAGAGAGAGAGAGAGAGAGAGAGAGAAAGAGAGAGAGAGAGAGAGAGAGGAGAACAAAAAGAACTTTTTGAAATGTTTCTTATAAGGAAGTCTCAGTCCAATGTGTGCAACATAGGCCAAAAATGAGAGAAATTGAAATATAAAAGGAAATTGACGGTATAGCCACATTTGCCTTTTCTATCAAGAGAACAACTCATGGAAAAGAGCTATGTTCCTAGATGAAATATTAGAGAATGAAAACTCTCTGGCGTCAATTTTTAAATATTGGCATGGAGCACATAATGGAGAATTGCTCTCTAGAACAGCTCACAGTAGCTTCTGTGGTCCTGCATACTCTCAGGCTTTAATTTCACTCAAGAGGCAGAAGCAATCTCCTCCTCCCTACCATACAACAGGCTGCATTTTCAAATTGATGCTGAAAATGTGATGGAAATAGGCATGAGCCATATTATTACTGATACAGATCCAGCTCTGATCTCGATCGTGTATTGATCTTGTATTATGCTGTATTAGGTGTCTTAATTTCTTTGCAATATGCACTCTTTAGTATCTGTTTTATGGTGTTCCTTCCTAGATTTTGGAGGTATTGACTTTTAGTACATCTGTGTTTCAAGGATTAAAAGTATTCCTCTACTCCCCCACCAAAAAGAGATCCCAAACTAAAAGTCACTATTTTCTTCTAATATAAGCATACAGTGTTCCCTTGGATTGAGCTTGCTAGTTTTTGTAGAAGTTACAGTAATATGGAGGACCATTATTACTAGGATAGCAATATTCACTTGAGTAGCCTGGGAAGAGTTAATGTGAGGCCCTCCTTCATGCCCAGGGAATAACTGCTAGACTAGAAAGAAATCGACTACATTGATCCCAGTAGAACTGTATCTAACGGTAGCCAGTTCAATTTTCCCCCTGAAACCTCCGTATATAAATTTATTGGTTTTAGTGGCAGATTGTGCTGATCTATATGTTATAAATCTTGCATCCAATTCAATTCTTTGAGCATTTATTGAACATCTACCATGTGCCAGGTCCTGTGCTAGGTGTTGGGAATACAAAGACAAAAACAACAGGGTCCCTCTTATCAAGTTCCTGGCTACATGGAGAAAAATAAGATATGCCCAGAAAATTAAGCACTTAAAGTACACAAAGTAGATACAAAGGCATTTCCTGGGAGAAGGGCAATGATAGGGAAGGGGAGTCAGGATAGGTTTCCTGTAGAAGGTACTGTATAAGGGAAGTGTTAAAGAAAGCTAGCCAAAAAAAGAAAAGAAAAGAAAAAAGAAAAAAACGGGAAAAAAAAGGGGGGGCAGCTAGGTGGCACAGTGGATAAAGCACAGGCTCTGGATTCAGTAGGACCTGAGTTCAAATTTGACATCAGACACTTGACACTTACTAGCTGTGTGACCCTGGGCAAGTCACTTAACCCTCATTGCCCCCCCCCCCCAAAAAAAAATTAAGAAAGCTAGCAATTTCAAGACTTTAAGATGGGGAGTAGGGGTATGCATTCTAGGCACAGGAGCCAGCCTGGATGAAGATGTGAAGGTAGGAGATGGAATATTATATATAAGAACAAGTAGGTAAGTATGGCTGGAATATGGAATGCTTAAAATAAAATACTGTGTAAAAATCTAGAAAAGGTAACCTGGAGAACGATTGCAGGGGTGGGAGAGTTTTGAATGCCAAATACGGGAATTTCTATTTTTTTCCTCCAGGCACTAGAGAGCCAGTGGATTTTATTTTTATTTAACTTTTTTAAAAAAATTATCTTTATTTATTTGTGTGTTTTCATATGAGAGCTGTAAGTGGCAAGGAAATTTTGGAAGATTTTATATATAAAGGCAGGGTGAACAAAAGGTCTCTGTTTCAGCTATAGTAATGACCACTGTTTGAACTTGGACAGTAGTACTCCTTGTACATAGCATTTGCTCTACCAGGTAATAACCGACGGCCCACCATCATTTGTAACAACTGCCTGGAGACCCACATTGCTGTCTAGGTTGTATGCCTGAGGGCAGTCTGAATAAAAGAGACTGCCCTAGTTGCCTTGTTAAGGTCTCCATCTAGATTAAGTCACTAAAACTGGAGGATTCTTACAGCCATTTTTGGAGTTTCCTTACGGGGGGGGGGGGCTTCTCCTATCTACTTAAAGGATATGCTCCTTCATTTAATCTTTTTTTTTTTTTCTCTATCACTTTCAATAAAAGTTCTTTTGGTTACCACGTTGAGGTTCTTATTCTCCTAATGCCTCCACAATTCAAACCTATGGCATTCATGGACAACAAAAATAATGTGGCCAGCTCTTTAAGAATATCATATTGGGGCAGCTAGGTGGCACAGTGGATAAAGCACTAGACCTGAATTCAGGAGGACCTGAGTTCAAATTCAGCCTCAGACACTTGACACTTACTAGCTGTGTGACCCCAGGCAAGTCACTAAACCCTCATTGTCCTGCCTCATTGTCCCCACCACTACCCCCCCCAAAAAGAATATCATATTGGAAGTTATATGAAGGCTGGACTGGACACAGAAGAGCTTAGATACAGGAGGCTAATTAGTAATTTACTACAATAGCATAGGCTAAAGGAGATAAATATTATTCGTGTGGATGGAGGAAAGGGAATTGATGTGGGATAATGTAGGGATAGAATCGTCAAGACATTTAAAATGACTGAATATGAAGGAAAAGGGGAAGAAGCAAAGATATCTCCAAAGTTGTGGCTCTGGATAAATCAGGTAGAGAATATTGTCTGACGAAGAACTATGGAAGCTGGGAAGAATGTTGAGTTTGAAGGAAAAGATAATGAGTTATATTTTGGATGTATTGAATTTAAGATGTTTTCAAAAAACATTTGGTGGGGCAGCTAGGTAGCGCAGTGGATAGAGCACCGGCCCTGGAGTCAGGAGGACCTGAGTTCAAATCCGACCTCAGACACTTAATACTTACTAGCTGTGTGACCCTGGGCAAGTCACTTAACCCCAACTGCCTCACCAAAAAAACCCAAAAAACAAAAACCAAAAACATTTGGTGATGAGTCCTGAAGGTTAGCATAGACATTAGAGTAGAGTATATATTTACTTGGGAGACAACTACATGGAGATGATTGTTAAATATATGAGAAGTGATCATGACCCAGCAAAAGAAACAGAGGAGAATCCGGAGAGAGAGAAAGAAAGACAGAAAGACGACAGACAAGAGCATACACACTAAAATCCTTGGAGGAGAGAGTGTCTAGGAGGAAGGGGTAGAAAATAGCATCAAATTCCATAAAAAGTTCAACAAGGATGGGAACTGGGAATAGGCTAGCAAATAAGGAAATAAAAAAAAAGTAGTAATAACCTGGGAGAGAATGGTTTTGATTGAGTGATGAAATCAAAATTAATATTGCATATTATATCTTGATGGGTTAGTAGGATAAGGTAAATGTTGTTGCTAGAGTTTTTGTTTGTTTTTGTTTTTTAGAATGAGAATTTAGCAAGGTTTAAGCAAAAATGAAGTAGCTAGTGAATAAGGAAATTGAAAATTAGGAAAAAGTGAGAAGACAAGTGAAGGATCAGATTTTCAGAGGAAATGGAATCAAAGATACCAACACAGAGGATAATATTTTTAAGAAAAAAGGATGCCTCAATTGGAGATTAGAGCAAAAGAGGAAACAATGGGAGATAATCTGAAGCATAAAGTTGGGAAGAAGAGCAAGATCACAGATGGATGGCCTCTATTTTTCCTTTGAAGTATGAGAAGTTATCTTCCACATGAAATTGTGGTAGGTAATCTCTGAGATCCCTTCCAAAACAATCCCTAATTCTAGTATTTAGAAATATAGAATTTTAGAAATGTAAGCAATTGCATAAATTACTACTCTTATTTTATGACTGAGGAAACTAAGATGAAGGTGTCAAACAGTCAATAGGCATTTACTAAGTTCCTACTATATATTATGTGGCCAGAAGCAGTGTAGTAAGGTAGCATAATGTAGTGGAAAGAACAGTAGATGTGGAGTCAGAGGGCTGGGTTTGAATTCCACCTCTTCCCTTCACTACATATCTAATCTTAGCCAAGTTATTCAACTTTTCTTGAGTTCAGTTTCCTATATTGTAATGTAAAAAGATTAGAAAAGAAAACCTCTAATGCTTTTTTCAACTTTGCATTTTTATGAACGAACTGTTTCTTCAAGATCAGGCAACTTCTAAGTGAAACAGGTGGGATTGGAACATTTTTTCATCCAATGATTTTCTACTCATTGTATCCCCCTACATACACATACACACACAAACACACACACACACACACACACACACACACACACACACACACACACACATACTCAAAACTTTCCCTATTACTTTAGTGAGCAACACCACTTTTTCAGGCTCTCAACCTGGGTTCATCTTTAACTCCTCAATATTTCTTACCCCCCATATCAAATCTGTTGCCAAGGTCTGCTGATAGCAGCTTTGAAATATCTCTTGAATACCCCACCCCTTCTGTCTTCGGATCCCATCAATCACTCTAGTACAAATCTGGATTGTTAAAATCATCAATCATTACCTTATGCAATAACCAATCAACAGGTGGGTGTGCCAGCCTCACATCTTTCCCCACTCTAATCCACCCACCATTCAACCACCAAAATGATTCTCCTAAGGCTCAAATCTGACTATGCCACCTCCTCCTACCCATCACACAATAAATGACAGTGGCTCCCAATTGTATCCAGGATCAAATACAAAATGCTCTCTTTGGCTGGCATTCAAAGCCTTTCATAACTTAGCCCCTCTTACCTTTACAATATTCTTACATCTCATTCCTATATGTGTATGTGTATGTATATGCATATATACACACATACACATATATACATATATGTGTGTGTATATATATATATTTTTTTAATTATTTTTTTTGCAGGGCAATGGGGGTTAATTAACTTGCCCAGGATCACACAGCTAGGAAGTGTCAAGTGTCTGAGGCTGGATTTGAACTTAGGTCCTCCTGAATCCAGGGTCAGGGCTTTATCCACTGTGCCACCTAGCTGCTCCCCCCCCCCCCAAGTATATTCTTTGATCTAGTGACACTGGTCGTTGCATGAACAAGACAGTTCATCACTTAGTACTCATGCTTTCAATGTTTTCCCTCCTTGATTCCACCTACTGACTTCCTTGTCCTCTTGTAAGTCCCTCCTAAAATCTCATCTTATACAGGAAGCCTTTTCCAACTCCACTTCCAATTGCCTTCCCTCTGTTCATGATTTCCTATTTATAATATATATATATATACATATATACACACATATATGTATATATACACACATATATATGCACATGTATATATACATATATACATATATATATATATATCTTTTTGTGTATATTCATGTATAGCCCTTGTAGATGGAAAGATGTAGCAATTCTTTGCTGTGTAAATCAGTCATTCTATATGTTTCTGTACCAAAAAAGTACATGAACAGTCAATGATGTAAGTTATTTTCCCAATGTTTTAAACTATTGGCTCTTCCAAAAATTTTAGTAGGGTGAGTTAAACTTTAATGACTTTCTCCTTATTGGTGGAGATAAATGAATTGCCCTGCATTAAGGGCAGGCAGAGCTAGTGAAAATAGAAGTGGTCCAACCTTCTTCAGTCTTCTTTGGAACTCTTCAAGTACTTAAGTAACTTTGGTTGCTTCTTGCTTTCAGCTTCAAGAGAGAAAATGGGAGACCAACCCTGCTTCAAGTGGCTGAAGGAAAAAAAGACTCTGAGAAAGTCTGAGAGGAAATGAGTCTCCATCATGTCTCTATCCCTAGCTTGCTACTCTAGAGATTTTGGAGAACTCCCCCTGAGGTGAGATCTAGAACTCTCTCTTGGTTAATCCAGGTTACATTGCTCCCAATGGGAGAGCTCCTTCACTCTATATTGTCTGGTATGCATTCTCCAATGTATACCTTCTCTGGTTTCTGTTTTGTTATGATTCGAATGAGTTGCTTTTGGTATTTGCTTTGTATGTTCATTGTGGAACTGGTATTAGGTGGGGAAGGGATAAAACCTTGGATACAGAACTTGTGGTCACCTTTCCCCTCAATAATGACACAGACATAGTCCCATAGACTAATAATATTTAAGTGCACAGATAGATATAATTCTAACCTAGTACAGCTGTTCTCTGAGAAGAGCAAAACTGATGGTCTCTGGGGCCAACCTTCTGCTTCTCCTCCTTGCAACAATTAAAGTACCCTTTGGAGAAGTGTGAGGGGAAGAAAAGTTAGAGACCTTTATTCTGCCTCTCTTCAAGGCACACAATGACATCACCAGGCTACAGGCAGAGGGACAGCCCTTATAGCATGTGGAGCCCACTGTCTCCCTCATTAGACTGTGAGCTCCTTGAGGTCACATACTGTCTTTTGTCTCTTTTTGTATCCCCAGCAGGTACTTAATAAATGTTGATTGATATATCTATGTCCTGTAGCCTCCTTAAGGCTTCAAAAGAAGAACAGAGGGAAGGGGTAGACAAAGGCTATTTCAAAAATCTTACTGCACTCAGTATCAGAATTCTGAGAAATCTGCACCAAACCTGAGGTCAGAGCCCATAATTCAGTACAACCCAGGGGCTGTGTGCAGGAGGCTGGCCTTGGGAAGAGGGAAAGAGGAGGGAAAGGGGGTGGTGCCTTTGCACTTGCTCTCCTGGTCCTTTCCCTATAAATGAGAAAGCACAATTCTCCCCTCCACAACATCCTTCTCCTGTGAAACTGCGTGCCTGATATCTACCTGCCAGCCATGGACCCCAACTGTAACTGTGAAAATAGTGGCTCATGTACCTGTACAGGCTCCTGCAAATGCAGATCATGCCAGTGCACCTCCTGCAAGAAAAGCTGCTGCTCCTGCTGCCCATAAGGATGTGCCAAATGTGCCCAGGGCTGTGTCTGCAAAGACCCCCAGACTGAGAGTTGCAGCTGCTACCAATGATGTCCCCACTTCCCTTTGCCTGTAAATAGAAGAATTTGTACAGACCTAAATTTTCATACACCATGGATGTGTTTTCTACTGTTTTTCTATGAAATGTATGAATTAAAATAAACTTGATAAATACCTTTAAAAAAAGAAAAAAAAAGGCTTATTGCAGTTTTGAGTCATGAAAGTTTAACTAAGTATACCAAGGGCAGCTAGGTGGCTCAGCAAATAGAATGCTGGGCCTGGAGTCAGGAAGCTCATCTCTCTGAGTTCAAATCTGGTTGTGTGACCATGGTCAGACCAGTTAATGTGTTTGCTTCAATTTTCTCATCTACAAAATGAGCTGGAGAAGGAAGTGACAAATCAGACTAGTATCTCTGCAAAGAAAATTCCAAATGGGGTCACCAAGAGTCAAACAGCACTGAGCACCAATACATTCTACCAAATTTTTTGGACATACAGTAGTTTAAAATATTGGGAAAAGAATTTACTTCATTAACTGTTCATATACTTTTGGGTACTGAGACATATAAAATGACTGATTTACACAATAAAGACTGAATACCTCTTTGCATGTACAAGGAGATAATTGTACAATAACTAATCAGGGAACTTATGAAATGAGACTTTTATCACCTCCCTCCCCCATCTATGTTTTCCTTTGCTCTTTGGATTTTGTCCTTGTCATTTCCTTAGATTTCACCTCTGATACATTTCAAAATATTCCTGAATATGGAGATCATCCTTTAACCTTTTGAATGAGTAATTTACTTGACAATGAAATTAGGGTCAGAGTGGGTTTGAACATGTCAATCCTCAAAGCAACCTTCCTCAACTTTTTTTTTAAAGGGAGTGAAAACTCTCGAGAAATATTTGAAAATATAACTAACAACCATTTGTTTACATAATTTTCTGTAATCAGTTTGATGTTGAATTGAAGTATGATGAAATAACAACATCAAAAAATACTGAAGGTAGGGTTGATTCGGTGAAACATTTTTCTCCTGTTAATTTTTCTAGTCTTCAAAATGTAAGTATTTTATAATCACGAAGTATTTACTTTTCCAGTAAAAGATAATTACCACATTTTGTCAAGCTAATAGTAGTGATATTAAAGGTATGAATTTTTTCTCCCACGTTCTGACATTATTGTTGTTGTTCAGACATTTTTTTAGCTATGACTGATTCTTCATAACCCTATTTTTGGCTTTTCTTGGCAGAGCTAGTAAATGTCTGAGGCCAAATTTGAACTGAGATGTTCCTAACTCCAGGTCAGGACATTCTATCCACTATCATAACCCTAACTACCCTTCTGTATCTGTCTCTCTGTCTCTCTCTATGTTTGTGTATTAGGCATTATGTATTTATAATGCATATATGTGTATGTATTTGTGTATATGTGTATATGTATGTTTGCAGATACATATATTGTATACACATAAACATACATGCTCATATCTTTCAAAAGGTGAAGGAATAAATCAATCTACTACTTTTGGCTGAATTTTCTAGATTATGATCAATCAATCAATCAGCACATTTACTAAACCTATAACCTTGGCCTGATTTCTGCTCTGGTTTACTCGTAATAGGGGAAATAGGGTATGGGTTGAGGTTCTTAGGAATTCCTCTTTAAAGAATTACACCCTCTTGTACACAAAAGTAGTTAGAATAAGGTGGTAGTTTATTTAGGAGCAAGGGAAGGGAAGGGTGGGGGGAGGGAAACCATGAAAGAAATCCTTGGACTTTCATGGGGAGATGGGCACAAAGCACATGGCTCAGAGTTACCAAATCTCCTCGAACAGAATGGAAGGTACTTTTATAGAGGACTGATGGGGGTGGACCATCTGCCTGTGAAAAGTTCCTTTAGTGAGAGAGGACCATTCCCCACTGGTAGTGACTAGAGGAATTGGGTGAGGGGTGTCTACAGATCCCTCTTCAGAACACAAAGGCCGCAGCCACACCCAAATTTATCTCCCCAGGGTAAGGGAGACCAGAATGAAGGGTAGCAATCCAAAGCTAGCTCAGTCAGATTTGGTTCAGCTTATCTCTCTAGTTATCTGTCCTCTGGTTTAGTTTCTCAAGGAGAAGGTTCCTTGATGTGTCCCAGAGAACTTCTGGGGTGCTCTGCACCCCATGACACTCTGATGGCTAGCACCATCTCTCAGTCATTTAGGGCACTTCCATCATTACCATGATGATGTAGTCACTCATTAAAGATTTTCAACAAGCCTTTTAATTAAATACGTCTTATGTGAAAGGCATTGTGGTAGGCTCTAAGGTGACAAAGATGAAACTGAAATAGTCCTTTACCTTACATTCTCCTCTTTCAGAGTGACCAAAACTCCAATAATAATGTCTCATTTTTGCCAGTGCCTGATTTTGTGGCTTATACTCTATCTTCTCTAAAAGCTCTTAGTTTATCATATTGTGATCTTTTGCTTACAGTTTCTCTGCCTCATCATAGTTTGCTCCTGGATGCATATGGGTGCATGTGAGTGCTTGGGTGGGTGCATAGAGAGGTTTGAGAGGTGGGCCAGAGTCAGCATGCATGATCCCAGTAGTACTGACTCTATCTTGGATAGAATGAGGATATATTACATCATGTTTGGTGTCCTTCCTAACACAGGATTGGACTCATTTTATTTTCATTCTAATTGTTTCCTTACTCTGTTCAAGCCATTATTTTGGAAGGATACAAAAAGAAATAAACCTTAGCCTCTACCCTGAAGAAGATTACAATTTAGTAGGGTTGGGGAGGTGGGAAGAGAATAAGATAAGAACAATAATAAAATATACACTTCAAGGAAGAATGAGATAAGGAAAAGAAAGATACACACCCATTTCCATTTCCTTTCTTTGCCGAGGTTGGGGTTGATAGGTATGGGACATTTCCTATAGTGTCAAATTTTGTCACTATGAAGTGTGATTTAGTTTTTTAAATTGATTTTTGGGTCACTTTTAAATTTATTATTATGAGGGATAATTCACTTATGGATAAGGAAGGAATGGATAATTCAATAATGGATAAGAGAATAGAAGATAGATATCTATCGACATATCTATATCTACAACTATTATTTATCTATCAACTGATCAAGTGATCTATTATCTATCTATCTAACTTTAAGAAATAGAAATAACTCTGATAAAACAATAAGAAAAAGGGAACCCAGTACTATGGAAATTCATAAGTTGGAAAAATCACATCCAAGATGGGAGTTTAGGGATTGGAATAGGAAAAGCTATGTGAATTGTGAAATATTTAACTTGAAACTCTTCTTCAAGAAGTTACTCCATACTTCCTCATGAGCTGTCAAGTCACCCTAATTAACACCTACTCTACTAAGTTCTCTATAAACATTATTTGTGAATAGTCCAATCACTTATGAATTTCTCTAACAAGTACTGGTCCCATACCACATTAGGCTATATTCTTAGGATTATGTATAGTCAGTTCTAGAAGCCACTGCTGAGGCAAAATGGACTAATAATAGGATGTATAGCTCTGAGACACTTGAAAGATAATCAAATCCAACTCTTTCATTTGTAGATAAGGATATTAAGGTATACTCAGGTTAAGTGGTTTATGGGAAGGTCCTGATTCTACTAGTAAGTTTTAGAGGGCAGGAGGAATTTTAATTCAAGACCTTTGACTCAAATGCCAATGCCTTTCCACTAGACCATGATGAAGCTTAAAAAAAAAAAGATATTTATGCTTACAGAGACAGTGTAACATAGGATATAGTGTGTTGTTGTTCAGTTGTTTCAGTCATGTTCAACTCTGTAATCCCATTTGTGATTTTCTTTGCAAAGATACTGAAGTGCTTTGCCATTTTCTTCTCCAACTCATATTACAGATGATGAACTGAAGCAAACAGTTAAGTGACTTGAAGAGGGTCACACAGTTAGGTGGGATTTGAGCTTAGGAAGATGAGGTTTTCTGACTTCAGACATGGTACTTTATCCACTGCACCATCTAGCTGCCCCAGGATATAGTGTACTGTATGTGAATTTTGGTTTAAATTCTACCTGAGACACTTATTAGCAAAGTAATTAGCTGCCCCTTAATTTCACTGAGCCTCTGTTTCCTTATCAGTGAAAGGGAGGAAATAATGCATAGTACTTCCCACATAGAACTGATATAGGTATCAAATGTGACAAAGTATGTAACATACTTTGTAAATCATGAATTACTATGTAAATGTCAGTGATTATTAACTCAATCTTTTATTTTTCCCTAAATGATCCTAAATATCAAGAATCATAGTTTGAGAGAAGGAAGAGACCTTAGAGATCATAAACTAACTCTACTCATCTTACTTCCTTTTACAGATAAAAAAAACTGAGATCTGAAGGTGTCAAATGCTTCTCAATTTCATTCGTGCACCAAATAGCAAACCTGACATTTGAACCAAGATCCTCTGAATTCAAATCCAATGCTCTTTCTTCCGTACCCATTGAATTTTCAGCTGTAGGTAAAACATCATTAAACAGTCATCAAAAGAACTTCCCTTTATGAATTCTTCAGTGCACTTAAAGATCCTTTCATCTGGATAATATTGGTGCAATACTCATCATGGTGGGTGCATATGTAGCTATTTGTGCTTGGAAAGGAACATTTTTTAAAAGGATACATCGTGTGTGGTTTCATAATGAATTTTCTGTGGATGAATAGTATGTATACACATATTTCTAAAATATACTGAAAGACAAGAAGCAAATAAAAAATAACTTTAATTCATTTGCGAATGAGCAATAGAATTTAAAGACCTAGCATTTTCTAAATGGTACCTATTATAGGAATATAAAAAAGAAATAAAATAAAGAAGTTTTAGAGACATAGAGGAAGAATGGAATATACCTGTCCTTGGTTATGCTCTGAAGCAGGCATTGTATTATTGGGGGGTGGGAGGAAGAAGGGGATGAAAGGAGAAAAGTATTGGCTAGTGCTTTAGGAAGAAGAGCATAGCTGGTTTTAGAGGAATGGAAGAAGTTTTTTTGCAAAATTTGCAGTGGGGAAAAAAAGCCATAACTTCACTGAAAGAATTTTCAAATTAAGCAAAATGTATTGAGTACCTATTCTGTGAACTGTTCTTAGCACTACAGATCAGTAAAGTAAGGAAATATGGCCCCTGTAATCCAATTATATATATGTATTTATAGTTTTAAAATCTAACAGAGGAGACTAGGGAGAATGACTAAGAATAGCTTATACACATAGGCATTGCAAATAAAATGTTTGGAGAGTAATGAATTGGAGGACATTTTATGGTAAAATCTCAACAAGTCAGAATAATGAGAAGACCAATCAGGCTAAATTAAAAAAGAATATGAATTATGGAATGTGTTTTTTAAATGCAGTTTTATTACTTTAAAATGCTGTGAATGCTATAAACCAGAATATAAATGGATACTAATAAATTCAATGAGGTAAGCAAATGAAAAATTATAATTCACAATAGGGCTAAGTTATATTACTTAGAATAAGCATAAAATCTCTGTAATATATACAAATTATTTCCTGAATCTAGATATAGAAGGCATATTAAAGGGATGCTGAGTTTTCTAAATAGACCCTACAGATGTATTCTGTATATCATCAGTGGCCCAGTCCTATTTCCTCCCTGACTTCCTCAATACCCTAAAGATTCTGGGCTCACAGAGACCAGATTCAGATGATCCTAGAGTGCTGACAATCTCAATTTGTCTCCTTGCTCTGACCTGTAATTAATCCAGGATCACCTCCAAAATAAAATTTAGGTATGTATGGCTAGTGTTTAGGTTTCCCCCAAAGTGAGAAATCTCACATAATCACTCAAAGTGAAATAAGAAGGTGTTGGAAAACCTTCATTCCTCACCCCAACCCCACATTCTCTACTCAAGAAAATGCAGAAGATGAAAAAGATTCACAAGAACCAATGAATAATTACAGAAACATAATATACTCAAATTGCCCTGGAATCCCCCAGGAAAGTAAAGGAACTTTGGGGGAGTTCCAGAAAAATATATCCCATTTAGATCAGAGCTCCTTTGTCTGAATAACTAATAACAGTACCAGGGAGAGTTGGTAACTCCAGATCTCCCAGCTTCCCATGATGTGGTTTTAGGCCTTAAGGTACAGGGATGTCTTCCTCTTTTCAGAAGATAATAGTGTTGAAGAACTTGTCACGCACTAGAAGGCCAATACTTGACCTTCAATCTCAGAAACTCTTGATTTCTTAGGAATCTTCAATTTTTTATGAAAAGCTCATTCTCAGAAATTCTAGTCTCTGACCTGTTCTCAGAAAAGGAAAGAGAAAAAGCTAAATAAAGTTGACTTTTTTGGGGGGAAGGGCAAGAGAGAAGTGTAAAAGGAAGGAATCCCCCCATACACATGCACGTGCGCACGTGCGCGCGCGCACACACACACACACACACACACATCTTAGTACATTCCAATCTGAACAAGAAATAGAGAGGGTAAGTAACACAATTTCACAAGAAGAAATTGAACAAGCCATAAGTGAATTTCCATTGGGAAGGAAAAAAAAGCAAAAATGTAGGACAAGATAGAATTCGTAAGATTTCTATCAAATATTCAGAGAAAATTTAATCTGTTAACCTGTAAATTAAGAAAACAATCAATATAGGATAAATAAGGTCTTTAATAGGGCAGCATCTCAAAGCAAGAAGCTAGGAATACCCAAAGAAGGGAAGTGAGGACAGGGTTTTTATGCAGTAACAGAACAAAGGGAACCAAAAGAGTACAGTCTACTACTAACTAAAGATGAATGAACTTTTAACAAAACAAACTATAGAACTGCTCCCAAGTTAAGTATAGACTACTTAACTCTAAATAGAAACTAATTAATGTAGGTGGACCCTTTTATATAACAAAGTCCAGGGAGTAAGGCGGAGGATCATTTTGCTGGGGACATGTGACTTTAGCGTCTGGAAGCTGGCCAGCCAGCACCCAGGAACTTGTCTCTGTAGAGCCACCTGTTAGACTTGTCAATCAGAGCTACCAGCCAATTAGCTTGGAGCTGTGTGTGTGTATACAGCTCTGTTTCCTGTTGGAGAGGAGGCTTCTGGGAGGAGGAAGGGGCGAGGCTCTCTCTCACCAGGACCTCGTGTGGAGTGGAGCAGAGATGTTGGCTCCTTTAGATAAATAGATGAAGGCATCTTGGCCTCCTTCTCTCTCCTTACCAAATTCTTATGCTCCTTAATAAATGCTTAAAAGTCTAAACTCTTGCTAATAGCAACTATTTCCAGGGAAAAGGAACAAAAAAAGGAAAATGGTAAATATTGGAGAGGCTATGGGAAAATAGGCACACATTTACTGTGAATAGGTAAAAACATTCTGGAAAACAATTTGCAACTATACAGAAAATGTTACTAGATAGTATATGGCTTTTGACCTAAGTATACCACTTCCAAACCTAGTACAAAAAGAAATCAGAGGACTAGGAAAAGGTGATATACAAACAAAAATATTCATAGCAGACCTATTTGTGGTAGCAAAACAAACCATAGATATTGAAGGGATGTGCATCAACTGAGGAGTAAATGAATAAGTTGTGACATTTGAATGTAATGGAATAGTTTTGTGCTGTAAGAAATGAGCAAGTAAGTTATTATAAAGAGACATTGAAAGGAGACACAAGTAATGAACAAATAAATTATTTTAAAGATACATTACATGACAGAAAGCGAAATGAGAAGATCCAGAACAACAATTTAGAATCTAATGTTAATATTATGAAAATGAATAGTTTTCAAGACTGTTAATAACTGGTGAGGAATGAAAAAAGCAGACCAGAAGAATTTGTACACTAACAGTAGCAGCATTGTAAAGATAAACAATTTTGAAAGGTATAAGTGCAATGATCAACTTAATGACAATGTGATTCTAAGACTGAATTTTGAAGTATACTATTTATCTTATGACAGAAAGGTGATTGATTTAGGATACAGAATGAGACATATTTATTTTTGTACACAGCCAATGAGAAATTGTGTTTTGCTTGACTATATATAATTGTTAAATGAATTTCTTTTTTTCTTTTCTCTTTTTTTCAGAGGTGGGGGTTGTAGGGAAGAAAACAGATTTATGTTCGTTAAAAAAAAACACAACAGTGAATTTGAGGGGAACTCCAGATGTGAAATGGTGCATGTAACTTTCAGATGAGGTAATTGTATTGTTAGTCTTGCTTTGTTTAATTCTGTTACACACAACCTCTAATGAAATGGTAGTAACATTTTAATATTTTAATATAAAATAAAACACATTAATAAAACTTTAAAACGTGAATTATATTCTAAAAGACTTTGGGAAAGGGAAAGAAAGGAAAAGAAAGAACAATCTCAAAGTATGCTAATTTATGTGATAAGGGTGTTGATATGAATGTATGGATCACCTGGATTTGATGGAAGTGCCTTATTATACAAAAGTATTTTTTTATGAAACCCCAGATTATTAGGATCAAAATGTCCTTCATCTGAATTCCAACCTGAACCCAGATAGCTAGTAGATAAAAAACTCTATCTGGTGACTTCTTTTCCCTAAGGATAAGAAGTCCCTATCTTATGGGGAACTCTGGGCATCCTCATCCTTGCCAAACAATTTTTTGGAATCCTGCAATCTTATCATGATTTTTCTATATTTCCTCCATACTTGTTATAACTAAAATTGTTAAACTTCTTTTGCTTCTGGGTTGATTTTTTTATCATACTATTGAAACTGACAATGCCCTATAACCATTGGACAAAAAAACAAAAACAAAAACAAAAAAAACCCTTATATACCCTCAGAAAAAGGGAGTCTCTGAGCTCCTTTTGGAAAGGGTCTCCACATGATCATGGTTCTTTCTTCTTGGGACAAAATAAATAGATATTATGTTTTTCCTGTCTGTCTATGATCTGGGTTATCCTGTAGGAGATATTATGTTCTCTGATATGGGTTTTGTTCTGTGGGAGACATGTCTCTGTTTATTATTATTAATTTTTGTAGGAGATATTAGAAAGTTAATTTCCCTGATCTATTTATTAATTTTTTAGGAAACAGGCAGATTGAACTATATTTAATTTTCAACAAGGGAAAGTTATTTATTCTGACCGTAGCCTTTCCCTTCATAACTCTTGGTCACCATTAATCTTGGGGAAGCTCCCAAAACTGGGAACCAATCAGAGGCATTCTTAGTATCATGTCAGTACGGGACTATCTCTAGAGCAGAATCCCTTCTAACAAGATGTAAACTCTGTAATTTTATCACCTTGATTATATAATGGGGAGAGGATAAGGGACTAATCAAGTTAAACAGGGTACCCCAATTAAGCTCTTGTTATATTTCAAAGCCAAAATAAACTATTTCAAAATTTCTATTTCATAAATTTTAATTATAATTGAAATACTTATCTTAAATTCTATGAGTGGGACCTGAGTTAGTAATTGGTGTAGTGGAATGCAGACCCCAAGAAATTTAAGAATTCTTAAACTTTTTCAAGGGAAAAACAACTCTGCCTCCCACCTCAGGAAATGCAGGTATAGTCAGAGCACAAAGACCCAGGTCTGCAAAGAACAAAGATGATATAGAATACATGGATGGGTGCTGATAGCCCATTATTCAAACTGTAGGCATCCCCTCCCAGTTGTTTCAAATCCCTTCCAGTTGTTTCACAATCTCCTCCCAGTTGTTTTGACAGCTTTTTTTTCAGCTCTTTTCTTACTTGGAGACAGTCTCCATAGTGACCCTGTCTCCTGGCCATATATTCCTCTCTCCTAATAAAACTTTTTCATTTTGTAAGATTCATAATGAGCCTCCAATTCTTTGGGTGAGCCAGCCCTCCTGAAGCAGGTGGACAGTGCCCTGCATCCCTACAATAATAGTAATTTTAGAGAATGTGTATTGCTATATCCTTTCATGTTGACTGATGACATCTCTTCCCTCTGATTTCATATGTTCAAACATTTAGGCAAATACAGCTTTACATTTTTGTGCTTGCTTTGATGATCTTTTAATCTGAAATGCCATTTTTCTTCTCTGTCTATACAAATTCTATTTTTCATTAAAGGTTCAATAATCAAAAGATAGCAGGAAGAAAAAAAAAAGAAACTGCTTAAAGCATTCATTTAAGCTTGAAAACATCATCCCCTCTAGCCCTCATATTGGCCTTTTAAGGTAGTGAATACAGTTGTTATTATTATCCCCATCTAGTTATTTCATAAATTGGGAAAATTGAGACTTAGAGAAATTCATTAAATGACTTTTCAATTCCAAAAATGGTAAATGTCAGAGATAGGATGCAATCACTGGTCTCTCCTACTTCTAAATTCAATAACCTTTCCTCTATAACAGATATTTTCCTCTCTTGGGACAATTCTGGAGTATTTTCTGAACCATGTTAAAATGTGTTTGTAAAATATTAACTAACTAAATAAAAATGTAATAAAACATAGCTAATATTACATTTTAAAATTAAGTCAATATGCAGTTCACAGGGATTTTATATTTGGATTTATGGCCTTTATTTATATTTGAATTTGACACCATTGCTCTATACCCTACCAAACACTGATTTAGGAATCATGAGAATTAGGCCATGATTTCAGGTCTGCCACTTATTCATCGTATGGCATTGGGCAAGTTACTTCATTTGTCTGGATAGTCTGATAAGGTGTCCATAGGCTTTACTAGATTGATAAAAGGATTCATATCACAAAAGTTTAGTTATGTATACCTCCAATATTATTTCTTGTCATTATTCTATCTTATGTTACCTCTGTAGTCAGTTGGTCAAAAAGCATTTAAATGCTTCTTCTGAATCAGTCAGGTTGAGTGTGGACAAGGTAAAGTATGTTTGAGAACAGAAACATGACTCTTTGCCCTCCCTGTTTTCTCTGCCCCAGAATGATAATCAGAAATTATCTTTCCATTTGTTACTAGGAGATTTAGAAGGATTCTCCCAACCTCTGAGCACCAAGTGAGAAGCTCAGTTTGATAGCCTATTGTATGGGTTCCCTTGTGACTTAAGCATCAATTATTTATTGTCAAAGATTTAAATACCAGTATTCATGTTTATTTCTCTTGGTGATAATCTAAAAAAAATGTTTATTGCTATAAAGATAGTGGCTTACTGTGTTCTAAATTAAAAGAAACTGTTGATCACTTATTTTCATTAGATTAGCAGACTCCCATACCATTTAACATGATTTGCCCTTTTCACAATGAAAAAAAGCTAAGCATAAGAATGTTAATAAGGGGGGGGATTTCAGGTTAGTGCTGGGGTGCAAGATTAAATTGTATATGGCCCTGGCATTCTTTTCAGGTTGTTGTTGGGAATCATGAGCCTTGAAAGAGCCCAATGAACAAGACATTTTTGCTGAGAACTCATTGGTTTTGAAATCTGCATGATCTTGATCATTTTTTTAATGTCTATTAATTGATTCTATGGTATTTCAAATAAGAGGTAATATGGGTTAATAGAGCTCAGGCCTTGTAATAGGGAAGATCTAGCTTCAAATCCTATCTCTGACACTTTTAGCTATATAGTTATGAATAGGCCACATAATTGAGCCTCAGGTATCTTTCTGTAAAACTAATTTAATCATATAGAGATAGTATCTTTCAAAACAATGTTGGTCACAATAGCACTACTAAGTCTATATCCCAAAGAAATCATAAAAAGAGGGAAAGGACCCACATGTACAGAAGTATTTGCAACAGCTCTTTTTGTGGTGACAAAGAAGTGGAAATTGATGGAATGCCCAGCAATTGGCCAAACAATTTGTGGTATGAAAATGTAATGTAATACTACTGTGCTATAAGAAATGATGTGCAGGCAGATTTCAGAAAAACCTGGAAAGACTAATAAGAATTGATGCAAAATTAATTGAGCAGAACCAAGGAAACATTGTACACAGTAACAGTAACATTGTGTGATGATCAGCTATGATAGGCATAGCTCTTCTCATCAATACAATGATCCAAGAAAATTCCAAAAGATTCATGATAGGAAATGCTATACACATTCAGAGAAAGAACTATGGAATCTGAATACATAGTGTCTTTGCCATTTTTTGTTTTTTGTTTTTTTCTTTCTTGTGTTTTTTTTCCCTTTTGTTCTGATTCTTTCACAATATGACTAATGTGGAAATATGTTTAACATGATTGTACACATATTATCTGTATCAGATTACTTGATGTCTTGGGGATGGGGGAGGGGAAGGAGGGAGAGAGGAAAATTTGGAACTCAAAATCATACAAAATTTAATGTTGAAAACTACTATTAAATGGGGGGAAAACAATGTGGGTTAAACATTGGGCTGGTTGATAAATTTGGTTCCAGTATTGTTGCTGATGGAGGCAGCATGGTGTAGTAGATAAAGAGCTAAGCTTGGTGATGGAAAGACCTGGGTTAAGTTCTCCTATTGCATATTGGCCATGTGCCCTATACAAATCATTTAAATTCTCAGTGGCAATGACATTAATAGCTAGCATCTATGTGGCTTTTTGACTTTTACAAAGCACTTTACAATATTATTTTATCCTCTCACAGTCTATTACCATCCCCATTTTATAGATGAGGAAAATAAGGCAGATAGGTTCAATCACTTACCCAAGATTACAGAGTTAATAAGTGTCAGACCAAATTCAAACTCTGGTCTTCTTGATTCCAGGGCCATCACCTTATCAAAAGAGATACCTAGATGTAGTCAAAATACTCCCTAAGGAGGGGCAGCTAGGTGGCACAGTGGATAAAACACCAGCCTTGGATTCAGGAGGACCTGAGTTCAAATCCAGCCTCAGACACTTGACACTCACTAGTTGTGTGACCCTGGGCAAGTAACTTAACCCTCATTGCCCCACAAAACAAAAACAAAAACAAACAAAAAATATTCCCTAAGGACTTTAGCTGTAAAGAAGGCAATACCTACATTGATTGAGAGACTTTCCTTATTGAGTAATACTTCATAACAGTTATTTAGAGGTTTACTACCTCTTCAGTATTAATTGTTATTGCAAAAAGGGGACTGTCTCCCATTCTTTGTTTTATTGTCTCTTTTATTCATTTTCCTTCATTCAATACAATTTCCAAATCTCTCCCTTCCTTCTTTTCTTTCTTCCCTCCTTCACTTTCTCTTTTTCCTCCCACCTCCTTTTATTAGTGACCTAACCCCTTTTCTATTCTTATTGCCTTTCCTAATACCCTTCTGTCCTCTTCCTTTCTTCTTTCTTCATTTTCCCACCACTCATCTTCCAACATCACTTTCTTTTTCCCTTTTGCACATCAATGACCCATTTCAGGTGAGTGCTCCTATCCAAATAGCTTTGTATTAAATTAGAAAAGGAGAAAATCACCACACAGCTTGATTCAAGTTATCTATTCACATTTAGAAGCAAACTAATTATTTTTCTGATATAGAGTGGAGGAGGAAAGGTTCTCCAAAATATGTTGCTTAGAATTATGCTAAAAGAATGGGATTTTCCACTTTATTAATTTTAAACATCAGGTAATGGAGTATTAGCTGGCCATGTAGTTTGTTTGTCCATAGACTGCACATATTTGGATCATCTAATATATATATATATATATATATATATATATATATATATATATATATATATATATATATATATATATATATATGAAAATGGATACAAGTCCAAGAACTGTTGTTAGAATTCTGGCTTATAGTCCAAAGAATCAAATCCTGAGTCAGATGCCCCTTCTGGCATGAATACAGCAGATGCCCATATTGACTTTCTTGGGTCAGGTAATTAGGCTTTCTAATTTGATCTTAATTAAATTACTGGCAACCTAAAGGCCTTGATCAGTTGGTTTTTTGGCAGCTAGATGCCTGCTCTGAGAAATAACCCAAATTAGCCTTTGAAACCTTAGCCTATTTAATTCTTTTTTCCCCACACCCAGGAGGAGTACACTTGCATCAGTGCACAGCCTAAATATACATCAGATATGTAGATTACAAGCAAAGGTATATCTCAATAACCAAACATCACTTTGAAACAAATAAGTCTGTGCATAGGATTTGTGAAAAAATATTTATTTTCTAGTTTTCATGTACCTTCACCTTCTGCCAATGGTCAGCTTGATGGAGCACCAGTGTAATCAGTATCATTCATCCTTAGAAACTCTTTCCAGGTGCTATTATATAACTAATGACTTCTGTCTTTTCTTAACCTATTTGTCTTCCCTCCTCTAGTTCTTTTCCCTCAGCATTTTGGCTAGACTTTTCCTGTTTAGTCTGTGAGTTGTTTTAGAATCTTCCTATATTGGTAAATTTGTTCTTTCAATCTACCAAAGGTTTTTGCAATATACTTGAGAACTACCTACATACAACTATTCTTCTGGTGTTGATGCCATTTAAAAATTAGAGAAACACTCATTTTTAAGATATATTCAGCTATTATGATGGAAAAAAACATCTTTCCAATGCACTAACCTTGATCATGTCATTTAACACAGAAATCTTCAGTGACTTTCTTCTTCCCTCCTCAGATTTCTCATAGCACTTTGTCTGAATTCTTTTTAAACTTAACTCATTCTACTTTATATCTTACTTAAGTATATGCATATCATATCACCCTCAAAAAGGCTACAAGCCTTTTGAGGGTAGGGAATGCATCTTTTTTTCAGCTTTGCTTCCCAGCACCTGTATGACCTCATTTAACTGTTTCAGAGAAGCATATTCTTTAAGAGTAGGTTGGAGTAGTACATGATTTCTGAGGTCCATTCTATTCTAGATCAGCCCGAACTAGGATCAAACCAGTGATTCAAGCTCAAGATTAAAATGCAAGGTTATACTAATGGACCATAAAATATCAGAAAAATGACTTCAGTTATAAAAGAACTAAAGGAATGTGATTACTAAGCATTGACACTTCTTTCCTTCATCTTGGATTCAGACAATAGTCAGAAAGATATCCTATATGTCAGTGAGCACCTCGTCAAAACTTAGAAACACCAATTCCTCTTCTATAGGGTCATACATATTGTACTATTGACCAATCAAATACTTGTAACAAGGCCTACTTTCTTCCTAAAAGGAAACTATCCCAGACTGTGAAAAATAAGCATATTTCCTACCACATCATTGAACTCTGACTTTTTTTGGCTTTGCTTGAAGTCTTTGGATAACAGTCTTGCTGGCATAATGTCTGGCATGTAATATGTGCTTAATAAATGCTTTTTGACTGACTGACTGTAAACTGTAGAGGCCCATTCCAGAATTGTTTAGATTATTTTTATTTTATTTTTTATTTTTGCAGGGCAATGAGGGTCAAGTGATTTTCCCTATGTAGCTAGTATCAAGTGTCTGAGTCTGGATTTGAACTCAGGTCCTCCTGAATCCAGGGCTGGTGCTTTATCTACTGTGTCACCTAGCTGCCCCAGCTTATTCTTTTTAATGCTAATTGTTTCACTCAAGCTTCTCTATATTTACCCTATCTTCCTCTACAAAAAAAACCCAGCAGAACAATTTGAGTTTCTCTTCTCTATTATAATATAAAAATATTTGAAAACAGTTATCATATCCCTTTACATTTTCTTTTCTTTGGCCCAAACATCCTCAGATCGAACCTGTATTCATATTGTGTTGTTTCCATTCCATAGGAAAAATTACTTCATGAAGGCCATGGGCCTATTTTTAAATCACAATCAATGTTTAGATAAGATAACATTCAGCATGTATTTGGGAAATCCTTAGTGATGAATCTGGAGTATTCAACAAATGTTAATATTACCCAGATAAGGTTTGAGGGGGATATTTTTCCCTTTATTGATCCAGATCTTGATTAGATGCTTTGACTTACATTTCTATGAGTTGAATTTTTGTTGTATTTGACCTTTCCAGATTTGTCTCTATACTCTGTACTCATATACTCTGGATACTAGATTAAGATATTTGCATATTGTTACCAGGCCCAGTGCTTTCTCACATCCACATCTTTATTCATGCTATGTCCTTGAATGTCTCCCTTTTAACCTCTTAATTTCCTATGCATCCCCATGCATGCCCAACTCTGTAGCTATTTTTTTCATGAAACCTTCCTTGATTTTACTCATCCCCATCAGCCTCCCCTTGAACTCAGTAACACTTTGTACTTCACATTACTAGATTTTAGATATATGGTGATGAAATAAGACGATTCCTGTGCTTCAGGATCTAGCATTCTAATAGGAGATAAAGGCAAGTATACAAATAACTTTAATTCAAGACAACATGGTAATTGCAAAGGAGAGGTCCAGGCAAAGAGATGAGAAAAATGGAAGAAGGAGATTCCCCTGCCCCCCCCCCCATTTTTTGTATCTCAGGAAAAATGTAAACAACATACAATAATAACTACCTCTTCCCCCCAAAAAGAAAAATCATTGGATTGAGTCTGCAATCCCAATTTGTAGTCCTGGACTAAATAAATAAATGCTGTGGAACTTAAATGTTCTGAGACTCTTTTCCTCATCTTTTAAACAAGGGTCATGGAAACTCCATGACTTCATCTCATAGAGTTGTGAGAATTTGATGAGATAATGCACTTGATAGCTCTTTAATGTGTAATGTTATATGCTTGTATAGCACTTTTTTTTCGGTTTGAATGAGGCCTTCTGCTGATCAGTTCATCAGCAAGTGCCAATTCACTCTGGAATCTCATTCTCCTTCTTGACAGGGCATAGGGACTAATGATAATGTCAGAGAGTTTCTGCTCATTGGACAGACAGTCAGATGATGGACATTAATTCCTCTTGACATCTTTGGAAGTATTAAATCATGTGACTGGTTACCACATGGAGGCTTGAGTTTTATAACATTCAGGGCAGACCTCTGCAGCAGAAAGTACCTACCAAATTCTTTTCCTGGTGAACTTTCATTGTTCAAAAATTTACATTTATCTTGGTTCAGTAATAACTAGTCAGCATGCTCGTTCGATTCATATGAACTGTTAAGATCTAATTCAATCAATCAACCAATGAGCTTTTGCTAAGTGCCTGGTATTTGCTAGGCACTGGGGATTCAAATAAAAAACTTTTACTCTTTGGTTTCAAAGAGTTTACATTCTACCAGGAAACTACCAAATCTTCATAAATAATAAATAAAAGATATATGCAAAAAATACACAATGATTGACAGGAGCTACTAACAATTGGAAGAATCAAGAAAAGCTTTTTAAAGTAGATGGAACTGAAGCTGAACTTTGAAAGTTTCCAAGAAATAGAATTAAAGAGAGAAAGCATTCTAGGCATGGGGGGTGGGGGGGGGGGAGATGGGGACAGGCAAAGATTCAGAGGTGGGAGATGTCATGTTGTTTATAGAGAAGAACAAATAGGCCAATTTGACTTAAGCATAGGATGTGTGAGGGGGATTTATT
Source organism: Dromiciops gliroides (assembly GCF_019393635.1). Lineage (NCBI taxonomy): Eukaryota > Metazoa > Chordata > Mammalia > Microbiotheria > Microbiotheriidae > Dromiciops > Dromiciops gliroides. The sequence continues at coordinate 221,406,325 of NC_057862.1, read as the reverse complement.
TGTAAGAAACATGTAATCTTGCCTCTAGTATCTATTAAGTATGTAATTATAGAGAAGATACCTAGCCTCTTTATCTCTCAGGTTTCATATCTTTCATTAGAGATAATGTGATATAGTGAATTGAGAACTGACCATAAATACAGGAAGATAATCATTCAAGTCCTGTCTCTGACACATACTGACTATGTGACCCTGAGAATCCAGAGTGAATTGCCACTTGCTGATGAACTGATCATCTTGAAGGCCTTTGCAAATTGGGGGGGGGAAAGTGCTTCCTGAACACACAACACTATACCCATTGCCTACCTGAATTATAAAAGTGAAGTTTCTCACACTGATGAAATCACAGGTCCAGACCCCATCCCTTCTTCATCTGTAAAATGGAGATAATACCCCTGGGTATCTCCTTTAAATGGTTATGTGGGGTCCAAAATTTTTCCAGTCTACAAGAAAAACCACTGAGGCAGATCTCCAAGCCAATAGCACTTTATTAATGGTCCATGGCTCCATCTAATGAAGTTGACCTCAGATCTTCCTTTCAATCTGAGATGCCCCTAGTCCCCAGGACTTTGTTTTTATGGGGTTTGATACTAGGTTTCATACCTGGGCATTCTAGAGAGGCAACACAAAATATAAAATTCCATTTTTTGAGGGCTAAAAATGATGTATCAGATAAAAAAATGGTATATCATTGTGGGGGGGTCTATGTATAAGACTTTACATTTTCCCCACCTAAATCTAGTTCCATAATAAACACATATAGCAAATAGCAAAATAAATTAATAAATAGCAAAGTAGAAATCAGAGAAGGTAGACTTAGGAATGAATACAGAATGAAGGAGCTCTTTTATTGGAACAGAGAAGATCCAGCTCAACCAAGACAGAGAACCTTGAATAGCACCCAAAAGGAAGCTCCCAGCAGTGTCTAGTGTAGCAAGCTGTAATAGGGATATGAGGGAGATTCGCAGATCCTTTCAAGTCTTCCCAGAGTATTATTTTTTCTGTCAACCCAAAATGAGGTTAGTCTCTTCCATATTTCTTCTCAAAGCTGGAAGCCCGGAGCACCTAAGGTGATTCAATGATCAGTATTGAAGATTGGGTAGGTCAGCTAGGTGGTACAGTGGATAGAGCACCTGTCCTGGAGTCAGGAGGACCTGAGTTCAAAGCCGGCCTCAGACACTTGACATTTACTAGCTGTGTGACCCTGGGCAAGTCACTTAACCTTCATTGCCCCACCAAAAAAAAAAAAAGAAAGAAAGAAAAAAAGAATTGAAGCTTGACCAGTCCTAAACAGAACTTGTCCTAGAGTCCCAAAGAGAGAATCCCATTTGAAGAGTCCCCACAAGGGATTGGACTTGATGAGTCCCAAAGAGGGACTGGAAAAGACTAGAGCTCTCTTTCCTCTCACCAACTCTACCCAGTCTCACACACAAGGTAGGGCATTCATCTCAACCAACAAGGATAGAATATCATACCACTGATATATATATATATATATATGTATGTAGGTATATATGTACATATATATGTATAATATATGTGTATGCATGGATGGATGGGTGTGCATGTATGTATTCAGGGGGAGGGAGGTTCATGAACTTGCATCTCACACACACACACACACACACACACAGCCTTAACTTCAACTGTCTCTGTTTTGTCAACTGTAAAATGTGGATAATAATAGTACCTCCCTCTGGGGACAGATGTCAGGTTAAAATGAGATGTTCCACAAGTTCCTGCACATAGAAGTTACTTAATAAATGTTTCCTTCCTGTTGGGCCACTCCCTTGCTGGATCATCATCTGAATCTCTTTCTCTATATATGAGTATATACCAGTTTCCCTCCTGGTGATCTTATCAATTATCATATCTATGCAGTTGGGTGTGGGGGGGTTGGTGGGAAGGGAATAAATATATACACACATATCCATGAACTTGGATGGGAAATGTGTTTGTATATAATGTATAATTTATATGTGTGTGTATATACATACACACATATGTATATATGTATGCATAAGTGTGTATATGTACACATATCTATATCTATATCTACATCTATTTATACTCATATATAGAAGAGATATGGGAGTGTCCTGACAAAAAGGAATCTCTCTCCCTCTTTGTATGTACACAGGTTGAGAATCTCTGTTTTAATAGGTGTTTTCAATTCAATAGAGCCAATACTTAGTAAGAACCAACTACATATAAGACCCAGTGCAAGTTTGTGAAATGAAAAACTAGTCATAGCATGAGAACATAGTGGACAATTGCTTCCATCCAATCTGCTATTGAATTTAGCTTTGAATCCTGCTGGTCTTTCTCCTACTTAAATCAAAGAACTAAAAGAAAAAGAAAAATCTCCTGAAATACGGTCATTTTAATTGTCATTGGGAAAAGTGAATTATGCCAAAATTTGGGGAATATTTCAACTTTACAGAGCACTAAAAATAAAGTTGGGCTGGCTAAGGTTCAAATATGGCCTGCAGAAATACAGACATATTAGAATTAAGTTTTTAATTCTATCTCTTACTTTTATGACTTTTGGAAAATTGATGCAAGCTTTACCCCCTCCCCCCAAGGGAAGGAGCAGGGAAATTTAGACAGACATAGTTAGAATGACTGATGACTTCATGGATAACAGTCCTAGTCTCCAAAGGAATTCTACCATCCTCTGTTTTTATCCTTAATTTATGATTGGAGTGTTCCAAGGTAATTTGAATCTGCTTATACTAGATAGGTGCATTTTGAAAAGGTTCCAGCACCTTTTGTCTAACTTGGTATGAAACCATATAGTTCTTAATTCCCATGAATCAGCCCTTGTATTTTATAGCTGAGAATACTGTCCCAGAGAGGTTATGTGACTAACTTGCTCAGGATCACATAGGTAGGCAGGGAGAGTAATTATCAAGAATTTGATTTCAGGCACTATAATTGCAAATTCATTGCTCTCTCCACCACACTGGGCTGCTAAGTAGAATTAACATCTTAGAGGTATTTGCTAGAGGCAAACCAAGAGACAAAATGGTGATTGCTACTGCAAATGCATGTTTCTCTTTGCATATTCCCCGTATGAATGAGTACTCCATGGGTGGTTTTTGTGTTATCAAGAATATTTGTTATTAGCTTAAGGTGAGTGCAAACTTGAAAAGGAAAATTTTGCAAAACACTTGAGAAAACCAATGAAACAGTGACTTTTGATATTAATTATTTCAGTTCTTTGAGCAGAGATTTCCAGGCAATAAATCTATAAATATAGCTGAATCTCTTTCTTTAGAACCAACATTCCCTAGATCTTGATTTAACTGGAATTACTCTTTCCAAATTGAATTCCCTTTTGCAACTCATCATTCTTGAAGACTCTTCTCACATTATCCCACTGCCCACCCTCTGCTCTTGGTTATAAATTTGTTTCAGTTTTTTAATCTCTTAAATGGAATTGATAACAATACCTGCCTTCTATATGTCCCCCTCATCCCTCTCTTCCTCCTTCTCCTTCACCTCCTCCTCTTTCTCCTCCTCCTCCTCTTAGAAGGGATAATTGGAGATCAAGGAGAAAAATTTAAACTGACCAAGTTCAAAGGAGACTGCTTTGCAATTCAGAATATCAAATTTTCCCAATTCCTTGATTCAAGAACAAGTTTTCTATCCTGGACTTTCCTTCCTGCTGGGTAGATCTGTTAAAATAACCAAAATGAATTATAGCAACTAGAAGTAGAGCAAAGAAGGTTAGATTTTTTAAAGGATGTATTTCCATTTACCTATGGTAACTTGATAAATTGTCCTTCTTAGCTCTAAGAATATTTTTGTCTAAATAATCAGTGTCAGTCATCAGTAATCTGAGAACTCTCTCTTGCCTGGAAAGTAATACTATTTTTGAGATCCAACTTTCCTTTCTCGATATTCTTCATCAGTCACCCAAAGCTTTAGTTCTTACCACATTTTCTAATGTTACAGTTTTCAAGATTACAGCTTATTTTAAATGTTATGTTTGTAGATTTGTGTCTTTTTAATGAGATTTTAGGGTTATCCTCCAGTCTCACCATCAGAACAATTATAAATCATCTCATAGGGTGGATTATTGCTGACGAGAGTGCTATAGATGATTAATCCCATTTATTTCAGGAAATTTCTGTAATACCACAGAAAGTAATACTTCCTGAACAGTCAATTTGACTAGAACTTCAAATTCAGGAGAGGGAAAAATATAAAATGCATTTTGAAAGGTGAACTAGACAAGATCGTGTCGGGCTTCAAAAACCAAATGGAAGCAGTTTTGTTTTATTCTTGAGGCAAGTGTGAACCACTGAAGGTTATTGAGCAAAGAACTGATGTAGTCAAGACTTTGAGGAAGGTTATTTTGGCAGTTGGATGAAAGGTGGACTAGGGAGGGGAGCATCTGGAAGGAGAAAGACAAAAAAGAGGCTATTGCAAAAATTTGGTGGAGAGATGGTGTAGGTTTAAAATAGTTGTGGCTGTGTTAGTAGAGAATATACTAGATACAAATAATTGCAATTATACTATTGTAGATAAGGAAGAAAAATAAGGAATTATCTCCAACCTATCATTTTATAATAAAGAAGGGGGAAAAACACATTTATTAAGCACCTACTATGTTCCTGGGCATTATGCTAAGTGCTTTACAAATATTTTCTAATTCTTTGTCACAACACTGAAAGGTAGATCTTATTAAGCTTTGCATTTAAAATTGAGGAAACTGAGGCACACAGAGGTTTAGTAGCTTGCCCAGGTTTATATAGGTAATAAGAGTATGAGGCTGGATTTGAACTCAGTTCATCATTATTTCAGACTCACTGCTCTATCCACTGCAAAAATGTTGCCACTTGTTTTATAAATTAAGAAGGTGATGCTCAGGATATTAAAGGGTTTGATCAAGGTCACAAAGTTAGTTGCTGGCAGTTACCCAGACTAGCAAAAGAGATCTCCTAACTCCTAGTCCAAAATTCATTTCACCTTACACTGATTTTTGGATCATTAAGTGGTACAGTGGCTAGAGTATTCAACTGATAGTCAAGAATATCTGATTTTGAATCTTGTCTTAGACATGTATTCATTGTATTATATGAGATAAGTCACTTAACTTCTTTCTGCCTTAGGTTTTTCATGTGTAAAATGATTATGATAAAAGCACCTACCTCACAGAGATGTTTTGGGGATTAAATGAGGTAATATTTATAAAACACTTTGTAAACCTCAAAGTATTTATTATTAATAGTTTATTATTATTATTATTATTATTATTATTATTATTATATATCAATGATGCAGTGAATATTTTATTTCTGTGTGGTATTGGTGAGAAATATATAAAATTTAAGAAAAAATTTTTCACTTTTTGTATTATTCATCTATATAATAAAATATAAATATATTTTATCTGTATGAGTTTTATTTATAATAAAATATTCATATATTTATTTATATAAATCATATATATATATTTATACTTATACTTTTCCTCTCACCCTCTATGGTTTTTAATCTCATATGCTGGCTAAATTCAATAAATGAAATTATTTTATAAAGTATGATGCTGATTTATACATACTCTGTGTATATGTGTATTTATGCATGTGTATGTTTACATAACCAGGCTCCCACTATATTTTATATTAATTGGAAGCCCAATTTCTCCTTTTTATTTGACTCTCCCTCTCTTCTAGCCATCATCAATTTCTATAAACAAAGGGAATTAAAGATGCACACTTATTTTAATATTAACTTAAAAATGAAATTTAAAAACATTTAGAAAAGTAATTATTCTGCAGGAATCATTTAATTAATTTCCAAAACAAATAAAAATGACTTCTAGATTTCTTTCTCTTATTCGGTACCGCCACTCCCCTTTCCTTCAGTTACTTAGAAGGGTTGAAAGTTGAATGTACATATCTTTTAGATACTGTATTAAATTAAATCTTCCACTAAAGTCCACACCTCTCCACCACCATCCCTGCCCCATCTCTGTCTCTGTCTGTCTGTCTGTTGTCTGCCTTTCTGTCTTTCTTGTATGTGCTGGGGCAATGCCAATATAATACAAGCTCTAGGACATAATATCAACCTGGAAAGACTATAGTGACAGGTTTGGTGTCTGTTATTGGAGGACTACCTTTGCTAAGTTTGGAAAATTGACCTCCAACATACCACAAGATTGACCACCAGATTTCTCTCTGTCTCTCTCTGTCTCTTTCTGTCTCTGTCTCTTTCTGTCTCTGTCTCTGTCTGTCTGTCTGTCTGTCTCTCTCTCACACACACACATACACACACACAATTTGTGGGGACAGTTCGGTACCTCATGAAGACCATCATGACTTTTCTGTGTAGAAAAAGCATCAAAGTTCAAGTAATAAGAAGTCATAGATCTATGAAGTTTTAAAGCATCATACAACCAATATGGAATATATACAAATATAATATAATTTATTATTAGTTTATTTAATATATAATGTATGATATATAGTGAATACATTCATATATAAAGGAATACATATATGTTTGTATGAGTGTATATTTCCCTACCTTCCATCCTGTCTACCCTCTCCCCTACTAATAGAATGAAGGTAACCTCAGTCCTGTTTAATGAGATGTTTTTGAAGAATGATAGGAATACTTTTTTAAAAAATAAAAGTATTTTATTATTTTTCAGTTACATGTAGAGATAGTTTTCAACATTTGTTTTTATGATAGGAATACTTTTACAAATATGTTATAAAAGGTCATTATTAATACATTTCCCGGTGATAATGAGTTATTGTTACTAAAAACCAATACACTCAGACCTGGGGCTCTTGACATTTTGTTGAAGTAGAAATAGTGGTTTACTTACCTCACTGTGCTGGTAAACAATAACCTCCCTAAAGTCAGGGATATTTCATTTTTGTATGTGTTTTCTCAATACTTTGACCAATTTTCTTACATATAGTAGGCATGTGAGTTTGCTGTTTTTGTTGTTAAAACCTTAAGAATTGAATGGACAATTTTGAGCTGATGACTTCATTCTAGTGTCCACTGGCTTAGCAATTAAGCAACCTAAATCCATGGCAACACAAAGCATATCTTTGAGGGGCCTAAGAAGATTGCTCTGTCACTTTGACATTTTGTCAATGGCTAAGTCCATATGGCTGTGAATTCATGGCAGGCAGGTCTGCTGCTTAGATAGACTCACTCACTGCATCAAGGGAATTTCACGTTTGGTTAAGTAGGATACCCACTGAACCTGAACTCAAATTTTTATGACTTAGAGTACATGGACAGCCTGATATTAACTTTAGGCAAGCACTTTAGCTCCACTTGAAAGTAGAGATTACTTGCAGCATTGAGCTAAATGTCAGAACATGCTTGAGATTATGGGGACTTGTGATTTATCATTTTACTAGTTATTAAGCTTGCACCCGTTTGAGCCCCTCTATACTCAGAAATCAATTAGAGTTTCACACTCAAGCCAAGGCTGTTTCAGAAAAGTGTATCCAATCAACCTCTTATTTGCCCCCAAGAAAGAATTTAATTGATCTCTTTAGACAAAAGTGAATTGGATTGTATGAGAAATCACATACTTTTCATGAATTTTCCTGTTCAAATGATTGGATCAAGATACATTTTTAAGAAACATACAAGAAATAGACTTATTTAGGATAATGATTAGAAAAATACAACAACAAATAATCTAGTAGTAAAGGGGGGAGGAGTGAAACAAAGAAAGAAGACACATATGCAGACGAAGAATCAGATGGAAGAAATAGATAGGCAGAGAGAGAAAGAAAGGTTGAGAAGGGGAGAGAGAGGAGAGAGAAGATAGATACTGAGACAAAGACATGGAATGAGGAGAAAAGGAGACAGAGACATGGGAGAAAAATGGGGAAAGTGGAGAGAAAAGTAGAAGACAAAGAAGAAGATGGGGAGAAAGAGGAAGAACATATGAAGAGAAAGAGAAGTAGACTGAGGGAGCTGCAGATACTCTGATGGATAGATAAGACAATAGGGAAGAATGGAAGGCAGGATGGAGAGGCAGAGTGTAACACTGAGGTAGAGAAAAGACAGAGAGACAAACAGAGACAGATATAAAGACAGACAGACACTTGCATTGGGACTACAGATAAGACAAATAGGAATAAAGAGGAAGGCAAGGTGTGAAGAGAGACATAATGAAACAGAGGGGAAAAACAGAGACAGAGATAGACATAGATGGGGGGAAAGAAGGAGGGGGAAAGATAGAGACAAGAGGACAGAAACAGTCAGAAACAAAGAGAGGCAGAGGGGAAAACATGACAAAGCAGAGAGATATAAAAGTTGGGAAGAAAGGGGAGGGGGAAGAAAGATAGACATATATAGAAAGACAGAGACAGAAAGAGAGAGGGAGGGAGAGAGACAGGCAGGAATAGAGAGAGATGGAAACACAGAGAGAATAAATATCAAACCTAAACAGAGAGCAAGAAAACCTTATTGCAAGTCTCATTCTTATTGGTGATTGTTCTTACCAAGTGACATTCTTCAAGTATCATCTTGGTTCTCTTTCTGCTCTTGTGGCTTTTTATCAGTTTATATTATAAAAATCATTTCACCTGTCCCTGTTGTTCACTGGATATTCTCAGATGTCATCATCCATCCAATTTGATTTCCTGGTCAGAAATCAGGAAAACTACCCCTTACTCCAATGGTAATAATACATCTATGTAACACTTCGAGGTTTACAATACTTTCTATATCACAAACCTATGATGAGGTAGTATGCTTGCTTATTTTTCCTTATGAATGGTGACACTGAGAGAATCAGTAATTTGCTTATTGTTACACAGATAGGAAACATCTGAAAACAGGTTCTCTTTTTGCTGTGGTACACTAACTTTTCATGGAAAAACATTCCCTTGTACAAAGAAATGGCTCCACTGGAGTACTTCTTTAAGTCTAACAAAGTGGATTTTTTCAAACTAAATCCTTTTCTGAAAGGCATTTTTGGGCAAGTTGGGCCTGCTATTAAACAAGCCTGTGAGCACTGGCTTGTTCTTCCCTGTCCTTAAAGAATATTCTCATATTTTTATAAGTTCTATACAGAACAGTTCCTCTCCATTATGGAATAAAAATGTAAAGAGAATACATGAGCACCAATTTGACTTTTAGCATGTTACAGAGTTCTCTCCAAACTCTTTTTTTCTCCCTATCACCCTTCATCTCAGCAAAGCAGGTAGAATTGATTAAACACATGGTAGCTCTCCTGTTCACTGCTTCTTTTATGCAGTGATGAATGTGTATTCCCACAACCACTTTTAAATCAACTGAAATGGCTTCCCTTCTCCCAAAGAAGGAGAAAAGAAAAGACTGATTAGAAATAATGATCCAAAGTAAGAAAATGATAATCATAAAATTTATGATGAAGAATGATATACCTCATTTCCTTTGCATTCATGTGTTATGGTCTTTCTTTTTTATTCCGTCCATTAGAAAATTCTGCACACAGTAGGTATTTAGGAGCCTCATTGACTAGAACTGAAAAATACTGTTATTTCTTATTGGTGACATCTAAGGCAAAACTGAGAAAAAAAAGAATATTAGACTCAAACTTTAGCAGCACCACAAAGTTATTATGTGACCTTGGACTCACCACCTATACACTCTGTGACTCAGTTTCTTTGGTAAATGGTAAAATGGAGATTTTTTTTATAAAATGGAGATCATTCCTGCCCTTCCTGCTTTAAGGGCTTGATAAGAATCTCTCTGTAGTTGTTGTTGAGCACCATGACATCAAGGCGATGGCATGACTTGCACTGAATTGAATTTAAGTGAGGAAGGGCTGTGCAAAGTCACCAGCCTCACTCTCTCCTCCAGAGGTATCTTGGGCCAGTGGCAAGATATATATCAGGATAACTGGATGATGACCTTGTATGTTTAAGGCAATTGGGGATAAGTAATTTGCCCAGGGTCACACAGTCAATAAATATCTGAGGTGAGATTTGAACTCAGGTCCTCCCAACTTCAGGGCCAGTGGTCTATCCATCATACCACCTAGTTGCCCCAAAGAATCTCTAATGAGATAATGGATGTAAAAAACCTCTTTGAGAAGTAAAAAGTAATATTAAAATGGTGATGACACTTTTATTTTGGGGAATATAGACTGAGCATGAGGAAGAATGAGAATATAGTAGAGCTTGTTTTCATTTTGGTCTAGAATGAATCATTAAATTGGGGCCTTTAAAAATATAACAACTAGTTTTTAACTTTGGTACTCATAAGTTTAAGTCTTATAAAGTGTTTCCTGCTGAAATGCCATGCTGGCTGGAATTCAGCAGCAAATAAATATTGCTGTCCTCACTAATTTGAAACAGTATGAGTTTTAAACCTCTAGCCGCAGGAGATGTATTAAGATTACAGTTTTCATCACCGTCTCTTCAGTCCATCAAGACAGGTCAGAGCTGTATAAACTTTTTCTGTTCTTGAGTAGCTGTGATTTACATTACTTTAAACTCTCTTTTGTGAGTGTGCAATGATGTTGGAAGCATGAGCCCCGAGTCAATGAAACATTTATCCTTATAAACATTTTAATCTCATCCTGGTAATTGGTCGGAAGGGGAATTGTTGAATATTTTATTGAATTGTGATTTTTATGAACACAAAATATCTCTGGGTAAGCAGCTATGCTTGCGATAGTTTGCATTACTGCTGTGTTTTGTCTCTTAAATAGCTGCCTTCTGTGGGAGGACACAGGAGGGAACTGTAACAGCTTCAGCTCTGAAATGGTGTCTGTAGCAAATGTGCTCTTTTTAACTGTTAGTCTTCTAAATCACATTTTGCTGAGTTGCCCAATTACTACTGTTTATTGATTTACTGTAATTGCCTCTGGTAAATACTTTAATGGTCAGTAACTCAAACATTTGTGCCTCTGAGTCCATTAATACCCATGCTAGAGGATGTTTCCAGGGTTATCTTAATATTTATGGTGGATACTGCATAGAGAGAACTTAAATATTATGGGACTCAGTTTGTTATTGTGTTTAGAGGAAAATTATTTAGGAGCTGAGCTGTTATCTAAAATGATTACTTTACCTGGTGAATGTATTTAATTTTGTCTGCAGGTAGACCTTGTTTCTTATAATAGGTTCACTCCTAAAACATTGTGGATGAAGTGTTTTTGTTTATTTGTTTTGACAGATAAAATCCTATTTTAAATGTATGGCTTAAAGCAAGAGTTCTTAACATTTTTTGTATGTTTCATGGGCTTCTTTGACAATCTGGGGAAACCTATGCACCCCTTCTCAAAATAGTGTTTTTAAATGCATAGAATACATTGAATTGCAAAGGAAACCAATTACATTGAAATAAAGATATAATTTTCTTCTCAGCCAAGGTCACAAAGTTCCTGAAATCTATCCACAGACATTTGAAAGGGTATATGAACCACACATTAAGGGCCCTTGACTTAAAGGAATCCTGGAGTAACACCTTTCAAGAAGTAAATATTCTTTAAAAATCATCTATATAAAAATACATCTATGTGTATTCTAAATGTATATATTTATATGCTTGTTTAAAAATTAGGTAAAGTATTATTCATGTTCTTGAGTGGACATGAATAATAATAATGATAAGAAAAAAATCACTTCATTTTTACATTCAGATTAGATTAATAAGAATAGAAATTGAAATTTAATATGAAAAGAAGATCCAAAGAAACCCAATTGCACTTATATTATCTTTACACAGACTCAAAGAGTACTTACCTATAATAATGGGATGGATGACCAAAAAAGTGCTGATATCCAAAATAATTTTGAAAAGGAGATGGGCAGATTTAAAATAAAATCTCCATGTAACCTTCCTAAATATGAAAGCATGAATATAATTAATAAACAAATCATGCCAAAGCAAAGTGACCTTTCCTGCAAAACTTATATTTATAAGTTTCAGTGATTGACACCATTTTTCATCATATTTAAGCTTTTAGTACTTTATTACAACACTATATGTTGTAACTATTGTCATGGTAAATACAATAGGAGTTAGATAGGAATACTCCTAAAGACAGGAATCAAATACCAATATCCAAGAGAGTGGCTTAGAAAACTATAGAAGGCTTACTGAAAGACATTTGAAGATAACAATAATATCTCTCTAGTATCTGCAGGCAAAAACTTGAACACTCTATCACACCACTAAAAGCAACAAAAGAGAAAAATTTGGAACATAATATAGGAAACAAAAGTATATTAGAAATTCTGTGTACCCTTAATCAAGTATTGAAAGCAAAAGCCAAAAGAAGAAAGTAAAATAAGAATTCAATCAGCAAAACACAAAATAATACACAAGAGTGTATCAAATCAGGGCAATAAATAACAACAATAACTTTAAATCAACTGTACACAGAGTTTTGAGAAGCAAATAAATTCAAGGACAAAGAAAATTCCCCCCAAAAGAATATATATATATATATATATATATATATATATATATATATATATATATATATATATATATATATATATATATATATATATATATATATATATATAAAATTTCTGGTCAACTACATGATAGAAAGAAGTACAACACAAAGTACAAATTTGATCAAACACAACAGAATTATTATATACAATCAATATAATGAGAAAGAAAATAATTTATTCAAAGGAGGGGCCCAAAACCTTAACTTCTGTGCAAAAGTGGAAAGTAGCAGATCACTTCACCTTGAGGACCACTTCTCTGATTGATCAGTTTTTCCTAGTAAATCCATTTTAAGGAACTAAGATGACCAGCCATGTTCACTCATTCATCCCTTTCTGGCCTCCTCTCCTGACTCATTGGAATTCTTTCTCTACCATGTCCCAATGCTTTTCTCATCTTGGAAGATCCCTTTGCCCCTGGATTCTTTGTTCTCATTGATTAGTTCCTCCTGGAATCTCACTTCTAAGGAATGTGGGAAAGCCAGCCATGTTCATTCCTTCTTTCCTCTCTATGCTCCATTCCTGACACTGTGGACATCTTTCTCCACAATATACCCAGTCAGGCCATTACTCTTTCCCCCCTTACTTTTATGTGTTATTTTCTCCCATTGAAATGTAAAATCTTGAGGGCAGGGATTGCCTCCTCCCCCATTTTTTTTGCTTGTATTTGTGTCCCTGGGGCTTATCTCAGTGGCTCTTATATAATTTAATGCTCTATAAATACTTGTTTACTTGAATTGATTTAACTTGTATCCTTCATGCCTGTTACACAGTAGTCATTTAATAAATGCCTGTTGACTGATCATGAGATAAAGGTAATCATCAAAGTTAAAGTAGACAATTTCTATTAGTTAAATTAAGAAAGAAACTTGTGCAAAATAAAATCATGGAAAATAAAAAAAAATAAGTGGTTATTAATCAGAAAAATCTTCAGAGAAAATATATCCAGTACTTGTCTGGGATATATTAGTATAAACACTTAAGAAACAAGAATCATTCCTGAAGAGATAAGAGATCAAAGAGATGAGGAGAAGTAAGCTTTCAAAGGAAGAATTGCAAATAAATAGTGAAGTGGCAGGAATTCTAGATTTAAAATCAGAAGATCTGAGGTTGAATCCCATGTCTGCCTCTTACTACCTGTGTAATAAAAATGAAATAATCATAATATTTAAATTTTGCTTACTATGTGCCTGACACTGTCCTAAATGCTTTACAATCATTATTTCATTTGATCTGCATAACAACTCTGCAAGGTAGATACTATTGTTATCCCCATTTTACCTATGAAGAAACAGGTACACAGAGGTTGAGACTTGTTCAGGGTCAAAGAGCTAGTAGGTGTCTAAGGCCAGATTTGAATTCAGGTTTTCCTGACTCCAAGTCCCACATTTCATTCACTAAGCCACCTCATTGTCCTCTAGCTTAGACAAGACACATAACCTCTAGTTTTTAGCTTTACATATATAAAGAAGGAGGTTAAACTAAATGTCTTCTAAAGTCTCTTATAGGTAAAAATCTTTGATCTTATGAGCTACAAATAATCATGTAAATTTTTACTCCAAGTCACTAATAAGAGAAATGAAGATTTAAACATCTCTGAAGTTTCATGTCATAATTTTTAACTTAGAAGAAATTATAGAAGACATAAATGGTGTTAAAGATGTGAGGGAAGACAGACATTACCAGCAGAACTTTGAATTAGTCCATCTCTATGGGAAAACAAATTGGAATTATAAGAAAAATTACTAAAACTGTTCATATTCTTTGTTTTTTAAAATTTTAAAATTTCGATTTATTTTTTTATTTATTTATTTATAATTTCCCCCCACCTTACATGTAAAAACAAATTGTAACATTGATTTTTAAAGCTTTGTGTTCCAAATTCTCATTCTTTCTCCCTATTCCCCCCTTAAGAACTCAAGCAATTCAATATAAATTAAACATGTGCAGATGTGCAAAACATAGAAGACAAAAAGCGTTAAAACAACAACAATACATACTTCCATATGTATTCAGGTACCATCAGTTCTCTCTCTGAAGATGGACTGCATTTTTCATAAGTTCTTCAGAGTTGCCTTGGATCATTGCATTGCTGAAAATAGCTAAGTCATTTGCAGCAGATTATCTTACAGTATTGTTGTTATTTTGTGTACAGTACATTTCACTTTGAATCAGCTCATGTAAGTCTTCCCAGGTTTTTCTGATAGTGTCCTTGCAAAATACCCATGAGATTGATTATTGCAACAACAATAATAGCTAACATTTATATAGTAGTGTATACCTATAAAACTGTTCATATTCTTTGACAAAAGAATCCCACTGCTAGGCATATGCCCCAAGTAGGTCATATACAGAAAGTAAGGTTTCATATTTATTATGTCCTTAAAAAACATGAACATTTCAGTAAACAAAGAAGAATGGGAAAAAAGATTGTATGTGAAACTATGAATTATTACATATGGTTTCCTTTTTATATATTTATATTAAATTTAAAAGGATAGTAATTTTTTTAAAATGACTATCCCCTTTAAAAAATTTCCTTCTGATCTTTTTCTGTATATTATTTAATGTCTCACTGACACTTCCTTTTTTCTTTTCTCACTGTTATTACCCACCTTCCAGGCCAAAGCTTCTTAAACTGTAGAGGTCACTGAATGTGGGGGTCAAAAAAAATTTTGGCAACAGTAAAAGGTTGTGTATAGCTATTTTATATACCTATGTACCCAGGGTCATGTAAATATTTCTCCAGGGAAAGGGGTTACAAGTAGAAAAAGTTTAAGAAGCTTTGATCTAGGCACTTTCCCTTGGAACTACTAAGTATAGATAAACAACGCAAATCCACTCACTAGCCATACCTGAAAGTGTTATGTCTCATTCCATTATCTCTTTGTCAATAGATTCATCATCAGTCCTCAGGAGTATTAATCAGAACGCTTAAATATGTCAAAGTTGTTTTCCTTTACATTATTGTAGTTGTATAATTTTTTTCTGATGCTAGTGAAGCCATCCATTTTGCCTTTTTAACACTGAATTATTTCAGTCCATTCAAATACCATAATTTGTACAGCCATTCCCCAATGTAACAAGACTTTTTGGGGGAGCAAAAATTGAAAACAAAATGAATGACCATTGAATAATTAGTTAATGGACAAACAAAACATGGTATAGATTGAATCGTAATGTAAAATAAGAACCATTGATTACAAGGAATTCAGAGAAATCTGTAAAAACATCTATTAAGTTATATATGTGTGTACATATATCTTTACATATACACATATGTCATTCACACATATGTGTGTATATGTGAAAGAAAGCAGGACAATTAAAATTCTAATTTTTTTTACTACCCTAATATGAACATAAATTAAATTGGAAAACAAAAAATTAAATTAAATTAGAAGCTGCAAAAGTGTAATAATCTGTCCTGATACAGGAAAAGAGATGGCAAAATGCATATCCCTCCTTTATTTGGAGAAATGGGGGACAATGGATATGGAATATTGCTTATGCTATTGATTGTAGTCACAGTGTCAATTGGTTTTGAGTACTTTTCTTGTTACAGAAGGATAACTGGGTAGAGGGGAGTAGCAGGAAGCTATACATGGAAACAATTATGATGTATAAACAAGTGATGAATAAAATGGGGGGAAAGGAACAGATTATAATAAGAATATATCTCATAAGAAATTATATTCGTGGTAATCTTTTTTTGCTTATTCTTATAATGAGCAATATAAAGTGAGATTACCAAGCCTTGCATGAAATATTTCTTATTTTTTCTGCACATTCAATGTACTCAGGGGAGTCAATTCTGTGACCCTTTACTTGCCTCACTAAGGTGAACCTGTGGGTCATACTCATTAGTGTCAGCTACAATATGATCAAATAACATAAAAATTTGATATATATTTTATACATGCTATGCTATGTTTTGAATATTATTTTGGATTTGATGTTAAAGTTCTGTGGACATAGTGGACAGTGTTATGCAAATAATATGCAAAGTAGATAGAATCTTTGGGGAAAAGGGTATATTTCAACTTATTCATAGATTTCTTTTCTTCTGTCTTTTTTTTGGTAGCAACATAATATAAGGCTTAAAAGCAAGCTCTGTCCCTTTTCATTCTATTCAAAGCTGTATGTTCAGCAAGCTTTTAATTTTGAACTTCTCTCTTAATATCAGATATAGAAATGGTTTCAATGAAAGGTTTAGAATTAATGTCTCTAGGTTGTTATTCCATACCAGTAAGTAATCAATGTTCTAAGCATTAAACCAGACCTCTGAGCAATAAGTCTCCTTTTTTTCAATTCTATTTGTTACATCGACTGTATTTATCCTACGAACTTAGAAAAAATATAAAGTAGTTATGTAATTTTTCACCATTTTTTTACTATATATGTCATGTATGGATGTAGTTGTCTAAATATTATCTCCTCCATTAACATGTGAGTTCCTTGAGGGCAAGGACTGTGTTTTGTTTTTCTTTATATCCCCAAGTTTTTGTATGATACTAGGCACATAATAGGCTTTTTTTTTTTTTTTTTGGCAAGGCAATGGGGCTTAAGTGACTTGCCCAGGGTCACACAGCTAGTAAGTGTCAAGTGTCTGAGGCCAGATATGAACTCAGGTACTCCTGAATCCAGGGTCAGTGCTTTATCCACTGGTCCACCTAGCCGCCTCCATAATAGGCATTTTTAACTGATCCAGCAAGGTGACATTTGCATTTGTCACTCTGAACCCCCTTTTCTTTGTTCTTAATACACAACTTTCTCTTCTTTTACTTCCTCTCCCTATTCCCTTCTCTCAACACATTTGCCCATATTGTTCCTGCTATTCACTGATAAGGCTTAAGCTGTGATAATTGATGGCTAAGGGATTTGACTAAGGTTTATATTTGTCACAGAGCTAGTAATTAATTGTCTGAAGCTGCATTTGAATTCACTTCTTCATGACCCCAGGTACATCCCTCTACTACTCTGCAACTCAGCCTCCTCTAATCCTGCCTAGGATAGGTTTATGGTATAGAGCTGAGTCGTTGGTCTCATAAAGTCTATAAGTGGAAGCTCAACATTCTGTTTTCATATGAATTAAGGAATTAATTAATTTTAAAAAGCAGAAGTGATTGCTATGTACCTGGTGCGTAACGACTGGGCATTTAATATAACAGCAATAGTCCATTCCCAATAGGAAGATGGTGACAAGGCAAGAGCATTTGGTATAGGAAGAGACAAGAATGGTGAGGAGACTCCTAAGCCCATTGATCAACATACTCCATACAGAAAAGCAATGATAGCTCTTCTCAGAGGAAGGGGTAGAAAGCATGGGCATAGAAGGGTGAAGGCAAAACATAATTGAGATTACCTATATATTATTATAATACAAATCAGAATAACATGCCTGTAGGGCATGAATTCCAACACTGAGTGACTTAACTCACCCAAGGCCTAATCTTTGGAAGTCTAGGTCAGAGGGTCAGGGTCAGGAACAGAAGTAGAAGCAATGATGGGCAATCATGGCAAGGAGACAGCTGGGAGAAAAGCATCTTGACACCTCAATTTTTCAGGTCACCTTATACTCAATATTTCCAAAATCTCCTAACTTCATTTAAGTCCGTCAGTTAGTCAACTAGCATTTATTAAGTGTCTACTGTGTTCTAGGAATTATACTGAGTTATGAGGATACAAAGAATGTTAAAACAAACAAACAAAAAAACAACAACATCAACAATAAACAAGGAGCCCATAGTCTAATAAGATATTAGTAAACATCTATGTATAAAAAGGATATAAAAAGACATATAAAGGATAAATTGGGAGGTCTCAGAGGGAAGTTGCTAAGATTAAGGACCTGGAAAGGCTTCTTATCTAAGGGGAGACAGACTTAAAGGAAGTATACAGCACTTTGCCTACCACATAGTAGGCAATTAATGAATGTTTACTGAATTGAATTGAAGGAAGCTTAGAAAACTAGGAGGAAGAGATGAGGAGGGAGTTTGAGGCATGGGATATGGCCAATGAAAATGCAGTCAGGAGATAGGGTGTCCTGTGGGAGGAACAGCAAGAATTCCTGGATCATTGGATCACAGACTATATGGAGGGGAATAACTGTAAGAATACTAGAAAGGTAATGAAGGGCTTTAAAAGTCAAAAACTAATTTATACTCGATCCTGGATGTAATAGAGAACCACTAGAGTTTGTTAAATAAGGTCTGGTAGGGATATTACATGCTTTTATGGAAGAGGTTTTGTGAGGAAAAGTTACTAAGGTGCGTTTTTTTGTTCCATTTCTATTTCAAGGTCATTTGCATCTGTCATTTAGTACAAATATATTAAGTTCGGACTCAAAATTCAAAACATTTTCAATTTGCTGGTTAAGTTTGCAGGTAAATGATTCCACATCAGAATTGCTGCTAAAAAACCAAAAGCCCTGCAGTAGGGAATGGTGAAGTAGACATCAATAAAGAAGAAGTGAGAAGAAAAAGGTTTAAAGGATTGAATTTGAAATGGATGCTTTTTATCACAGAGGGAGGGCTATTAGAGAAAAGCCAAGACATGAGAAAGGCTCAATCAGTTTTGTAAATCCCTTCCTCCACTCCAATATTTCTCTCAGAATGTGCTAGGAGATATTTCCATTTAACCAACAAATCGCTCAACCCTGTTGTACTGTTTATGTAAGAGGATCCTAACCATACCCACAGGTATAGATAGAATGGGCAGGTACCTATGCAGTGTGATTTGAAGGCTATTGTAAGATCACTTTTTCTCTCTCATCCTCTCCTAAAACACAGACAGACAAGTATACATTTGCATACATAGACCTGGCTTGTCTTTTTTTCTGAAATTCACATAATTTATATATTTGGTATGGATGTATCTCCATAAGAAAAGCTTTACCAATGGGCCTAATGCAGGTAAATGGTGCAGTGGATAGAGTGCCAAGTGTGGAGTCAGAAAGACTCATCTTCCTGAGTTCAAGTCTGACCTCAGATAGTTACTAACTTTGTGATCCTAAGCAAGTCACTTAACCCTTCTTGTCTCACTTTCCTCATCTGTAAAATTAGCTCAAAAAGGAAATGGCAAAGCATTCCAGTATCTTTGCCTAGAAAACCCCAAATTGGGTCAGGAAGAATTAGATAAGACTGAAACAAATCAACAACAATAAAAAATGCTTCATATTTCCTAGCAGAAACCTATTATCAATCTAAAAGACTATGTGTTATGGCCACAATATGTTAACCAGATAGTAAGGGTCACCTAGGTGTGATAAGGACCCCAAAGGAATAGAAGGAGAAAAGAAGTCAGTAATTTTCCCTAAGGAATTTCTTTTTTTTTTTTTTTTTGGTGTTGCAATGAGGGTTAAGTGACTTGTCCAGGGTTACACAGCTAGTAAGTATCAAGTGTCTGATGCCAGATTTGAACTCAGATCCTCCTGAATCCAGGGCTGGTGCTTTATCCACTGTGCCACCTAGCTGCCCCAATTTTCCCTAAGGATGATCCTGATCCTGCTTTCATGTGTCAATTGCCATAGCAGAGAACATTTAAGAATTCAGTCAATGTTTCCCTATATTTAGAGGTGTGCTGGCAAATGTTTAACTATCACTCCAAAAAAACTTACTGTTGACACACTTTTAAGTTTAATATGGACCATTAATATTTTCTCCACTGTTTTGTTAAGCCTAGGCAATTAACAAAACAATAAATTATTTCCTGATTTGTAGTATCCACTTATTTCCCAGGTGAAAATGTTTAAACTAAAAGCTTGGCAATCTGTTCTCAAGAGCCAAGTATTATCTAGCTCCAGCATACCACCTCTTGTCTCTTTCCCTCAGTAAAGATGGTGTTTATTTTCTCTTCCAACAAGAACAACAAGGAGCCACCTTATGGGAGATGACAGAGAATTCAAGACACAGGCCTCAGTACTCAAAGACCCCAGGAATCCATGAGGCCTTTCCTGGGGAAGCCACTGACTGGTAGCTTTCTATTTTAAATAATTATCATTGATGATAAAAAGGTACTAAGTTCATTTGTTCTTTCACTTTTCCCACCTAGAATCAACTAAGCAGTTAGAACATCAGATAGGATATTATGCAATAGTTTGCAAGGGTTGATTGATATATATACACACAAAGGTAGATAAGAAATTTGGAGGGAAAGGTGGGCTTAGAAAGGCCTATCCCAAAGGGAGGGGTGTCAGTGTAAGGAATTCAAAAGGTGGAGGATGTGGCCTTTGATAAGTAAGGAGGCAGTTTTGTTCAAGGCTTGATTAGGAGATCTCTTCAAAAAGAAAAACAGGATTATTCCAAAAATAGGGAATAGAGGAAGATAAGGTCCATATCCATAGTCACATATCCTGCAGTCAGATAGGTCTTTGATTGGCTTCAGAGTTACTCATTCTCTGCATGTCCAGTTAGGTTTAGTCTTCATCATTCAAAGGATTGTTGGTGTGTTGGCCAATGAAGCCAGTCTTTATATAGTTGTTATGGTTACCTGGATAATTATGGAGGTGGGGGTGGAGGTGGCTCAAGGAAATCAAGATACACATTTTCATAGTAATATGTTTGATTAAATTAAAATAAAGGAAAGAACAATAAATTAAATATGACAAAACAACAAATTGATTGACATTTTCTTTTTTTTTTTTTTAGTGAGGCAATTGGGGTTAAGTGACTTGCCCAGGGTCACACAGCTAGTAAGTGTTAAGTGTCTGAGGTCGGATTTGAACTCAGGTACTCCTGACTCCAGGGCCGGTGCTCTATCCACTGTGCCACCTAGCTGCCCCTGACATTTTCTATCATCTCGACTCTCTGATGATCACTACAAATTATCTAGCTATAGTTTATGTAGAGTTACTTATTGAAATATTACAGAGATGGAGGACATTTCTTTAGTTTTCTTATGGAAAACTAATTACAATCATGTATATTGGGGATACTGGTATTTGGATAATGCCTCTTTTTTGGCATTCTTTTTGTTGTATGTATAAGAGTCATTGAGCAATAATGGTTATCCACATTATCATTCATAAATATTTAGCCTACTGGTAGATGAGTCAGTTAAGTGTTCACAAAAGTGGTTAGAAAACCAAGGTTCAAATTCTGGCTTATTTATTATCTGTGGGACTTTACCTTTCTGGATTGCAGTTTCCTCATGTTTAAAAACAAGGAGATTTGCCTAAATAATCTTATTGCATAGGATTTGGAGATGAACTGAGCCAACGTGATAAGCTAGGAATAACTATTGCTTTTACAGATGAGAAAATTGAGGCCCAATTAGTGGAAGTGACTTTTCCAAGATCACACAGGTACTATATAACAAAACTGAAATTGAAACCTAGACACTCTGGCTTAAAAATGTAGTGCTCTCTCTAGTATAAGCACACTCACTTCGTGATCTAATAGAATGGCTGAGAGAATTTATGGTACAATAGCTGTTAGGTTTTAAATAGTAAGTTTAATGTAGTTCAAATTTTTGTATCCCACACCAGGAATGAGCCATCTCAAGGTGACCTCATTTGAAGTGCCACAAATACCCAAGGCTCTATAAGTGAAGTGTTATATATAAATTAGTTATATTAAACAATGATGTGGGAGCCAATATTGCTCAGTGGATAGTGAGCTGAATCCAGGATCAAATCCTTGGTTCAAATATCATCTCTGATACTTATTAAATATGTTATCACATTCAAGTTGCTTAACTTCCTTATGCCTCAGTTTCCACATGAGTAAAATAAAGAAAATAATGCTTGTAGAGCCCTTTTCACAAGGTTATCATAAGAGTCAAAGGATATAATATGTTTAATGTATTTTGTCAACTTGTAAGTTCTCCATAAATGTAAATTATTATTACCTATGAACAACAGCAACAACAAAAGAGACCCGAAACAATTCAGTTTGACTTTTCTTGGGTACATGAGATGCCAAAATCATTATGACCTTATTTTGGAGTTTTGATTTCTGCGTAAATGGAACATACTTGTCAAAAGTGAAGAACATGACTTTGTACCATAAACACTCCAGGTTTTCAGTTCATTTGCTTCTTTTTCCCCTCCTCCTCCAAGTAAATGCACACCTTGAAGCTGACTCATCTAACACATGTTGAACTCCCAAAGAGACAGCTGTTCAGCATGTGGAGAGTTTTCAAATGCACCAACAAAACAGGCATTCATTTAAAATGGAACACAAAGTATCTGTCAGTTAAGTCACTGTCACTACAGCCCTGGAAAGTTTTCTTGCCAAAAACAACTCCTCCTCTAATCCCCCGGCTTCATTCCTCACTACCCTCCCCCTATCAAAAGAAGAGCTTGTCCTTGTACATGTTTCTTAATTTGGTTTTAAATTGTCAGAATTAGTCTGTAAATAGTGGCTTTTATATAGATTTCCATATGTGTGCAAGGGAGAGAGAAAGGTGGGGAGAGGCAGAGTGTTGACTGGAATCTGACAGCTAGGAGCTTGGAGCCAGGACTTTTAAGTCCATTTCTAACTTTAGTGATTAAGTTGCTGTGGGGCTGGCAGTAAATCATTTGCCCTCTCTGGACACCATGATCTTTATCTCCATCTCTGGAAAGTACTTCCATTGAGATAATGCCTATAAATTGAGACCTTTTTTCTCCATGCAGATATCTATATATGAAGTAGGAAAAGTGAAAGAGGCGCGGCTAGGTGGCACAGTGGATAGAGCACTGGCCCTGTAGTCAGGAGTACCTGAGTTCAAATCCGACCTCAGACACTTAACACTTACTAGCTGTGTGACCCTGGGCAAGTCACTTAACCCCAATTGCCTCACTAAAAAAAAAAAAAAAAAAAAGTGAATGAAGGTGTGTGTGTGTGTGTGTGTGTGTGTGTGTGTGTGGTGGGGAGGGGAATGTAATCAAAAGAACAAAAGTAACATTTATCTCTACTACCATGTTGTAAGTTGTGACTTGAACATAGTAGGTACTCAAAAATTATTTATTGAATAAGCAATTTTGGCTTAAAAAAATACTTTTAAAGAAGTCAAGTGGAATGCACTCTAGACAAATGATCTAATTCTGTACTTTAATTCTTTATTGATGTACATATGTATGCATTACACATATACATCAGTTTGATGGCTATATCTATTATCGATTGAACTAATATACATACACACACATGCATATACATGTACACATGCATATACACATAGACACACATATCCATGTGGACAGAGACAGTGAGACATAAGGAGAAAGAGAGAGGAAGTGAGAAGGAGAGGGAAAGAAAGAGGGAGAGGGAGAGTTAAATACAGGGCATCCTAATAGTCTTAGTACAGTTTTAAGCTTTAAAAGTTTAAAACACAGTATGGTGTAATTCACTCTGGACAAATTATCTAATTGACTCTGACTGTGACTTCCAATTTGCAATTTAAAGTTGTAAGTTTTACTGGTTTAAAACTACACTAAGACTTCTTGGAACACTCTGTATACAAGTTTTATATAGGTGTGTATGGAATGGGTGTGGTTGTGTGTGTATGTGTCTGTGTATGCTCACCTTTAACCTTTTCTTAGCAGAGATTTATAAGTGCTGGTTATAGAACAGCCAGAGAATAGAGAAAGGATTATCCCTTTCACAGAGCTATTTAATGACCAACTAAAATCTGTTAGTACAAGCAGATATTCTGGATATAAAAATCTGATTTCCAGATTTCAGAAGAATATCCCTACATCAAGTGCCACCCTCATATTCGGACAAACATGAAAGATCACTCTATGGTGGTTCAATATGAATGATGGGGTCTGTTTAAATAAAAAAAAGTGATAGTGACAGGTTGAATTTAATTTATGTTCTCCAGCCCAGATTAAAAATTATGATACAGAAAAAAAAAACTTGTTGGAGAAAATCTGGGACATCAGAAACCTTGGAGACATGCATCAGAACCAGCACTTTCATCAGACAACCTGAATGATGAAATGGAAGAAAAGAGTGGTGACTAATCTCAGCATCTGGGGAGTCTTAATCTGCTGTGAGATGGAAAGGCCAGCCCTCTTGCAATGTGAAGATGGAAGAGCAACCTGAGTTCTCTAAGAGAATCCTGATGTCCCCAGAGACCAGCTGATGTACTTCACAAAATTTTCTAGACTGTGTTGAGGGACATTCTGGGAGATGACCCTGGAAAATCGACAATTTCCTTAACCCATCCATTCCCTGGCTAAAGGCCAGTTTCTACAGCCCTTCCTAAATTTCCTCATAGGACATTTCATTTCACCCTTCCCCCTTATGCTCCATTCTGGAGGTAGAGTAGATTATTGCCTTTTCTATATGGGGCAAAAAATAACTTTTATAATTAATTCCTTTCTTTGTCTTTTATGTAACAGATTCCCGCCCTCCCCCATTTGGGATAGTGTAGAAACTTGAGCATGCTCAGATGTTTTCTGCCCACTTCCAGCAATGTATGACACCTTGCTGAGTTGAATTTCCCCAATTGGTTGTTGAGCAGGCAGAGTTAATGACTATGGATGACACATCTGACAGAAGAGGTGGACAACATCTGTGGGAAGCACTGATTCTATCTTGTGCTTCAATTCTAGATCAAGCTCAGTTCCGTTTTTATTTAATTATGGGTCTAGTCTAATTTATCTCTTGTGAGAAAACTACTTAATTATAGTAATTGTGAGAAAACTTTATTGCATTGTATGAATGTAGCCTGCATGGCTGGTAAGCTGAACCACCTCTACCTCATGCTTACAGACACTTAACTAAGGATCTAGGTTGTGTTGAACAGAAACCCAGAAGCCTGATGCAACACATTTTCTCACAATTATACTGATAAAGCATCCCATATGTCTTATCTGAAAATTCATCCTGTACTGGATTTCCATACTCCTTTGATTGAATACAAATAGTTGGAGGGAATGGTACATATCTTTTTCTGATTTTAGGGAACTGCACCTGTTTGCTCTCCTCCTCCCAACTTGGAAAGTCTTTAATCTTTCCTCCAATTAGAAATCAGATTATTTAATTTTGTATTTTGGTTAATTGTTTAATGGTCTTATTTGGTAAATTGTCTTCAATGCATAAAATCTGAATCTCCCCCCACCCTTGGCAGGGTGACAAGGCTTGTTCCTGATTTAATATGGAATTGGTGTGCATAGCTTAACAAATCAATAGGCTCAGAAACTCGAACCTTTGTTTATTTCATCTTTCACATGCCTCAATTTTGGCCCAAATATCAGTAGTCTGCTAGAGCTGGATAGTACCAGATTGGTCAATTTTCATTATGAAAAAGTATTGACACCCCAGATATCAGCAAACCTTATCAATCAGGGCATGATTTACTGTGTTTTTGGTTTTTAGACTTAAGAAAGTGACAGGAAAATGTTAATAATGCAGATCAAATTAAAAGTGTGTTGAGTATATCTTTTCAGAGAACAAGTTATTAAATATTTATCAGTGTACCAATGGTTGGTGGCCTCAAAACCCTTTGGCCTTGTGTACTTTGGCCCTCTTCCACTGGAATGCCAAGACACTGGAAAGAGGATCATACGTGGTATTTGATTAGACTATGCTCAGGTGGATGTAAAACGTAAAAAAAAGATAATTAACAGCCTTGCAAAGAAGCTACTTGTGTCTCAATGAGGCCTCCCATCTGGTTGTAGTAACAGTGATAAAAGAAGGGATTCTGTTGGAATAATTCCATCTTTTTCTCTTACATATCACTGCCTTTTCTCCATGGTAATAAATTACCTGTTCCATATCTGATTTATCTTGTATATCAGGTGCTTTCTTTAATTCCCACAATGATGGGATGGGGATGGAAATAAGAAAAAATATGAACTTAAGAGGAAACAATAGAACTGTCTCTAGGGTAGTCAGATTGAGTGTTATGAGTCAGTGAATGTGAGAATTATGGAGACTGATTATCTTATTAAGGAAGCAGGACATTTCAGAGCAATGAACCCAGGAAAAAACAAGGCCACAGGGCTAGGTACAACAGCCTTTGCCAAACAGTACCTAGCAAACCACAATGTTAATTCACATGCACAACATATGCACACAAATACAAATGTTTGTACATACATGTGTGTTTCCATGAGTATATATGTATTTTCACATGTATGTATTATAAATAGCATTATATGTTATATTTATATATGTTTTAAAGATTTAATTTTAAGAGATTAAACATTATATTAGATTATATATAAATATATATAAAACACTAAAAACTTTAAAGTAACAGATAAATGTCATTTAAAATATTGATCATTAAAATGATGAAAATATTTGATGAAGATGATGAAGATTGTTTTTACTTGGGACATTATGCTTCTCTTAATAAAACTAAAAATAGCATTAGCTATTTTCGCTTCCATGTCATACTATTGACAAGTATTCTACATTGGGATTTTTTTAAAGAAAAATACTTGTGTATCCACACATCATCTGCCTTCTACATGTGGAGGTTTTTTTTTAATCTTAATAATAAGTATATATGACCGAAAGATGATGGTATGGCCATGTGGAAATAGTGAGGGATGACAGGCAGCCAGCCAGAGTATTTTAATGATATCTTCATGATGCCATAAGCAATTGAGGAAGATGTTCAACATGTTAGGTGGATTCCCTGTGATGAATTTTTGGGAAAATATGGATGAGTTGAAAAGAATATGTAGGCATATAACTAGAGGGAATTCCTTGACTGAAATTATTATTACATATCTCTGAATATTTGAATAAATACAGTATTGAGGTCAGGAACCTATGTGACACCATTTCTGATTCATTCAATTGTTAATGCTTAAATTATCTCATACTTTTGTTTCTATATATAAAACATCTCAAGAGAATGTGAGATCCAGGAAAGCAGGGGTGGTTTCATTTACATCTTTATATCCACAGCATGTACCATATTGCCATGCTCATAGTAGCCACTTAACAAATATTCATTTAGGCAATTGGTTGCTTTTTGCTGTTGTTGTTTTGCAGGGCAATGAGGTTTAAGTGACTTGCCTAGGATCACATAGCTAGTGTTAAGTGTCTGAGGCCGGATTTGAACTCAGGTCCTCCTGAATCCAGGGCCAGTGCTTTATACACTGTGTCACCTAGCTGCCCCAATAAATATTCATTGAATTAAATTAAATCCCAACTTATACTATTTTAAAATTAATTGCACTTTATTATTTTAGCCTACCCAGATCTTTTGGTGTTCTAGTTCTATTAAATATCCCTCTAAACTCCATGCCATCTATAGCTTTTATAAGAATACTCTGTATTCCTTCATCAAAATTCATTAAAAAAATATGGAATGGTCAAAGACAGGGCACTGCAGCATTCCATTAGAAACCTTCCTCCAGGTCGACATCAATCCAATAATCATCACTATTAGGATTTGAATCCGTCTAACTTTGCCATCCTTCAGCCTGCATTTTTCCAATTTGTCCCTAAGGATATTATGAGAAATGAGATCCTGACTTTATCAAATCCATTATTTGCTGAAATCCAGCTACACTGTGTCTATAACATTCTCTTTATTTGCCAGTCTAGTAACCTTGTCAAAAAAGAAAATTAGATTATTATGACATGCTTAACTCCTTATGAACTTGTGGTCTCCCCAAGTGACCAGCCATTTACTTTTTAAGTGCTTTTGGAAGACAACCCTTTTATAATGCATTCTAAAACATTGGTAGTGATCAAGTCAACCTCATTGGCCCATAGAATACAACTTTCTCTTCTTTTTGAAAACTTGGACAAGTGTCTGTCATCAATCCTGTCACATCTTTCTTATACTTCATTTTTTAAAGGATCTCTAATAATGCCCAGAAAAACATTTGCCAATCTCATTCACATCCTGTTATGGAGTCCATCCTAACTCATTAAGAATAGTAGTTGGTACTGGTCTTAGGGATTCAGAAGGACCAGAAATAACTTCTAGTCTTCAAATTTACCAGCTGTATAACACTGGGAAACAATAACCTTTCTTTTTTAGCCTTCGAACCCATGTTTTCTAGGACATCTTAGACTGGGTTACAGTCACAAAGTGATATGGAGACAGAATTTCCATTCAATATCTTGAGAAGCTTTTTTACCTACATTGGTCCTAAAAAACCAAGGCAAACTAATTGCCCAGTTCTCTGAAGTCCATTAAACCAAAACACATCTTAATTCTAGTCACAGATTCTCCTTAC
Source organism: Dromiciops gliroides (assembly GCF_019393635.1). NCBI lineage: Eukaryota > Metazoa > Chordata > Mammalia > Microbiotheria > Microbiotheriidae > Dromiciops > Dromiciops gliroides. The sequence goes on along the minus strand of NC_057862.1, from coordinate 221,377,732 downwards.
AACCTTTCTATCATCTTCTCACAACAGACAGTTTGGGATTGCAATTTTAAACTTGTCTCTCTTTTGCTGTGTATGTAGACCAGTAAAATGAATTGGTGGGGAATCAAAGGCTGCAGTCCAGAAAGGATTCTGACCTAAAACTGGGAAAAGGTAACTGGGAAGAGAAAACTTAGGGGTGTCCTTATAAGTATGTATGTGTCTGTATATACACACACACATATATATATACACATATGTATGTATGTATATGTACAAACATATATACATATTTTGTACATGTGTATGTATACACACACATACTCTCAAAGTTTCTCTGAATAACTTTGGAATCAATTGTGAGACATGGTAGACATTGGCACGGTACTGCCCATCATGGTATGTCCACATCAAAGAAGGTACTATGCTCTGTGAGCAAAGCAAAGTTTCAAGAACTAAAAACAAACAAACAAACAAATAAATAAGTAAATAGGCAAATAAATAAAATTAAAAAAAAAACATGAGATGTGCAAATTGGAAACATTTCCACTCCAAATGATCATATGCACTATTTATGCCTGACCTGTGTTAGAGCTTTCCAGTCTTCTATTGGTCTGAATAGCTCCAGTCATTATACCTGGACACTGTACCTCCACCCAAACATAGTGATGTCATTTTGGTCCTCTTCAATAAAGGACAGCCAATACCACCATCATATAGTTGCAGTAGGGACTGGACCTGTGATTTCATTGTTAGAAGAAACTCCTAGATGAGAAAGCTCCCTCTAACATTTCAGGTGAGCATTTTTCTCTTGCAGTTATTGTCTTCCTTAGAGCACTGAGATGTTAAGTGATTTGCCTCTGAGTCATATAGCCCAGTATGTGTCTAAGTTGAGACCTGGCCTCACTACTTCATATGGAAACACGGAAAGCAACAAGCATTTATTAAGCACTTGTTATGTGCCAAACACTGTACTATTTGATAGGGATGAAAGATAAGGAAAAAGGAAGACAGACCCTGTCCTCAAAGAGTCTTTTTGTTTGTTTGTTTTTTGGAGGGTCAATGAGGGTTAAGTGACTTGCCCAGGGTCACACAGCTAGTAAGTGTCAAGTGTCTGAATTCGGATTTGAATTCAGGTCCTCCTGAATCCAGGGCTGGTGCTTTTATCCACTGCGCCACCTAGCTGCCGCCAAGAGCTTTTGTTCTAGTGGGAGAAGGTTACACACAAAAGGGAGCTAAAAGGAAGGATAAATAGGCACGAGGACATGGTTCTGAAAGCCAAGAAGTCAGGAACAGGGCAGGAAAGTGGATGAAGGCAATGGATATGGGCTGGGCCTTTTCACAAAATGGAGGCTGCAGAAGGAACTCAACAATTGGAGAAGGGAGGTAGGCCTTATGGAGGGTAATTCCAGGGTGAGCAGGCAGTTCTGTGATCGGTTAGCTGTGGAGGAGGGAGGAATGGTTTCAAGTGCCCACAGTCAAGAGCAGGATCAAGAGGGGAATGAAGATACATATATAATACATATAAGACATCAATAATATGCCATCATATAATGGCATTCTAGACGTAGAGGACAATGAGTAATGACACAGAGGTGAAAAAGGGCAAGTGTAGAATAGTGTTCAGGTGTCAGCACAATATATAAATGGAAATACCCCATAGATAATTTGTCAATATAGGACTAGGACGGGGGTTCTTAACTTTTCTTTGGTGAAGCCTGTGTCCTCTATATCTAGAATGCCCTCTCCACATTTTAAAGCCATCCTTAACTATGATTTAAAGACTGACCTCAAGACACCCTCAACTCACCCATTCATAGAAGTGGGAGTTAGGTGTTACACATTTTGGATGTTTTTGGACTTTTTCAATGATCAGCTGTAATGATTTTTTTTCCTCTTTAAAAAATACCATTTGTTATATGGGATGACTCTGACAGGGGGAAGGGTGGGAAGGATACTGGGAATATTATTGTGAGATTCAAAATTGGATATACGGAACATTAATCTCCCTCTTTAACTTTCCTTAAGAAAAAGGAGCCACTGAGCTTTAATCTATGATGGATCAGCTTTTTAAATTTATTGCTTGGGAATTAATTAGACAACAAGAGTTGAAACCAATTAGGAAAATAAGTAAGGAAAAAATACAAATGAACAATCTTAGATCTAAGCTTAGTCTATTCTTTGATAAAACTCACTGAATCCCAAACTGCCCACCAGACCACGAATCTCTGAAATGACAACACCAAACCACGTACACTCCTTTCAATCCAGCTCCGTTGCTGTTCACTGCCAGAGAGAGAGAACTTCAGTTCCTGCTCTCACTTTTAAGTCCGTGTACCTGAAGTTACTCGAGTTCTCCTCCCCCCAAAAGGAGGTCCTTCAAAAGTGGCTTCAGTAGCATGCACAATCTCTCAAATGATTCAGCTAAAACTTCCGATATATATCTTTACTACAAATAATTTTTACCACATTATGATGATGTAAGACATCAATAAAAACTTGATTAAAAAAAAGATATATATGATGTACAGTTAGCTCTTCCATATTGCAGGGGTAGGGAGGAGGGAGAGGAGAGGGTTGTGGTACAGGGACCCCCACAATCTGGAAAATCTTTGTTCAAGCACCAGCCCTGGATTCAGGAGGAACTGACTTCAAATCTGGCCTCAGACACTTGACACTTCCTAGCTGTGTGACCCTGGGCAAGTGACTTAAACCTCATCGCCCCCTCCAAAAAAAAGATAAAATGTGTTCATGTACAATACTATACAAAATTCTATGCTTTTCTGAATGTCTAAACTTTTTCTGTGTTGTCTGCTGGCCTTTGTGTGTCATCTGTTGCTTCCACAAAACTCCCCCCAAATCACCGTTTAATTTCTTTTTTAAAAATTTCTTTTTTTGTTTCTTTGTTTCTTACTTTTTTCCTTTCTTTCTTCCTTTCCTTCTTTCTTTCTGTGGGGCAATGAGGGTTAAGTGACTTGCCCAGGGTCACACAGCTAGTAAGTGTCAAGTGTCTGAGTCTGGATTTGAATTCAGATCTTCCTGAATCCAGAGCCGGTGCTTTATTCACTGTGCCACCTAGCTTCCTCCCCCATTTAATTTCTAATGCTGACCCAGAATATATCAAAACTTCAAAGGGGAAAGGTGTGATGTGGAAGGAGTAACTGCTTATGTACCATATATGCATTCAAATATATGCATATATTCTAAATGTGTGTATATATACATATGTACATATCTATATATACGCATACATACACACTTGGGCATGTGTTTTTGTTATCATTTATATATTCATGCACATTTAACAGTTAATAGCAGAACATTATTTTCTAACCCAAATATGACTCTTTGATTAACCCAATTAATCACTAACACTACTATTAAGTATAATCCAGTATTTTGAATTGTTCACTTCACATGTATCTGTTTTGCAACAAATGTATTACCAGCTTTAATGTGCTTGAATGGCAAGCCCTCTCTTCATTTCAGAAAACCAATATTTACTACTTCTATAATATTCTATTAATTCCATGATGAACTGAAACATTTCAGGGATCTACTCCAGTATATGTAACATGGGGAAGATTTAGGAGATCAGGGATACAATTCTAAATTCTGTCTCATCTGACTGGCTTTATTTACTCAAATCTAAGCTCAAAATATTCCATTTTAATATCCTATTCCCTGAAAATCAATGAATGAAGAAAAAAATCAAATGAGCTCCCTGATACTTTTATCTTTTACATGGAGGGTTCCCCATCATTGTTGTTTGTTTCAATTTGTGTTCTTTTGGGAGGGCAATGGGGGTTATGTGACTTGCCCAGGGTCACGCAGCTGCTAAGTGTCAAGCATCTGAGGCCTGATTTGAACTCAGGTCCTCCTGAATCCCGGACCAGTGCTTTATCCACTGCGCCACCTAGCTGCAGGACCCCATCATTGTTTGAAGACTCCTTTTTTCACTAAGCCCTCATCATCATTACAGGTGAGTAGCTGTTATTCCTCATGCACACTGCCATGAGAGGCCTGATTATAAGAGGCTAAGGCTGAAATTCCTGAGGTAAGAGTCATTTGTCATCACTGTGAACCAAACATATATAAAACTAGGTATAACACTTAGATTTTAGAAGAGCTGCCTTCTTCTGGAGATTCCTAAGAGCTTAACATGGCTTTTTTATTAGAAATCTTTTCAGTTCTTTCATGTGGGAAAATGAAAACCCCCTTATCTCCATTCTATGATTAGGTTTGTATGGTAGAAGGGTTTTCAAATTTTTCTACTTTTGATCTAAAACATTTCCCCTACATTCCAAATTCTTGACTCAGTAATAAACAATACAATCTTGTAAAGAGAGGTATCTTACATCAGAAAATCATTCCCATCCCTTTCAGTATTTTATAATCTATAATTCAAATCCAATTGAAGACACCAATTTACCTGTGTGACCCTGGGTTAGTCACTTAACTTTTGCCTGCATCAATTTCCTCATTTGTAATTGGGGGGATCGAAATAGCACTTACCTCTTTCTCAGGGTTGACTTAATATTTGCAAAGTGCTTTGTGAACCTTAAAGCATTATAAAAATGCAAGTTATTATTTTTAATGTCAATGTATATAATTACCATATTAAAGAGGCATGGTTGGTAAGTTTGTGAGTTATCCTATTGACACTTAAAATCAATTTCAATATTTTTGTTTATCTAAGAATTTTGACTTTGATCAATCCCTTCCTATCCTAGGATCTCTTTCTTGAATGCTTTATATAAGGGGTTCTTAACCCTTTTTGTGTGTGTTTCATGAGTCTGACAGAAAATATTAACAACTCAATATAATATTAACTCTCATAATCTCTTTTCTTTCTTTTTCTTTCTTTTTTTTTTCTTTGCAGGGCAATGAGGGTTAAGTGACTTGCCCAGGGTCACACAGCTAGTAAGTGTCAAGTATCTGAAGCTGGATTTGAACTTAGTTCCTCTTGAATCCAAGGTTGGTGCTTTATCCATTGCACCACCTACCTGCCCCTGTCATTATCTCTTAATCACCCTAGCAATGTCAGAATTCCAGTAATGTCCTTACATTCCTACCCTTAAAATAGTATTTATTAGATTGAGCCACATCTTAAGTCCCCATCCTAGAAACCTTTCTTGTAAACAAAGCCAACTTGAGCCAGACCTCAGCCCTTGATGTCCTCACCCCTTCCAAAGGTGAAACAGCCATAATGAAGTGGTTTTCCTTGCTCAGATTCATTACGGCAGGGGGCACCTCAGGACCAGGCCTGGCTATCTTATACTACTGCCTCTTTATCCCCTCCTAAAAGTATAAGAACCTTTTCATGGGTCTCTTGGTTGGAAAATCCATTGTGTTCTTCACTCACAGGTGACCCCAGGTTGCAAAGGTCTTTATCTTAATTAAAGACGCCCTTTCCTTCACTTAGGTGTTTGATTTATTTCAGGACTTGACAAGACCCTGTGGTAATCTGGTGAAGTCTATGGACTCCAACTCAGAATAATGTGTTGTTGCCTACATTTATAATTGAAATAAAATACCAAATTTCAGTTAGAGCTTAGAAAAATAAACATATTTTCCCCCATCTTAGTTCACTAAATTCCTGAAATATATTCATAGACTCGTTAGGGGTCCATCAACCCCAGGTTAAGGACCCCTACTCTAAAGGATGACAAGTTGCCTCTTCCTTATGTGATCACTTTCTGTTAGAACTATATACTTTTGGTACTTGATTATATTCATTTCTTTTTGTTTTTTTGTTTTGTTGGACAATGAGGGTTAAGTGACTTGCCCAGGGTCACACAGCTAGTGTCAAGTGTCCAAGTCTGGTTTTGAACTCAGGTCCTCCTGAATCCAGGCCTGGTGCTTTATCCACTGTGCCACCTAGCTGCCCCATATTCATTTATTTTTGAGACAATGTAGTCCAAAGGTTAGATCGCTAGTTTTGGGGTTAGAGAGACTCAATTCAAATCCTTTTTCTGTAATTTACTAGATTTTAAACTAGGGAACAATCACTTAACATCTCTGAACAACAGATGATACCTTAGGATTTATTCACAAAGTTAGCTATATAATACTTGTTAGGTCATTTAACTCTCAGGCATCTTTGTACTTATCAACTAAGTACATATATATGTTTCAATTCGCCCATACCAGGGAATTACAGATTCTTCACAGAATCATTTTATTATAAGTTACATTGTACTTGGGGTCAGCTAAATGGCACAGTGGATAGACAGCAGGACTTGGGAGTCCAGAAGACCTGAGTTCATATTCAGCCTCAAGCATTTATTAGCTGTTTGATCTTAGACAAATCACTTAACCTCTGCTTCCCTCAGTTTTCTCATCTGTCAAATGGGGATAATAACAGCACTTATCTCCCAGGAGGGTTGTGAGGATCAAATGAGATAATAGTCAAGTTCTTTGTTCAGTGCCTGGCACATAGTAAATGCTATTTAAAAGTTAGCTATTGTTGCTGTTGTTATTGTTGTTCTTCTCAAATGGTTTCAATGATTCTCTATGACTAGATTGACCTTGACATAATGAACAATGAATTATATTTTATTTTTGTATTCCTCACCCCACCTAGCAGGATGCTAGGTTTAGAGTTAATACATATGTAGTAAACGGAATACCATTTGAACAAAAGATATTTCCTTTATCTGATACTCTTTCATAGGAGAAAAAAAAAGTCAAGGATTTTGATGAGGGATGGGGATACATATGGATGTCTGAGAACATATTATCCATACATGGCAACTGAATTAGACTGAGGTTTGTTTGCTTCTTTTACAGGAGTTGGAAGCCAAAATTTCCTTGCTTGTGTGACATTGGCATGACTCCTGTTGAACCAACATGATTAAAACTTTCAGTTCTACATATAGCTATATATGAACGCTTAGAAAAGTGACACTTGTGTTGTGATTCAAATTATTTGGATAATTACTTGAATTCGACGTTTCATTTCATGTGAGACATAGACAATCACATGTAGGAAAATTATGAGCTTTCATTGAGTCAGTGCCTTAGGTGAAATGCTCCCACTGAATTGTTGCACTGATTTTTACCCATCCATATGTCTTTAGCTCATAAGTGATATACTGTTAGTAAGTCATTTCAATCAGAAAGACAAAGCAAAAACTGTGCAGACCAGTTTGGCCATCCCATGGTCTGTTTAACGGGTTGAGAGACAGAGTGTGCTCTGGATAACAAATCCCAAATGGAAAATGTGAGTAGAGCTGCAATAGTTGGCTATTCTTCTTACTTTGGGTAATAATTTCTGCTTTTCACTTATGGTTAAGGCATAAGGCTTTGAATGTCATTAGGTGTTGCATTTAGCTTAATGGATCTGTCAGAGTACTTAGGTGTTCTGTGGTAGGGACCTTGGGTAAAGGTAGCAATTTGTCTTTTTATATTATAGCAGTGGTGACAAGTGAATGTTTTCTTTTCCTCTGTTGACTCTGAGTGTTTAGTTGTCCCTTCTAAACATGAATGGTCTGTATTCACAAGGTATGAAAGGTTCAGTTTGAATCAATGTCTAGGAGGCGTGATACTTATCCAGGCTAGATCTTATCCAAGACCCCATCCATGGAAAGTCATGATAAAAAATATATATTGTCAGAAATCTTTTTTCCCTACTTGAGAATAAAAATACAATAGTTGTTTTCCTTTAATGCCTTCATATGTTTTCTTCTGATCTCACACACCGAAGAAGGCAAAAGAACAGAAATTGTTTTCTTCAGTTTAGTCCAGTGACTGCCTTTTAGGAAAATATTTCATGTTCTTTGGTATCACCTTGGAATGAATTCATCTTCATTTTTCTAATAGATGATATCCCGAAGGCAATGCTACTTAGGTAAAACATATATTTAGTTAGAAACAACACTGAGAATTGCCTGGGAACCCTGGTTCCTATATTTCTGCAGCAAACTGCTGCCCTTTCATTCTAAAGGGTTTAAAACAAAAATTAGTAGGAGTTATTCCTTAGGTTGGCTGTAGGTGAAATGTGACTGGTTTTATGTGTTCATGTGTTTTTGCATCAAATCTTTGTTAGGAAGAAGTTACAAATTCAGGAAAATTGTTGGGGTTAGTTCATCTTCAAATGTTCATTTGAGTTTATACTTCCCAGGTGATTAATTGTAACAGCAAATACATTGCAAATAAAATGGATTGAAAACTGTAGAATAAAAAATAAAATGTGTGCTGCTCTGAAAGCAGTACATTTTAATTATACCATTTTAGCATAACAGTCACAGATTCAGAACAAGTTCAGAAGTTTAATTTCATATATCTAATATATGTTACATCTATTCATTTCCCTCCTCAAAATCCTTTAGAGACTCCCTCTTTTCTCCAGCAGGTTACAACATAAACTCCTTGGTCTAGCATTTAAATCACTCCAAAAGAGTGACTAGATTTATGTGGTTGCAATATACCTTCCTAATATAATTTAATTCTAAATCTAGCATTGTGCTAAGTGATGTAGGTAATATAACCCTCCCCCCCACCCCTGCCAACTCAAAAAAAATAAACTTATTGTTTCTTACTGAAAGGTCAATCATGTTAGAGAAATTAGATTTATATATGGCTCCAATTTACTTTTCCAGTCAAATTTCAAATTACAATCCCTTTTGTTGTCATCTCTGGAACACAAACTGTTGCCTTAATTTGATATGTCATCTCCCTCATCCATGCATGCTTGAAGCACATTCCATACTTAGCCATCATTTCAGCATACTTATTTTCCTTTAAAATTTTAGCTCAGCTGTTAGCTACTCCATGAAGTTTTCCCTTAACCTCAGCTACAGAGGCCTGATTATCTGCTAAACAGAGAGATCTGATAATCATGGTTGACTTTCTGCTTCAATCATACAGAACTCCAAAATGCTTCTCTCTGACCCCAACTTTATGCCTTTCTATTTATTCATCTGCCTACCTGATCCTTAAATATTCTTCATTTTTTACCATGATGTGCAGTCCTTCTATCTTGCCCTTCAAAGTCTTGTCCTTATGGTTGAATAGAAAAACTCTACATCTATTCTTAAAATTCTTTTTCTTTTGAACTTTCATTAATCATACCTTGCTAAATCTCAATCCTAGGTAACCTTCCACGCTCCATCACCTGCTCATGTCCTACTATATATAGTCACTGCTCCTGGAGAAAGGGACAAAACAATGCTGAGACTAGATTCCCTAGGAATCTGTGTTATCTAATCTCACTGCTTTACAATACTGTGTTCTTTTTCCTGACACTCTACAGCATTTACTAGATTGCAGGCTATTTGGGACAGAAGAGGAGTTAAATTGTTAGAAGACTAGAAAGTAAAGAAAGGGCCAAGTAGTAAAGAGCTTTAAAAATGAATAAAAAAATTTTGTATTTTGATAGTGGAGGTAACAGAGAGCTACCAGATTAGATTGAATAGGTTGGGGTTGGGGTATGACATGCTTTAGACTATTGAAATAATCCAAGCTTGGGGTTGATGACCTGCATCAGGGTAGTCACAATGTCAAAAGAAAGTAGGGGTTATATACAAGAGATGTTTAAAAGTGAAAATGTCAGTATGTGGACAATGATTCAATATTGGAGTGTGAGTGAGTGAAAATTTGAAGAGGAAACTTAGGTTGTAAACTTGAATATAGAACTTTCAACAATAATAGGGAAGTAAAAAGAAAATGAGGAGGGTTTGGCGGAGAGAGATAATGAGTTAAATTTTGGGACATATTGAGTTTAAAGTGTGTACAATACATTCAGTTCAAGATGTTCAATAGTGTAATGATTGGAATGATGCCACCTGCTGGAGACTTACTGTAGGAAAGCTCCAACATGAGGAGAGGGCCTCTGAGGGCAGGACCATGCAGCTTTCTTTGGCGTCAGGAAGTGACGTTGGCTTGTGGGAGGAAGAAGGCGGAGGCTGGGGCTCTGACTTGCTCTCTTTTGTGTGGACTCTGGCGGAGAGCGGAGCTAGGAATGCTCTCTCTCCCATTAATAGATAGATGAATCTAGGCCTTTCTCTCTCTCTTTACCAAATTCTTATTCTCCTTAATAAATGCTTAAAAGCCTAACTCTTGCTAAAGCTTATCATTTATTGGCAACCACTCATTAGATATTTTAGACAGTATAGCTAGAATTTTAGCCATTACAATAAGCAGTTGGAGGTTGGAAATTAGAAATCAGTAGAGATATTAAGGCTGGACAAATATATCTTCAAATCATGTTCATCAAGATGGCAGTTCAATTCATGGAAGCTGATGAGGTCATCAAGTAAAATAGTATAGAGGAAAATATAGGAGGAACCAGGACAAAGTATTGAAAAGCACTCATGATTAGTAGTCTTGATCTGGATGAAAATTCAGCAAAGGAAATTGAGAAGGAATAGTCACACAGGTTGAAGAAAACCATGAGAGACCAGTGTAATGAAAAGCTATACTTAGATAAAAGAACATCAAGGAGAAAAGGATGATTGCCCATGTCTAAGGCTGGAGAGAGGTCAAGAATATTGAGGATTTAGAAAAGGTCATTAGACTCAGCAATTAGACAGATGATTGGTAATTTTAGAGATCATAACTTCAGTTGAATGATGAGGTCAGGACCCAGACAATGGAGAACTTAGAAGAGAGTGAGAGGAAAGGAAGAAGGGGCATAAAATATAGATGGCATTTTTAAGTACTTTAGGCACAAAATTGAAAAGATTTAGAGGGACCCAACTATCTTGTATGACTAGATCAAGTGAGGGTTATTTGAGAATGAAAGAGAAAAGAATATGATCATAGGCAGAAGGGAAATAGTATAGTGAGAGAGTGAAGATGATAGTGGGAGTTGGGGAAATCTGCTGAAAAATAGTTCACATGAGATAATGTGCAAATGGAGGATGAGAAGACACAACTCTTTTTAGTAAAAGGGCTTAATGTTGTTTAATGTGAGAGGAGCAAGAGGGAAAAGAAGAAGCTCTTGGTAAATGGTTATAATTTTTCAGTGGAATACAAAGCAAGGATTTTATCTGAGTCAGTTTGATATAGAGGGGCTATAGGGCTTTTGATGAATAATGAAAACATTCAGAAAAACTGTTGTGATGAGTGGATACTAAGTCAATTGGGGAAATGGGAAAGGATTGTCTTGCCACACTGAGGGCTCAGTTGGGATTACGTAACATCAATCTGAGGTTGAATCAGTCAACATAATTCCAAATTTTTCTTTCTCTTTGTTCAGCAAGATGAATAGTGGAAATAATCTAAGGCTGATTCTTGAAAGGGCAAGGTCATCAATAGGATAAGGAAGCAAAGAGAAAAAAGTGTAGAGTTGAACTGGTTCACCAAGGAGTTAAGATGGAGAAGGGAGGAGAGTGCAGCTAATACAGGATTGATAACCTGGGGAAGAACTGAACAGTAGAGGAATTGGAGGTCCAAGTGAGAGGAAAAAATAGATTTGGGGATTGCAAGGCAGAAAGAAAGATGAAAGGAATACAGATTGTGATTAGATAAAGAAATTAGTGGATAGTTCTTTATCAGTTAAAGGAATAAACATATAATTGGTTCAATTGTTGGTTATGTCAAGATAAAGATAAAGATTACTATCTTTCTGGGTAGTTAAGGTGATGTGAAGGACTAGGTCATGATAAACTATTAAGTTGAGGAACTGGGAAGCTAAAATTTTTAAAGAAATATCAATATCTATAAATTTATATAATCTATACATCCCTTAATATGAGGACATGCATTTGGAAGCAAAAAAGATCATGAGCTGGGAACTAAACTTAGTGATAAGAAGGAAGAGTATACTAGAAAGCAGTAGACAGCAGCCACCAGAATCTTGATTAGATATTAAATATGGATTGAGTGAACCTCAAAGGAAGAGAAATTACTGAAGATACAGGCTATGATAATCTATATCATTTGTATGTATATCATCACCTTTATCTAGCTATCTATATGTCTATTAAGTAACTATTATTTATATATAATATAGTATAATAAAAGTATATATGTATATACATATGTGTTTGTGTGCATACATATATATCCATATATACACATATGCACACATATAGACATGCTCATGTAATATAGACACATATATCCATTTGTATATATATATTATATATAGTACATAATATGTAACCTACATAAATATATTTATATACCCATGTATTTATGTTTATATGTATGTATGCATATACACACACACAAATCTATTTATATATGAGAAAAGAAAGCTTTGATCATGCTATTCCATTGGGAATGAATGCAAAGGAGTAGATATACTTTGGTTTCATGGTTTTGTAGAAAAATGTTATTGGTGATGGGTTGAGGGTTAGAGCATCTATTTACTTATTGGCATATTATTTCTTTTGATTCCCCATATATTGGGTTGTTACCTCCATGAAATTGAGATTGAACATTCAGAATTTATAGGAATGGCAAACAAACAAACAAACAAAAAGACAGAGCTAAAGTGCTCTATGAGAATAATCCTCTTATGTTTTAGTAAACTGTCATCCTGAATTTTTGTGTCCAACCCTTTGGTGATGAGGTTTTGTAAACTCTGAGAAAATGGGCATTGAGGTTGAATTTAAAGTTTGTTTTTTTTTCCAGATAGATAGGAATTTGATGAAAGCTGAAACTAACCTCAGAGGTAATTTTAACCCATGATCTACTTTAACAGAAATTCCCTCTACCATGGCTTCCTCTTGAAGACCTCCAATGAAAGTGACCTTATTGTTGTACCAGTTATCCCTTTCCACCTTGGGTCAGCTCTAATTATTAGGAAGTATTTTCTTTACTTTTTGGCAATTTTGCCCTCTGGGGCAAGTTCTACACCCCTTCCAATTGATGCATCTTCAAATACTTGAACACAACTATCCTCTTTCCCTTAGGTCTTATTTTCAGGTTAGGAAATTTCTAGTTCTTTCTCTGTCGTTTCTCGTACTGTATGGCTTCCAGTCCCCTTGTCACCCTGATTGCCTTCATTTCATCATGCTCCTTCTTAAAATGTGTCACCCATAAATAAACACAATGTACTAAATGAGATCTATCTTGGGCTGAATGCATTGGGGAAATGCCTCCCTTACGCCTCTATTAATGTAATCTGTCATTTCAGTTTTATTTTTTTGACTGCCATGTCAAACTGCTCATCCTTGTTGAGCTGAAAGTCGAATAAAATCCATATGTACTTTCACTTTCCTTTGAACTATTACCTAATTATGTATCATCCCTATTCTGTATTTGCACAGCTTGGTTTTTTTTTTAACCAAAGTGTAAGTTTTCACATGCATGCTTATTAAATTTCATTTTGTTAGATTTGGACAACCATTCCACCACTTTATTAGTCTTTAAGAACTCAGCTTGTCTGCATCCCATTACTAAGACATCAGAAATAGGATTTTAGAGGAGGAACAGTACATTGTCAGTTAAAATGAACGTAAAGCCATCTTAGCCTGTCTGGGTATAAGCTTGAGGTAACAGTTGAAAATGAAAGAGAAAAAGTGGTGAATCCCTTTTATTTCTGCCCCACTCCTATTTTCAAATGTAAACATGGCTAGCATGGTCCAATCACATTCCTTAGTGATTATTCTCAACTCCATCTCTACAGAGAGTTTTCTCTGTGGATATGTCAGGATAAGCCAGAAAGAATGAATGGAGCAAAAAGGTTGAAATGGTTCAATAACTTATCTTGTCCTTGACTGAAAAATGGTTTTCTGACTCATTTTATTTTGAGAGAAAGAAAACACAAAATCTATTTCAGTTCTGCTTTGGATTTTATCCAAAATTATTATTTTGTAAATTTCTTTTTTCTTTCTTTCTTTTCTTCTTCTTCTTCTTCTTCTTCTTCTTCTTCTTCTCCTTCTTCTCCTTCTTCTTCTTCTTCTTCTTCTTCTTCTTCTTCTTCTTCTTCTTCTTCTTCTTCTTCTTCTTCTTCTTCTTCTTCTTCTTTGCAGAGCAATGAGGGTTAAGTGACTTTCCCAGGGTCACACAGCTAGTAAGTGTCAAGTGTCTGATACTGGATTTGAACTCAGGTCCTCCTGAATCCAAGGCCAGTGCTCTATCCACTGTGCCACCTAGCTGACCCCTATCCAAAATTATTAAAAAGTCAAATTCATAAAACTCTCAACTTGGCTTAACCCCCAGATAAAAGAAAACATGGCATTTGGGGAAAACAGGGTTTGAACCCTGGTCCTTTCTCTGTATATCAAGAAAAACACTCTTTCTTCCTATTAAAGCTTTCTCTTATTTACAAATAAGACAGAATAAAGATCAATTGCTGTTAAGTTATTCAAATTTATCTAGATGTCATAAGAAATCCAAAGTATTTAAATAAAAATTAGAAATTTAACTGTTTTATAACTATAATATAAGTGGAATTAGCTTCTGACCTAATGGGGTGGGGAGGGAGAGGGAGAGGAGGAAGACTGTAGTTCTATCTGATAAGTATTCTCCAAGATCAATAACCAACATGCCCTTATGGATGGGTTACTTTGTAGGGCCAAGTAGTTTCCTGTAGTGGTCCCATATAAGCAGGCATGTAGGTTGATATAACTTAACCTTCAGCTCTGAATGTTGGTACAATTGTAACTACCTCTAATACCTATCTCCTAGTTTCTTGTCTCCATCTCCGATTTTCATTTGATGTCCTTCTTTACTCCCTAGCATATTACTACCACTCTCACTATAACCTGTTCCCACCACTGTTTCAGCATTGAGTTTAAAAAGCTGGACTAATATTCCAATTACCATAGCCATTGATGACTCAGAGCTCTTTAGGACTACATTTCCCAGAAGCCTCTGTAGCTAGGTTTTGAAAACGTCCCTTGCCTTTAGCACTTTGTCTTCAAATACTTCATATATACATACTTCCAAAAATTTTCTAATGAGTGACTCCAGGTAAGGAGCATTCTGAAAACCACAGAAAATTAATACACAAAGCAGTATAATATTTTGGAACACCTCAAAATCTAAAATCTATTCACAATAGGCTAACTAATCTGTCTATATACCTTGAGTCACATAGGATGATGTAGTAGAAAGTACCAGACTTACAGGCAGGTAATCAGATTCTAATTCCTAACTCTACTATTCACTTATTTATTTAACCTTATCCAAGTGTCTTCACGTATCTGAACCTGAGGTTCTTTATCTCTAAAATAGTTATAGGACCTGAACAAACTACTGAGGTCACAGTTGAGATAATGGTTATGAAAGCTCTTTGTGAACTTAATACCCTATATAAAAGCTAAGTGGAATTTTGGTCCAATCATGAGATTTTCATCCTTCTCTGAGAAACTCCTGTCACCCCAGCAGACTAGCAATTTTTCTGCAACTTATTGTCTTAAAGAGTTGACTCAGAGCACTCAGACATTAAGTGTCCTATTTATAGCTACACAGCATATGTTAGAGTTATTACTTTAACCTAGCTTTTCCTAACTTCCATGGCAGCCCTTGTATCCACTACTCCCATATTGCCACTCAATATGGGATTATTTATTTAAATATAATTTACTGATATATTTGTGTTTTTAAATCACCTAAATTCCCTTGTACCTTCTTCTCTTACCCCTCCCAGAAAACCAGCCCTTTATAACAAAGCATTTTTAAAAGAAAAAAAAAATACTAGAAACAAACAAAAACTAAACAATACATAAAAATGTCATATTAAATGTCCAACACTCATGACCTCAGCATCTACATCAAGATGGTATTAAATGCTTTTTATATGCCAAAAGGAAAATAAGATTTACTAAGAGGATACTCCATTGGCTATACTCTATAAGCAAACAAGGGATTTTTGAAACTCTTCCATCTAGTTCAAGCTGCATCATTTTAATCATCATTATATCTTCAAGGGGACAGGCAGCTGTGGAACAAGTCTGCTGTGACCCCCTCCCCTCCATTTGGATCTTCCATAAGAGCTAGCTTACTAAGTAGTGTAGACAATAGTCTCTTTAGGCAACTTGCCTAATATAGTGCTAATGTTTGTCACCATACTTTACAAGGTGGTTTCTTATTCTCCTGTCCCAGATTATTTTTAGAATGTAGCTTTAGGGGATGAACAGAACAGAAGCGAGTGCTTCTACATGGATGCATTCTTCTTATTCTCAATTTTAATACAACCCTTCTTAGGAAAGCTACATTAAAGAGTTTGTCAGTGTTGCCAGTCTACAAGATAATTTATGAAGATGTGGTTAAAAATTATTATTGTTTTGGTTTAAAAAATGGGGACCTAGAGGCCTGTGCTAAGTTTACAGGCTGATGGCTATGATGAAATATACATTGCATTCCCTTGCAATTTACTTTTTATGTTCCTGTGATTGACAGCTCTACTCTTGTTTAAACACTTTAATAATAATGTGAAGTCAGGGATAAGCACCATGTTAATGAAATATGCAGATGATTCTGAGCTGGGAGGTGTTGCAAACATCAACAAGCCTGAATAATAACATAAATGACCCTTCACAAATATGGACGGTACATAACCAAATGAAATTCAGTTTAGAAAAATCATCTGAACCAACCTGAGATACAATTAACAGGAGGGAAATTGACAACAAGAATCCTGCTTAATATCAAAGTAACTGGCAAATCAATATGTAAGTTTAAAGCATAAGAAAAAAAAGTTAAAAAAAACCCAACAAACTAGTGTCTTTTCAATTGCTAAGAAAGGCATTTTGTATTGTTTGTCTGTAATTCATTCCAGTCTGAGCTGGCTTCATCTGTGTCAGAGGCTTTGTAAAAAAGGATAGAAAACATTGATCAGACAAGGAAATATAGAGAAAAACAAAGTATTGACTAAGTGGATTTCATTCTGAGCACTGATGCTAAGGAGGACTGATACTAAACATGAGGGCAACCTTCAGAGGAGCCTTATCATTGTCTGCTGTCCTTAAGCCTGGTCCAGGAATAGGAAGATAATGAGATACTAGATCATCATAGCTAAGCATCAGACTAGAGTATAGACAAATAGGAGATTCTTATCTGAGGGATCATGGTATTGAGAGATTGTTCATAAGACAAATGAAGAATTGAAAAATAATATAAGAATCAAAGTAAGGGTGGCCCAAAATCCTGATGAAATCAGACAGAAATTTAAGACTAGGACTATGCTGAGATAAGTAGGTACTGGACGGTGTTGAGAATTTCAAAGAATTCTTTTTAGGAAGTACATGACAGAACAACCCTATCCTTTAAAAAAATTATAAAGGGAATAGAATTTGGTTATATAGAATCTTAATAATGTTAAAGTATTTTCATTTAATATTTTTAATTTTGTTCTCTACAAAATGATATCACAAGTGTAAACTACCCCCATCCCACAAAGAGCGAGTATTTCATTTTGGGATATTTAATAATATTAATGGCTGACATTTCTATACTTTTACAAATTGTTTTATATACATTATATCCTTTGATACTTACAAGAACCTTGAGGGGCAGATAGGTAGCACAGTAGATAAAGACTAGCCCTGGATTCAGGAGGACCTGAGTTCAAATCCAGCCTCAGACACTCTTACTAGCTATGTGAACCTTGGCAAGTCACTTAACCCTCATTGCCCCACAAAACAAACAAACAAGCAAAAAACCCTTGAGAGGTAGGTATTAGAATTACTATTGCTCCCTTTTTACAGATGTGGAAACTGAGGCCAGAGTTTAAATCACTTGCCAAGTTCAATCATCAGGTGACACCAATAGTTTACTCACTCTAGTAGTTTGTGCATAGCCCACTAGGGTAGAAAGGCTGAGTAAATCCTTTAAAGTCTAATTTCCTGAGGGTCATAGACTTTCTTTCCTTCAATTCTGCTTCTTTGGGACAGTACTACTCATTGTCTAAGGGTATGTGGACTTTTGACTCTATTACAATTTAGCTATGGCTAACCCCACCTCTTTTGTTTTCTTGTATTTCAACAAATGTTATATGACTGCTAGGTGGCCACAGTGGATAGTTCTCTGGGCCTGGAATTAGGAAGATCTGAGTTCAAATCTGGGCTCAGACATTTACTAGCTGTGAGACTCTGTGCAAGTCACTTAACCACTGCCTGACTCAGTTTCTAGATCTGTAAAATGAGGATAATAATAGGACCTACATACTAGGGCTGCTGTGAGGTTCAAATGTGATAATATTTGTAAAACACTTAGCACAGTGCCTGACAGATAGTTTTTATTCCCTTCCCATGATAACCGTGATTCCTCACATATACAAAAGTATATGCTGGTATATTCCATTCAGTGTTTTTGTTTTTATCATAGAATCAGTAAACAAGTAAGTGGTGCTTAGTAACAAGGAGAGGCAGTTTGTATAGTGGATAAAGAACCACTTCCTTTAAATTCAAAAAACTTGGATTCAAGTCTTACTCTGACTAATACTGGCTGCTCTACCCTAGAAAAGTAATTAAACCTCTCAGTACTCTAAGAAACTCTGACTATAAATTGCAGAGAAGTATTGACATGCAATGGTAGAGGAAGATTTTTCATTTGGGAGTTCCCTATTCCAATGAAATATCATGCTCAATCTGTACTCCAGTAATTATCTCTATTCCTATTAATATGTTTTTTTTGTTTTGTTTTTTTGCGGGGCAATGGGGGTTAAGTGACTTGCCCAGGGTCACACATCTAGTAATTGTCAAGTGTCTGAGGCCAGATTTGAACTCAGGTACTCCTGAATCCAGGGCTGGTGCTTTATCCACTGCGCCACCTAGCCGCCCCCCTATTCCTATTAATATGGAGATAATAAGTGATAATAAACAACAAACATCTTCTATGTGTAAATGAATCCATGACTCTTCTGGACCCTGGAAGTCACATCAGACATAGGCTGAATTTAGGAACAAAAGCTCTTGGCAATATCCAGATTAATTCAGACTTTGGACAAGAAAAGGAGTATAAGAACAGTTTCCAAAAGAGTTTCAACTTGTTTCCTGTTTTGTTGTTTAGCCATTTTTCAGTCATCTGACTCTTCATAACCTCATTTTGAGTTTTCTTGGCAAAGACCCTAGAGTAGTTTACCATTTCCTTCTCCAGCTCATTTTACAGGTAAGGAAACTGAATCAATCATGGCTATGATTTGTCTAGGATCGCAGAGCCAGTAAGACCACATTTGAACTCATGAAGACGGGTCTTTCCAATTCCACTGGCCCATCCACTGTGTAACCTAGCTGCCCCTTATGTGTTGTGTAGGACTGGCCAACAGGAGTAGACATTGAAGTCTTAAAGGGAAGGACTTGGTTCACTCACAACATGGGATATGAAAGATAGGATATAGTGTGAAAGGGAATTCTCTATGGTTGGTGCTCCTCAAATCAGTTGTCTGGTCACTATTTGAGACTTCTGCCCTTATCTGTTTGCAGAGGGCCCATCATGAATCAAGGTAAGTAGAAGCAGCGTCTGGGGCAGGCAGGAATCAACAACAGCATAGTTTTTATATTCCTTTCCCCTTTATTACAAGCACCACTTCTCTCCATTGCTACCTTTACACTCAACCCTTACTTCTCATTGTGTAAGCTTGGAGGGGTAACAGAGTGAGGATTACATCTAGTAAATTTTTTTCAGGGCAATGAGGGTTAAGTGACTTGCCCAGGGTCACACAGCTAGTAAGTGTCAGTGTCTGAGGCCTCATTTGAACTCAGGTCCTCCTGAATCCAAGGCTGGTGATTTATCTACTGTGCCACCTAACTGTCCCACACATCTAGTAAATTTTGAGGAAGGACTTGAAACCATGTGTTCTACATAAATTCTTTCTAGTATATGACACTACCTCATGGCAAGTGAGAGAGTATCATATTATTATTTTACACTATTGTATATATTATGAAATTTAGGACAATTGAATCAACCAAGGGATTTTATTACTAAATATACCAAATGAACCTTATTCTATACAGTAAGATAAAAATAGTCCTAGAATTGGAGTTGGTAGAATTTGATTAGAGTTTTAATTCTGACACTTACTAGTTATGTGACTCTGGCTAAGTAACTTGACCTCTTTATTACATCTTTTTCTTGTCTATAAAATAGGTATAGGAGTGTTCGTAATACTACTTTCAGATAGTTGTTGTGAAGGTGTATTTAAAAGGCTTGAAAAGATCAATGAATGAATAAAAATGCATTTGCTAATGAAGACTGTGCTAAGTGCTAAGGATCCAAATATAAAGTAAAACAATAACTATTTGAGATAGTATTGCTAATAATATTATCCTATTTGTGTGTGTGTGTGTTCAGTAGTGTCCAACTTCATGAAGTCATTTTGGGAGTTTTCTTGACAATTACTGGAGTGGTTTGCTACTTCCTTTTTCCATTTCATCTTACAGATGAGAAAACTGAGGCAAACAGGGTTAAGTGACTTGCATAGGGTCACTCAGCTGTTATGTATCTTAGGCTAGATTTGAATTCATGTAGACAAATATTCCTGCTGCTCTATCTACTACTCTACCTAGCTGCCCATATCATGACATGATGAAATAGAGAATTAAAATGAGGTAGAATGTGCCTTGCATTACAAGCGGCAAAATGATCAGTTAGACCATTGAGATATTCTGGAGAGCACTATTCGAGGTACAGCCAAGTGGCATCAGTGGCAAGGTAGTTGACAGTATTCAAAAGATATATAAATTCATTATTTACTTTACTGATCACCTGTGCTTACCTATGTACCCAAACAGTAAATATGAAAAGCACTGTGGTGCTGGCTCTACCTTTGACTATGTGTCTAAGATCTCTTAACTTCGGAGATATTCAGATATTTTACATGTAAAGTAAGCTTAAGTTTAAATTGGGTGATCTCTATAGGTTCCTTTAGAGTTATCTTTCTGTCTCTCCCTCTGCATATCTATGTATCTATATACTGATATCAATATATCGATCGATATATATCTATATATACAGATGCAGATATTGATATCGATGGAGATACAGATACAGATATGGATATGGTTATAGATATACATATGCATATTGTGATGTTTAAAATCTATATTGTGTGATCGCCTTAAATTAGAAGATTCAGCACTAGTCTTTGGGAATTAAACATTTATTAAAGCATACAGATATTTACAAGGAGTTCAGAAAGTTAAGAAAAAGCCTATCTAGCCTAGAGTTCCAGCCTGGTTGAGTTCTTCCTCAAGTTCTCCTCCATGAGCCTGCTTTAATCAGGAGCTCTCCAGCAAGCTGATTGTGGAAGCTTTTTATAGGTCTGGAACAGAGGCAGTCCTTACACACTGCTTCAAGCTGATTGGTTGGCGTCATCCAAATCCATTGGTTTTGAATGGATTCTCAAGTTGAGTTCACAGTCTAGCTTCTGAGAACAATACCTTCTTAAGGGATAGCCAGGTGTGATTACAATCCAATTAACTTGAAGTAGGCTTAATCAGCTGTCAATCACTCTCACTTGATTCAATCAGTATAGATTAATCTCCAGGTGGGTCTTTGAGTATCTGCTAAATCCCATTATTTTATCACAATATATCTATTATATATGTATACTTTATATACAAAACATGCATTGCAGAAATACATACATGTACACACACATATATAGATGTTATTGAGATAAGATTGTTTTTAAGAAACAATTAAAATGAAGAAAAGACAGATTTCTCAAAATTTTAACAACATTTTAGAGAAAGAAGAGAGATATCAGGAGAAAAATGATTAAATTGCAAATCATTGGTAAAGAAAGTAAGTTCTTAGGGTTCAGAAAAAGGAGAGTTTGCTCTGGGCTAGAATGTTTAATGAAGAAGATGAGAGGAGCTAGTAGTCAAGTGTAGGGATATTTTTTATAGGGAAAAAATGACTAAAAGGATTGCAGATGAGGAATGGCAATATGAAAAGACTTAGAGGCAAAAATACTCATGTTATGATCTAGGGCAGAGTAGTGGAAGGCCTAGGCTTGAAGAGGAGTGGGAGACGATATTGGAAAAGGTAGGTCAGGGATGGATTGTGATGGTTCTGAAAAGTTGCTTTAAGAAGATAATAAGCCATATATCCTGTATTTGGTGTTCTTGCTTCCCTAGTAGGTGGTAAATGAAACTGCCCTATAGCTACAAAAAGGAAGTGTTTAGAGTTCCTCCATTTTCTATTATGAAGATGAAAAAAATATTTACCTAAATTCATGCCCTACTGTAGTGGTATTATCAAGCTATAGTGCAAAGAGTCTTGGCTCTGGAGTGGTAGGACCTGGGTTCAAATTCTGATTTTACTATTAATAGCCTTGTGACCTTGGCCAGATCACCTAACCTCTTTTACCTTCTGGCTATAATCAATAAAATGAGGATCACCTCTGTTTACCCTTACATTTTTGAAGCTAAAGCAAATTAAATAATTTGTTAATTCCACCCCCAAAAAGTATATAATCAGGAATATACAAGGCATAACAATGGGCCAAGTTGATCCTTTTCTCTCACAAACCTCAATTCAGCACTTTCTTGCACTCTGTTAAACCTAGTAATTTACCAGGTGACAGAAAGAGCTTTGCAATAGAAAACATATGTGCTCGTAAGAATGCTATACTTTTTTTTGGACTACAAATATCAAATTCTGGTTCTTTTCTCATTCCTAAGCATTCTCAATCATTCTTTCTACAATACTTAAGTCAGAGTTACAGGTAGTTCTCCATAGTGAAACATTTCTGTAATGTAATCAAAAGCGAAACAAAAAATTCTGGAGCAGCCAAATTAATACTTGAGTATTGGTTGGGACTTTGGATACATAGAATTGTTGCTGATAAACAAATTGTACAATTTTAATTACCAAGGAAAATTTTATCTATAAAATGCAATGTGGGGTGGTGTGTATGAATTAAATTTCATCTTAAATCTTTATATTGTTATTTTTTTATAGTTCCGAGGTTAAGCTCATACCATTCATATACTTGTTAGTGTAACCACACCTTACTTAACTTATATCACAGGTACTTTGGATACTGTTAATAAAACTTTAAGTGAATAAAGAATTTCAGAAGTGACAGGTAACTGAAGTGGTGTCTATATGATTCGATGTGAAAGGACCAATAACACTTTTTGGAGGAGATTTTAAGAGGTAACTGTGTTAAAGAGTTTGTGAGAAATTACAGTTAACTAACATAGCATAAGGAGTCTTTGAGGTCCTTGGAGAGTTAATTGTTATTTTGAAAGAAGTTACCTATGAAAGAAGTAATTTAAGCTGCAGTCGCACCAACATGCACTTAAATGACATCAATTTATCCTCTGAACCACATTGCATTTTTATAGCTAAAAAATGTCAGTATGATTTGTTTATGTATGTGGAATTTAAAGTAGTATGTAAAGAAAGAATAATTGGGCTACTAGAGAATATGTTTCATTTTATATATTAGATACATTATAATTGCCAATTCTGAATAGAAACCAAGAGAACAGGTTTGATGACAAGGCCCAGCTTTACTGTTTACTCCCCACTACTAGCCTACCATATTTCCATACCTGGCACCCTAGGTATGAATGTAACTTATTTGTACTCATTCCTCAAAGATTAACACATTCTAGCCAAGATATACCCTTTAATAATAGTGATACTTTTTTCCTGATTTTTATTTTTTAAATGGATTTTATTCATTTCATTAAATATTTCCCAATTATATGTAAATTTTAACATTCATTTTTAAAATTTGAGTCCCAAATTTTCTCTCTCTATCTTACCCCTCCTCCACCCATTGAAAATGTGAGCAACATGATATCAGTTTCAAAGATGAAGTAATGCAATGCCCATTTCCATATTAGGCATGTTGCAAAAGAAAACACACAAAACAAGAAAAAAATTTAAAAGTTAAAAGGGTATGCATTTAGAGTTCATAAATTCTCTCTCTAAAGATGGATAACATGTTTTATCAAAGGGTTTTTGGAATTGTCTTTGATCATTGTCTTGATCAGGAAATTAGGTCTCTCACAATTAATTATTTTTATTCTATTGCTTGTTCACAGTGTACAATGTTTTCCTGGTTTTGCTCATTCCCTTTCATTTGTTCACATAAGTCTCCCCAGATTTTTCTGAAACCATCCTGATATTCATTTCTTAAAGCACAATAATATATATATATATATATTTTTTTTTAGTAAGGCAATTGGTGTTAAGTGACTTGCCCAGGGTCACACAGCTAGTAAGTGTTAAGTGTCTGAGGCCGGATTTGAACTCAGGTACTCCTGAATCCAGGGCCGGTGCTCTATCCACTGCACCATCTAGCTGCCCCACAATAATATTTCATCACTATCATATACCACAATTTGTTCATCCATTCCCCATTTGATGGGCATCCACTCAGTTTCCAATTCTTTTGCCACCACAAAAAGAGCAGCTATAAACATCTTTGTACAAATAGCTTCTTTTCCTTTTCTTTGATCTCTTTGGGATACAGACTCAATAATGGTAGGGTTGGGACAGAGGGTATGCATAGTTTTAGAGCCCTTTGGACGTAGTTCCAGAATGTTTTGACCAGTTCATGACTCCACCAATAATGCATTCTTGTTGTTCTGTCATTTACAGTCATGTGACCCCATTTGGAGTTTTCTTGACAAAGATACTGGAGTGGCTTTTCATTTCCTTCTCTAGATCATTTTACAGATGAGGAAACTGACTTGCCCAAGTGTCTGAGGCTAGATTTGAACTCAAGAAGATGAGTCTGACTCAAACCTGTCACTCTATCCTCTATGTCACCTATCTACCCAATAATGCATCAGTGTCTCAAATTTTCCACATCACTTCCAGCATTTATTATTTTTCCTTATTGTAAAGTTAGGCATTTTGGTAGGTGTAAGGTGGTATCTCTGACTTGTTTTAATTTGCATATCTCTAATCAATGATGAGTTAGAGCAATTTTATGTGAATATTGATAGCTTTAATTTCTTCTTCTGAAAATAACCTGTTCGTATCGTTTGACTATTGATTATGGAATGCCTCATATTTTTAGACATTTAACTCCATTCCCTATACATTTGAGAAAGGAAGCAATTATTAGAGCAATTTGCTGTATTTCCTCATTTTCCTTATAATTTTGACTGCACTATTTTTGTTTGTGCAAAACCTTTTTAATTTCAGGCGATCAAAATATCCATTTTATATTCTATGGTACTCTCTTTTGTTTGGTCATAAATTCTTCCCTTATTCATAGATCTGACAGGTATATTTTTGATGCTTTCCTAATTTATTTGTTATATTAACTTTCATGTGTCATTTATCCATTTTGACCTTATCCTTTTATATAGTGCAAGATATTCATCTATGCCTATTGATTGTCTTTTTTTCATAAAATAATTTCCTAGTTCAATTTTTATTTCAATTTTATTAATATCTCCTCTGATTTTCTGATTTTCTATTTTGCTATTAAATTAGAGATTATTAATTCGTTCCTTTTCTAATTGTTTTAGTTGCATGCTCATTTTATTAATCTGTTCATTCTCCCTTTTATTGATATCTGTTGTCTCATTGTTTTTCTCTTTAATAAAATTATTGATATTTTATGATTTATTCTTTGACCCCCTGATTCTTTGGGATTATTAATTCCCAATGAATTTTTAGTCTATGTTTCCATTGCAATTTACTGAATTTAGTTTGGATTGCTTTATGAGCTAAAGAGGGTACATTTACTATTTCTGCTTTTCTGCATTTGGCTGTGAGCTTTTTATGTCCTAATACAAGTTCATTGTGCGTGTATGTGTGTATGTCAAGGTGCCCTGTACAACTGAAGGGGAAAAAAAGGTATACTGCTTTCTATTCAATTCAATTTTTCTCCAGATGCATATCATATGCAGCTTTTCTAAGGTTATTTATCTCCTTAACTTTTCACTTATTTATTTTATGGTTAGATTTATTTAGTGCTGAGATACCCAATAGCATAGTTTTAAAGTGTATTTCCTTCTGTAATTCATTTAACTTTTACTTTAAGAATTTGAATGCTTTGCTATTTGGTACATATATGCTTAGAAATGTTTTTACTTCATTATCTATGATGATTTTAGCAATGTGCTTTTCCTGCTTATCTATTTTAGTTAAGTCTATTTTTGTTTTTGTGTTGTCTCCAAGACCATAATTGTTAGCCCTGCCCTTTGTACTTTGGCTGAGGCATAATGGATTTTGCTACAGACCCTTATTTTAATTTGGTATATGTCTCTCTTTTCCAAGTGTGTTTCTTATAAACAACATTTTGTTGGATTCTGGTTTCTAATCATTTTTATTATCTACTCCCATTTTATGGGTGAGTTCATCCCATTCACATTTATAGTTACTATTGCTAACAGTGTACATTTCCAACTATCCTATTCTCTTTTCTTTATTCTTCTTTCTCTATTTTTATCCTGTTCCTCCTCTAAAGTCAGTTTTGCTTCTGATCTCTGCCTTCATTTATCTTCCCTCTCTTTTAATACTCTCACATTCTTTTATCCCCTCCCCCTTACTTTTATGTTGAATACACACATGCACACATATGTGTATATATACACATGCATTTGCACATGTCTGTATGCACGCACATATATGTATAGCTGCACACACATGTATTTGCATATGTATACTGTGTGCATGTATATATGTATGTATGCATGTATATATCCTGTATGCATATATTATAAAGGTATGTATACAAACACACACACACTCCCTTGTGCAGCTCTTTTAAGTGAAGTAATTTTCCTCATTCTTCCCCTCCTTTTACTCTTCTCACAGGATATCCCTCTTTCTAATCTATCCATTTTTTTATATTAACTTAACACAATCAACTCATTCCTGTACCCTTTATCTATGTAGAATACTTGTAACTGCCCTAATAATGTTATAACTCTTAGGAGTTTCATATATTATCTTTCCATTTAGGAATTAAAATAGTATTACTTTATTGAATTCGTTTTGATTTCTTTCTCATGTTTATCTCATTAGGCTTCTGTTGAATAGCATATTTAAAAGTCATATTTCCTATTTAGTTCTGGCCTTTTCATCAGGCATGCTTGAAAGTCCTCTATTTCATTAAATGTCCATTTTCCTTTGAAGGATTATAGTCAGTTTATTTTTAAACTTTTTTTTTTCCCTGTGGGGCAATGAGGGTTAAGTGACTTGCCCAGGGTCACACAGTGTTTGAGACAAGATTTGAACTCAGGTCTTCCTGAATCCAAGGCTGGTGCTTTATCCACTGTGCCACCTGGCTGCCCCCTAAATATATTATTCTTGATTGTAATCCCAGCTCTTTTGCCTTCTAGACTATCTTTTTCCAAGCCCTCCGCTCCTTTACCTTAAAAGCTGCTAAATTTTATGTGATCCTGACTGTGACTCCACAATATTTGAGTGTTTTCTTTTTGGCTGCTTGATGTATTTTCTCCTTGACATAGGCATTCTGGATTTTTTTTTTCTATAATATTCCTGGATGCTTTTTTTGTATCTCTTTCAGGAAGAAACTGGTAGATTCAATTTCTATTTTACTCTTTGGTTCTAGGATATTGAAACTATTTTCCTTTAATAATTCCTCGAAATACGATGTCTAGGCTCTTTAGATGATAGCTTTCAGGTAGTCCAATAATTTTTAAATCATCTCTCCTAGATCTATTTCCCAGTTCAGTTGTTCTTAGATCTCTCCTGACTTCCTACATTGTCTTAGGCTGGAAAAATGCCTCATCCTGATCTTTTATTGCTTCTAGCATTTTATAATTTACTTTGAGGTATTATTTTAAAGTTGTTTGGAGAGGAATGTTGGGAGAGTACAGCTAAGTGCCTCCTCTACACTATCTTGGCTTCACCCCCAGTACTAGTGATTCTTCTTCCCCCACTGTTGTAATTTTATAGATCCTATTCTGAGTCCCTCCCACTGCCCTCTCACTTACTCCTATCCATTTCAACCCAACCCAACCTCCTACTCTAAAACTACCCACATGTTTTACTGTGTTCTCTGGAATGCCTGCTCTATAGGAAATAAATTTGCTTTCATTTTAAAGTTTTTCTCACTAATTCCTTTTTATTGCACTCACCGAGACCTGGCTGCATTCTACTGACAGTTTCCCTGATCACCATTTCTAGAACTCGTTGTACTTTCACTCAAAACTGCAACCCATTGGTCATGTTATGAGTTGGAGTACTCCTTCCTTAAAATTGTCACTTTGAAGTTGTCATTCTACCTCTGTCACTCAGTTATCTCTTTTCCTTTGAGGTTAACTCAATTCATATTTATCACCCAATGAATATTCTGGTAGCTGTTACCTACCAATCTCCAAACCATACTCTTTTCTACTTCAGGGGTTCAATTCTTGGTTCATAAATTCTCTCCCTCCTCTGTTTCAGGTTAGAGAACTAGATAGATTCATAGATAGATAGATAGATGAGATGGAGATGGAGATGGAAATAGATGTGTATTATATGTATATGTGTGTATATATATTTTTTCTCTCTTAAATACTCTAAGTAACCCAGTCTTTCAACTTTTTCTTTTTCCATGATTTCTTTTGTTATACCACCTGAGCTAAACTCAGAGATGGTTATAACTTTGATCTTACCATTGTTCCAAAAATAGGTACTGACATACACCTGAAAATTATCCTGTTCATGAATTTCCTTTATCTTATCATAACTTATTTTCCTTCTATTTCTTTCTACTTTGCAACACATAACCATATTCTTCACTGTGACTTGCAGAATTCTTTTACCCCTTGTTTCTTCCCTATAATGATGACACTCCCTTGCTTTCTATATGTTGGTCCCTTGATGAATTAG
Source organism: Dromiciops gliroides (assembly GCF_019393635.1). NCBI lineage: Eukaryota > Metazoa > Chordata > Mammalia > Microbiotheria > Microbiotheriidae > Dromiciops > Dromiciops gliroides. The sequence continues at coordinate 221,349,085 of NC_057862.1, read as the reverse complement.
TTCAACTCTACACTTTTGTCTTCTCTAAATTCCCTTGAATCTTATCATCAATCTTGTCTTGCCAAACCCCAGCTTGGGATCATTCCCAACACACACTTCTCTTCTTCTTATTGACATGCTGCTGAATGAAATGAGCATGACAAAATCATGTTGACTGAGCTTCTTCAAATATATGTTTTATTGTCTAAACTGTATCTTCACTGTAGTAAGACAATCCTTTGATGCCTACCTAATTGATATACTATTCTGCTCACCTCAATGGGTTTTTAAAGTCTTTCCATTCATCTTCAGACCTTCTATTGCTCTCTCAGTTCTGACCCTCTCAACTGAGAATATCACCTCATATTTCAAGTCAAATAGAGTCAACTAGCATTCATTAAGTGCATAGTACATGGTTGGTACTAAGCATGGGGATTACAAAGAAAGGCAAAATATTCTCCCTACTCTCAAAGAGCTCACAGTATAATAGGGAAGATAGCATTCAAACAATAAATAGATAGATAGATAGATAGATAGATAGATAGATAGATAGATAGATAGATAGATAGATAGATAGATAGATAGATAGATGGTGAAATGAGCTATAGGAAGATCAGTTGACAGCTGAATGGAGGATAGAGTGAAGTGAGAGAAATTTAAGACAGGAAGACCATGAAAGAAGCTATTGAATCAATCTAAGCATGAGGTGACAAAGGCCTACAACAGGAAAATGGCAGTGTTTGAAGAGAAAAAGGGATGTATATGAGAAATATTATGAAGCTAGAAATGACAGGACTTTATAAGTAAATAGATATGAAGTCTTAGTGAAAATGAGGAGTTGGGGGTGGCGTTTAGATTTTGAGCCTGTATGACTTGAAGAGTGGTAGTTTTCTCAGCAGTAATAGGGAAACTAGGAAGAGGGGAAATTTTTAGGAAAAAAGTATTTCTATTTTGGACATGTTAAGTTTGAGATGTCTACAATCTATGTAACATCCAACTCAAAATGTTATAAATGCAGTTGAAGAAGTTTAAAGAGAAGTTAGGACTAGACAATTAGATATTTTAGTCACTTTCACAGACATGAGAATCAAAACCATGGATGCTAAAGAAATGAAGTGAAATAGTATAGAAGGATAACAGAAAACCCCAAACTGAGCCATGGGCAATCCTTCTCTTCCCTTCCTCTTCATCTCAAATGATTCAGATGCCTTTACCCATGCCACACATAAAGAAATGACTCTTATCCTAAACAAGGCCAATCCCTCTACATGTACAAGTGACCTCATTCTTTACCTCTTCCCCACTTTTTTGTTAATCTTCATTCTCTCTCTACTAGCAGCTTTTCTGGTGCTCACAAATAAATTCATGTCTCCTCTAGTCTCAAAAAACTCCCATTATCCATTATCCCTACCAGCTATTGTCCCATATCCCTTCCCACTTTCTTGGCTAAACTCCTTGAGAACATCTACAATAAAGGTCTTCATTTTCTTCTCTCTGAAGTCAGTTTTCCAATCTTATCATTCAATTCAAACTACTCTCTCCAGTTACCAATCATCTTTCATTTGATAAATTGAATGCTATTTTCTCAATCCTCAACCTTTTTGACCACTTTGCAGCCTTTCACAGTCAAAAGCCCTCTTCTCTTTGGTTCACTCTTCTCTCTAGATTTTGATGATACTTCTCTCTGCTGGTTTATGTGCTACTTGTCTGGACTTCCCCTTCTCAGTCTCTATTATTCATTTTTATCTGTCAGATCATTCCCACTAAGTGTGGGCATCCTCCTAGGCTCTGTCCTGGGACCCTTTCACTTAGTCTACATTCCAGTGACTGATATTTTTAATGTTCCTTGAACAAGATGTTCATCTTACAATTCCTTGATTTTAAACAAGCTACCCTTCATATCTAGAATTTTCTCCTTCCTCATTTTTCTTTCCTTCCTTTACTGGTTTCATTTAGGTACTAGCTAGCATCCCACTTTTAGCAAAAAGCCATTTTGATCCCCAATAATGCTAATGCTTACTTCTGAGATCATCTCCAAATTATCTTGTCTATATCTTGTTTATACATAGTTGTTTGTATGTCGTCTCCCCTATTAGACTGTGAGATCCTTGAGAACATGGCTTGATCTTTTACTTTTCTTTCTTGACTTGAGAGATACCTAAAAAGATATTTTAAAATAGAAAACAAAAGGAATAAAATTATGTGTAAGTGTCATTCTGCAAAGAAACTGAATAAGGTAAACTATTTAATTTCTGCGGAAATTGTGGGGAAGCTATTCTGTGAAAATTTCTCTGCCATCCTGAAAGAAATTAATTGGTAGATTGTGGTTGTGATGTTTAAAATCTAATGTGGGGGGCAGCTAGGTGGCACAGTAGATAGAGCACCAGGCCTAGAGTCAGGAGGACCTGAGTTCAAATCCAGCCTCAGACACGCGACACTAGCTGTGTGACCCTGGGCAAGTCACTTAACCCCAGTTGCCTCAACAACAACAACAACAACAACAACAACAACAACAATAAAACCCAAACCAATAAAATCTAATGTGGGTCCTTACCTGCTCCCCCTTCAGTTTTTTTCGGGGGGAACTAACTAAGATTTACTAATAAATTCAGCAAGAGATTAGGCTTTTAAGTATTTATTAAAGTGTATTAGAAGTAAGTGAAGGGGGCAGCTAGGTGGTTCAGTGGATAAAGCGCTGGCCCTGGATTCAGGAGTACCTGAGTTCAAATCTGGCCTCAGGCACTTTACACTTACTAGCTGTGTGACCCTGGGCAAGTCACTTAACCCTCATTGCCCTGCAAAAAAAAAAAATGTAAGTGAAGAGAGAGAGGGTAAGAGCAGATCTCTTATAGAATTGAAAACCCTAGCTTAGATCTATGCAGGATAGCCCTAGCATCCCATGTGAAGTTCTGGCACCACACCAAAGTTGTGGATAAAAAGAGGGACCCTCACTTTTTCTCTCTCTGCCACCAAACTGAAGTCCCAAATGAAAAAAAAGCCGATCCAGCCAGCCACCCTCACCTTCCTACTTCCTGTCTCCCTCCCTGAAAGGGGAGGTTCTTCAAACTGATTCATTGAGGGTGTTCTCCTGTTGATGTTGTGGTCCACAGCTTCTGAGAAAAATACCCTACTCAGGGTTGGCCAGGCATGGTCTCAATTTTATCAATCTTAAGTAGGTTCTCAGTCAGTTTCTCAGTCTCACCCAATTCAATCAATTTCTTTTTTTAAAATAGAATTTTATTTTCAAAAATATATGTAAAAACAAAATTTTAACATCAATTTTTTAAAAACTTTGCTTTCCAACTTCTCTTCCCCCCCTCCATTCACACCCCCTACTCACAAGATCTCAAGCAATTCAAAATAAGTTATACATGAGTAGTCATGGGAAAATTCCCATATTAGATAGTTGTGGGAGAAAACAGTAAAAAAAACCCAAAACTTTAGATTAAGAAATTGTCAAAGAGGAAAAGAAAAAAAAAATTTTAATGTGTTTCCATCTGTTTTCAGATACTATCAGTTCTTTCTCTGCAGATGGACTGCAATCTTCATAAGTTTTTTCAGGGATATATTGGATCATTGCCTTGCTGAAAACAACCACATGCTTCCCAGCAGATCATCCCCCACTATTGCTGTTATTTTGTATACAGTACATTTCACTCTGCTTCAGTTCATGTAGGTCTTTCCATGTTTTTTCTGATAGTATCCTGTTCATCATAACCTGTATATAGTACCTTAAGATTGACAGAGAATTTTCTTCATAAAAGCCCAGCAAAGTAGGTACCATACATTTTGCCATTATAATCAATCATCATAACTATTTCCCTCCATCCCACTCCTATCCCATGATATTTACTCTCTCTTCTTTTTACCTAGTCCTCCTCAGAGGTGTTTTACTTCTGCTATCCTCTCCCTCACTCTGCACTCCCTTTTTTCACCCTTCCTTCCTTATCTTCTTCCCCTCCTATTTTCCTGCAGGGTTAAATAGATTGCTCAGCCCAATTGGGTATGAAAGCTATCTCCTCCATCAGCCCACTCCAATGAGATCAGGGTCCCTGGGCTAATTCTTTGTTCTAAATTGTTCTTCCTCCCTCCCTCCTCAACCCTCCCTATGAGATCAAGCAATTCAATATGTCATACTGATGCAGTAATGCAGAACATCTTCATCTTCCTTGAAAGTGTTTTGCTTTTTACTGCTCTCTCTCTCCCAATCTGCCCTTTCCTTCTTCTCCTCTTTCCTCCTCCCCTTTTCTCTCTCCCCCCTCCCCTCAGGGCAAAAATATATTACTATGTCTACTTGAGTATGTATGTTATTCCTTCTTTGACCCAATTCTGATGATATTAAGGTTCACTCACTCCCCAACTCCTCCCCCCTCTTCTACTCTCCTTCATAAGCTTTTTTCTTGTTTCCTTCATGTGAACTACGTCTCCCCAGACCATCTCTCACCTTCTCCCTCCCCCAGTTTATTCCCCCTACACCTCAACTTTATTTTAATGATGTCATTATGGATTAGTTAGGTGGCACAGTGGACAAAGCACCAGCCCTGGACCCAGGAGGCTCCAAGCCCAAATCCAGCCCCAGACATAATGTACCCACCCTGTATGCCCTACAAAACATAAATGCTTTACAGAAATAATCCCTTCATATTCAGTTCAGCCCTGTCTTCTGTGAATTGCTTACTGAGATAGTTCTTATGATTTCAAAGTATTTATTATCTTCCCATGTAGGAATGTAAACAGTTTGATCTTTTAATATCCCTCATGAAGTCTTTTTCCTGTTTACCTTTTTATGCTTCTTGAGGGTATTTGAAAGTCAGATTTTCTATTCAGTTCAGGTCTTTTCATCTCAAATGCTTGAAAGACCTCTTTCTCATTGAAATCCCATTTTTGCCTCTGAAAGATTATACTCAGTTTTGCTGGGTACGTGATTTTTGGCTGAAGTCCCAGTTCCTTTGCCCTCTGGAATATCATATTCCATGCCCTTCGGTCCTTTAATGTATAGGCTGCTAGATCGTGCTTTATCCTTATCAGAGCTCCATAGTATTTGAGTTCCTTTTTTTTAGTTGCTTGCAGTATTTTCTCCTTTACCTGGGAGTTCTGGAATTTGGCTATAATATTCCTGGAGGTTTTCCTTTTGGGATCTCTTTCAGGAGGTGATCAGTGGATTCTTTCAGTTTCTATTTTAGCTCCTGCTTCTAGAATATCAGGGCAATTTTCCCTCACAATCTCTTGGAGGATGGTGTCTAAGCTCTTGTTTTGGTCATGGTTTTCAGGTAGTCCCATGATTTTCAAATTATCTCTCCTAGATTTATTTTCCAGGTCAGCTGTTTCTCCAAGGAGATATTTCACTTTGCCCTCTTTTTTTTTTTTTTGGCGGGGCAATTGGGGTTAAGTGACTTGCCCAGAGTCACACAGCTAGTAAGTGTTAAGTGTCTGAGGCCGAATTTGAACTCAGGTACTTCTGAATCCAGGGCCGGTGCTCTATCCACTGAGCCATCTAGCTGCCCCTGCCCTCTCTTTTTTGATTCAATTGGATTTGCTTTACTGTGTCTTGGTTTCTCATAAGGTCACTAGCTTCCATTTGTTCAATCCTAATTCTTAGGCAGTTAATTTCATCAGACAGTTTTTTAATCTCCTTTTCCATTTGGCTTTTCAAACTGTTGACTTTTTTCTCATGACTCTCCTGCATTGCTCTCATTTCTCTTTCCATTCCTTCCTCTCTTTCTCTACATCTTCGTTCTATTTCTCCTACTTTCTCTTCAAAGTCCCTTTTGAGAGCTTCCATGGCCTGAGACCAGTTCATATTTTTCTTGGAAGCTTTGGATGTTGGAACTTTGACCCTGTTATTATCTTCTTCTTCTGAGGTTGTATTGTGGTCTACCTTACCCCCAAAGAAGTTTTTGATGGTCTTCTGCTTTCTCTGCCTACTCATCCTGGCTTACTATTTCTTGGTTTTTAACTCCTTCTTAAAGTGTGGCTCTGCTTCCAGGGCATACTGTTCAAGCTACAGCATGGCCCGGGCTTCTTCTCAGCCTGCCTGGCCTCGCTTTCATTTGATTTTAAGCTCTCCACTGGGGCATGGCGGGGAGGTGGGGCCGTTCTTTTCTCCGCTCCTGTTCTCAGCTTCAGAGGGACCCAGGTGTTTGGGGTTGAGGAAGGACAGGTTTTAATCTCACCTGGCCTGTTCTCAGGTCCGGAGATAACCTCAGGCCTGTTTACTAAGAAACCAACCAGCAAAGCTTTCTGTGGTGTGGTTCTCAGCTTCAGATTAGACTGCTCCCCTGTTCCCCTCCCCAACCTGGGCCTTCAGCCGCTCAGGATTTCTTCCTGATTGCCCGCTGGGGTGGGACAGTAGAATCCTTCCCACTGGTACCCCTGCACTTACCCCCCAGGCCAGCCATTCAGTCCGACTGCACACTCGGCTCCAGAAGACACCTGTGCTGCAGCCGATTCAGACGCACTGGGGCAAATTCCTCAGGCAGGTGTCTGGTGTGTCGGCCAGACTGAAGGGTTAGACTTTATTCATGGCCCAGCATGGCCCCCTGAAATCTACCTATAGCTGGAGAAAACTCTCAGCCAGTATTTTTGTGTGTTTTTCTGCCCTGAGGGTTATTTTATTGCTATTTTGGGGGCGATTGTATCAGGAGCCCTGTGCATTTAATGTCTTTCCTCTGCCATCTTGGCTCCACCCCCCAATTCAATCAATTTCAAATCAATATTCAGGTGGGTCCCCTGGGCCTCTGCCAAATCCCATTATTTTATCACATGGTCCAGGTTTTTTTGAAGAGTCATTAGTTACAGCCTTGGTAAGAAGCAAATTTCACTGTAACTTTCCTTATCCAATGTTTCATTATGTTAATGTGTTATCTATGTATTTAAACCATTTATTATTAATAATAAATTATTTGAAAAGCAACACTATTGGTTGTCTAAATATCTGAATTTGGAGGTTGAGAATGGGAGGATAGAAAAAATTAATGGGAAAATAGTTTTTCCCAGTTTTTCCAGGATTGCGGCTTAGAATTAATTATTGGATTAGCAAGAATGATGTTTGAATTTTAAGTACTTTATGAGAATCTTATATATTAGATAAGATAGCCAAGTGATACAGTTGACAGAGCACTTGTACTTGTAGTCAGAAAAACCTTCATGCAAACTTTACCTCAGCCACTTACTAGCTGTATGACCCTGGGCAAGTTACTTAACCCTCTTTGCCTCAATTTTTTCATCTGTAAAATAAACTGGAGAAGGAAATGGCAAAGCGCTCCAGTATCTTTGCAAAGAAAACCCTAAATGGGCTCACAAAAAGTCAGACATGGCTGAAATAACTGAACCACCAAAATTTATTGGATAACCATTGAATCTGGTGATAAAATTAATAAGTAAATGAATTAGTAGTAGACTGAGGAAGGCTTAGTGTATTTACACTTGAGAATATGACACTTTTTATGATACTTCCATAATTCCCAGTAGGACAAGAGATGTCAAATGGAAGCAGAAATCCGGAGTCATAAATGGATATTCCATATGAGGACTCTGAGGGAATAGGTAGTACATTTTAAGTTACTCAGTTCTTGTTGACTCTAAAGAGGAAATGCATAAGCAAGAGAAATAGTTAAATTGAACTTTGACTCTTCTCCTGTCTCTAAAACTCCTTATAGGCTCATCAGACCTTATATATGAAATGGACTATTTCTTCAGTTTTCAATTTAAACATATTGCTTCACAGTAAAAAACTTCCAGGGTCCCTGAAATTTCTATGAAGAATTCCATGTACCTTAGCAGTTATGTCCAGATTCAAAAATTGCTGTTAAACTATGCTGCATGTGTCCACTTGCTAGTAACTTACAAAACAGGAAAGAAAATGAGTTGGCCACTTCTGAAATGAAATGGAAGTTAGAATAGAAAAATTGAAAGTAGAGAAGGTAGGGAAATATCTTTTTACAAAGAAAATCAAAATGGTTCTGTGGTTCTTTGGACTATGTCTCCATTTGCTGGTCATATTTATCTTGTTATACTATACCCATAAAGGTGTAGCATACCTTCAATAACAAGGGAGGATAATAGCTGGAACTTAAACAATTTACACATGCATATTGGGTATATTTTTGCAAACCAAGACCAGAATTAAACAATATTTTGCTAGATCAATCCAGCTTGAAGGAAGATTACTAACGTTGGATCCTTTTTTTTTTCTATTTTTTTTCACACAAGCGATTTTTAACACAGTTCCTATTTCCTTCTTGTGAAACTATATGATGCATCACTTTCTTAAAATTGAAACAAAGGACCAATTTGAAAACAAAAAAGAAATGTTAAAACAAAAAAGAATGAAGGAAAATAAACAAAAATTATGAGTACATCATATTAATATGGAAAACTTCTTATACGGCTTGAATGTGGGTGATCAATCTTGCATTTTAAGGTGCTGAGATCTAGATAAATTTAAAAGCTGATTAAAATCGCTGCAGCTAGGTGGCACAGTGGGTAGACCACCAGCCCTGGAGTCAGGAAGACCTGAGTTCAAATCCAGCCTCAGACACTTAACACTTACTAGCTGTGTGATACTGGGCAAGTCACTTAACCCCAATTGCCTCACCAAAAAAACAAAACAAAACAAATAAACAAAAAAACTGATTAAAATAGTAGATAGATAGATAAAAAGCCAGGAGCAATACATGGGAAAAAATGAAGCGTAATTAAAAAAAAAGACAATAAACAAGTTTAGTTAGAACCACAATAGTTTTTGTTGATGTTATTATTATGCAAAAATGATTTTCGCTTTCTTTTTTTCTTTCACGTGCCATATTAAAAAGTAGCATAACATTGGCTGGACAGCTGGCCTTTTTATGAGTAGTACAAGGGTTCCACTGTTGCTTCTCACACATTGTTGTTATGTTAGATGGGGGAAAGAGGATGGGAAAGAGATGGGACAGAAAGAATAGAAAAATAAAATTATATATATTTTTTAATTTTTTAGAGTTTGGTAGAGAAATCAGGCACAAAATAGTATTAATAGGAATTTTGAATTGGAAAAGACCTCGGAATTGTCAAATGATGGCAATTGACAAATTGTTTTGACACATGGATCCATCTCTACTTACCTACTCATATGGCCTTCAGAAATATACAAATCTTATACTCCATCACCCAAATGTATCTAAGAACTCATCAATTCAGATGTTTCACCAATTGTCCAGATATTTGGGGATTGATGCAATCAACACAATTTGTTGTTGAGTCTTATGTCAATGATGTCCAACTCTTCCTGACCCCATTTGAGGCTGTGAGGCAGCTTTTGGTTTTACTGAACCAACTGCTTTTTTTTTCTTTTAATAATTTAATAGTAACACAATTCTCTGTACATAGCCATGATGAACAGAAAACAGGACAGAGATTATTTAATGGGTTCAGAAACCTGGGTTCAGATGACATATTTTGATTGTAGGACTTTAGGTAAAACACTTAATTTCTCAGTTCCCTCAGGCAAATATATTTATTAATTGAATGAAAAGTTGAAGGTCCATACTAGGACAGAGAATTGTGTTACTATCATTACCAAAACCAATGAAATAAATTACCACCAACACCCCTTTCAAAAAAAAATTGAACTACATGACCTTCAAACTTGTCGGTAATACAAGGTCAGAAGAGATGATTAACATATTGAATGGTAGGGTCAAGATTCAAAAAGATCTCAAAAAGGTAGGATATTGGACTAAATCTAGTAATAAAAAACCCCAAAATATATAAATATGAACCAGCACAATGACCATCCATAATTCCAGAGGGTTGATAATGAAACTTGCATCCCATTTCCCGACAGGGTGGTGATGGACTCAGACTATAAATAAGGCACAGTTTTTGGACATAACTAATTGTTCAACAAAGGATATTTGTTAAAAGTTTTCATTTTCTGTAAATGAGAATGAATGAGAAAGAGAAAATAGATTTTTATTAAGTTATTTTTTTAATTTTAAAAGGGAAAAATAAGTCTGAAAAATAAAGGAAAAGCAAAATTAGATAGCAATTTATCTAAAAAATGTCTGAGGGTTGTAGTACTGCAAGCTTGAAATGAGTTGGCAATGTGGCATGGCAGCCAAAATAATCTATTATGATTCTAGCCTACATTAAATGAGATATAATTGCAGAAATATATAAGGTAATAATCCTATGATATTCTGCTTTGGTCAAAACTTCAGAGAATCCAGAAGAGGAAAGCCAGAATGGTGTGGATCTTTGAGACAATATTATATAATGATACACTCTAAGGCCTGGTATAGTTGTATATCAGCAGTAAAGACTATTTTAGGAGGGACATGAGAGTTGCTTTCAAGTCAGTGTGTAAAGTTCTATTATATGAAAAAAAATAATTTAGACGTTTCTTTTTCTTTTTGGTCCAGGGAAGCAAAATTAGGTGCCTCATTTATAAATTTGTAAGAGATTTATTGTGGACTAAGGGAAAACATCAATATTTCAAGCTATCCCAAAGTAGAACGAAGTGCTTTGGGTAATAGTGGTCCCTCCCTCCCTTCACTCTCACCCTGGCATGGAGGTCATCAAGAAAATGCTGGATGAACACTTGTGAGGCATATTTTAGAGAGAATTTCTGTCTAGAGATGCATTAGACTAGATGAACTCTGAGTTTCCTTTCATCCTTGAGATTTTTATTCTGTAATTGTCATCCTGTGTTTCATGTGGTAATGGCTTTTTTGGCCATGACAAGCAATCTGTGTGTGTGTGTGTGTGTGTGTGCGTGTGTGTGCATATATATATATATATATATATATATATATATATATATATATATATATATATAGACACATGCATATATACACACATATATAATTATATTTATATATGTGTATGAGCATACATGCCCATACACACATGCATATGTGTATATATTTATATATACATATATATGAATATATATAAATAAAAATTCATTGTTGTTGTTACTGAGTCATGTCCAACTCTTTGTGACCCCATTTGGGGTTTGCTTGACAAAGATACTGGAGTGGTTTGCCATTTCCTTCACCAGCTTATTTTACAGAGGAAGAAACTGAAGCAAGCAAGGTTGAGTGATTCATACAGGTTCACGTAACTATTAAGTGTCTGAGGTCAGATTTGAACTCAGGAATATTATTCTTTCTGACTCCAGTTCTGGCACTCTATCCACTGTACCACCTAGCGTCTCCCTCTGTCTCTGTCTCTGTCTCTGTCTCTCTGTCTCTCTGCCTCTGTCTCTCTGTCTCTCTCCCTCTCCCTCTCCATCTCTTTCTGCCTCCCTCTCTCATTTTTTGTAAGACTTTAAATACCATATAAATGGGTGTTATTTTTATCTCATCCAATTTTCTCATTTTTCCAATTAAGGAAACAAGACCAAGAAAGATAAAATTATTTTCTCCAAGTGATACAGCTAATTAGTGATAGACATAGGACTCATATTCAACATCTCTAGGAAGAATTCTTTCTACTTTGCAACTCCTTAGTCTCACAAAGTTGTATTTAAATTTTCAAAAGAAAAAAAAAAGCAGCATGCATTCTCCATTGAACCCTGTTATTGACATATTCTTGCTATAGGTGACTTGTGAATTATACTAGAAATGAAGAGATTATTTGATCCATCCACTGTTTGAACATAGCAATCATTCCTGACTCAAAATAAACTGTGCTGAGAGCAGTCTGTACTATGGATTTTCTGGGCATCTTGTCCTTGTCATAATGAGAAACACTTTAACATAGATTGAGTCTCAGTTCAATTCTTTAAAAAAATGGAAAGATTTAGAAGAGAAAGGCAGTGGCTTATCTTAGTTGACCTGCTTTGGTCATCCATAAAAATCTCTGAAGGTAGAAGAGATAAAGACTTTAAGGGTGAGAGAGAAGAAACTGGTCATCTAGGCTCAGCACAAATTTCAAGCTGCAAAAATTGGAAGTGAATGGCATGCAGCCAGAGATAGCTGCCAACTCACCTTTTTCATTTTTATTCCCCATGAGTAGAGTGTGATTTGGGAGGTTTGGGCCTGTATAGATATTGCACCAGAGAGCTTTCTAATATTCATGTACTTTTTGAATGCAAACATCCATTGAGAGTTTAAGATCACCTAGAGTTAGGTCAGAACAGGTTCCTAGAGAGGGAACATTATTCAATGTAAGAATTTTAAGTATTCAGTTATATAGATATATAAAAGTAAAGGTAGGAGAAGCATCATGGTGAATTTAAAGTACTTAAAAATGGGGGTGAAAGGGGGCAGTTAGGTGGCGCAGTGGATAGAGCACCAGCCCTGGATTCAGGAGGACCTGAGTTCAAATCTGGCATCAGACACTTGACACTTACTAGCTGTGTGACCCTGGGCAAGTCACTTAACCTTAATTGCCTCACCAAAAAAACAAAAAAACAAAAAACAAAAAAACAAAACAAAAATGAGGGTGAAAGAAAAACAATGAGACGTAATAGTTAACATTTATATAGTGCTTTAAGGTTTACATAGTGCTTTACAAATGTTTTCTCATTTTATTCTCACAACTCTGGGAGGGAGAGGCTATCATTATCTCTATTTCACAGATGAGACAGGCAAAAGTAAATGACTTGTCCAGGGTCACACAGCTAGCAAAAGTCAGATTATGATTTGGGCCATCCTGATTCTTACCCCAGCTCTAACTACTGTATTATCTCGCTGACTTCTTAGATTTTTAACTGTTGATACATGAGTTTTAATTACTGGCATTATCTGCTGATATAAGTATCACGTAGTCTGAAGTGTGTATTGTATAAATACTGTTTTAAAATGAAGTTAATATTTTCCCCCATTTTGTTATAAGCCAAGTCTCTGCTTGTGGTCTTTTATGGAGAATTGTGAGAGGGCCTAAAACCCCTTTAGTATAAGAGTGTCCTTGAAGAGTCAAATGCAGAAACAAACAAAAATCAATCAATCAAACAAACAAAAAACATTTTTCATAGTTTTAAGAAATTCAAATAAAGCTCATCTAGTTTTATAATGAATTTTTTTAAACATTAATTAATTTTTTTCCAGTTATATGTAAAGGTAGTTTTCAACATTCATTTTTATAAGATTTTGAGTTCCAAATTTTTCTCTTCTTCCCTCCCTCCCTTTCCTCCCCCATCCACAAGACAACAACCAATTTGATATAGGTTATATATATATATATGTGTGTGTGTGTGTGTGTGTGTGTGTGCACGTGTGTGTATATGTATATGTGTATGTGTGTGTATCCACAATCCACAAGTACTCTTTTTTTTTAAAGTATGTGTTCAATCAATATCAGTTCTTTCTCTTGAGGTGTATAGTATGCTTCATCATTAGCCCTTTGGGATTATCTTGGATCATTGTATCACTGAGAGTAGTTAAGTCATTCACAATTGCTCATAGAACAATACTTCTTTCACTGTGTACAAGTCCCATTTTTTCCTCAGAAAGATTATACTCAGTTTTGCTGGATAGGTGATTCTTGCTTGTAATCCCAATTCCTTTGCCCTTCGGAATATCATATTCCATGTCCTCCAGTCCTTTAATGTAGATTTTGCTAGATCTTGTGTTATCCTGACTGTGGCTCCACAGTACTTTAATTCTTTCTTTTTTGCAGCTTACAATATTTCCTCCTTGACCTAGGAGCTCTGGAATCTGGCTATAGCATTCCTGGAGGTTTTCCTTTTGGGATCTCTTTCAGGATGTGATTGGTAGATTCTTTCAATTTCTATTTTACCTTCTAGAATATCAGGGCAGCTTTCCCTGACAATTTCCTGGAAGATGATGTCTAGGTATCGTTTTTTTTTTTTTTTTTTTTTTTTTGAGGGGCAGTGAGGGTTAAGGGACTTACCCAGGATCAGACAGCCAATAACTGTCAAGTGTCTTAGGCTGCGTTTCAAGTCAGGTACTCCTGAATACAAGGCCAGTGCTTTATCCCCTGTACCACCTAGCTGCCCGGGATCTTTTTATTTTTTTTTAAATCATGATTTTCAGGTATTCCAATAATTTTCAAATTATCTCTCCTGGATCTATTTTCCAGGTCAGCAGTTTTTCCAAGAAGATATTTCTCATTGCCCTCTATTTTTCTTTTATTCATTTGGATTTGCTTTATTGTGTTTTCGTTTCTCATAAAGTCACTAGTTTCCATTTGTTCAATCCTATTTCTTAGGCAATTATTTTCATCAAAGAGCTTTTCAATTTGGCTTTTCAAGCTGTTGACTTTTTTCTCATGTCTTTCCTGCATCACCCTCATTTCTCTAACCATTTTTTCTTCTATCTCTCTTACTTTATCTTCAAAGTCCTTTATGAGTGACTCTATGGCCTGAGTCCAATTCATATTTTTCTTGGAAGCTTTAGATGTAGTGGCCCTGAAGTTGCTATCCTCTTCTGAGGGTGCACCTCGATCTTCCTTGTCACTAAAGAAGCTTTCAATCATTTGCAGTTTTCTCTGCCTGCTCATCCTACCCATCTTTCACTTGACTTTTAACTCCCCAGACCAACTTGCCAATCAACCAGACAACAAAACTTTATGTGCTGTGGTTGCTAGCTTTGATGAGCCTGCACACCCCTCCCACACCCCACCTTGGTTGCCACCCCTCAAAATTTCTTCCTGGTTCCCCGCTGGGATAGGACATCCAAATCCCCCCTTAGCTCCTACATACACCCCCATAGATTCTGCCCCCAGCCAGTCTTTCAGCCCTCTCACCAGACCATGAGCTTAATTCCATAAGATGCTGGCACTGCAGCTGATTCAGATGCTCATGGATAAGATTTTTGGGTGCAGCCTGCCTGGGGCTGTATCTGTGTTGGCATGATTTTGGGGGCTAGGCTCCACTTCCAGCCCAGCTCCCCCTTCTGCTGAACTTTCAAGGTGTCTTTCACTGGAAAATAATCTCAGCCATCTTTATGTGGGTTCTGCTGCTCCAGGAGTTGTTTTCTGGCTGTGATTGGAGTTCGTTTTAGAATACTTTCTTTCTGAAGAAAGCCTGAGTGATAAAAGAAGACAAATGAAAAACTCAGTAAGTTTTGAGCATAGCCATTTTACATTCTCTCTTTTTTTCCCTATTTTTATCCTCAGTGCTTTCATAGTACTTGGCATATAGTTAGTGTTTAATAAAATTTGTATTCATTAATTAGCTTATCTATATGTTAGTCCCCAAATACTAACATTTTCACTTTAAGATACAAATAAAATAAGGTGAAAATTGTGATAATTACTTGATAATTAAAGTACCTAAAATGTTTCAATAAAAATCAATAGTTACTATTTCTTATATAGTGGTTCCTTTCATTCACTAAGTTTAACATAAACATTTGAAAACCCAGTATTTGTTCCAATGGAATGCTTTTAAACAGCCTCAACATTGCCAGTCCTAGAAACAATTATCACAAACCACACCTGGGAGAAGATACAATTAAGGTGAAGAGGAAGTATGACATGGTATACAGGTAGTAAGCAGAACAGGACCAAGTAACAGATAACATCTACTTAGCCTAATTAGACACTTCTCATTTTAACAATTTTTTTTTTGCATCACCACCATCATCATCATCATTTGCCTTTTTTGTTTTTTTATCCAAATTTTTGAGTTAGTGGATACCTATGAATATAAATTTCATCTTTTCAATTTCTCTATCAATAGCTTACTTTGCAAATTCTTAAAAATGTGTCAGTGTAAAGTCAAAGATAAGAAAACAGCATCAAACAATAGTTTTTGTTTTGTTTTGTTTTTGTTTTTTGGGAGGACAATGAGGGCTAAGTGACTTGCCCAAGGTCACACAGCTAGTACTTGTCAAGTGTCTGAGGCTGGATTTGAGCTCAAGTCCTCCTGAATCCAAGGCTGATGCTTTATCTACTGTGCCACCTAGCTGCCCCCAAAACAATAGTTTTATCTGTTTGGGATCTCAGTGAGTGATTCAATGCTCATATGATTTCAAATTTTCTTTAATCACATCAAAAATTGAATATTAAAATAGCACAAAAAATATAGACTTTTTATGTCTTTGCCAAATTAGCCATGCAACAGACATATCCACTGTCATTCATTAGGTCTTTTGGACTAAATAAGATTATTTTATTTTTCTGGTTCACAGAGCTTGTAAATACCAGAGGCAAGATTTGAACCTAGATTTCTTGACTCTAGGCTCAGAATTCTAACCACTATTATACAGTTCTTCTAGGTATCTTGTCACATGAGCTAAAATGAGATGCATCACAGATTTTCAATAGATTACAGAACTAATCACGACTCTACAAAGGTTCTTTCCTTGGTCATAGATTCTAATAACCCTTTGCTTTGTGTAGCTATCAGCAAAGCACATTTGCTGCCAATTTTGATTTTCTTTCAATCTTAGCACATAGTTGTCTGATTCTTTTTTCCAATTATATACTTTTTAGATATTAGTTATATACCTCTTTCTTTATGGTGTTTTTCCTCTGTGGTTCTTCCTTAATGATGTTACTGGCTTTTTATACAAACTTTGAATCTCTCCAGTACCTTTTGAAAAAAAACATATTTTATTTATTTATAGAATGTATTTTTCAGTGATTCTCAGCCATATAGCATCAGTGAAAATAAAAACATCAATATTAATAAACTAAGCCTCCATTCCAGGAGAAACTTGGAGTGATTAAAACAGTGCACAGTTTTCCAAAGGAAATGAACTCTCTTCTCTTTTTCCTATTAAATCCTTGTGATAACTCAAAATCCTACCACAATGTTTGTTAAGCACTTATGTACTGATAGACCAGCTCTATGGGGTGTCCATCTGACTACACAGCAGAATCAGCACAATAGGTATTCTTTATGCATTAAGGATTTTCCTATGTGGCTAGTTAGAGTGAGTTGTTTTCAGTGATTATGGATCTTGGCTAATATGCTCTAAAAGGGTCCAAAGTTTGTTGCAATCACAATAGTGCCATCTACAAACCCCGTTTTAAAATTTAGGGCCTTTTTTTTTTTTTTTTTTTTGCGGGGCAATGGGGGTTAAGTGACTTGCCCAGGGTCACACAGCTAGTAAGTGTCAAGTGTCTGAGGCTGGATTTGAACTTGGGTACTCCTGAATCCAGGGCCGGTGCTTTATCCACTGTGCCACCTTGCTGCCCCCGGGGCCTTTTTTAATTTGTAGAGATTTTAAAATTCACTAAAGTCCATATTCCCTTTTTATACAAACTGATGCCAAGTAAAATCTGAAATTGTGAATCATTGATATACTTTTTATTAATTCTTATTAATTTTTATTCTAATGATCAAGTATATCTTAGTCGATAGGGTTCTGGACTTGGAGTCTGGAAGAACTAAATTAAAAACATTCCTTGTATACACATTAACTAAATTACCTTGGATAAATGAATTAACTTTTCTGAGACTCAGTTACTTCATTTCTAAAATATAACTAATAACACACCTCACATGGGTATTATGAGGATAATTTTTTATAAAGGTATGCAAAACATTTTGCCAAAAAATAGTATAAAAACATTTTGCCAAGTTTAATGTATTTTCTGAAGGTTCTACTGCCTTCCCTTCTTCTGTGAAGATTGGGACAACTGTTATTGTCCTCAAGCTCTCTATTATCTCTGACACTCTATGTACTATTTCAAAGATCAACAAAAGGTGTTTATCAATAATATCCACAAATATTTTTAGGATCCTGGCATGAAGTTTATCTAAGCCAATTAATAAGAATTTATTAGCAGCAACTAAGTACTCTCTTATGATTGCCCTACTAATCATGGGTTCAAATTCCTTGTTAGCCATTAGTCTTTTATGCTTTTCAGGTTAAAGATCATTCTTTTTTATATAGAGAGAACAAGAGCAAATTTGAAGTTGAATAGAGCAATTGGTTCTCTGTCATTCATTTTACTAATTTCCCTTCAGGAGATTCTTCAAATCATAGCTTTAGCCCATCTTTGATTTTTCTTTTCCCCAATGTAGCTAAAATTTCTTCCTCCCTTCCTTCTTTCCTTCCTCCCTTCCTTCTTTCTTTCCTTCCTTCCTTTCTCTGCTTTTCAAAATATGCTGTCCATATTTGCCATTGTTTTCCTTCCAAGGAGCAAGTGGCTTTCAGTTTCATGGCTGCATTTGCCATGTGCTGAGTGGTATCATCTGCATATCTGATTTTATTCATATTTCTTCCAGCAGTCTTAATTCCAGCTTTTGATTCATTCAACCTGGCATTTCACCATGATGTACTTTGCATATATTAAATAAATAAGGTGAAAATATATAGTCTTGTCATACTCCTTTTCCAATCTTAGACCAATAATTGTTCCATGTTCCAACTGTTGCTTCTTGGCCTGAGTACAGATTCTTCAAGAGATAAGATGTTCTGTTATTCCCATCTCTTTAAGGCTTGCCACATTTGGTTGTCATTCACATATTCAAAGGCTTTAGTTTAGTCAATGAAGCAGAAGCAAATGTTTTTCTGGGACTCCATAATCCAGAAAATGTTGGAAATTTGGTCTCTTTTTCCTCTGCTTCTTCAAAAACGAGCCTACTCTTCTGAGAATTCTTGGTTCAGATATTGTTGAAACCTAGCTTGCTGAATTTTAAGCATAACCTTGTTTGGCATGTGAAATGAGTGCAATTGTTAGGTAATTTGAACACTCCTTGGCATTGCCTTTCTCAGGACTGGGACACAAACTGATCTTTTCCAATTCAGTGGCTACTGTTGTGTTTTCCAAATTTGCTGGCTTATTGAGTGCACTACAACAGCATCATCTTTTAAGATTTTATATAGCTCAGCTGGGATTCCATTACCTCCACTATTTTTACTGTTAGCAATGCTTCCTAAGGCCTACTTGATTTGATTCTCCAGGATATCTAGCTCTAAATCAGTAACCACACCATCATTGTTATTGGTGATATTAAGATCTTCCTTGTATGGTTCTTTCATATATTCTTGCCTTCTTTTCTTAACCTCTTCTGCATCTTTAAAACCCCTGGTATTTCACCATTTTGTTTATTATATCCTTTTTTGCATTAATTTTTCTTTTGTTATCTTTAATTTTCTTGAAGATATCTCTTGTTTTTCTCATTCTATTGTTTTCTTCTATTTATTTATAATTCTTATTTAAGAAAATCTCCTTATCTTGTCTTATTATTCTCTAAAATTTTACATTCAGTTGGGTATATCTTTCCTTTTTCTTTTCCTTCTTTCCTCAGCTATTTGTAAAGTCTCATCAGGTAGCCATTTTCCTTCTTTCCTCAGCTATTTGTAAAGTCTCATCAGGTAGCCATTTTCCTTTCTTGATCTTTTTTTTTTTTTTTGCTGGCTTTTGAACAGTATTGCAAACTTCTGTCCATAGTTCTTCAGGCATTCTATCTTCCAGATCTTATCCCTTAAAACTTTCCATCACTTCCATTTCATATGCATAAGAGATGCTACTTAGGTGATACCTATATGGTAAATATTATGGCAGTAGTCTGTCAATTTTTGGAATTGTTTTTTCTTTTTCAATCTTTTCTTTTGGGGGGAGAAGGGTTCTCAATTGTGCTTTCATTGTCTCTGATCCTGCTTGATTAGCTTGAATGATAGAAATGCTTGAATTCTCAGAAATAGCTGCTGAAACATCCCTCATTGAAATGTGTTTTTAAGACCCCTAAACTTTTGCCCATTTTCTTTAAATAATATCAATTTTAAATACCACAGAAATAAAAGTACAATGAAAAAAATAATAAAACACCTGTGTATGCAGTGAATTCCAGCCCTCAACTGACAGAATTAATCTGAAGCATGGAAACCAACTCAATGCAGCTTTATCTGGTAAAGATCACATGTTCTGACTGATTTTAGTGTCAGAATAATCATGAAGGCATAGACATGGCTATCACAAAATAAAAATGTACTAAAATTATCGCTTATCCCAAGTAAGTCACACACCATGGTGTGTTTAATATCCAATGTGATTAAAGCATATTTTCATGATAGATAAAAAAACTGTTAAAATATTATAGGCTTAATTTTAAATGGTGTGAAATGATCAGGGTAAAAAGGACAAGCTAAATATTTCATTTTTAAAAGATATAAAAATGTAGGTATTTTTAAAATAAATAAGTTTTATTATTTTACTTAGTAGCTATACTAAATTCAATATGAAATATATCCTGATTTTGGTAGACATTCATCCAATTGGTTTTAAGGGATGGATTTTATTTTATTGGCAATAGGGAGCCACTAAAGTGTTTTGATAAGTGATTTGCATGATAACAATTGTGTTTTCCAAAGATTACTCTGGTAGTAGTCTGTTAGCTAGATTAGAAGGATGAGAAATTGGAGGTGTAGTATTTATTTTACTCACAGATAAATAACAAAGTATTAAGGCAAAACATGTAAGAATATTTATATATATATGTGTGTGTGTGTGTGTGTGGGTGTATATACACATATACACCCACACACAAAGCTCCTAAATAATGAATCAAACCTGTTGTATATATATTGTACACACATATGTGTGTAGGCATGTGTTTTGACATGAAATAAATAACATTTACATCAGGGAAAAATTCATTGGACATAGAGTTGGAAAATTTTGGTTCTATTCCTAACTCCATCACTTGCTAGCTATGTGATCTTGGGAATGTATCATCAACTGTCTCCTATTCAGTTTTCTTATCTATGAAATGAGGTGTTTGGCTTAATAATTTCTAAGATTTTTCCTGGACCTAAAATCTTAATGAAAGCAATTTCTATGCTGGTCTTCTCCCCACCCCCAGACACTGAAAAAATGATAAATTTATAATTACTTTTATGTTCTCTTTCCTTTTTCCTACAATGTTATGCTTCATGGGCAGCTTGGTAACAAAATAAGTAGCTGCAGCATATATCCCCAAGGGTGTTAGCTATTACTAACTATACATCTCTAATCTTTATCCTATACCTTCCTGAGAATTGTCCTGCCTGCAGTTTATACTTGGATAGTCCTATGTGAAGCGACTTCACTAAGAATCTGCATATATCATTGATTAAATGCCAGTAGAATTGATGGTACTCCTTTGATTTCAACAATTATTGATATATTAAGAACCTGGATTGCAAGATATCTTCCATTTATTAAGTTTAGATTATAGAAGTTTAATATTTTTCACTTTGTACAAAAAAACACCTGTGCCATTTTTCAGGGTTTAGAAAACAGAGTCTAAACAAACTGAAATATATAATGCTTGTTTACCCAGGAAGACAACAATATATCTCCAGGACACATGGTAACATTTCCAGGTCTAAATTTAGGTAAAATAATTGGCAGTTCATGTCGGTTAATTATGAAGGAAGGAAGGAAGGGAGGAAGAAGGGAGGGAAGGAGGAAGGGAAGGAAGAAACAAGAATTTATTAAGCACTTATGTTGTGCAAGCGCTATGCTAAATGCTTTACAAGTATTAGTATTATCTAATTTGATTCACCACAACAACCCTATGAAGTAGATGCTATTATTACCCCCTTGTACATTTGAGGAAATTGAGATAGATAAAGACTAAGTGACTTGCCCAAGGTCACACAGCTGATCGTGCCTGAGGCTTGATTTGCACTCTGGACTTCCTTACTCCCCTTTGCCACTTAGCTCTCAATTAAGAAAACATAATGAACTATGCTTTGTAGGATCATTTGTTCTTAGGATTAATATGGGAAGGCCAAATTCATTTGCATATTTCTGGGTGAACTACAAGAGGAGCATTGGCTCTGAAATTAGAGGAACTGGTTTTAAATTTCATCTCCAGTGTTTACTCCCTGTGTGACCTTGGAAAAGCCCATCAGCCTCCTTGGGCCTCCATTTTCTCATTTAAATACATTCTTAAATGGACCTGCACTACATGAGTCTTTTGTCAATTACTGTTTCTGATCCCTGGTTTATTTCATTGGTATATTCCTCTCTTCTGCAGTACAGACTGAAACTCTCCACAGCTTCTCATTATTATACAGTTCTTAGAAATACTCCATAGAGGTTCTACCCATTTCTCCAGAGTCCATTTTCTTGTTCTTTTGGTATCCTGCAAGTAATGATAGATTATTCAACCTACCTATCTGCTTTCTCAAAACAGTAGAAACCATAATTGTTTGGCAACAACAGAATTCCACGCATAGATGCATGAGTTCCACATTTGGGAATTGAAAGTACAAGTCATAGATTTTAAAGTAATAACATAATAATAATAATAGCAATAACTAACATTTATATAGTACTTAATATGTGCCATACATTGAGCTAAGTGCTTTATAATTATTATCTCATTTGATTCTTACAACTCTGGGAGGTAGGAGCTATTGCTATCCCAATTTATAGATGAGGAAACTGAGGTAAATAGAGATTAACCAATTTGCCCAGAGTTATACAACTAGTATGTGTCAGACACTGGATTTGACCTCAGATTGTCTTAACTCTAGGCCCAGTGCTCTATTCATTACGCTGCTTAGCTGACAAAGAACACTATAGCAGACTCATATTAGTAAGAATTATTACAGCTACTTTGCTGAGTAAGCTCACTGAAGTCTCCCACCAGAAAATTTCTACATATGGGAGCATAGTTTTAGGAAAAAAGGTGATTCACAGGTGGTACTGCTTGGGGAGAGTCTTGGCAATAGGATGATGATGATTGATGGGAAACAGTAGAAAGAAACAGCAGTAATTGATTTTGTTAATTGATTAAGGAGCAATTATGGGAAACTAGCAGAATAAGTGACCCTGTCCCAGATTTCTTAATCTACCTATTGGAGGACTCAAGCCAATTTCTGGACCCCATCCTTTGTAGGCCCTCCAAGGTCAAGAAAGAACCTGTTATGGGTCTCTAATACAGGATTTTGGTGATACCTTCTTTAACCTTTCATTTGAAAATTGGACTGAAGGTCTCACAGAACTATGAGGTTAATTTTAGGGTCCTGCCAGAGACTTTTCTATGCATAAAATGGCCATTTATCCTTTTACTCATCTGCTGTATCTGACACTTATTGAACATGTATTATATTGAAGCTCCAAAATTCAGAAGGTAGAAGAAGCTTTCTAATGACGTTTTTCGTTTAAATGATTTAGCCAGTTTTTCAAATTGAATCACCATTTTTCAAAATCACTTCAGCAGTTCTGAAAAAAGTGTTTATATAATGGAATTTAAACTGTAATCTATTCTCCCATGATGTTCTTTGCCTACATACAGCTTAGAATGAGTGTTAAAGTCCAGGCAGGATGAGAACTTGACCCAATTATAGTAAATCAGGATGCTTTTTTTTTATTCTGAATCTGATAAGGAGTGACAGCCAACCTGGAAAACTCCCCTCAATGCATTGAAACACATGTTTAGAAAAAGAGAGTGGTACTGGTACCTATGTAAGTAGTCAAGAAATATTTGTTTAATTGAATTGAATTGAAATAAATTGAACCCAGAGTGCCTGTAGCATGGCTCTCCCCACCATTTCAATCTTCTTCAAAATCAGGTCATGGTCACTGAAGAAATCAGATTTACAGACTAACCTACCAATTCTTGTTAAACTTTTTTTTTTTTTTTGGTGGGGCAATGAGGGTTGAATGACTTGCCCAGGGTCACAAAGCTAGTAACTGTCAAGTGTCTGAGGCTGAATTTGCACTCAGGTCCTCCTGAATCCAGGGCCAATGTTTTATCCACTGTGCCACCTAGCTGCCCCAAAACTTTTAGATGACTACAAATTACCCACTGATGTTCTAAAATCCAATCTGTTCACAAATATGGGACCAGTCAAAGGCACCATTGCTCAAAATGTACATACTGTTTAATTCCTTACCAAATTTGTGTTTGACATCATCTAAGAGTCAGAATGATAAATGTTAGTTTATGGCAGTCATTGAGAAAGCTACTCTTTGTTACCACAGTTTTATATCATTATCAGCATAGTGAACAACATCTGCCAACCAGGCTTCCTACTCCTGGTATGTCTCCCTACTCCAATACAACTTATGCACCATCATCTGATTAATCATCCTAAGGCAAAGCTCTGATCACACTTCTCTGACCCCCCACTCCCCAAAAAAGAAAAGATCAATGACCTTTTATTATACACTTATTGATACTAAAACGCCTTAGCACTACATTCAAGGCCCTTTAACATGTGGCTCCAACTTGCTCATTCATCCATAAAATGAGGAAAATGAACTATTTAACTTCTAAGTTCCATTCTGCTTTAAATAGGAATTGAGACATTTCCATTTATTCCTGATACTACTTCCCTTTATTCAGCAGCACTGGACAATTCACCACACCCTGAAAACAATGTGGTGCAATGAAGAGAGATGCATTTATAGTCAGAGAATTTGAGTCAGAATCAGGGCTCTCTTCCTCACTACATGTGAGAACTAAGGCAAATAATACAACCTCAGTTTTCCCATGTGAAAAATGAACATAATGGAATAGGTGATATTTCAAGTACCTTTTAAATGTATACAATAAGGGTTTGAGAAGTTCCTAGGATTCTGGGGTTTATAATTCTTCTCTGGAATGTTGATGCCTCTGAACTATAAATCCCAAAATTACACTCAGTTCTCTAACCCTACCTAAATTCAAAGCCATAAGCTTGTATCCAAAGAAGGATAGAGTTTAATCCTAAAATAGACAACACTTCTACAAAGAAACTAACACTAGACATATGAAAGCCATGTTAAAATATAAAATGACAGGGTGAAATGCCTTCCCTATGTTCGTGATAAGGATGAGTGCATTTTTGGAGTGGGAATAAAAGTTGTAGTCATGGAACACTAGTACCTTCTTTATCAATCTGCTTAATACTAGTCTTGGAAAACATATTCCATTTTTAACAAAATGTGATAGCAATATACAGCATTCTTCAGAAAGCTTTAGAAGTCCTGTGAGTCTAAAAATTGGTTTTTGCTACTGGGCATTCCTTGTACATTTTTTTAAAGCCCCCTAGGGACTGATAACATTGGCATCATTCTCTGCTCTTTCTGTAGATAAGAAACTGAAAAGTTTCACTGATAGTTGAGGTTCCCACTAATTATTTGCTTAACCCCACAGAAAGGATATGCTCATGCCAAAAAAGCCTTCTATTCTGAGCAGACTCATATCACCTGCTTTGCCAGAGGCTGGAGTGAATCTATCATTTTGTCACATCATATGTTTTGATGTGAACTGATGTGGATATCATATGGTTTACCTGAAAAAGTTGATTTTCTCTGAATGATAATTTTTGACCTGGGGGCTTTGGAGAAATAAAAAGGGGATAAATTTGCATGATTTGTGCTATGGCACAATTTGAATTGAATTAAATTGAAGCCAGAGTGCCTGTAGCATGGCTCTCCCCACCATTTCAATCTTCTTCACAATCAGTTCATGGTTACTAAAGAAATCAGACTTACAAACTTACCTACCAATTCTTGTTAAACTTTTTTTTCCAGTACCTTTTTCATTTCTCCCAAGCCCCCAGGTCAAGAGTCAAGATATATATGTGTGTGTGTATGCATATGTATATATTTATATATATGTGTATATATATATATATATAATGTACAAAGTTTCAAAATATTAATACATTCACAGAGCAGCACATGAAAGGAGACAGGAAAGTTTACCTGAAAATCACCTAAACACAATTTATTTGCAATGGTTTCAATGTGAAAGATCCATTTGTTGGTGCTGATTTTTTTTACTTTTCAGGTTTGGGTCATTAATTTAAGATATAAAGGAGACACTGATATCCTGCTCATGTCAAAGACATTTTCTTCATGTTGGACTCTTCTAATCAATAAGGATAGAACAACACTGCTTGAAGGAATGGCTGATTCATTTTTTCCCTTATTATTGAAATGGTCTAAAGTACTCTAACTTCTTAAAAAATTATCATCCTTTCTGGAGTATCAAATAGCTGGAAGTATATTTCTTGAAAAAAGTTACTATCAATTAATGTAGGGGGGGAGGGGGCAAGAGAGTGATTTGGAACTTAGGCAGAAAGATTTCAGATGGTAGGAAATTATCTTCCTTGAAGAAAAAAAAAAAGTTCCTGAAACACAATGAAAATGTTTTCTATTGACAACAATTCCCAAGATAATCACTTCAAGTATTCATTAAGTTGTTATTTCTTCTATGGAGCATATTCTTTTCTGCCAGGAGCAATGAAAATCTTTACAACATTTTTTCCCATTTAAATATAAAAACATTTCCTCCAAATATTTATAGTTACAGAAACATAATGCTTTGCCTTTTAACCTCATCTTCAGAAATTAATATAGCAGCATAGTTAAATTGAAGATCATTGAGAGGAAAGATTATTTAAAGTTTTGGGATGAATTAAAGGGTGATTTTAAGGTTAGCTCAAGGCTAATAAATGTATGAATTCATATTTTAATTTCTTCAGTCAGATATCAGAAAATACTATTTATATATTAGTGTTTGTATGTTTATATATACACACATATAATTATATATTTGTTTTATATATTATCTATTATAATGTATACATGTATGGGTATAAATGTATGTATACATAGAAATGTATGCATATATATTTATATGATATAAAAATATGATATATGTTAGATATGATATGATGTCCAAACAAGATGAGTTAAGAAAATCAGGCAATCATCTATTGGTTTTGGTCTCTCTGGTGTCAAATTGCAGAGTTAATTTTTTTTTTAATGAAATGACCACTTTTGATTATGCAGAGAGACTTCTTGTGTCAGTTATAAAAACAAAACAAAACCTCAGTTATAATCCTAACTGTATCTGTAGTGGTGTTCTCCAGACAATCTTGATGTTTTAATTTAGATAATATTTTTGTTCCTTGTGTATTTATTTTATGTACAATTTCCATACATTTCTTGAGTCATTATAGTTCACCAAGATGAGAAATAGGAATATTGGTGTATGTTACAGAACATCACTAAGGCAAAAGCAAATAATTTTGTTTCTTTTTATTTTGCCATTTAGCATTCTTACTATTATTTGTACTTTGCCTATGATGAATTTGGGGATATTTTTTCCATTAAAAACAAACAAGCATAATCATTTATATTTATTAGCAAGCAACGTTACTTACCACTTTCACTTTTATTATTGATATGCTTTTGAATACCATATTTGTTACTAGATATACCCTTTCATACCCCCTCTGCAAAGAGTGCCCCACCCCATTGTTTTTTTTTTAACAGTTCAGCAAAATCAACCAACACATTATCCATTTGTAACAGCACATGCAACACACCATAGTCATTGTCTCTCACTTCTCCAGAGAAGGGAGGGAGCTTC
This sequence comes from Dromiciops gliroides, assembly GCF_019393635.1. NCBI lineage: Eukaryota > Metazoa > Chordata > Mammalia > Microbiotheria > Microbiotheriidae > Dromiciops > Dromiciops gliroides. The sequence goes on along the minus strand of NC_057862.1, from coordinate 221,321,895 downwards.
ATTATCTCTTCCTTAAGTACCAGTTTGGTCATTTTAATTAAATAATATTGTTTTCATTTTATTGATCTCCCCATTTATATTGTTTGAGGTATGTATATTTCTTTTTGGCAGGGCAATGAGGGCTAAGTGACTTGCCCAGGGTCACACAGCTAGTAAGTGTCAAGTGTCTGAGGTCGGATTTGAACTCAGGTCCCCCTGAATCCAGGGCTGGTGCTTTATCTACTGTGCCACCTAGCTGCCCCTGGGGTATGTATATTAAATTCCTTATTCCATTTTTCTTGTGAGAATTATTTATTTATAGAATTTGACCACTTAAATAAAGGGACATATAGATCCTGGTCTTAATCTATTTGTATTAATTCCCTATATATTTTAGATATCAGATTCTTGTCACAGATATTAAATGTAGTTTTTCCCCCAAACACTACTTCCCTTCTTATATTAGTCATATTCATTTTATTCATGCAAAACTTTTAAAATGTTCTAAGATCAAAATTGTCTACTTTTAATATTTCCTTTTATTCTTTATTTTGTTAATAATTCTCTTCCCAGCTATAGTTGTGAATGAAGTTTCTCTCTCTCTCTCTCACTCTCCTTTCATCTAAATTTTCAGGGTATTTGGTGCATTGACCAACACTTCTGCATCTTTAAGATGCAATTTGTAATTCTATCTATTCCAGCCCCTTCTTTGGAGATTTTTAAAAAATCATGTGTTCCTCATTTTTTTCTATTTTCTTCTTTAATTTTGCATTGAGAACTCTTATTTCTGACCTAATTATCATAATAATACATTCTTTTAAAGTTTCATTAATTTCTTGAACAATACTAGAGGTTCTTGGTGTTTCCTGATCCAAAGTCCCTGTAAATTTCTGATTCAATATTTTTGGTTAATTTTCTTTCATATGGATGTACTATGCCTGTTTTTAAAATATTTATTAATTTTCATTCTATCCACATGAGTTTATCTCTTGGGTAAAGTTTCTGAGAGGTAGGTTTATACTCAGACTTTCGCTCTTAGACTCTATAGCATTTTAGCTTTTTCTTTGTATCCTCTGTAGCTTTTCTCTACCTTATTTCCTTACTTTTCTCTTCACTCTTCCATTACACTGTTTCACAGACCCACCAGAGTGGGTATCTTCATCATACTCTCAATGGAAGATATGGAGATCTATCTTGGACTCTCTTTGGCATTACCTCAATGTGAATTATATGTAGCCCAATGGGGTTTCTAGTTCTTTTCTCTTAGGCATGAACTTCCCTTCTATTTGCCTATGTGTTGCTGTTTGACTTCCCTACCCCATGGCACATTTTTATTTCTTTTCCTTCACATGGTTTGCATAATCAATTTTTTCTTCATCTTAGGGGGTGTCAGTGTGTGTGTGGATTCAGACTGAGTAACTGCTGTATATGTATTTAGCAGGGACTCCCCACCTCCAGACTCTGAAGCAAAAGCCTAAGAGCTTACTTGTGATGTCTGTGCTCAAAGATATTTAGTGGAAAATTAAAATCTTTCAGTTCTATAGTGTTACTTTATTAGGGTTTTTGCCCTGTGCAGTGTTTCTATCTTCATATCGTGTGGTTTTTGAATTTTACTCTATATGTGGCACATTTTTCCTTTGAGATTGTGTACCTCATCCCTCAACTCAATAGAAGTAGGAATAAGATTTAATCACAGATAATGAAGTTTTAATATAACAAGGGGTTAAATTAACTGAAAAATTGTAACCACATTTGGTTATCTCTTTATGAACATGAACTCCTTTCTATGATGGGATTAAAGAAATTGCCCCATTGTCTGAGCAACAAATGAGTTGTATCTCTGGGGGCTTTAAATATCTAAAATTTATAAAATCAGAGTGGAGGCTCAGGGTAATTTTTGGAAGATGGGAGAAGGGAATTCTCTTACCTCCTCCTACAATGAGCCATCCCCAGAGAAAGACATATGGTCAGCAACTCAAGAGTTTATCAACTTGAAAGAGTTTTAGAGTGTTCAATGCACATTTGAAGAACCAGAGAAAATGAGACACAGTAGCACAGATACCTGTGGAGAAAAAGTAGTTATTTGAAGGAAAAAGCAGCTTTGATGAAAAAGACCACTATCAATTAAGCAGAGAATAAGCTATAGATGCAGAGAGAACTAGCTCTTGTTATTAAGAGGTAAGCAGTGGAGAGGATTAAGCATTAGGAATGCTGCTTAGCAACATACCCACAAACGATAATACACCCAAGAGGAGCTATGTGAGGATTCTACAAAGATAGAATGGATTTTCCAGGCACTATAGTTACAGAAGTTGTGAGTTGCCTTTTCCATATATATATATATATATATATATATATATATATATATATATATATATATATATATATATATATATATATATATCTTACTATGTTCCTCACCAACACTGTACTGTGTCTACTCTTCCCTTGAGTGCTTTTTCTATTTATGGGAGATTGTACCCTAGGATTTCTTTTTGATTATTTTTTTGGGGGGGGTAAGGTTAGTTACTCTTTTTTTCTATGACATTTTAAGTAAATGCCTTTTCTAAGGGGTAATTGCTGCTAGTCCATAATTAGTAATGAGAAACACACTAGTGGGGACTCATGAACAATGACATCCCTGTCCCAGGCCTTTAGAACTCAACCCATTGATACAAATATAAGTTGAGGGAGTAGCTCCTCAGAGGAGATGCTTCAACTTTTTTTGAGAATTTAAGATGGGAGACCGCTATTTCTGACATCTTGAACCATGTTGTACAATATTCTTTTCCATGATGAATACTTGTAGTATTCTTTGCTGTCCAGTGGTGATCTATAACTATAAAACACCTGAATTAGGTCAGTAGATTAAGACTGAGCATTTGGAACTTTGGAACATATTCTCCCTTTTTTGAGGCATTGGGAATATGTAGCATTTACACTGAGAAATACACACGCATACACACATATAAGTTGCAGGTGTTATATTAGACATACATAAAACATTTATTTAATAATATATATATATAAAATTTATCTAAAAATGTTATATGTACAATGTATTTAATAATTATATATGTATGTTTATGTATATATGTGCATGTATATATATATGTATATTTGCATGTATATATATATATATATATATATTTCTGCGTCCAATATAACATCTGCAACCAAAATCCATATTTTGACCCAGAGTTTCTCTAGGATTCTAGTATAAAGGAAGTGGAACAGTTCAACAAGAAAGAACATCATCTACAGTTTACTTACCTGATCATATCACTGCTCTAGCTTGTAAAGAAGCTCCAGTGACTCCTTTCCTCTGGGATAAAATGCGATTTTTTTTTTGCATTGAAAATCCATTACAGTCTGGTTCCAGACCACCTTGCTGGGCTTGTTGTTTATTATTCTCCTTCACACACTCTAATGTTCCAAGCCAACTAGGCAACTTGTTGCTCCTTCAATTTTGCATTTCATCTTCTGCCTGCACATCTTTGTAATAGCTGTTTCCCAAGTTTGACTTATATTCTGTCCCTTCCTCCACTCAGAAAAATGCCTTTTGTTGTTCACTTGTATCTAACTCTTCACAAATTCATTTGGTGTTTTCTTGGCAAAGATATGGAGTGGTTTGACATTTCCTTCTCCAGCTCATTTTATATATGAGGTAACTGAGGCAAAGAGTGACTTGCTCAGAGTCAGACAGCTAGTAAGTGTCTGACAGGCTGGATTTGAACTCAGAACTTACTAATTCCAGGTACGGCACTCTATCCACTGTGCCATATAGCTGCCCATTCAACAGAAAGCCTAGCTTCTTTCAAAGCTCTGATGAATTACCAAGAAAACAGTTCTGACAGTTCAGTTAGTAGTGCTCTCTTACCAAAAAATATTTTATGCTTATGTTGTATATCTATGTATGAATATAATATATACTCACATACATGTATTTATGTGTAAGTATATATGCATATAAATATGTATACACCAATACATTTGTATATATATATATATATATGTGTGTGTGTGTGTGTGTGTGTGTGTGTGTGTGTGTGTGTGTGTGTGTTTACCTTATGCTTTCACGTGCTCTAATCACAGAGAATGTAATCTTCTTGAGGATGGGGACTTTCATTTTTGTTTTGTACTTTAAAAATCCTATTGAATTTCAGAAAAACCTGGAAAGACTTATATGAATTGTTGCTGAGTGAGACGAGCAGAACTAGGAGAACATTGTACACAGTATCAACAACATTTTGTGATGATCAGCTGTGATAGACTTAAATCTTCTAAGCAATACAATGATCCAAGATAATGCCAAGGGACTTATAGTAGAAAAATGTTCTCCGCATTCAGAAAAAATAACTGTGGAGTCTGAATGCAGACTTAAGCATCATATTTTCACTTTTGTTGTTGTTTTTTTGTTATTGTTCTGTTTATCCTTTCTTGCTATTTTCCTTTTGTTCTGATAAATGTGGAAATATGCTTAACATGATAGAAATGTCTAACCTATATCAAATTGCTTGCAGGCCTCAGGAGGGAGGAGGACAGGGATGGTGGGAGACAAATTTGGAACTCAAAAAATATCTTTACATGTAATTGAGAAAAATTAAAAATTTAAATTAAAAAAAATTAAATCCTGTTGAGTGAGTGAATGAATGAATGCTATCACCTGCAAATGACTTCTCTGAAATCATGGTATTCCAAGACTCATAGCCAAGTCTCACAATGTTACATATAGACTATTAGTATTTTTTTATTGGTTTTGAAATATGGGCAACATGACCAACAATGTGAGGGGGATAAACATTTTCTTCATTTCCCACTAACTCTTAAGGAATCTCCAAATGAGAAATTATGAACCTGTAGTAGAGTAATTGTAAGTATTTCAACAGGAAAGGAAAGCAAATAGTTAAACAAGAAAAGAACCTTATGAATTAATGGTGAACTGTCCTGATTTCTAGTTCTTGCTTGGCACTTCTTCACTAGCAGTTTGCATACTATAGCACAAATAAACCTATAGACTTATGCTCTTGGAGTCACTCAGGAATTTTCCTACTGTAGTAGTCTCTACTGGAACACACACCACATTCTGTTGAAATACCTCCATTCTTCTATACCTAGCCATGTGTTGAAGACAGAGATTTAGGAGAGAAGATTGCACTCTCTCTGGGGCGGCCCCAATATTAGGGAACTGAAAGGTGGCATAAACCCACCCAGAACACAAATACCATCTTCCTGCAGCATGCAAAGGGAAATATTGACAGCTAAGAGATCTGAAAAATATAGGGAATAGGGGTAAGAGAGCTAATATATAGGGCTGTACCAGGCCTGAAGGAAAGACATATGGCATCCAACATAGGATGTTACTGTTCTTCCAAAATTTATTTGGGGCAGGAATCAAGGTCAGTGAAAAGTAATTTTACCAATGAGAAAAGAAGCTGAGGAAACATTATCATCTAATACCTGAGGTAAACTCACCATTAAATTGAAAGGAGTTGGAAAGTTATTAATAGGAGAATATAAAGTATAATGAGACTGGCACATGTGTATGATGCTACACTGCACATGGATGAAGCTGGGGAACTTTTTTAAAGTTTATTTTCAGTTGTGTCTGACTCTTCATGACCCATCCCGTCCTTTTTTGTTTGGCAAGTATACTGTGCAATTATGTAAAACATTGCCATATTAACCATTTTGTACAAAAAAACATGAATACAAGGGAAAAATGAAAGAAAATGAAAAATAGCATGCTTCAGTCTGTATTCAATCAATAACAGTTCTTTCTTTGGAGGTGGATAATATATTTCATCATTAGTCCTTTGGGATTGTCTTGGATCATTTTATTGCTGAGAATAGTTGTCATTCAGAGTTCTTCATCAAACAATATACTGTCACTATGCACAATGTTTTTCTGGTACTGCTCATTTTACTATATATCAGTTCATATAAGTATTTCCAGGTCTTTCTGAAATCATCCTGCTTGTCATTTTTCTATCACAATAATCATAATATCATAATCATTTACCACCACTTGTTTAGCCATTCCCCAATTGATGGGCATTCCTTTGATTTCTTAGCCACCACAAAAGGAACTGCTATGAATATTTTTGTACAAATAGGTCTTTTTTCTCTTTTTGGGGATGTCATTGGTATTGCTGTATCAAAGGGTACATATCATTTGATTATTAATATTCATTTTTAATAGTCTCTTCTCTGGGGCCAGCTAGGTGGCGCAGTGGATAGAGCACCGGCCCTGGATTCAGGAGGACCTGAGTTCAAATCTGGCCTTAGACACATAACACTTACTAGCTGTGTGACCCTGGGCAAGTCACTTAACCCCAATTGCCTCACTAAAAAAAAAAATCGTCTCTTCTCTGTGAAAGGACAGAACTTAAAGAGAAGTCCATCCCTGGCCAATTCTAGCTAGGGAAAACAATCAAATAAAGTGTCTATTCAAGGGATCTGTGCATAAACTAGGTTGGGCTGGGCTGCACCCAACTGGGAGCCTGAGTTCTTTTTATTCTATAAATAGGACTCAGCTTGAGTTAGATCCCTCCCTAGGGTAGATGAGTTTCAGTCCTTGCTCCCTTCAGTAGAATTTAGCTAATTAATTGACCATTAATTTATTGATTGTTAACCAGTCTAATCAAATAATTGATTTTTAATAGGCAGAAACTTTGTGCCTCAGAATTTTTACTCACCATAGGGGCATATTTGAGTTGTTGGGATGTGGTGTGTAATGCCTATAATTTTAGTATCATTATGTCTTGGAAGTAAATATCTTTTTATAAAACCTAGTTGATATCAAATGGTTAAAGGGAAATGTGATAATTGATTTCTAACTATAGTGGGAGCAGGAGCTGAAGAGAAAAAAGTGAAGAGGATGGTAGAACAAAACTGGTAAGAACTCAAATGGGTAACATTAAAGAAGAGACCTCCCAAACCTCCCAGGTTACTTTTAGAAACCTGAGTTGGGCCACCTAGATCTGGGATACCTGGACAGAGAAGATTAATTACAAAAGAAGGGGTGAATAAATTACAAAATTACTAAAGAACTTGAAAGAAGAGAATTTAGTTTAAAACCTTCAACACAAATAGATAAATAATCAGGGAAGACACTGAAATCAGAAATAAAGTATAATACAATTTCTAAAAGATTACCAATATTTCTTGTTTTTTAAACTTTGTGTTCCAACTTCTCTTCCTCCCTTCCTCCCCAACCTCCACCCCTAAGGACTCAAGCAATTCAGTACATTATACATGAGTAGTCATGCAAAACATCTCCACATTAGCCAGATTGTGAAAGAAAACAGAAAAAAACCCAAAACTTCAGATTAAGGAACTATCAAAAAAAGTTATGCTTCAATCTGTTTTCAGATATCATCAGTTCTATTTCTGTAGATGGATTCCAATTTTCATAAGTCCTTCAGAGTTACATTGGTTCATTGCATTGCTAAAAATAACCACATCCTTCACAGCAGATCATCTTACACTATTGATGTTTTGTATACAGGAAATTTCACTGAGGTGGAACTTGGGTGTTTTACCCCTGCTGGGAACCAGGAAGTAGGCTTGAGTGATGGATTCCCAGGTCGAGGAGGGGCGCAGGGTCATCAGAGCTAACAAGCACAACACAAAAAGTTTTGTTGTCTGGTTAATTAGCAAGTTGGCCTGGGGTTATCTATGGACCAGAGATCAGGCCAAGTGAGTGAAGAACTTGCCACTCCTTAAATACCACCTTGGACCCCCGGAAGCTTGGGTCAGTGCATCCTGGAAGTAGTTACCCACTTTGGGAAGGAGTTAAAAGTCAAGTAATAGACTGTCAAGATGAGCAGACAGAGAAAGATGAGGGTCATGGAAAGTTTCTTTAGTATTAGGTCAAGGGGCACCTTAAGAAGAAGATAGCAATGTCAGGACTCCTATATCTAAGGGTTCCAAGAGAGGTATGGGTTGGTTTCAAGCCATGGAGGCACTCAAGGAGGACTTTGGGGATAGGGTAGAAAAGGTAGAGGGAAAAGTGGGAGAGATGGAGGAAGAGATGGAGGGAGAAATGGGAGTGATTAAGGATGGTCATGAGAAGGGGGTCAACAGCTTGGAGGCCAGGTTGGCCGGGTGGAAAGGGAGATGCAAGAGCTCTCTGAAGAAAATCATTGTTTGGGAATTGGAATTGGGCAAATGGAAGTGAATGACTTTGTGAGAAATATGGACACCATAGGGCAAATCCAAATTAATAATAAAATAGAGGACAATGTGGAATGTCTCCTTGGAGTGGTGGCTAACCTGGAGAATAGATTCAGGAGAGATAGTTTGAAGATTGTTGGACTACCTGAGGACCATGATCAGGGAGGGAGCTTGGATATCTTCTTCCAGGAAATTATGAGGGAGAATTGCCCTGATATTCTATAAGCAGAGGGTAAAGTGGAGATTGAGAGAATTCACTGATTGACTCCTGAAAGAGATCCCATAATAAAGACACCCAGGAATGTCATACACAGATTCCAGAGCTCCCAGTTGGGGTGGGGTTGGGGGAGGATATTGGAAGGAGCCAGAAAGAGGTGGAGCAGGTGCTGTGGAGCCACAGTTTGGGATGGCATGGATATAGCAGTTTCTACATTGTAGGATTAGAGGGCATGGAATGTGATGTTCTGGAGAACAGGGAAATTGGAATTGCAGCTGAGGATTACCTCCCCAGCAGAACTGAGTGTGGTCTTTTTGGGAGAAAGGTGAGACATTGATGGAGGAGAGGACTTTTGGGTGTTTGTGATAGGGAGACCTGAACTGAGTGGAGAATTTGACTTTCAAGTGCAGGACCCTGGAGAGGCAAGGAAAGGTGGACTGGAGGGGGAAATTGAGAGGGATGCTTGCATTCATATATGGGAAAATTATATGGCTAACTCATAGGAAATTTCTCAGTATTAGGGCAAATGATAGAAATGAGTTTAGACAGGAACACGGGTGGGAATTGATTATGAAGGGATGATATCTGTAAAGCATTTATTTTATGTTTTTCTTGTTTTTTGGGGGGTGGTCAGAGTTGGGTGACATGCCTGGAATGACCAGGGGGTGAGTGTCTTGTGACTGGGACTGGGTTTGGGCTCAGTTCCTCTTCAGGGGGTGTTTTGTCTACTGTGTCACCTAGCAGATCCATGATGACATCTTTAGGGTAACATTGAGGGGTGAGAGGACTGCACTGGGGGCAGGGGGAGAGGTAGAGTGGGGTGAGGTCCCACATGAAGGAAATAGGAGGGGGCTTGTGGAGTAGGGGGAGTGTGTGGGGAGTAGGGCTTGTGGGGGAGTGAGTGAACCTTGCACTCATCTGAATTGGCTCAGGGACCTTGGATCTGAGTTGGCTCAGGGAGGGAGTGGCATGAACACTCAATTGGGTGGAGTGATCAATCTGGCCCTGCAGGAGGGTGGGAGGGGAGGGGGATGAAGAGGGAGAGGTGAAGGAAGGTGGATAGTGGGGCAAGTGTCATGGGCAGGGAGCGGGATGGAGGGAAGCAGTTAGCAATGATAACTATGAAAAAGAGATAAAGAAAACAATTGTAAAAAAAAAGATTTATAGCAACTCTTTGTGGTGGCTAAGAATTGGAAATCAAAGGAATGCCCATCAAATGGGGAATGACTAAACAAGCTATATCATATGATTGTAATGGAATATTATTAAGCAATAAGAAATGATGAGCTGGATGATTTTGGAAAGACCTGGAGAGACTTATGAGAATTGATGTATAGTGAAGTGAGCAGAACCAAGAGAACTCTGTGCACAGTGACAGCATTATTGTACTATGAGCAATTGTCCATGACAGACTAATGATGAAGCAAATGATCCACCTCCAAGAGAAAGAACTGATATTGAATGAACAGAGACTGAAGCATGCTACTTTGTATTTTTTCTTTTTTTTATATAAAATGACTAATATGTTAATGTTTTCCATAATTGCACATGTATAACCTATAATGGATTGTTCACCACTTCAGGGAGAGGGGAGGATAGGGAGGGAGGGAATGAGAGAGGGGTAGAATTTGGAACTCAAAACTTCAAATAAATAAAAGACTGAGTGGAATGTTAAAAAAAGAAAGTACATATGTTCTCTAAGCAAAAACTACTAATTTTGAAGATAGACTGTGGAGACACAACTTAAGGAACATAAGTGTCCAAGGACAGGAAAAAGTGAAGGCTCTGAAGGTGTGGCCTGCTTGCAGTTGGATCTGTGCTGTGTGCTGTGCTCCTCTCTCAGCCTGGTACCGAAGACCTTACCTGTCACCTTTTTAAGAAGTCTTTGGCTAGAAAATGATCTTACTCTGTTCTTTTGTGGATTCTGCTGCTCCAAAAGTTGTCTTATGGCATTTTTTGGAGTTATGTGGATGGATCATGCTGGGAGCTCTGAAAGTCACAGCCCTTGCTCTGCAATCTTGGCTCTGCCCCCCAAGAAATATTTTTGTTAAACATAAAAGAATAGAAATACAAATAGCACTAGACTATTCTGCATCCACCAGAAACTGCAGAAGGGAATGGGACAATATAACAAGCAAAGCAGTTCAAGATACAACTACATGACATAATTTGTAAATCTGAGACAAATAATCAATGAATGGATGGATAGTCAATAAAAGAGAGTCATTTAAAACATTCCTGAAAGAAGTAAACATTGTACCCTGAATAATTTAAATAAAGGAAAATAAATAAATTCAAAACCCCCAAAAAAGCACAAATAATGAAATTTATTACACTATAAACTGAAGAATCTAAACTACTAGAGGAAGGACTCCCAATTTAAAAGGAGCTGAAGGGAATATTAGAAAAACTTTGGAAGAAATGGGTTTTAAATCAAAATCATACAGAATATTCCACAATAAGCTTTAAATGAAGTGTTGGCCTAAATATAAAAGGTCACATTTTTTTTTTAAATGAAGGATAATAGAAGGAAATACTGTGGAAAAAAAGCATAGTATATGGGCAATAAGAAGATATAAAATAGATTATTTTAATCTCAAGACAAGAATCTTTCGCTTCAACAAAATCAATGCAACTAGAAAAAAAGAAGGCATTGATTGGGCATAGGGGTGGAGGAGAAGCCCTCATAATATAATGTGCTGGATAGAGTTCTATTATATAAGATATAGGAAACTGATGGAAAATTAGATTAAATTACCTTCTTAGTAAATGAGTAATCAAAGAATAAAATCAAATTTATGAAAAATGTGAACTGATCAATAGCTATTTCAGTTTTCTCCAAATACTGAAGTTTCAACTCACAGATATCAGATTATCAAAGATGACAGAAGATGAAAAGTATAAATGTTTATGGACTGTGAAAACCCTGGCACACTAATGCATTATAAGAAGAGCTACAAATGTCTGGCAAATTAAGAATATATTATAAAAGGCACAAAAGTATCACTGCCTTTTGACCCAGCTATAATACTACTAGATTCATGGTCCGAGGAGGTCAAAGACAGTAGCAAAGATTCCATATATGCCAAATCATATATGACAGCAGGCTTATGGTATCAATGAACTTGGAAACCAAGTAGGTTTTCATCAATTGGGTAATGGTTAAACAGATTGTAGTATATACATATAATGGGTTATTATTGGGACATGAGAAATCAAGTTTATGAAAATATCTGGAAATCTTGGGAAAACTTTATGGTATTGAGCATAACCTGGAGAAAAAAAAATAGATGATGCCGACTACACTGAAAGGAAAATAACAATGAAATATGGCAGAACTCTGATCAGTATAGGGACTAATTATGGTTTCAAAGGACTGCCTATGAAACTTTTCTCCTGACAAAGAAATGATTGGCTATGAATATATGTAGTTAGGCAAAAGCAATATGTTGATTAATTTTATTCAGTGCTACTCTTTTGTTACAGAGGTGGAAAGAAAGTAATTGGGTAGTGGCAGCAAATAAATAAATATATACACACACATATATATATATATATATATACATATATATTAATGACATAATTAAAATATTCATCGTTAAAAAGGTAAAAAAACCACACAACATGGCCCTTGGTTAGATAAGAATGAAAAAAAGAGAAAATTCAAACCTAGAGTGTAAGCTCTTTAAGTATAGGGGTTGTTTCTTGTATTTTTTTCATTTTTTTCATAATTTTTAACAAGGATTTCTTTTTGGGGGGGGCAGGGTAATGAGGATTAAGTGACTTGCCCAGGGTAACATAGCTGGTAAGTGTCAAGTGTCTGAGCCCAGATTTGAACTCAGGTCCTCCTGAATCCAGGGCTGGTGCTTTATCCACTGCTCCACCTAGCTGCCCCCAACAAGTAATCTTGATAAGTTAAAATATACAAAATAGGGTAATCAAGATGATAAATGACTTTAAGGTTAAGATATGTGTAGATTGGTTGAAGGAAATAAGGTCTTCAAACAAAGACTGAATGTTAACTGGTCAAATATCTTGTAGAAAGTTTTATTTCAGTAAGGATTAGTCTAGATTCTTATTGAGATTCCTTCCAAAGTGTAACTTCTTTGGTGAAAACCATGGAAGATTCTATACATAGTAAGCATTTGATCAATATTTGTTGATTTATTTATTAGTTTGGTTGAATAGAACAGAAAACATGAACTAAGGCAAGGTGATTTTATAAAATAATAATAACAACAACAACAACAACAACAACAACAATAATAATAATAATAATAATAATAATACACACTGAACTCCAGGAGGCAGCACTGGGATAGCAGTCTCTTTTTAATGTCTTAAATAGGTACTAGTTGATTGTTATAGGTGCCTATCTATTTTAAGTATAACAGAACCTATTCTTGAATTCCAATATTCTTGAACCAGTGTTTCATCAGGTGGATACAATTTTCTTATGAAAACATACTGCTGCATATACTAATTCACTCCTCCTTGAATCTGTTGTTTCATGTCATGGAGACATACGTTTAAATGAAAAGAAACTAATTATGGGAAGGTAATCACTTGAGCAAATGCCATATTACCAACACTCTGAATCCCTATTAGAAATAACCAAAGCAGTTTAAAGAGTGGGGAGGTGGTATAATTTCCAGTTATCCCTTATTATTAGTAGTCTGACCTTTCCTTTAAGCAGAGCAAGTGTGAAACCTAACCTTTTTCTAAGTCTTTAAGAAATATAAGTGGGTGTGCTTTCCCTTCCATTATTTTTTGATGCTGCAATGGAAATCCTAAAATACCACACACACACACAAAAAAGACTTTGGTTATGGGGTTTCCAGCTGGGGCTTGAAATCTAAATGCTGAAAAATCTCAGGAGGGCCATCATCTTCATGATATTTCCAGACAGATGCCAAGGCCCTGAGAGATGAGGGTGAATTTAGGGTAAGTACGCTAAGGTAACATAAACTCTACCTCAGCCAATTGTCCTAACCATGCAGTGTTGATGAGGAGCTTGAGAAGAGTATTTTGAAATGGAATGTTCATATCTGGTGAGCAATATTTTTTATTTGCTCCATTCTCTGTGTGTGTGAATGTTAAGATTGCTGTTCTTTGAAGAAGATAGGCAAATTGTTGCTGTTGTTTTCCATTTAACATGAAATGTTAACTACATTATAGAAAATGCTACTTATTTTTTTTAAGATGACCTCTCCTTAACAAGAGGCCTGTGGAAAATGAAGCATTACCTGGCTTAATAGGTTTCAATCTCCTGCATTGTCTACTTCAGTGATATTTTTGCATCTATTAAAAAAACCTCTAAACTGCACAACTTAGCATACTAAAGATTTCTTAACAGCTCTATTTTCTAGTTTACAGAATTTTTAAAAGTATAAGTCATTGCTTTTGTTTGCTGTAGTATTGACAGATGTCAAATTTACCATATTCTGGGCAAGTAAATTAAGTGGATCATGTACATTTCTGGGTAAATTTCCAAAAATAATAAAGTGAATAAAGAGACAAGATACAATAAAATTATGAATGTAAAACTATAGAGGTAGGGAAAACTAATGCATAATTTCAAATGTCAGATCTTTTGTCAATGATATTTTCCTTAGGGCATTTCAGTATTCTATGGCAGATTACAACCACCTTGATTTCTGAAGAGTCACAGCTTGTAATCCAGACAGTTAAGCACAAAGAGCCCTTATTATTTTGTCATCTTAAAAGCTTTAAAATATGAAAAGTCAGCCAATGGACACCTTTTCAAGTGATTAGCATAGTTCTATTTTTTAATTTAAAGAGATGTCGCAAAGACATAAAATGTATACCATTTGCTGCTAATTTCAGCCTCATTGGAAAGCCCATACATTTCTATCATTAAAGCCATTATTGGCTTTTGATTTTATATTGAATGATATCTTGAATTTCCTTTTTATCCTATACATAACTGTTGTAATAAACTGCTTCTTGCTTTATTGTACGAATCTTGGATGCCAAACTGGAGCAATTTCACAGTAAGAAAATAAATTATTTTAGTGACTTGCATATGTCATTTGAATTTGACTAAGCTTCACAGATCTTTTAAGAATTTATTAATAATGATTCAAAAATTGATCTCAGATATCTTCTCTGATTCAATCTTGGCTTATAACAGCTCTGTTCTCCTGTCACCAAATATTGAATATACTTATACTTTCAAACAAGAGGCTTTGTTATACTACTCCATCATGTAAATTAAATGGAATCAATATTCTGCATAATGGTACATTGTTTGAAATGTTTTAACATCACCTTCCCTTAATATGACACAGAAGTAGGCATTCAGCAAAAGGAACTGAAATATTCAGTGTTATATGTATTCCTTTCTTGGCAGAGTGACACTAATGTATACTAAAAATACTCTTTATTTCTCACTATCTAAGGGAAAATTTATGAGAAAAAAGTGCCTGAGAATTTCAGATTTGTATGTCTTTTTTTAAGAAAACCCCTAGTATTCTGAGTTCTGGAGCAAAATGGCCAATTCAGTGACCTCAGACTCTCTTAGATTTAACTCTTTATTTCCTCAGTCTGCCTTCTTGGTAACATAGAATTCTATAATTCTCCTTGTTCACCTTCAGCCTCGCCAGAATAACTTTGCATTTTCAATTTCAAGTTCTAGGATTATAAACTTAGAGTAAGAAGGAGCTGAAGAGGCCATCTAGTTAATCCTTGTCATATTAAAATTAAGTGGAAAAAAGTATATATACACATATATATAACATTTATCTATAAACATAATGTTAATTGTTTATGGATTTTGCATATCAAACTCTCCTCAGGGGAAAAAATGTAGTTTTTTCTCCCCATTTGACCACTTACCTTCTTATCCTAGCTTTTCCTAGGTGCACGAATTCTGTTTGTGCAGAAGCTTTTCAGTTTCTTATAATCAAATTTATGGATTGTTATCTTTGGTAATTTCCTCAGTCCTTCAGCTAAGAACACATCTCCCACCTGGTGAACATAGTAGGTATTTAATAAATACTGATTTTTTCCTCTTGTATTCCCCACAGATGTGAGAGGCATATGACCTGCTACTCTTCTAATATTTTTATGGTATTTCTTTTTTTACTATTAAGATCACCTGTGTATTTAAATGTATTGTGGAATATGCCATAAGATTTTTTTTTCTACTCCTATTTTCTTTCAGACTATTTTCCAGTATTCAGGGTATTTAAAAAAATCTGATAGGGACTTCCTTACTAAACAATTTATGTTTTCTGGTTTATTAAAACTGAGTTTATTTAGGTCCACTTTTTTATTATCAGTTATCTGTTTTGTTCCATTGATCAATCTCTATATTTTAGCCATTTATCAGATGATTTTGATGACTACTGCTTTATAATATTGTTTGAAATCTGGAAGTGAGATAGGTGCCATAGTGGATAGAGTGCTGAGACTGAAATACAAATCTGGCATCATAAACATGTGACCATAGTAAGTCACTTACCCTCTGCTTGTCTTAGTTTCCTCAACTGTAAACTGAGAATCATAATGAAATCTACCTACTAGGGTTGTCAAGGAAATCAAATGAGATAGTATTTATAATCAGTACTGTGCCTACTGGCACATAGTAGGCACTTAATAAATCTTTCTCCTTTCTCCTCTCCCTTCCCCTCCTCCACTTCTCTTATCTTCCTCCTCTTCCTCTCCCCCACTCCACCTCTCTCCTCCCCCTCCCTCCTTTCCCCTCCTCTATCTCCCCTCCCCTCTCTTACTTCCCCTCTCTCTCCTCCCCTCTCCCTACTCCCCTCCTCCTACTTTCCCTCCCTTGCTTTACTTCCCCCTGATCCCCCTCCCCCTTCCTCTGCTTCCCCTCCCCCTCCCCCTCTCCCCCTCTCCCCCTCCTCCCCCTTCCCTTCTCCCTCCTCCTCCTCTTCCTTCTTCTTCTTCTTCTTCTTCTTCTTCTTCTTCTTCTTCTTCTTCTTCTTCTTCTTCTTCTTCTTCTTCTTTGTTTTTTGGGGGTTTTTTTTGGTGAGGCAATTGGGGTTAAGTGACTTGCCCAGGGTCACACAGCTAGTAAGTGTCAAGTGTCTGGGGCCAGATTTGAACTGAGGTCTTCCTGAATCCAGGGCCAGTGCTCTATCCACTGTGTTACCTAGCTGCCCTTTTTTCTTTTTTAATAAGATACTGGAGGCTGCCTGTTTTCCCAGGTCTATGCTGAAGCATTTGATGGTTCTCATATCTGGAGTCTTCCCCTTCCCCTGGCTCTGCTGGGAAACATTGTAGGGTCCTGGTATTGGCATTCACATGCTCCACTGCACTGGGACTCAGGATCTCCTGCTGTTTTGTCGACGTGGGGCTTGCTGTTGTGTTTTTGTCCTTTTTTTTCAGGGAAAGGACCATGACATTGGGAGGTAATGTTATGACTTGCAAGTGAATTGGATTTAAGTAAGGGAGGGCTGTGCAAAGTCACCACCCTCACTCTCTCTTCCAGAGCTATTTGGGTCTACTGGCAAGATAAAGATCAAGATGACTGGAAATGATGCTTCTTGTCCTGAACTGTGTTCCTCTTTTACCCAAGTGAGACATATCTTTCCTGCCAATAATCCAAGTTTCTTGGGCTAAAAGATTATTTCACACTGTCTTTTTTTCTTTTTCTTTTTTTTTTTCTGCTTCTGCTGTTCCAGGTTTTGTTTGGGGGGGGGCGGGGGTCATATTATGGTTGTTTGGAGGTGAATATGGGAGAGTTATGATGATTTACTGCTTTCTCCACTATCTTGGCTCCGAGAAATCCCCTGTCTGTAGTTAAATATTTAATAATTGTTTGTTGATTAGAAGAAAGTCTGGACTGTATATGTACTCTTTTAAAGATACATCTAGGAAAACAACCTCTCCTTGCTTAAGCTCTCATTAATTGCTTCTTGGGCAGACATGAGTCCTCACTGAAGCAATTATTCTCTCCACCAAAAAAAAAGAGTCTGATAAAATATTCCTGAACTTGAGCCCATGTTGTATAAATCAATCAATCAATCAAAAAAGTTTGTGTATATATATATATATATTTGTATTCATGATTTTTCTTTATATAGATTTGAAATTTTCCTACAAGATTTTTCCACCTACTGTTATAAAATCAAATAAAATCTAATGAATCCCATTTCTATGAGCCATTCATTTAAATATCTGGGAATAGCTATCATCTCCATACACCTACTCCAACACATTAAGAATATTTTTGTTTTCAGGCTAAACATCCTAAAGGTCCTTGAACTGTTCCTTCTTATAGCATTGTTTTGAGGCCCTTCAACATCCTGGTAATTTACATGATTATCTATAGCTTGTCAATGCCCTTCCAAATATTTATTTGCCAGAACTGAACATATTACATTAGATGTGGAATAAATAGATCACTGTACATTAATATACCTTTTATTCCTCTGGGCACTGTTTTTGATGATGCAGCCTATGGTTGCATTAGTTTGTTTGTATTTGTATGCCATAGCATCTTGCCATAGCATCTTGCTTCTAAACTTAATAAAACTTCAAAGCTTTTCCCACATGAACTATCGTTCCCCATTTATCTGTTTGTTCTCAGTCATGCCCTTATGTATTTGATTTTTTTTAAACCAAAGTGAAGGACTTTACATTTCTTAATAGTGAATTTTATCAGCTGAAAAGTTAGGCTATTGTTCTACCCCATGGAACTTTGCAAATCTCTTTTTTGTTTGTTTTGGTTTGGTTTGGTTTTCTGTGGGGCAATGAGGGTTAAGTGACTTGCCCAGGGTCACACAGCTAGTAAGTGTCAAGTGACTGAGGCCGGATTTGAATTCAAGTCCTCCTGAATCCAGGGCCAATGCTTTACCCACTGCACCACCTAACTACCCCCAAACTTTGCAAATCTTTCATGTGATGTATTGCCTAGCCCTTTTAGGTTAATGTCATCTAAAGATTTAAAAATTTATAAACATTTCACTTCTATTCTGTAGACATATGCCTCCTATATAACACAATCCAAGTGAAGAGGTAGAATTTTCATTAATCTTGGAGATGTTCATTTTTACTAATAATCTATTGATTTTGTGTGCATCACAGTTCTTCAACTCACTTTGACATTTAGAATGGTACATGATTTAATTGTTAATGTTTGCTGTCAAAAAGACCTTGATTTTTTTCAGATTTTTACCCTGAAAAGGCCACTTAACCTACATCTGCCTCAGTTTCCTTATCTGTATGGAATGTTAAGGGAGGACTAGCACCTCTGGTGTGAGGGCTGTTTATCTACCTTTGATGTCTAACTGTTCTCTCAAACCTTACTTATGTCTCCAAGAACCTATTGCATATACAATGGCTAGACCTTGGTAAAAACTGTCTTGGCAAATAGGCTAAACCAGTTTGAAGGTCCCAATAAATCTCAAACCCATTGATGAGTTAGAGGTATGTCTCCTGCAAACCTGTGAAGATTTCCCTCCAGATGGAATGGGCAGATGAGAATAATTTGTTCCAATGACCTTGAAGGTGGCTGAAATAAGCATTGTGGAGCACTTAGACCTAGGTCAGACATCAAAGACACCCAAGTTATCCACTGTAACCCCGGGCCACCACCAGTTTTTCTAACTTTTATGTTGTTACTGGACTTGGAACACTCTGGAAGAGAGAGTGAGGCTGACTTTGTGCAACTTTGCCTTACTTAAATCAAATTCATGTGCTAATCAAGACATCACCTCGTTGATATCATTGTCTCTCTTCAAAAAGAAGGGCAAACAACAATCTATAAAGAGGGTTAATAATAAAAATTACCTCAGGGTTGTTGTGAGAATACAATAAGACACTATTCATGAAGTGCTTTGCACATTTGAAGTGCTATGTAAATGCTGGTCATTATCAACATTACCATTATCATTTTTTTTTTCATTTTTGATACAGAAACAACCTATTTATATCTTTTTTTCCTAGCCATACATGCCTTTGATAAAAAATTTTATATCACTTCGACCACCAAGCCATCATTGGTTATATATTTTAACCAGTTTATAGCCACCATATATCTTATCATTGTCAATTAGATTATTTATAATTTTAACTTTGTTTCCATATATTTTTTGAATCCCATAATCACTAGTAAAATATTTTTGTTAAATCAATGGACTTTGCCAGCTAAGCATTTGGAAATCACTAAAAGCATGGTATAATTGCCCCAAATGCAGTCTTTTCTGCTCTTATTTTTGTACTCAGTTCATCCAAGATATTGCTGGATTAATTTGGTGTTCTCACCTTTTTATCTGTGAGTTGTAATCTGGGCAATAGTCATTTTTCAACTACATTATTTCACCAATGAGGATGATTAAATGATCTCTTTTACATTATTGTGAATTTTATGGAGCTTTATGAATAATAATAATGATAATTATAATCAATACACATTTATATAGTGTATTAATATTTGCAAAGCACTTCTTGACAACAATTCAGTTAAGTAACATTATTCCCTTTTTAAATATGACAAAATTAAAACAGAAAAACCCTGGCTTGTCCATAGTCACAAAGCTAAAAAGTATTAGAAGACAAATTTAAGCTTGGGTCCTCAAATTCAAAGGAGATTGCTGCCTCATTTGAGCAAAAGGAAGATTTGGGGATCTTCACTATCCATAAGGACCTCTTCTTTTCTTGACAAACTTTGCTAGATATCTTCCTGAATTATTTGCTTTTTTTCCCACCCATTGTTATTATTACTGTTGTACTTTTCATAACAGCAAAGAGCAGACAACCTGCAATTAAGGAATATGTATATTTTAAACATGTATGTGGACTAAAACAAATTTTGCCAGGTCTAAAATAAAGCAAACAAATTTTAAATGAAGTCCCCAACTTTTATGTTGCATAAAATTCAGCTAATGAGCATATTTTTCAGACATAGGTATTTATTGGCAATGCTGTGGATTGAGATGGGAATTGACATGATTTCTTTAAATTTGTAAGTAAGGAAAAAGTGTTACACTAAACAGTAAATACTCTTGCTATTATAGTATCTATATGTAAAGGATAGATATCATATTGCCAGCAATAGTTAGTCAATGTAAATAATGGCCAAGTAGACAGATGGTATAACAATTTAAACAAACAGTGAGTAATACATGGAAATGTTGGCAGATGTTAATGACATACCTGTTACTAACACTGTTAAACACAATGTGAAAGAATCCTGCAGTAATTCTGAATAATTTCCAAGTATAGCACTGCGTGTAACTAAAGTGACTTATGATGTAGGTGAAGAAGAGCTAATAGCAAGAATGATTGGATTAGAGTCAAAAGATTACATCTTAGTGTGGTTGCTATTCCAGTGATCAATAACATGACAATTAAATTCCCTGTGCAATTCCTATGTGTGCAAGAAGAGGGTAACCTTTTTTGAGCATCAGAAAAAGTCATCTGTATTTAGTTCTTGGCTTTATGACTTTGCCATTAGGTGGCATAGTGGGACTTTGAGCAAGGAAAACCCCAGTTCAAATCCTGCTTCAAATACTTATCAGTTGTGTGACCTTGGGTTAGTCACTTAATCACAGACTCAGTTTACTAGTTTGTAAAATGGGAATAATATTAATACCTAATTCACAAAATTAAAGTTAAAATATTATTCATACACACATATATATAGCTTTAACAATTTAAAATGTATATATATGTATATATGTATGTATGTATGTGTATATATATATAAACTAATTTTTACTAACTATGTAGTCTTCTTGGGGCTTTTATTTTATCCTATTTGTCCTTCCTATATCACAGAGATATGATTTTTTTAAAAAGGAAAATATATGTGAAAATTCTTTAACCCTTTTTGGTACTTCTCTTTCCCAATTCTTGCTTTCTCTATTGGTGTCTGTCTCTTTGTCTGACTTTGTTTCTTTTTCCCTCTCTGTCTCTGTTTCTGTCTCCATTTTACTCTGTCTCTCTCTCTCCCTCTGTTTTCTTATTTCTCTGTCTCTCTCTTTTTTGTACTTGTTCATTTAGTTTTTGCTCTCTTACTTTATGTTAATTGCCTAACCAAATCTGGGAAGGTCTCTCTGAGGCAATTAACATAATAAAAGTTAGGGAATGTGGTCCCTTAACATGAGACAAAAAATAAAGTAAGGGAAGAGGGCCAGTGTTGGCTTCCTCTCCCCTTTGCAGGAAATTCTCTCTGAGATCTTTTGCATTAAGTTAATAGAACACAGAGATAAACTGAATCTCAATAAAATGTACATGCAATTTTTCTCAATAAGCAAGGGGTATTTAATGAACCATCAAAGAAGAAGCACTTGAATTTTTCGCTTTTCAAAAAAAAAATCTTAGCTCAATATTGATAAATACATCTACCAAAAATTAGTTTTATAAAATCAAAATTAT
Organism: Dromiciops gliroides; assembly: GCF_019393635.1. Classification (NCBI taxonomy): domain Eukaryota; kingdom Metazoa; phylum Chordata; class Mammalia; order Microbiotheria; family Microbiotheriidae; genus Dromiciops; species Dromiciops gliroides. Next base: position 221,300,156 of record NC_057862.1, on the reverse strand, counting down.
AATTCTCAATATCAACCATAAAAAGGGAGAAATTATTATCTGTAGGGAAAATAAAACTATAAAGGGTATCCCAAAAGTATTAGAGCAGTTTTAAGCTATTAAAGCTTAAATATTGGGCAACCTTCATGTTCTAAGGATCAGCTCATAGGGTAAAGGGAAAGTGAGCAATCTCCTCAGGGACAACCAGAGACTGGTGGATATAGTTAGGAACAGCACAGGATGCATATAGGCCTAGGTGGGTTACAACCAGTATGGTTGAAGGGTATAGGTACATCAATTCAGATTTATGCATCTGAGTGCCTAAGAAATCCATTGTCTAGGAGGAGGTCCCACTCAGAATCAGCATCTGTTAAAGGTTACCTTTGGACTATGATCTTTTGATTTCCTTGTTTTGAGATGATATTGGATCAATTTCATTAAGCCTCAGAAAATTATGATGACTTCTAAATGAGATTTATAATCACATGAAAAGTTTTGACTTATCTACTTAAGTAGATCAATTCCTACTATCAAGAATGCCTATATGACATTGAGTGAACAGTCCATAGACCATATATGTATATGTACTTATACATATATATAACTATACATATGTGTATATAAGTAGCTACAGATATATGTATATGAGTATATATGTATATATACATATACTAAGTATGTATATACACTCATACAAATAAAAGGTAGGGACTATTAAAGATTAAAATTGAACTAAGACTTTTGGAACACCCTGTATACTCACACACATACACACATGTATGTATATGTATCTTAGATAAGTACTGATCATAGGCAAGTTGAGCCCAATTCTGAATAGGAAGAGCAAAAATGTCTGGGTACTTTCATATAATTATTTTCAGATTTCCTGTAGTCTTCAAAAAAAAAATAAAAGGAAAAAAAAACAAAAAGCAACCCTTCCTACTATTTTCTAAAACATTATTTTGTATTGTTTGTCTTTTTCAGTCACATTTCTAGGGGGGAAAATGTGATCTATACTCTTTGACTCCCCATTTCTCATTTCTTACTCACTTTTCAATCCTTACATTCTGACTTTTGTGGCAACTATTTGACTAGTCATCAACAACTTCCTTTTGCTAAATCCAGTTGCCCTTTTTCATTCTCCATCCTTTATCTCTCTGAGTAATTATTTCTAGCTGTTTTTTCTTTTCTAAATTTTCATGATACTACTATATTTTCCCCCTAATACCTTTCTGGCAACTGCTTTTCAGGCTCTATGTTGCAACATTACTAATACCTCCTCTCTTTATGCTTGGGTATACATCTAGGGTTCAGATTTTCTCCCTACATTATCTCTATTTCTGTTTTTGTCTTTCCTGACTCTACTCTCCCTCTCTGTCTCTCTTTCTCTTTCTCCCTCCCCCACTGTATACAAGTATCATCCTTATTCAAATAACTTCTAAATCTCTGTATCCAGGTCTCATTTGTTTCCTGCTTTCCAACTTCTTACTCTACTTAGCATGCCACAATCTGAACTCATTATCTTTCCTTTTTTTTCTTTTTTTTTGTGCGACAGCGAGGGTTAAGTGACTTGCCTAGGATCACACAGCTAGTAAGTGTCAAGTATCTGGGGCCATATTTGAACTCAGGTCCTCCTGAATCCAGGGCCAGTGTTTTATCCACTGTGTCACCTAGCTGCCCCCTATCTTTCCTTTTAAACCCACTCAATGTTCTCAATTTCCCCTTTTCTATTAAGGGCACCACCATTCTTTTGATCATTTCCTCTCTTAACCTAGGAGTAAATCCTTGACTCTTCACTTTCACTTACCCATTCATACATGAAATAAAGTTTTACTAATTCCAATTCCTCAGCATCTCATATCTGTTCCACTCTGTCTGTTTCTCTCTCTCTCTCTCTCTCTCTCTCTCTCTCTCTCTCTCTCTCTCTCTCTCTCTCTCTCACACACACACACACACACACACACCCCTACTGTAATTCAGCCCATCACCACTTCTTGCCTCCTAATTACTCTTCCTTCAAATGGTCTTTCCCTCTCCATTTCATTGCTGAATTGATATACTGAAAGCAAAGGTCTGACCATGCAAAGTGGAACACTGACTCAAGTCAGAAAACTTGTATTAGGTTTCCAGCTCTGCTATTCATTTTCTTTGCGTGTCTTAGCAAATCATTAACTTCCTTGGGACTCAGTTTCATTATTTCTAAAATAAGAAATTTGGAGTAGATGTCTGAGGTCTCTTCCAACTCTAGATCCCTCTCTGATCCTATAAGCCTTGCTAAAGAAATTTCAGTGGCTGACTATTGCTCCTAGGATAAAAGAAAATCTCTTTTGTAATTCATAGTCCTTAACAATCTGTCTCCAGACTTTCTTTCCAGAGTGATGACACATTAATTTCCTACACATACTTCCAGATTTCAAACAAACTGTGCTAATTGCTCTTTCCATTAAAAGACGTTCCATCTCCCATCTCTATACCTTTGCATGGGCTATCCCGCATCTCTTAAATTCTCTCCTTAACACAGCTTTTTGGAATGCCTAGATTCTTTCAAGACTCAGTTCAATTATCAGTTTCTACAAGCCACTTTTCCTGATTCCCACCAGTTTATAATTCCCAAATCACTTTGTATTTATTTTTATAAATATCTATATTTATTGCATGGGCTCACTTGATGCTCTCTGTCTCTGTCTCTGTCTCTGTCTGTCTGTCTGTCTCCCTCTTTCTTTTCCTCTCTCTCTCTCTCTCTCTCTCTCTCTCTCTCTCTCTCTCTCTCTTCTGTCTTGTCTCTCTTCCTCTTTTCCTCCCCAACCTCCTATAATATTCCTCTGCCTACTCTCTTCCTACCTGGCCAGAACATCTGTATTATTATTCAAAATCATATCTTTTCCCCCCTTACTCATTATTTAAGTGAGGTAACATGAAATGCCAGGAAAAATCTGCTCATATCCCACTTTTAACATGAGTATTTTGTTGGCTAAGTGACTTAGTCTCTACATTTTTAGAATAAATATAGTCAAAAACTTTCATTTTTAGGAAATGGAAGCCCAGTGACATTACTTGCTTAAATTCATAGGGGATAGTAAGTAGAAAAGTTGAGATTAGAACCCTGGTTCTCTGATAAAAAATGCAGGGCTCCTTTAATTACATGTCCTGCTATCTTGAGGGATATCTACATTCATGCTAGTAATTGGAATCTAGTCAGGCTATGTATAAAAGAGTCCAAAAAAGGTTCCAGTTTCTTTGGCTAGCTTCTTTATAGACTGTTTCTTAGATCTCCCTGGGAAATGGAAAGTGTAATTACAAGTTCTGGATTCTGAGACCTGTGTTTGTTTATTATGTAATCAACAGCTTCATTTTTATAAGTGTTGCACTCCATTCATGTGCAAGATAGTTTTCAATCAAGTTCTTAACCAGTTAGCAACATAAACATTCTTTGATCAACCTCTTCACGTGAGTCATCTTGCACTTTTCTTTAAGAATAATTTTGATTGATTTGTCATTTTAAGTGCCTCAATAAAAGGGCAACAAGGAGTGTGACACATTATCATATTGTTATGTATTAAAGTGAATAATCATATATGCTTCTTTCAGAGATCATATATGTGATATGTAAAAAGTTTATATTTATCACTATCATCTATCTGTCATCTGTCTCTCTCTCTATCTATCTATCTATCTATCTACCCCCTCCCTCTTAAAGTTGACTGTGTTATAATAGACTTTCACCATGTTAGAAGGGGCAGCAATTAAATTCCAAGTTAAAGAAACCATAAGGAATGAGCTGCTGCAATTATGGTAAAGGAAATGAGAAAGGAAAGATATGATTGGTTGAACCATACACAAATTAGGAATTCAGGATCACCTTGTGGACCCAGGTCCCTGATAGCATGTGGTTCTGGAAATATTAAAGTTCCTACTAATGGACATTGCAGTGTAAGTTCAAGTTCATGCCAACAAGTTAGACTGAAACTACTAAAATGCTGTTTTTTTTGCTTCACCATAGTCTTAGGTCTCAACTTCATATTTATTATCACTGTTCCAGACTGATCTGTATCCTCTACATAATATATAGGCATAGAACATCAATAATATTTTTTTAAATTAGAAATTACAATATCAAATTATTTTCCTACTGTGTTTTATGGAGATTAAAATATATCTTTGCATCCTAGGCTATTCTTAAATTTAAAATAATTACTCTAGGAAATACAGCAACCCTAAATAATTGAATGTAGACTATAGCCAAATGATAACTATTAATACAATTCAAAACTATTTTTTCCATTAAGAGACAGAGATACACACATACACACACACACACACACACACTCACTCACACACACACACACACACACACACACACACACACACACACACACATAGACATCAGAGAAATAAAAACAGAGACCAGTCTGTGATATGTTGCTGGGAGGATTGGGATAAAGATCACTGATTTTTTTAGAGTTCTCCAGCCAGCACAACAGTTGTTATTTACAGAAAACAGAGGAACTTCTGAGGGTGAAATTAAAAAGGTTTCTTTACCACAATGTCTCTCAAATTCTTTTCTTTTTGAAGAAGGAGAACCCTGAGGATATTTACCTCAGGCAGTGAGTAGAAGACAAAAACAAAATTAAATTTTTGGCCATAAGTTCATTGAGAGTTGACCTGAGGAATACAAGGAAGCAGCAGAGGACAGCTCAGTTAAAGTAAGTTCAGAAAGTAGTTCATCAGAGAAGAGGTTAACAGAAGATATCTAGGGATGTCAAAGGGCAGGACTCATGTCAGTTATTTTTTTTTTTACTTTCTGGCAAAGTCTGACTGAGAAGAAGGATTTCTTAGCCATTGGTGGGAGAGCTGACTGGGAAAATTGCAGGGAACTTCATAGCTATTGGATAAGAAGCCTAAATGCTGACTGAGGCTACCTGCAACCTTCCCTACATGGGAACAGTTTACTAATTACAAAATTGCTTTTAAGTTTCAGAAGATAACACCTAAGCTGAAGAGGAGAGCTGAGGCATAGAAGGAGGCTGAAATTGCTGTAGCTTATTCTCTACAGGTGAGAGGCTTATTAACCACAACCCCCCTACACACACCCATTGAATGGTTGTGGTCAGTAAAAGAGTCACTGAAAAAATTATATCTATAGTATCACAGGTGAAGGTTGTTTATGGTTATTAGATAAAAATAAAGTTAAGGATAAGGGGATAGTGACACCTGGTAGAGAGGAACAGAGAGCAGAATCTGGTGATGAGAAGTTGAAAGCAATTCCTGAATCTTGGGGGAAAAAGCTGGCCTGGCAGGCAACATCATTATTATATCATTAGAATGTAGCTTTACCTCAGCTGAGGCTAGCAAATTTCTGTGCCATGCATGTGTCCTAGTCATGAATGTTCCCTGTGGGTGCTTTCTAGCATGAAGATGCCCATGTGGTTCCTATATAGCCCACCCATAAATCTTTCCTGCTTAGTGTTTATAGGAGAATGTATCTATGGGAAAATAAACTCAAGATCGATGAGGGAGAAAATTAGTAAAATGAATTGGTGGGGACTCAAGAGCTATGGTTCAGAGAAGATTCTGACCTAAAACTTGGCAAAGGTAACTGGGTGGGATGAAATTAGTGGTGCCCCCATATGCGCGTATACATACATATATTATATCATATTATATTATGTCATATTCTCTGTGATATTATGTCATATCATCTTATATATTATATCTGTTATTCACATATTTTATTTTTATAAAACTATGTACAAATAGTAGTAGTAGTAGGCTTCCACCAGTCATGGACGACCATGGATCAGTGCCTTGAAGAGCCCCAGGCTACAGTGTGGCTGTGCAGTCCGATATGGGAGCCGTAGCTCCTGAGTGACTTATAACCGGTAACTGCTGCATCCCACGATTGTATCAATCCCATGAGGAGTAGTTGGAGTATCCTCTCTGGGCTTCTGGCCTGGGCAGATCAATATGGAAAGCAAGCTGTTGCCCATGCAGCAGGTTTTCCCTCTCTGTGACATTGGTGGATCCAAAGCAGAGGCAGAGCCAATAGAGTTTGGCACCAGTGCCGCCACAGGAGTTGCCAGAGGAATGTGATGTCCAATATCCAACTGCCTAAGGGACTCTGACTCTTGATTTTTCCTCAGGGTTAACTCCTGAAGCCTTTCCCATATATGGGTATAGCTGAAAGGCAGCAGAGGTTTAAAATCAGAGTTCCTTCCCCTAGGCAAGTTGCCTGCTAAGGCTAATGAGCCCCACCTGCCCAAAGCGACTGGTTTTAAGGTACCAATGACTCGCCTTTGCCCCTTCTCCTGTTAGTAGAAACAGTTCCGCCATGAGAAGGCCAGGAGTTGGGCTTCAGTTGTCAGAGGCTGAGATGCAAGCCATTGGAGCATTTTATAGAGAGTGGGAGCTTATCCCCACTCCCACCCTGGCATGATAAACCTTTGGAACCAAGAATTTATTAAGCACCTGATAAATGTAAGACACTGTGCTAACCTCTGGGGATATCGAATTATCTCTCTCTCTCTATCTCTCTATCTATGGTCAATGGCCTTTATTTAGATATCTTTTGTTTGCTTTTCTCAAAGACTTTTTTTCATTCGGGTGCCAGAAACCATAGTTGGCTTATATTCTTTTTTACCCCAATCAAAGTTTTTCACGTAGTACTACTATCAAAAGACATGTATTACTTTACCAAAGATGATTCAGGTTTATAAGCAAAATGTTCCTTTATCTAGTTGTCTATATTTGCCCACTATTCCATTTCTAAAGTCAAGCTTAATTCCAAAGTCTTCCAAAATTCTAAAACCCCTGCTTTATTTCCTACTCTCCTTTACACTGTATGTCTTAGGTAGATCCTGTGGCTGTATCTTTTTCCATAGGATGTTGGAACTTTTGCTTATGTCATTCTGCCTTTTTGAAATGCCCTAGTTCCCTTTTCTGAGACTATTTAAGTTTAACTCTCCTTCAAGACCATTCTCAAGACCCACTCCATCATTGAAACCTTCCATCATGAAAGCACTCCAGCCCTCAGTAACTTAGATCTTATATTGAATCTTATTGTTTTAAGATTTGGGGGTAGTCACAGTAGCATAGCACAGTAATTAAAAGTGAAACTAATTGAGGGCAGCTAGGTGGCACAGTGGATAAAGCAATGGCCCTGGATTCAGTAGGACTTGAGTTCAAATCCAGTCTCAGACACTTGACACTTACAAACTGTGTGATCCTGGGTAAGTCACTTAACCCTCACTGCCCTGCCAAAAAAAAAAAGTGAAACTAGTCATGGAGCCTTTTTTTACATTATTTTTAAAAAATTTCCCAATAAAAGATTGTTTTATTGAACTCTTTACTATAAAATTTGGGGTTTTTTGTTTGATAATTCATTAATGTTCATTTTTATTGCTATTCATCACATTATTTTCTGATGCTAAATCTGAGATTCTATTTTAAAAATAATTCAGATCAGGGCAGCTAGGTGGTGCAGTGGATAGAGCACCGGCACTGGATTCAGGAGTATCTGAGTTCAAATCCGGCCTCAGACCCTTTACACTTACTAGCTGCGTGACCCTGGGCAAGTCACTTAACCCCAACTGCTTCACTAAAAACAAACAAACAAAAACAAAAAACAAAAAACAAAATTCAGATCATAGCAGTCAATATTAATATGCTCACAACTTTTAATTACTATAGCATATTCACCTTTGCATCTGCATAAATTACTATGTGTGATATATTGAATGCTATATGTACCTTGTGTATTCTTAGTCCTGATCTTTGCTCATCTGGGAATCTTTAAAAACATCTAAGCTAAGTTTATACAAGGCTACCAGAGCAAACAAGGAACATTTTTTTTTTTTGGTGGGCCAATAAGGGTTAAATGACTTGCCCAGGGTCACACAGCTAGTGTCAAGTGTCTGAAACCGAATTTAAACTCATGTCCTCCTGAATCCAGGGCCAGTGCTTTATCCACTGCACCACCTTGCTGCCCCCTAAAAGAGGTCAGGAGGTCAGAAAATTTTCATACCCTTTTTTTTTTGGGGGTGGTGAGCGGCAATGAGGGTTAAGTGACTTGCCCAGGGTCACAAAGCTAGTAAGTATCATGTCTCAGGTAAGATTTGAACTCAAGTCCTCCTGAATCCATGGCAGGTGCTTTATCCCCTGTGCCACCTACCTTCCCTGAAACATTTATTTTAAAAAGTAAATAATTTAATTAGGACTAAAATAATCAGCAAAGAAACATGGAAAATATTCTAAGTACTCATTCTCTTCAGGGATTAGGGTCTCATGTCAGAATGAAAAATGCCAGAATGTCTGGTTTGAGACATAGTGCAATGGGAAACAAGGCATAACAAATGTTTCTTGCAAGACTAGAAATAAAGGTAGAAGAAAGATTTACTCATGCAGCAAATGAAGTATCCTTCACACACAGTCTCAGGTATAGTGGGAGGTCCTCTCAATCCACCTCACCTTGTTCTTGACATTTGGCAAAAGAGAACTGTTTTTCTTCTGCTTTTACCTGACACTATCATGTTCACATTTCCACATGGTTTTCTCGCCCCTGTATGCTTAACACAATCACTGCATATAAAGGTTCACAATGATCAAAGTTCTTGAAACTTCAGTGAGGCCCATCCTTGAGGTCTCATGTCTCATCAGGAACATTATTTGACCATCACTGGGTACATTATTAGACTAATAAGCAACTAAATGCAATTTTCAGCACTAGAGTAAAAAGATTCTATTTAAAATAGCTATTTTCAGGTGAAGAGTATGTCATTTTGCTTTCTTTTAGTATTCATACATTGAGAAGCTTATATTTTGCTTGAAACTAATAATTAGTTAAACAAATAAAAAGCTAATGATAATAATAGATAGCATTTTTAATAACACTTTGAGATTTGCAAAGTACTTCACAAATAATCTCTTTTGATACTCATAATAACATTGGGAAGTAGGGACTGTTATTATCACTATTTTACAGATGAGGAAACTGAGGTACGGAAACATTAAGTGACTTAAGCAAGGTAACACATAAGTTACCAAAACCAGATTGGAATTTGGGTCTTGCTGACTCCAGGTCCACTGAATCACCTAGTTGCCCCTGTAATGAATAAATTGTGGTTCAGTTGTTTTAGTCATTCCCAATTCTTCATGACCCCATTTGAGGTTTTCTTGGCAAAGATAATTGAGTGGGGCAGCTAGATGGTGCAGTGGATAAAGCACAGGCCCCGTATTCAGGAGGAACTGACTTCAAACCCGGCCTCAGACACTTGACACTTACTAGCTGTGTGACCTTAGGCAAGTCACTTAACCCTCATAGCCCTGCAAACAAAGAAACAAACAAAAAACAAAGATAATTGAGTAGTTTGCTATTTCCTTGTCAAGTTCATTTTAGTGATGAGGAAACTGAGTCCCTATTGGTTTAAGTGACTTGCCCAAAGTCACATAGCTAGCAAGTGTCTGAGGTCAGATTTAAATATAGGGCCTCCTAACTCCTGAGTAGGCATCAAATAGCTTCCTAAAGCTAATATAGGCAATTTGATAATGGAGTGTGTATATGGAATGTGAGGGGACTCCTTAAACAGCTTATACTAGGCTTCTTACAATCTGTAGGGTCCCCACATTTTTATAGTTAGATATCCTCAGCTGTCCTGATACTAAGATATTTAAAGAAGTTTTGGGATCATGGAAAGCACATTTCTATAATTTTGAGTGATTTAAAAATGACCAATGGATTTTACTCCCTGTCAAGGGCAAAAACAATAGTATTGCTGATTACCTCAAATAATTGCCTAAACCCTATAGTTTGGGAGATTTATTAGATACCATGTTTGTTATACATTACTACCAGTACTTGGTGAATATTTGTGAAAGTGAGTTAAATTAACATTTTATAATATATCCTGAAAATTGAGTTCAGAACAAAACCCCACAATATTACTGCATGATTGAACAAAAAAATGCATATGAATGATGTTTCTATAAATTGTCCACACCAATAAAACATAATTCCTCAAACTCATAGCAATTGGGTGAGTAGATAAACTATTAATATAAATACTATGCACAACATATAAGCATAAATGTCTTAGCAAAAGTGATATTAGCACATGGAATGAAAATTCAGACACATTCTATAAGATAATATAGACTGTGGCTCTGCTCAAAAATCAGAAAAGTGAAGTCCAATATACACTTTTATGCACACATAAATACTTGATAAATAATAATAAATGAATTAAAAGTCACTTTATTTAATGCTCCACAGTTTACAAATCATCTCTTTACAAATCTGTGAGCTAGATGATACAAGCATTATTGTCCTCTTTTAAATATCAAGAAATAGAAGTTCAGAAAGTTTAAACAGAGACTCCTAAATCATAGGACCAACAAGATGGAGAAGCACTTTCTCCAATACTTACAAAGTATCTAAAAAAGAAATTGTAAACAAGAAACAAAGGAATTTTACCTGTTTCGATGGTATAATACACCAAGAAAATTCAGAGAAGTAACAACCTGGTTAACTTAAAAGAAGGTTAATAATAGCCAATACACTCATTTAACCCACACCCCCTTCATCACCACTCACCATACTGTATCAGTGTTGCATCAATTGACCTCTGAGTTTGCAACAGAGCTCAATCTTAACCCCCTTGGTCTAGGAGGAATAATGGTTTGACAGTGATCTCTGTTTCTACAGTAAGCTAGAGAACTGAGGAGCAGAGGGAACTGGAGCAGTAAGTCAGTATGCTTGTTTCCACCAGACCTGAAGCAAAGGTTATTGGCATCTAGCTGTATACAGTTTTGCCCTGCTCCCCCAAAGTCATTTGGGCCAGATCCCAAGGCTAGTGATATGTGAATTGCCTAGAGGGTGAGACAGCTTTGAGGTGTAGACCCCAAAAAACCTCAAATGAAAGGAAGGAGTCAAAAAGTGAGTGAAAGGGAAAAATAAAGGGTGAGGACAGAAATTACTAAAGATTTTAGAAAAAAAAGTGAATATCAGTTAAAAATCCCCCAGACTGTGGAGAAATGAAAGGAATTTGCCTAAACTGTCCCAAGTTTCCCTCAGAAACAACATTAATTCAAGCCTCTAAACAGATACTGGAGCAGCAAAACCTACAAAAAGATGTAAACAATCTTCCATCTTAAGATAACTTAGAAGGACTTCAGGAAATATTTGTTGCACTTGGGTAAAAGGGGAGTGCAGTGCAGTTCAGAGGGTGTCTGGGCAAACCAGCAGGAGGCTCTTAGAGAAAGCACAGATCACCAGCTGAGGCCCTCCATCCTGGCAAACTTCAAGCTGAAGAACCACCAACAAGATATGCATGACTGAGCTGTGCCTCCACAAAGCAGAGAGCAAGCCCAGAGCAGTGAGGAATCCATGAGCCTCAAAGGCTTCAGAGCAGAAAGCAAGTGATCAGGCTCCCAGCACAAGAAATTTGGGACAGTGCCCCTATGCCCTAGAAGCAGAAGTCAACTTTAAAAGTCACAAAACAGGCTAATATATGAGTAAGAAACAGAAAAGGACCCTTATCATAGAGAGCTACTATAGCAACAAGGAAGACCAAGACAAAAACATGGAAGAGGACATCATGCTCAAAATACCTTCACATGAAGCCTCAAAGGGGAAGATGAATTGCTCCCAAGACTAAAAAGATTTCTTGGAAGACCTCAAAAAGGACTTTAAAAATCAAATAAGAGAGATAGAAGAAAAAAATGAGAAAAGAAATTAGAGTAATGAGGGTTAAGCAAGAGAATTATGAAAAAAAAGCCAACAACTTGGAAAAGGAAGCACAAAAATTTACTGAAGAAAACAATTCCTTAAAAAATACAATTGGCCAAATGAATAAAAATCCACAGAAGAAAACTGCTTAAAAATAGAATTGGCCAAGTGCAAAAGGAGGTGAAAAAATTGACTGAAGGAAATAATGTTTTAAAAAGTAGAATTGGGTGGGTGAAACCTAATAACATTTTGAAACAATGAAATTCAGTCAAACAGAGTCAAAAGAATGGAAGGCAGCTAGGTGGTGCATTGGATAAAGCATCAGCCTTGGATTCAGGAGGATTTGAGTTCAAGTCCAGACTCAGACACATGACACTTACTGGCTTTGTTACCCTGGGCAAGTCACTTAACCCTCATTGCCCCTCAAAAAAAATAATGAAAAAATAGAAGAAAATATGAAATATCCCATCAGAAAAACAACTGACTTAGAAAATAGATCAAGAAGAGATAATTTAATAATTATTGAACTACCTAAAAGCCATGACCAAAAAGAGAATTTGGACAACATATTTCAGGGAATTATCAAGGAGAACTTCCTTGTTATACTAGAAGCAGAGAGGAAAATAGTTATTGAAAGAATCCACCAATCACCTCCTGAAAGAGATGCCCAAAAGGAAAACTCCAAAGAATATTGTAGTCAAATTCCAGAATTATCAGATGGAGGAGAAAATACTGCAAGCAGTCAGAAAGATACAATTTAAATATCATGGAACTACAGTCAGAATTACATGGGACATGACAGCTTCAACATTTACATATCAGAGGCCTTTGAATATGATATTCTGGAATGCAAAGGAGCTTGGATTGTAACCAAGAATCAGCTACCCAGCAAAGTTGATCTTACTCTTTCAGGGGAAAAGATGGGCATTCAATAAAAAAGAGACTTTCAAACTTTCCTCATGAAAAGATCAGAACTCAACAGAGTTGAGAGAAGCACAAAAAGATAAACAGGGGAAAAACATGTTATTCAATAAGGTTAAATTGTTATCCCTCCATGGGAAGATAACATATAACTTTTGAGAACTGTATCTCTATTAGGACCGATAGGAGTATGCATAGACAGGGGGTGCGGGTATAAGTTGACTTTGAAGTAATTATAAAAAAAATTAATGGTTAAAAAAAGGATTATACTGGAAGAAGAGGAAAGGGGAGGTGGAATGGTATAAATAGAGATAGAGATAGAGATAGGTCTTTTCACCTATTATATATATGTATATATGTGTATATACATGTACATGAATACACATACATATATATGCTACTATAGCAACAGGGAAGACCAAGACAAAAACATGGAAGAGGACATCATGCTCACACACACACACACATATTCTGTAAGGGCATAAAATTCTATCTATGATGTCTAAAATCTATTGAAAATGTATAGCACCAATCTTTGGACATTAAGTATTTATTAAAGTATATTAGGGGTAAGTAAAGAGAAAAACATGGATCAAGTATGAAATTTGCTTGCTCTCCCTATCCTGCCTGTCTTTCTCTCTCTAAGCTGAAGTCTCTAACCTCAAAATGCCCACTCGTTCTTCTGCTTTTCCCAGAAGCCTCCTGGGAAACCAGAAACAGGACCATCCACACACACAGTTCCAAGCTAATTGGCTGGTAGCTCTGATTGACAGGTCCCACAGGTGGTTCTATAGATGTAACTTCCAGATGCTGGGCAACTTCCGGATTGCTGGTAACTTCTGGATGCTAAAGTCACATGGTTTCCAAACCACATGCTTTTTCCTCATGGTGGTGCATCCCTGCAATTTCTCTTTATATATATATATAAATCACATAATAGGTGAAAAGACCTATTAGACTAGAGGGAAAAAGGGAAGGGTGAGCATTGTTTGAACCTTACCCTCATTGAATTTCACCCAAAGAATGAATAACATATACACTCATTTGGATAAAGACATTTTAGAAGGGTAAGAGAAAAAATGGGGGTAAGGGCTTATAGAAAGGAGGGAAGAAGTAGGAGAATAAAGAGGAAAAAACGTGGGTTGATAAGTGGGAGGGCAGATTGAAGAAGGTGATGATCAGAAGCAAAACACTGGTGAGGAGGAATAGAGTGAAAGGAGAGAAAAAACTAAACAAAGGGGAAATAGGTTGGAGGGAAATATACAGTAATCATAAGTATGAATGTGAATAGGATGAATTCTAGCATAAAACAGGAACAGATAATTGAGTGAATTAAAAACCAGAATCCTACAATATGTTGTTTACAAGAAACACATTTGAAGAAGGGAGATACACACAGAATAAAGGTAAAAGGTTGGAGCAGAATATATTATGCTTAATCTGAAGTAAAAAAAAAAAAAGAGTAGCAATCCTCTCAGAAAACGCAAAAGCAAAAATAGATCTAATTACTAGAGAAAAGGAAGGAAACTGCATTTTGCTAAAAGGTAGCATAGACAATGACATAATATCAATACTAAACATATATGCACCAAGTGGTATAGCATCCAAATTCTTAGAGGAAAAGTTAAGTAAGTTACAAGAGAAAATAGACAGCAAAAATATGCTGGGAGAATCTCAAACTCCCCCTCTCCTGCCTAGATACATCTAACCACAAATTAAACAAGAAAGAACGTGAGGAGGTGAATAGACTTATAGAAAATTAGATATGATAGACTACTTTAGAAAATGAATGAGGATAGAAAGGAATATACCTTTTGCTTAGTGGTACATGGTACCTACAAAAGAAATTAATCATATATTAGGGCACAAAAACCTCACAGTAGAATGCAGAAAGGCAGAAATAATAAATCTGTCCTTTCAGATCATGATGCAATAAAAATTATATGTGGGGCAGCTATGTGGTGCAGTAGATAAAGTACTGGCCCTGGATTCAGGAGGACCTGAGTTCAAATCCAGCCTCAGACACTTTTTACCTACAAGCTGTGTGACCCTGGACAAGTCACTTAATCCCCATTGCCTCATCAAAAAAAAAAATTACGTGTGATAAATGGCCATGGAAAGATAGACTAAACTAATTGTCTAAAACCATCAACAAGCATTATCTATAATAGGGATAAACTGGAAGCCTTCCCACTACAATCTGGGTGAAGCAAGGATGCATATTATCACCTATATTATTTAATATTGTACTAGAAATGTTAGCTATAGGGTCAGCTAGGTGGCGCAGTGGATAAAGCACTGACCCTGGATTCAGGAGTACCTGAGTTCAAATCCGGCCTCAGACACTTAACACTTATTAGCTGTGTGACCCTGGGAAAATCACTTAACCCCAATTGCCCTGAAAAAAAAAAGAAAAGAAAAAAGAAAAAGAAAGAAAAAGAAATGTTAGCTATAGCAATAAGAGAAGAAAACTATCACTCTTTGCAGATGATATGATGTTATACTTAGAAAATTCTAGAGAACCAACTAAAAAGCTACTTGGAATTATTAACAATTTTAGCAAAGTTGCAGGATACAAAATAAACCCACAGAAATCATTACCATTTCTATATATTATTGACAAAGTCCAGCAACAACAGATTAAGAGAGAAATTCTATTTAAAATAACTGTGGCCAATATAAAACACGTGGGAGTCTACCTGCCAAGACAAACCCAGTAACTAGATGACCAGAACTACAAAACACTTTTCACACAAATAAAGTCAGATCTGGACAATGGGAAAAATATTAATTGTTCATGGGTAGGCAAGGTTAATATAATAAAAATGACAATCCTACCTAAGATTATTTATTTAGTGCTATACCAATCAAACTATCAAAAATAGTTTATGGATCTAGAGAAAATAGTAACAAAATTCATCTGGAAAAACAAAAGTTCAAGGATATCATGGGAATCAATAAAAAATACAAAAGAAGGTAGTCTAGTAGTAAGAGATCTCAAACTCTAGAATAAAGCAACAATAATCAATACAATCTGGTACTGGATAAGAAATAGAGAGTTGGATAATTGGAATAAAATAGATACAAGTAATCTATTATATGATAAACCCAAAGATCCAACCTTTTGGAACAAAAACTTATTATTTGACAAAAACTGCTGGGAAAAGGGGAAAACAGCATGGCAAAAACTAGGTATAGACCAACATCTCACACCATATACTAAAATAAGATCAAAATGAGTACATGATTTACACATAAAGGATACCATAAGCAAAATAAGAGAGTATTGAACAGTTTAATTTTTGAAACAAATATCTCTTATAAAGACCACATCCCTCGATTATATAGAAAACTGAGTCCATTTTATAAAAATACAAGTCTATGAACAGGCAGTTTTCAGACAAAGAAATCAAAGCTACCTATACTCACATGAAAAAAATTATCTAGATCACTATTGATCAGAGCAATGTAAATTTAAACAATTCTGAGGAATCACCTCACATCTTTCAGAGTAGCAAATATAACAAAAATGGACAATATTGGATGTTGGAGGGGATGTAGAAAAACTGGAATGCTAATCCACTGTTGGAGTTGTGAAAAAATCTAACCATTCTGGAAAGCAATTCAGAACTATGCCCAAAGGACTTTAACCGTGCAAACCCTTTGATCCAGCTATACCACTGTCTGGTTTATATTTCAAAGACATCTCCAAAAAGAGAAAAATAACTATTTGTACAAAAATGTTTATAGTAGCTCTTTTTGTGGTTGCTAAGAATTGGAAATCAAAGGAATGCCCATCAATTGGAGAATGGCTAAACAAGCTATAGTATATGATGGTGATGAAATATTATTGTGGTATTAGAAATTACAAACAAGATGATTTCAGAAAGGCCTGGAAAGACTTGTATGAATCGATGTATAGTGAAATGAGCAGAACCAGGAGAACATAGTGCACAGAGACAGCAATATTGCTTGATGAAGAACTGTGAAAGACAACCATTCTTAACAATACGATGATCCAAGCCAATCCCAAAGGACTATCGTTGAAACATACTATCCACCTCCAAAGAAAGAACTGATTATTTATGGAACACAGACTGAAGCATGCTATTTTTTACCTTCCATTTTTTTCTTTTATTCAAGTTTTCTAGTACAAAATGACTAATATGTTCATGTTTTACATAATCATATGTGTATAACCCATATCTGATTGCTTAACAACTCCAAGGGATGAAAGGGGAGGGAATGAAGGAGGGATAAAAATTGGAACCCAAAACTATAAATAAAACTATTTATTCCTTTAAGAAAACCAAAGATAGACTAAAATTAATTGGAAACTAAATCTCATTATAAAGAATCAAATGGGTCAAACAACAAATCATAGGAACAATCAATAACTAAATCAGAGAATGACAATAGTGAGACAACATAACAGAAATTTATGGGATAAAGTCAAAGCAGTTCTTAGGGGAAAATTTACTTCTCTAAATGCATACATGAATAAAAGAGAGAAGAGGAGATCAGTAAATTGGGCATGAAACTAAAAAAGCTAGAAAAAGAACAAATTAAAAATCCCTAATTATACACCAAATTAGAAATTCTAAAAAGCAAAGGAGATTAATAAAATTGCAGTAAGAAAACCATAAAATTAATAAATAAAAATATGAGCTGGTTTTATGAAAAAAACAATAAAATAGATATACTTTTGGTTAATTTGATTTTTTAAAAAAGAAGGAAGAAAACAAAATTACCAGTATCAAAAATGGAAGGATCGAATTCACCACCAAAGAAGAGGGAATTAAAACAAAATTAAGAGTTATTTTGTTCAACTGTGTGCCAATACATTTGACAATCTAAAGGACATAAATGAATATTTTAAAAAATATAAATTGCCCAGATTAATAGAAGAGGAAATAAAAGAGAGGGTATGGGGGAGGGAGGATAATTTGAAACCCCAAATTTTTAAAAAATGAATATTGAAAACTCTCTTTGCATGTAACTGGAAAAAATACTATTAAGATAAAAGATATAAACCTTGAGCATAAGCATATAATCAAACACAGAAAATATTGATAATAGAATGGAATATAGTTTCCAGATAAGCTAAATGATTTCAGTTATGTATGAATAACTACTGCAAGACAAAGAAAATGTATAAACACCAGATGAGGCAAAAGACCTCATGTTTTCTCAAGAGAGCCTGGGAACACAGTAAGAAGACCCTGAGTGGTTTAAGCAAAAAAAAAAAAAAAAAAAAGAATTGCAAAAGCAGAATTTAAGGCCTGCCTAGTACAAATCACAAACAGAATAGAAAAATGTATAACTACTTTGACAACATCTCACCAAAGAAACAAAAGCAAGAACAACTGGTTGGGAACACAAATACCTAGAATTAAAGACAATCTGGAAGAAGAGACACAAAGAGCAATAATATTAAAAGAAAATATTATTTTTAAACACACATCTCAAAGACATTATTTGTAGAGAGAACTGAAGGATTATAGGTGTTCCAGAAAAACAGAAATAGTAAATTCCATACACCGTAATGAAAGAAATAATTCCAGAAAATTGCCTTGAACTTTTGTGTTCTCCCTGAACATGGAAAAGAAGATTGAAATAATGTATAGATTACCTTCCAAAAATTTAAATGTTTTCAGTTTAAAATTGAAGTTTAAGCTCACAGTCACAACACTGACATGTAGCACAGCTGCCTGTGTCATTTTCCTTTTGCCTCCAAATCCAGTACTTCTTTCCATTATATCTCATTATTGCCTGTGTAAGAACAGCATATTTTTGGTAGTGGAAAATACTTTATGCAAGGTTTAGCTCCTAGCATGGAAGAGAAAAAAAAGAATCTTTGAAATAGAATTATGAAATTGAAATCAAGCCCTTTCAGTTGATTACAGTCACATGCAGATTTGCATTAACATTTCAGATATATTTAAAATCAGCTATTTATCCATTGTAAGACATAAAAATAAAACATTTCTGAAAGTTGAAATTGAATTAGTGGCACTTGACTGAAGTTCAGAGTTTCAAAAGCCAGAGCACACATTTTTCTCTCTCCCTTCCAAACATTTTAGCTGTTCATTATGTACACTGGAATTACTAAGTATATTTTTTTCTTTGTCTCCAGAGATATATTAAGTTTCATAATCATATTATATTGATAGGAATTATCAATATGCAATCAGTGTTTCTCTGAATACTAGCTTTCCTCTTTTTCTTTTCTCCCCCTCTTTCCTCCAGACATGACAGCTGCACTTTTCAATATTTGAAGTAACTATTCAGTAGTTGAATTTGAATGAGCATTGCATTTTATGTTAATCATTTCTAAAAATCTACAAGTGGCTTTTCTTCTTTGTTATATTTATGTGTTTTCTTTAGAAATGGAAGGCCACAGTAAAGTTTTGGGCCATGCTGTTTCTTTTCCTCTTTCCTTTTTTTCTCAAGAGGGCTGATTTTAGTTTTAAGTGTAAAGAAAATAAATATAAAGGACATGGAAGAAAAGAAATGGTATAGCATGTTCTGGAACTGTAACCATAGTGGGTGGTTTTGTCTTAATTATCTCATGTCCTGCTTTTTCTTTTGGGAAAAAAATATTGTCAATATTTGTTTAACACCTCTACTAAGGCTGATGGACTCTGAGTTGGAATGAAAGAATCATTTATAAACATGAATGGCAGGTTCATAATGAACACTTAAGTGGTCACAAAAATATCCAAGGACACAAATAAAAGAAATATTTTTTCAGGAAGTCATTAAAAAAAAAAAAACTTTTAAACTTGGCATTCATAGCTCCAGAATCTGCCCCCTACCTCTCTTTTCAGTCTTATCTACCACAAAATCTCTACTCCAACAAAACTTTAAAAAAAAAAACACCAAATGTCATTCTGTGTATTTGTCTGCCTTTGATCCTTTGTTATTTTTTCACTCTTTCTTTAATGTTCTTCTTTATCCTTTCAATGCCCGCGAAAACCATATACAGTCTTCAAGGGTCAACTCAAATGCTTCTACTTCCATGAAACCAATAATACTTATCATCTGTATCAGTTACTTATCATCTTTTACCATATTGTACTTATTTATGTACATGTCTTATCTCCTCCTCCAGATTATAAATTCTTGAAGGACACAATATCTTTGCATCCCTCACAACGCCTAGAATATAGTAGCTGCCCAATAAATCGTCATTGAATTAAATGTTTCATTCCTTTCTGAATGAATCACTAGCCTTGTAAGTTGCCCTAAGGTCAAACTAGTTCATTATCCTCATTTTGATATCCCCAGAGACCAATGCTGTTTTTCAGTCCTCATATTTCTCCTTTGTGTTACCTTTCAGGAACCTCCCCCCCTTTTCAGAAAAAAAAGCACTTAAATGTTATAAGGCACATCAAAAAGTTTTCATTTTAATAATGTTATGTAGCAGAGACCAAATTTATTTATTAAACACATGACAAAAGTAGTCATCTATTAACTAATAACTTCATTGTTTTGATAGAAGAATTTAGCATCCTTATTATGCATTTTGTGTTTGTATAGTAGCTGGTACACCTCCCACTCATACTTGAAACCCCCAGAAAATCTAGCCCAGCATCAAGTTACTTTTTGATTTCACATTTACCAAAAAAATCATAGATCATGAACTCCAACTGGTATATTTATTAGTACTAGTCAACCAGCAGACATAATCAATTCAAAGCAAAGGCATTTTATAACATAATAAAAGTAAAAATAAACTATTGCTTTCATAAAAAGGGATGACACTGTCTCAAATAAAATCACGATGATTAGGAAAAGTGGTCACATGTAGGGAACATGTGAGGCCAGAGTACATGTGTGAAGAGGCATGTATGTAGAGAATGTGTCTACAGGGCATCCAAGTGGAGGGGCAATCCCTGTATCAAGTACTGCAGGGCCACAGGTTTTTTTTCTGATTATATTATCATATTGCTCTCTCTAGGTCTGTTCTTCACTGGTGTCATGTGACATGAAATCTTTGCTAGGTAGTCTTTTACTGATTTCATGGTCAAATTTAATTCTACTGATTCTTGTAAGGTTCTTTTCCATTTTTAGCCTCTGTCTTCATTTGGAGTTGTTCTTACTTGGGGGCTACACCTTTCTTATAAAAGAAAGCCTGTGTTGTATCATCTCTCCTTTCAATTAGGTACCTGAGGCTTAAACTGCAGCTCAGTTAAGGATACAGGTCCTCCACACACTCAGTATCAGGTTAAGGAAAAGCCCTCATTTAATTTACTCCCTTTAAGGAAATGGAGATGTGTCAGAACTCAGTATTAGTCATGATACTTTTCTTTTTCAGTAGGGTCTTGGCCTCAAGAACCCAAGCTCTTTAGGAACACAGAAAAACCAGATGGCTAAGTAGTGCCCATGATGAGATTTGAAGCTATCTTTAAACATACTCCCTTTTGCTAGGGGATGCGCATTCCTTTCATTTAATTATTATGAGGTGTTTGTATTGGAGGTAGGAGGAGAAGGGGAAGGGAGGTGAAAAGAATTGGCCAAATAATTCCCTTAGAAGCTATATTGATCTCAATTCTCATTTTCCTCCCTAGAGGTCAAAGATTTTTTTGGTCTTCTATACATTTTTCTTTCTTTCTTTCTTTCATTTTTTGTTTTGTTTTGTTTTGTTTTGATAAGGCAATTGGGGTTAAGTGACTTACCCAGGGTCACACAGCTAGTAAGTGTCAAGTGTCTGAGTCCAGATTTGAACTCAGTTCCTCCTGAATCCAGGGCCAGTGCTCTATCCACTGCGCCACATAGCTGCCCCCTCTTCTATGCATTTTATTTATTTATTTATTTATTTATTTATTTATTTATTTATTTATTTATTTATTTATTTATTTATCTATCTATTTATTTATTTATTTATTTATTTATTTATTTATTTATTTATTTATTTATTTATTTTTAGTGAGGCAATAGGGGTTAAGTGACTTGCCCAGGGTCACACAGCTAGTAAGTGTCAAGTGTCTGAGTCCAGATTTGAACCCAGTTCCTCCTGAATCCAGGGCCAGTGCTCTATCCACTACACCACATAGCTGCCCCCTCTTCTATGCATTTTAAAGGGAGTGAGGGAAAGAATTAAAAGAGAATTCAGGTAGAGCTGCTGATTGATTGACCTCACAATTCACCTCAAACCTTTGTTTCATATTCCTGCAAGGATAATTTATTTGTAACCTAAAGTAGGTCCCTGGGAGATATAGATGATAGGTAGCTATATAGATAATAGAGATTGATATTGCTGTTGATATGTGCATGTGTGTACCATATAGATATATGCATATATATCTATATGCATATCTACATGCAAATATATGTATATGTATATGTTTATCTGTATCCATATCCATATCCATATCCATATCCATATCCATATCCATATCTATATCCATATCTATATCCATATCTATATCTATATCTATATCTATATCTATATCTATATCTATATCTATATCTATATCTATATCTATATCTATATCTATTCTCTGTCACTCTGTCTCTCTGTGTCTTTCTCTTTCCCCCAGTTAATTCTCCATTTCCACTCCATGGATATCCCACCTCCCCAAAAATAAATTCATTACCTGAAATCTCATCATCCTACAGATTGACTGTTTTTAATACTCAATACCTTCTCAGCTTCCCTGGTTACCTCTCCTCTATAATTAGAGCAACAAGGTAGAGTAAGTAATAAAAACTCCTCCCAAAGCCAACTTTTAAACAGGGTTCAGAACTCTATAGGTAAGTCTCCATTTTCTATCATCAGCTCCACTTCTGTGGAGTTTCCCCTCCAGGGAACATCATATGCTGGGTCAGTTGACCCTTGCCCTTCCTTTCCACACATACTTTCTAGTTTCCCTTTGGGTGCTATCTTCCCCTATTAGCTTGTAAGCTCCTTTAGGTCAGGGACCATTTTTTTCCCCCTTTTTTCTTTCTCCAATTTAGCACAATGACTGGCCCATAGACATTGAATTACTTAGCTAGCTATGCACCACAACTAATAACATGCCAAAATAAGATCACCTAGAGTTATTGTTCTTTCCCTTACACCCCACTTAAAATGAACATCTATCTATCTATCTATCATCTATCTATCTATCTATCTATCTATCTATCTATCTATCTATCTATCTATCTATCTATCTATCTATTTATCTATCTATCTATCTATCTACCTATCTATCTACCTATCTATTCATCTCTCCATCTATCTGCAAACATATATCCACAAATGCTTACATATGTGTGTGAATATGAATGGTATGTGTCCATGCATCTTTAAATATATGTTTGTATACATATGCATGCATACAAATGTATGTATTGTTCATATATGTACATATATAACCATATATCTTGATGTATATAACTAGATTTCAATATAATTGTTTTATAATCCTGTGCATTTTATTGTATTTATTTTAAAACATTGTTTTGGAAAAAGGACAATACAAGTCATTGGTCAATAAAGATTTATTAAGTGCCTACTATGGGTCAAGCATTGTACATCAGACTGCCAGAGTGGTCCGTTACTCACAAAAGGTAAAGAAATTCTGCTTTAGGTGAAAATTGTACCATATATATTTTAACCGTAGTTTATAAAATATGTGTTCTTTTTTAGGCCCACAGTTGCTCCCTCTAGCACAGAGTCTCATTATCATAATACATTATCATCCTTAGAGATTTACCCAGTCTTATCCTTTTCACCCCGATCTAGTCTACTTGGCAGAACAATCTCCCTTATGTATAAATATGCCATATGGGTCTGTTAAAAAAAAGCAAAAGAAATAAAAAGAAAAATGTCAGTGTCTCCCTATTGTCTCCAGAGCAAAGTTTAAAATCTTTTGCCTGGAATTGCTGGATTCAATCTGGCCCCACCCTCTCTTTTTATATAATTTCGCATTTATTCTCATCTATACCCTATGGTCCAGTCAAAGTAGATTAGTCATTCCCATTCCCATCCCCACCACAACCTCTCCTGAATGTTTATACCATTAGGCTTTTTCCCTTTTCTTGGAAACCTCTCCCACTTATTTTTGGCCTGTTACATTCTTATTTCCTTTAAAAGACAACCTAAGGATCCCTCCCTGCATAAAGCTTTCTTTCTTTCTTTTCCTGATCCTTCTTCTCCCCTTCCGCCATGTAAAATGACTTTCCACCTCAAACTCTCTATAGGACTCTATTTTACACTGTTCTAATGAACTTGTCATGTAATGTTTGTATTACTGAATCTCTGTTCTCAACATTCCCACAAGACTGTAAACTAAAAGAGTACACTAGTTTTATTTAATTATTTTCTCTTCCTCTGAATCTTGTATGGTATTACTAAATAAAGTTTTATTGAACTAAATTACTAGCATCTCTGTTTCCTTAGTTAGCTAAGTTTATGTGGATACTATAAATCCTCTTCTTACTGAAGATGTATTCAGACAAATCAGACAAAGGATCTACATGTAATATACAGGTCTCACTGGACAACTTTGCTTTGTGTATCTTAGTTGGAAAATTCATGACAGTGAAGAAAAGACCACAGTGGACTGAGTACAGTTGCTTAAAATCAAATAGTCTTTTCAGAAGAACATTTCTCATCCAACTGCACATTTTTTTGGACTTCTTTGAAAACACTAATTTTGTGCATCTTTGTGACTTTGTAGCTATGTTCACATTGTTGCTTCTTCTGAGTTTATGTCTTGGTCTTTCCTGCCACAATCGTAGGTTTTTTATGGTCAAGAACTTTGTTGTTGTTGCTGTTGTTGTTGTGTATTCATTTCCCATGATGTTTTTTGACTTTGAACTTTATTCAATATTGAGTTCTGCTCCCCGGGGGATGGTGTGACACTGTCTGAAGTTTCAAGCTTTTTCTTTTTGCTCTTTTCAGACTAACTTCTGGGGGTCTGCTAGTTTTGAGGGATTCTAAGATGTACTCAGGCAGAGGTGTAATCACTGCTCTTCTGGTCTTCTCTCTGGTATTTATTTAGGAAGGGCCCTTGTTCCTCTGGACTTAAAAGACCTTACTCTACTCTCTGCTTTGGAACTATGACCAGAGTCCCTGCTCCTTTGTGACTGACCACAAGCATCACTTTCTTCCCTGGAACTGAAATTTATAACTGCTTATGGGCAATAGAGGGGTCAGTCAATGCCAGTTACATTCTGTTCCAGCAAAGAAGACCCTATAATCACTTCTGACTATCTCTGGGCTGAGAGCTCCCAAAGTTAGAGCTACTGCTGGTGCTGAAGCTACTGTCTCACCCACTCCCAAGACACACTACTGATTCTGCTGTGTTCCAGGCCAGCTTTCAACCTGGTGTCAGAGATTTCTTCTGCCAACTTCCTAAGTTATCACACTTGAAAACTACCTCATTCTGACATTTTATTGCCTCTACCACTCCAAAATTTGATTTGAGGAGTTATTTTAAACATGTAGGAAGGGGAATTTTAGGTGAATTCAGCTGAGTTGCTGCTTGTACTGAGCCATATTATCCACCACCCTCAATTATATTTTTTTGTTTGTCTTTCCTTTTTTTGGGGGGGGGGCAATGAGGTTTAATTGACTTGCCCAGGATCATACAGCTAGTAATTGCCAAGTGTCTGAAGCTGGATTTGAACTCAGGTCCTCCTGAATCCAGGGCCGGTGCTTCATCCATTGTACCACCTAGCTGGCCCTTATTTTTAAACTGTTTCCAGAGCCCTTTATTAAATATAATTGTATTGCATTATGATCTGAAACATTGAATTTATCATTTGCTTTTCTGCATTTGTAAGGTTTTTATGCCCTAATACATTGTCAGTTTTTTGAGGGTGCCATACACAGCTGAGAAAAAGTATACTTCATTCTATTCCCATTCAATTTTCTGCAGAAATCTATTATATCTCATTTTGCTAAAATTCAATTCTTCTTTTTCATTCCTTTCTCTTTTATTTTATAGATTGCTGTAGCTGTGAGAGGAGACAATTGAGCTACCCACTAGTGTTTTTTACTATTTCCTGTTCTAATTCATTTAACTTTTCTTTTAAGAATTTGGATGCTAGGGGGCAGCTAGGTGGCACAGTGGATAAAGCACCGGCCCTGGATTCAGAAGTACCTGAGTTCAAATCTGGTCTCAGACCCTTAACACTTACTAGCTGTGTAACCCTGGGCAAGTCACTTAACCCCCACGGCCCCGCAAAAAAAAAAAAAAAAGAAAGAAAGAAAGAAAGAAAGAAAGAAAGAAAGAAAGAAAGAAAGAAAGAAAGAAAGAAAGAAAGAAAGAAAGAAAGAAAGAAAGAAAGAAAGGAAAAAGAAAAATTTAAAAAAAGAACTTGGATGCTATATTGTTTAGTGCATCTAAGTTTAAGAATTTGGATGTTCTGTCACTTGGTGCTTATCCATCTATCTATCTTATCCATTATCTATCTATCATCTATCTATCTATCTATCTACCTATCTTTCTATTGATATCAATATATGCATGCATAGACCTATAGATAGATGATAGATAAATGATAGATAGATAAGTATTGTTATTTAGCATTGCTATTATTTCCCTTTGATTAGGTCTATTTTTACTTTTGCTTTGCCTAAGATTATGATTGCTACCCTAACTTTTCTACTTCAGCAGAAGTAGTACTCTGGTCTCTTATTTTAACCATGTGTTGTCGAAGTTATGTACCCTTTTTGACCTTATTTTACTATAAAGTGTAAGATCTTAGTCTATGCCTAATTTCTACCATACTATCTTTGACCTATTCTTTTTAAAGGTATTATTTTCTTTAATATGTTTTGTGTCTTATTCTATCCATTTTTAAATATCATTCCATCATAATCAACTCACTCCTGAGCCTTCCATCTTTGTAGATATATAGGAATGTAAACAGTGTAACCTTATTTAGCCCCTTATGATTTGTCTTTCATGTTTACTTTTTGATGCTTCTCTTCAGTCTTGGTCTTTCAATTTCTATTTTACTCTTGGATTCGAGAATATTGAGGTGGTTTTCCTTTCTAATTTCTTGAAATATGATGTCTAGTATTGGTGTATGTGCATGTGTGTGTGTGTGTGTTTGTTTTTTGTTTTTTTGGCAGGGCAATTGGGGTTAATTGACTTGCCCAATGTCACATAGCTAGTAAGTTTTAGGTGTCTGGGGCTGGACTTGAACTCAGGTCCCCCTGAATCCAGGGTCGGTGCTTTATCCACTGCACCACCTAGCTGCCTTTTTTTTTTTCAACATATCTTTCAGGTAGTTGTATATATCCCCCCATTTTTAAATATTTTTTTAAAGTTTTGAGTTCCAAATTCTATCCCTCCCTCTCTCCCCTCCTCACTTGCTTAAACAGTAAGCAATCAAATATAGGTTATAAATGTGCAATGATGTAAAATATTTCCATATTAATCGTTTTTATAAGAATACTTATATAAAAGTTCAGGCAGTTAGGTGGCACAGTGGATAGAGCATCGGCCCTAGAGTCAGGAGGACCTGAGTTCAAACATGGCCTCAGACACCTAACACTTACTACCTGTGTGACCCTGGGCAAGTCATTTAACCCCAATTGCCTCACCCCCCCCAAAAAAGAAGAAGAAGAATACTTATATAAAAGCAAAAAAAGCATGAAAGAAATAAAGTAAAAGATAGCATACCTCAGTCTATACTCAAATAATATCAGTTTTTTCACTAGAGGTGGATAGTATGCTATCATTAGTCCTTTGGGTTTGTCTTGTATTGCTAAAAATGGATACATTTCTTAAATTATCTCTCCTCAATCTGTTTTACAGCTCAGTTATTTTTCTAATGAGACATTTCACATTTTCTTTTATTTTTCATTCTTTCAATTTTGTTTTATTTTTTTTTCTTGATGCCTCATGGAGTCATCAGTTTCTACTTGCCCAATTCTAATTTTTAAGAAAATATTTTCTTCAGTAAATTTTTATACTTCTTTTTAAAAGTATTTTATTATTTTCCAGTTACATATAAGCACAGTTTTCAACATTTGTTTTCATAGGATTTTTAGTTCCAATTTTTTTTCTCCCACCCTCTTTTCTTTCCTTCCTTCCCAAGATGGAAAGCAATCTGATATAGGTTATATATGTACAATCCCATTAAATGTATTTCTACATTAGTCATCCTGTGAAGGAAGAATCAGAGCACAAGGGAAAAACCTCAAAAAAGAAGGAAAAAAAAACAATCCAAATGTAGAAACAGTATGGTTCAATCTACATTCATAATTCACAGTTCTTTTTTCTGGATGTTGAAAACATTTTCTATCCTGAGTTCTTTGAAACTGTTTTGGATCATTGCATTGCTGAGAAGAACCAAGTCTATCAACATTGTTCATGACACAATGTTTGTACTTCTTTTTTCATTTGATTGATTCTGCTTCTTAAGCAGTTCTTTTCATCAGTGAAGTTTTGTATCTCTTTTACCTTTTTGCCAATTCTATTTTTTAGGGTTTTATTTTCTTCAGTATTTTTTCTGCCTCTTTTACCATGCTATTAATAATATTTCTTTCTTTGTTTGTTTTTTTCTTGCAGGGCAATGAGGGTTAAGTGACTTTCCCAGAGTCACACAGATAGTAAGAGTCAAGTGTCTGAGATCAAATTTGAACTCAGGTCCTCCTGAATCCAGGGCTGGTGTTTTATTCACTGTGCCACCTAGCTGCCCTATTAATAGTATTTTCATAATTTTCTTCCCCCACTCTCAGTTCTTCACCTAAGTTTTTTTTTTCTCTACCATTCTTACTTAATTTTGAAAAAACATTTTTTTAGCTCTTTCAGGAATTCTAGTTGAGTTTATGTCCAATTTACTTTTATTTTTTCCTTTTAAGGTTTTGCATATAGTTATTTTGTCATAAATTTCTTCTTCTGGGTTTATGTCTTGATTTTCCTTATCATTATAGTTACTTTTTGTGAACATTTTTTTTTATTTAACCATTTCCTCTGCTTTTTTCTTGAACTTGAACTTTATGTTAAAATTGTACTCTGTTATTAGCATTGGGAGGAATGGAGAAACGGTATTCCAAACTTTAGGCTTTTTGTACTGTTATTTACGGAGGTAGTACTGGGCTTTAGGAAGTTTTTGGTTCTTCCAAGGTGGTGTGATCTGAGGAGAGGTTTGATTACTGCTCTCTTTGTCTGGTGCTCTGATTCAAACCCAGAAAGATCCCCTGGTCCCCTGTAGCTTCAACTAATACTACTCCCTAGGCCCCTGCTCTCTTCGAGAGTAAGTGAACTGCTACTAGGGCCCCTTGGCTTTGGAACAGCAAATGATAGTTTTCCTTGGGGACTCTACCCTTTTCTGGTTTTGAACTATGACTCCAAAGTGGGTATTGGCAATAGAGTTGCCAATTTAGCTTTCAATCCTATTCCTAGTGCCAGCACAGGTATGTCCTGTAATATCTTTCTGATCAGTTGCTTGGTCCTCTTACAGTCTCTGGCCTGAGAGCTCCTAAAGCTGCTTCTTCAGCTGTCACCATTATATTGGGCAAGTCACATCTCCCTCATTTTCAGTTTTCTCAATTATAAAATGGGGATAAGAATAGTAACTACCTCATAGGTTTGCTGTGAATTTCAAATGAAATAACATATGCAAGGTGGTTTGCAAACCTCAGTGTAACATGTAAATGCTAGCTATAATAAATAGATAAACAAACATGCATACATACATATGTATGTGTACATACATATGTGTATCTGTATCTTTATATGTGTACATATGTATGTGTTTATGTGTGTTTATATGTACATATGGATGTATGTATATATGTATCTTTCTATTTATCTATCTATCTATCTATCTATCTATCTATCTATCTATCTATCTATCTATCTTTGTATCCATCTATCTATCTAAAAGCTTGGACTAGATGTCCTAAAATTTCCTTTCCAGCTCTTAATCTTTGATTATATGATGTATCCAAGTTTCCATCCCTATGTAACAGACCTCTCCTAGTTTGCTTTCACTCAGTGTGTTTCTTCTGTGCTAAGGATATCCTCAAAACATTAGTTGTAAATAATAGTCTTCATTCTGTAGATCAGTTTTTGATCTGAAGCATTCTGCACTTTAAGAATCCTGGCTAGGTATGAATCCCTCCTAGGTAAGTTCTCAAAAGAACTAGAAGCTATTAGCAGCCATATGAAATGATCATTTAAATCACCAGTAATAAGCAAAAATGAAAATTGAAACAAACCTAATTTTTTACTGTAACCAATACATTGACAAGATTGATAAAATATGGGAATATAGTCAATGTTGAAATGCTTTTGGAAATTCAGATATAATAATGAATTGTTGGTGGAATTTCTTTTCTGTAAAGCATTTTGGAATTTATGGAAATAAAGTGACGAACATGTCCATATCCTTTAACACAAGATTCCACTACTACTATTACTCACAATATATACTATATATTGTATAAATATACCATATAAAATATATTATATATTTATATGTGTATATCTTTGTATATGTGTGTGTGTGTGTGTGTGTTTACACACACTGTTTTTCATATGTACACAAAATACTCTATTTCCCAATTCTGGGCATTTTAAACTAAATCTGATTCCAGACACTTACTAGCTATATAACCCCGAACATGCAACTTAAATTTTGTTTGCCTCATTTTCCTCAACTAAAAATGGGAATGATAATAACACCTCCCTCCTAGAGCTATTGTGAAGATTAAATGGGATAATATTTGTAAAGTGCTTAACACAGTGTCTGGCACATAGTAGGTACTATATGAAAGCTTGTTTCCTTCTACTATCCCCCATGCCTTGAATTCTTTCGCTTCTTGTTGACGCATCCTGGTTTCCTTCAAACCCAGCTAAAATTCGACCTTCTAAAGAAAGCCTTTTCCAATCTCTCTTTAATGCTAATATTGTCTCCATACTGAAGATATCAATTTTATCATGCATCTGTATACATATATACATATACACACATATACATATATACATACACATGCTCACACACAACCACACACATAGTTGTTTACATCTTATCTCCTCTGTCAAACTATTAACTGCTTGAAAATATGGACTCTCCTTTGCCTTCCTTTGTATCCCTGGTACTTAGTAAAATACCTGGAACATAGCAGGTGCGTTATACAAATTTATTGCCTGACTGACTGCTATAGGAGCCTCTACTGTCAGATCTTCTGTAACTGAATAATAGCAGACATTTATAAAGCAATTTCCTTAATTGAATAATTTGTACCTTAGAACAGCCTTGTATAATAAATTATATGATTACTATATTTAATATTCAATAATATTATCATCCCTTTTTTACTTATGAGAAAACAGTGTCGCATTGAAAATAAATTATTTTTTGTGGTCCTACAGCTTGTGTCAGAGGTGGAATTTGAATTCAGCTCTTTCTAAGTCCAAGTGTACTACTCTGCTATACAACTCTGACTCCAATGGCAAACAATGTTTATAGGAGTTAGAGAAGACAACTGGCTGGAGATAGTAATGTCATACTAAAGTATTTATTTTTTCAATTTTATAATAGCTTCAAATTCTCTGGAATTATTTGAAAATAAATTCATTCCCTCAATAAGGTTTATTACACTGGCAGAGAAACATGTGTTCTTTGGGGGCAGGAGGAAAATCAAGAATTAAGCATGCTCTGTCCACTGGCATGATGAATTATTTGGGGGAAACAAGTATGCTACTTGCCATAACAGTCTAGTAGGTTTCGAGAAAACATGCCAGAGACAACATGATTTGCCAGATACAGGACAAAGTGCCATATTCTTCAGACTTTCCACATTCTCTTAGTGGAGAAACAAACTATCATTCTGTTGAATCAGAATTGCCAAATAGAGGCCAGTATCTGAAATAGATGAGAAATTGGATTCACTTTAAATCCTAAAGGCCTGATTAACGGTTTGTCATTGTATTTTAATAAAGGATTAAATCACTTTGGAAAAATACAATATTGTATCAGTGGATAGCCCATTAGCTTTTTTTTTTTTTTTTGCCCATTAGCTTTTGATGGAACAAGTTGGGAAAAGAGTGTTAGAAGGAAACAAAGAAACAGGTGACATTTTAGAATCCTTCACCTCTGCTGGGCACAGGGAGGAGGCATTAGTACTCAGGGAATACTGTATGGTTTCAATTAAAATGTCTCGATGCTGGGAAGAGAACTGAAATCTAAAATTTCCAAATGACAGCTTGGATAGAGAGGGCCAAAATTTCTCACGTGCTGTGCTCCTATAAGCCAAGAAAAACTAGAACACCACAAAGGGATTTTTCATTCTATCTGTAGTGTTCCAAATCAACAAATCCATTCAGACT
This sequence comes from Dromiciops gliroides, assembly GCF_019393635.1. Lineage (NCBI taxonomy): Eukaryota > Metazoa > Chordata > Mammalia > Microbiotheria > Microbiotheriidae > Dromiciops > Dromiciops gliroides. The sequence continues at coordinate 221,268,248 of NC_057862.1, read as the reverse complement.
CATAGCCATTAAAGCAAGAGTTACACAGTATGCCATGACTTTGGCTGATGCCAAATCCTGCCATTACTGAACTCTTGCATATGTCAAGTCAAGTGATGCTGTGTTTTGCTAGGCTTGGTTTGTAGAAAGCAGTTTGGTTAATTTAGCTTACTGTATTTATTGGGGTCATAATATTTTCATTAGCTATGTGTATAATACAGTAAAAGCATTAACATGCAGGAACATCTGAACTGAATTAAAGTACACAGTACAACCCAGAGGTAGCCAATTTATTTTATATTGCCAGTAGGTCCAGATTCTTTTAAAAATCAGTTAGTGGATGGTTCACCTTTGTTGCATTAAACTTCTGAATTCTTGTGAATAAGTACACCAATTCTCAAGAGTTTTGATGAATTGTAAATATAATTTAACTATCATAGCATGTTGTTGATAACTTATTTTGAAGAACTTTGAGATTATACATAGTGGTATAGCAGTAGTAGTAGTAATCACAATACTATTATTATTATTATTATTTGTAAAGAATTGTATGCTTTGCAAAGCAATTTCACAAGTTACTTTGTTTGATCCTTACATAATTCTTGTCAACTTGTCAAGGAGGAGAGAGACTCCTCACTTCCATTTTACATATCAGGAGATTGAGTAAAAAAAAATGTATACTGTCTACTGTCTGGTCCAAGGTGACACAGTAAGGCCCTAATATAGGAGAAACCGATTCTTTATGCATTTCTCCTAAAATTTTCCTATGCAATGGACTTCAGAATAATGCATGTTGATAAAAGTGCATTTAATTAAGAAGACACAACAAATACCTCACTGAAAATTCTATAAAGCGTTTTCTTGCCATGTATGCTGTTAACAGTATTATAATAGAGTTTCAGTTCATAACAGGAAAGAACATCATTTGGGTCTAGGGTCATAGAATGTCATATCTAGAAGGGACCTTAGAGATAATATAATCCACTGTTCTATAAAAAAAAATTGCATGTAAGAATGTAAAGACAAAGAAATGTGAGATATATTTAGTTCATATCCCCAATATATGTAAGTTAATATATTTCCTAATATACTACTCTACTATTATGATACCTCATATATAATAAACATTATAATGCATATAACCACTGATACTATAAAATATAAAAAAGAAAACAATATGTTTTACATTTAATTAGTTATTTGTTAATAAAAATAAATCTTTTTCATTAGGATGTATAAATTTTAATTATAGGACTGTGATTAGAAAATGCTTTATTATTTTACAAAATGTTGATTTTATACTTTATGATAGTCTACAAAGTTCAATTTGTTTCAATATTTTTAATTACTTTTAGCTGAAAAAAGATGATTGCAAAAATATGTGGTTTCAATAGAAGAAATAGTGTTTATTAAATCATGTTATTCATTGTTTTAATCCCATCTTCATAATTAGTTAATTATAGGGGCAGCTAGATGGCGCAGTGGATAGAGCACCGGCCCTGGATTCAGAAGTACCTGAGTTCAAATCCGGCCTCAGACACTTAACACTTACTAGCTGTGTGACCCTGGGCAAGTCACTTAACCCCGATTGCCCTGCAAAAAAAAACAAAAACAAAAACAAAAACAAAAAAATAATTAGTTAATTATACAAAGTTTATTTTGTTTTGTTTTTCCAAATTTTAGTTAATAATGGTCTCTGGAGGAAAGGTACAAGATCTATAGAATGACTTCTAGATGAAGAGAAGAGGGCTAGGGTAAGTCTCACACCAATATTCCTGAATAGACTCCAGGTTTGTGGTAACTTGATTTTCTTCTTTTGTTTGTAAATCATCTGAAAGGTTTGGGGATATTTTGGGGGGATATTTTGCAAGCTCCATTGCAGATCAGGCACTTTGTTTTTCCTTCCCCACATGAGCCCTAAGTCCACTCGTAGAAGTGGCTGCTAATATGATTCTTCCTAGTTGCTGATACTGCTTGCTCCTGTTCCCAGACCTTATACTATTCCGGCTGTGCTCCCACATCTCTCAGGTTCCTTTGTAGCTCCTCTTACACTATCATGAGATTCTTTAACCCTCCAAAAGGCAAAGGAGAAAACAATGTGGGTGAGTAGCAAGGAGCTCATGGGCTCAGGAAGGATTTTCCCATGTCCTGGGATGCCACTGGGTCTTCTTGGTTAACTAACTTGGTTATGAAGCATACATTATCAAGGCATTCTTGAAGATAAGAGTCTGGAAGAGGGGCACCTAATAGCACAGTTGATAAAAGGTGCTAAATTTGTAAAATACAAGACGATTGTTGATCCAGACATTGTCCTACTACTAGTGATTTCCTGTGAAAAGAGGCCAATGTCTGAATCAACAGTTGTCTAATATTTTACAAATTTAGCACCTTTCAAATTTAGGGACTTAAAAAAAAAAAAAAACTTATAATGAAACATCCACATGAACCATGAATTTCATTTTAGAGCATTAATAAAGTAGAAATAAAGCAATATTTAAGCCCCAGAGGCAAATTAATGTGAGAAGAGAGAACAAAATGAATTAAAAAGTGTCCATGATCACAGAGTAAAACTATATTTTAAAGTACTTGATCAGAATTCCTGTTTTCGTAAATCAGTGCTGCATTTCTCTTTACATATTTTATTACTCTACATTTAAATCTATCTTTTGACTTACTTCTTCCCTACTCAGTTTAATTAGTTACTGTGATATTTATAGGGGAACATTATCAATTCGATACTAGTAATTGCATAATCTATAAAATAATATGACATGTTTTTAGGGCCATAAAATTAATTGATGTAAAAAAGAAAACATTTGTGTGGTTTAGTGTATGTTTGTTAATCTAAAGGAAGCCAGCCTGCTTCGCTTTGGAAAAACATCCTTTTGTAGAGGGAACCAAAGAACATTGTTTTGATTTTCCCCATGAAAATTGGTGTTTTGAAAAGATAAATGACCCAGCTGAGAGAAGCCACACTGGATTACACCAACATTATCCATATAAAAGATAGTTGTTTGTTTTTTTTTTAAATGGGAACTTTACATGAATTTGTTCAAATAAGAAAAATTGGCAAAATATGCAAGAATATTTTTCTTTCTCTGAGAAAACATAGCTTTTTTTCTTAATTTATTTGCTTACCTTATTTTTTTGTTTGTTTGTTTGGGGGTTTTTTGTAGGCAAGGGGGATTAAGTGACTTGCCCAGGGTCACACAGCTAGTAAGTGTCATTTGTCTGAGGCTGGATTTGAACTCAGGTACTCCTGAATCCAGGGTCAGTGCTCTATCCACTGCGCCACCTTACCTTATTTTTTAAAATAAATAACTTGACTTTCTGCCCTTATTTCCCATAACTCAGAAGATATTGAACCATATCCGGTTTACTAAGAATATCTAATTAAGTGTTCTCCTCAAACTGTTTGTTGAAAGGAGAAAAACAAAAAAACACCCTAATTTATTTTCTATTTATTAAGCCTTTTTATTTTTTCCATGTGTATATAGATATGTATATAAATATACACATATCCATATGGTACATCCATCTGTGTGTATGTCTGTGTATGGGAACTTAGATTTAGATTTGGAAGGCCATGTAATTCAGATGAGGAAATACAGATGAGGAAACAAAGGACCTAAAAAGTTAAATGTTTTGTTAAAGATCACACCACTTATAAGTGGCAAACTGATATCTAAACCTTAACTCTTTCTCTATATTTTTAAATTTACATGTACAGATTTGTGCATACATTTGTTAAACTTGTAGCATACTTTTAAATTACACGAATAATACTCCTTTCCTAATTTTCATTGAAACTCTGAGTTGCTATGTTTACATTTTAATACCTTCCTACAATTTTTAAGGAGATTATACCATTTCCTCATTCTCAATTATACTTCATGCAATTCTTTTACTTAAATATTTATTAAGTGTCAGTTATCTGCATGTCATCGTGGTAGGTGGTAGCAATTAAAAAAAAGTGAAGAATGACACACTCCCTGCCCTCAAGGAACTTGTAGTCTACTGGGGAGATATGGTACATATAAAAATGAAAAGAGGAATGTGATTGGAGGAGAGGAGTTCTAGACAAATTGTCATAAGGAAAAATTAAAGAAAAATCATTTTTTGCTGGAGCAGAGGGATTAGGGAACATTTTATGATGGAAGAGGCAAATGAGCCAGATCTTGAAGGAAAAGAAAGCTTTAAATAGTGATGAAGATAGTAGGTGGAGATTAAAATTTCATAGGAAGTGTCTTATTTACACAGTAAGTACTTTTATGAGAGGCAGCTTGGCATAGTGGATTTGAAGGCAGGAAGACTTGGGTCCATGGTTCACTTTTGACACTGTGTGATCCTGGATAAGTCATTTACTCTCTTGTTGCCTTAAGCAATTCTTTAAGATTTTAAGCTTCAGAGAGGAAACCAATCTGTATGAGTAGAATGTGTTCTTGTAGAGCAGGACTTCTTAAACTTTTTTCACTCACAGCCCCTTTTAACCTGACAAAATTTTATACAACCTTGGGTATATAGGTATATAAAATAGGTATACATAATATTTTTACTGTTGCCAAAAATTTTGTGAGCTCTATATTCAGTTATGGGGCCCCATATGGGGTCACAACACACAGTTTGAGAAGCCTTGTTGTAGAGTATGTTCTTTGTCAAGAATTTCCTTCAGAGTTGAAACTATAGGAGAAGAGAAGAGGAGAGAAGAGAAGACAGAGAGAAAAGAAAAAAAAAGGAAGAGAAAAGAGAAGAAAATGAAAGGAAATGAAAGGAAAAGAATGGAAAGGAAAAGAAAAGAAAAGAAAAGAAAAGAAAAGAAAAGAAAAGAAAAGAAAAGAAAAGAAAAAAGAAAAGAAAAGAAAAGAAAAGAAAAGAAAAGAAAAGAAAAGAAAAGAAAAGAAAAGAAAAGAAAAGAAAAGAAAAGAAAAAAGAACAAAAGGTCCAACTATGGTAGGACTTTCAGTGGTTTCTGATATCTACAGGAAGGAAGGTTAGACCAGGGTTTCTTAATTTTTTTTTATTTTTTTATTTTTTTATTTTTTTTTTGCGGGGCAATGGGGGTTAAGTGACTTGCCCAGAGTCACAAAGCTACTAAGTGTCAAGTGTCTGTGGCCAGATTTGAACTCAGGTAGTCCTGAATCCAGGGCCGGTGCTTTATCCACTGCGCCACCTAGCCGTCCCCGTCCAGGGTTTCTTAAACATTTTCCACTTGCTACTCCTTTTTGTGTGAGAAATTTTATGCAACCTCAGGTATATAAGTATATAAAATAGCTATACATAACCTTTTACTATTGCCAAAATTTTTGCTACTGCCATATTTAGTCACAGTACCCCATATGGGGTTGCAATCCACAGTTAGCTGAGGAGGTTAGACCACATCATTGCTAACAAATAGAGTTTTTGGACCCATGCCCAAAGAGAAGAGATTGCTACAAAGAGGGCTTTCATACTCAAGACCTTAGGGTAGTATAACCATTGTCAGAGGCTGTCACAGGACAAAAAGTCTAGGTTTGATTTCGGGGATTTCTCAATTTTCTGTCTCTTGTCTCCCACCCACAAAATCAGAGAAATCATTATCTGATACCATCTTGTATAGTGGTGCAAATTGCTTTTGTAAGTATGCAATTCATAAGTTTTAAGCAGACCAGCTTTATTGAAATATCAAAGACAACAAGATAAAACCCCAAACAAAACCTTAATAAAGATATAGCCACTGACCAAACCTCTTCCCATCTTTGCCCCCTCCAAAAAAAAATAACCTACTGATGTAGACTCTCAATCACAGTCCCCAATAGATTCTTCTTCTCAATGTTCCTAGTAGTATCACCAAACATGACTGTTCCTACAGTTATAGCTCTAAATGCCCCACTGCCCTAACTCCCAAATCTTGAACATACACAACCATCATGAAGAGTATGTTCTACATCATTATATAAAGACAAGAGAATGTCACTGACAATTTTTGAACAGGGAAATTATATGATCATATCCATGCCTTGGGAAGATTAAGGAAAGGGAGATATAGAAAATGGAAAATGCCTTAGGAGACTTCTACAATAGTTTGGGTGAGAAGTCATGAAAGTTCAAAGTAGGGTGGTGGCTATGTGAGTAGAAAGAAAGGGTTGGTTTGAGAGATGTGGAAGTAGAATCGATAAATTTTCATAACTAAGTAGATATGATAAGGGTAAGAAAAAGGATAGAGTCAAAGATGACTTCAAAAGTAATTAGAGGGGCAGCTAGGTGGCGCAGTGGATAAAGCACCAGCCCTGGATTCAGGAGGACCTGAGTTCAAATCCGGCCTCAGACACTTGACACTAACTGGATGTGTGACCCTGGGAAAGTCACTTAACCCTCGTTGCCCTGCCCCCTCCCCAAAAGTAATTACACCGTGTTACTGAGAGGGTAGTGCCACCCTCAAAGTAAATGGTGAAGTTTCTTAGCAGAAAAAAAAGATTAAGGATTGAATCATCATCTCTGCTTTGGAAATACCAAGTTTGAGAACCCAATTATATGTATATAGGTGGAGATATCCAGAACAAAGTCAAACATGTTCAGGAGAGAGGCTGGGGTTTTGGGGGAGCCAAGGAAGATGGCAAAGTCAAGATCAGAGCCTAGTGGGACACCTGTACTTAAGGGGTAAGAGATGTATAATGATCCTTCAAAAGGTTCTTAAAAGATGTGTTGGTACATGTTGGAGGAGATCCATAAGAGAGTAGGGTAGTGAATGCTAAAGGAGATTGGAGTGGTAATCAATATCAACATTCTGAAAAGGAGTGGGTAGGTAACTTTGGGAGTTATCTGTACAGTTGTAGGCTTATTCTAACCACTCAGGAAAAAAATTTAAAAATATAATAGACCCTGGTGGGCCATAAAATCCAACTTAAAAACACATATGGTGGGCAGCTAGGTGGCACAGTGGATAAAGCACGAGTCCTGGATTCAGTAGGACTTGATTTCAAATCTGGCCTCAGACACTTGACACTTACTAGCTCTGGGACCCTGGGCAAGTTACTTAACCCTTATTGCCCTGCACAAAACAAACAAACAAACAAACAAACAAACAAACCCCAAAAAAACCCCGACCAAACTAACAGATGAATACTTTAATAATTAAGAATTAAAAGAACACACTTTAAAATGATACACTCCAAATGTTCATTGAAAAAGGAATAAAATTGGTCCTTTCCACATCAAAATCACCAGACTAAGAGAACCCTAGAGCTTGAATGCAATAAGAGCTCAGCTGTCTCTGATTCTACCAGCAGTACTTTTACTCAACATCCTAAATCAAAATAAAAATCTCAACAGTCACACAACCAATCAATTTGGTTTTTCCCTACAGTCATGAAAGCTCTGCAGGATTCTTCTGACCACCTCCCCTAGCCCCAAGCTAAGCTTTCTATTTAAAGATTTTAGGGAGGTTGAACATCCCCAGCAGAAAGAAGGTGCTATACTAAGGGTCTTGGGTGAAGGAAGGCTCAGCAGACAGTCATGATAGCTGTGGAGATATGTATCTCCTTTCAATTGTTGTTGCAGGGCTGACTGGATCCAGTGAATGTCAGTCTCCTACCAGAGTTGTGGTACAGTATCTGGACCACTCTCTGCAGATAAGAAGACTAAGTGAGAGGGAGATAAAGAAGAGATGGCTGAAGACAGATACTTGGGCAACATCCATACATCCAGGAGAGAAGGAGAATAACGAACCAAAGAAGGAGATAAAGAGTAAGTATTGGTGGAAGGAGAAATTGAAGAGAGCCACTGCTGTCTTGAAGCTTAAAAACTCAACATTTCCAAAGCAGAGGTGAAAATATTTTCTTCCCAAAGTTTTCCCTTCTGTGAAACCTCACTTTACGGGCAACACTATCTTTTCAGTCACACATTGTAATGACCTTTGGAATCATCTTTGACTCTTCCCTTTCCCCTACCCTGACCATATCCAATCTCTTGAATGGAAGACAATCGAGAAAAGAGCAACCAGAAGAATAGAATTTGGTCAACAGTGCAAAATAATGAAGAAAACTCAAGGAGATAAATATTGTAAGACAAGGCCAATGGATTTAGCAATTAAGAAATCACTGATAACCTTACAGACGGCAGTTTCAGAAAACTGCTGGAGCCTGAAGCTAGGTTGCCAGAGGTTGATAAATGAATCATTACATTTATTATGTATCACCATTCTGGCCAGTGGAAGACAGGAGCTTTGTCTAAATTCCATAGCTTTTCGAGTACAGTCATCTACAAACAGTAAGCACTTAGAAAATGTTTGTTGAATGGAATGGAATTAAATTTATCACATTTTCTTAATAGATTTTAGTATGTTGCCTATGAAAGTTATGAGAGTAAGTCTCTCTGAAACACCAAATGTCGTATTTCAAAATACAGTTATATCTGCATTAAAATATCTCCACCTGATATTATTCTGATGAAAGACTAATTGTTTAAATAATTTTGACCAAATGAAAGAAAAAATAATTACTTAACACTCAGCAGTAGTTACTGGTACCCAAATCAGTTTAGTTTTGCAACTGATTAACGTCTACAAGAAAATAATTATTTAAATCCATAAGTCTCTCCCACCTGGGTTACCTTCTTTAGTATGTGTTTATTTTGTAGCAGAGGTCATTTAGGATGTCAAAGAAAATGTGTTAGGGCTCCTAAATTTAAACCATCACCTATTTTCCATATGCACGTAGTTTAAATGCATTGTTCACCAAATAAGCTGTTGCTACTAAACTAGGCAATAATTTGAGTATGAACTGCCAAGTCATTTTTGGTTCTTCGTCAGGCATATGGAATTCAATCATTTTGTGTAGTTTGGACTTGTCCTGCTTGGGATGAAAATAAAAGCAAATCTAGGCCAGATATATTATTCTCCAGATTTTTCTATTTCTGAATATTAGTTGCTTTATTTGTAAGTCATGTGTCTTTAGCTCCACTACACAGGATTCAGATATTCATATTTTGAAAGGATTGGAGAAATCATCTGATGCAACCTATTTTTTTTAACATATAAGGAAACTGAGTTCCAGAGAAGGGAAATTATTTACCCAAGGTTCATACAGGGAGTTCACAACTGGCCTGGGATTTGAACCCAAGTTTTCTAGTTTCTGGATCCAATTTGTTCTTTTTCCCATGCCACATTACATCATCTTTGATTCTAGTTATATTATTTACCCTTGGAAGTCTAGAAGGAGGTGAATTAAAAAGCTCACATTAGGAATTCAAAAGCCCAAGCAATAGACTTTGTTCTTCTTCTACACTCTTGGAAACCCGTATGGCTTGTTAGTTAACCTGTGCTGGGATCTTCTGTTCCTTTGCCTCCCTTCTCATGACTTTAGAAAATGAAAACAGCCTGAAGTTGTAGGTTCCTTCAGAATTACAAAAGAGAGTTGAAGGGGCAGGTGATGATTGGCTGTGACTGGATTGGAGAAAGGCAAGAAAATGGAATAGCCCCAACTGAAGGGGTATCCCCTGTTGGATAACAGAGTGGCGCTTGTCAGAGAAAGATGATTCTCACAAGACAAGGGAACCTTTTGAAGTCTTGTCTCTTGTCTTGTACCTAATGATAAAGAGTCTTACTTACTAGCCTTTCTTTGCTTTGTCTGGGAAGCTGAAGAGCAGAGAGAACAAGGCCAAGTGAACATCAAAAAGTCCTGGGAGAAATGTTTGTGCCTGGGACTGATGCTGTTGACTGACACTTTGGGACCTTTAGGATAAATGGATGGTCATTCAAGGGCTTCTCTTTTCTTCCTTCTATCAGTAAAACTTATTCGTACAATAGCATGAATGGTATTTTTGCAAGTGAACAGTCTGTCCCAGTATTCTATTTTATAACATTCAGTAATATCCCCAAGTTTCTTAGGAAATATGAGCCAAGAAAAAGGATAAAGGTCACTAAAATATATTCAGATCCTTTGTAACATAAAATCCTTTGAAAAGAGAATTGAAATAGAAACAAAATAACTAATGGAAGAAAGGGAAGATCAGTGACCATTGGGGGAATGAATGATGTAAAATCAATAAGTATAATATGACAGAATATAGAAAATTAAAGGACTAGACATAGGGATTTGGAAATCACCCATTTTAGTGATAATTAAACCCTTGGGAGCCAAAAAGATAAACAAGGGAGGGAGTATAAAGGAGGCAGGTCAGAGCCTTAACACGACATCAAATACTTGAAATGTTGGAGGCTAAGCAAAGCTTCAAAAAAGGTAGTCTAGATTTAGATAAGATGAAGCTGTTAAAGTTAGGAGATGAGCCCAAATCTCCCATCAGCAAAGATCTAAACAAGGACACAAGATGAAAAAATGATCCAGAAATCTGAAGCAAAACAATAATAAACTCCATTATCTAACACAGGACTAGGAAAACAACAACAACAACAACAACAAGATAATGAGAAACTTGATGATACCAAGAGATCAATCCCTCCAGGGAAACCAGCATAAAAGAACAGGTAGACAGTCCAAATGACTGCCAGTACTCTAACTAGAGTAGCCCAAGACTACCTGAAGCCTACAGTGAACTGCTCCTCTTTAGATATCTGGGAAACTCCAAGATGGAATTGAATTCTACTGATCTCTGATAAGAGAAGGTAGAATCTAACAATATATTGTTTACAAGAAATATGTTTGAAATATAAAGACTCACAATGAGTTTAATAATCTGCCTTCATTTCTTTTAGGTATTCTAAGAAGATAGGATATTGTGGCCAGGGAAATTTTTGTTTTTATGCCTCTGTTTTAAGTTGGGCATTTATTCTATCTTTCTGAGTTTACGTCTTTGCTGTCTCAGTCCACAGTGTCCTCATTGTTTTTAGTATCTTCTGTCTATTTACACTTCCAGCCTTATTTCCTGATTTAGGACTTTGTATGAGGGGCATGCTCTACCCACGGCTGCTGTCCTCTTGGATGAAGGGTTCGGGCCCTATTTAGTTCCAATCTTGATTTCCTGGCTTTTGGCTTCCTCTGTGTGTCAATACACAGAGTGCTATCAATTTTCAGGTCCCTTGGGATTATTTTCGGGCAGGATGATGAGGTTTTTATAGAGCATCCACAGACAGAGTGTTCCAGTTTTGAGGACATCCTGGGGAATCCCTTATCAGAGAGCTTTGAAGTTCAAGTCCACTGTGGAGTATCCCTGTCATCCACACAGGAATGGATCCCTATAAGCTTCAGGTGGCCCTGGAGAATCTCTTGGAAGAATTCTAGCAGTTTTCTGGCCTATTTACATAGCCAGAGAAGAGGAAGGAGGAGGGGGTAGCTGTTAGTTCCATTTTCATATCAGTAAAATGTTATTTTTTAGATATGTTAAACTTGGAATATTGTAGGTCAGTCAAGGGAGAGCAAATTGTTTTTCCAGTCATTGTATTTCACTTTGCAGTTAAGTCTTACTCTACCCCACCATCCCAAATATTATAAACATTATTTATATTATAAACATATATATTATAGACATATATATATTATAGACATACATGTGTATATATGATGTATGCACACATACATAGTTATATTTATAGTATATATAGAAACTAATGATAACTTTCACCAAACACTGCACTGCAGCTCCTTTCTTTTCCTTGCTCAGAAACTTTTAAAATCTCTTTTTTCCTTTGGGCAGACAACAAAGGTCTGATCACAACTCCCCTGTCATTTTTCTTTTTTGAAGAAATATAACTTAAGCTATTTCTGAATTATGTGAGCGGAGACAGTGTATACTTTCCACTTTAAAAGCAATTTAAGGTGGGGCTTTTTTGGCCCAGAGGTAAGTCAAAAAAGAGCTGAAGCTTAATAGCTAAAACTCCCCCATGTCTGGACTATATTGAACAAAGTTATTAGCAATCAAAACTGCTTTCAAATGCTCAGTGCAAAATTGCAAAAGTGTTTAGTGTTAAAAATACTTTGGTGACAATGGAAGTTTCAAGCACAGAGTACTATTTGTTCTAGTGGAATTTGGCAGAAAGATGAGTAATGAGTTATATTTTTTTTTTAAATCTTCTCATAAAGGAAAAAAAACACAGCATGAAAATGAAATGTAAGAAAAGACATTGAGTAGAAAACAAGGTTTTAAGTTTGTATTTGAAAAATGATATATTGAGATATAAATTTAGATTTAGTGCATATCTAAACATATGCACATGTATATGTGTATGTGTGTATATATACATATATACATATACATAAAACTGTGTGCTCTTTTCAACTACTGTCTGTTCTATAGTAGAGTGTTTGGTAGTAGTCTAGCAAAGTTTTGGACTTGGAGTCAATGAGAACTGGGTTTGAATCTCACCTTAAACATGATACCTTTGTGACCTTGGGAAGTCATTTAACTTTTTTGTGTCTCAATGCCCCATCAGCAAAATTAAGGAATTGAACTGGGTGACGTTTATATCTATGAAACCATGAGTCTAAGTAATGGATGTCAGAAAACTCGGATTCTAATGCCTGAAATGATCACACAAACACACACACACACACACACACACACACACACACACACACCCTGGATGTCCCCTGGTTTTGAGAATTCTAAAGTGATTTAGATTTTTTTTTTAGTATTCCTTTCATTCTACTCTTACTTGTGCACCAAGTCCAAAAATTGGACAGAAGGGGGAAAAATGTAAAGAAGGGAAGAGCCAGTCACCATATGCCACTAGATATTTCCTGAAGTGAACAGATGAATGCTTTACATTCTTGAGTTAAGGAGCTCTATGCTCATTTTATTGTTCTTTCTAACCTAGGGTGATTTTCCCCTCCTTACACAACCTAGTTGCACCCTGATCACTCCTGAAGTTAAATTCACACCATATTGTTGCAGGACTTACTGTAAATACTGAAATGCTATTAACCCTACTGGAGATCAGGGCTCCTAAACCAGGTGACCCACTAGCCTCAGCTGACCCAGTAGCAAGGAATACAGGCTAGTGTCTCCCTCCAAGTCATAGTACCACCTCCTACTCCCACCTATCTTCTTGAATTGTCAACAACATTGGAAATCCGTAATCCCTGAAATTAAATGGTCTGAGTATATCATCCTGATTCACTATTAAGTTCGAATAACAGTTACAACATGAAACTATTTGTATTGTTGTTATTGTTGCTTAATCATTTCAATGGTGTCCAACTTTTCATGACTCCACTTGGGGTCGTCTTGGCTAAGAAACGGGAGTGGTTCACCTTTTTTTTCTTTTCTACTTACTTTACAAATGAAGTAACTGAGGTAACCAAGGTTAAGTAAGTAGGCCATGATCACAAAGCTAGTAAGTGTCTCAGGTCCAGCATTCTATCCACCTAGCCACCTTACTGCCCCATTTATATATGCTTTTACATTTGCAAAGCACTTTAAAAAAAGGTCTCTTTTGATCTATATGACAACCTTGAAAGGTCAACCCTGCCAGTTATTTATTTAGCTCCATTTTACAGATAGAGGAAATTGAGTGGTTAAGTGCCACATAGTTTTTGTCAGAGGTAAGATTTGCACCCAAGTTTTCCTGATTCCAAGTCAAGGATTCCATACAGTAGAGAGGAAACAGATAAAACCAAACTCTAGTATTCTATAATACAGTTATTGACCACTTAGAAATTGAAATTAAAACCAACATCCTCTAAAAGCAATTAGACTTCAACTCTCCCTCCCATTCTCTACTTAATTTCAAGTTTCTCCCTCCCTCCCTCCCATTCTCTACTTAATTTCAAGTTTCTCTGAGCTCCCTATGGAAACCATATTGGACAGAACCCTTAAGATCCAGTGCATAGCTTCAGTTTTCCAAATATGATGCAACATAAATTTGCAAGTAGCTTTAAAAAAAATCCGCAGTTCTAAAAAGTGTAACCTCCTTTATCACATTCTTGATACTAGGTAGAGTTTAAACTCGCTAACATATTTTATTCTTAAGCAGTCTGTCAGGACACAGCCACCTTGACATTTCCATAGAGTATTCTTGTCTTGTTTCTTTTATTCCCTTTAGAACTCCTTGCATTTTGGAGATGAAGCTCCCAGGAACATTTTCAGTTGTACAAAGACTATATCTTCAGTGATGCTGTGCATGTGTTTAGGAAGTGATTTACCTTTATTTAAACTATATAAATTCAAAGCCAGAAAGCTAATGTATTGCTTTTTAAAAGACAAACATAACAAACAAACAAAAACCTTTTTAAAGAGCTTTTAATGTAGGATAAGCAGCTTGTTCTTGGAAGCCAGGGATTAATCTTGAAAAACAAAATGACCTAACATTGAAATAAGTTTCTCCTATTTTTGAAGGATCAGCTGACATTCATTTGATTACAACTAACCTAGTTCTAGTGAAATCTGGAAGAGAATGTTTAAAACTCCTAAATCCTCTGAGGTTCTATTTAAACCTTGCATTCACACAGTAGAAAGCAATGGAAAAAAGCAACACCTACTAATTTGAGTCACTTCTCCTCTCCAAGGAAAGGTGCAACCCAATAATGACAGAGAAACATGGGGTTTTCGGGCAAAATTTAGGATTCGATTTCTCTTATCATTCCATAGGACTCAAATGCTAACATGCTAATTACAAATTCCTCTTACTTTATTAAGCTGCTCTGCAATGACCTTTATTAGACATCATTTTGCTCTTCATTTTTATGTGTCAATATACACTTAAGACTAATAAAATTGCATTCTTGTATGAATATTATTTGATTATAATTCTGCTTGGTTTTGGTACCATTTATTCTGAATTAGCAAGAGTTGATGTAAGCAAATATTGTCCACATCCACCACTGTCTTCCATGTGAGGAAATCACCATATTTAAATCCTAGGCATCATATCTTGCTGTCAGGTATTTTTTTTACAATTTTACTGTTTTAATGTCAAACATGAGAAATATTTTTTGTTTGGATATTAACAATAGTGGAGACAAAAATAAACCTAATGGACTTAGAATGGATTGCATTATCCTTAATTATTATAAGTGCCCATTCAAAGTAAATGTTACATTGCTAAAGGTATCTTGGAAGAGAGGTTAAAGTTACAGGGATTGTTGGAAATTTGATGACCGAAAAAAATAAATATAATAAATTGTGCATTTTTATACGCACAAATAAATGTACTAGATATACTCTGACCGCTCCCCAGTCTCATGTAAATTTCCCTAATGCAGGCTGTTTATGTTCTTCCATAAACAAATACTTTCCAGATAACTAGATTTTTTACTACAGCACACAGTAACCATAATCTTTTACATGCCATAAATTTCCAACTCAATAATTCCTCATTTATAAAGATCTATTTGCATTCAACAGATCATTGACAAACTTCCAATTTTCAAATGGCTACACTGCAAAATGGCAGTTTAAAAAATATTATGTATGGGGGAAAAAAGGGATGAGGCAAAACTTGAGGCAAATTTCAAGGAAATTGCTATATATTTCTTCTCCCAAACTTCTTACCAATAGAACTGTTTTAAAATGTGAATTTGTAGGACAAAAGGACTGTGTCTTCTTTAGAATGTTTATAAAGGAACTTTCAAAATTACTGGAAGCCCACCAGGATGATTAGCACAAGGAATATGTCACAACTTTGGCCATGAAAATAGCAAAGGGTCAAGTCACTTGAAAAGAAAACCTTCTGTCTTATTCCATCCAAAGTCTTAATGAATTTCTATGGTTTAAAAAATTCATCATTTCTGATCAAATCTGGATCAAAGGAAAGAGTACTTGATTTGAAGTGAGAGGAACTGGATTTGAAAACTGGCTCTGCTACATACTATCTGAACCTGGGCAAGTGTTTTGACCTACCTGGCTCTCATCAGTAAAATGAAGGAGACTGAACTATATTTCTAAGTTCCCTTATCATTTTTAACTACTATAATTGTCAATATACCATCTAGATTATTAAGGAGACAAGTTAATGCCTTCTTTCCAATATACTTCAATCAGGTAGCTAAAAACTTTATAATGCCACAAGTTCTTACCTTTTAAACTGCAAAGCCAAGGCAGTCAAGTAAAAATGGTCAGAGCAAATTGAAAAGGACAGACAACTCTAAAGCTGATTATAAGCTCCAAGATTCCTTAAGATTCAAAGGATTCAAATTGAATGAGTGATGAGGGCAGCTAGGTAGTGCAGTGGATAAAGCACCAGCCCTGGATTCAGGAGGACCTGAATTCAAATGTGACCTCAGACACTTGACACTTACAGCTAGTAAGTATGTCACACAGCTAGTGTGACCCTGAGCAAGTCCTTTAACCTTCATTGCCCCCCCCCAAAAAAAAGTTAAAAATTTGTCCTTAAAGTAGAAAAAGGAAGACTGAAGACATTAAATGAAAATTAACAACAGTTAAAGTTTAGCTAGGATATTGTGTTGACTTTCTGCCTAGATATCCACATGTTTATATATGTCTCCTCTAGAAATAGTCTAATAGTAATTATTCATTATACAATAACAGAGTTAATATCTATAATACTTGAAAAAAATTGACTATGAAATCATATGTTATTATCAGTTATCCATTCCTAAGGAAAGCCTAATTTTTTGATTCATATGGTCATATCACAGAATGACTGAATGAATTTGTGTTGTTTGAAAATATATTGGGAGTGCCTATCCCTGTCCTAAGATACTAGGGAACTTAGACTGGGTTTCTACTATATTACTACTTATAAATTAGAGGCTACTGCACCAGTCTGGCATTTAGCATTTATTATAAATTTGACAGCATGTTAACCCAGCATAGAATCCCAGGAAGGGGGGACTGGGCCTAGAGCCCCAGGGTAAGGTACATCAGTATGCAGGAGAGGCATAGTAAGGAGAGAAGAGAGAGAGAGAGAGAGAGAGAGAGAGAGAGAGAGAGAGAGAGAGAGAGAGAGATCCTGACCCCCCATTTCCCCAAGGATTTTTATCCTCTCTCAGGTAGAGGTGGGTCACTGCACATTGATCCAAGCTAATTGGCCAGTAACATTCAAGTCCAATTATTGACATGATTTGGAGGGGAGGGTGTGGGGGGTTCGCCAAAGGAAGTTAACTTCCTTTAGGTATTCACAAAAGTCGATCTACATTTCTTTTGAATTTCCACTGACTCTGAGCTGGCTCTGAAAGAGATCAGGCAAGGCTCCCAACTTAAGCCCTTGAGTGGGGGGGTGGTTCCTGGGTCCCCCCACAAGACATTATTTTCTCATATTAAATCTTACTAATAAACACCGTGTTGAGTTTTGGTAATACAAATAGAAAAATAATACAATACTTACTCTGGAATTCTTAGTTCTTCTTTGGGGTGAAAACACATATGATAGTGTTCAACTGTTTAGTCCCTAAAAGGCCCCAGGGGTCTAAAGTATCTGGTGGCAAGATGGAAGCCAAAGTTAAATTGCCCAATAGGGTGGGATGCTGGGCAGAGATCTGTGTACCACTACTGGATAAGAAAGTAGGCCTAAGTGTTAAAAAGTAGCAGGGATTCTGTGTGCACTCCAGTGGAAATAGTGATAAATGGTCAGTTTCTAGCCAGTATGAGAAAATGGGAAATGAACGTTGACAAAAAGGTAGTGGGTGGGGGCTAGGCAGTCAGGGGTGGAAATGGGGAGGGTCACTTTGGTTAGGTCAGAGGAACCAATGAACCATCATTCACATATTAGTAGTGACTTGATTTTCAGGCTAATATTAGAGGTCAAGTTTTGAACTAGAAATATAATGTGACAATAGAAAGCACAGAATTTCATATTTATAAGTCCCTATTCCTAAGGCTTTTCCCCCTTTTTCTGAGGGGAGGGAGGAATGGTTACAATTAAATTAAACAAAAAATGACAAGAAATAACCACATAAATATATTTAAAATGTAAAATCTTTAGATTATGCCAAATTGGAATAAAATTAGTCACATGTTAAATGAAGACTCCAAAGTGAGGTGCATTTATGTGAAGATGTTAACTGTAAAAATAGATTAATTTGAGTTTCAAATATATCCACATACATACCTTTGTAAGATTCCCAATTCTCTATTTCTAGGGTTTTTGAAGGAGAATTTTCTTTTCTTTTCTTTTCTTTTTTTTTTTTGCCTCTCATTGATGTAGTAAAAAGAGGGCACAAAGAATAAAGGTGTTAAATAAATAAATAAAAACTGGAGGGCCAGGGTTCTTTCATTTGGAAATGATTGAATTGGAAAAGACTTGGGGTCTATGTACAATACAAACAATACTAATTCAGGAGGCTAGAAAGTAATCTAGAAATTTACAGATGACAGCAATAATTATTTGGACAAGATAGAGTGAAATCTAAAGGAGGAACAGTGATAGGCAATTGATAGTGGCATAAGGAGGGTTTAAAAGTAAGACTGGAGAGCAAGAGATATTCCAATTATCCCTTTCAATTCTGAGGGATTCAGAGGGAATGAAACAGAAATCTCATTAACATGGAGTGTGTAGGGAACTAAAGTTGCAACATTCATCGGAACAAAGTTTCTCCATTTCAGTACTCATGTCCTCTCTGTAATGATTACCACAACTGTACCTTTCCTTGAGGTAAACTGCTAGAAAGAGATGAAGTTTCCCCTGCACTCCCATTACTTTGGCAAATATTTTCTGGAAGCCTGCCTTTCCACCAACACTTGTGGATTGAGGTCTGGACATCTCAGTTCAGTGCCTTTGTACTAATCATCAGTCTGTACTCCACTCAGGTATTTTTGCCCTGGTTGAAAAAATATTTCTAGCTATAGCTTTAAGGGAAGGAGCAGTCAACTTTGAAGAGATTGCTAATTGATATGGCATCTTCATAAGGAAAAGATAGATTTCTATGAATGCTAGTAGATGAAAAGAGTATATAAGGAAGAGATTGAGGATAAAAGGGATCATAAAATACAGGGTTTTAGAGGAAACAGTGAAGATAAGAAAGAGCTAAAGATGGGGACGGGAGATCTGGGATTGCCATGGAAAGAGATAAGAACATAGGAAGAAATACACTGAAAAGCCATTTTCCCTAAGGCATAATGTGGTTCCCAATTACAGACATTGGCAATTTGCTAGCTCTAGTAAATAAGAAATACCAAGGATAGAGCCCAGTGAGGGATAATTATTTTTGTTTGTTTCTTTGATGGAAAACATACCAGGTATTATAATTACCAACACATATTTAGAGGACTTACTTTGTAGAGGAAATTGGTCTGGGTGGTAAGGAAACAAAAGGATGATTGCCCCAGTTGCTAAGAACATGTGATATGCGGGGAAAGTGGGATGATGTGCTGAGCATATTAACAACTGATTCCCTAACTGATCCCATACTGATTCCAAGTATTCTGTTTTGCCTTGAGTCTCCAGATGAAGTGGTATGATGTGGACAGTTCACCTCAGAGAGAACAAAATTCTGAGTTTGATGATCTTAAGCCCAGGAGGGGCAGCATTTTAGGATGGGTAAGGGAATAGGGCCATTTTATTTGTTGATAATCTACTTGGGGCAGTAAAAAGGTTTGGTGGTGCTAAGGGGGGATAGATTGGGCTCCCTATGTTGGTTCTAGAAGTCCACATCCCCAGTCACGCTGTACTTATTCTGGTACTAGGGAATTGTGATTAAGGGTGAGGAAATTGTATGTACCCTCTTAGTGTGGTTATTTAAAATAGGACTATTTTAAAAGGGCACAAGCACAGAATCAGATCCCCTCACTCTACTCTGCCCCTGAGTAGAATTGGAAGGAAGTTTAGAGTTCATGTAGTTAATCCCACTTATCCCCCAACTTAGAGATAAGGAAACAGACTCAGAGAGGTTATGTCACTTGCCCAAGATTATTTGGGTAATAATTGGCACAGCCAATATTCTTAAAGCACAAAGATTCTACCTCCAACTCTCGATTTTCTTTCTTTAAAAATATTTAGTATTTCATTTTTCCTCAATTACAGGTAAAAAATATTCCAGCACTTTTTAAAATTTTGAGTTACAAAACCTCTCCCTTCCTCCCTTCCTCCTCCCTCATTGAAAATGAAATTTGATATAGATTATATGTGTGTGGTCATACAAAACATATTTCCATATTAGTCATGTTATAAAAGAAAACATAGACCAAAAAAAAAAATACCCAAGAAAAATAAAGTTTAAAAAGTATACTTGGAGCTATATCCAGACTCCATCAATTCTTTCTCCGGGGATGTATAGTATTTTTCATAAGTTCTTCAGAGTTGTCTTCCATCATTGTATTGCTGAGAATAGCTAAGTCATTAACAGTTGATCATCTTACAATATTGTACCGCGTACAATGTTCTCTTCATTCTACTAGTTTTACTTTGTATCAGTTTATGTAAATCTTTCCAGGTTTTTCTGAGAGCATCCTGCTCATAATTTCTTATAACACAATAGTATTCCTTCACAATCTGTACCACAATTTGTTCATCCATGCCCCAGTCCATGCGCATCCCCTCACTTTCTAATTGTCACCAAAAAAGAGCTGCTATAAGTATTTTTGTACATATAGGACATTTTCCTTTTGGTTTTTATCTCTGTTTCAATACAGACATAGTAAAGGGATTTTTGGGTAAAAAGGTATGCTTGGTTTTATAGCCATTTGGACATATTCCCGAAGTGTCCTACATAATAGTTGAATCAGTTCACAACTGCGCCAATAGCACATTACTGTCTCAATTTCCTCACATCCCTTCCAACATCTGTCATTTTCCTTTTTTATGTCCTATTAGCCAATCTATTAGGTATAAGGTAATACCTGAGAATTGTTTTAATTTGCATTTCTCCAATTAATAGTGATTTAAAGCATTTTCTTTAGATATAGATAGCTATAAATAGCTTTAATTACTTCCTCTGAAAACTAACTGTTCATATCTTTTGATCATTTATCAATTGGAGAATGTTTCCTGTTTTTATAAACTTGACTCAGTTCTCTATATATTTGAAAAATGAGGCCTTTATCAGAAAAAAAAATTGCTTCAATTTTTTTCACAGTTATGATTGCTGACTGTATTTCCCTCCATCCTATCTCCCTTTATTTGTTCTATTTTTTCTCTCCTTTCACCCTGTCCCTCCTCAAAATTATTTTGCTTCTGACTACTACCTCCCTCAATCTACCCTTTATTCTATAACACCCCCATTTTTCTTTCTCCTCACACTTTTCTGCTTAGTAAAATAGATTTCTATACTCAATTGACAGTGGATGTCATTCCCTTTTTGAGCCTATTCTGATAATAAGGCTCACTCACTTCCCACCACCTCCCCCATCTTCCCCTCCACTGTAAAAGATCTTCCTTGCTTCTTTTGTGTGAGTTAAATTACACCATTCTACCTCTCCCTTTCCCTTTCTCCTAATGCATTCCTCTTTCTCACCCCTTAATTTTAATTTGTTAGATATCATCCTATCATATTCAACTCACACCTGTGTCCTCTATCTATATATACTCCTCCCAACTGCCCTTAATAATGAGAAAGTTCTTATGAGTTACAATTATCATTTTCCCATGCAGGAATATAAAGTTTAACCTTATTAAGTTCCTTATGATTTTCCTCTCCTGTTTACCTTTTCATGCTTCTCTTGAGTCTTGTATTTGAAAGTCACATTTTCTATTCAGCTCTGGTCTTTTCATCAGGAGTACTTGAAAGTCCTCTATTTCATTAATATCCATATGGACTAGAACATAGGTCCAGATTTCTCTCTGACTCTTACATATGACCTGGAGTCAATATTTAACTTCCTTCATTCCTTTGGCATTCTGCTGGTTTATTCTCAAAATGATGTATTTAAATACATAAATAAAATACATAGGGAAAGTACAAATTATATCAACATAGTTATCAATTTTTATAAAGTTCACGAACCCCTGCATTTTTTAAGATTGTCTTCGTCTCCGTACACTGTGACTTCAGTAGATTTCTATACCATGATACCTCTAATCGAGCAATCCCTACCTCCCCCTTCATAGGAACCCTGGACTGTGCCCCTGAAACCATCCCATGCTATGGTAACTAAGTTTTCACCTTATCTTTTTCATAACTAGGCATTTATGCCCTTTCTCAACCATCTTCACATGATGTCACATAACTTATAACATTTTCCTTCTTTCTGTCTCTCTTTTATGTGTTGTCTACTTCTGTTCCTCTGTAAGTTTTTTGAGGACAGGGACTATCTTGTTTAATTTCTTTTTTTTTATCTATCAGTAAACACAGCATTTGGCCCATTGTAATTGCATAAGAAATATTTTATCTAACTACCTATCTATCTGTCTGTCTATCCATCCATCCATCCATCCATCCATCCATCCATCCATCCATCCATCCATCCATCCATCCATCCATCCAATCTTTCTATCTATCATTGTCTATCTATCTATCTATCTATCTATCTATCTATCTATCTATCTATCTATCTATCATCTATCTATCTATCTCTTAGACCAGGAAATAGGGATTATTTACCCACTTGGTTTCTAGGGGGAAGTTCTTAGGCCAAATATTTCAAGTAGCCAGGTATCTTATGTAGCAGGTTCTACAGTGTTTTAAGACAGGGATCTGCAAACTATGGCCAACGGGGCAAACCAAGCCCACCATGTGTTTTTGCATAGCACATGAGGTAATTTTTTTTTTGTATTTTAAAATACATTATACATTAAATACTTTATTTAAAAATAATCTGTCGGGGCGGAGCCAAGATGGCAGAGGAGAGGCTGTGACTCCCACAAGTTCCAGATAAACTCGTCCATTCACGCCCAAATAATGCAGTAAAAATCAAAACCCAGAACAGCCTAATGCACATAAGAACAGAGTGAGACTGTTTCTCCGCAAAAGAGGGCAATTCTGATCACCTACTGATCAGGCTGAACAGCTCAGCACACGCTTCGGACCCAGCCAGGGACAGTGCTTCCAGCACATGTCAGAGTCTTCAGCACCAGCAGCTTCTGAGGCTCCGATCGCGGACTGGTGAGGGGGTTCGGAGGTAGGCCGGGGTGAAGTGGAGGCAGTATCTACTGGAGTTGGGGCAAAGTGCCCTGGGTCTGAACCAGTGGGCTGAATCG
This sequence comes from Dromiciops gliroides, assembly GCF_019393635.1. NCBI lineage: Eukaryota > Metazoa > Chordata > Mammalia > Microbiotheria > Microbiotheriidae > Dromiciops > Dromiciops gliroides. Next base: position 221,245,309 of record NC_057862.1, on the reverse strand, counting down.
AGTGGTGGTGGCCCAGTGGGGGAGGGGTAAAAGCACGCCAAGCTTCCAACCATAGAGAATCAGAGCTCAATCAGACTTCTGTTTCCGGGTCAAAGAGAAAGCTGCTGTGATTACTCACAAGCCAGGCAGGCTGAGAAGAAGCCCAATCACCCCCTGGGCCACGCTGTACGAATGGTGTGTCCGGGCAGCAGCGCTACACTTTAAGGAGTAAAAAGCCAAGAAACAGTAAGCCAGGATGAGTAGGCAGAGAAAGTAGAAGACCATTGAAAACTTCTTTGGGGGAAAGGTAGACCACAATACATCCTCAGAAGAAGAAGATAATAATAGGTTCAAAGCTCCAACATCCAAAGCTTCCAAGAAAAATATGAACTGGTCTCAGGCCATGGAAGCTCTCAAAAGGGACTTTGAAGAGAAAGTAGATAGAATGAAGATGTAGAGAAAGAGAGGAAGGAATGGAAAGAGAAATGAGAGCAATGCAGGAGAGTCATGAGAAAAAAGTCAACAGTTTGAAAAGCCAAATGGAAAAGGAGATTAAAAAACTGTCTGCTGAAAATAATTGCCTAAGAATTAGGATTGAACAAATGGAAGCTAGTGACCTTTTGAGAAACCAAGACACAGTAAAGCAAATCCAATTGAATGAAAAAATAGAGGGCAATGTGAAATATCTCCTTGGAAAAACAGCTGACCTAGAAAATAAATCTAGGAGAGATAATTTGAAAATCATTGGACTACCTGAAAACCATGACCAAAACAAGAGTTTAGACATCATCCTCCAAGAGATTGTGAGGGAAAATTGCCCTGATATTCTAGAAGCAGAAGCTAAAATAGAAATTGAAAGAACCCACCGATCACCTCCTGAAAGAGATCCCAAAAGGAAAACCTCCAGGAACATTATAGCCAAATTCCAGAACTCCCAAGTCAAGGAGAAAATATTGCAAGCAGCTAGAAAAAAGAAATTTAAATACTGTGGAGCTCCAATAAGGATAAAGCAAGATCTAGCAGCTTCTACATTAAAGGACTGGAGGGCATGGAATATGATATTCCAGAGGGCAAAGGAACTGGGACTACAGGCAAAAATCATGTACCCAGCAAAACTAAGCATCATCTTTCAGAGGCAAACATGGAACTTCAAGGAGAAAGAAGACTTTCAGGCATTTGTTATGAAAAGACCTGAACTGAATAGAAAATTTGACTTTCAAATACAAGACCCTGGAGAAGCATAAAAAGATAAACAGGAAAAAGACTTCATGAGGGATATTAATAGATCAAACTGTTAACATTCCTATATGGGAAGATAATACAGAGGACACAGGTCTGAACTGAATATGAAGGGATGTTATGTTTTGTTCTTTGTGGGGTGTCTTATGTATGGGGCCGGATTTGGCCTTGGGGCCTCCTGGGTCCAGGGCTGGTGCATTGTCCACTGTGCCACCTAACTAACCCATAATGACATCCTTAAAATAGGGTTGAGGTGTAGGAGAAATAAACTGGGGGAGGGGGAAGGGGAGAGATGGTCTGGGGAGAGGTTGTTCACATGAAGTAAACAAGAAAAAAGCTTATGGAGGGGAGGGGGAGAGGGGGAAGGAATTGGGGAGTGATTGAACCTTAATATCATCAGAATTGACTCAAAGAAGGACTAACATACATACTCAAGTGGGTATAGTAATATATTGTGCCCTGAGGAAGGGGAGGGAGATAAGGGGGGGTGGGGAAGAGGGGAAGGAGGGAAGGGCACATTCTGGGAGAGAGTAGTAAAAAGCAAAATACTTTCAAGGAAGGTGAAGATGTTTTGCATAACGGCACAAGTATGAAATATTGAATTGCTTGATTTCATAGGGAGGGTTGAGGAGAGAGGGAGGAAGAAAATTTGGAACATAGAATTAGCTCAAAGACCTTAAACTCATCAGAGTTGGCTCATGGAGGGAATAACACTCACACCCAGTTGGGAGGAGTAATCTATTTAACCTTATAGGAAAGTATGAGGGGAAGAGGATAAGGAAGGAAGGGTGAAAAAAAAGGTAGTGCAGAGTAGGGGAGGGGACATTCAGAAGTAAAATACTTTTGAGGAGGAATAGTTTAAAAGAAGATAGAAAATAGAGTAAATATCATGGGAAGGGAATAGGATGGAGGGAAATAGTTATGATGACCTTGCTGGGCTAATATGAAGAAAATTATTTGTCAAGTTTAAGGTACATTATTTAGGTTATGATGAACAGGATACTATTAGAAAAACCTGGAAAGACCTACATGAACTGAAGCAGAGTGAAATGCACTGTATACAAAATAACAGCAATAGTGTAAAATGATCTGCTGGGAAGCATGTGGTTATTTTCAGCAAGGCAATGGTCCAATATAACCCTGAAGGACTTATGAAAATGGCAATCCATCTACAGAGAAAGAAGTGATAGTATCTGAAAATAGATGGAAACACATTTTTTTTTTCTTTTCTTTTTTGGTGAGGCAATTGGGGTTGGGTGGCTTGCCTGGGGTCATTCAGCTGGTGGGTGTTGGGTGTCTGGGGCTGGATTTGGGCTCGGGTGCTCCTGGTTCCAGGGCCGGTGCTCTGTCCGCTGTGCCACCTAGCTGACCCTGGAAACACATTTTTAAAAAAAAATGTTTTTTCTCTTTGACAATTCCTCAGTCTGAAGTTTTGGGAGTTTTTTGACTGTTTTTTTTCTCACAACCTAGCTAATGTGGCAATGTTTTCCATGACTACTCATGTATAATTTATTTTGAAATGCTTGAGTTCTAGTGGGTGGGGGGTGGGAATAGAGGAGGAAGAGAAGTTGGAACAATTTTTTTTAAATTGATGTTAAAATTTGTTTTTACATATATTTTGGAAAATAAAATTCTATTAAAAAAATAATCTGTCAACCCTTATCATGGTGTTAGTGTAATAAGTATAATATCATGCACAGATAGGAGCATTTTGGAGGCCTTACTATCCCTAGGAAATCTCTTTTCAGTCTGAATTCTACAAAGCATTTCTTCTATTTCTCCAGCATGGTTTAAATGGATATAGAGTTAAATGTGAATTTATGAAGGCATTAATTCAAATATCAGCTTTGACAACAGTGGGCTACTGTGACCTTGAGCATACACTATGCTAAGGAACTCTAAGAATATAAGTCATAGACCAGATGCTGACATGTATTGGTAGAAAAAGTTTGGATTATTTTTTGTTCCCACTCAGTATTTCCCTGTTCACATGAAATCATTGGTCCAATGAATACAACAACAACAAAAAAATAGTTCAGATTAGAGTTGTTCTAATTGCTTACCAAACATTTCTGTATTTGTCTTTTTTTCCTCTACATTTGTATTCCTTTTGATCTTTCCTATGCCACTGATCTGACTATACATAGCTGATTCGGGAAAGACACCCACATCACTAATGAATAATTTACTATCTGTTAAAATATAATCAATTTCATTTATTAATATTGTTCAGAGCTTGACATGTCCAGTGTCTTCTTTGATTCTTTTGCTGAGGAAAATATTATAAATGTCTCATAAGCATGAGGCTTTAATGTAGTCTAAAATCTTTGGTCTCTCTAATTCTTGATTTATGATCCATATTTTCCTACATATTTTCTGCTGTGCTAGCTTATTCTGATCATTGAATTGCAGTTACTTAATACAAAGCTATGTATCGATTTAATTTGGAGGGTATTATCAAATTTATTCAAGTGTTTCTTTACTTTGTCTTCTTCTGCAACCAATGGTGCATAAATTGAAATTAGTTACATGATGGACATTTTGCAAATTCTTATAAAAACTGCACTATGAGATGATTTACTCTTCATGAAATCATATTCCTTGTTGTCTTTGGAGATATGATAAAAAAGCCCTTTATCAAATAATTTATCTGCCTCTCCAAAGAGAAACAATGAGTCACCTTTGCATGTAGCTGCAACTTTTTTCTGTCTACTTGTTTCATTGATGGCAAGAATTTAACAATTGCTGTGATTGTTTACTAATCTGTCTACCTGTTACATATTGGACCACTATTGTATATTTAGTGTACAAAAAGTTAAGTTAATGCTTCTATTTAGTCTAGAAAATATCTGATTTGTCGCATCCTATGCTATATTTTCTGTTATTCTGACACCATGACTGAGAGCCATTTAGTATTTTTCTTTGTTTCCTGAGTTCCCAAGGTCAAGAAATTGATTTCCAAGTACCCACATGAATGGTGGTCAGTTTCTATACCAAGGTAGATTGGTCCTCAGAAAACAGATGTGGTTTGTGCCTGAAAATATATTAAAAGATGACATAGCCTTCCACTCTACTTCCATGACTTTCCAGAACTGATGGCCACCTCCTTGCTGTAAAGAGTCATTTGAGGAGGACTTTGTAAAAGTGGGAGAACAGAGAGGCAGAAGAATTAAAAATAAAACAATGAAACAGGAATATTTACTCTTCTAGATTGTCTAGAACATAGAATGTATGAAGTAGATTAGTATTTTGTATTACTGCAAAAGTTTTTCAGAGTTAGATTGTAGAGATTCTTAATAACAAAGTTTAAAAGTTCTTGTTTTTAATCTTATTGGCAGTAGGGAGGTATGGTTTTTGAGGATTATAAAGTTGTCCTTAAACTTGGAAAGGAAAAATTCCATCTTTATTTCAATAATACTGGTTTCACAGGTGGCAGCTAGGTGGCACAGTGGATAAAGCACCGGCTCTGGATTCAGGAGGACCTGAGTTCAAATATGACCTCAGACACTTGATGCTGACTAGCTGTTTGACCCTGTACAAGTCACTTAACCCCCGTTGTCCCACAAAACCAAAAAAACAAAAAAATAATACTGGTTTCATTTGTAATCTTTATTTTGTGAATCAAAATATATGTAAATATGTGTATGTTTATATCTATATATTTAGATCTTGATCTGTATCAGGACTGATTACATATGTATAAACACACACATAAATGTGTGTGTGTACAAGAGAATCCAGATAAAAGCATATGTATGTGTACATGTATGCATGTATGTATTATGTATCCATGCTTATGTGTACATATGTATATCTGAGCAGCAGTCTATAGGCTTCACCAGGCTTCCAAATTGATCTCTGTAGGGATGTTCTAGAAAACAGTTAGCAGCTGGATCTTAAAAGAAAACAAACAATAACCAAATATACACACACACACACACAGTAGGTGTAACACACTTTGGAGTTTAATTGGCACAAAAAAAATTTTGCATTATTTTCTTAAATCTTAATCTTTAATCTTCAATCAATAAAACAATAAATCCAGTCCTGATTTGTACAATTTGCAATTTTTTAGTGATTTGAATTCTATTTTAAAATTTTAATAAATATCTTTATTTAAAATTTTGAGTTTCAAATTCTATTCCTCCTTCCATCTCCCTCCCCGCAAGTTGGCAAGCATTCAGACATAGGTTATACATATACAATTATTTAAAACATTACTCTAGGGGGGCAGCTAAGTGGCGCAGTGGATAAAGCACCGGCCTTGGATTCAGGAGGACCTGACTTCAAATCCAGCCTCAAACACTTGACACTTACTAGCTGTGTGACCCTGGGCAAGTCACTTAAACCTCATTGTCCCACAAAAACAAACAAATAAAAAAAGTGATATCTTTAAAAAAAAAAAACATTACTCTATTTGTCATTTTTATGGGAAAATTCAAAAGCATAAAATGAAAGAAGGGAAACAAAGAATAGTGTGCTTCAGACTTTGTTCAATCAATGTCAGTTCTTTCCTTGGAGGTGTAGAGTATGCTTCCTCATTAGTCCTTTGGGATTGCCATGGATCATTACATTACAATAGGTAAGTCCTTGTTCTGCTTACTTCACTATACATCAGTTGATATAAGTCTTTCCAAACCTTTCTGAAGTAACCCTGCTTGTCAGATCTTACAGCACAATAATATCCCCTTACAATCATAAACCACAGCTTATTTAGCCATTCCTCAGTCATTAGGCATTCCTTTGATTTCCCATTCTTAGAAGCCACCACAGAAAGAGCTGCTATAAATATTTTTGTAGAAATGTGGTTATTTTTTTTTCTGTTTTGGGAGATGTCTTTGGGATATAAACCTAGTGGTAGTATTGTTAGATCAACAGGTATGCAGAGTTTGATAGCCCTTTGGGCATAGTTCCAAATTGTTTTCCAGAATGGTTCGATATATTCACAACTCCATCAATGGTAGATTAGCATCTCAGTTTTCCCACATCCCCACATTTCCACATTCCCACATCCAACATTTTCCTTTTTGGTTATATTTACCACTCTGATAAGTGTGAGGTGGTACCTCTGAGTTGTTTTAATTTGCATTTCTCTGATCAATAGTGATTCAGAGTATTTTTTCATGATTGTAGATAGCTTTGCTTTCTTTGAAAACTGACTGTTCATATCCTTTGACCATTTACCAACCAGGGAATGAGTTGTATTTTTTATAAATTTGACTTAGTTCTATATATATTTGAGAAATAAGGCCTTTATAAGTGATATTTGTTGAAAAAATTATCTCCTAGTTTTCTGCTTCCCTTATAATTTTGGTTATATTTGTTTCATTTGTGCACAAGCTTTTCAATTTTGTATAATCAAAATTATCCATTTTATATTTTTAAATGCTCTCTATATCTTATTTGTTTTTAAATTCTTCCAATGTCCATAAATCTGACAGATAAACCATTTCATGCTCTCTTAATTTGCTTGTGGCATCATCCTTTATGTGTAAATCATATGCACATTTTTACTTTATTTTAGTATATGGTATGAGATGTTGGTCTATAGCTAGTTTCTGTCATACTATTTTTCAGTTTTCCCAGAAGTTTTTGTCATAAAGTCACTAGCTTCCATTTGTTCAGTCATAATTCTTAGGCAATTTTTTTCTTTAGAAAGCTTTTCCATTTGGCTTTTCAAACTGTTGCCGTTTTTCTCATGATTTTCGTGTATCATTCTCTACTCTTGCCATTTTTTTCTCTCTACCTCTCTTACTTTATCTTCAAAGTCATTTTTGAGCACCTCTATGGCCTGAGACCAATTCATATTTTTCTTGGAAGCTTTGGATGTAGGAGCCCTGATGGTGCTATCCTCTTCTGAGGGTGCACTTCCATCTTCCTTATCACTAAAGAAACTTTCTGTGGTCCACATCATTCTCTGTCTGCTCATCTTGCCTGCCTATTTCTTGACTTTTAACTCCTTCTTAAAGTGGGACCCTGATTCCAGGTTGCATTATCCCAAGCTTCAGGGGGTCTCAGGTGGTAGATTTTAAGGAAGGGCAGGTTCTTCACTTGCATGGCCTATGCTCTGGTCTGTAAATAACCTCAGGCCAACTTGCTAATTACCTAGGCAACAAAATTTTGTTTGCTAAGGTTGTTAGCTCCAACAAGCCTGCTCCCCTCCCCAACCTGGGCTGCTGACACTTAAGATTTCTTCCTGGTTCTCTGCTGGGATAGAACAACCAAATTCCATCTCAGCTCCTACAGAAACCCCTGTAATCTTCCCCCCGGCCAGCCATTAAGCCTTCTCACCAGATCATGAACTTAGTCACTGCAGTTGATTTGTAGGCTATGAGGTAAATTTCTCTGGCACAGCCTGCCTGAAGCTGGATCTGTGTAGGTGCGAAGAGCAGGGTTGGACTCCACTCAGAAGTTTTTGTCAAATAATAAGGTTTTGTCCCAAAATCTTGTATCTATGGGTTTATCATATAATAGATTACTAGAGTAATTTACTATAGTGTAATTTATACCTATTCTATTCCACACTTTCTCAGCCAGTACCAAATTGATTACCACTTTGTAAAACAGTTTGAGATATGGACCACCTTCTTTCACATTTTTTTATTGATTGCCTTGATATTCTTGAACTTTTGTTCTTCTAGATGAATTTTGTTATCTTTTTCTAGTTCTATGAAATATTTTTGATAGTTTGTGTGGTATGGCACCAAATAAATGGATTAATTCAGGTAGGATTGTCATTTTTATTATATTGGCTTAGCCTACCTATGAGCAATTAATATTTTTCCCACTGTTTAGATCTGACTTTATTTGTTTGAAAAGTATTTGTAGTTCTGGTCATATATTTCCTGGGTTTGTCTTGATGGGTAGACACCCAAGTATTTTATATTGTCTACAGTTATTTTAAATATAATCTCTCTTTCTACCTGTTGCTGCTTAACTTTGTTAATAATATATAGGCATGCTGATGATTTATATGGATTTATTTCATATCCTGAAACTTTCCTGAAGTTGTTAATAATATCAAGAAATTTATTAGTTGATTATGATTTTCTAAGTATAAAATCATATCACCTGGGGCAGCTAGGTGGTGCAGTGGATAGAGCACCAGCCCTGGAGTCAGGAGGACCTGAATTCAAATCTGGCCTCAGACACTTGACACTTACTAGCTGTGTGACCCTGGGCAAGTCACTTAACCCCAATTGCCTCACTAAAAAAAAAAAAAAATTAAAAAAATCATATCACCTGCAAAGTGATAGTTTTGTTTCTTTATCACCTATTTTAATTCCTTTGTCTTTTTTTTCTTATTGCTATAGCTGACATTTCTAGTACAATACTAAATAAGAAATCATAATGGGCATCCCTGCTTCAACTTTTATTGTATTGGGAAGACCTCTAGCTTATTCCCATTACAGATAATATTCTCTGATAATTTTGTGGTTTTAAGGTAAACTCCTTTTATTCCTGTGCTCTCTAGTGGTTTAATGGGAATGGGTACTGTATTTTGTCAAAGGCTTTTTCTGCACCCATTGAGATAATCGTATGATTTCTGTTGGTTTTGTTATTTATCAGTTATGCTGATAGTTTTCTTAATATTGTACCAGCACTGCATTCCTGGTATAAATCCCACCTGTTCATAGCATAGAATCTTTGAGATATATTGCTGTAATCTTTTGGTAATTATTATATTTTTAAAATTTGCATGAATATTAATTAGGGAGATTGGTCTATAATTTTATTTCTGTTTTTGCTCTTCCTGGTTTGGATATCAGCACCATATTTGTCTCATAAAAGGAATTTGGTAGGACTTCTTCACTTATGTTTTCCCCAAAATAGTTTACATAGTATTAGGATTAATTGTTTTTTAAATGTTTAGTAGAATTCACTTTTGAATCCATCTCTTCCTGGAGATTTTTTCTTAGGAAGTTCATTGATGGCTTATTTAGTTTCTTTTTCTAAATTTGGGTTATTTAAGTATTTTATTTCTTCTTCTGTTAACCTGGATAATTTATATTTTTGTAGATATTCATCTATTTCATTTAGATTGTTAAATTTATTGGCATATAATTAGGCAATATAGTTCCTAACAATTGTCTTAATTTTCTCTTCATTGGTGATAAGTTCACCTTTTTCATTTTTGATATTAGTAATTTTATTTTCTTCTTTCCTTTTTAAAATCATATTAACCAAGGGTTTTTCTATTTTATTGCTTTTATTTTCATAAAACCAGCTTCTAGTTTTATTTATTATTTCAATTGTTTTCTGACTTGCAATTTTATTAATCTCACCTTTGATTTTTAGGATTTCCAGTTTGGTGTTTAATTGAGAATTTCTAATTTGTTCATTTTGTAGTTTTTTTAGTTGCATACCCAGTTCATTTATATATTTTTTTCTCTATTTTATTGACGTAAGCAGTTAGGGATGTAAAATTTCCCCTAAATACTGCTTTGGTTTCATCCCACAAATTTTGATATGTTGTCTCATCATTGTCATTTTTTTTAATGAAATAATTGATTGTTTCTATGATTTGTACTTTGACTCCTTTTTTTTAGGATAAGATTATTAAATTTCCAATTGATTTTAAGCTCTCTTTTAATTGTCCATTATTGAATGTAATTTTTATTGCATTATGATCTGAAATGGATATTTTTACCATTTCTGCTTTTCTGCATTTAGTTATGAGGTTTCTACATCCTAATACATGGTCAATTTTTGTATAGATCTCATGTACTGCTGAGAAGAAGGTATATTATTTTCTAGTCCCATTGAATATTATTTAGAGATCTATTATAACTGTTTTCCAAAATTTTATTCATTTCATTCGTTTCTTTCTTATTTATTTTTTGGTTAGACGTATTCAGTTTTGAGAGGGTATAGTGAAGGTCCCACACTAGTATAGTTTTATTTTCTCATGTAACTCAACTTCTTCAAAAATTTAGATGCTATATCATTTGGTGCATATACATTAAGTATTGATGTGATTTCATTGTCTATGGTGCCTTTCAGCAAGATATTGTTTCCTTCTTTATCCCTTTTAATTAGATCCATATTTGCTTTTGCTTTGTCTGAAATTATGATTGCTACCCCTGCATTCTTTTTTGTTTGTTTGTTTTTTGTTTTTTGGTGAGGCAATTGGGGTTACGTGACTTGCCCAGGGTCACACAGCTAGTAAGTGTCAAGTGTCTGAGGCCAGATTTGAACTCAGGTCCTCCTGAATCCAGGGCCAGTATTCTATTCACTATGTCACCTAGCTGCCCCTACCCCTGCATTGTTTGCTTCAGCTGAAGTGTAATCTAGCCCCTTATGTTTACCCTGTGTGTAACTCTCTGATTCAAAAGTGTTTTCTTGTAATCAACATATTGTAAGATTTTCATTTTGAATTCATTCTCCTATCTGCTTCTGTTTAATGTGTGAGTTCATCCCATTCACATTCATACTTATAACTGTTTCTTTCCCTCCATGCTATTTTTCACTTGTTTATTCCCCCCTTACCCTCCTCCTTTTCCCTCCTCACAAGTGTTTTACTTCTGCTCACTGCCTTTCCCAATATCACCTCCCTTTTATCAGTCCTTTCTCCCCCTTTTATTAACCCCATCTCTTTTTCACTTTTTCATAGGGTAAGATAGATTTCAATATCCAACTTAATGTGTATGGTATTCTCTCTTTGAGCCAATTTTGATGAGAATAAGGTTAAGAATAAGGTTTGCCTACTACCCCAGCATCTTCTCCTGCATTATAATAGTTTTTCATGCCTCTTTTATATGGCACAATTTGCCCCATTCAATATCCCTCCTCCTTTTATACAATTTCTTTGTCACCCCTTTATTTTATTTTTGGGAGTATCATCCCATCAATGTCACCTTATAACCACAACCTCTGTCTTCAAATACTCTTTCTAATTGCTCTTATAAATAACAAATTTATTAAGACTTACAAATATTACTTTTTCATGTAGAAATATAAACAGCTTAAACTTTTTGCATTTCTTACATTTTTTCTTCTTCTTTTTCTTTTTTACCTTTTTATGTTTCCTCTGAGTCTTGTATTTGGAGATCAAATATTTTATTCCACTCTGCTGGCCTTTTAAACAGAAATGCTTGAAAGTCCTTTATTTCATTAAATGTCCATTTTTCCCTTGAAAGAGTATATTCAATTTTGCTGGGAAGGTGATTATTGGTTTTAAAACTAACTCCTTTGACTTCTGGTATATCATCTTCTAAGCCCTGTTATTCTTTAATGTAGAGGCTGCCAAATCCTGTGTAATCCTGACTGTATTTCCATGATATGAAAAGAAATATGAAAAGAAAAAAATTGGGGGGGGAGCTGTTTGCAATATTTTCTCTTATATCTGTAAGCTCTAAAATTTGGCTATCACATTTTCATTTTAGGGTCTCTTTCAGGAGTGATCAGTGTATTTTTTCAATTTCTATCTATTTGTCTTCTGGTTTTAATATATGAGGGCAGTTTTCTTTGATAATTTCTTGAAAGATATTGTCCAGGCACCTTTTTTTTTTTTATCATGGCTTTCAGGTAGTTCGATAATTCTTATATCATCTCTCCTAAATCTATTTTCTAAGTCAGCTGTTGTTCCAATAAGAAGTTTCACATTTTCTTCCATTTTATATATTTTTTTACTTTTTTTCATTTTGTTTTATAGTATCTAAATGTCTCAGAGTCATTAGTTTCCATTTGTTCAATTCTAATTTTTAATGAATTATTATCTTCAGCTACCTTTTCTACTTCCTTTTCCATTTGGCTAATTCTGTTTTTTAATGAGTTATTTTCCTCAGGGAATTTTTGTGTATCTTTTCCCAAACTATTGACTTTTTTTTTCATGATTCTCTTTCATTACTCTCATTTCTTTTCCAAATTTTTCTCGTACTTCTCTAATTTACTTTTTTTTTTTTTTTTGCAGGCAACGGGGGTAAAGTGACTTGCCCACGGTCACACAGCTAGTAAGTGTCAAGTGTCTGAGGCCGGATTTGAACTCAGGTACTCCTGAATCCAGGGCCGGTGCTTAACCACTGCGCCATCTAGCTGCCCCCTCTAATTTACTTTTAAAAGCTCTTGTTAAATTTTTCCAAGAATTCTTTTTTGGCCTGAGACCAAATTAAATTTTTCTTTGAAGTTTCACCTGTAGTCATTTTGACATTATTGTCCTCTAAATTTATGCTTTGATATTCCCTATCACCATAGTAACTTTCCATAGTCAAGCTTTTTTTGTTTTTTTTGTTTTTACTCATTTTATGCCTTTTTTGGTGGCTTGGTGTTTTTATGTGACACTCTTTTCCTGCACTGCCCCAAGTTTTATTTATTTATTTTTTGCTAAGGCTCTGTGTCATACGAGTGGCTTTCACAGGGCTTCAGGGTTTAGCTGCTTACTTTCTGTGTAGGGTAAGCTTTCCTTCTGATTGGTATTGGGAGGTTGGTCCTCCCTCTTTGCCTCCATTGGGGGTGGAGTTTAACTGCTGGCTGGTGCCTTACTGTGGGGTTATGATAATAACAAAGTCTTTCTGGTAGTTGACCCTGGAGGAGTGATTTTGTTGCTGGTTTGCCTTAGGGATGGTGACTTGCTGCTGGGTTGCTATGTTAATAGGGCCTTTCTGTTAGCATGCCCTGGAGGAGTAATTTTGTTGCAAAATTTCTCATGGGTTGAGTTCCTCTTGCTGGGTTTCTATGATTACAGAGTCTTTCTGCTACCAAGGCCAGATCTGCACAAGGGCTGGAGCCTCTTGATGCTGATTTACTATTTAAAAAAAGAAAGAAAAGATTCTCTTTCCTTGTAGACCCCAGTCACAGGATCTGGCTGTTGGCCAGCCTTGGGCAGGTCTTCACTACTGGCCAGCAGTGGGGTCAAGGCCTACTTTGCTGGTTTTCTGGAGGGCTGAACCTCACAGTGAACTGCCTCAGGCTTAGAGCCTTGCTGCAGGTTTCCTGCTGTGAAGTTGGCTGCTGCTGTTGCTTCTGCCACCTCCCTTGGACTTCAATTCCCTTCTACCCAGGTAAGATTGTTGTTGTTGTTGTTGTTTGTCATTCATTTTTGAAAAGGACCTTGACATCTGGAAGTGATGTCATGACTTACAGTGAATTGGATTTAAGTGAGGAATGGCTGTGCAAAGTCACCAAACTCACTCTCCTCCAGAATTATCTGGGTCCAGTGGCAAGATATACATCAGGATGACTGGAGAAGGCCCTGGATGTTTAAAGCAATTGGAGTTAAGTTATTTGTCCAGGGACACACAGCTAGTAAGTGTCATGTCTGAGATCATATTTGAACTCATGTCCTCCTGACTCCAGGGCCAGTGCCAACCATCTGCCCTACCTCCCTCCCCATTCAAGTTAGACTTTTCCTGCCCAGCTGGAAAGCTGCTTCCTTGTTCCTGGAGCTATTCTGAAGTGGTTTTCTGGTATTTTGGAGGGAAAATTTGGGAGAGCTTCGGAGGGTTCCTTCCTCACACCACCATCTTGCCACTGGAAGTCACATTTCCAATTTCATAAGTGTAAATGTTCACACTGAAAATTTAACAATCAGCTCTCATGAGCAGTGCTAGCTGGCTCCAGCATATGCCTAGTACCATGACTCAAAAAACACTAAGAACCCCTCTGTTAAGTTTTAATTGTAACGATTGGAATGACGCCACCTGCTGGATACTTACTGTAGAAGAGTTCTGCCCATGAAGTGAAGGTCTTTGAGGGCAAGACCAGGAGTCTCTTCTTTGGCGGGAGGAAGTGACTGCGGACTAGTGGGAGGAGGAAGGAAGAGACTGGCGCTGACTCTGGGGCTTTTTCCTGAGGACGCTGGTGGAGAGCGGAGCTAGAAATGTGCTCTCCCTTTAATAGTTAGGAATCTAGGCCTTTCTCTCTCTCTTTACCAAATTCTTATTCTCCTTAATAAATGCTTAAAAGTCTAACTCTTGCTAAAGCTTATAATTTATTGGCGACCACTCATTAGATATTTTAGACAGTTTAGCTAGAATTTTTGCCCTTAACAGATGGCTGACCACGAAGAGGAAAGCTAATCCTCAGTCTTCTGATCTTCTGGTTGGGTAAGAAATTTCCCCTCCCTCTCCCTTTAACTGCTAAGTACTGGCGTACTGGCTGTGTTTTCCCTTTAAATTTTTTCGAATGGACCTTTTAAACTCCCTAATTACCCTATTTTTGATTTTAGTCTGTTTAACCAGACAAATGGGAGATAAGATCATGTTAATGCTTTGTTTTTGTGGATTTTCTATTTTTCTTTTTATTTTTGTTAAAAGAGCCAGCAACTTACTCACACAAGGAAATATCTCTCCCTCTCCCAACCATGCTTTTTCAGAGAAACCTGAAGAGATTCCCACAGCTTTTCCCAGTTCTAACAGTAATTGTTGCTTTAATTTTGCATGCCTGGAGGCAATGACCCACCCTCTAGAAGCTTTTAATCCCCTAACTCCTGGAGGCAAAGTGGGGGAAGAGGAATCCAGGCCTGAGTTCAAAATCAAGTCTGATTCAAATTGCGCTGGTCCCTCCCCTCCTCTCCAAACCCCACCCTCTACTCCTCCCATGGCCAAGCCCATTGCTTCCCCTGCCTGGGAAGTCCAGAGAACTGATGCACATGCTCAACTTTCTCTAACTACATTTGCAGCTTCAGGCTCAGCCCTTCCCCAGCCTGGCTGTGCTTTTGAGACAATCTTAGAAAACTCTTTAAATTCCAGATATGCTCGTTTTGTTCATAATTTTGCTAACCTGCTTTTGTCTTTAATTAGTAATCTTATAAAGCATTTGTATGGTGAAAAGCCCGACAGACAATATAGAGGGGTTAAAGAAGAAAAACTTAAGCTGAATAAGAATGACAATCAACATAGTTCAAGACTCTGCTTCTTTTGCCATGGAAGGGTATATATTTTACAGAAATGTAGAAGTAAGCAGCAAGGTATTGATATGAGTATTGGGGATTTTAGATATCGGAATCAAAAGTGTTCTGAATTCATTCAGAGTATTAATGTCAGTTCAGAGGTTACATAGGATTTCTATGCTATTACATATACATTTTGAAATTAATGGTATGGGTTTATTTTCGTAGAGATTTTCCTGCTTTTGAGATTGCGTTTTATACTTAGTTTTTAAAACAAGGAGAATATTTGTAAAAGCTTTTTATAGTCATGTGATCAAGTTTATATTTTGTAATACTCTTATTAATATTAAGTTCATATTCATTTAGATTTCCCTAGTTTGAATTTCATTGTCTTTTATTATTCCACGTGTATTTTCTTCTATTCATTCATCTATCTAATTTTGAAACATGGTTTTGATTTCATAATACAATGTTAATTCTAGGAGTATTGTGCTCCCATATTCTGAGTTATTTGTTTTTGCTATTTTTTCTCAACTGATTATTTGATCAAACTCTTTAAAGCATTTCCCTGGCAAATTGTTTGCCATGGCAAGTGTAAATTGATTCTAGAAGTATTATTTTTGATAAGCATATTCCAAAAAAAAAAAAAAAAGAGGGGAACATTTGTAAAAGTTTTCTTTTTTTAAAAAAAAGTTTTCTTTGAGATTCTGTTGTGCTTTAACTTGTATTTAAATATGTTCTGATTTTTCACAAAAGTAATTGTATACTAAGTAAAAAAAAGGGTATTATTTGAAATTGTTGCATAATTATATATTTTGAGTCAAGACATATTCGCATTTTTTGCAATCATTTATTATCCTCAATTTTTAAATCCATATGAGACTTGGATTATGGGAACTTATCATTTAAGACATTAATTGCCTTTATTCTGAGTTATCAGATGCCAGTTGGCCAAGATGCCATCCAATCACAAGAGGAATACATGCAAGAGCAGACACTGAACTGTCACATGAGGGGAGACATGCATGAAGTCAAGGTATGGCCGAGGGAACGGCTTTTGACTAATGTTGAGGTTGGATTCTCTTGGTTTAATATTTTATTTTATTTTTCCCCACAATATTGTACAGATGGCTGGAAGTATTCATCCCACCCATCTCACTTCTACACCTGACTTCTATGCTCCCTCCTATATGCCTGATGCCATGGACATCTCAATCCCATGCATCTGATTAAGTCTGACTCAGTTTCCTCCAATATGTTCAGTGGCATGGACATATATTCCATCTACCTATTTTAAGCCTGGCATACTGCATGGACAGTACATATTGCTCAAGTGTGGGAATGCTCATATCCCATCATTTCTCTGTTCTTTTATGGTAACCCCCATAATTATCTCAGGTGTCATGATAAATACAGTGTTGAATTTGGCCTTGACACCTGTTACCAATTATATTAGATTTTTTAATTTCTCATAATGGCATGAGGATAATTAGGCAGATGATGCAAAAAGTGATAAAACAAAGATAAAAATTATTTTTAATAATTAATATCGCAGCAATTGTCTTCTCAATTACCCTCCATAAGGGGGGGACTATAGTAATATTATAATTTTAAAGAATGGTTCAATTTTTGTTTTATTATATGTTTCATGTGTAACAACTAAGATTCTGAATTCCCTTAGACATGTTTTTGAGAACTTTCATTGTTTGATTTGATTATTGACAAAGCTATTTTAAAGTTGTGTTAAGCTCAATTTTGTAGGAAATTTTCCTGGCTGATTACCAGCATCCACACATCAACCCCTGAAAAGACTTCCATTCCACGACTACACCTAGAGGACATCTGAGAAAAGACTTTCAGAGACTTTAAATGAACAGTTTTGATTTGTTGTTTTTGTTGTTTTTTTTTCTCTTTCTGTTATAATATACACCATCTGTAACATGTATTCTCTGCAGAGGCCCTCCCTTTGCAAGACTATTGTGCTCTCCCTTTAAGCGTCAGTTCATGAGGACAAAAAAAAAATCGCCCCTCTGGACAAAACTTTCCTCTCTTCCTTTTCTATATTGTTGTTCACATATTATTAGTTAGCAATAGTTATTATATTGTTTTTACTGTTCTGTCAAGGAAACATTTTGTTTCTTGAGGAACAACGGGGGGACTGTAACGATTGGAATGACGCCACCTGCTGGATACTTACTGTAGAAGAGTTCTGCCCATGAAGTGAAGGTCTTTGAGGGCAAGACCAGGAGTCTCTTCTTTGGCGAGAGGAAGTGACGCGGACTAGTGGGAGGAGGAAGGAAGAGACTGGCGCTGACTCTGGGGCTTTTTCCTGAGGACGCTGGTGGAGAGCGGAGCTAGAAATGTGCTCTCCCTTTAATAGTTAGGAATCTAGGCCTTTCTCTCTCTCTTTACCAAATTCTTATTCTCCTTAATAAATGCTTAAAAGTCTAACTCTTGCTAAAGCTTATAATTTATTGGCGACCACTCATTAGATATTTTAGACAGTTTAGCTAGAATTTTAGCCCTTAACATAATTAAATGAGGTCGTTTTCCTACTTTTCTATTCGCCAAGGTGAAGTGGTAAATACAGCAAGGAGATCACAGGCTATGATTAAATTAAGAAAGTGATTTTGTTATTAGTGGGAAAAATAGATTAGAAAAGGAACACAGGGTGGCTAGGTGGCGCAGTGGATAAAGCACTGGCCCTGGATTCAGGAGTACCTGAGTTCAAATCTGGCCTCAGACACTTGACATTTACTAGCTGTGTGACCCTGGGCAAATCACTTAACCCCCATTGCCCCACAAAAAAAAAAAAAAAGGAACACAGGAGATAAGAAGACTTTAGTTCAGGTAACAGGTAATAAGGGTCTTACCTAGAACAGTGAATGTGTAAATGGAAAGAAGGAGACAGATATGAACAAAAATATTATAGATGTAAACTGTTGAGTGCTTTAAATCAATTTTACTGGTATGGCCCAAGCCCCTCTCACAATTTCAGTCTCATATTGGAAAAGTACTCCTAGGATTACTCTTCCAACTTCGTGGTGCCTCATTTCTCCCTCTTTATTAAGAAATTTAAAAAATACTCTCATTTTATTGGTCTTACTGAAAAAAAAAATGGAATTGGTATCATATTGACTCTTTGTTTCAAATGATATTAGATTGAATCCTAAGGTTCTCTTGGCATTTGACTAGAGCACGGAACTCCCAATCTTACCCTTTGTTGTTCTCTGTGGTCATGGAAGCTATACACTCAGACTCACCTTGATTAAAACCCTTCTCCTTGTCCCTTTATGATGAACAACAGAGTGTATTAAAGCTATCTCTGTGTAGGATGACACTTTTTTATCTATACTCTCCTGTACTTACACAGAAAAAATAATAATTGGATCTAAGCGTGGGTGAGACAGAAGAATTCATAACATGTATGTATTCATGCATGCATGTACATATATATACATTACACACAATCACATATGTACATTGTATACATATACACAGATATTCAAATAGATATAGACATAAATACTCTGAAAGTTTCAAGCATGAAAAATCAAGTTAGGCCTCGGTCCAGTACTTAACTAACCTTTTTTCCTTTCCCTATCTACATTTGAAAAGTCAGACTGGGTATTTGGAAAGGTAACAAACTTAATTAACAATGATAGACTGAAGACCAGGCCTCCTGCATACTTCTTTTTTTTTTTTTTTTGACTGTGAAAAGGTAATTTTGACTCTCTGGTCTGAGTTTTGTCATCTGTAGATTGAAAGGGTTGGACTAGATGTTATCTGAGGTCTAGGCCATCCAGGAACATGAGCTTGGGAAAAGGGTTCAAAAATAGGAAGTAGAAGGAATACTCCTATTGGACCTTATCCTGAGGGGAATAATGGTCAAAGAGAATGTTCCCCCATCTCCTCAGAGCTACTTTCTACAAATAGCTATGCTCATGTCCCTTCCAGTTCTAACATTCTATGACCCCAGGATACCAGATCTAGAGCTAGGAGGTAGTTTAAATGTCATTAAGCTCATCTTTTTTTTTCTTTTTTCATTTTATAGGTGAAGAATTGAGTGCCAGAGGGGTTCAATGACTTGTCTAATGTCACAAGGTGACATGGCAGCTCTTGAAACAAGTCCCATGGTGCTATATCAAGTGCTTTTCCTATAGTACTAGAGTACCTTCTTAATCATTATATTATAGTAAGTGGAGAATTGACCCTTGAAACCAGGGATGTGCTAGTAAATGTTTAACAACTGTCTTTCCCAAAAAATGCTTTCAAGACACACTGTTGTTTTTTTTCTTTTTTCAATCTTAAGAGTATTTTTTCCAGTTACATGTAAAGACAATTTTTGACATTGTTTTTTATAAGATTTCAAGTTCCAAATTTTTCTCCTCTTCTCCCTTCCTTCCCTCCCCTCTCCCCAAAACAGAAAGCAATCTGATAAAGGTCATATATGCACAATCACATTAAACATATTTCTACATTAACCATGTTGTGAAAGAAGAATCAGAACAAAAGGGAAAGACCTCAAAAACCCAGAACAATAACAAAAAGTAGAAATAGTATGATTCAATCTGCATTCAGATTCCACCATTCTTTTTTTCTGGATGTGGAGAGCATTTTCTAACATGAGTCCTTTGGAATTGTCAAGATACACAGCTAAGATTAATCTGCATTATTAACATTTTCTACATGATTTTCTTATGTCTAGGAAATCTACAGAAAAATAAATCAAATCTTGATTTGTAGTATTTACCAGTTTTTGAGGTATAAATGCACACACTGAAATTTAACTATCAACCTCAGCTCAATTCCGATTGCCTCCAGCCCATTACTAATAATGATTACACTAAAGTGAAATCCCATATCAGTGAAGTAAAACTTCACTGTGTTTTCTGTGCCAGAGAAAAAGATCAAATGAATTTTAAAGTGTGAGAAAAATTAGGGCAAGATATAAGTTGAAACACTCGACCATATCTTATATTCAAACTATTTTGTTGTTGTTGTTGTTGCTGTTTGAAAGATGCTGTTTAATGTTCTAAAGATAGCTTTTGATTCTTTACCTATTTGGTTGTAACAGAGATCAGTAATTCACTGTTTTTATGAAATGCCTTCTACATGCTGGGCACTGTGCTAAGCTCTGAGGATACAAAGTAAGGGAAAAATAAAAGTCCCTGCTCTCAATAAGCTCATAGACTAGTGGGAGAAAAAACATGCTGACAACTATGTACAAATGGTATATTCAGTATAAATTGGAGACAGTCAATGGGGGAATGCACTAGCAATACAGGGAACTTTTTCTTTTCCTTGTATACATGCCCTTAGCACTAGTGGTTCCTGGGATCCTTGATTTTTAAGGGCATTCTTGAATGCCTCATTTTCAAACACTTTACTCAGGATTTGAAAGACCTCAAAGCTCATTTTTAAAATGCATTCTCTTTCATTTTAAGACTTGTTTTATGGGGGAAAATATATCCAAGCTACTTAATGCTTATGTTTAATGTCCAAATGTTACTTCCTGAAAGTAATTAGATGGTCAAGAAGCTTTTTCAGCTTTTTTCTCTCATTTAACAGCTTACTTTCCTTTTCAAAATGATGAAAAGAATGGGAGGAGGAATTCTTTTCTTGGCAAAAGGAGACAAAATTAAGCACTAAGATTATAATTTCATTCAAAACTCTTAGCCCATAATTTTTAAATGGATTCTAAACTATCTAATATAGGCTTTTCAATATTATTTATAACCTACTTATATATTATTGAAACTGTAATATTGTAAAAATATAGCAATTTCCTAGGTAAGAATGTCCAACTATCTCCTTAATTCAACAAGCAGTCATCCCTGCACCTTAATGAGAGAAAATTTCTTTGGTATGGTAAA
Organism: Dromiciops gliroides; assembly: GCF_019393635.1. Taxonomy (NCBI): domain Eukaryota; kingdom Metazoa; phylum Chordata; class Mammalia; order Microbiotheria; family Microbiotheriidae; genus Dromiciops; species Dromiciops gliroides. The sequence goes on along the minus strand of NC_057862.1, from coordinate 221,224,387 downwards.
GAAGAACCATGGTTAACTTAAGAAACAATTGTAAAGATTTTTCATGATAAAGGCTGAAATAATTAGCATTTTGGTCCATTTTCTTGCTTCAGTATACAATTGAGTCAAGAATCCACTCTCCTCCAGTACCACTTGTCCCAATTTTTCCATGGTATAATTCAATTTCAACCTTGGCTATGTAATAAAGGAGAAAGTATGGTACAGTTGAAAGAACACTGGATTTTCAGTGCAGGGTCCTGGGTTCAATTTCTGTCTATACTAGTAAACTTGGCCAAACCACATGATCTCACTGGGCCTAAATTTCCTAATCTCTAAAAATGAGGAAGTTGGTTTGGGTGATTTCTAAATTCCCTCCTAGTTCAAAATCCACGATCATATGAAAAGTCATTGTTTATCCTCCCCATCCAGAGGTGATTTCTCTCTCCTTTAAGCATGAACATGACTATACATCTTTTTTTTTATCATAAAAGTACTTTATTATTTTCCAATTACATGTAAAGATAGTTTTCAACATTTGTTTTCATAAGATTTTTAGTTCCAAATTTTTTCCCTCCCTCCTTTCCCAACCCCCTCCGCAAGACAGAAAGCAATCTGATATAGGTTATATATGTGGTACTTCTTTCAATGCCCTTTTACTATATACTTTGTATTGTAGTCAGGGGTTGTGTCAGTTAAACATTTGTTTAGCAGCAAACTTTCCTAAAAAAAATAAAGTATGACACCTTTTTAACTTTAATCTACATTATTATCATTTTCTCATCACTTTCTACAATCTACAAATAAACAAAACAAAAAAATCAATCCCTGATTTGTCGCATATGTTGATTGCTGAATTATAAATGCTGAAAATTTAACTGAAAATTTAACAATCAGCTTTCACCCTATGCAAGCAAGTTCTAGTACACCCCTGCTTATAGTTATATTTATACCTATCTTTGCTCCACTACTCTACTAGAAACATGAATTTAAAAAGATCTGTGAAAAGACCATTGGAACTGGTACTTTAAGGCCTATCTTTGAGCCCCAGTTGTGCCCCTTCCTAGATATATGATATTGAACTCTCAAAATAAGCACCTTCATTTTCATTTGAAAGCCATGGTGACCTTTCCAAAAATAAGTAATAATGTATACATGTTGATTTTCTTTTCTGTTTACCTTTTTCCATATAAAAAATTTAGTTGTTTAAAATAATCACAACAAGACAATAGCTAAGAACAACACTTCTATTTTCTAAGATAGTCATCTAGGGAAATAGTTCTCAAGGTGTCACCCCTCTTCTAAGACAATCACTAAGTGGATATATTGGCTTTTATTTTGGAAGTATGAGATCACTCGCCTCCTAGAAAGAAATGTTTTTTTTTAATAAATTATTTTATTATTCTGCCTTGCATAATTCAATAATTTACTTTTGTAATTCAATAATATTTGCAATTTTACTTTTACTTAGGAGGTTCTCTTTTGCTAAGCAATGCAAAAATGAGTTCTCCAGTGCTCCCCCTTCTACTGTGAGAAAGAAAAACAACACTAAAAATTCCTGTGATTACCTATGTTTTCTTAGTAAAAAGCTTTCTTTCAAACTAGTCTAAATCCAAAGCATGTGAGGAACAAACTGATGACTTTGCTGACTTAGATGGCTGTTTTACTTGTAGTTGCTAAAAGTAAATGAGTACCTTAGAGAAGCGGGAACTATCTTACCAAAGAATTTCCTGTACATATTATTATTTTTATGATTTTAGCCAGAAAAATCCCATATATAAGAATAAGGGATAATGTCCATACATACATTCATATAAAGTCATATATGTTATTATATTCTACCTTTACTCCCATTCTCCCCTACTCATTGGCTCCTTGTTCATCATTGAAGTGAAATTCCAAAGACTGGCATGACTTTGTTGCTTAACATAATGCTATGAGCTGAAAGGAATAGTGCCCTTTCTCCCATCCCTTCCATTTTGATTCAAGTAGGAGAAATAACTTTTTATACACTCTAGCTCAAGGATTACTAAATTTGGCTTCTGACCTCCTGAGATACAGAAGGTGTAGACCCTGGAAATCGGGAAACTTGACAGGACCCACAGAGCACATATGATGAAATGAAATTCTTTCCTCTATAATAAGGAAAGACCAAAGCACAACCTTTAAGCAGCTTCAAATTTCCAGGACCTGAATTCTAGCTATTGGCACTTAATATTGGGAGGGATGAGCATCAGGCCTAAATCCAGAGACCCTCTCCAGTTTTGGAAGAACACACCAATCTGAAAGGACCTTGGAGTCCATTTCTTCATCAGTCATGTTGTTGCCCATTGGAGATTAAGGGCCAGCTAATTGTATCCCCAAACTTCATCCAAATAATTTTTTCTTTGGAGGTGTTTTTCATTTTCTGAAGTGGCTATCTACCTATTACAATGAGACCCATTTTGAGTCTAATCACTGCTAAGGGAAGCAAAATACAATAAATAAACCTTAAATTCCAATTAAGTAACAGATTGTGGCATTGAATGGAAATGAGAGTTGGAATATTGAGAATGTGGGATAGAGAATCTATTAATCTAGTTTAGCTAAAACATATATTACAAGAAAAAGGAAAAAAAATATATATATATATGTGAAATAATCCTAGAAAGATAGATTGGACCCAGATTGTAGAAGATTATAAATACTAGGTTTTGGAGGTTTTGTTTCACTTGATTTTTTTTTCTAGAGACAATGAAGATTACTTATCATATGAGTATCATTATTGGTTCTGTCCCTTCAGAAGCTTACTTTGAATATTGTTAGAGGATTGATTAGGTCAGAAAGATATACAAAGCAGGGGAACCAATTGTCTATTATATAGTACAAGGAAGAGGTGATGAATGAGAGGAATAGCCACACACGTATATGTATGCATACATAGACATAGACATAGACATAGACATAGACATAGACATAGACATAGACATAGACATAGACATAGACATACAAATGTGCATGTACAGATTTATACATGCATGCAATGTGTACACATATGTGTATAAATATACATATTTACATATGTATGAAATATCATATATACATATTACATGTATGCAATTATACATCATGAAATTTATACAAATTATATTACACGTTAATGTATATTATTTCATATATACACATATATTACAATGTATATACACACTTTTCCATAGATATGTATATATACACATATATACACACACATATATATTTACACACAAGAGTGTGAATGCATTCATGAGACTTTTTTTTTTGTTTTTTTTTGTTTTATTTTTTGGTGAGGGTATTAGGATTTAGTGACTTACCTAGGGTCACATAGCTAGTTAAGTGTTAAGTGTCTGAGGCTGGATTTGAACTCAGATACTCATGACTCTAGGGCCAGTGTTCTATCCACTGCGCCACCTAGCTGCCCCCATGAGACATTTTAAAGGTAAAATGAATACTCTCTGACAAGTAATTAGATATATGGTGTGAGGAAGGGGGATGCTAAAGGATTACCTGAGATTTTGAACTTTAAGAATAATGGTATAATCAGTGTGTAATAAGGTTGTTCTCATGTAGCATGAGGAATGGTTCTCAGAGAAGCAAGAATAGGGATATAGCTCTAGAGTCTTCTTCACTCATGCTTCTCCAAAAGAGACTTCAATTCCTTCTATGAGGGGAAGTAGGAGTTGAGGACTAAGTTGGAGCCACACATTTCTTCTCAGATCAAGAGACTAGAATTATTTCTATCTGTTCCCTTGAATAGTATCAGTCTATAGGGTATAATGTAAGGTTCAAGCTAAACTCCTGATCTCTGTTACTTAACAAAGAAAAGAGGATTCTAAGCTTTATCTTCTAGTCTTGACTCCCAAACCAAATACCACACATATTGAATAGGAGGGGGAAGAACAAAACACTTATTCAAGTCAATAGTAGGTTAAAAATCAGAGAAACTATACATAGGAGAACATATTCTGGACAGTACAAATTGAAGGAGATCTCCCATTGGGAGAGAAATATTTCAGCTGAACCAAGAAAAAAAAATTTTCAGATCTCACCCAAGGGGAAAATTCCCCAGTTTCTAGTATATTAAACTTCTTAGTTTAAAAGGACATGACCACAGTTCTACATGTAGGTGGCATACCAGGTATTTTCTATTATGTTCCTGAAGAGAGGTTGGAATCTCTCAACTTCTCTCTCTTGATGCTGGAGGCCAAAAGACAGAGACTGAAGAGAGAATCTTTTATCTCTTGCCAACTCTGTCCCTCCCCTTATGCAGGACTAGGCACTGATCTCTACCAATGAAGAGAGATCCCCATACCAATGGGCTTTAGGGCTCAAGTTCCAAAGGTAATTTGGTAAGTTCTGTAGAAGAGACAGGGTTGTTGTTGTTCTCATTGTTGCTTGCAAGGGGAGATAGTTTTTTTTTTTTAACATATTGAAGTCAAGATAATGATGACACATCTTTGTGAAGTTGCCCAGAAAGTTATGAACAATGTGAGAATACAATTAAAGAGTCAGCCAGGTAGCAAATTGGATAAACCATTGGACCTGGAGCCAGAGAGAACGGAGTTCAAACCTGGTCTCAGAAACTTAATATCTGAGTGGTCCAGGAATATTCACTTGAACTCTGCCTGCCTGTTTTCTCTTTTGGAAAATAGGAATCATACTGGATCCTACATACCTCCAAGGGTTGTTGTGAGGATCAAATGAGGTAATATTTGTAACTGCTACTGGCACATAATAGGAACTTAATAAATGGTTGTTTAAAATTATTACTGAGAGACATCATGGTGGGATATGCAGATGTAGTAGTCATTTGTATAACTATTATTATTGAATCTTTACAACTGAATGAGATTACCAATGGAGAATATCATAGTATAAAAGAATTTCATAATTGGAAGTAAACTTGGTGGTCATATTGTTCAATCTATAATCAGAAAGAATTGCTTCTACCACATCCTTGGTAAATGGTCATGAAACCTTTGCTTAAAGAACTCAGATGAGGGATAACACATTATCTCACAGGGCAGCTAACTCTAATTTGGGGAACTCACATCATTAAGAAGTTATTCTCAACAGCAAATCTTAATTTCCATCTTTGCAAACTACTGTTCTTTACTCCTAGTTCTGGCTCCCAGTGCCAAACAGAACAAATCAAACTAATTTTCTATGACAGCCCTTCTAAGCCTGAAGAGAATGATTTTGTTTCATCCTTTATTTTCCATGTTAACTAAGCTCAGTCCCTTCAACAAATCTTAATATGTCATGTATTCAAGGCTCTTCACTACCTAGTTGTCCCCTGTATTTTCTCCAGTTGTCAATATTATTCATAAAATATAGCACAGACTAAACACACTATTTCAAATAAGGTCTGAATAAGGAAGACTACAGGGGAGCTATTGTCTCTTTACTCCTGTAATGTATTCCCCTCTTCATGCTTCCCGATATCACAATAGCTTTTTAACTGCCATATTATATTGTTGCCATATCATATTGAGCTTGATGCTCACCAAAATCTCTAAATTTTATACACTTATATACAAACATAGATATATACATACACAGATACATACGCATGCATAGATATAAATTATATATAATTAACATATAGATTGATATATATCCAGATATATAAATATATGTTTTATATAAAGATACAACATATGTATACAAATACATATATTTGTAATGACTAGATAAAGATATCAAATGTTTTATTAAAGTTTGGATACATTGTTTCTTTACATAATACATGTATACACACATGTGTATTTACCATGCTTCCTGCATCTTGTACTTGTGAATTCCATATTTTAACCAAAGAGTAGTATTTTACACTTATCGTTTTTGAATTTCTTATTAGTCTTCCCAGTGTTCTTTTTTCTTCTTTTCTTTCCTTCCTTTCCTCCTTTCCTTCTCTCTTTCTTTCTCTCTCTCTTTCTTTCTTTCTTTCTTTCTTTCTTTCTTTCTTTCTTTCTTTCTTTCTTTCTTTCTTTCTATTCTTTTCTTTTTTTAACCTATCATTTAATACATTAACTATTCCTCCTGGCTCTATGTCATCTGCTATTTGATAAGTATATGAAGTCACTGGAAAAAATGTTAAACCGAGCAAGGCCAAGCATGGATCCTTGGGGCCCTCCATTGAACACCTTACAAGTGAACACCAGTCGATTAATGACTAATCTTCACTCAGCAAATCAGTTCTAAAATGACCTAATTGGGCTGTCATCTAGTCTGTAGTCTACATCTCTACATTTTCTTGCAGAAGAGAAGCATGATAAATGTTAACAAATGCTTTACTAAAGTCTGAACAAATTACATCTACAGCATTCCCCTGATCTACCAGTTAAGTCAACTTGTCATAAAGGAAATAAGGCTAGTCTAGCATGACCTGCTCTTCAGTCAATCTATCAATCAACATTGATTAAATACTTACTATGTCTCAGGCCCTGCTGATAACAAATATAAAAACAAGCTAATCTCTGTCACTGATGTGTTTATGTGCTATTGACAGGATATACAGGCCATATCACAAGTAAATAAGTACAAAAATATATGAAGTAAATATATATATATATATATATATATATATATGAAGTGAATAGGGATAGGAACAGACATTAGTTCTGTGATTTCATTAGTACAGCTATTCCTAGCTGACAGTTTTGATACATTATGGGTTGGCATAAGAAATTAAATGGGAATTTTGGGAGAGTTTTGTGGAAGTCATAGACAACATGTGAAGGCCAGCAGATGATATAGAAAAAGTTTAGAAGTTCAGAAATGCATAAAATATATGTATAGTATTATGTAATATCAGCACAAGTTTTATAATAAGGTACTATAAACACCCCATAAAAGAAAAAGAAAAAAAAATCAGACTTCTCTAGTTTGAAAAGAGGGTCAAAAATGTTATGCAAATTTTCCAGATCATGAAGGTGCTATGCCCCTAACCCCCACAGTGTGGAAGGAATTACTGTATAAGAGATTCTATAATGAGGAAAATCTCTCTAGCCATGAAGATTGGCACCCTCTCTGCAAATTAACAACTTAAAGATCTTTCTATGTGTTTTCCTAAAAGTAAATGCTATTCCACCAGTTTTGGCAGTAAGCATTATTATTAATGTTAATGTATTAATTAATTAATTAATTAATGTATTAATTAATTAATGTATTAATTAATGTAATGTTAATGTATTAATTAATTAATTAATGTATTAATGTATTAATATATACATACACACATACACACCGTGTGTGTGTGTGTGTGTGTGTGTGTGTGTGTGTGTGTGTGTGTGTGTGTGTGTGTGTGAAAAGGATTGACTGTGTGTCTCCCTAACTTCCCTGGGTCTCAGGCCATGTGGTAGAGAAAGCAATGAGAAACTTTCAGCATGGCAGTTAGCTTGGACAGGAGAAAAGCCCCAAAAGACCTATGCTGTCTTGTTATCTCAGGTATCAACAAGTAGTAACAAGTGGTCTCAAGGAGAGCCAAGAAAATTCAGAAGACCTACAAGCCAGAAAGCGAGGGAGAGAGAGAGAGAGAGAGAGAGAGAGAGAGAGAGAGAGAGAGTGCTCCTGACCTTTTCCAAGAGGTTTTATCCTGTTCCCAAAGAGGCAGGTCATTATGCATTTATCAAAGCTAATTGGTTAGCATCATTCTATTTCATTGGTTGACATGACTTGAGGGTGGGCTACTTTAAAATGAACTCTACAGATGATATCAGGGAGAAGTATTTAAAAGACACTCACTCTTTTGCTTAAGGCAAAGACCATCATCTAGGTGTGGTTTGATCTCATAAGTAGTCCCTCACCCAGCTAGACAAAAGAGTCCTTATTTCTTTTGTTCCCTTGGATTTGTCCCAGAGAAGGAAAACAGGATTTTCTGCTTGTATGGGGGAGATAAAATGACTGGTCTCTAGGTCCCCCAAGAAATTCATCATTAATCATTATTTTCTCACATCTAAAGCCCAGAAAAGGTAAATCACTTGCTTTGGGTCACACAGTCAGTATGCATCAGTGCTGGGAATTAACATGGTCTTCTTAACTCCTAGGTATATCATACTGCTTATCAATCAAAATAAATAGAAAGTGATTTGGAAATCCCTAACAATGCATAAGTCAATGAAGATCTCTTGTAAGAGGTAGCAGAAGAAAACATAACTGAAGGCAGCTAGTATCAAAATTCCCTCCGCCACCCCCCCCCTTTTCCCTAATCATCTCTGGAAATACATCAAGTAGTGGTATTAATCTTAAAGAAAGTAGTTTCAGCACAATGGAAAAGTTAGAATCATTGTTACAAGGCATTGAGACTGAGATGGAAATAAGTAAAGGCAAGGATAGTAGATAGTTATTTTTAATGATAGGAAAGATGTGGGCATGTTTATGGATAGTAGAGAAAGAATTCAAGATATGAAAGTCAGAAACTAATGAAGCATAAGGCAAGCTCTTGGAAAAGATAGAATAGAATGAGAAGGGACAAAGAACACATGTAGATAATTGACATTGGTAAGAGAAAAACCTCAGTTGCCTATTCTTAATTGTACAAATTATGCAGAGCAAAACCTGATGAGAGAGCATAATGTATGGTGGCAAATTTGACATTATTGGTATCACTAAGAATGAGAGAGATTATATTTGTGGCAGTAGTATCAATCAATAAAGAAATAATTACAATCAGCATTTATAAATTGTTCTATCAAATATATTCTAGGCAGTGTGTTAAGCCTTGGGGACAAAATGACAGAAATGAAATAATCTTTGCCTTTAAGAAGCTTATATTCTAAAGGGAAATAAAGTGTGTGCATGTGTGTGTTGACTAACTGAATGTTATCTTCCCAGTGTCTTGGTATTTTTTTTTTCTTTCCTCTGATTAGAATGGGAAATTTTAGTTTATGGACTATTTTTGGTTGTATTCAATTTTTGTTTTTCCTTCAGGAGGGGATCAGTATATTATTTCATTTTAAAACTGGCTTTCTGGCTCTAAGAGTTTGGGGTAGTTGTTTTTATGTTGTTGTTTTTTTAAAAATATGATTGTCAAGGTGCTTTTTTTAGTCACGATTTTCAAGTAGTCTAATAATTCTTAAACTATCTCTACTCACTCTGTTTTCTAGGTCAGTTATTTTAGATAATGGATATTTTGCTTGTTATAATTTTTCAATCTTTTGACTTTGTTCTAATATTTATTATTGTTGTTCTCTAATTAAATCAGTGCATTTGTTTGGTCTGTTCTATTTTTTCCATGTATCAGCTACTTGAGTAAGGTTATCAACTTTAAGGTGAAGCCTAAATGTGTTTTCTTAACAAGTTTTCTCATTTCAGGTCTTATCTCTTTTTTTTTTTCCAGTTTTTCCTTCATTTTCCCATCAAATCTTGCAGTCCTTGTGTCCATTCTTCCCCCCTTCTCCCTCTAGGTTCTAATTCTGATTCATTCAGAGTTATCTCTTTCCCCTGATATTATTTTAACCCATAACATTACTTCATTTTAATGGGAAGCCTCATCCTTTTTTACTCATGTTTAAAGCTTTTGTTTTTGGAATGTGACTCTGAGTAAAGGTCAGGATTCGCCCTTTCCTGTATTACAGGATAGGATGGTTAAGCCCAGGCCATGTGCCCTCTGTGGTCCTAGAGTAAGACAATGATCTACCAATGCTAGGTCCTGCCTCCTTCACCACAAACTGCAGGTCACTGCAACATAGTCCTTGGGTGACAAGCTGCCCAGACTCACCTTTTTTCTGCATCCCTGGTTTGGAATCACAGTCTTTGACTGAAGTTGGAAGCTGGCCACTAAGTTTTTTGAATGTTCTACCCACTTCTATAGTCTGTAACTTCAGTCTATCTCTTAGACTTCATCCCAACTAAGTAGTGCTTGTTTTATCTATGTCCTTGTGTAATTTACCTACAGGAGTTTCTCCACTTCAGATATCTACTCCAGGAGCTGACCAATATTGGATTATACTAGTTTCAAGCCAAAATTCTATGATGTCTCCTAACCCTGCATCCATCCTCCAGTCACACCGATCTTAACCATTTGCCTATGCAATCGCCTACTGGGAGACCTGGAACAAAACTTGATCATGTCCCATCTTCTTGTGCCATACTTTATAGAATGTAGGATTTCAGTTGTGTTTTTCTTTGTTTTTATAGTTTTAAACTACACCACTATTTAAGGTTGATTATTATTCTTCACTGACTTTGGGTTCAATAGATTTTAGTGGGTCTATGAACTTGGATGGGAAAATATATAATGTGCTGCTGTGTATATATACACACATGTGTGTATTTATATGTATATATGTGTGTGTACATATATATTATATATCTTAATTTTCACTAACCTTTAGTGCCAATTTAGCATTTTCTTTAAATATGAGTATAAGCAAAAAATCTATTATTTTATGAATAAATCTAGAACAGAAAAAAAGGGTTAGGAAACTCTAGGGTATAACCTTTCACACCGTCATATTAACTGGGAGCCTGATATTACTTCTTTTCAGATCTTGTTTAAGCAACCCTTTTGTGTCTGCAAAGAAAAAATCATTTTTGACTAGCATAATATAGTAACTTCATGACTTAATACATTTGAGAGTATATCTATCTTGCTCTTAGGAAGCAGGAGATAAGTCTGGTATGATTTTGTTTGATAATATTGAGGAACTGCAGTCTTATGAGACATTTAAAGAATATGGTATGAGAGACATGATCCAGGCCTTTGAACAACTTCTTATCAAAATTAGTGATACATGTAAAATTTGGTCACCTCCCTGAAATACTTTTCATGCTCAATAAGGCCATGACAAGAAACAGATGTTTTAGGGTCAGATTAAGTCATCATTTAGACACATGTAACATTTAAAAGTCCTCACATTGGCAGGCATGATCAATATGTCTGCTCTTAGATATAGAGATTCACAGGCACTCAATGACATTTGCAATGATAACATTTAGAACTAAGTAGAATTGGGGGGGAGTTGTGGGGGAAGGGGTCCAATTCAATCATGCATTTGGTTGCTGCTAAGTGTCCTACAAAAGTTGAAAGTTTCTCTCAGCATATTTATCTCATATTAGACTTGGCAGATGGTGAGTGTTAAGTCATATCAGATTTGCTTGAAAATTAAAAAAAGGTCATGTTATAAGTTGCATGTGGTAATCATATATTTTTGGATGATGAAGTCAATTCCAAGTTAGAATATTACTATGAAAATAACTGTTAATATTATATTTCAGTTATGATTGAAGCCATAGTGTCTCTTTCCAACTAGTTGAGTGGATGAATAAGAAGAATGGCATGTTTTCTAGCTACCTTTTGTAATTATTCCCAAATATGAGTATTTAAGCAAGAACCAAAGGAGATAATACTTGTAAACTCTATCAAATCAATGTTTGGTTTACACATTAATGCCCAAATTTCTCAGATATTCTAATGACCCCCAAATTGTCTAGATATACTTAAGAAAAAAAAATCTCCTTTGCTAACCTAGTCACTTGTTACTTGGGCTACTTTAACTCTGGGCTTCATTTTTTTGTCATTTGCAAAATGAGGGGATTGGAGTAAATATCCTCAGTTCCTTACTTGCCCTAAATCTATGAAAATTTCTGTATGGTAGACAGAGGGAAATATTCTAATGACACATTGAATACTATCAAAGTGTTGAGCTGATAATCTAACTTCTATTTTTAAATTAAATTGAATTTATTTTTTTCAGGGCAGTGAGGGTTAAGCCCAAGGTCACATAGCTAGTAAGTGTCAAGTGTCTGAGGCCAGATTTGAATTCAGGTCCTCCTGAATCTAGGGCTAGTGGTCCATCCACTGTGCCACCTAGCTATCCCCAAAATATCCATTTTATTTATTTATTCATTCATTCATTTATTATTTGTTTGTTTATTATTTATTTATTTTTATTGTGGGGGCAATGAGGGTTAAAAGACTTGCCCAGTGTCAAGTGTCTGAGGCTGGATTTGAACTCAGGGTCTTCTGAATCCAGGGCAGGTGCTTTATCCACTATGCCACCTAGCTGCCTGATGATCTAACTTCTAGGAAACAGTAGGCAAGTTTACCTAGCTTTCAGCCACCTGAAATTTTGTGATTTTTTTGAATGAAGCACAAAGAGATACTGCTTACCAAAGATCTTTTCTAATTGGACAAAGAATTACTTTTTACTCTATTAATCGAGATGATCTCCAGGTATTGCTGCATGTGGATTCATGATGGTCACTGGGGCCTACAGCATGGTGGTCCTTGTCAGTTACATCCACAATCACTAAGAGGAAACCAAATGGAGGAAGAATTCTGATCTACAGTTTTGTCAATCAAAAAGTAAAGTAGGAGGCAGCTAGGTGGCACAATGGATAAAGCACCAGACCTGGATTCAGGAGGACCTGAGTTCAAATCCGCCCTTAGACACTTGACACTTACTAGCTGTGTGACCCTGGACAAGTCACTTAACCCCCATTGCCCCAACCAAAAATAAAAAAAATAAAAAGAATGAAAAAATCCTCACAAGGAAATTATATTTTATTGGGACGACAAGTATAAAAATGTATACAGCATAAGTATAAACTTAAATAGCTCTATAAAATAATTCTTTGGTAGTTTGTCATGGAACTTAATAAGTAAATTAACTTAGATATGTTTTTTTTAATTGGCTTAGTCTTGTAAGGGGCTAAAATTCTAGCTAGTCTTTCTAAAATATCTAGTGAATGGTTGCCAATAAATTATAAGCTTTAGCAAGAGTTAGACTTTTAAGCATTTTTTAAGGAGAATAAGAATTTGGTGAAGAGAGAAAGGCCTAGATTCATCTATCTATTAAAGGGAGAGCACATTTCTTGCTCCACTCTCCACCAGAGTCCTAACAAAAGAGAGTGAGAGCCCCAGTATCGCCCCTCTTCCTCCCACAAGCAAATGTCACTTCCTGATGCCAAAGAGCCAGATGTCTTGCCCTCAAATGCCTTCTCATGGCAGAGCTTTGCTACAGTAAGTCTCCAGCAGGTGGCGTCATTCCAATCATTTCAGTCTAGTCATGTACATCTGAGAAAAAGGTATTATCTTTTCACATTCAGTTTTCTCTAGATGTCTACCATATCTAATTTTTTGAAGATTCTTTTTATCTCTTTGATGTGTTTTATGGTTAGATTTATCTAGCTTTGAGAAGGGAAAGTTTGAGGTCACCTTTTAGTATAGTTTTAGTTTTACTATTCCTTCCTATAATTCATTTATCTTTTCCTTTAAGAATTTGGATGCTATGCCATTTGGTGCACATATGTATAGTATCAATATTATTTCATGGTCTATGGTTCTTTATAGCAAGATGTAGTTTTTATGCTTATTCCATTTAATGAGGTCTATTTTTGCTTTGTCTGAGATTATGATTGCTACCCCTGACTTTTTTAACTAAAGCTGAAGCATAATAGATTTTAATTCTGTGTGTATCTCTCTGTTTCAAGTGTGTTTCTTGAAATCAACATATTTCTGATTCCAGTTTCTCATCCATTTTACAATCCACTTCCATTTTATGAGTGAGTTCATTCTATTCTCATTCATAATTATGATGACTAACTCTGCTTTTCCCTCCACCCTATCTTCTTCTATTTATCCTTCTCTTTCTATACTGTCCCTCTTTGAAACTCTTCTTTCCTTCTAGCCATCTTCTTTTATATTTCCTCCCTTTTATTACCATCCCTTTCTTTGATCCCCTTCCCCTCCTAATTCCCTGTTGGGTAACACAGATTTCTATTACCATTTGAGTATGTAGATGTATTTTCCCTTTTTGAACCAATTTAGATGTGATTGAGCTGCCATCATTTCTCCCTGCATTGTCAAAATTCTTCCTTACATGCCTCTTTTATCTGAGATGATATTCTCCATTCTTTTTCTCCCTTCCCCCTCCTTTTGGGCCATACCTCTTTCTTGCCTATCCATTTTTGTTTTACATCATCCCAACATAATCAACTCAGTCCTGCACCTCTTTCTATGCAGAATCTTCTAACTGCCCTAATAATGATAAAGTTCTTAGAAAATACATGTATCATATTCCTGTATATAAAGGTAAAAAATTTAACCTTATGAAATCACTTTTGATTTTTCTTTCATGTTTACCTTTCCATGCTTCTTGTGTCTTGTATTTGTATTTTCATAATTTTCTTCCTTTGCTTTCATTTCTTCACCTAATTTTTCCTCTACCACTCTTATTTTATTTTCAAAGTCATGTTTTAGCTCTTCCAGGAATTCTTGTTAGGCTTGTGTCTAATTCACTCCCCCTCCCCCTCCCCACTGTAGACTAGTTGTTTTGACTTCATTGTTCTCTACAGAGTCTGTGTCTTGATCTTCTCTTTCATCACCATATTAGTTTTTTATTGTCAGGTTTTTTTGTGGTATTGTTGTTTGCCCATTTTTTCCAGCCTATTTCTTGATTTGTTACTTTATATAAATGTTGGGCTCTGTTCCCTGTGTGGTGGGAGGAAGGGTTCTGTCTCAAACTTTAGGCTTTTTCACACTGCTATTTTCAGAGCTAGCTATGGGCGACGGGGAGGGGGGGGGCGGATTTTTTTAAAGAGAAGAGTACTTTAATTTTTCTCCAATAATAAACATTTTTACTTAAAGTTTTTAGTTCCAAATTTTCTTCCTCCTTCCCTCCCTCATGTAGCAGGCAATCAAATATGGATTACATGTGTGCAATTATGTAAAACATGATCATATTAATAATTTTGTATAAGCAAACTTGAATAAAAGAAGAAAAATGAAAGAAAGTTAAAAATAGCATGCTTCAGTCTGTGTTCAATCAATAATCAGTTTTTTCTTTGGAGGTGGATAGTATGCTTCATTATTGGTCCTTTAAGATTGTCTTGGATCATTGTATTGCTGAGAATAGTTAAGTTATTCACAGTCCTTCATCAAACAATATTGCTCTCTCTGTGAACAGTATTCTCTTGGTTCTGCTCACTTCACTATATATCAGTTCATAGAAGTCTTTCAAGGCCTTTCTGAAATTATCCTGCTTGTCATTTCTTATAGCACAATAATATTCCATCATAATTATATACCACAGCTTGTTTAGCCATTCCCCAATTGATGGGCTTTTAAAACATTTCTAATTCTTAGCCATCAAAAAAAGAGCTGCTTAGAAATATTCTTGTACAAATAGGCCTTTTTCTCTTTTGGGGGATATCTTTGAGATATAAAGCTAGCAATGGTATTGCTGGATCAAAGGGTATGCACAGATCTATAGCCCTTTTGGCATAGTTCCAAATTGCTCTCCACAATGGTTGGATCAGTTCACAACTCCACCAACAGTGGATTAGCATCCCAGTTTTCCCACATCTCCTCAAACATCCAATATTTGGTTTGGAATTTTTTAATACTTCCTAAATTGTATAATCTGGAGAGAGGTGTGGTCATTACTCCCGTGGTCTGCACTCTAATCCTCACCAAGGAAGGGCCCCTGATCCCTTGGGATTTCAATAGGTCCTACTCTTCATGGTACCTTTTCCCTTGGGACCAGAAATGATACCGTTTCTCAGGGTTCCTGAACCTTTGGGGCCCTTAGTGTTACTGTACCTCTAGGATTCTACTTCTTCTTGAACAAAAATGCTTCTCTCTGACCTTGAGCTATGACCCAGAAATGGGTATAGGAAATGAAGTTGCCAAACAGTTGCTCCTCAGGGTTCCCCTACCTTTTTGATCAAAAGTTCTTCTTTCTGTCCTTAAACTATAACCCAGAAGTGTTTATAGTCAATGAAGTTGCCAAACAGTCTGGTCCTATATCTGGTGCTAGCACAGGAGGGTCCTATAATCTTTTTATGACTAGTTGCTAAATCCCCCTACCATTTCTGGTTTGACTGCTCCTAAAGCTGCTGCTGCTGCTTCCAACACCTCCCAGTCCAACCACTGGTGTTTTATCCATGTGGACTCTGGGTCAACCTCCTCCCCTATGTCATGGATATCTCTTTCAGTCCTCCTACCTTACCTTGGGCTAGAAGGATGTCTTATTTATGCCTTTTGTCAGCTCTGTCACTCCAGAATTTGATTAAAGGCATTGTATTAAAGTTGCTTAGAAGGGAGTGTTGAGGGAGCTTCGTTGAGTGCTTCTCTACTTCCTCATCTTGGCTCTGCCCCAAGCCTCTCACAGTAACAGTTCAAAGTCACATCCCCTAGTAGAGTATGAATTTCACCTAGTTGCCAATTCAACCAAAGTTCCCCTCTCCTTCCTTACTCACATAAAATCAGTACCAATCCACAATCAGACTCCTTATTCACTTCCCCCAATTGCCCAGTCCTGTTAGATTCAGATAAGAACCTTATAAAAATCCATCAGGTATTACTAGTTTATGGTGACTGATTCCCTCTAGGGTATCAACTTGAATAAAGGCCCAGCAAATCTGACCTGTTTCTACCTTCTTAGCTGACTGCCCTTTATAAGTATGCCCCTTCAAAACAAAGCTGGTTTTTAAAAAAAAACTCTTGTTGCATACCCCATGTTTCCCCATACTGAGATTTGGTATACTGAACCTTCTTAACTCAGCATGAAGAGAGCGTAGAAATTTAGGATTTATTGTATTACCTCTGAAAGAATCAATGATTCTCTACAAAACCCCTTAATAATTGAGAGAGGCCTTCTAAAGAACACAGGCCGGGATATGTGTGAAATCAGTAAAATCCCTAAAGGACAAACAACAACAACAATAACAACAACCTCTTCTCTCTCCCCCACCCCTGTCTTCTTGGAACCTTGAAACAACTGGATCCATTCAAAGCTCACCTGAGGTGCCACTTCCATTGCAACAACAAAAAACTTAAAAAAATAAATAAATAAAACCTTTCTGATACCTCTAGGAGTTGTTTTTCTCTTCCTTCTCAAGTCATCTTTGATTTCGTTAACTCATAAATGTTATAGACATAAAATATAAATCCCTTGAAATCTCTGATTTCTGTTTTCTTATTTTATCTTTGTAGCCCAGCCCAATGCCTTATACTTTGCAGGTACTTAATAAATGTTTACTGACAAATTCCTCGATTCTTTTCTTCTCCTGAACATTTCTTTCCATTTTTATTATTGACTCAACACTTGTTTCAGAACTCTACATTCTGAAACATCATTGTAATTCTCCTCATCCTTCCCACAGTTCCAAACCCAATCAAAACATAAGAAAATGGAAAATGACAGAAAACTTTCCTTGTAAAAGATGTGAAATGTTCTCTGTCATGAGTACTTACAGAAACTAGAGAATGAGGCAGTCTTCTTTCTTTGGCTAATGGATTCCTATTGTTGCATTTATCAATAATTCTTAGAATGCAAACTCTAGATGGGCAAGAAATATGTGCTTCCTTTGGTTCATTTCAGTAGTCATCTCACTACTTCAAGAAGAAAACATTGAGTAGAGATTTTGTATTTAAATATTATGTAATTTAGAACTAAATAGTCAAGTCAATTATCCACCAAAAGCAGTAGACACAGAGTATTCCTGACTCAGAATACCAAATTTACAGTAATTGTATCTTTTGGATGCATTTTTTTTTGTCTTTTTCTTCCTTTAGAGGCAGCTTGCAGCATATTAGTTGAAATTTAATCTCAGATGCATACTAGTCATGTGACCATGGGCAACCAAGTCACTTGACCTCTATCTGTTTCAGTTTCTTTGACTATAAAGTACGCATAACAATAACACTCTCTAGGGGCAGCTAGGTGTCACAGTAGATAGAGCACCAGGCCTGGATTCAGGAGTACCTGAGTTCAAATCTGGCCTCAGACACTTAACACTTACTAGCTGTGTGATCCTGGGAAAGTCACTTAACCCCAATTGCCTCACCAAAAAAATAAACAAAAAAAACCCCAAAACAAACAAAAAAAACAAAAAAAACATACTATCTCATAGGATAGTTGTGAGGCTCAAATGAGATATTTTTTGTAAAAAAAAAAAACAAAACTACATATTTCTTGGTAAGTAGTAGGAATTATATACAGAATTATTCCCTTTATTTTTACTATATACTTTGACCATAAATATCATACTTCTCTCATGGTCTGCCATCTGCTTTCTTTCCCCATTCACCCATTTTTCACACTACTGCTAGCTTAATCTTCATAAAAGCCTCCTTTGATCAGGCTACTTTTCTGTTTAAAACAAAACAAAATACACAAACACATACTTCAAAGATCCTTCATTGGATTATAGGTTAAATTCCAAACTGTTTTACTCAAAATTGAAGAGGATTTCCATTTTGGCTGTAATATATTTTGTTAAGATTTAGATATTATTGCTCATATAAAGTAGCTCTTCTCTCCAAACTAACTGGTTTGCCTACTGCATTTCTGATATAATTTGTTCTTTCCAGTCTCCATAAGATTATTCACATTTTCTTGCTTCCGTGGAATTCCCTCTCCAGAGATCTAACTCTGAAATACTTCAATCTATAAAACAAATTCTAATACCCCTCCATCTAGAATTTCCTTATGATTGTAGTGATCTCTGTGTCTGAAATGGACTGGGCTCAGTCAAACTTTCCAAGGATTTCATATAGGCTTTTAAAAGGCAGAGATGAGGATGAAGTATATTCCAGGCTTGATGAATGACTTCTATGGTCATTAGGTGAATAGAAACATATGCATAACACCATGCTACCCTTCCTCCAGACTTAATTAATTTTCATTTTCTTCACTGTATCTCTGTGGATTTAATAGATTCCTGGGATAGTGCATAAGAATGGAATTCAGAATTAGAAACTGTTTCTCCTGGATTCATTTGAGTCTCTTAAGCATCAGGCAAGTTATTTAGCCTTGGTGTGTCTCAACTTCCTCAATTTTTAAAGAATAGCAATGCTTTAGTGAAAATACTAATAACTTGTAGAGAAGACTGTGCTGTCCTTGAAAGAAAAATATTATACACATGGAAAAAGTGTTAGTTTTCTGAATCATTATGGCTAAGGCAATTGAAAATACCTAACCCTAATTAGGGTGGCACTTTTCTCCACCTTAGGGGGTAAAAACTTATTACATGAATTCCTTCAATAGATGTAAACACCTTGAAAGAAATAAATTCTTCCTCTTGACTAAGTGAATTTATCTTAATGATTTCTTTTATTATTTTCCCATCACGGATTTAAAAATGGATCTGAGGACTTGTGTCTGTGCTTCTTGCTCTGGGCAAAGGCATGTCTTGCAGTGTTGCCCCAGGAACATTTCATGGTATTTGTCCACTTGCCAAGACTTATGGTCATCAGGTCTGCTATAACACTCAAAATGACGTTGCTTCTTTTGAGCATAATTAAAGTCAATTATAGACTTATAGTGCTTTTAAGTGAGACCCAAGTAAACTGTATATATCAGCTATATATTATATACTGAGTATCTCTAAGATCTCTTCCAGTTCTGCTAATGTTGACTGCTATTAACTAGGCCAATAGAATACACTCAAACTAACATTCAAATATTATGTCTGTGTCATGGTTTTGGTTTTTTTTGAGATAGTCTTTTAATCTTACATAGGCATAAAGTACAGCAGCCATTAAAGAGCTCAATGACTTTGAAGCTTTAATAATACCTAATAGCTAACATTTCTATAGCATTTACTATGTACCAGTCACCTTACTAAGTACTTTCTAAGTATTATCTCATTTGAGCCTCACAATAAACTTGGGAAGTAAGTACTATTATGAGCCCCATTTTACAGATGAGGAAACTGAGGCAGATGGAGGTTAAGTAGTTTGCCCACTATTCACTGGTTGACCTACCTACCTACCCCTGTCCTTGGATGGTTTGCCCCTCCTTAGGTAGACTTCTGGTCCCCCTGCTCCTGGAGACTCATCATATTGATGGCAGACTTATTATAGACACTATATCTACTTTATCACTACCAAAGCAAAAACTCTAAAAATTGAGTGATCTATCAACCTCAGTGTCTCCAAGAGGAATGCGTACGTATCACCACACCCAGTCAAAATGAAATGCATTCACTATCAACAATGAAATTATTTGCTTTTTAATTTTTTTTTGCACCCTAAACTAAATTAATTGATTGTGGTACAAATTAGGGAGCTCTGTTCTTATTTCATCTTTTGAGGGAATGTGAATATAAGAACAGTGATTTGATTTGATGATTCTAAATGTATTGATTGCTCTTCAGATGTCCTGCTTCAGTAATTAGAACAGGCTGGCAATCAGTAGCATTTGAAACCTGCCCTTCTTTTGGTTTCATCTTTGATAATTCTTTTGCAATGTCACAGCACCCTGGAGACTTGGGACCTGGTGTGGGAATTGATGGTGGGGATGATGAGAAGGCCAGAACAAATTTTTTTGAATTTGTTTGGATGCTCATCTCTACAGAATACATACTTGACTATAAGGACTCTGACTTCAGTGTTTTATTTATTGAGCATTTTAGATTTGGCCTCCAAAAACTTTTACTATATTGGGTGGCATTGCAAATATGACAGAGAGCTGATTTATGCTTGGATTTGATATATAGCACAGTGTCTTCAGATAATTTCTTTGGAGCAAAATTCCCTTTTCTTTTAGGAAGAATGGTCTAAGTGCTTTTAATGCTATAAACTAGAATAACTTTTAAAAGATAGTAATTAAAGGGCAAAATGTCATATTCATATATTAAAGTAACTACTACAAAAATATTGGCCTGTGTTTTCTTCAAAGCACATGGAATAAAGAAATCAGTAACTTTGGCAACTGTGTTTTCATATACATAAACATTATCTTTTTTTTGCTTTAAGATAGCTACTATATTTATTAGATACATTACTAATAAAGGTGAACTTTAAAAAAAATCATCTGAAACTCTCAATTTTCTTGTCAACCTTGAAGGATGGAGTGGGTATTAAACTAACCAGGTACCTCTATCTCAGTGTTAAAACTATAAATTAAGTGTTTTGTAGCCACTTTCAGCTCTTATTACATTTTAAAACTGGTTAGACCTGACCAATTTTGTACTGAACATATAAAACTCTTCTCTAAGTTAAATTTACATAAATAAATTATACAGCAATAGATACTTTCCTTTGGCCAGGCTAACTCTGTGGCTTAATAAGAATGTAAATTATGTATTTAAAAATACACATGATATTTCTGGGAAGATTTTATTTTACTTGGGGATAAAGATATTTGTTCCTATACTAGTGGAATAAAATAAAGGGATATTCAGGGAAAGAGTAGGGAAGAGGAAGGATATCAATGTTCCATCAAATATAATTATTATAAAATTCTTCATCTTCAAAAAATCCATGCTTAAATTTCACTGGCATGCCTCCCAACAATGCAAATTGCACCACTGCTGTACCTAAGTTGGGGATCTATGTTAGGGTGCCATGGTTAAGACATAGGTCACATGGTGGCCTACCTTTGGGAAATGGGCCCTTTACATGCTTAGCTAACCCAACATTCAAGTAATAAGAAATGTATCTTTGGATCAATATTTGAAATTCTATGAATTCAGTGGGCCCTGCCAGAGCTTGTGCTCCATTGACCCAACTTGTAATAACTCAGTATCAAAATTTTGGAAACATAAGAGTGACATTTCAATGGAATTTTCATAATTCTAAGCCATATGACAAAATTCTAGTTGAATAAGAAAGTAACTGTCCTGAATATTTGATGTAATTTATTTATTGTTTCCTTTAAAGTATTTTCTTTTTGTGTGAGAAATGCATATAACTACCAATGTCATCAGAATACAGACGAAAACATATTTTTCTTCCTTCTTTCCTTCTTCCTTCCTCCCTCTGTCCCTCTCTCTCTCCTCTATCTTGTTCTTTCTTTCTTTTTCTTTCTTTCATTCATTTTCTTACACAAAATGATTAACATGGAAATATTTTATATGATTGCACATGTATGACCTATATCAGATTACTTACCTTCTCACGTAGTGGGGAGGGGAGGGAGAGAGAGAGAGAATTTGGAAGTCGAATATTTTTTAAAATAATTAATATTAAAAAGTTTTACATGTAATTAGGGAAAAACAAAATATTATTCTAAAAAATGAATGCAACAATGTCATCAGTTCTTTATTTGGAGTGGATATTACTTTTTCATCATGAATCTTTTGGGATTGCCTTGGTTCATGGTATTGCTGAGAAAAGCTAAGTAATTCACAGATGTTCATCATACAATATTGCTGTTACTGTGTACAATGTTCTCCTGGTTCTGCTCACTTCACTTTGTATCAGTTCATGTAAGTCTTTCTAGGTTTTTCTGAAATCATATATAATTACAACCATATGGTATATAGAAGTTACTAAAAACTACTTACTAATTTTGTAATCTTATAATGGTGGATATTTTATTGTGTTTGTAGGAATTAGGGAAGTATCTCTTAGATAGGGATAGGATGAAGATTAGAAAGAGGTGATGACAGTGGCTGCAATCTGCCAAAGAAGGCAAGAGCGAATTGTATCAAAGATTGATGTTTTGACATTAGCTTTGGCAAGGAGCAGGGCAACTGCTCTATCAGAACTGAACAAAAAAGGAGGTAGTAGAAGATGATGTTAAATACATAGGCAATACTTATTTCTGTGGCAAAATGTTGTTTGTTTTGATAGATATTTTTAAAAGTCAATTTATTTCCAGACAGAACAATTGCCCAACATTATCAACATGTTATACTAAGCTATTTATTAACCATTTTGGAAAAGAACAGAATTTTTCAAAATAGAAGAAAAGGAATGAAAGGAACAAAACACTTAGATATATTTTGGAGGGATAAAGCAACTTTAGTAGTGGTGACTCCATTATGTTCATTGCTTTGTGTGGGAATCAATGGTTAATATCAGCATTAGTGGAAAAATCATGGTCATAATAACAAGTAATAGTTCATATTTTTACTTCCTTTTACATTGAAAGCCATGCATGATTTTGATGAATTCAGTTTGCTTTACATGTACCTTAGAGGGCAAAGAGGATAAGGGAAGGTAAAAGAAGGAGGTAGGACATGTATTTGGCAGAATCAAATCCTTTTAAAATACAGTCACATTTCAGATAGTTTTCCTATAGTTTTAATCAATATTTTATCATTACAATTCTAGTCACTCTTAGATGGTAATGATCACAGTAAGAAATAGATGCTATTTACATTGATGGGAAAAATAAGGAGTTTTGAGTTCCCTGTTATATTTCTCAAGATTAGAAGCTTTAGTTACAAATGAGTGGATTTCTTATAAAAGAACAGATGATTAGACCACAGTTTCACTTTTAACCTTCAGTTCTGCAGATTAGGAGTTAGGATAATCAGGGGCCTTAGTTTAGGTTTCAGTGCACCTGTCAGGGCCTAGCTAAAGGACATTGGGAAGTGGAGGATTTCCGGCCAGTTGCTTGGTCAAGGATAGAGATTTGCTAGAATCAGTAAGAGATACTAATAAAAACTCAAGGTGCTAAATGACAACCAGTCAGAATAGTTACAAAACTGAAGAGGGAGTTGAAAAATCAGATCCAGAGTAACAGATGCAAGGGAAACTAAGCTTGAGTTGGATTCATTTGAAAAGGATCCTGAGAGCAAAATACCAAACTGAAAAGGACAATTAAATGCTGAAATACAGGAATCTCTCTCTCTCTGTCTCTCTGTTTTTTTTCTTTTTCTCTCTCTGTCTATCTCTCTGTGTCTTTGTCTCTGTTTTCTGACTCTCTCTGTCTCTGTGTCTCTCTTTCTCTCTGAAGGGGGAGACATAGAACAACAAATCCTGTGCCTGAAGTAACTCTAAATATTTGAAACTAGGCAACTGTAGAGACAAGTCATTGAGTTAGTCCTCCCTCAGCTCCAATTCAAATATTTATTGCTCTATTTATTATGTGCTAGGCACTAGGGATACATGGACAAAAAATAATAGTCCCCGTTTTCAAGCAGTTTACATTTTACTGGGGTTATGTAATATGAACACAGATAACTATAAATCAAAGTTAGAGCATGAAGGGGGCAAAGGAAAGATTCAATTTAATTCAGCTAGCATTTGTTATGATCATTATATATGGAAGGTATTGAGGCAGGTGTAAAACAGCATCTTTCAGAAGGGGCACTGAGGCACAATGGTCATGTCAACAAGGGTTTTTATAGGAACTGGGATGCCTCCTGATAGTCCTAGTTTTCATCTTCTGTTAACTATTTTTTTCTTGACTTCAGTGAGTTCCATTTTAATGTAGGTTTGCCTAACTGGGAAAAAAGGAAACCTTGAAAATAAAGAAACTATGGACTTGTAATGTTTTATTTTAAAAGTGGCATTTAATAGCAATATAAACAATTAAATTTGCTTTGGGAGAACCTAACTTAAAATGTATTAATTTCATTCCATAAAGTGCTGCAACTATGATTTAAGTCATCTTTTCTAAGTTGCTATCAGAAGTCTACATCCATTCATTCTCATTTGAATATAATTAGTTTGTAGCCATTTTTTTACTTTGCTTCATCATTTTGTATAGATATTTTTAGATCTTTTCCCATGAATAAGGTTTGCGAGTATTGTATGATTGGATACTATTATATTCATATGGCATAGATTTTAATCCATACAGATCTGTCATCTGATACTAGAATTTGTATATGAGCCTGCAAGCTCAAGACATTGGATCAGCATTTCCCATTTACTGAGAAAAGAACAGCCAAATTTATGATAATGTTTCACAGGATGCTAGTGAATGATCTAGTACACTTTATAAAAGTAATGAGGTCTGCGCAATATGAGATATCATTGACAACACTCTGCTAATAAATCTTGGCCAAGAAGTGGATGGAGGTGACATTTTTTTTCCCTCAGAGTCATACAGTGTGCAGATTAATGAAGTAAGAATTATGTAGGCCCTACTCGCCTTTAAACTACATGAACTTCCCCTGATCTCAAGATCTGAGAGTCATTTATAAACATAGGAGAATGAATGACATATTATTACAGATTTCATAATCTGGTCTCAAATCCTTGAATATTATGTTCTTTTGCTTATGAAAATCAACCACCATTATTTATTAAGGAATCACAATTCCAAATTTTTGAAGTTTTGCCAGTATAAATGAATTGTCATTACAACTAAAGATGAAGTTATCCAAAGATGAAGTGGGCTGCATCAGGGAATACTAAGTCTCTTCCACTAGGTATCTTCAAGAGAACACTGGACGACCAGTTGTTGGAAATGTAAAAGGGTTTTTAACAGTTTAGGTATTGATGAGAGGGACTTTAAAGGTCATCTGGTCCAACTGATAAGATATGATTATGCCATTATTAATGTCAAATATCATTATTCTCCTGTTGTCATCCAGGACACCCATAGGGCAATTAACTCACAGGTCATTCTAAATATTAGAATCAGAATGCAAAGTAAATGCTTCTTAGCCATCCCTTAGAGTCAATATAGCAGATATTTTTCTGTTACATCAAAAAAATGATTAAGCCAGGAGCATTTCCTAATATTGAAAAAAAAAAACATGTATGCGGGAAAAGGAAAGAAAACAAATAATTATAAACCAAAAAATAAAGTTTGCATCATTGATCCTGAACAAATCCCTGAACATGGTTATTTATATTTTTCTAGATCTATTGTATATATTATAATGCATATTTGTTACTGTTTTCAAAGAATGCTTAAACTAGAAAGGATCTCAAAAGTTATTGAAAAGTGTTATATCTGGGCTGCTAGGTGGCGCAGTGGATAAAGCACTGGCTTTGCATTCAGGAGAACCTGAGTTCAAATCCACCCCCAGACACTTGACATTTACTAGCTGTGTGACCCTGGGCAAGTCACTTAACCCTCATTGCCCTGCAGAAAAAAAAAAAAAGTGTTATATCATGAATCCTTTTTTACAATATCTACCATGAAATGTAATCTGTCCTACAATTAGTGAAAATGTTAATGATAATCATAACAACATTTACATCACCTTTTAAGGTTTACAAAATGCTTTACTTCTCTTATCTCACTTGATCCTCCGAACAGCAAATACCTATCAATTTTTTAGCCATATTTTACAGATGAGAAAATTGAGGCAGGCAAAAAATAAGGATAATGTAGCTAGAGATAAGATTTGAACTCAGGTCTTCCTATCTGCAAATCTAGTGCTATCCACAATGCTGCTTACCTGCCAGTTATAGAATTCTAGTTATGGGGAACCAATTACCATACACTTTTTTTTTTTTTACCATACACTTTTACATGTCTTTAAGTGTTAGGTTTGCTTCAGATCCATACTATCAGACTTAACTGGGTCTTCACTTCTTATTAGCAATCCTTTTATTCAACACTACTGATTATCACACTAGGTAGAGTGGCTGTCCCAAATTGTCTTTTGCTTCTACCATAAATGTCCATCCCAATAGCCATTCATTCATGAGATGACCTTTGTTTCTGCTTTATTAAGAAGACAGTTTACATATTATCAACTTCTTCATCTCTCCTCATCCACATCTAAAAATAATAGTATTTAATCATCCCATTCCTTTTTTCTCCCATCTCAGTGGATAAAGAGGCTCTCATTACAAAAGTTAAGTTCCTTGATGTTTCTTGTTGATCCTATATTGTTACTTCCTACCTTTTTTATCTCCAGTCTTTCTTTCTCTATCAAATTCCTCCATAATACCTACAATGTACAGGTCACCCCAATACTAAAAGACAATACAAATAAAAGCTTACTTTGACTCTGATACTCCTTAAAGCTACAGCCTTTTTCCTTTCCCCATTATCAGCTAAATGTTATAAAGACTAATCTGATTTTTTCCAATCTTAATAGTATTTCATTTTCCAAGTTACATACAAAGATTGTTTTCAAAATTCATTTTTATACAAATTCCAATTTTTCTCCCTCTCTCCATTCCCTCACCCATCCCCAAGACAGGAACCAATCTGATTTATATTATATATGTACAATCATGTTAAACATATTTCCACATTAGTTATGTTGTGAAAGAATAATCAGAACAAAAGGGAAACACCTCAAGAAAGAAAAAACAAAACAAAAAATAAAATAGAAAAAGTGAAAATAATTTGCTTCAATCTTCATTCAGATTCTACAGTTCTTTTTCTGGCTTGTAGTGTATTTTCCATCTTGAGTCATTTGGAATTGTCTAGCATCATTGTATTGCTGAAAAAAAGCTACGTCTATCACATTTGATCATCACACAATGTGGTTGTTACTGTGTGCAATGTTCTGTGCTCTTCACTCAGCATCAGTTCATGTGTTTCCAGGTTTTTTCTGACATCTGCCTGCTCGTCATTTCTTATAGAACAATAGTCTTCCATTACATTCATATACCACAACTTGTTCAGTCATTCCCCAAGTGATGGGCATCTCTTCAACTTCCAATTCTTTGCCACCACAAAAAGAGCTACTATAAATATTTTTGTAAATGTGTGTCATTTTCCCTTTTCAATGATTTCTTTGGGATACAGACCTAGTATTGGTATTTCTGGGTCAAAGGTAAACAGAGTTTTATAGCCTTTTCACCTAATTTGCCTATGGTATACCCTTTATGTTTATGTCACATACCCATTTTTACAGGTAATATGATTTCCCCTCCTCAGCATCCAATCACTCATCATCTCTTTGCCTCGAAGCTTAACAAAAAAAAAGTCTACTGAAAATTCTTTCCCTGATTCACAAGCATCTTAATTGCTAAATGACTTTTTACCCTATTCTCATTCCATTTTGTACAATATTTTATTGCTGAAGTTACCACTATTTCTCTAGTCTTCATGGTTTATAACCTTGTTATCATCAACTCCTTCCTCTCCATTGCCCCATATGGTTTACCAGTTGCCAAAGCTTGTCATTTCTATCTCTATGACATCTATTACACCTGACTCCTCTTTACTAACAAAGCCATTGCCATAATTCACTTCCATAACACCTCCCACAAAAGAATATCAAAATGTCCTTCTAATTATTTTTTTCTGTGTTGTCTCCTTCCACTTCAGTCCATCCACCCATATTCCCCAAAGTAATTTTTCTTAAGTACAAACCGAATGATGTCACTCCATTCTCATCAAACTTCATTGCTTCCCTATTGCCTTTGGGATACAATATAAACTCTTCTATTTTTCTTTTAAAGCCCTTTACAGAGAAGTCCCAATCTATTTTTCCAACCTCATTATATGTTATTGCTCTCCTCATAGTCTACCATCCAGCTCAATTTGCTATCTCTTTGTTCTTTATATATGGCACTGAATCTTCCTACTCTGTTTTTTTAATGGAATTCCTCATGGCTGGAATATATCTCTTCCTTACCTCTGTCTCGTAAAATCTATCTCTTCCTACAAGATGTAGCTCAAGCATCACTTTTTATATAAAGGCTATTCTCATGTATCCAACTATTAGTACTCCTTTTCCTTGGCTTTCATGCATTTATTCTATCATACCAATATATACATGCCTCCTCCCATAGAAAGTAAGCTTCTTAAGAGTAGGGATTATTTCATTCTTCATATGCATATCCTCAGTGCTTGACATTTATTAGAGTTATTGAAAATAAGCTTGTTGAATTATTGAACTGAATGTCATTATCCTTAAAATAGGGATAATAATAGCTGTGTGCTGGGGCAGCTAGGTGGCACAGTGATAGAGCACTGACCCTGGATTCAGGAGGACTTGAGTTCAAATCTGGCCTCAGACACTTGACACTTACTAGCTGTGTGACCCTGGGCAAGTCACATAATCCCAATTGCTTCACCAAAAAAAAAATAATACTTGTGAGTTTATCTAATATTTTGGGGGTACATACTCTTTATAAAGACTCAGGGTTGCAAAGATGGAAAACAACACTGTCCCTTCACTCCTTATCTTTAAAAATGAATCAAAGGCAGAAACCCTGACAAAGAAAAATAATAGACTTAGCAGAATGACCTGCTCAGGAAAAAGAATTGAATACCTGAGAATTATCAACAGCAGTTAAGATGACCTATTTCCATTTAAGAGAAAACAGTTCTGTTTTTGCATTCTAGATCTATTGTAAGTCATGCAAGTTAGTGAAATTGAATCAGACGTTTTATACCTGAGCCTGATATTGTGGTAGTTCTAATCATAGGATTCTATGATTTAGAACTGAAAAGTCCTATCATTAAATAGATGATAAAACTGATTTTCAGGGAGGATGCAATTACTTGCCCAAAGATATACAAGTAATAAAAAGATATATTGGCAGAGCAGTAGATAGAATATTGGATCTGGAGTCAAGAAGACCTGAGTTCAAATCCATTCTCAAACATTTAATTAGCTTTGTGACTCTGGGCAAACTAGTTAAGTGTTGTCTGTCTCAGTTTCCCCATATGTAGAATGGTAATAGAATTTACTTTCTAGGCTTGTTATGAGAATGAGTTGAGAGTATATTTGTAAACACTTCGAAAACCTTAATGTTTTATATAAATCTTAGTTTTAAAAAGTGAAGAATTATTACTCTAAATCCAGTCCCCTAACTACAGATTCAGTCCTTTTTTCACTCCATTAAACTGGATCTCATAGATGATGCAGACATCTGAGGAAAGCCATCATACCAATTGGTTAGAGTTCTCTGAGCAGGTTCTATGTGTTGTGATTTTAGGGATAGAAAAAGCATTTTATCCAGCTCAGACCTTTAATAGTTTCACCACCAGCCAGCTGTGGTACCTGTAATTCCAGCTATTAGAATTAAATCTCTTAGTAAGGATAATATCACCAGGAGGTCCCTATTAAAATGAGACTGCATTAACTTGATTAAATAGCATGATAACTACTATTATCCACTAAAAACAGTTTGTCAAAGGAACACAAGAAACACGGGTCTGCACTTGATCTGCACGGGATGCTAGGATGAAGAATGCTAGCAACAACAGAAAACTATATGGACACAGTTCTGAAAAGAGAAAAATCCAGTTTAAGCCAATAAAACATACATCTAATAAGTACCTACTAGGTATAGAAAACTAAACTAATTGCCGATAAAGAAACAAAATTTTGATGAGACAATTCTCTCCCGGCATGTCTAATAGGGGAATAATACACACACCACCAAACACACACACACACACACACACACACACACACACACACACACACACACACTACATACACATGCATAACTATAGTAAACAATAATATCAATGAATAAAATTCAAAAGGGAAGGAAAGTACTAATGGGTGTTATAAGAAGAAATGGGGAGGGGAAGCCTTCTGGAGAAAAGCATTTGAATTAGAATGCATTTGAGTGAGATTTTCAAAGACAGATAGTCAGATAGGAGACAAAAAAGAGAAAAAGAGTATTCCAAGAAAAGGAAACAGAATGAACAAAGACATAGAGGAAAGACCTAATTATGCCCTGGGCTCATGTTCTGGGGGATCATGGAGGAAGGAAAGGCCTCAATTTTTGGCCTAGGCCTTCTTACCCTTCCTCCTCTATTGCCTTTAGCTTCAAAGTTTGAAGAGTTCAGAGAATTTTGGACATGCAATATTCTCATCAATGTCCTAGCCAAATCCCCAGTTCAGCTGACAACAGAGTATGAATCAGGAGCGAAGGATGAACTTGACCTAGATGCACAGTTCCATAAAGAAACTAGTTAAGAAATTATACCACAGGGGCGGCTAGGTGGAGCAGTGGATAAAGCACCAGCCCTGGATTCAGGAGTACCTGAGTTCAAATTCGGCTTCAGACACTTGACACTTACTAGCTGTGTGGCCCTGGGCAAGTCACTTAACCCCCATTGCCCTGCAAAAAAAAAAAAAAAAAAATTATACCATGGGGAGCAGCTAGGTGGCACAGTAGATAAAGCACTGGCCCTGGATTCAGGAGGACTTGAGTTCAAATTCAGCTTCAGACAATTGACACTTAATAGCTGTGTTACCCTGGGCAAGTCACTTAACCCTCATTGCCCCACCAACAAAAAAAAAGAAAGAAAGAAATGATAGCATGTCTGAGAGGAACTTCTTGAGCACCTCATGATGAAAGGGCAAACATGACTCCTAGAAACCAGGAAATCTAAGTGACCCTTTGCCACATGTATTCTCTAATTTTGAGCTCACTTTCTCCTTGACTTTGTATATAGTTGATGGTTAGTGTGTCATAAACTTTTGGAAGGATGTTCTGTATCAATTATTCTTACTGGATGACCTTAGACAATACCCCTTTCCTAAATGATTCTTAATGGAACTCCATGAGGAAAAACATATTAGTGAAGATTGCAGCAGATTGCATTAGAGAAGGATCCCCTCCCCCAACTCCTCAGGAGCATGTAATCTTGCTCAAGGACTCAATTCATTTATATTAGTAGGATTTGGGATAAGGCTCCTCAGAGATTATGTGGTTACATATTGATGCCCTTATTGCTTTCATTTTTTTTCATCTCAGTCATTTCTTATTAACCCCTCTCCCCCCATATCTAACCAATGGTAACCATCCTTGAAACAAATATGTATAGTTAATTATAATTTCCATGTTCAAAGTAAATAGGAATTAAACTATGGAAATGGGCTGCCCCCTTTAAAAGATATTAAAGTTTGGTCCTAACTGTAATATGCCTATACATATAAAATGAATATTTGTGCAATAATGATAATTGTTTCAAGAATCACTTAGAATAATTATCTTTTTTTTTCCCTTCCTTCTCCTCCACACTCCCTCTCTCTATTCCTCTATCTATCTTGTCTCCTCCCTCCCCCTGTCTTCTTTCCCTGCCAACCCCTTTCCCTATCCGGGGGCCTTCTTTCTCCCACCACTCTACATGACCTTGGTCACCACTAGAAGTTAGCTCTTCATGGAGGGAAAAAGGGGAAGGGAAAAACACTTCTCCAAATTTTACCTTAGCCCTTTAAATTCAATCTGTCCAGTATTTACAGTAACAGTCTTCTAATCAAGTCCCAGGATTTTATGGAAGTGGTGAGGAGGAAATGTGATCCAGAGCAGGGCAGGGTAACTCTGCCCCTTCAGTTTGGTCCCACTTCTTCAGATGCCTTAGTGAGATGGATTATCTCTGGCATCCTCCTTCTTACAGTATCTTCCTCCTTTTCTCCATAAACCCTTTTTGGTTTATAGTCTTAGACACTCTGTGAAATTTCTACCAGGACATGTCTAAGGTCAGTGAAGGTTTAGGAAATCTAGGAAAAAAATCCACTGAAAAGATTGTCAGTTCCCTGGCTTTATCTCTCATGCCACCCACTCTGGCTATGTCTGTGTGCCAGAGTCATTATTCCAGTCCTTTCTCTTTTGGAGCATAGCCAGGTGCCTAATACTTTGAACTAGATCTGATTCTGAAAGGGAATTTGGAGGTCATCTGCTCCAACCCCCTTGTTTTACAGATGCGAATATTAAGGCTCAAGGAGGTTAATCAATTTGTCAAAAGGTACAGGGAAAATAAGTAATAGAGACAGATTTCTTACAGACTCATATTATACAGGGAAACACAAACATAGAAACATAGGTAGAGCTACAACCCATCAACATTATGCACCTAGATCAATACAGCTCCATTATAAAGATATCCCACCAGGTTCTTTTTAACCTCCCTCCTTCCAAAGACACAGTCCTTCAGCTATAATGGGCCACTCAAAATACAAGTCCAGAGGTTCTGAATCTCCACTCTTTTATAATCTTCCTACAGAAAGTATCAAAGTGGGAGAAAAACTGGTGACCTTATGAGACCTATTGGGAGCAGCTGCAATCCATGTGCCCAGGTAGATAAACCCTATTGCCTCTCTGATTATGATAACCACCAGAATTAAAGGGAACTGAACTAGAAATGTGACCCCTCTTTTAAGTGAGTAGACACATGAAACTCTATTTTAAGTCAGTGATTTTTTTATTATGTATTTCAAGGCATTGATCTACAGGTTCACATAAACTCAAGGGGGAAAAATATTTTCACGTATACCCTTGAAAGCCTGGATTGACTTTTCCCTTAAATGATTCCCTATCGAGTGGACTCTATAGGTATTCTTTCTGTTAAGCAAAGTTTAAAATGCAATGAAAGGATGTGGGAGACATAGATGCAGAATAGCATGCCTTCTAAATGACAGGTTTTTTAAAACAATTGACTGATAAAGTATCTAACCTATGAACTATCTTCTTTTGGATTATAACCTTTTCTTCATTTGTACTCTCTCATATTCAGAGCACAATGGCAATTCTCAACTAATGATGGTAATAGTTGATACATTTCCATTCCCTTTCATCCTAGTATCTAAAGTGGTCATGAAATTGCCAAGCTGAAGGTATAAATTCTTCTGGAAGTCAAGAGTATTTACAGAAGGAGGAGAAAAGTGTGCCATTCTAATAGGCTCAGGGTCTCTTGGACTTTGTGCTAGCATGGTTTTACTATTTTTCTAATAGTAGACTTTCATGAAAGGAATATCTACATTGTGGCTGGAAGAAAGAATTGAAACCGTTTGGAGCTCACCAAAAAACCCCAAGAAAAACACCCCCCCCCAAAAAAAAAAAACCTAGGTGGTACAGTGGATAAAGTGGCAGCTCTGGATTCAGGAGGATCTGAGTTCAAATGTGGTCTTAGACATTTGACACTTACCAGCTGTATGACCCTAGGCAAGTCACTTAATCCTTATTGCCCTGTCAAAAATAAATAACACTTAAGTTTCAATAGTTTTAAGGTTTGCAAAGTGATTTAAATTTGTTAATTCATTTGATGTTCACAACAACTCTCTGTCATAGATAGTATTATTATCCTTATTTTACAAATGAGGAAGCTGAGGCACATAAAAGTTGCTTTAGTTAAATTATTTGTCGAAGATCACACTAGCAAGTTTATGAGGCAGGATTTGAACTTGTGTACATGACTGCAATCCTAAACTCTGTGTCACCTAGCTACAGGAAGAAGATTGCCATGTGATACTAACTTCTAAGCTAGAGAGTGACAGACAGACAGAGAGACAGAGAGAGAGAGAGAGAAAGAGAGAGAGAGAATGTATCACTTAACTAAATTAGTTAGAAATATAGATCGTGAAGCTAGTAATTATCAGGGGCATTCTCCCAAGGGAGACCTTCCTAATTAGGTTTGTGCTAGTCTCTTCATGAAGACTAAAAAGGGAGGCAGAAGATTGTTATTTGTCTCTCTATAGCTCAATGGGGGTGTCACTAGACAGGAACGTTTTTCATTGAGTTTCATTAATGATATCAAACCTCATAGCAATGTGCAAAATAATATAAAGCATCCCAAGACCTGAGCTCTTTACAGTTATAAGAAAGTTTATCACAACCAAAAGTCTAACAAAAGGCTTTGTTCTTTGGGCAAGTGTGATTGTCTTGTTATTAGTGGCCTAGGTTTTTTGCAGAAGTGAGAGAATCAACATTCAGAGAATCAACACTTAAGCTATGATGGCATATTCAAATTAACTTTTTGTATAATGTGAAATGTATCTCTTCCATTTTAAAATTCTCACATAATATATTCCTCAATTCCACTAATTTATTCTTTATTTAAAATCCAAGATGTTTTAATAGCAGATCTTTCAAAGTAAACAGGGGGCTTTAACAAAGTATAATACAGGCTCTGTTATTATTAGTTAAAAAACACCATGTAAAGATCTATTGCTCCCATTATTTTAATATGATCTCCATTCTCGTTTTATCCATAGATTATTTCTTAATGCTTTCTGTATATATTTAAAATGACTATCTGTTGTTATACAGTTGGCATGCATTTGCTTAATAAATTGATATGCTTGGAAGATTAAAAATTAAAATAAAATAAAATGACTACTAAAATAAAAAATATTTTTCTAAATGCTTAATCATAGAAATTATTACAAAAGTTTACAAAAATATATAAGTTGTTACAGAATAAATTCCTTTAAAATCAACTAAAGGGAAGAAAAAAATTGGTAGATAAATTTAATTTCTCCCAAAGGATAAACAGAAAAAAAAGTAAGGCGGTAAATTTTGCCATATGATGTGATTTTTAAAAAATTTATTCCAAGACATAATTTGTCCATTATTAAAATGACACAAAACCAGGAGGGAAATATGTAATTTTACTTTCAAATATGTTGTACCAAACCCATTCTAGAATCTATGAGAGGCTCATAGGACAGGCTGATGTTTCTTCCCTGTTCAAGGTGACTCTAATCTATTTTGCCTCAGTAAATGAGAATAGATCTTGTCATAATATGTTTCTATGGCAACTCAAGTTGTTTTTTTTTTATGTTGAATACGAAAGTAATGAATCTCATGAGAAATTTGTCATTTTTAGCAACTTGGACAAATAATTATTTTGTTTTTCTTTAAAGTTTCTTTTTAAGAACCTTTGTTTTTAAGACATTGGCCTACTCCTAACAGGATCAAAAATTTCTATTCCTTTCTTCCAGCTGAATGGGGTTCTTTCTGGAATATATGTTTCACTCCAGGACATGAGGATCAGTACACCAGGACTGTGAAGTAGGATGCTAACAACAAGAGGGATCAAAGAACAGTAAGCAGTGTCAATATTCCAGGAGGTTGTCAGTGTGGGGAGTAAATATTCCAATGGATACTGGTTTGGAAACTAGACAATAAAACATATGGAATTCTAGTTACTTGGATCAAAACAAGGAGAAACTTTCATGGGTGACCCCATGGGCAGTAAAAGTCCATGGTTTGCCTAAGTAGATTGCAGCATATTACCAATGAGAACGTATCTTATTTGAGTAGACAATAAACAGATGGAGTTGCAGAGAAAGGTTGAAAGTAGAAATACACATTTAAGAGTTACCTTCATGGTCACAGATAAGGAAATTGAAGTACAGAGAGGTACAAGAATTAATTTATTGAAGGGTCATATAGGTGGTAGGTAGAAGAATCACAATTCAAACCCAGAAAACAAAACAACAAAATGAAACCAACCAACCAACAACAAACAAGGTGGCTGTAAGCTTTGCCTCCTTTCTGTATGAGAATCATATAACAGAACTGTGGATGATTAGAATGGAAAGGTTCCACGTTTGGCCTAAGTAGACAGAGCCATATTACCAATGAGAACATAATTTATTTAAGTAGATAATGAGTATCCATCTGGAATTCTGGAGAGAGATTGAAGATAGAGATACATATTTAGGAAGCATCTTTATAGAAGTGATAATTCAACCCATATAAGCAAATAAAATAACGAAGGACAAGATTGTAGAGAAAGAAAATGAGCCAAAGACTAGATTCTGGTGTACATCTCCATTTAAGAAGTGAGAGAAGGATGAGTAGTAGACATCAAAGGGAAGCATAGGAGAACCATGAGAATCCAATGCAATGGAAGCCAAGGGAAAAGAGAAGATTGGTTGGGTTGGTAACCATGACTCATTATACCTTAACATTTACAAAATTACTTTTTTCAAGTAAATCTCTAGTATTCGTATCATCCCCATCTTATAGATGAGGAAACTGCGTCCAAGAAAATTGAAATGCATTTTCCAGAATGTTAGTAAGTTTTAGATGTGATACTCAAACATAAGATTTTAGAATCCCTGATCACAGTGTTTGCATATCATGTCTCTACCTGAAGAATAAAGGCCCCAGTGAAATGGGCAGAATTTTTACAACAACCACATACAATTTTCTTTTCCTTTGTGTTTTACTCTACCTCTTTCCTAAAGGAATGCAGGTATTTTGTATGAAAGGCAGCTGGGTGCTACAGTGGATAGAGTGCTGGGCCTGAAGTCAGGAAGACTCATCTTCTTCAGTTGAAATCTGGCCTCAGACATTTACTAGCTGTGTAACCCTGGGCAAGT
The DNA here is from genome assembly GCF_019393635.1 of Dromiciops gliroides. Taxonomy (NCBI): domain Eukaryota; kingdom Metazoa; phylum Chordata; class Mammalia; order Microbiotheria; family Microbiotheriidae; genus Dromiciops; species Dromiciops gliroides. Next base: position 221,187,766 of record NC_057862.1, on the reverse strand, counting down.
CATTTAACCCCATTTGTCTCAGTTTCCTCATCTGTAAAAATGAGCTGGAGAAGGAAATGGCAAATAACTCCAGTATTGTTGCCAAGAAAACACCAAATGTGGTCATGAAGAGTCAAACACAATTGAAAAACAACTGACTTTTTTTTTCTTGCAGGGCAATGAGGGTTAAGTGACTTGCCCAGGGTCACACAGCTAGTAAGTGTCAAGTGTCTGAGGCTGGATTTGAACTCAGGTACTCCTGAATCCAGGGCCGGTGCTTTACCACTGCGCCATCTAGCTGCCCCCACAACTGACTTTTTTTTAGAATCATGGGATTTAAAGTTGAAAAAGACCTGAAAGATTGATAAATGCAACCTCTTCGTTATACAGACAAGGAAATTGAGGTCCATTGAAATAAGGGAAATGACTTGTTCAAGGATCACATGTGTGGTAGGTAGAAGAATCACAATTCAAACCCAGAATAAAACAAAATATGATCATAGGAGCTTTGCCTTCTTTTCTGTATGAGAATCAGTTGAAGGAACTGAGTGTAGTTCAGTTGGAAAAGAAACTAAATGCAACCTTAAATGTTGCCTTCAAGGTGAAGGAACAAACCACAAATGTCAAAGAGGCAGATTAAGGTAAGATGTAGAAGAAAAAAAAATCTTTAACCATTTAAGTTCTTCCAAAGCAGAATAAGCTATCTTAAGAGGGAGAAGATTCCCTTTTGTTATAAGTTTTTAGGTAAAGGTTGGCTGACCCATTTGCTATGTATGATATAAGAAAGAAACTTATCTGATTTAAAATCCAATTCTCTTTGCAATACATAAAAATCCAGATTTTTATAGACTAGATAGCTGCTAGGGTCCTTCCCCAAAATGGAAATTTTGTGATTTTGTCTTCTTGCTCCAAATCCCAGATCCACTCTCTTATGCCATGCTGTTTCTATGCTACATGAAATTCACTAGAAGCAACTGTATCTAAATATCTTTATAAGCATAAATTTCCATAAAAGCCAACTGATGGTAATAGAAAAGAAATGGAGAACACATTAATGTCTTTCAGACCCATTGTCTGATTTTCTGTAGGCTGGTCCATTGATGTCTCTTAGGCCCAGAGCATAGAGGCTGATGCTTATTTTCACAGCTGTGTTGAAGACCAAGCCTTCTACAGAAAAAAAAAAAAAAATATATATATATATATATATATATATATATATATATATATATATATATATATATATATATATATATACATATATCTGAATGTAAACAGTCCATGGAGGAATATAAGGATTGCTAACCTGGTCAGGCCTCCTAACTCTTAGAACAATTGTATAACTCCTGGACAGAACCCTGGCCTACTTCCATTGGTGTGACTTGATTGATGACAGCTAGAGAAGGCAAAAGTGATTTCTTCCATCTATGTAAAACTTTTCTTACACAGAAATGGAAGCATTTTATAGTATCTGCTCTTATTTATCCTCACAATATCTCCATGATGGATATCAGAGCAACAGATTGTATTCCCTGTATTAGAGGAAAACCCCTGAAGTAGAAGGTGTTTTAAATAACATATACAAAGTTGATCAAAACACAAGAACAGTTAGCAACAGAATTGAGAATAAAATTCAGATTATCTGAATTTAGTTGAGGCATGTTTTCAGCTAAATTACTGGTCCTGAGATATTTTTATTCCTTGAGGATTATCTCCCACAAAAAGAATCATCTTCCACAAAGCCTCTCCAACCCTGCCTCCTTTCCTTAAACATTCACTATTCTTCTTCCCACACAAACCCCTCAAAGCAGGATTTTTGTAAACTGAGGAAGGAAAAGAAAACACTATTTCTCTCCATTCTACCTAAAAGAGTTGCTGTCTTAATGAGGAAATTGTTAGGAAAAGTGAATACAACGATGACAACAATTATCTTTTTGAACCCCATAACATCTTTGAAGTGGACAGATAATATTTCCATTTTGCAAATTAAATAAATGAGGTTCTCTAAGGTTTAGTGATTCACCCAGGTTCACATATTAAACATGTGGAAGAGTTAGGATTTAAACATATCTTGCTTAAAATCGTATTCTCTTTGCAATACATAATGCTGACTCCCACGGTGAAATTTGGAGGTGAGGAAACACATTAGAGACAATAAGGTGAACAAAATTTCTAGACTTTGAAGAGCAGTAGAGCAACTTAATTGTAGCTAAGGAAGATGTTGTGCTAATAAATTATTATTTTGTCACCACCTCAAAGCTCTTCAGATTTTGAAGACTGGTCTTTACAAGGGCCTCTGAAATTCTCTCAGTAATATGAGACATGGTAGATTAGACTAAATCACCTAATAGCAGTCAAGTGGGGCCTTAGGGAAACAAACAAAAGCAAAAACAACCTTATTTCTTTCTAATCGAATGTGACTTTTTAAATTTTTGCATGCTTCCTGTTTGTAATCATTTCAGGAAAATATATTATTTCAATTTAATTATACCTCAATTATAGGTTGGTTTTATTAATTTCCCTTTGTTATTGGATTGAGAAATTGCTGCCAATTGCCTGACTCAATCCAAAACACTTTGGTATGTAGACACCCAAAGGGTTGCAGATGTATTGACCCAGAATCCTAAAGGTAAAATATTTCAAGTCTACTTTATTCCACTTATTTCTCTGAGAGTGAAATTGGAACATGCATTGAATGTGGTGTGTCTGGAATGAACAGAGTCTACTTATCTGCTTGCTTTTCTAAAAACATTTCTCAGTGGATTTCATTAAAGAGAAAAGGAATTGCTCATGCAGCTTGGTTTCTTTTTAAGATCACCACACCCTAGGAAGAGAGAAAGTGACAAACCAGAAATAAAGAATGATGGTAACCCAGCAAATACTACAGAGCATTAGTGTCCAGTAATTCCTGTGATTATTCCATATTTCCCTACAATTGTGTTCTGATGAGGATGTACAAGTCTCAGTTCGCTAAACACTGATTCCTCAACTGTGGTTTTACAATTGATGGTAGTGAAAGCTTTACCTAACACACAGGAACTGAAATACGGTAGAGAAACAAATATCTTGATTGCACAGAACTAGCTTAGCCAATTACCTAATTTGGAGCTAAATAAACTCTGATAGTCTTCTTGAATATGTAAAAATAATACCTAAAAATAGTTTTTTTTTTTCAGGGGGATGTCTATGACACAGTGAATATAAATGCCAGGGTGGATGTAATTAAATTCATAATAACCTTGCCTATTTGGAGGAAGAGTTAGGAATAAACATGATACCTCACTATGCTGTTCTGAGAATCAAACAGATAATCTATGGAGAGCATTTTTCAAAATATAAAGCATTATAAAAACATCCAATTTCATGATTATTTCTCTATATCCTAGAGAAATGTTTAAGAATGCTGAATAAAGTTACAAAAGAGAGTTACATAAGTAGTCAAAAAGAAATGACTGGCTACTACAGGTTCAAAGGGAAAGGATCCAGCAGCAAAGTAGAGCCCAAGCTAATTCAGCAATTCAGTTGCTTAGACATCATGCATAATGCCAGGAGGATGTCCTGAATTTAAGGGAAACAATTTCCAATGTTGAAGAGGTGATGCCCCACATTTGGCAGTAAATGCTCTCTAAATGGATAGTTATGTGATAAGGGTTACCACTGTGATACTAAAATGTGATAGCAGAGTCCAGTGTGTATAACATGCATTTAAGCTGGATTTATTGAAGGATAATGGGTTAGATCTAAAGATGATAGAGAAGGGTGCTTGAACATTACTGCTTTTGACAATTCTCAAACATAAGATAGGTTTTCATGTTTCATCAACTTCTCTGTCTTTGGAGAGCAGTCTGGAGTTAATATTTAGTGGAGTACACTTTAGCAACAGGTATCTTCAACAAAATATACCTTGGGAGAGTGCAATATGAGAGTTTTTTTCTTTCTTATATAGAATAAAAGCCTTGATTCTGACATAATTTAGTAGCAAAGTCTCACTTGATGTCATTGCAGTGCTAATTGGCCAGCATATCAAACTGATGGATAGTCATTTCAGAATTCATGATTTGCAATTTATGCCACTCAATACAGGAGGCTGTTACTTTGGGCTGAGGTCTGGAAAAGACCTATAATGGGCAGTTTCTCAAATTTTATCTAGGTATGACAAAGATTAAATGACTTTGGATGATGGAAGTTATCTCAGGAAGCACAATTCAGGTCCTGGTCATTATCTTAAGAATTACGTGTTGGGCATCTATGTAGCACAGTGGATAAAGGACCGTCCCGGGATTCAGAAGGACCTGAGTTCAAATCCAGCATCATGCACTTGACATTTACTAGTTGTGTGACTCTGGAAAGTCACTTAACCCTCATTGCCCTGCAAAAACAAAAAACAAAAAGCAAACATTACCTGTTGAGAATCTGCCAATTATATCTAGAATGCTGTGTATGTATATTCAAGGTGAGGGGTGGGGGATAGAGAACAAATTTCATTCAAGCTTCTATAAAATGTATAAAGGAGAGAAAAAACTATTAAATTTTTAGCATGCATATTGAAAATTGACTAGAAGCTATACTAAGAAAATCTATTAAATTAATTCAAAATATAAGCAAAGGGGCTCATAATAAACTTTACTTCAATATTTCTTCTAATTAGAAAAGAAGTTCCTCCTAAGTTCACCATATTTGCAGTTTCAACAAATAGCAAAATTGAACCAAATTCAATATTGTATAGATTATTTTATCACTTAGCCTTTTTTCTACATAAAATTATATATCTTTTAGTAGTGCTTTGAATTATGAAGTGGATCATAACACTTTGTATCTTGAGATGAATCATAGCCATCATAAGGACCAAAACAAAGGATGTCAAAAAACAATTGTATGGATAAAAGCATAGCATCTAGTTCAGGTAGTTCTATAACTTTGAAATGAACTAGCATATATTCCAAGTACAGTATACTTTCAAGTAATCTTTTGTTAGTTGAGGTCTCCACCATTTAAGACATAATTGGAGGGTGCAGCTAGGTGGTGCAGTGGATAAAGCACCAGCCCTGGATTCAGAAGGACCTGAGTTCAAATTCAGCCTCAGATCCTTGACACTTACTAGCTGTGTGACCCTGGGCAAGTCACTTAACCTTCATTGACCCACAAAAAAAAAAAAAAACATAATTGGAGAACCTTGAAAAGCAGAGCATAACAGCCTAGATAAATAAAAGATTACTTGGTAGAATTTATAAAGGAAGACTAAAAGAATTGGGATCGTTTATGATGGAGTTAAAATTAGCATACACTTAGATATTTTCACATATATGAAAGATGGCAGCCACTATTTATTCTCCCGATCAAGAGGAACTCCATTTTTCCTTGTAACTAGAGAATTCCCCATCAGGCACAAGAAAAAATTTCATCACATCTGATCTATTCAAGCATCTACATAAGTTGATTTGCATAGTAGTTTAGAAATGCCTCATTTCATTACCACAATATCCCTTAAGGGTATGTGCTCTTATTATTCCTATTTTGCATATGAGTAAACTGAGGCAGACAGAGGTTTAGTCAGAATGACTCAGAAAAACCCACAGGAGAAACTTTCGTATGACTAAAAATTTTATTAGTCTGGGCTATTCTGCATTTTGTATATCCAAGAGGAAAGAGGGAAAAATAAAAACCATTATATGTGCTAATTTTATAGAATAAATGAAAGACCTTAAAATATTTGCACATATACATATATATACAGTAATGTATATACACAGAAGTAGAATTTACACACCCACATATGTATGTGTGTGTATGTTCATATTTATGTAGGCACATACATATATATGTGTATATATATATGTGTATATGTATAAACATATACACTCCTACAAATATGTGCATAACTTTTAAGGCATACATTTGGGGGATTTATGAAAGGGCCTAAAATCTAACAGATGACCTGATGAGTTATTTACCTCATGTTTTAATGCTAGTAGGAATTTCATTAACTAGCATCTTCTATCAATCATTCTCACTATTCAATTCTCATATAGTTAAGTGTAATGTTGCTAGCAATATGGTTAAGGTTATTAAAACTGCAAAATGTCAGTGTAAATGGTTAAGGGATGAAGGCAGTATATTAATGCTAGGGATAAAAGCTTGCATTATAAAGTACACAATACGGCGCCATCAATTCAAAGCCTCATTTTAAAAGGAGATAATTCTAAATTATATTTTGTCTTGATACTATGACAGCCTAAACTGCATATATCCCTAGCTTTTCATCCTAAAAATGGAAGTTATGGCAATGCATCTGAGGAAAAAGAATGAAAATGGAAGGCTTTGTTGGGAAGAGGACTATATTAAGTTCCAAATTAAATAGCCATTTTGTCTCTAATGCGAGGCATAGTTTCTCAGCTGCACAGAGATGGGATTCAGTTAAAGCAACAGTCAATGATGCTGCTATTATTATTAGAGTGTCAGAGATGATACAATCTATAACAGCACACAGTCAAGACCTTAACTAAATGAAGTTATGACATCAAGAGACAGGATTACATAATATTTAGTTGGTCTTGAATCCAGGAAGGTCTGAGTACAAGTCCCACCTATATCACATACTGGCTGTAGGACTATCAGGGAATCATTTTACCTCTCAGTGCCCTAAACAATCCTCTATGACTGTAAGTTACAGAGAAGCTTCTGGCCTGTACTGGTAGAAGGAGTTTTACCTAGGAGTTCTCTCTAATAAGGAAATCATTACTGTAGTCCCTTTTGGCCCTATCCCTAAGAAATATAAAGAGAATGTGACCTTAAGGATAATGAACGCAATGCCAGGGTTTTGGTGTCCTCACCTTTCCAATATTTTCCATACTTCCACTGCCATCACTACCTCCAACCAAAAATAATTAAGGAAGTTGTTTGAGTTATCATGGGGGAAAACAGTAAAAATTTCTCCAGGATCTATTATTATTATTATTATCATTATTATGCAGGCAATGAGGGTTAAGTGACTTGCCCAGGGTCACACAGCTAGTAAGTGTAAAGTGTCTAAATCCAGATTTGAACTCAGGTCCTCCTGAATCCAGGGCCTGTTCTTTATCTACTGTGCCACCTAGCTGCCCCCAGGATCATATATTTTGAACTGGAAGGGAGTTTAGAGAGCATTTAGTCTAATCATTTTATTTTTATAGAAGAAACTGAACCCCAGAGAGATTCCAAAATAAAGAGAGAAGTATAGCCTCATGATTTTTTCTATTGTAGATACAGGATTTTTTTGGCTTTTGCATTTTTGTTCTCTTATGATATTTTTTGAGGTTCATGATTTTGATATATTCAGTTTTGCCATCTTAGTGTCTGGTCTTTGGTATTAGAAAGGCAGATTAATTTAACTGGAGATGGAGACCTGGAATCAGAAGATCTAGGTTCAAATTCCAATTCTTTAGGAGAATCTCTTTTCCTCTCTGGGCCTTTATTTCTTCAAATGAAGAATTAGTGTTGAACTAAATGATCTCTCTATATATTTTTTACCTTAAAATTCTATTGTGTCGGGGGCAGCTAGGTGGCACAGTGGATGGAGCCCTGGAGTCAGGAGTACCTGAGTTCAAATCTGGCCTCAGACACTTAATACTTACTAGCTGTGTGACCCTGGGCAAGTCACTTAACCCCAATTGCCTCACTTAAAAAAAAATTCTATTGTGTCTAAGTCAACTATAAGTATATCAATAGATGATTGGCCTTTTAGTGTGAAAAAAAAGTAGGTATGTACATGTACATGGGAATATAAATATTAAGATTCTTTTTGTTTCTCATTTCTGAGTTTGTTTTTTAAGTGTTTTTAAGTGTCTCTGCACTCATGCAATTTGATTCAATATAAAATTTTGCTGTTGTTTGGGTTATAAAATTGTTGAAGTAGGAAAAAAAAGAACTTGTGATTGTTAAAAATGTCATAGACCAGTAGTTATCAAGAATGAATATAGTCCATTATCTCCTAAACCCCTCCCACACACACTTTGATGATCCCTTTGATAGATTCATACTCTCACTGCTATCTATGCATGCTTCTTCTAATCAGTTCAGATAACCCCCCATCCCATCTTCTCATTCTGTCCTATTCTTGCCTGTTTTTAAAAAAAAAAATTGTCATAGATGTTTGTACTAGTCTAAAGAACCTCTTGTCATTCTGTATCTATTATCCCTCTCTTTGGCTAGCATGTTTTGAGAACATACCTGTCTTTGATATTTTTATACCACTTTCTAAACTAAAGTAATCCAGTAGACATAAGCCCTTGCATACTATAACAGTAATTGCTTAAAAATGATTGTATGGGACAGATAGGTAGCCTAATGGATAGAGCACCGGCTTTGGAGTCAGGAGGAACTGAGTTCAAATTCGGCCTGACAGTTAACTAGCTTTGTGACCTTTTACAAGTGACCTGACCACATTGCCTCAAAAGAAAAGCAATGATTGGTGATTGACCACTTGTGTTTCCATAACCTTGGCAGGGGCACGGCACCTGTGATTTGAATTACTCTGAAATCATGGTGTCCATGATTTAAAGACACATAGCACCTCTAAGAGAATCTACACACATATGTATACGTGTATATATGTGTGTATACACATGCCTACTACAGCCAGGAACACCTAGGGATCACTGAAAACACTTTCCCCTTTATGACCTAAAAAAGCATCAAAATGACTAGCATGTACAGCTGACTGATTGGTCATCCAAGCCCATCAAAGGGTCCTGGGGCTCAACATGCTCCGAGCAGCCCAATTGGTCCATGGGATTCGAAACTGGAGCAGTATCTGGCCGCTAATAAGTCCCTCCCCCTCAGCAACTACTCGTTTCCTTTCCTCATTGGCCATGAAGATCAGGAAATATAGGAAAATGAAGAATGTGACGGAGCCTCCTAACTGGAAACAATTGTACCAGGAGCGCTTTATCCCCTTGTCTAAGCACCAGCTGCTGCAGCATCTCCAACAGGAGTTTCACTCCAGTCCTTCGGAAGAGGCTGCTCTCCGCGAGTTTGCATTCCAAATTGACTTCTACATTTTCTATCAGTATAGACACATGTTAACCCAGATGCAGACGCTCTACCACTCCATCCACAGGGATCCAGATAATCTCAACCAACCTCTGCAGAATGATCTCCAGCGCCAGTACAAAGAACAAGAAGTTCTTGCGGCTCTGGAGCCCCTACTAGAGCAGGCCAACTTCTCCCTTCTGTCAGAGGAAATTGTGGCTTTTTCTATGGCTGTGCAGCACCCTCAGGACGCGGTAAAGGTGAGAGCCAACCTGGAACAGTATGCCTTTGTTCGGTTTTGGGCCCTGGGCCAGCGCAAGGGGATGATCTACAACAAAGGGTTAATGGACTTCACTAAGCTGCGACCTGTAGAAAGGAGCTATTTTAAGCGGGTGGTGGTGGCCGCACAGAGGAAGCAGGGACACTTGGTACTCAAGAGTTTCAAGGATGTTCCTCTGGATTGCCTGGAGTACTTGTTGCCTGGGGTGAAGGCGCAGACGCCCAAGCTTCAGCTACTCCTGCTCAATTCTATGGTCATAATGTCGGGTCTGGTAGCTTTCATCAATGTGGGTATGGAGGCAGCGTCTTATCTCCATATGGCTACCTCTTTGCTCCTGCTGCTCTTTATTGCTATTATGGGGCACCGGACCTTCCGGATATTCTCTCAGAGGCGGAAGCTCGATACTCTGAATCTGATCCATCTGCTGTATTACCTTACCGCCTCGTCCAATTCTGAACTAATCGCTACTCTGGTGCTCAGGGCACAAGAAGAGCACATCAAGGAGGTTCTGCTGGCCCACAGCTTCTTAAGAACGAGAGGTGATGTGCCTCTAGAGGAGCGTGACCCACAGTGGCTAAAGAAAAATGTGGAGAGCTGGCTCTTGACTCGCCTGGGCTTCCAAGTGAGCTTCAATGGGGCCCGAGCATTGAATCACCACAACGTTCTTCTTGCTAACATGGCCTTGGCACCTCTGCCCAAGTTTTTCAATGATCCTAACCCCATTTGGATCCCCCAGTGCCCCAAACCTCTGGACCCTCTTCAGATCCAGCACTTCAGGGAATGAGCCATTTGTCATTCCACCCACCCTCTCCTGCTGGGCTTTCAGTTTAGTTGTGACCAAGGGCTACGTAGACTCTTGGCCCATGGATGAAGAAGTTTCTAGTGTAAAGGGGATTCCAGAGGGTGGAGAGAAACAATAGTAATCCGAAATTTCCCCCAGCATTCCTGTCACCACCTGTCTCTTGGGGAAGGGAGCAGGGAATGTACCTTTCCTTCTCCCCAAATAGCCTCCCACCCTCTTCAAATTCCAATACTATTCCCCTAGACGGAGATATCTTAAACTCATATTGCAGGGGGACGGGGGGAAGTTATATTTAATTCTATCCCAACCAGGATAAAGGTTCAGCCCATTTCCATTCTATTTACAGTACCCTGGCTACCCCAAATAAGTGTTCTGTACATCTTCCTCCCTCTAAAAAACAGCATTGCAATGGTTTTTTCACATCACCTTTGAATGGTTGCTGACATTAAAGTGCAGTTATTGGAGTATTATTAATAGGAAGATAATGTTTTTGTTTCCAAAAAGTCCCAATTGGAAAGATAATCTTCCTTCCAAGAACTGTGGTAAGAGTTGCTTTAGAACCATATCATCTGGGTAGCTATAGAGAAGTACAATTAAATGAATGAGGTCTTGATAAAAAAATAAGAGACCTGGGTTTTTATGAAAGTTCTGTTACTGGAAGAGGTCAGTTAACCCATTGCTGAAGGTATTCTTATTTTTTAAGTATAAAATGACTCCACAAAATAGGTATGACGACTGTGAATTTCCTTTCCAGTTTTTAATGTTACTCCCCAACCAGACTTCTGTGAGAAAATTATTAATACTAGAGGTTTGGGGAGTCCCCAGGGGCCCCTCTGCTGAGAGGGGGGAAGTATACTGACCTTTCTTAAGGTCAGGCCAGAGTCAGGAAGTTACCTCACTCAAAACCACACCTATCTGAAAGCTTTGTTCCTGCCAAAGGATCTATTCTCTGGGCTGGGACATTAGCAGGACTGTGGGTAACCAGCCTCACATCCAGTGAACCAATAGATTTCAATGAAGCTAGCCAATTAGCTTTGAACAATGTCTATGGGCAGGGTCTGCTCCTGCCCTCAGCAAACTTGCACAGACACTCACTCTCTTTAGCCTGAGAACTTGGCAAGAGGAGACGCAGCCCTCTCTGGTTCCCAATTTTCTCTCTTCTCTCTTTTCTATTTCCCATTTAGGCTTTCCTATCTTTCAAAGCCAGGCACACTCTCTTTACTAATACTTAATATATTTTAATGCTTAATGCCCCCAAACTGGTGCAGTAGCCTCTAATTTCTAAGCAACAAATATATGATAAACCTCAGCTAATTTCCCCTACACTTGGGGCAGAAATAGGGTTAATAAATAAAGAAATAGTTTTACTCACCATACTCTTAAGGCAATCCTTAAAATAAATTAAAATAAATTCTACTCAATGGTCAGATTAAAGTGTTTGTGAACTTTTCTTAAGTTCAGAAAATAAGAAAAAAATAAGGGGATGTTTTAATGAACAGCATTTCCATGAGGCAACTAATGGAAAGAAAAGCCTCTGAAAATATCCCTAAGGTAAAAGAAAAACAAATTATCAGCATAGTCAACATTGCCAATTTTCTGGGTAGAAGGACCATTGCTCTTTTAGTTAAGATCAAATAAATAGCCTTCCTTATCTGCTTTCACAGAATTAAACACCTAATTTCTTTTATACTCATATAGATTTGGACTATTTTAGCGATCAAGTACTTCACTAGTGATTTCTACTATTGAAAGCAAAATGATGGTAATAACCAAGATGTGAACACAGGAAGCCCCTTTGTCAGCATCACAGCAGTATTATAAAGTGATCATTTACCTGATTCTGCTTTAGCAACAGTAATCAATGATCAGACAGACAAGAAAATTACTGAATTTTAGTCTAGAGAAAATAGCGATCATAAGCTAGCTTTCCCTTTACAAATTTCCTGCTATAAGTAAATAACTTTGAGCTTCTGGAGAGCAGGGTCTAACTTTTTCTTCATTTTGTTTCCTGAGTGCTTAGTATAGCCTGGCACATAGTAGGCCCTTGGTAAATGCTTATTGATTGACTGAGAGTCAAAAAGTGTGTTATTGGACAAAAATATATGTAAATCATTTTGAAATGTTTAAGTACTATGTAAATACTAGTTTTCATGAAGGTGAAGCCCCCAAATTGTGCTTGTCCTAATAATTGATTAGAGAAAATAAATGAACCTTAGTAAAATGAAATTTGTAAATTTTATTGTAAATTGTCAGCAAATATACATGCATGTGTATATACATATGTGCATGAAAACATGGATATACATGTGTATAGGTACATATTTATGTATACATGCATATGTCTATCAGAGAGATAAATTAGTTTCATATATGTGTAAATATCTAAGAGAGAAACTGCTGTCCCTAAAGTCTTAAAGTCTTAGTGTAGTATTATTAAGCTATTAGAGGTGAAAAAAGTCTTAGCTCTGTATAAAACATTTAATATCTTAACCCTGTGCATTAAGACTTTTGGGATACCTTTAAAATATGCACATACACACATACATATATATGTATGTGTGTATGTATATATATGCATGTATATGTGTGTGTACCCATATAAAACCAGAACCTAAGATTTCAACTCTTCTTGTGTGTGGATCTCCCACCACTGATGACAGATCAGCCACTTTTCTGTAGTTTAGAATCATAGAGAGTTGGATGCAGCTATTGAGAGGTTTGGACTTTTCCATAGTTACAAAGGTTTCAGAGGCAGAAAGTGAACTCAGAGCTTTCTGACTCCATGGTCTCCACTACCACAAATTTGCCCCTTAGTATAGTAATTAATACTGGTTAAATAAATTTTGCTATTCTAATAATCAGTGGATTAATAGTAATTCTCTTTTTTCACCTATTGTTAACTGTGGCAAATATAATACTAGGAAAAATCTCTGGTACTCCAAAACAACACATTTTCTCCTTCTGAATATGCAAAGTATAGGCATACAAAATAATGGGATTTTCTTCTGAATAATTATGTAAACTGAATTCTTGTTCACTTCACTGGATGCAGTTTTATGGAGACCGTTACCTGATCACAAAATCCTTTATTTAGAGTAGAAAAGAGACCTTAAAAGTCATTGGCTCCAATCCCCTTAGTTTACAGGTGAGAAAACAATGAAAGTTCACAGAGTTAAAATCTGCTGCTTGGTATCACACAGTAAGTAACAAAGCCAGAATTTGAACTCACATTTGAACTCAGGTTAGTGCTCTTTTATGGTGTGTGTGTGTGTGTGTGTGTGTGTGTGTGTACACGCATGCTTGTGTGCCTGCATGCATGTGTGTGCATGCTGATTTTTATTTCTAGTAATTAGTGAACTTAAACTCAAAAGTTTCTTTGGTTGCAGTAGAACTTTAAAAGGTCAGAAGAGATGAGGAAAGTTTACTAGCCTCTGTTGTGCAAAACAGGCAAGGTCATTAAAGGAAAAATTAAAACATTTTTTAAAAGGCTGCATTTACATGTGAAAGCCATCTGAGGGCCAAATTTAATTTATGATCTGTTAAGATATGTAGGCTTTATATGGCTATCTATTATATTATTGAAGCAAATTCTAATAGCAGCTGCCATTTACAATACCTGTGAGATAGTCAAGCAGTTTATTAAAGTGCTTATTTTCGCTAATAGGAAATGTGATTGCTAGCTGGGTTGCTAGTACTATTAGAAAGGGAAAATGCATTTTCTCTAGATTAGATTATGGGCTAATTTATCTTTGCAATAGACATAGGTTTTTGCCTTATTGTTTTAATACATTAAAATGGTAGGCTTTTTAGAAAACCTATTTTTTTTAATAAAAGGGTTCTGTAGTAAGAAGTCATCTACTATACCCCTGCCTATATCTATTATACCCCTATCAATCTATTTGGCTGGGGGGGGGGGCTTCCTGAGCTGATTGATATGGAATAATACATTTTCAACCCCTTAATGCTCAAATTACTTTCCCAGTACTAATTCACAACTTTTGAGCATACACACACACAGACATACTAGATAGATAGATAGATAGATAGATAGATAGATAGGTAGGTAGATAGATAGATAGATAGATAGATAGATAGATAGATAGATAGATAGATAGATAGATGGATAGATGATAGTGGGTGTCTGTGCATGTGTACATATATATGTATATGTATATGTGTATATGTATGTGTATGTGTATGTGTGTGTATATATATATATATATATATATATATATATATATATATATATATATATATATACACATCTATGTGCATATACACATCCTCGGACACAAATCATACACACACACACACACACATATATGACTTCCTGGCTTCATTTCTGAGATTGTTTCATGATGATTCCTCACTTATTTGTGTGGCCTCTGTTGTAATATTTTGTCTCTGCTAGTGTTTGTTAGGATATCACTGAAAACAGTTATAACATTTCAGTTACTTCTGCTATATTCAACACAGAATCATTCTCAAATGAACTCATAAGAAATGCTACCATTTTTCAATTGTCTAGGCCCATGGGAGGGAAAAAAAGAAATAGATAATGCAAAATAACCTGGAACATCTCACACAATCTAGTTGACATCAGAAATAAGTGAAAATCCTTAAAGCTAAATAAAATAAAACAAGCAAATAAAACTTGTGCTTCTTGATCCAGAACTTGGTTATATCCAAGGATTCCCTGAAAGAAAGAGTTAGTAACATGTACTACCCTTGTGATTTCATTAATATAGGGAACTCTTGAATGAAGAAGCTCCCTATTACATTGAATGTCAGTATTTTCTCTGAAATCTACAATCTAAGAGAGTTACCTAGAGCACTGAAAGTTTAAATGACATGCTCAGGGACCTGTAATTAAGATGTGTTGTTAATGTCAGGATTTGAAGTCAGATCTTCCTGGTTTTATTACCAGGTTTTATTACTCTATCCATTGTACCATACTGCCTCTTCCTTGAGGATAACACATTATAATATAGAACAGAACTTCATTATGATGTGGTTTGTTATGAAGATTCCGATGTCACTTGATAAGAGCAACATTCAGTGTACCTGTTAAATGAGGGGTTTAGACTAGGTAACAGCTAAAGCCCTTTTCAGTTCTAGTTCTCTTTTTCTATAATTTCATGTATTGGGATTTAAAGAAATTAGAAATAAGACACAGTCCCATGATAAACCTTTAAAACAAAGTCCATCTCATGGAATATTATCAGCATTGTCCTTCCTGGTTCTAGCTGGCCATATGCACTGACTTACCCATTGAATGGGCTGGAGAAGCAAATTCTTCTGGCTTACTTTAATTCTCCTATGTGGTAAGTGAGAAATATGGGGGAACGGTGTATGGCTTGGGTCTTTCCCCAATTCCATTGTGGCTCCTACAAAGAGAATGGACTCAATTAGGCAGGCTGGTGACAGGATTCCTTTTCCTCTTTGTGTTGTTGTTCCTGAGTAAGTGATTGATCATTCTCTAGGTGGACATATCCAGGTCGACTTAGAGATGAGCTTATGAGTTTGAGAGGTCTGGAGGTGCTGCGTTCAGTGATTGGAACAGCCTAGAAGCCAGGGAAGCAGTTGTATGAGAGAAAACAACCATGGACCAGAAGGAAAACCCAAATCCCTGGAATTACTTGCCAGGAGATCTGCATATAGACCTTGGGTAAAATGAAAATGCCAATCATCAGTTCTGAAAACCACTTTGTGTTTAGATGTTGAAAGATCATCTTCTTTGGAAACAGTATTGGCACTTATAAGTTGTTACTGAATCTTGTTTTATGTCATTGTGAGCTGTGACATTTTGTGTCCCTTAGTATTTCTTTTCTGTGTAGAAAAAAAAATACTTGACTTATACCAGATCCCCAAAAACTTTTAAAGGTGAAAAACTAATACTTTCTAAGTACTTTGTAATTACAGTGGTCCATTTGCTGACCCTAAGATACAGTTATAAGTGTTATATTACTTACCTAAGTTTGTGCAGGTAGTAAGAAAAAGATAAAGGGACAGTGAGATGGTGCAGTGGAGTCCCTGGCCCTGGAGTCAAGAGGACCTGAGTTCAAATCTGGCTTCAGATACTACCTGTGTAATCCTGGGCAAATCAGTTAATCCTGTTTCCTTTAGTGTGCTCATCTGTAAAATGAGCTGGAGAAGGAAATGGCAAACCAAATCTTTGTTAAGAAGTCTTTGTTAACCAATGGAGTAACAGAATTCGGACATGACTAATTATCTAACAATGACAAAGTGAAAATATAGTATTTAAACACAGTCCTCTGAGTCTGGAGCTATCTAATTTGCTTATCACTGAATAATGTTGTCTTCCAATTATTTGGTTTTCAAGGTCAACACAAATGACATCTTTTGAAAGGATTTGGAAAGTAACTTCACTATATAAATGAAGAATTCACAAGTAAGCTATTATCCAGGACATCTTGAGTTCTGGTCACATCCATTCTTTGGAACAGTTACATATCAGTAGATAAGTCTTTCTATGTAATTCAGGCTCTGCATCATGATGATATAAATAATAATTGAATTTTGAAAATGGAGATTATCTTCACTTCTATTTTTTTCCTTAAAAGTATTTTTTTTCCAGTTACGTGTAAAGATAGTTTTCCAACATTAGTTTTTGTAAGATTTAGGATTCCAAATTTTTCTCCCTCCCCTTCCCAAGACAGAAAGCAATCTGATATAGGTTTTATATATACATATATATGTGTGTGTGTATATGTATGTGTATATATATATATATATATACACATATGTATATATATACACACAATCACATTAAACATATTTTCACATTAGTCTTGTGAAAGAATCAAAACAAAAGGGAAAAAGCTAAAGAAAGAAAAACAAAAAACAAAAGAAAAAATTAAAATAGTATGGTTCAGTCTGCATTCAGATTTCACACTTCTTTTTCTGGATGTGGAGAGCATTTCCATCATAAGTTCTTTGGAAATGTCTTAGATCATTGTATTGCTAAGAAAAGCAAAGTCTATCACAGCTGATCATCACTCAATGTTGCTGTCACTGTGTACAATGTTCTACTGGTTCTGCTCACTTCACTCATCATCAGTTCATTTAAGTCTTTGCAGGTTTTTCTGAAATCTGCCTGCTCATCATTTCTTATGGTACAATATTCACTATTTTCAACATACATCAAACCCAGAAGCAACTAACTGGCATGGTGCTAGGCATTGTATAACAAAAACTACATAGGCAAATTTCTGACTCAGAGAATTCACTATAGGAATTCTTACTTACCCGGAAGCTACTACTATAAGCACCATCCTAACAGTTTATTACAACTAAGCATCATTTTTAGTCAGTGTCTCAAAGGAGGAAAATGATCATTAGAAAATTATTCATTGTCTACTTAGTTTTCTATTTCTAAAGAAAATGTTTGACTTGTAATATAGAAATACCTATACTGGCCTTTAGAATGTAAGGCCTTTCCTCCAGAGGTGTTAGACTTGCAGTACACAAAACTTCCCAGTTCCAGAACCAGATTAAATGTAATTGAGAAATGTTTAATAAAATGAATAAAAATATAATAGAGATGATGTGAATTTGTGGTTTTATTAAGTCAATATGTGACCTGTAAGAATTCATTTTGGTTTGGAGAATATAGAATGAAAAAATTTCTTTGGGTTATTTATGTGGGAAAAGAAATTTCACTGATAAACTCTAGTCTTCTAAAATTCCTCACTATATCTTCTGATGCATTTGCCCATTCCTTATTCTGGATAATCTTTACTGGGCTTCTGTATTGCTACTTCTTCCTGGTCTTCCCCTACACATCTGAGCAATGAAAGATTTTAGCCATTTTCTGGCTCTTATTGGCATTTTTTTTTTTGATAATCACTTCTGTAACCAGTTAATTGTCCATATGTGATGGTTGTAACAATTGGAGTGATGCCATCTTCTGGGGAGTTACTGTAGGAAAGCTCTACCCATGAGGAGAAGGCGTCTGAGGGCAAGCCATGCGGTCAGGTCCTTGGTGTCAGGAAGTGAGGCGTAAGGAAGTGATGTTTGCTCATGGGTACTGTCTATCAAACCTACCCGTCAATCAACTTGAGGAGCCTCCCATTTCTGGGAGGAGGACAGAAAGTAGGAAGCCAACGCTGGCTGGCAGAGGGCTTCTTCTTCTTTTGGTTCGAGACATCAGCATGGTGGGAAGACGTCACATGAGCTGGTAGGAAAACTAGGATTTCCATTCTGTAAGAAATCTGTTCTCAATCTTTCTCTCTTTACTATCTTATATCTTTTAATAAACCCTTAAAAGCCTAAATTCTTGGTGAATTTATCAATGATTTTAGCCAATTTCACCCCAAAACTGGGGGGGGAGCAGATTAGAACCCACATTTAGATTTTTAAACAACACAGTTTGGCTGACCATGAAGAGGAAAGCTGAACCTCGATCTTCTGATCTTCCAGTTGGGTAAGAAATTTCCCCTCCCCGTCCTTTTAAATTCAAAAGTACTGCTAAGTATTGGCTGTTCTCACTTTGAATTTTCAAATGGATTTTTTAAACTTCATAAGTACCCCTTTTTTAATATTAACTTCGCTAATCAGAGAAGTGGAAAAGATTATGTTGGTACTTGGTCAGTTTTAATTTAATGAATATTTTTTATTCCTATTCTTGGCTTTGTTGGGCTTTGTTATGTGGTATGGAAAGTTTGGCATGTCATGGAGGATATTAGAATGAAGATTATTCCCCAGGATTCCCCATTAGGAAAGGTACTCATGGATTGGAGAGAACACAAAGTAGGAAGCAGATGCTGGTGGAAGGCTTCTTCCTTTTTTGGTTCAAGACATCAGCGTGGTGGGAGGACTTCACCTGGGCTGGTAGGAGAGCTAGGATTTCCATACTATAAGAAATCTATTCTCAATCATTCTCTCTCTTTACTATCTTATATCTTTTAATAAACCCTTAAAAGCCTAAACTCTTGGTGAATTTATCAGTGATTTTAGCCATTTTTCCCCCAAAATGGGGGGGGGGGTCTCAGATTAGAACCCACATTTAGATTTTTAAACAACACATGGTATATGTAAAGATAAACTAAGTGGACTTCCAATACAACTGTATATATTAATCTATTCAATATATGTTTAATATCCATTTTGTTTTTTCCAGTATTGTCTTTTTCAAAAAGAATGATTACATGCTATTGTTTCTGCTTATTAATGCATTTCCATTTTCAGGGTCACATATTTCATATCATCTTCCTCTTCAATGAAATTGTCATTAGCTATAGAGAAATACAGATAGATGACAGATAGATAGATAGATAGATAGATAGATAGATAGATAGATAGATAGATAGATAGATAGATGGATAGATAGGTGGATGGATAGATGGAGAGAGAGAGAGAGAGAAGTGATCCTGAGATTTGTGGTAAATGGGTACAAAGAAAAGTAATATGAGGGAAATGGTCTCATTTTTCTACTTCAGCTAATTTGAAGAGTTCATGAGAAAGGCAATAGTCACTTGGTTTTCAGCTTTAAGTTCAATGATGAAGTAAATAATGATTACAACAAGGGTTTTATTTGTGATTTAATAAAAAAAATAGAGTTCAAGGTTATTAATTGAAAGCATAATAGATATAGTCTCTTGCAAGGGTATACATAACATAGAAAACAATCCATATTTTATCATAAACTTCACAGAGTCTGCTATTGTGGAAATTTATTTTGATTTGGGGACCCTATCTTTAGGCTGAGATTAGAAAGCCTTAGGCCCTCAGGGTCTCTTCTGTGTGGGAGGTGCTAGAGCCCCTCCCCCTCTGCTTCAGCTGAGCCAAAAAGCCCTGTGGGCTGTATAAGATGCCAGGTCAGACAGCTGGGGGAGAGGGATCCCTATCTCCCTCCACCCTGAGCAGATCTATTCAAG
This sequence comes from Dromiciops gliroides, assembly GCF_019393635.1. Classification (NCBI taxonomy): domain Eukaryota; kingdom Metazoa; phylum Chordata; class Mammalia; order Microbiotheria; family Microbiotheriidae; genus Dromiciops; species Dromiciops gliroides. The sequence goes on along the minus strand of NC_057862.1, from coordinate 221,167,803 downwards.
AGATCCTGTGCTTATCCAGGCCGGGCTCTGGCATAGCCCATGCAAGGTCCCAGGCATGCAGCAGGGGACACGGGCCCCTTGAGCCCTGGGTATGGTACGCATAAGACACTCGAGTGTCCCTGTCCCCCCAGCCGCAGTACTGGCTGGCAGATTAGCTTGGTGTGTATGGGATGCAAAAAGCCCCAAAATTTGAGTGGAGAAAAGGAAAATATATATAGACCTGGGAGTTAGACTGGGGGGGGGGAACGAGATTAAGAGAGCAGAAAGACTGAAGCACTAAGAGATGGGGGAAAGAGAAAAAGCTAAGAGCAAGAAGGGAGGAGGCTGAAGGACAAGATTAAGGAGGACTATGGAGACTAGAGACAGCAGCAGGGCTGACAAGATGAATAGAACAGAGAAGTACACTGGAGCACTAGGAGAATGGAAGGAGAGGTCGATGGGAAAGGGAGTTCAGCTATGGCAGTAAGGAGAGGAAAGTTAGAAGCAGGGGGATAGACAAAGTGAAAGGGGCTCTGAGTTAGAATAAAGGACCTGAGTAGTGAAAGTGGAACATACCCTAAGGCAAGAGGCAGCAAAGGCCCTTATTATATTAAAAAAGTTCCAGGCGCAAAAGGTGGGAAGAGACCTCAGGAATGCAGTCAGGTTGTACATTTTATTTCCTTGTATTCATAATTGTAAATTGTATCTCATAAATAAACTCTGCTTATATTATTTAGTTAAGAGGCTTCTTAATCTTTTGCTTATCAATTTGGGAGAAATGTGGAGAGATTTTTAAGTGGCCCATAAACACAGTTAAATACAGTCAGATAGCCAGTTAGTCAAAAGTCCCCAGATTAGTCCTCCCAGTCAGATTAGGCCCCCCAAATTAGGCCCAACTAGTTAAAATATTTCAACACAATTAAAGTATCAGATCAGACTCAATTTTAAATATAAACTTAATTTAAAAAATTGAGTTTGAAGGAGGTGATAGTCTTATTGAATTTGAGCTGTTTTTATAAAGAAAGCATGCCATATTTGTAAAATTAATTTTCACGAAAAAAACTTTTTATTCTTAAAAGGCCTATTTTCCACTTAAAGCTATAATCTGACATCACAATTATTTCCCAGGGAGATGATTATAGTAATACAACAAGGATTATGATTTCAGGGGAGTGATAAACAGTGGGAACAAAATACTATCTTCTACTCTTACCAGGCTCATTTACCATAGGAAGATAAAGAAAAAAAAGAACCCTGCAATAATAATCAAGGAAGATGTATTGGCAAAATTATGATGAAATACATTGGTCTGGAGTTTTTTATAAGTGAAGTACCATTGACTCCTTAGCAGTTTTCTGTTGATTGCATTGGGTTAATTGCTTCTTTAAATAGCTGGTGTTTTGTCAGCTAGATTCAAAATATTTTATCAGAACTGCTTTAAATTAAACTTCCTGATGTGCATTCTAATTTAGCTTTACCAAGACTCTTTTTTGTATTACCACTTAATAAATTGTTACTGCTAAAGCACATTTCACTTGTAAATACATTTATTTTAAAATAAGGAACAGGTAAATATAGACTACATATGGCAAAAATTGAAACTTCTTCAAAGTGTCACCTCTTCAATTTACTAAACACCTTATGGTGAGACAAATACTGCCTCCTTATTTATTTTTTTTCAGGAGTAATGAGGGTTAAGTGACTTGCCCAAGGTCACACAGCTAGTAAGTGTCAAGTGTCTAAGGCCAGATTTGAATGCAGGTGCTCTTGAATCTAGGGCCAGTGCTCTATCTACTGTGCCACCTAGCTTCCCCCTTCCAATTTTCTTTTGTATAAAGTATTAAATCACATAGAACATCTAGAATTGAAGAGACACTTAGAGATCATATACTTTAAAGTCAAATGAAACTTTAATTAGAAAATTGAGGATGGGAGATTCAATCTAATTTAGCATGGAATATTCGAATGGGTACTAGATATGGAGAAAGAAAATCGAAGTACAAACCCTGAATATACAACTTACTGTGTGACCTTGGTAAGAGCATAAGTTTTGGGGACTTCTTTGTTTTATCTGATAGTTGTCTCTGTGAAAATTAAGTTTGATTGCAGGAAGTTCTAAAGTCCTTCCTATCTTGAAATCTGTGATCTATGTATAAACACTTATACTGTGCACACACTATGGATTACAAAGGCATCAGAAAGAGTTCACACCCTAAAGAAGCTTAACTTTTTCAGGATGTAAAGTAACTGCTCCAAGACTTTACAATTACTTGCTACCTAAGTCAGTGCCACAGTCCAGCTGCCCTGACTTCAAATTCATCTGTGGTTTCCTACATGATCTATTTAATGTATTCATTGTCAAGATGTTCAACAATTGATTATATTTGGATATATTTGTCTTACTTTTTGTACCAATACATCTACATGGTGCAATGCATAGTGTGCCAAGCCTAGAATCAAGAAGATTCATCTTCCTGAGTTCAAATCTGGCCTGATACTTATGAACTGTGTGATCCTGGGCAAGTCACTTAACCCTGTTCGCCTCACTTTCCTCATCTGTAAAATGAACTGGAAAAGGAAATGTTTAACCACTCCAGGATTTTTGCCAAGAAAACCCAAATGGAGTCATGAAGAATTGGACATGACTGAAAAGACTAAAGAACAACTAATACAATGACCTTACTTGTATAAAGCACTAAGTACTTTTCTAAACTTTTTCATATAACTACCCTCAAAGGGTTATTTTGAGGATCAAATAGGTAACAAATGTAAAGTGCATTGGAAAACCTATGGTGTTATTATGTGTGTGTATGTATACAAACACACACATACATATATACATATATGTGCCAGTTTTCATTACTTAAATTATTATTATAAATCATCATTTACTGTTATATCCCTCTTCTCATCTTTTTAATGAGGTTCAGTTAAAGAAGTTAAAATTATAAAGAGAAGTCACTATCCCTATGTTAGTCTTCTATATAAAAGTTCGACAGATGATTGTACAAGTGAATAAAATCATTGCTCTTTATAATTGAATAACAATGGTATGATATAATCTTCTGTATTCTCAGTGAAAGCAAATCGAATATAACACCAGTAATAGTCAGGATTATAGGGATGACATGTACTTATACTGTTATCACATGGATTTAATTTCTTCCATTAGGTCCCTGAAATTTGAAAGTTTTTCAATCCGTGTAGTTTGGAGATTATTAGTGTTTAGTATGGCAGTATCTATCAAAAACAGTATTCTGAAAATGTTATGGATCAATGTTATGTCCAGGCCATTGTGGACATTGTTACTGCCTGTAATGATTTTTTTCTTTGTTGAATTTTCAATTATATTTTGGATTTTTTATTTTATAGTATGCATATTTGTCATTTAATAATAACTTAATAGTATTTATTTTGCTTGATGGTTTGCAAAGCAATTCAGAAATATGAGATCATTTTATCCTCACAACTTTTAGAGGTAGGTGATACTATTACTACTACTCCCATTTTACAGATGAGGAATCTTGAGGCATATAGAAGTTAAGTAACTTATCCAAGGTCACACAACTAGTAATAAGTTTCTGCACCTGGATTCAAATGCATTCTTATTGACTCCCAAGTCCAGACCTCTATCCATTGCTTTGCCTAGCTGCCTCATCTGTTAGTTGAAAAATACTGTTGATCTTTTAGTATATAATGTAGATACCTGATTATATCTTTTAAGCTATTTTGTAGAGACTACATTTTAACAACTTGCATTGACTTTTTGCACAATATCTATTAATTCATTGTATAATCAATTAATAAATCCTAACTCTTTAACTCATATGTGATTTCTAGTAGCAATGTCCTGATATTTTATCATTATCATAAACTTGCACATTTCTATAAAATGTCTGCTTTGCCAACCTATTTGTCCGATATTTATTTATCAACAAAATGTTGGTTGAGTTCATGTTACCGAAATGTTTTATTCCACTTTTGAATCATGGTCCATCCAGTGATAAACCACTTTTGTTTACATTTGATAAATTCAGTGGCCCCTATTGTTTGTCTTTAGTATTGCCCTGTGAAGTGGAGATTGTTCCAAAATTATTTCTGTAAATTTTTAACCACTTTATCCTGTGCTTTGAGAACATCTATCAATTTTCTTCCTCCTCTTGACAAGGCAATGTTAAACTTCTTAGAGCTTCCTTGTGGATTATTTGCCCTATGTGTCTTTAACATAGTATAAAAACAAGTGTTTGATCATGATCCAGACCCATTGACCATCATAGCAACGTCCGAAAAGTATGTGCTAAGACTAGTGTTACATAGGTGTTAATTGTGTTAAATGGTTTCTTCCTATTTGACTTTACTTCAGGATACCAATAAATTTCTTAAAATTGCAATTTCATCTTTCTCTCCTTAATATATTTGATGTGTATTGCATGGAAAAGATTTGTAAGTATTACCTTTATCCATTGGTTCAATTTGGCCTCTGAATTTAAGGTCAAAGGTTTTAATATACCTTAAAGAATTGGGGGCAGCTAGGTGGCGCAGTGGATAGAGCACCAGCCCTGGAGTCAGGAGTACCTGAGTTCAAATCCGGCCTCAGATACATAACAGTTACTAGCTGTGTGACCCTGGGCAAGTCACTTAACCCCAGTTGCCTCACTAAAAAAATAAAATAAAATAAAATAAATATATCTTAAAGAATTTTCCACTTAGGGAGTACAAATGATATTTTGATATTGTTGGCAACAGTTTCCAAAGAGTTAGTGCTTAATGTAACTTTTCAGTGAAATCATAGAAGTTATGTATTCCATCGATGTCAAAGGATTTATATGATTATTTTTATGTAATTGTTGTTTTGATTTGAAAATCATACTCAGGTCTATTAGCAGGGATTATAATGGTTTTGGTGCAAGGGACAATCACACTGATTTTAAATTTTCTCTGTGGAAGGTGCCATGCTATTGACATTATTGTTTTGCTGCCATGTTTTAAATGAAAAGAGATTTCCATTTAACCATCAAATACTCTATCATTTCCTCACTGTGTTTTAACTCCTAGATTTGCAGCACATAACAAAACCATGAGTGAAGAACTGAGTCAAAGGTTTTGAAATGATCAATAAAGACAGTACAAATGTTCACAACCCTTTCAGGTGACTTATTTGATAATCATTAAATTGATAATAAACTGTTTTCTCATACAACTTGGACATCCTGACACATCCTTTTTTTTTCTCCTCACTTATATATTCTTTTCTTATAAGTATTTTTTATTTTTTGAGCAATACAAGCATAGATTGTTTTCTATAGAGAATAAAAATAAGTACATACTCAGTGGTGGCACTGATGTTCTAATCTTTTGGTAATCAATAAGTGATTTCTTTTTAAGAAAGAGAGGATCAGGCTTACATAAGACAGGAAGCAGATAAAGTCCTTTGCTATTAATGCATTCATTGCTTGGTAGTGGTTAAGCAAATAATTACAGATCTTATCTGAATTCACCATCTTTCAATTTTGCAGAATATTTAAAGTTCAGTTACCTTCCTTGCTCTAAACGTTCTATCATTCATTATTTTTATGGTACACAAATGTTATTTCAGATTTGATCCAATTTGTGTTTTCATTGTATTAAATTATTTTAACCTACAGAGACGACCAGGAATTTTCCACATAATTTTTCTTCCTGGCTTTTCTCTATTTTCTAATTTATTTTATTCTCAAGAATCTGTAATAAATGTTAAAAAAAAACTAATATTGAATTGCTCATCTCCTTTGTCTTTACTTACTCCTTATATCAACTTAAAATTTAGGTTTTCATTTTGATTACAGTGATTATATATACATTTTTTCTGGATTCCATTCTCCATGTTTCTTTTTTGTTACTCTTAATCAGATATGATGATGTTTAGATTTTCTGATGTGTATACCAACTAGACATCAATTTAATCTTCTAAAATCTTTCTACTTCAATAGTTTTCTAAAACTTCTGCTAAGGTACCTTTGAATGAATGTCCTTAGGAGAATACCTAGATAGCTTTAACTCTGCCCCCCTACCCTCCCTTGGACCTTAACATGGCAGCAGTAACTATATCTATTGTTATGTTAGATCTTTAAATGTTTTTATATTCTGGGTCAAATATATTGGTAGACCTACTTTATTCTTGATGGTTGTGGCAGACACTACATTTTCTGAATTGTCATACTTTGATTTAGTTGGTCTATTTGTTGAATTAATTTTTACCAAATTCAAACAATGTTTTTCTAAATTTCAGTTTAAGTGGTTCTATATCCTTTGCAAAATCATTCATAACAAACACATTATTGTTGCAATTCATTTATAGAATAGAACTATTTTTTTGGGTTGGGCAATGAGGGTTCAGTGACTTGCCCAGGGTTACACAGCTAATAAGTGTCAAGTGTCTTAGGCTAGATTTGAACTCAGGTCCTCCTGAATCTGGGGTCAGTGCTTCTATACACTGCATCCCCTAGTTGCCCCCTACTGAGCCACCTAGCTGCCCCTTGCAATTCATTTTATTAGCACTTCTGAAATATGTATTAAATGTGGAATGTCAATGCCTTCAGATCCTTCCATTTTTCTTCAAAATTTAGTAAGACCTCAATTTATTTAATTTAATTCATATTAAACTAAATTAATTTAAAATTAAGTAAATTTTTAATGAACTTTTTCTTATGGTTGTTCTGGATTTATTTTAAATACATTCTGTGATTTGAGTAGTTTATTATTGACAAGATAAAATTCAGTCTTTGACTTCAAACAGCAAGTTTTGTTTCAAATTGCTGTGATATAGTATTTATGCACCATAAAAGTATTTATATTTCACATATACTTTTGGCTTGACAACTTTAAATATCTATATTATTTACACTCAAACATTTCCAGGAGGTGGGTTATTGGAATTTTTTCCAGTACAACCTGTCTTCTTGTGATACCAGAATATGAAATAGCACAACTTAATATACTTTCCTATATTCCAATATATTTTTTCATGATAGTTACGAACAGGCAGAGCATATAATCTTATGGTTTTACAAATCTCTTTTTTAAATTAATTGCTGTTTTACAGTAGTGTTTGGAAGTTTAAAAATGCCAGCCCCCATTTCAGCTTGCTTTTTATTATTACTATTCTTTTGACATTCTATATCTTTGGTGATTCCAAATGTTTTTTTTAAAAAACATTATTTCATTGATTCCTATAAAGTATAACTTTAGTACTTTCATTGATACACATCTCATATATTTACAAAGTTCATAGGAACAGTTTCATCATACTGTGCAGGTTACTAATTCAACCAGTGATATTGGCAGAGTCCAATCAAATTATATTTCAAAATACTAGCCACACTTTCATAAAAAAACAAAAAAAAACAACATATCAGTCTGAAAGCACACAGAGTCCCTACTATATAACACACTGATTTACATTCCCTTGCTTTGTTATTCCACCATATCTTTTCATGACAGAGATCATAGCCTGGGATTTTAGGAAGTCATCAATATCATGATCATGATCATGTTGTTTGTCTTTATTCTCTCTACAATATCAAGGTGAAGTCATTATTCTTATCTTCAGTTATTGGCAAGATAACTAAAACCTCAAAGGCATATGATTTTTCATACAGTCATATAATAAGTGAATAACAGAATTGAGACTAAAATCCAAGTCTTTTCATTCTTATTCTTGGACTGAAGTCCTAATTCAATCTAGTTTTGGTGTTTCTTTGTTGTTTGTCCTTCTTTTTCTAAGAGAATCAAGACATCATGGGGTGATAGTTTATCTTGTGTATGAATTGAAGTGAAATAGAAATTTATAAAGGTATCAGCCTCAATCTCTCTTCCAGAGTCATTGAAGTCCAGTTTCAACACAAAACTCAAGGCGACTGACTAGCAATGGCCCAAGATGGAGGGGAGGACCTTGGCATCTTCTCTGTCTGACCAAACTCTAAGAACCACACAGTGCCTGCTTCAGTCACTTTCATGTCCATTGGAACAAATTGTTCTCATCCCCCCATTCTGCTGGGTGAAGTCTTCTCATGTTTGGGGTAGACATTGCCCTTCCTCACCAATCGGTTTGAGGCCTGTTGTTATTCTCAAGCTGATTTAGTCCAAAATGGTTTTACCAGGGTGTGACTGCTGAGCATACTATAACAGTGGTAAGTCCTTAAGCATTTAGTCTCTAATCTTTAGTTTTCTCATTTGGAAAATGGGTTTATAATACCTTTTATATTCACAGGTGTGCTGTGAGTCAAATGAGATGATGTATGTCAGAGTCCAAGAGCACTATAAAAAAAAAATTTTAAGTAAGGTATTATTATACCATATGATTCAGAATCTTTAAGGATATGTGTTGGTTTTTTTTTAAGGTTTAAGAAATTTTTCAAAATGTTTATTTATATACATATGAATAGACAGTCTAGACATAGATAAGAAATCACAAGTTTCAGATTTCCCTTTCTGGTCCTTTAAAACAAAACCACATTTTGAGCACATTGGAGGTTTTCACATTTTTAGGAAAAAAAGGCTACTTTTCATTTACATTCAGATACATTACATTATAAATAGACCACTCAATTTTCTTTTTTTCAGTGAGGCAATTGGGGTTAAGTGACTTGCCCAGGGTCACACAGCTAGTAAGTGTCAAGTGACTGAGGCCAGATTTGAACTCAGGTCCTCCTAAAACCAGGGCCGGTGCTCTATCTACTGCGCCACCCAGCTGCCCCTTCAATTTTTATGTATTAAAAATATGTATGGGGCAGCTATTTGGTGCAGTGGATAAAGCACCGGCCCTGGATTCAGGAGGACTTGAGTTCAAATCCAGCATCAGACTCTTGACACTTACTAGCTGTGCGACCGTGGGCAAGTCACTTAACCCTCATTGCCCCACCAAAAAAAAAAAAGTATGATATCAGCACAAAAGAGTGAAGGTATTTTCTCTCTTGTCTTTTGGAGATAGGAAATAAGATCAATGCTAGAGAACTCCTATGCTACATTTTGTAATTTATGAATTGTTTCCAGAATTTTAGCATACATTTTGATTCATAACGATAGAACAAAACATTTAAATACCTTGAGAAACCACTATAGTTGCATCTTTGAAGCTAAATTTTTTAAATAAGGAAGAAAGGACCTTCAAAACTGTCAAATAATATATACTCCAAAAGCTTCCTAGTTTTTAATATTTCACAAATTATAATTAATTGACTTAAACCTTATCTTTATGAGACAAACCAAGTAGGTAAAATTAATCTTTTAGTTTTTAAATTTTCAACTTACAAAAGAGACTGTTGCAGAGGGCTCAACATTTAGACCCCCGAAGATTTTAATTTATATAAATGATCTGTCTCTCCCTCAGGCTACTGTGGAAGTGTGATATACACAAATCAGTGGCCTAGAAGAATTTTGCAAGGCAGATTCCCTTTACATGGGTTATTATGAAAGCTGATTAAATTATTTCTTTGCAAAGTTTAAGATTAAAGAAGTTAACTTCTAGAAATATTCAGGCTATATCCAGATGGTTTTGAAAAGTGTAATTCATTAAATTGGGCTCTACAAATTGTCCAGGCACTTAGGTAGAAAGACAGTTTAATTATAGTCAATGGGGAATTGTAAACTGTGTGAAAAACGAAGCAGAAACCTAAAACAACAGTTAGAATAATAATTATAATAAAATATGACTACACAATCTGGAATTAGCCCAAAAGAAGCTAATGCTCATCATCTATAATCCAACACGAGGTATTTGTCAAAGTCAGGTTATATAGAAAGTTTCTGGTTATGTAATTCAAAGAACAAGCAGGAATTTTTATATTTCATGAAAACAATAGAAGCACTTAATTTCATTACTTGTTGCTGAAAGATATTGAGATTTGGGAGTTCAATTTTCTGCTATAATATTCCTTCATTCAATAAGCAAGCAAGAAAGCAAGAATCTGTTGAGCACTCACAGCTTTCCCAGAAGAATAATAAGTACTACTATAAGATAATGGAATTAAAAAAAAATTACCTGTATGTATATCCTCAAAACAGTCACTTTAGGAATTATCTATATCAGATGGGGCCTAAACCAGATTAAAATGCAGTTGGGAAATATCTAACAAACAAGCAAAAAAACCCCACAACAGTAAAACATAAATAATATTACATTGTAAAACTAAGTCAAAATGTGTTTTTTGGATCCTTTTTGTGTAAATCAGTGGTCTCTTTCTATTTGAGTTTGACAAGCCAAACTCTTTGGTCTAGCATTTAAAAGAATCCCATAATCTAGCTGACTATACATTTGTGGGTTTTTTTGTTTATTTATTTATTTGCATGTAAATATTTCTATCACCTATGGATTTGTGTGTGTTTTTACATCATCTAAATTTCAAACTATTCCTTTACCCCTTTGCATTGGGTACAAAGAAGTTTTAATTTAAAAAGAAAGGAACAAGAGGAAAAAATTAATTAAACCCATTAATACAATTTTAAAAATCTGAAAATATAGATAATATTGGACCTTCTTGCACTGCTCCACCTTTGCAAAATAGGGTGTGTGTTGTGGGGTGGGGGTGTATGTGTCCATTCACATTCACATGTACATACAGGTGTGGAGGGTAGTGTTTTCACATATATTTTCTTGGGCCTATGCTTTTTCTTAATAATTTTGCAATATTCTTTTTTATGTTTTAATTGTTTTGTAGCAGTTCTTCCCAATCTATGCACATAATGAATCCTCTGATGTGGTCACATGTATTCAAATTCACACTAATCAAAATTATAATCTTGCAAAATATCATAATTGGTTCCATCCCAATGGAAATATGCAGTGTGGATTTAAATAATGCAACCATTTCAGGGGATTCATTTTTATTAGCACTAATTATGACTTAGCTTATATTAATCTAGTTATTCTGTATATTGTTTTCCTAGCTCTACTTACTTCATTTTGCATTGTCATGAAGATTTTACCATACTTCATTTTGTTCTTTTAACAGTCAATTAATAAACTATTACATTCACGTATCACATCATGTTTAATCATCCCCTAAATAATGGGCATCTACTTTGTTTACAATTTCTTGATAACACAAAAAATTATGCTCTAAATACTTTGGTGCATTTTGAGAACATTAATTTTTTTAATGACCTACTTGGGATATATATCTAGTAGAGAAATCTCGAGACAAAAGTTACAGGAATTTAAGTGACATTATTTTCATAATTTCAAAATGTTTTTCAATATGATTTTCTATTATTTTTATGCTGTCATGTAAGAATTTTGATGCAATGTTGTTGTTGTTGGTTTCTCTCGTATAATTGCTTACCTTCTCATGTTATTTCCATTACAGTTTGTGCATTTTAATTTAAAAGAATCAACATTATCTGTTTTGTCTTTTATTTATTTTGTCTAATCCCTAGTTTGGTTAAGAATACATCTTTTACCCATAGCTATGAAACTTATATAAGTTGTTTTTCTTTTAATTATTTTAACAATATAACCAGTAATATCCAGGTCATGTTTTCAATTTGAATTTATTGTGGAATATGGTATAAAGTACATGTGCAGTCCACATTTGTTCAAGTCTTCTTTCCAGTTTTCCCCCAAATTTCTCAAAAACCATTTTAAAGCATCTTTGAAAATTGTTTTTTTTAAAGACATGCAAAATGATGACATTTAGAAATGAATATTGTGATCTAGGTCTAATTAAAATTTCTCTTTCTGTCTCCTCCTACTTTCAAAGTCCTGACATCTCTTAGCAGCTAATTTCCTCTTAAATTTGCAGTTGGTTCAACATATTTGTCTCAGTATTGTTTTCTTTGTAGTCCTGACCTTTTTTGGGGGTGGCTGGTTTTGTTTGAATAACTAATGACAACTTCTAGTCATAGTACCAAAGTAATTTATGATTTATAGTTTAACCAACACTGGCTTTTTAAAGTTTCATTATTTCTAATTATTTTCCTCTATAATCTAGATATTGTGTTCCTTCAAATGACTTTTAAACTTACTTTACTGATTTCAATAAAATATACCTTTGATCATTTGCAGCATTAAAACTAAAAATTGATTTGTAGTATTATCATTTTTTTATATTAGCACAGCCTAGCCATGAGAACTGAATATTCCTCCAGTTGTTTTACAATCATCACATCACAAAAATTAAAAATTGAAATTCAATATACTAAAAAAAATTAACAAAGTAATTCTATTAAGCTAAAACAACATAGAAAACAAACATATCAGTATTAAATATACATTTTCCAAATATTATCAACATCTAAATTCTTAAAGGAAAAATCAAATTACAAGAAGACAAGGTAACATAATATGAACCAGTAAAAACCAATTAGATACCAGCCTGAAGGAAAGTCCATGATACCTATATAATAAGACCTAACCAGGCAGGAAACCAGGCACTGCTCCCATCTACTTGCTTGTGTTGGGACAATTTTTACTTTAATTGCTCATTTTGTGCTTTGTGGCTCAGTTAGAATGAAGCTTCCTGATTCTCTGTTCCTCATCCCTCATTCCTCATTAGACTCTCCATATAATACTCTTTATTTAATTGGTCGAAGTCATCCCACTCTATTCACCCCACTGGTGATGTCTCCTCTTAGCACTGTTCCAACTTTTTGTTTAAAGACTCTAATTAAGCTAGACCCTTGAGTGGCTATTGGTCTTTGAGTGGGTTATGCATCCCACTCTATGTCCAAGCTATCACTACGTGTTGCCCATAGGGACAATGATGGTTTATAGTACTTTCAATAAGCATCTATCCCCCTCACCCCTCTGTGATTTGTTGCAGGTTTTAGGTCATGGTGGTCTTTTTCAGAACTCTTTTTTCCCCTATTTCAGAGATCCAAAATCAAAATAAACAGAAGGGAAATATAGAGTTAAATAAATTGTTATAAAATTAGAACAAAAATAATTTTGGTGCCTTGTGAATGGAAATATACATGTGTATATGTATTTGCATATATATATATAAATATATATAAATATATATAAATATATAAATATAAATATAAATATATATATATATATATATATATATATATATATATATATAATATGTCCATGACAGAATGATTTGCTTTGCCCACTCTAGCAACATCTGTCTGGTAAACAATTAACTCAGTACAGTTCAATATCACTTGTGCCAAATGCTAAAATAACCTGCTCATCTCAGAACCACAGGAGTCATGCCCCACGGGGAGTCAGCCCAGCAGTCAAGCAAACAACTTGGCCAAGCACCACAGTGAATTTAATATCTACCCTCTGGAAAATGTAAGGCTATTGAAGTCCTTTTCATTATTTGTGAGTTACCTTGGCAACACCTATATGTATGTCTCACTATCATTTTACTTAAGTTTATGCTCTCTCTCTCTTCTTCATATTTGTGGAAAACTACACTTCATGTTTTGGGAGAAATGTTGTTGTTGTTTTTCCATGAGTCTATTGGCTGATCCCTAAAGGGAAGCATACTGTTGGGTGCTCATGAGCTTGAATATTAGGATAACCACTCAAATGTTTGCCCAAAAAAGTCAATCTAAGCACTATCCTTTTTTGGTTCCTAATTTACTTATGTCAATATGATATGGGGGAGTAAACACAGATGGGACACTATATTTAAATTTTGTTCCCTTGATATTCTTCTGCTGCCACAGTTTTGAATTCTAATTCTGTTCTCTTTTGCAGTGAATCTCCTGTTACAGAGTTTCACTGTTTTTTAAATCTAAATTAACTTGTTTTTTGCTTAGACTAGAGTCATAGATCATGAGAATATTTACTGTGGATGTAGTTTGCCTAGATTTTACCAAAACACTTAAAAGCTAATGCACTGGAGCAGCTAGGTGGTACAGTGGATAAAACACCAGCCCTGGATTCAGGAGGACCTGAGTTCAAATCTAGCCTCAGGCACTTGACACTTACTAGCTGTGTGACCCTGGCCAAGTCACTTAACCCTCATTGCCCTGCCCCCCCCCAAAAAAAACAACAACAACAAAAAACAGTGGATAAGAGAGTCAGTATCCAAAAGTATCATAAGAAGTTAGAGCATTGGTATGAATATAATAAACTTTAATTTGAAGGGAAACCTAATAATCAAAGCTCTTCAAAATGGCATTGGCTGCCTCTGAAAGTGATTAATTTATTTCCAGTAAGGTTTTTCAAGAATTTTATCAAGGCACAGCCAAGGTGGAAGAGTAAAGGTAGTATTCTACTATAGGACTCCCAACATTCTTCTCTAAACTTTAAAATAATGTACTAAATTAAATACTAAAGTAGTATAATCAGCAAAAAGTTGGAATGAGACTTTTTTTTGTTTCCCAGGACAACTTATGAGGACAGAAGGAGATGTCTATGGCATTGTAGTGGGTACTGGCCTGGATTGCAATGTGGCAGCAGCACCAAGTTGTGGTCATTGGAGATGGCATCCATCCAAGGATAGTAAGGGGATTGAATACCTTTTCAGAAAGGGATTCTAGGAGATACCTGTGCTAGAACTGAGTGCAAAATTAAGCACCATTTGATAGCTCCATTGCCAGTTCTGATTACAGTTCCAGGATAGAGAGGAGTACTTGATAGTACAAGAAAGCAGAGGTTCTACCTAAGTAAGGAACAGAGCACACTACACTGGAAACATTGAAAACTAACAAACTTCAAAAATTAGCAGTGAAAACAAAAAGGCAATAAATTCAGAAGCTTGGAATAGTCACCCATCCCCCTCAGGTATCTAAAGCCCAATTCTTAACATGAAGTCCAAAGTCAAGAAATAAACTGGAAAAAATGACCAACAATAACAAAAAAAGAGCCAGACCATAAAAAGAAGTCAAAAGAGTAAAAATAGAAGAAAATGTGAAATATTAGAAAAACAACTGACTTGAAAAATAGATCTAGGAAAGATAATGTAAAAACTATTGGGCTTCCTGAAGTTTATGATAAAACAATGAGCCTAGACATCACACATCAAGACAATGTATAGGAAACTGCAGATTTAGACCAATAAGTTAAAACAGAAATAAAAATAATTAACCAATCATTTCCTGGAAGAGATCCCCAAATAAAAACTATCAGGAATATGATATTCAAATTCCAGGGTTCTCAGGTCAAGGCAAAAAACCTACAAACAGAAAGAAACCATTCAAATACAATAGAACCATAGACATGATCACACAAGACTTATCAGGGATTGTGGTTAAAAAAAAAAAGGAGGAGCTTGGAGTATGATATTCCAGAAGGCAAAGGAGGTAGAATTACAAAAAAGAATAACCTACCCTGCAAAATTCAGTATAAACTTATAGGTAAAGGGAGGATGTTTAATGAAAAATCGAAGACTTACTCATTTCTGGTGAAAAGACAAGATCCAAATAAAAACTTAACATTTGAATATAGGCTTTAAGTAGGAAGCATAAACAGATAAACATGAAAGAGAAATCATAAGCAACAAAATAAAATTAAATTGTTTGCATTCCTATATAGGAAAATTATAAATGTAACCCCTAAGAACATTTATTATTAAGGCAGTTAGAGGAAGTCTCCATTGAAAGAATATATGATTATCAATCTATTTTGTTGGAATGATTACCAAAAAAAAAAAAAAAAGAATAGAAGGGCTAGAAGAAGGATACATGGTGAAAAGGGGGAAGGAAGAGGAAGAAGAGAATTGTCTCACATAAAAGAGGCATACAAGGGAAAGATTCTAAAAAGGAGGGGGAAATGATGCAAATATGCAATGCTTGAACCCTACTGTCATCTGATCTGAACTGGTGCAAAATAGACTTTTAAGGAGGGGAAGAGTAAAAGAAAAGATTATCTATCAATCTATCTATCAATCTATCAATCAATCTATCTATCTATCTATCTATCTATCTATCTATCTATCTATCTTTCTATCTATCTATATAGAGGATAAGCATAAAAGGTTGGATAAATATAGTTATCAATCAAACCCATTTGTGTGGATGAGAGGAACTCACCCATAAAATGGAAGGCTATGTCCTTAAAAGGAGCATTTAACAATATGTTGTTGGGGCAGCTAGGTGGCGTAGTGGATAGAGCACCAGCCCTGGAGTCAGGAGTACCTGAGTTCAAATCCAGCCTCAGACACTTAACACTTAACCCCAATTGCCTCACTAAAAAAAAAAACAAAAACCAACAACAATATGTTGTTTACAAGAGACACTCTTCAAACAGGAAGAAAGTCATATTTAAAATTAGGGGCTAGAGCAAAATCTATTACCTTTCACCTGGAGTAATAAAAAAGAAAAGGGTAGTAATCATTATCTCAGATAAAGCAAAAGCAAGAAAAAAAAAGACCTAGTTAAAAGCAATAATTAGGGAAACTCCATTTTGCTCAATGGTACAAGATCAAGAATATCAAGGGATTCAATGAAAAAAAATAAAATAAAGAAGATGGTCAAGAATTTCCATATTTCAAAGTATACTACAAAGTAGGAACTGAGAAAATAATCTGGTAGTAGATAAGAAATAGAGTTTTTAATTAATGGAATAGATTTGGTAGTAGTAGTAGGCCTCCGTCAGTGACGGGCGACCATGGATCAGCAACTTGAAGAGCCACAGGTCACAGTGTAGCTGCGCTGGAATGTCCTCTCCAGGGCACTGGCCTGGGCAGATCAATATGGAAAACAAGGTGTTGCCCATGCAGCAGGTTTTCCCTCTCTGCGACATTGGTGGATCCAAAGGAGAGGCAGAGCCAGTACAGTTTGGCACCAGTACCACTGCAGGAGTTGTCAGAGGGATGCGATGTCCAACATCCAACTGCCTAAGGGACTCTGACTCCTGATTTTTCCTTAGGGTTAACTGCTGAAGCCTTTCCCATATATGGGTATAGCTGCAAGGCAGCAGAGGTTTAAAATCAGGGTTCCTTCCCCTAGGCAAAGTTGCCTGCCAAGGCTGACGAGCCCCACCTGCCTGAAGCGACTGGTTTTAAGGTGCCAGTGACTCGCCTTTGCCCCTTCTCCTGTTAGTGGAAAAATTCTGCCATGAGAAGGCCAGGAGTTGGGCTTCGGTTGTCAGAGGCTATTTGAGACTCACGCCATTGGAGTATTTTATAGAAAGTGGGAGCTTATCCCCACTCCCACCCCAGCATGACAACCTTTGGAAACTAATAGATTTGGTACACAATAGATAAAAGTAAATGACCACAGTAATGTTTTTGTTAAAACAAATTATGTAAGTTTTTGAAACAAGAACTCACTATTTTCAAATAGCTGGGAAAAATTGGAAATCAGTCCAGCATGTATAGATTAACATCTCATATCATATAGCAAGAAAAGGTCAAATGGGAATATGATTTAGAAAGAAAGGATGCTATCATAAGCAAATTCAAAGAGCATCAAAAATGTTACCTGTCAGATGTGTGGATAAGTGAAAAGTTTATGACTGAAGAGATAGGGAATAGTTCAAGGAGGATAAAATAGACAATTGATTACATACAATTAAAAAAAGATTTTGCACACACCAATTCAGCCACAATTAGGAGAACACAAAACCAGGGGGTTTCTATGATAAAAGTCTCATTTCTCTAATATATACTCCTAATTACATATATATTTTTAAAAAGAGCCTTTCTCCAATTGATAAATGGTCACAGGATATGAATAGGCAGTTTTCAGAAAAAAGAAATCAAATTTATCAATATCCATAAGAAAAAAATGCTATAAGTAATTAATAATTAGAGAAATGCAAATGAAAACAGCTCTCAAGTACCACTTCACGATTATCATATTATCTAATATGACAGGAAAAGAAAATGACAAATGCTAAAGGGCATGTGCAAAAATAGGTACATTAATGCATTATTGGTAGAGATGATCCCACCACTCTGGAGAACAATTTAAAACTATGCCGAAAGGACTATAAAATTATGCATATTCTATGACCCAGCTATACCATCACTATAAAGAAATCAAAAGGGGAGAAAGCATGTGTATGTACAAAAAATATTTATGCAGCAACTCTTTTTATGGTGGCAAATTGAGGGGGAGGGGACACTCATCAACTGGGAACTGGATAAACAGGTTATGGTATATGTTTGTGATGGTATAGCATTGTATTGTAAGAATTGATGAAAGAGATGGTTTAAGAAAAATCTGGAAAGACTTATTTGAACAGATGCAAAGTGAAGTGAGCAGAACCAGGAAAAGCATAGTAATAAAAATATTGTAAATATAATCAACTATGAAAGACTTGTCTATTTTGATCAAAACAGTGATCCAGGAAAATGCAAAAAGACTCATGATGAAAAATTATATTTACTTCCAGAGAGAGAATTGGTGAAATCTGCTTGCAAAATTTAGCACATCTTTCTCATTTTATTTTTCTAGGTTTTTTGGTTTTGTTTTTGTCTTTTTTGGCAAGATGGCCAATTTGGAAGTATAGGTTTCTTGACTTCACATGTACAGTGTCTTGTTGCTTACCTTCTCAATGAGTGAGTGAGGGACTGATAGAATTGAAAATAATTTTTAAAAAATTTAAAAATACAATTTTTCAAGCAAAGTCTCCATGATTACTTGCCTGGCTTGTTTTATTGGCATTTTTCTTTGAGCACAGGTTGGAAGGTTGGATGATGAGGTAGTTTAATTCCCTTCCATTTGAAAAATTCTGGTATTTTTTTGATCCTTTGATCACCAGTTCCATAGATCTCTACTGACAGATTTCCCAACATTGAGGTGCTCTGTTTGATTCTAACATCATATGATTTTTGCTTTGCCTCTGTTATGGAGATGAATGCTTCCTGATTACTGTATCAAGTACTTTGAGAGTGGTTGATATTCCTACCTAACCTTTAGGAAAAAAAAAATACTATTTTTAAAGTGCCTGGACCTCATTAACAATTTAGCCAACGTAAAATCATTCAAAAGGAAATCAATATATGTAAATGGTCTGTATCTATATTTCAAGTCCTCTGTTTACTAAGTAAGCTTTGACCTTTGTAAAGGGAAGCAGATTAGGCCAAATTTAAGGATCAATTCCTGATGAATTCTGTTTTTAATCACACAAAGAAGACATGCTTTACTACAAATATGACCCCTACTTTTCTTGAATATTGAATGAATAAAATCTGAGCTCAGTTTTAAGTGTGGCTCTCCCAGGGGATTGATTTTTAGCAGCTTTTTTTTTTTCACTAAAATCTTGTAGCTCTTGTACTGACACTACATACTGCTCATCACTATCCATGACAAAGCAGCCACTGTATATCAGCATCTGTAATGACAGCACTAGCATATTCTGGATGAAAAGTCTCCCATGTTTACCCTTAAGGATGTCAATTGTCCTACAACTCTTAGTATACAGTCACCTCTGTGAGTTATGTTTGAAGGAAATGTTTTCCACTGTGCTGAAAATGTCTCCTGAAGGCACCTTGAAAAGCATAATAGGTTAGAACAAGTACTCAAAAGTTTGGATACTTATCTGTACCTCATTCACAAGCAATCTAAAACAGCTTTTCATATAATATTCTGACACTTTCCAATTCTGATCTTGTTTGAAAGATCAAGGGCAGAAGTAATCAGAAATAAAAAAGATAGGGTAGGAAGAGTAGATATCAATGCTTTATGAGCATAAAGGGTTCAAATTAAATTTGTGGTGAAGTTCCAGATGGTATTTTGATGGAAATTACTGGTTAGTTATTACTTTATCTAAGTCATTTTTTTTGCTCTTACTTGGAAAGAATACATTCATAGTTTCAACAAAGAATCCTGTCAAAGGAATTTATTTTTTTCCGCAGAACTTGGATCAAGAGGGACCTTGGGACTATGAGCTCATATTTTGAGATATGGTGTTTATTTTTATCAATTTAAGGAGAACAGATTAGAAACTGTTAGAATATGGACAGAGGAGCTCTTTCTATTCCAGGAGCCATTCCCCCCATCAATTCTCCTAGGATTATCATTGCTGCTGCTACCTAATCCTTTAATTCTTCTCATATGAAGCAACATTGTCTTTAAAACCCATCTGTCATTATTGAGGAGACAAGGGAAGATTGAGCTATAGATAGTGGCATGCTAGAGCCGGCTTTTCCTGTCTTGGGAGAGCCTGTTGTTAAATGTTTAGTTTTAGCACTTACACCTTAGAAATTGGCAAAAACTACAAATCAGTGTCTAATTTGTCATTGTTATTGTTGATCATCTAGACAAAGTGAGAGAAAATTTTAGCAATGAATATTAAATTTTAAAATATAGCATGTATACAATCCCTTCTTTTTCTCCTTGAGAACCAGTTGTTAAATATTTACCAGCATAGCATTGGACAAAGAAATCAAATTGCTTCCTCAGAATGATGTGTGACAAAATTTAGAGAAAGAAGGGTGAATCTACCCTACCACTTCTTAGAATTAGAGATTAAGGGAGCTTTAGACATCATCTAGTCTATTTTCAGTTCTAGTTCAGTCAGTTTACCAGCTGTTCCCCATATACAACATTCTAGTTCCAACCCCTGTGCCTTTGTACAGTTGCCTCCCATTTATGGAATACATTCCTTCCTTATATCCACCTTACAGAATCCTTAATTTTCTTTAAGATGACACTTGGATGCCATCTCTTACATGGTAATCCCTGTAAACATTCTTTCCTTGAAGTCACCATTACTTTATAAACTATACACACACACACACTCACACACATTTATCTTTGTATATTTGTGTTGCTCCAAGTAGAACAGAAATTCTGCTGTAGAGGAAGATTGGTATCCATGCCCATCTCACCCCCCCCCAATATGGTGAACTGCACCATGACCATCTCTCTTTCCAGACTGCCCTTTGGACAAGAACTCTTCCATATCATAACTTCTAGAGCCTTATGCAATTCAAGTAAAACATTTTGACTACCTGTTCTCTCTGCTGTGAGATAGGTGTGCTTAGGTCTCATGGAACACAACAACTCCATCTTCTAGTAGGCTAAACCTCCAGGACAGAATTCAAACTATGTGATGTCATATTTCCCTCAATGGACTTTTCTCCAAACATAGATACTGCTCAATAGTTAGCATACTTGCATTCCTTCATATAAAACCAGTGCCAATGATCCTGAACCCTTGGCATCTGATTATTTTACATTAAAATTTCACTGCTCTCTAAGTCTTATTTGCCTCAATCATATACCATATCTATCCCCTCCTCCCACAGTCACAATCTAGGTTAGTTTGGTCTTTCCAGGGTGCCCTCTGGAATGCCTCATCCATCATTAACAAACTTCTTTTCACCTTGAAAATTTTTCTCTTATTCCTTCCATTTTCTAATCTTCATGGATAGGTAGATCTCTCCAAACTACAGTACTTCCCTCACCAGCCTTTCCATTACTGGCCAAACTTTCTCTCATAATCCCAAAGCACTGGTTATCAGGGAGTAGTTACAATTTTCCTTGCTTATTTTAGCAATGTCCAGACCCTCATTTGACTATTTTCACTAAGCAAATTTTCTTGCTTTATGGTTCATTAAAACTTATCACTCAATTCAAATTCTGGTGGCCATTAACTATAGACTCCCTAAATATTTCCTCCTTTGTTTTCCAATAAGTTCAATCCCTGGCTAACAATCATTGCCTTCTCCCCATATCATGTCTTCATACTAAGGGACATCCGAAAACCCCCAAAAATACTCATATCTCAAATATTCAATATACTTAATTGTCATGACTTTCTTCTTTACTCCAGCTTTACAGATGGTAACATTTTGCCCTTTCTATCACCCACAAGTGTTCCATTTACATGTTAAAGATCTATTAAATTTTTATATCTGACAATAATTTGTTATAATTCCTTCTTATGAAACCTTTTTCCTCATCATGACATCCATTTCCACCAATATCTTAGGTATTTTTTGCTTTTGTTTCCCTCCCCCCCCCCCAGGAAATCACCAGTATGCTGGTTATTCTCCTTTCTTCCCTTTCTTATTCTTGTAGCAAATCAACTTAGATCTATATGATATTCCAACTCTGATTGTCCAGGATCACATCTAGTCATGTCCCAAACCCTAAGCTTTGCTCCAATTCAAGCTAATTAGAGCTAAAGGAAATTAGAAAATTGCACCAAATAAGTGCACTAAAGGAACACTTAAAATATTCTACTCTACTTAAATTGTGTGTCTTTTCTAATCTCCTCAGAAACTATTCCTAACCTTCTTGTCTTACCTCAAGCCCTCCGCATATTTCCTTCCCTCAAGCTCTCAGTCAAAAATCCTGACTCATATTTAACTGAAAAATTTGTGGTTGGTTGCTGACAGTCTCTCCTTCTCCCTTTCTCCCCACCTTACATCATCCAGACAACTTTCCTTCAATGATTAATTCTTCATTTCTGCCTCAGATGAAGATGTAGCTCTCCTCCTTGCCAAGGCCAACCCCTCTATTTGTACCCTTGGTAGCAGTCAGTCAATAAGCATATATTAAGCAAACACTATATAACAGGTGTAGAGCTAAGCCCTGAGAATAAAAAGAGAAACACAAGACGGTTCCTGCTATCAAGTCAAGGAGGTGACAAGCAAATGGCTACATATAAACAAGACATATAACAGATAAATTGGAGATAATCAACAGAAGGAAAGCTTTAAAAGGAATCAGGAAAATGTTGTAGAAGATGGGATTTTATCTGGATCCTAAAGGAAATTAAGGAATCCAGGAGACAGAAATGTATAGAAGAAAAAAAATCTTGCCTTTGGAGATGGCCAGTGAAAATGAAGAGTTGGGAAATTGAGTGCTTTGTGTGAGGAATAATGGGGCCAGTGTCAATTCACTGCAAAATATGAGGGGGAAAATAATGTATAAAAGAGTGGAAAGGTGAAAGAAGGGACAGATCACAAAGGGTTTTGAATACTAAGCAGAAACTATCCTGGAGATTATAAGGAATGTCTGACATTTTCTGAATGGGAGAGAGGGGGTGACATAGTCATCAGAACAAATGACAAACTTAGTGGAGATTGGATTGGAGTGAGGAGACACCTGAGGCAAGAAGATAAAATAGTAGGTATTTAGAATAGTCAGTTGTGAGAGGATGAGAGCCTGAACCAAAATGGTAGCAGTGTTAGAGAAGGGAGTGTATAAGAGATATAGTATGAAGGTAAAATTGACAGGCTCTGACAGCAGATTAGTTTGGGGGGAAAAGAAAGAGTGAGGAGTTAAGGATGACACCTAAGTTGTAAGCCTGAATTACAGGGAAGATTGTGGACTCCTTGACAATTATTGGGAAGTTTGTAAGAAGGGAGGATTGGGGGGTCGGGTGATTAATGAGTTCAATTTTGGATATGTTAAGTTTAAAGTAGCAATTGGCCCTTCAATTCAAAATGACCTATAGGTAGTTGAAGATATGAAACTAAAAGTCAGGAGAAAGGTTAGAGATGCACAAGTAATTTGGGTATCATCAGCATAGTTATGATGGTCGAATTCATGGAAACTGACAAAATCACCAAGTGAAGTAGTATAGAAGGAGAAGACAGCCCCGGGCAGAGCCTTGGGTGATACCGAACATTAACCGGGATAACAGGAACTCAGATGCAATACAGGAGATTAAGAAACAGTTGTCCTATAGGTAGGAGGAGAACCAGAATAACCAATGTCTTGGAAACCTAGAGAGGAGAGAATATCAACAAGAGGGTGATTTACAGTTTCAAATATCACTCAAGTTAATAACTACTACCTAATCAAACTTCTGGTAACTGTTGTCTGCTGAATACCTGGATATTTCCATTCTTTCCTTCTACATTAGATGCCTCCACTTTCTCTCTTATCACTTCCTTTGAAATCATTTGCGTTGAACCTCATCATTCACTGGAAATTGCCTTCTTCAAAGTTACTAGTGATCGTTAATTGTGAAATCTAATGTTCTTTTGTCATTCTTTATCTTTCTTGACCTCTTTGTAATATTCAATATTGCTGATCACATCATTCTGAATACTTTCTGTTCTCTAGATTTTCTTGGCCGCTTGCTCCTGATTTGCTACTATGTTTCTTAACAATCATCCATCTCCTCTGCTGGCTCTTTATTCATGACATGTCATCCATATTTGGCCCTCTTATGTTTTTACTCTAAACTATCTCACTGGGGTGCAACTAGGTGGTGCAGTGGATAGAACATTGTCCCTGAAGTTAGGAGGACCTGAGCTCAAATCTCACCTCACACACTTACCAGCTGTGTGACCCTGGGCAAGTCACTTCACCCCAGTTGCCTTAAACATCCAGGGCCACCTCCAGTTGTCCTCATATATATCTTGCCAGTGGACCCCAATGGCTCTGGAGGAGAGGGTAAGGTTGTTGACCTTGCACAGCCCTTCCTCACGCAAATCCAATTCATTGCAAGTCATGACATCATCCTTTTTGTGAAGGAATGACAAACAAAACAAACAAACAAAAAACCCTACCTCACTTGATGATCTACTAAGCTCCAATAAGTTTATCTTTATGTGGATGATTCATATATATATATATATATATATATATATATATATATATATACGTATATATATATACGTATATATATATATGTATATATACACACACACATATATATACATATATATATACACAAACACACACACATCTATATATGTGTGTGTGTGTATGTATATGTATATATATGTATATATGTGTGTATTTATCCAATTCTATAGCTTGAAAGGATTAAGAAGGCAATGGCTTGAACTAATCAAGAGGTACTCTTTGATGAACTTTCAGCTGCAACCATTACTCAATTTCCCTGGGCCTTAGTTTTTGTTCTTGACTTTCTACATATTTTTTAAAGGGAAAAGTCTAGAAAATGACTTTAGACTAGAGTAATATTTATCACTTAATATATTCAGTTGCACTAAAATGGAGATTTTAATTTTACTTCCATACTTATACACACCTAGATATTTACATATTATCCTTCTCATTAGACTGTATCCTCCTTGAGATCAGCAACTGTAGCTTTCTTTGTATTCTTTTCTTCTTTTTTATATTCTCATTCTTTTGCATATAGTAAGTACTTAATAAATACTGTTCATTGACTGACTTCACTGGAGAGAATGAGACATCTAGCTGTCTAGGAGGCAGCTAGGTGGCTCAGCAGATAGAGCACTGGGCCTGGATTCAGGAAGACCTGAATTCAAATCTGTTGTCATACACTTACTAGCTATGTGACCTTGAGCAAATCACTGGAGAAGGAAATTGCAAACCATGCTAGTATCTTTGCCAAGAAAAGCCTATGGACAGAATTGGCATGGTATGATGGGGGTCATGAAAAGTTGGACACAAATAAACACCCCCTGTTGTATCTCTAGCACTATACAGAATATCTAGTAAATGATAAATAGTTCCTAAAGGTTTGTTAAATTGAATTGTAATGGAGTCATAACCTTTCTAGTGGTGTTGGTTATGACAATGCATATCTTATCCCTCACTGGGACTCTACTCTTCCCCCAATATGCTCATGAAGGCCTTTCTCAGTTCCTCCAGCCATCCACCAACTCTGAATGTCTTGTACATTCTGTCTATATATCTATATCTATATATCTATCTATATCTACATGTATCTAGTTATTTACATGGTGCCTCCTTTTTATAATGTAAGTTTCTTGAAGGTATAGTCCCTATTTTTGCCTTTCAATGCAGCTCTTGAGACAGTGTCTGCCATATCTTTTGCACTTAAAAAGTGTTTATTCACTTGACTTCCCACACACACATATGCTCACATACACACACACACACACACACACACTCAGAGTTCAAGCTGCCATTTGGGTCCGTGGTAAAAATTATTTGTGGTAAAGATTAATATGGAAAGTTTTAGCTGAATCATTTGGGAGGGGCCACACCTGGCCCACTCTGAGATTACGTATGCTACTGAGAAGGACCTCCCCTTTTGGGGGAGGAAAAAACAGAATGGGACCGGAAGGGAGGGAACTTCCAGGAGACAGGACATATTCAAAGAGCTCTCTCTCTTTCGGCCTGGAAATCAGTCTGGTGGAGGCAAGCATTTTGCTCCATTTGGGCAACTGCATTTCTTACAAGCAACAGTAAACTGACTGAGGTTGGTGAGTTTAATCCTAAATTCCTTTGAACTAGCTTAATTGGGAATGCTCTGGGATTGCATGAATTAAGTTTAGAGTTAAGACTATCCATTTGTATTTCTACTTCCTTATTTCCTTAATTGGTTTCACCTTTGTGGTTTAATTAATTCCCAGGTAATAAAACCTGATCCTTTATGAACTAAAGCTCAGAGGCTCCTTTTCTTATTGGCCTGGGAGGAATATATAAAAAGGAAAGTTCAAAGGGGAGATTAAACCTAAAATAGTCCCTCATATTTCCGAGACTCCAATATTAAGGCAAGCCACCCTAATAACGCTCCATATATCAAATTTTGGCCCTCACAGTTCACATTATACAAGAACAAAAATGTCCTCTGTCTGAGACAGCCATGTTGGTAGCACTAGTGACTATATCCTAATTCTGTTTGTAATAGTTCCCTCCATGAATAGAGAGGAACAATTAAAGCCTGGTAAATAGTTAAAGTGATACATTTATTGGTTTTAAATATTTTCATTAGCAAAATATGTCTTGCTGTGGTTACATTTCAAGTGGCTTTATTTTCTTTGGTTAAGTTTTTAAGGTTGCTCCCTTTGCTTAAAAGACATAATCAAGGCCTTGGAATGTAATAAGAATTTCTTCTTCTTTGTATTTTCTTCCTTTATTCAAAGTTCCTCATTATCATGACCTTTTTAAATTAGTTGCTAGGTTGCTAACTTTTAGGAACTACTTAAAGTTAAAGCTCTTATCTCCCTGGCTGAGCTTGTCAGAATCCAACACTATAACTTCATCTTTTCCTTAGGCCACTTCCTTTTCAGTGACTGGCAACCATATGTATTATGGTAGAAATAGCACTGCATTTGGATTCAGAAGATTTGAGTTCAAATCCTTGTCTGATGCTTATTGTCTATGCAGTCTTATTCAAGGCACTGCTTGAGACTTTGGTTTACTCATGTACAAACAAAAAGGTTTAACACAGATAGCCTCTGATATCTCTTCCAGTACCATATAGTAAAAATGTTCTCTGAGTTTACATCATTAGATTCAGGCTACTACATCTTTGCCCTCAGTACTCTAGGAGTATCCCTAAGAGACTGGGGTATCTCTTCTCTAACATAATTTGCTTGAACCCTCTCTCTGGGTGTATTCCACCCAACTTTAGTGTTCAGTAAATAATTAATGTACCAGTTCCATTTAACACATTAACATCAATCTATTTTTTCTGTATTTCATGTAAAATGGATACCCTGTTCCTTGATTAACTCTCTACATGAACAAGTAATTTTATTTCATCCCATCTTCTCTAGCAGATTCCCCCTCCATCATCCTTTCACTCTCACTAATATTAAATTTCTCCCTAACTTCCACTATACAAATATGTCAAAGTCTTCCCCATTCTTAAAAACAAACAAACTCACTCATTTGAGCTGCCTATCCCCAATATTTATCATTCTGAAACTCTCCTCTCTTTCATGCCTTAACTTTTTGAGAAAATAGTTTATAGTGTACACCTCTACCTTTCCATTTTTTATACTTGACTCCCTTCCACATATTCAGTGATTCAGTAACACTGGCTTCCTTGCTGTTCCTTGAATAAGATGCTCAATGTTCCAATTCCATGAATTTTATTGACTGTCCCCCATGTCTGGAATATTTTCCCTCTTTACCTCCTGGTTCCTTTGGCTTTCTTTAAGTGTCAGCTAAAATTCCAGTTTCTATAAGAAGCCTTTCCTAATTAATGATAGTGTCTTTTTCCATCGATAATCTCCAGCTAAGCCTATGTATAGCTTATTTGTTTATAGTTGTTTTCATCCTGTCTCCCTTAATAGATTGTCAGCTACTTGAGGACAAGGAGTACTTTTGTTTTTATTTGTGTCCCAAGAGTTTTTCACAGTGGCTACTCTACAGTAAGGATTTTTGTTGTTGTTACTCACTACCTGTCTAAACCCCTACAGTCTGGTTTCAGAAGTCTCTACAATTCTACAGAAACTGTAGTTTCTAGGTAACCGGTTATTTCTTAATAACCAAGTAGGACATTGAGTATTTTTTTTTTGATACTCTGATTCCTTGGCTTCTGTGACACTTCTTTCTACTGATTATTTTCCTACCTATCTGACTTCTTTTCCTTCATCTTTTTTGATAATTCATCTTACTATTCATATACCTAATTCTCTTTTCTCTACCCACTGTCTTTTCCTTCTCATCTACATGATCTCTACCCACTCTCTTTTCCTTCTCATCTACATGATCTCTACCCACTCTCTTTTCCTTCTCATCTACATGATCTCATCTAGAGGATCAGCTTCTTGGAAGATATTTCACAGATATTTATTTCTACCATGAGCACTAAAACTCCATCACCAACTACCTATTGATAAATGTCTCACCAGAATCTCAAACTCATTATGTCCCCCAAATAACCCTTTCTTTTCTACCCCAAACCATCCTTTTCTGTTTATCTTTTTTTTTGGGGGGGGGCATAGTCATTCTACCAATCAACCTGGTTTGTAATCTCAGATTTTTCTTGGACTTTTCCTTCTCTCTTTCCACTCCTCTATCATTTCTATATTCTTAACATCCCTCCCAATTTCCTCACTCATACTGACTTGATTCTAAGTTAGATGCTTATTATCTGTCTTAATCCAAATCTTGTGAATCAGAAGTGTCAAACATGTGGCTCACCAGCTACAGAACTACATTAAAATGTAATTAGGAAATATTTTTCAAATAAATAAAAACACATCCCAGAGTCTTTTTCTTCAGTTAACCTGAAGTGGGGCTGGCCTTGTCCATCTTCCCTCTCAAAACTGGAGGCCAGAAGTGCCAAAAACAACTCTAGAACCTATAGAATACTGTGTAACTCTTCTCTCATGCTCCCTATTCTATCCCTCATGCAGTTTAGCATATTCAACTCCATCAATGAGGAAAGTCCCATACCAATGTGCTTTGAGACTGGGGATATAGCTCTGTAAGATAAGTTTTACCACGTTATTCCCCTGCTCAAAAAACATTCATGTGCTCCCTTTTTGCCTACAGATAACAAGTACAAAGTCATTCATCTTTCATTTAAAGCCCTCCGTAATCTAATGTCAACCTACTTTCTCTTATTTCACTCCACCTACCTTTATATACTCAATATTCCAATCAAACTGGATGAATAATTATTGCCTAATTTTGTCTTGCTAGGTCAAATGCATTCATTTAGACTATTCCCATGCTTAAAATATACTTCTTCCAATCATTAATCAAAAAAAAAAATCAATCAGTAAAAATTTTTGTGTAGCATGAGCCAGACCTTGAAATCCTTCTCTTTCTTTTAGATTTATCACAAGGATCATCTACTGCACTTATTAGTGTCCTTCATTCTTGAAGAGGACCAAAATGACACCAATATGTCAGAGTCAAGTAACAATGTGTCTGACTATGGCTGATCAGACAAATATGAGCTCAGAATGCTCTACCACAGGTGGGGCACAAATAATCCATGTGAACATTTGGGTTGGATCCTCTAAATTAGAGCATCTCATGTTTCTTTTGAGCTCTTTCAATTCTGCTTTGCAATAGAAAGTTGCAAAAAAAAAAAAAAAAAAGAAAGTTGCCTGTGGTTCAGAAAGATTAAGTGAATTGATTACACAGGGTCACACAGCTAGTCTCTGTAAGTGATAAAACTTGAACCCAAGTCTTTCTGATTTCAAGATCAGTGCTCTATCTACTATCCAACCCTGCTTCTCTTTTTGCATATAATAAGTATTTCATAATATTTTTTTCTGGTAATAATCACTAACATTTAGATAGTGCTTAGTATAGGTCAGGTACTGTGCTAAGTGCTTTACAATCATTATCTCATTTGATCCTTCCATCCCTGGGAGGAAAATGCTATTATTACTCCCGTTTTACAGATAGGGAAACTGGGGCAAATATGAATGAAGTGACTTGCCAATGTCACATGGCTAGTAAGTCTCTGAGGCAGGATTTGAAATCAGATTTTCTTGACTCCAGGCCCAGAGTTTTATCTACTGTGCCACCTAGCTGCTCCCCAAATAAATGTTTGTTGAATTTAGTTGAATTGCCATTTTCAACCTATAAAATTTTAATTAAATATTAATTATTTGCATGGTAACTTGTTAAATTCTTTTCTTAATGCAAAATAACAGCTTCCTGAATGCCACTCCAAAATGGCATGGAACTTTTAAGGGCAATATTTAAAGTATTTTATGAACCTAAAAGAATTTGCAAACACTTGACACAGCCCTTTAATGCTTTGATTCTACACTAACAAATGAGATTAAGTACTAAAGCCTGTCAGTTCTTGTTTTCATGCATGGAATTAACAGGGTTGCTGGATTTGAAGGTGGAGGTTTGTGTTATTTTATTTAAAGTCTGGGTATTGTAAGGGGACTTTCCATTCTAGCTATTTAGCAATTGAATTCAGTTCATCTGGGTAATTCTCTTCAGACCTAGCTTGACACAAATTTCAAGTGGAACTGCTTCACCTACAGATCTCATCATAGGATCCTAAGGCCAGCTGAATCAACAAGAGATTTTAAAAACTTTAAAAATTTTAATTCCTATTTGAAAGGTTTAAGAAGCTAAATGAAATTGTAGAGATGGTATTTCCCTTTTTCTCCTTCCTTATTTTCAAACTATTACCAAATTACCTAGAATTCAGAGTTTTTTTGTTTTGATTTTGTTTTTTATTTTTTTTTAGTGTCTATCAATCACATGGTTTAAGATTTGGATAATCCACACAAAATCTTATGACATTATGACAATAATTTTATCTACTCAGGGTCTGTTTCCCTCCTTCTTAGATGAGAAAACAAATTTGATCTACCTGTATTCTTAAAAAAACTACATCACACTGAAGATTAATTAATAACTAGGCACCAAAGATTTATCTACCACCTAGAGTTGAATCAGCTAAGAAATATGACAGTTGACAATGAAAGGGTAATATAGATACATAGGAAATACTTTGAGATTAAAGGAAACATTCTTGTTAGATGGCCAAAGTCAATGAGGACATATACCATAGACAATTATCTTTGAAGAATTTGACATGAGTATAATTAATCATCTGACTGTTTTGTTTTTCTGTATGCATTCATAATACTTATGCCTTATAATCTTATCTGTATTCTGTCATGGAGCTGTACTATATCTGATATCTATCCATGTTGTCCAACTGATTCTGGCATTTTGTGGAGAACATAGAGATTAGTCATACTGAAGCTTTATTTTAGAAATTTTATTGGAGTTTTAACTCTACATTAGGGGTAGGGCCAAAGAGAGATCCTGACACTCCAGTTAGGCCTCCCATGATAAAAAAGAAATAAATTACTTAACGTCCCTAATGCTCAGGTTACATGGAAGAATGCTAGCAAAGTCTTTCATTCCCTTCAAAAGTTTCTCTTTCTTGTAACCTCATTCCCATCTGAGATGAATCTGGAACCTCATTGTAATTGGAAAGTTACAATTCCTTTTATTCCAATCAAATTCTTTAATTATTTACTAAACATCTATTATGTACAAAGCACATTGTCACTGTTTGGGGTATATACTAAATCAATTGATTTATAGACACTAAAACAACTGAATTCTAGGTAATTTGGATAATAGTCTGAAAATGAGAAGGGAGAAAAAGGGAAATGCCATCTATCCATTTTCACTTAGCTTCATAAAACAAATGATATTCCTTTCTCTCAGGGAATTTATTTTCTCCAGACAATCAATAATAATTAAAAGAAATGCTTGTTGACCAACTTTGTAGCATTGTAATGAGAGCTGTGAGAGATGCAAAGAAAGCAAAAAAAAAATGTATTCCTGAATTCAAGTAGTATACAATATCATGTGCAATTAATTTTCTGAGTTTCCACTTCAGAGATGAAGAGATTAAGACTATCTTGGAGCTGAGGGTACCTGAAATTCTCAGATGACAGGTATTCCATCAACAAGTATGTTTGTTTGTTTGTTTTTTGAGTACTTGCTAAGAGTCCAGCTTTGATGCTTTGCCATAGGGAAAATAGAAAAGATATGTGTTATAACTATAATTGCTATACTTGATTAAAATATCCATAGTCAAGCAATTAAATGAGTGATCTATATAGAGGTCATTTCAAATTTTAAAGATAGATGATATATATTATAGCAAATGCTATCTTTAAAAAAATCTAGTTACAAATTGATATTCTAATTGAACTCATGTCATCAAATTCCCAAAAAATCCTTTACAAAATTCCATTCTAAGTATGTCCATCTCCTTTTCAAAATAACTTGATACATTTATATTTTTGTTGTTGGTTTTCTTCCTAGGTATAATTTCTGGAATTTGCATTGATTGAAGATTTTCAGTACCTTTAAGTTCTTCAGATTTTTCCTCTTCAGATTTTAGTAGCTCCTCAATGTCTTCATTTATTTAATCTGACTGAAGTGCTAAATGAATCAGTGGTACCACCAGAGGCCAATTTTGTTTAGGTCAGCTGTAAGGGTCTTCCACATTCCAGAATTCAGATCGCTCAATCTGTGGCTGGAAAATACTACATAATTTGCAAATTATAATTGTTATCTATCTGTCTATCTATCTATCTATCTATCTATCTATCTATCTATCTATCTATCTATCTAATTTGTGGGGCAATAAGGGTTAAGTGACTTGCCCAAGGTCACACAGCTAGTAAGTGTTAAGTGTCTGAGACCAAATTTGAACTCAGGTCCTCCTGAATCCAAGTTTTGTGCTTTATCCACTGCACCTCCTAGCTGCCACTTATCTATATGTTTTAATAGTATCTTGACAAAGGGAATAGCAATGAGTAATATGTAACTCATTTTCCCAAAGATTAAGAGATGTGAAGAATTTAAAAATTGCTCTAAATTTCAGGCCAAAGGGGGAAAAAATCTGCCTTTGTTTTGCCTCTTACCCCTCTCAACATTGTATTGAAAATGAAGTCAATGTTTTTAATTGTATTTCCTTCCTTCTTTGCTTCCTTCCTTCCTTCTCTTCTTTCTCTTTTCCTTCCTTCTCTATCTCTTGCACTTTCCTCCTCTTTCTCTCCTTTCCCTTTCTTACTTTCTTCTTTCTTTCTTTGTCTGAATCATTCAGGTCATATTCTCAGTGTTTCCTTTGATTGTCTGGTAGAACACACAAAGGTTACATCTATGAACATTGAGAAAGATACTTTTCTGTGTGCCTTCTTGCTCTGAGATTCAGCAGACTCATATTACATATCAATATGATACTTCATAAACTCACCATAACATCTCAGCTTGAGACTGATAGCAGAGTACTTACCTCTCTCTCTCACTGGGTAGGGACATTTCATTTCACACATCATTCTTTGCCCTGCTCTACTGATTCCAAAAGGCCAAGTAATCTATGTTACAGTAGGCACATATTAGCAAAAATCATTAAATACTTACTTTGAAAAGCTGTGATTTTTATTACAAGTCTTTAAAAATTCTCCACTGCTGAGTTGTGAACTGAGTCAACCATTCTGGAGAGCAATTTGGAATTATGCCCAAAGGTCTATGGGACTGTGCATACCCTTTTACCCAGTAATACCACTACTAGGTTTGTATTCCAAAGAAATCATAAAAAAGGGGAAATGGCCCACATATAGAAAAATATTTATAGAAGATCTCTTTATGGTGGCAAAGAATTTGAAATTGAGGGAATGCCCATCAATTGGGGAATGACTGAGAAAGTTGTGGTATATGACTGTAATGGAACACTATTATGCTAGAAGAAATGATGAGCAGGCAGATTTCAGAAAAACCTAGAAAGACTTAAGTGGACTGATGCTGAGTGAAGTGAGTGGAACCAGGAGAATACTGTACACAGTAACAGCAACATTGTGTGAAGATCAACTGTGATAGACTTAGCTCTTCTCAGCAGCGCAATGATCCAAGATAATTCCAAAGAACTTATGATGGAAAGTGTTCTCCACATCCAGAAAAAGATAACAGTGGATTCTAAATGCAAATTGAACCATACTGTTTCTACTTTTGTTTTGTTTTTATGTTTTGAGGATTTTACCTTTTGTACAGAAATATGTTTAATGTGATTGTACATATATAACCTATATCAGATTGCTTTCTGTCTTGGGGAGGGGGGAGAGAAGGGAGGGAAGGAGAAAAATTTGAAACTAAAAATCTTATGAAAACAAATGTTGAAAACTATCTTTACATATAACTGGAGAATAATAAAATACTTTTATGATAAAAATAAAAGACTCTACCGCTGATAAGTTGGTGGACTGCCTAGTAAAACATACTACAACATGATGTTCCTGGAGACAAAACAACAGGACAACAATTTTAAAGTCACAGTCAATAAGTATTTATTAAGTGCTGACTATATGCCAGACACTATGCTAAGCACTTGAGGATACAAAGAAAGATGAAAGTTTCTACTCTCGAAGAACTTGCATTCCAGTGAGGAGACAAAATAAAAATAACTACATATATAAACAAAATATGCAAAAGAGAAATTGGAGATAAATTTTTAATTATAGCTTTACTTATCTTTAAAAACACATTTTGTGGTGTTTAATTTTCTATTATCCTAGGTAGCATTGTAGGTAAACCACTGGCCTTGGATTCAGGAGGACCTGAGTTCAAATTTGACCATATATACTTGACACCTACTAGCTGTGTGAAGTTGGGCATGTCACTTAACCCTCATTGCCTTGCTCCCCCTGTCAAAAAAAAAAAAAAAAAAAGAATTTTCTATTATCCTGAAGAAGAAATCTCCCCGTGTTGATGTCTATTTTTTAATGACTCGTTAGAAAACCATGCCTGCTCTTAATAAGAATTTCAAGCAACTTGTATCTTGCCTGTGGGATCCAATGTGTTGTTGTTCAGTTGTTTCAGTCATGTCCAACTCTTCGTGATCCCATTTAGGGTTTTCTTGGTAAAAAATGGTGGAGTGGTTTGCCATTTTTTTCTCGAGCTCATTTTATGAGTGAAGAACTGAGGTAAAAAAGTTAAAGTGACTTTCCTAGGTTCACACAGCTACTAAGTATCTGAATTTGAATAGATTAGTAATAGTAATAATGATAGTAAAACTATCAAATAATATTTGTATTATGCTTTGAAGTATCATTTCTCAAAGTATAATCTGAGACCATCTCAAGGGGTCCTGAAGGTGAAAATTATTTTTATAACATCGAGTTATTTTAATGTAATAAACATTTTTATTTATAGTTTTGGAGGGGCAGGTAGGTGGTGCAGTGGATAAAGCACTGGTCCTGGATTCTGGGGGACCTGGGTTCAAATCTGGCTTCAGACACTTTACATTTACTAGCTGTGTGACCCTGGGCAAGTCATTTAATCCTCTTTGTCCCACCAAAAAAAAAAAAATTAGACAAAAATATTTATAGTCTTGGGTTCCAATTTTTATCCTTTCTTCCCTCCCTCCATCCCCCCCTCCCTGAAGTGGCAAGTAATCAGATATATGTTATAAGTGTATGATTATGTAAAGCATTACCAAATTTGTCATTTTGTACAAGAAAACCTGAATAAAAAATGAATGAAAGTGAAAAATACCATGCTTCAGTCTCTTCCATTGTGAGATTAAAAATTGGATATTAGATCATAAATCTCCCCTACTTAACCTTTCCCTTAATTTATCTCCCAGACTAGTAAATGGAAGAAGCTTTTGGTTTTCTAGATAGACCTTTTATTGTTATGGTAGTCACAAGGTGATGTTGATTAGAAGGATAGGAAAGTAGAAACACAATACAAATCATCTTAAGTCTAAGCTTAGTCTATATTCCTTATAAAAACCCACCCAAACCTAAAGGCCACCTTTGGAGAGAGAGAGGACCATCCATGCTGCGCAGTCAGGAGCCCCGCCGAGCTGGAAAAAGCCCCACTTCCGTTCTCTCCACCCCGGAAGTCCAGTGCGTAGCAGGCAGTCTGACGTGCGCAGCAGGCGGACTGTTGGTCTCCTCCCCAAAAGGGTGGTCCTTCAAAAACTGGTGTCTTTCAGTTATCCTAACCGACTGTTAAAAACCTTTCATATTTTTTTTACCACACCATCAATATCAGTTCTTTCTTTGAAGGTGGATGATATGTTTCATCAATAGTCCTTTGGGATTGTCTTAGATCATTGTATTGTTGAGAATAGTCAAAGTCATTCATGGTTTTTCATCAAACAATATTGCTGTCTCTATGCACAATGTTCTCTTGGTTCTGCTCACTTCATTATACATTA
Organism: Dromiciops gliroides; assembly: GCF_019393635.1. Taxonomy (NCBI): domain Eukaryota; kingdom Metazoa; phylum Chordata; class Mammalia; order Microbiotheria; family Microbiotheriidae; genus Dromiciops; species Dromiciops gliroides. The sequence goes on along the minus strand of NC_057862.1, from coordinate 221,131,607 downwards.
TTTCATACATGTCTTTCCAGGCCTTTCTGAAATCATCCTGCTTGTCATTTTTTATAGCACAATATTATTCAATCACTATCATACACTATAGTTTGTTTAGCCTGTCCCTGATTGATGGTCATTCCTTTGATTTCTAATTCTTAGCCACCACAAAAAGAGCTGCTATAAGTATTTCTGTACAAATCGGTCTTTCTCTTTTGGGGGATTACTTTGGGATATAAAGCTAGCAGTAGCATTGCCGGATCAAAGGGTATGTACAGTTCTATGGTCCTTTGGGCATAGTTCCAAATTGCTCTCCAGAATGGTTGAATTTTTTCACAATTCCACAACAAATAATCCAATTAGTGTCCAAGCTTTCCAACATTCCATCCAACATACAATATTTTCCATTTTTGTTCAATTTGCTACTCCATCATTGAGGTTTTGTTTTTGTTTTTGTTTTTTGTGTGTGGGGTAATGAGGGTTAAGTGACTTGCCCAGGGTCACACAGCTAGTAAGTGTCAAGTGTCTGAGGCCGAATTTGAACTCAGGTCCTTCTGAATCCAGGGCCAGTGGTCTATCCACTGTGCCACCTAGCTACCCCATCACTGAGTTTTAAAAATTTCTAATATAGTAAATATTGATAGATATAAACCAAATATACCAGAGAGAGGTCTTTAGGATGTTCTCAGTAATTTTTAAGAGTATAAAGTAGCCCTGAGACCAAAAAGTTTGAAAACCACAACTTCAATTTTTATGTACTTTAATTATATCAACTAATCTGGCAAGGCTTAAAATAAAAATTACAAAGAATTTACAAAGTCATTTCAAGGAGAGAACTAAAGATTAAGAATATCAGGAAACAGCATTGTTTAGGAGGTAACAACTCAGATGTGCTCTGAAGAAAACTATGGATCCCCAAAGCATGATATGGATAGGAAGTGAATGAATTCTAAACATGGGAGCCACCTGTTCAATGGCATAATAAGATTAACAAGAATCTACATTGGCCCCCAAATGATCCTTGTCTAAAATTGATACACACCTCCTAGCTCTCAAAAATTAATATAGCAACTTTCTACTAGCAAAATTTAAATACAAGCCAACATCAATTAGTTAACAAATAAGAATTCATTCAACCCAAATGCCAATCTAAATCAGATTTTGGAATGAAATTACCAGTTGTTTGGGCTTCAATCCAGCACATTTTTTGTGTCCAGCTTGTGTCATAAAGTTGATTATAATCTGGCTAGCTTAAGGGTTTTTTTCTAAAGCTTTAGCTAATGACCAAACTAAAAAATTCAAATTAGAAAAATGGAAAGATGTTGTTTAAAGCATATTTGCAAGGTTAGGTGTAAAAAAATAATTGTTGGTTTTTTTGTTGTTGTTGTTTTATGTTTTTGGCTGAAGAGGGGTGGATGTACAACAAAAAATTGTTCTGTTTTCTTTACTTTTTTTTCAAGTGAAGTATAAAACAGTTAAAACTGTGTTTTAGAAATATTATTTTGGTTACTTTGTATAGGAATTGATTGGAAAGGGGGAAACTTTGGGAAGAGAGAAGCCAATCAGGAATTATTTCTATAGTTCAAGCAGCTGGGTGATGAAGCCCTGAACTAGAACTGATATTGTGTAAGTGGAAAGCAGGTGAAAAATATAAAAATAATGCAAAGAAAGAATTGGCAGGACTCAACAACTTATTGGATATGAAGGATGAGGGGAAAGAATCAAGGATAATTCCCAGATTTCAAATTTGCTACCCTTAATATTAATAAGGAAATCTGAAGGAAGAATAGCTGTTACAGAGGTGGTACACTAGTGTCTTTCTTTTGGGGGGGGCAGGCAGGGCAATCAGGGTTAAGTGACTTGCCCACAGTCATAGAGCTAGTAAGTGTCAAGTGTCTGAGGTCACATTTGAACTCAGGTCCTCCTGAATCCAGGGCCAGTGCTTTATCCACTGTGCCACCTAGCTGCCGCCACTAATATCTTTTTTTTTTAATTTTTTTTTTTTTTTGGCAAGGCAATTAGGGTTAAGTGACTTGCCCAGGGTCACACAGCTAGTAAGTGTCAAGTGTCTGAGGTCGGATTTGAACTCAGGTCCTCCTGACTCCAGGGCTGGTGCTCTATCCATTGTGCTACCTAGCTGCTCCCCCCCCCCACTAGTATCTTTTAAAACAAAAATTAGTAAAAATCTATTGTTTGCAAATAGGCATTTTTTATGAAAGAGGGATAATATGGTTGAATTTCTAGTTTCTTCACTTATCGAGAAAAATATTCGAGTAAAAGTTCTACCAGTGATGTTAACTGTTTCACTATAACTTGAAACCAAGGAAATTGTTTCAGCTAACATCTTATAATGTTAACCAAACAATAAGACAAACTACATTTCATTTAAATTGAATTTATTGAAATTAAAGTATTTTTCTAAGTACTTCCTATGTGTAAGACACTGCACTTGGTTTTAAGATATTTCTAATATAATTGTTAAGAAATCTGAAACTCCCAGCCCTCACTCCCCCTTCTTGAACAGTAGCTAAATAATGTGGCAATATATAGGAATATTCCCTGTGAATTTCACCAAGTGATATGAAAAAAACAATCAGATTTTCAAAATCAAATGTTTTGGATGGAAAAATCAACCAGACATGCAAAATAGAAAATGATATTGTTCAAGAGTATTCATTTCTGTATTTAATTGTCTTGTTTTTAATTCCCTCTTTATTGTTTGGAACAACTTGTTCTCAATTAGGTCTTTTTTTCATAACTCTTCCTTATGCTGGCATTGTAAGTTCTCAAAAAACTGGAAAGGCAAGTATTTTTCATTTATTATATAAAAGAAAAAAAAGTGAATCAGATTTCTCTACTCATTGCTCAAGTTTAATATAATGTGTGAAAGATAAAACTTACAGAGACTACATTTTAAATATGATTATTATATGGACAGGTCAGAACTTAAGGCTCTCCTGATAAAAATGGGAGAGGCTGTATCAATATTATATGAAACAATTAGGATTATTTTCGCTATATGTATTAGCATACACATATATATTCCTGACAATGTATTATAAGCAGAGATAAGAGTTTCCTTATTTTTTTTTATTTTGTCAGTCTGATAATATCTTTTTATGGTTCTTTTCTACTCTACTGCCTATTGTCTTATCACTTTAGTATTTAATTTAATTTAGATCAGTGGACAGAGGGCAGTCAGAGGAAATGAAATTAGTTAAAACTCCAATCAGGCAGTTATACTTCTCATTAGTTCCTTCTAGATACGGTATGATGGTGGAGAAATGAAAGTAAAGTTATGTGTTATAGGTATAGTAGAAAGACATAGTCAAGAAATTTGAATTCAAATCTAAGCTTTGACTTACCATCTGTGTGACAATAGGGAAGTTTCTTACCCTCTCTAAATCTGCTTCCTCAATTGTAATATGATTATATTTTTAGGATTTGTGAGGTTTTGTAAGCAAGAATATTGTGGAAATTTTATAGTGAGCAGGAAGGGACCTTAGAGTTTCTCCTTACAGACCTGGGAAGGATCTCATGTAGTTCCAATTCCCTTATTTTACTTCTGAAAAAATTGAGGCCTAGGGAAGTTGTGACTTGCTTAGCATCAAGTGCATAATAAGCATAAAAGGCAGGATTTGAACTCAGGTATTCTGACTCCAGACCCAGTACTCATTTGCTTTGTACCACATCACTTCCTTGGTCTAAATACTATTGTTCAGTTGTATCTGAATCTTCATGATTCCGTTTGGGATTTCTTGGCAAAGATACTGAAGTGGTTTTCCGTATCCTCCAGCTCATTTTGCAGATGATGAAACTAAGGCAAATAGGGTTAAATGACTTGCCCAGGGTCACATAACTAGTAAGTGTCTGAGACAAGATTTGAATTTGGGAAAATGAGTCTTCCTGACTAGGCCTGGTACTCTACCCACTGTGGGACCTAGTTTTTCCAAATCATGTTACCCTCCATGCAAAAAGCTTCAATGGATTCCTATTACAACTAAGATGAAATAGAAAATACTCAGCCTATCATTTAAAGCCCTCTATATTTGGAATTACTTTATAGTTTTCTAAGGTTTCTGGGATGCTTTCCTCATAAAAATCCTATAAAATGGCTAGACATTAAAAATATCATATATAATAGTGATAACAAAAACAATAACAATAATTTCATTTTTCCATGTTATATTGTACCTCTACCAAAATTAGTCATGAAAAACTGGCCGTATGAATTGCCTTGAATCGCCACTTTTCCTTTAGGACTTGTTTCTTGGTCCTTGAACCAAGAAGAATTAAGAATTTGAACCTTTGAGAATGATTTTGTGTTGCCAACCTTCAAGGCTCAATGAATAGAGCCATTTGACTTCTATTTGTTTTCCTCTTAGATTGTTATTGCTTACACATGTGGGAAGAGATTTCTTCTTTGGGAGGGGAGGAAAGAGAGGTTGGAAACTGTTCAGAGACCCAGCAATTTATTTCCTCTGTGAAAGGAGGGGCACTGGAAATTTCACTAACAGATGTTGGCTGCCTTCTGGGAGCACCCCCTTCTCTTCCTGGATGGAAGTTTTCAGGTCTTTCCATGTGTTTCCTCTCATGCAGCTCTACTGTACCTGATAGGGGTCAGTCTGGCATAGCCATTCATTGTCTCCCTGACTAGACTGTCAGCTCCATGAGGGTGGGGACTATGTTTTCATCTTTCTTTTATGCCCCCCTCCTAAATTTAATGCAATGCTTGGCCCAAAAAGAAGAGTCCTTTAATAAATCTTTTTTGGCTGAGTGATCTCTGGACTCCTTAGCCATCTGTGAACATGACACTAGACTCCTGCAAACTCAAAAACTATTGGGCCTGGAATAAAGTATTAATGCCTCTCACACCAAAGTATTATTACACTAGAAAAGGTAACAGCAGATGAATGGATCCTTCAAGCAAGATCAATCTGGTTTAATCAATAATAAATGTGGCTGGGGCAGCTAGGTGGTGTAGTGGATAGAGTACCGGCCCTGGAGTCAGGAGGACCTGAGTTCAAATTCGGCCTCAGACACTTAACACTTGCTAGCTGTGTGATCCTGGGCAAGTCCCTTAACCCCAATTGCCTCACCCAAAAGTAAATAAATAAATATGGCTGAGGCCCAGGTGGAAGCTTATTCCATTGCTGCTAAAACATGTTCCAGTGTTAGGTGAACAGGATTCAGCAAAAGAGAATTTTACAAGTTTACAGTAGTTGCACCTTAAGCCAGAAACATCTCAGTACACTTGAAGTAACTTCATATAGCTCTCACCCAGGCTATTCTCTCTTCTTGTCCAATTTCTTTTGCAGTAGTGGTCAAATGCAAATGGAGGGGGGCAGGGGGGTGGGGGGGACCACAGCTAGGTGATGCATCAGATAAAGCACTGGCCCTGGATTCAGGAGGACCTGAGTTCAAATCTGACCTCAGACACTTGACACTTACTAGCTGTGTGACCCTGGGCAAGTCACTTAACCTTCATTGCCCCCACAAAAATAAATAAATAAATGAATGAATGAATGAATGAATGAATAAATAAATAAATAAGTAAATAAATAAATAAACAAACAAACAAATAAATAAATAGATAGATGCAAATGGGGACCCTGGCCAGTAATCCATACATTAAGGATCCCTGCTTAGTTACATACTGACTTAGATTTAAAATGCAACAGTATCTGTTTTATCGTATTTTTTTTTTTTGCAGGGCAACAGGGGTTAAGTGACTTGCCCAGAGTCACACAGCTAGTAAGTGTCAAGTGTCTGAGGTCTGATTTGACCTCAGGTCTTCCTGAATCCAGGGCCAGTGCTTTTATCCACTGTGTCACCTAGCTGCCCATTTGTTTTATTGTATTTTAATTTATTTTGTTCAATATTTCCCAATTATATTTTAATCTGATTCAGGCAGCACTGGGGAGTCTTGTAGGAAGGAAAAAGGGAACATTTTCATGTTTAACATCTCTGCTACATGTCCAACAACAAAGTTCTTTCCTCTCTTCAACTTTCTTTGCATTATCTTAACTCTCCTAATTTTTTTTTATGTAAAAAACAACAACAAAAATGATGCAGTTTGGTAGCTTGACTGTTTAGCTGTGCTATAAAAAAAGGTATTAAGGAAGCAACTTCAATAAAACCTGAGTGCATGTACTTGGAAAACTAATTTAAGTGGATGGAGTAGTAGAGGTGATATTGTTATGCTAAACATGTTAATATACATTTTAGTATCTCTAATAGCAATAAAAATGGTAAGTTACCCTTTATCTGAAGGGGTATTTATTCATTTTCCTTTAACAGGTTTCATGTTTATCTAGCACATGAATCACTACCAGAACCAATTACCAGTAACTTAATTGAAAATGATTTCTTTTTAATTATTACAAAGCATTTTTATAGTACTTTATATACTGAAAACGTCTTCTGAGAAATATTTATTCCTCTTTTCTACATAAGGGAGACTAAATCATAGGTTGTGTTAACAGGATGTCAAAGCAAGTGGTTGATGAGTGGAAAAAAAAACATTAATCACACCGATGTGCTTCATATGCCAGCTGCAAGTTCATTGGATTAGAGAATAATAGATTTAAAGCTAGAAGGGACTCCAGAGGCCATGTAGTCCAATCCCCTCATTTTAAAGATGAGAAAACTGAGGTCCAGGAAAGTTGTATGATTTCCCCAAGTCACATAGTCACACAGGTATAAGTATTAAAAGTGATATTCAAGGGGCAGCTAGGTGACACAGTGGATAAAGCACTGGCCTGGGATTCAGGAGGACCTGAGTTCAAATCCGACCTCAGACACTTGACACTTACTAGCTGTGTGACCCTGGGCAAGTCACTTAACCCTCATTGCCTGGCCCAAAGGAAAAAAAAAAGTGGTATTCAAATCCAGGTTCACTTGATTATTTATAAATTTTTCGATTTGGCCATTTTATGGACTATGTGTGTGTGTGTGTGTGTGTATATATACACACACATATACATATACATACATATATATATACATACACATATATACATATATATGTATATGTATGTGTGTATGTATACACACATATACATATATACACAATTCATGGAAATGGCTCTAAAAACAATGTATTACCATATGCTTTTCTACTTCACCCTAAGGACCATGGGCCCCTTCTATATTGTTGTCTATTCCACACATAGGATCAAATGAGATAATATTTGTAAAGTGGTTTTTAGTATGCTGCCTGGCCCATGGAAGGGACTTGATTAATGTGGTTTCTTCTTCCTTTTCCTTTAAAATGTGAGTTCCTTGAGAGCAGAGATGGCCTTATTTGTACATTTGCGCAACCAGTGCTTAGCACTGTGCTTTAAATAGAGTAAATACTTTATAAATGCTTTTTCACTCACTCAGTCATTCATTTATTCTTTCATTCAATAATCCAAGTCTGACATAAGGTAGAATAACCACCTCTATTATATCTACTTATAAATCTTCTATAAAAGAAACAATTAACATGTTATAACTTACTTACTGTGGTAAAATTAGAATTCAGCTGACTCATTTGGGAGGGGCCACACCTGGCCCACCCTGAACTTATGTATGCTACTGAGGTCAGCAGGAGAAGCCTCACTCCATAGGCAGTTTTTGAAGGACCTCCCCTTTTGGGGGAGGAAAATTAGACTTTCACTGAGGGGAGTCTGAGTCTCTTGCGGCTCTTTTTTCCCTCTTCCTCCCTTCTGGTGGTATGAGCAGGAGCAGCAGCAGCCGAGTAACTCAAGCCTGGTTCTAAGTTGTGCTTTACATTGAAGCTACAAGCTCTGGGTTGTAAATTACTCTGCTCTTTTGAATAGACTTAGGTTAGAGGTAGGAGGATTAACCATATTTCCTTTTCCCTATTTCCTTGTCTTTGATTTTATTAATTTCACCTTTGCTGTTTACTTTATTCTCCCTAAAAAAACATCTGTGTAACAGAGGCTGTAAGGTTCCTTTCTTATTGGCCTGTGTTAAGGGCTAAATTTCTAGCTAGTCTGTCTAAAATATCTAATGAGTGGTCGCCAATAAATTATAAGGTTTAGCAAGAGTTAGGCTTTTAAGCATTTATTAAGGAGAATAAGAATTTGGTAAAGAGAGAGAAAGGCCTACATTCATCTATCTATTAAAGGGAGAGCAAGTTTCTAGCTCCCTTCTCCGCCAGAGTTCTCAGGAAAGAGTCTGAGACCGAGTGCCAGTCTCTTCCTTCTTCCTCCCACTAGCCCGCGTCACTTCCTGATGCCAAAGAAAAGACTCCTGGTCTTGCCCTCAAAGACCTTCGCTTCATGGGCAGAACTCTTCTACAGTAAGTCTCCAGCAGGTGGCGTCATTCCAATTGTTACACCTGGGAGAAATATCTAAAAAGGCAGTTTCTGAGGGGAGGGAGCTTTAAACCTAGAGGTCCCTCATTATCTCTGGTACCCCAATATTTAGGCGAGCTGACCAATTAACTCTTCATACATTAAATTTGGCCCCCACATTACTCCTGTGTCCTTTATGTCAGCCACAATTTTGAATCTGAGTTTGCATTATTCCTAGGTCTACAACCATATAATATACACACACATATGCCATATGTATATGCATATGTAAGGGTGTCTGCATATGTATATATACATACATGTATGGGTATATGCATTTATACATATACATACATGTGTACGCACATATCACATGTGTATGTATAGGTATGCACAAATATATGTTATGTGTGTAAATGTGTACATATGTATGTGTATATACATTATACAATATATTTACATGTTATAAAATTTTATATGATGTATTGTGTTATATTATATGTGTACATGCATACATTCATACATACATACATTCATACATACATTCATACATGGCTTTTTCAGGGAATAGCTTGAAACCATCAAAAATACTGCCAAATTAAAAAAAAAATCAGTTCAGTCCATTTTCTTCTTAATTTTAGGCCAGTTTTTCAACCTACAAACCTGTCCTACTGCATATACAAAATAACTCATAGGCTCACTTGTCATAAAATGGACAATAGGCATCATTCAACCTTTTTTCCCCCTTCCCTATGTGGATTGTGGTTGATCTCTTTTAAGGCCCTATCATATTCTGTGTTTAAAACAACCAATACAAAGTAATCTGCAAATAGGAGAATTTGTAGGACTTCTCCTTCTATAAGGAAACATTCTGACATAGTATGCAAGGTACAATTTCCTTTAAAATGTAGGAATTGAAGATAATTTGTATTGATTTAATTGTCTACATTAAAATTAAAGCATTTAATCTTTTTTGTTCATATGAAGCAACAATGTGAATATAAAGGTCCAGTCTGCAGTCTGACTTTTCTTTCTAACCACCCCCCCCAAATCCAATCAATTGCTTCCTCTTGTCTCTTCTAGATCCACAATCTGTCTCAAGTACTTTCCCTACTTTCAACATCATGTCATCATATTCAGTCATGTCTCATTCTTTGTGACTCCATATGGGGTTTTCTTGGCAGAAATACTTGGATGGTTTATCATTTCCATCTCTAGCTCATTTTACAGATGAGAAAACTGAGGCAAGCAATCGTAAGTGACTTGCAAAGTCACACAGCTACTAAATGTATGTGTCCAGATTTGAACTCAGGAAGATGTTTCTTCTTGAATTCATACCCAGGGCTCTATCCACTGCACCACCTTGCCACCCTACCTTTTTACGCACACTCTTCTTAACTTATTTCAAGTTTTCTTCAGTTATTGAGTAGCCTTTGGTAATAGTTGAGCAAATGATATCTCTGTCTCCAATCTTTCCCTTCTCCAAATCATGCCTTACATGGTTACCAAAATAATCTTCCTATAATAGAGCATGTCTGTGCTCTACTGAAAAACAAAAACAAAAACAAAAAACCTCTTTTATTACCTCTAGGATAAAACCATCCTCAGCCTGGCATTTAGAGCCCTCTACAATCTGTTGCCAATATCCCTTTTCATCAGACAAACACAATTGACTAAGAACTGACTAATCCTGTATTTCTTTAGGTTCCCAGGGCAATGAATTGCCTGGGGATGACCAGACATTTGCATTCTGGCTTCTGATTATTTTGACCAAACTCTTCCCTCCCATAGATTCTGAAGCTTTCTTCTTGGATTTTATCTTGTTATGCAAAAGAACTTATCTGGTGAAACTATGAGATACTTAACACTCCCCCTTGTCAGTTCTTGTCATTCTGTCTTAGCAGCCTATATAAACTCTGTTCCCAGTCTCTTTGGGGTACTCTACTTTTGCTGTGTAGTACCTCCAGCTTCAACTCCTCTGCCCAGATTAAATACTTCAATTATGTTGTATTGATTGTTTTCATTAAAATTTCAGGTTGACCCAACCTTATATTATACTATACCTCTTCATGCATTCTACATTCCAGAGTCAAACTAAAGTATTAGTCATTCAGACTGTCAGCCTGTGTTCTCTAGGCTGTTGTGTATTCATGTCAGCTCCACCCTACCCCCACCCCACCAGGCTTGGTAAACACATCCTACACCATCTAAAATCTTCTTTCTTCTAGCTTCAGCTAAGGTTTACATGAAGCCTTCTCTGACACCCTCAATTTATTTTTAATGCTACTTGGTTTGAATTTCTTCTTTGCCCTTATCCTGTTCTACCTTGTATTTATTAGTTTACATGTAAATCCCACCCTATTCCCTTTGTGTATTTACTTAATGAGGGCAAGGATGGTTTTATTAAAAGTTAATTTTTTTCAACTAACAAAAATACAATTACATTCCCTTCCACCTTCTTTTCCACATTGAAAAAATGTCATGGTGAAAATGGGGTAGGGGGTTTGGGGTCCTTAGGAATTCCTCTTTAAAGAATCACACCCTTTTGCACACAAAACCAGTTAGAATAAGATAGTAGTTTATTTTGGGGAAGGGAAGGGGAGGGAAACCAAGAGAAATCCTTGGATTTCTCATGGGGAGAAAGGCATAAAGTGTGGCTCTGAGATACCAATCTCCTCAAGCAGAAGACTTGCAGGTACTTTTATAGGGGACTGATGGGGGTGACCATCTCATGGTGGAAAGTTCCTTTAGTGAGGGAGGACCATCCCCCACTGGTGGTAGCTGTAAGAATTGGGTGAAGGGTGACTGCAGATCTCTCAAGCCATCTCTTCAGAACACAAAAGAAGCAGCCACACCTAATTTTATTGCCCCAGGGCTAAGGGAGACTAGAATGAAGGGTGGGGGTTGGGGAGCTAGCTCAGTCCAAACTGGTTCCACTTATCTCTCTAGGCATATCTGTCCTCTGGTTTAGTTTCTCAAGGAGAAGATTCTTTGATGTGCCCCAGAGAACTTCTGGGGTGCCCTGGGCCCATAACAAAAAGAAATAGAAAAGAAAAACACAAAGCTCATGTAACAAATATGCACAGCCAAGTCAAACAGATTCCTATATTGGCCATATCCAAAAAGTATATGTCTCGTTCTACTACATGAACCCATCACCTCTGTCGGGAAGTAGGTAACTGGCTTTATAATCTATACTTTGAAATCATGATTGATCACAGTGATTATTAAAGTTTTTAAACCATACAAAGTTGTTTTATCTTTCTGCTGCAGATGCTAAGTACAGTACTATAGCTGACTTTTCATTTTTGTTTTTGAAGTAGAACCATATTTTATTAGTGGAATGAAATTAAAACATTTTTCTGAGGAAATTTCTTCTACCAAGGTAGACAACTTCTCTGAAACTTATAGTCTTGTTAGCAGAACAGGGAGGGTTAAGTGACTTGCCCAGGGTCACACACCTAGCAAGTGTCAAGTGTCTGAGGTAAAATTTGAACTCAGGTTCTCCTGAATCTAGGGTCAGAGCTTTATCCACTGGGCCACCTAGCTGCCCCTGGGAATTTATAGTCTTAAAGAGTTTCCTTCTACCCTGAGAGTAACTTATGTAGGGTCACACAGTCAGTATGTGTCAGGTCAGAATCTAAATCCAATTCTTGCTACCTCCAAGGCCAGTTTTCTGTCCATAATTCAATGCTGCCTGACATACAGTTGGTGCTTTAAAAATCTTTGCTGAATTGAATTGCTTCTGATTGAAAATCTCTTCATTTCAGTCCAAAATATTCTATGTGGCTTTATTTTTTTAACAAATAGATTGCAAGCATCACTAGAAAATAATTTTCTAGTAAAGCTTGAAAAATGTTTAGGGATTGAATACATGCAACTCTAAAGTAAAGAAGCTTGGCTTTTAACATATATACCAGATCTTAAATGGTAAAATGAGTGCTGTCCTTCAATATTATTACTCTTAGGAAGCTACATACTTATTCCAGCAATATAGCCACTTCTAAAAATATTCTCAGAATGATTTGTTTTGAGTTGCCTTCAGGGACAATTTATCAACCACGCACATGCAATCATTGCATTACCTTATTGTTATGAGGCTCTCTGCTTTGCAGACACATTTTCTCTCTTCTTCCCTTCATTCACTCCACCCTTCCCTCCCTCCTTCCTGCCTTCTCTATTTTTTCAGCTTATCTCTGTGCCATTATTCCATCACCTTCCAGGGACTCTGGAATGAGGTACCAGAATAAACTTGGAGTACAGAGGAACTATATCTGAATGTACTAACTTAATGTACTTTGAGTAGCCAGGAAGGTAGTGCACAAATGAGTGTGTCGATGATATGGGTACAATTGACTCAATATTATAAATATCCAATAGGATCTGATAGGACATATTTGATAGGGTACAATTGCAGGCTAAATTCTTTTTTTTTCTTTTCGTTTTTTTTTTTTTTTTGTGGGGCAATGGGGGTTAAGTGATTTGCCCAGGGTCACACAGCTAGTAAGTGTCAAGTGTCTGAGGCCGGATTTGAACTCAGGAGCTCCTGAATCCAGGGCGGGTGCTTTATCCACTGCGCCACCTAGCTGTCCCTGCAGGCTAAATTCTTAATTAATAAACAACTTTGTTGTTGCATACCCAAAAAAGAAAGGGAGAACTTGATGAGAACTTGTAAGCACAGGGACATACTGAGGAATGTATAGCTAAATACCGATATGTAAATTAATCCAAATGACCTTTATAAATCTATCATTCTTGACAACAATTCCAAATCAAAGATCCTTCATCTTTTTTTTTTTTTTAATGTCATGAACTTCTTTGGCTGTTTAGTTAATCTTATATACCCTTTTGTAGGATACTGTTTTTATTTTTATTTCTTTTTTAATTTCTTTTTTAAATTTTCTAGTTACATGTACAGATAGTTTTCAACATTTGTTTTTATAAGATTTCTAGTTTCAAATTTTTCTCCCTCCCTCCCCCCTCCCCAAGACAGCAAGTAATCTGATATAGGTTATATATATACAATTGCACTAAACATATCTCTGTATTAGCCATGCTGTGAAAGAAGAATCAGAGCAAAAAGGAAAAAGCTCAAAAAAGGAAAACAAAAAAAGTAGAAATAATATGGTTCAATCTGCATCTAGATTCCACATTTTTTTTGTTTGTTTTTGTTTTTGTTTTGTTTTGTTTTTGGAGAGTATTTTCCATCCTTATTCCATTGTAACTACCTTGCACCATTGTATTGCTGAGAAGAATCAAGTTTATCACAGTTGATCAACACACAATATTGTTGATACTATGTACAATGTTCTCCTGGTTCGGCTCATCCCACTCAGCACCAGTTCATGTGAGTCCTTCCAGATTTCTCTGAAATCCACTTACTCATCATTTCTTCATATTGATTTTTTTTAAACTTTGTGTTCTAATTTTTCTTCTTCCCTCCTTCCTTAACCCTCCCTATGGAATCAAGCAAATCAATATGTCATACATGTGCAGTTATGCCAAGCATCTTCACATTAGTCCTTGTGAAAGAAAATAGACAGAAAAACTTTAGAAAGAGGAACTAACAAAAAAAATTAAACTTCCATCTGTATTCAAATACCATTATCATTTCTTTCACAGTTACTATTGCTAACTGTATTACCTTCCATTCTATTCCCTTCCCTTTATATTTCCTCTATTTTCTATCTTCTTTCACCCTATTGCTCCCCAAAAGTGTTTTGCTTTTTACTGCCCGCTGCCCCAATCTGCCCTCCCTTCTTTCACTTCTCCCCCCCTTTTCCTCTTCCCCTCCCACTTTTCCTCAGGGCACAAAATATGACTATACCCACTCAAATGTTTACGTTCTTCTCTCTTTGAGCCAATTCTGATTAAAGTAAGGCTCACTCACTCCCCCACTCCTTCCCCATTCTCTCTTCCACTCCATAAGCTTTTTCTTTTTCTTCTAAGCTTTTTTACACCCTTCCACCTCTCCCTTTCCCTTTCTTCCAGTGTATTTCTCTTACCCCTTAACTTTATTTTAAAGATGTCATCATGGGTCTCCTAGATGACACACTGGACAAAGCACCATCCCTGGACCCAGGAGGACCTGGGCCCAAATCCAGCCACAGAAATAAGCCATCCCACCCTACCTGCCTCACAAAAAACAAGGATATATGCTTTACAGATATCATTCCTTCATATTCAATTCACACCTGTGCCCTCTAAGTATATTCCTTTCAGTTGCCCTAATACTGAGAAAGTTCTTATGAGTTGGAAGTATTATCTTCTCATTTAAGAATGTAAACATTTTAACTTTTTAATGTCCCTCAAGATTTCTTTTTCCTACCTTTTTATGCTTCTCTAAGGTCTTGTATTTGAAAGTCAAATTTTCTATTCAGTTCAGGCCTTTTCATCACAAATACCTGAAAGTCCTCTTTTTCACTGAAGTCTCATTTTCCCCCCTGAAACATTATACTCAGTTTCACTGGTTAGGTTATTTTAGGTTTTAGTCCCAGTTCCCTTGCCCTCTGGAATATCATATCCCATGCCCTCCAATCCTTTAATGTAGAAGCTGCTAGATCTTGTGTTATCCTGACTATGGCTCCACAGTATTTGAATTCTTTTTTTTCTAGCTGCTTGCAATATTTTCTCCCTGACCTGGGATCTCTGGATTTTGGCTATAATATTCCTGGAAGTTTTCCTTTTGGGATCTTTTTCTGGAGGTGATTGGTGGATTCCTTCAATTTCTATTTTACCTTCTGCTTCTAGAATATCAGGGGAATTTCCCCTTACAGTTTCTTGGAAGATGATTTCTAGGCTCTTATTTGGTCATGGTTTTCAGATCGCCCAATGATTTTCAAATTATCTCTCCTGGATCTATTTTTCAGGTCAGCTGTTTTTCCAAGGCAATATTTCATATTGCCCTCTATTGTTTTTATTCAACTGGATATTTTACTGTGTCTTGGTTTCTCATAAAGTCACTAGCTTCCATTTGGTCAATCCTAATTCTTAGGCAATTATTTTCTTCAGAGAGCTTTTGTATCTCCTTTTCCATTTGACTTTTCAAGCTGTTGATTTTTTTCTCATGATTCTCTGGCATGAGTCTCATTTCTCTTTCCATTCTTTCCTCCACCTCTCTAAATCTTCTCTCTACCTCTCATACTTTCTCTTCAAAATCCTTTTTGAGTACTTCCATGACTTGAGACCAATTCATATTTTTCTTGGAAGCTTTGGATGTTGGAGCTTGATTTTGTTATTATCTTCTTCTGAGGATGTATTCTGGTCTATCTTGACCCCACAGAATCTTTCTATTGCTGACTGTTTTCTTTGCTGATTCTTCTCAAGCCAGAAGTAGATTTCTTACTGAAATCTGATTCTGTATGGTCTATGGTGAGAAGCCTGTTGTGTCTGTGCCCCCCCTTCCCCCCCACACACACACACTAGGCCTCCACCACTTGATTCAGCCCACTGGTTCAGAACCAGGATGCCTTGCCCCAATTTCAGCAGAGACTACAGCCACTTCACACTGGCCAACTGCTGAACTCCCACACTAGTCCACTAGCCAAGCCTCAGAAGAAGCCACTGGCTCTGAAAACTCAGAGGCATCTTTTCCTGGCTTGGTGTGGGCCACATGCTGAGCTCCTCTGTCAACCCAATCAGCAGGTGATCTCAATTGCCGTCATTGGCTAGAAAATAATCTCACTCTGTTTTTATGTGAGTTAGGCTGCTCTGGGTTTTTTTTTGGTTTTGTTTTTGTTTTTGTTTTTTTGTTTATGGCATTATTTGGTAGTGAGTAGAGGTTGTGGGAGTCACAGCCTCTCCTCCACCATCTTGGCTCCTCCTCAATGCTGTTTTTAAATTAAAACAAAAATGAAAACAAAAACATAAGATTACAAATGAAACCCAATTACATTATACTTTGTTTTTGTTGTTCAGTCATTTCAGTACTATCCTGCTTACTCTTCATGACCCCATTTGCAGTTTTCTTGGCAAAGATAGTGCAGCAGTTTGTCATTTCCTTCTCCATTTCATTTTACAGATGAGAAAACTGAGGCAAATAGGATTAAGAGGCTTGCCCAGGGTCACACATCTAGTAGGTGTCTGAGGTCATATTTGAACTAAGGAAGATGATCCTTCCTGACTCCAGGCCCAGAACTCTATCTATGCACTATGCCACCTAGTTGCCTTACAGTGTATTACAGTTTTTTGGGGTTTTTTTAATACTGAAAAAAAAAGTTCAGAGACCCTAGGTCAAGAACCCCTGTTCTAAGCTGCAGACTAAAAAATAGTATTCCAAGTAAGATGGAATTAACTTATACATCAATACCTAGATCAAATACCATTGTAGCCTTCTTGAGAAAAAGAGGAGAGTCACTACTTGCTGCCCTCACCTCCAGAGAAGTTATGGAGAGCTTATCTTTCTAGTATAGGAACCAGAATAGGAAAAAAAAAATGTTGAGTGGGGAAAAATATCATGTAAATGTTTGCCATGTCCTTCCCATAATTTTAAGTCTTTTTTCATACTTAATATAACTAGAATTCTATTTATGTAGGAGAACTGTTGGGGGAGTTGAGGTGGGATTGTAAACTTTTGGGTTGTGGTCTTGCTTTTGTTGTTGTTGTTTTGGTTTTTTGTTTTCAGGGCAATTGGGGTTAAGTGACTTGCCCAGAGTCACACAGCTAGTAAGTGTCAAGTGTCTGAGGCTGGATTTGAACTCAGGTCCTCCTGAATCCAAGGCTCTATCCACTGCACCACCTAGCTGCCCCATGTTCTGGTTTTTAAATTAAAATAAGGAGATGAATCCCTGGGATGAGACCACTACTGAAGCCAGTGAAGGGCAGTCAAGGGAAAAAGCATCCTCAGGAGTACTATCAGCATTCTCTAAAGTTCTCTCCTTGAAATAAAACTCACCTAATTATGATTATAAGTAGTTCACTCTTGCTATAGTTTCTATAACTCACTTGTCAGCATCTCTTGAAAGTTGGAAGCAAAATGTGACACCTGTTCTATGATTTTCTGAGGGTCACGTGGTGGCTCTTTCCCCTTTAAAAGGCCATGTCAGTTTTAAGTTAATGTCTATCCATGTTAATGGAAAGATTCTTTCTCATGCTTGTCACATGGCCTATTCACTGTCATTCCATCTGAGAACTTTTTTTTTTTAATTTTTAACCATAGTGGGAAAAGAGTACATTATTAAGCCTTTAATTCCTATTAAAAAGAAGGTAATGAAAGGATAATTACAATTTCCCCAAACATAGCTAAAGAGGCCGACTTTTAATGTAAGACATCAATTGAATCTAGTGTCTCTGTACTTGAAATCTCTTTTACGATTCAGCAAGGTTCCAAAAATAAAATGTCATGCAATGGGAACAGGCAGACAAAGGAGTGGAGGAAGGAATATACATTGTCTAGACAAGAAAATTATGAAAGTGTTGCTTATATTTTTTATGATGTATTGTGAATTTCACTACATATTATAAATGATATCCTATATTTCAAAATATATTTTAAATAGGCCATTTATATGAGACTGTTTTCAGAAGACAAGTTTAAAATACAAATGTTTTTGAAATGCGTTTGATATAGAATGCATAATAAAGACAACAAATGAACAGCATGACTAATAAAAATAATGGTTTGCTCCAACTCCTAAGTAGTTGCAGGTGGTGAATATGTGTTCTAGTCATTGGCCAAAATCCAAGGGGATGCATGGGTAGGAGAAAGAAGAGTTTGAAATGATTTACACAGTTTTGGAAAGGGTCAGTTGATGAGCATTTCCCTAATACCAACATCTGAAAATGTGAAAAAGCTGTTATAAGTTGTCCTATAGCTTATTCACTATTCTCTTCTATATAGATTGACAAAATCACATACAGTGCCAACGTCAAACACATCAACTGGGCCTTCAGGAGAAATTCCAATATTTTCAGAAAAGACTTGATGCTGATTTTCTACTTATATAATTCAGAAACCCAGCAAATTGATGCCATCTTTTTCCAGTCCTCTCCTGTGGAGGTGCAGCCACTGTGTACATGGTAGGAAGATAGCCCCAGGGAATTCACCAAAGGTAGAAAGAAAAAGAGGATGTTGGCATTAGATACCATCCCATTCCAAATATATCCCAATTATACTTCCTAAATACCTGCAAGATGCCTGTGGAATTATGCCACATCTAAGACTACTTGGCCTTGAAGCCCTTATCTTGCAGTTTACCCATCTGCTAATATATATATATATGTATATATATGTGTGTGTGTGTGTGTGTGTGTGTGTG
The DNA here is from genome assembly GCF_019393635.1 of Dromiciops gliroides. NCBI lineage: Eukaryota > Metazoa > Chordata > Mammalia > Microbiotheria > Microbiotheriidae > Dromiciops > Dromiciops gliroides. Next base: position 221,113,063 of record NC_057862.1, on the reverse strand, counting down.
TGTGTGTATGTGTATGTATGTATGTGTGTGTATATATATATATATATATATATATATATATATATATATATATATATATATATATATATATATATATATATATACATAGGAATAGATGAAGCCTGACATCCTTTCTATTTCTAGATCTCTACTTTTATGGTAACATCATGATATTTTGATATCGATACCTTAATTCTTAGTTTTCAAGGTTGAGTTAAAAAAAATCAATTCTGTCTGTCTTGGCAAGTTTATTATATAGCTTTTCTGAAGGAGTTATATCTACTAAATTTACTGCTGCAAAGAGTAGTCTGTTTTTTGTTTGTTTGTTTTTTCCCCTTAAAAGATAATGAAAACATCCTTGGAGTTTCTTCACATGCATATATTTAGTTTTTCTAGGATTTTTTTTTTCATTTTACTTATCTTTGCATATTCTGTAGTCTAGAAACACTGGCATGCTTACTGTTACTCTCACATAATCTCTGCTCCTAACTTGGTGGCTTTTCACTGCCTTTCCCCTATGCCTGTTATGCTTTCTCCTCTTATCTCCAATAGTTAATTGCTTGCTATCTCTCATATTAAAATGTGAGCTCCTTGAGGGCAGGGACAATGTTTTTGTTTTGTTTGTTTGTTTTGTTTTCTTCCTATCTCTAGCAAGTAGAATGGTGGATGAAACATAGTAAGTTCTTAATAAACAAATATTGACTGATTGGTAATTGATTTGAGACACAATTGGTTCAGGAGAAAAAGACTTAAAACCCAGATCATAGTGTGATTTCACAATGCAGGTTTGGCACACTACTCCCTCACCTTTTTCTCACATAATAAGGTTTCCCTTCACCTATGGCCCTTCTCCTTGGCCCTCTGCCAAGGCAAATCCTTCTGTGTGTACAAATGATTCTGTTCTCTCCCATTTTCTCTAGTCAATTGTCACCTCTCTCATCCCCACACTCTAATTTACCTTCAACCTCTCCTTGTCTACTGGCTACTTACTTACTGCCAGAAACATACCTATGTTTTACCCAATCTAAAACAAAACAAAACAAAACAAAAAATCTTACTTGACCTGCTAGTAATATTCTACGTCTACAATCAATGTCTCCATTTTTTTTTCTTTCTTTCTTTTTCTTTTTTTCTTTTTTTGCCAGGCAATGAGGGTTAAGTGACTTGCCCAGAGTCACACAGCCAGTAAGTGTCAAGTGTCTGAGGCCTGACCTGAACTCAGGTACTCCTGAATCCAAGGCCAGTGCTTTATCCACTGTGCCACCTAGCTTCCCCTATCCCCATTTCTTTTAATCTCATTCTCTTCTTAAGTAAGCAATCTGGATGCTGACTTCATCATTCAACTGACACTTTACTCTCAAAAGTTATTAGTGATCATTTAGTTGTCAAATATAATGGTGTTTTCTTAGTCTTTACCCTTCTTGAACTCTCTGTAGCTTTTGTTATTGTCAAGAACATTTCTTTCCTTTTATTTTTTTAACCATGCAACAAAGTTTTGTTTCCTATGGTTGTTAGCTCTGACAATACCTGTGCCCCTCCACCACCTCAAGATTTCTTTCTGCTTCTTTGCTGGGGGAGTACAACCAAATTCCTCCTCAGCTCCAACTCTCCCCACCCCTCCCCTTTCCAGCCAGCCATTCAGCCCTCTCACTATACTGTGAGCTTAGTTCCAGAAGACACTGGCACTACAGCTTTTTTGGAGGTTTGGGGGTAAATTTCTCTGGTACAGCTTGCCTGGTGCTGTATGAACCACAGGGTTAGATTCCACTCCCAGGCAGGCACAGAAGATCTAAGTGTTACTGCCTTTCCTCTGCCATCTTGGCTCTTACCTCTCCTATTATACTTTTTTCCCCCTCTTTTTATTCTTGTACTCTCTTCTCTTTAGGTTTTCTTTCATTGGCCTCAATAGGATTCCACCCAACACAAGTTCAAGGACACTGAGAATGGAAAGTCACTAGTCTTTAAATCAATAAAAAGCCATTACTATATTCCAGGAAAATGATCTCACCATTATTAAATGGGGAGATGCTGAGGCTAAGTAGATAGTAGAATCCACTGAGGTCTTTATCACCTTAGAAAAGGCTGGGTATTTTTTTTTTCCTCAGGGCAATGGGGGTTAAGTGACTTGCCCAGAGTCACACAGCTAGTTAAGTGTCTGAGGAGGCCAGATTTGAACTCAGGTACTCCTGAATCCAGGGCCAGTGCTTTATCCACTGTACCACCTAGCTGCCCCAGGCTGGGTCTTATTTAAAGTGTGACTCTAAGAGTATCATCATTGCTACGTCTGCTGATGCCCCTATGTTCATGATGGGGAGTTAACCAAAAGAAATAAGTTAATTCTATTAAGACTATGACTAATATTCATTTTCAACTACTAACTGCTTGCTTCTCTTAGCCAATGTAATCAAAATAACATTGCTATTGTAGAAGGACTCATGACCACACTCCATGATATTATTGCTACCCAGAAGATAGTCAATGCTTCCTTGGGCAAGCTGTGGTGTGATAGATAGGGTACTTCTTCAAACATCATCCCTGCTTCCAACAGTAGTGTGAGCTGTGAGCAAGGATAACCCCAAATTAAATGGGGAGTTCACAAACATGGTGTTTTATGTTCCTCCTCCAATATCATTGTGCATCAGAACTGCTTTCTGGAGAAATTTGCCAAATATAATGTCAAAGAAGAGATGAAGGACATGTTTGATGACACACATGACCAAGTTATATTCTGTGACTTTAACAGTAACACACATTATTTTATTTTTGATGTTAGTATTGGTATTGCTCTTAATGACCATTTTGGCAAGCACACTACTGGGAGTGGTGATAGATATGATTATAGCCATGGTATATACAACTTCCAAGAAGTAAAGTAGAAAGTGATGGATCATTATCCCCAGACAAAAGATGAGTCTTAACTCCTAGTTGATCTCCACATGAGATCCAATTCCTGCCCTAAGACACCCTTAATGTAGAAGGGAAAAGTATATAGGCCTATGGTCTGTGCCATCAATAAAGTAATAATTATATTCAGTGGGGGGGCTGGGAACCACAAATAGCAATTATGATGTGGATTCTGTTAAAATAGTATGAGGCAGAGGTCATCTTATATAAGCTAAATGATTTAAGCATCTAAATGATAAGTCATTTAAGGATAAAAGCAGAGGGAAGAATGGGAAACACCAAATAAATACAAGCAAGTGAGTTAACTACCTCTAGATTTTCTGCTAAATGAGCACTCAAACTGAATGACATTGTAGGCACCTTTTAGCTTTACAACTATGAATGCATCTATAAATTAATGTGTCATCCAGTGTTATTTTATGCCTTATTCTCATTAGTAGAAAAAGAGCACAATCATGGGATAGGAATATAAGGTATTATCTTTTCCTTCCTTCTACCCAAGTGAAAGATGCAGATAGACTTTTTTTTTTTTAGAGACAGATCTTTCTCTCTCAAATGCAAGAATAACACAAAGCTCAATTCTAATTATAGGAAAATCATTAATTAAACATACACCTACCACTAGTTCTGAGTTGTAGAATCATATAATCCTAGTGTTAGAATCATCATCTTGTCCAACTTCCCCTAATTACAGTTATCTCTTCTGTAATTGGTCATCTAACCACTACTTGAACACCTTGAGTGACAGGGACCTTACCAACTCTTAAGGCAGTTAATTTCCAATTTGAACAGCTCTAATGCATAGGAAACTATGTTGAATATTGAGACAGCTCTTTCTTATTCTAACTTTAACCTGTTAGAACAATTTCTGTCCTTTGGAAACACATAGAATATTTTTAATCTCTCTTTCACATGACAGCAAAGGGAATACTATGATCTCAGAAGAATTAAAATGGCAAATAATTCATTTTATGGAGACACTATACCTAGTATTCAGGAAGACATAGTAGTTGGTTTTATATGAAGCATGATAAACTGGAGACATATGTGTATATATATATATATATATATGCAGATAATAATAACTGACATTTCTATAGAAAAGTAAATTTTTCAAAGCACTTTACATATTGTGGTAGAAGCAATAACCTATTTTCCTTCACCCTTCCCCCATGTAATTTAGGTTTTTGTTTTGTTGTTTCCATAAAAGGTATTGAGACATTCTTTGAGAGTTGATTGGCTCACGGGACTAAAGACTCAGAGTTTTTATGTTACATCCTCATCTCCTTAGTAAAGAGCATCCATAAGAAAAGTCATGTTCTGCTATTTGGATGTTGGATCATGAGAGTTAAAAAGGGATCTTTGCTTAGGTGAATTAACTCAAGATTTCCTTAATGCCTATCCTTGAAGAATCTCTTTCCTGTTCTTTGGCTAATTAAATCTCTTTTTTCTTAATTGTTAAATTATTGATGAGTATCCCATTAATCTAAAATATCAGTGAAGTAGCCTGTCAGGCCCAACTCAGAACACATATAATTCCATTTTAGCCTCATAGCAGGTCAGTAATGTACTATAGTGATTTGCTAACAGTGACACAAAAAGTATTAGATGTGGTACACCCTCTAGATTCTAAGTTCAACACTCTATGCTCTCTGATTGCCTTTTTGTACTTATATGTATCTGCTAATATATAATCAGGGACATTAAGTTATTTTTGCCTTAGAGTTCATGTAACATACATAATTATAAATTGTTAAATGCTTTAAGGTTTGCTAAGTGGACATTCTCATTTTTTGATGAGTAAATTTAGAATAAGAAGATAAAATGATTAGCTCAAGTAAGTGGTAGGGTTGAAATTAGAACCTATGATTTCTGATTCCTGGTTTAGTTATGTGTTAGGTAAACTGGCCAACTGACATGGGTCTTCTTGAGAAGACACACCTTGAAGGAAGAAAGCCAAACCTATTAGGCATGGCTGCTACCTTTGTGGCAAGAGGGGAATGGAGATAGGAGCCCCCTCTCACCCAATGTCCCCCAGCCACCACAAGTAGAGGATGGTCCTCCCTCCAATAATCACCCCCAATAAGGAAACTTTCCACAGTCAGATGATCAGTCTATTGGTCCCTCTACCATTGGTCCTCTATAAAAGTATTTGCCTTTCTCCTGCTCAAGGAGATAGATATCTCAGAGAATCACATCTCTGAATCTATCTCCCTTTGAGACTTGTCTCAAGGTTTCCTTTCTCTAGTGCCCAAATAAAATATTATTCTATTTTAATTGCATTTGTGTGTGAGAGGGAGTAATTCTTTAAAAAGGAGGTCCTAAGAACCGCAACACCTGAATACCGCAAACCCACCAACTATTTCCCCTGTAACAAGTTTCATTTGTATGCTGAGGGACAGTATGCAAACATAAATAGACAGCCAGCTTCAGAATCAGAACAACCCCAGTTCAAGTCTTTTCTTTGGCATATAGTATTGGGTGATCCTGGCCAAACTGTTTAACTTTTCAGTGCACTAGGTCTGAGGTGTCAAACAATCAACACTCCCAAATGCTACCCAAACCAGATTAAAATGTAACTCAGAGATATTTTTAAAAATAATAAAAAACAATCAAAACTGTGACAAAATACTTATTAATATTGGATTTTGGGGGGGGGTATCCAGAGATCAGTTTCTCAGTCTTTTCTCTACCCCTACCCAAGAAAGTCCAGTTCTTGAGAAATTTCAACAAATCTCCTCTGGGACAAACCCAAGGGAACAAAAAGAATGGAGATAGATTAGTATGTCTAGATCAGTGAAGAATTTATGGGATTAAACCACACCTAGATAATGTCTTAAGCAACTTGAGTAAGGGTCTTTTGCATTCTTTTCCCTACTGTTATCGATAAAGTTTATTTTAATATAGACTGCCTTCAGGTCATGTCAAACAATGCAATTGAATGATGCTAACCAATTAGCATTGATCACTGTATAATGACCCATCTCTATCAAAAGAGGATAAAATAGCCCTTAGAAAATGCCATGGAAGGTCTTCTAAGCTTTTGAGGTCTTCTGGGACTTTTAGGTTTTCTGGGTATTTGGGGGCTTCTAGGGCTTCTGGGGCATCTTCTGAGCTTCTCTCTTAGCTTTCTGAGACCACATTGTCTCTCTGTCTCTATGAATCTCTCTCTTGGGTCTCCTTGAGACCACTTGTTATCTCTGAAAGACAGCATGGATCTTTTGGGGCTTTTCTCCTGCTCACACTAACTGGCATGCCTAAGCTCTCTCCCTGCTTTCTCTACTACTCAGCCTGAGACCATAAGAAGTTAGGGAGACACGTGGTCAATCTTCTAATTAATATTGATAAATAAATTAATATATGCTTACCCAAAACTGATATCTATAGCAATAATAACATTTCAAAAAACATAAAACTAATGTGTCTATGTGAGACTGTCAGGGCTTCTTATTTACAGATTAGTGACACCTATTTCTATTTAAATTTGACACCATCATCTAAGCAACTCTCTGAGTTGCTTATGTTATAGAAAATATGCTTCAGTTATGAGAGTTTCCACATCAGGCATTCCTTATAGCAAATGGAATACCAAATCTGGCCTATCTTCTACATTCGCTCTCTTCCAATCCCCCAATACTGTTTATTGTTAGCCAGTAACACATGCTGTTTGAATTTGTGCTACATGTAGCACTTTCCTTTAATCTTCAAGAAGTCAAATTCAAAAGGAAAAAAAAGATTTTAGGAAATGCTGTTATTTTTCAAATGATTAATCATGAATCACTTGTTAGTGGGGACAAATGAAGTCAATAGCAGAGATTGAACAATGGGATCCTGTGTGACCAAATATTTCACAAAATTGTGTTTCTTTTTAAAAATGGAGATAGATTTACTAAACAACAGCAATAGCAACAAAACAAACATCCAACAACAACAATAATAAATAAATAAGAGAATCAACCACCACAACAATCAACAAACATAACAACAACCACGATCGCTAACCACCACCATCACAACCACCAAAAACTACAAAGGCATATACATTAGAATATCTCTCTTTGGGGAAAGTGAGATATCCTACTTTATTATAAATTTACTGAGTGTGGGTACTGAACCTTATTTATTTGTTGGTCTCTAGTGTCTAGCAAGGTGCTTTGAGCAGAGTAGGTTCTATATTTTTTTAAAGTGATAAACATTTTGGTTTATAGTTTTGAGTGCCAAATTTTATCCTTCCTTCCCCTCTCTCCCTTCCCTGAGGCAGTAAGCAGTCAGATATGGGTTATCTATGTATGATTTTTTAGTTGTATGCCCAATTCATTATTCTTCTTTTTCTCTATATTATTGATGTAAGGAGTTAGGATATACATTTCCCCTTAAGTACTGCTTTGACTACATCTGATAAATTTTTATATGTTAGTTTATCATTTTCATTTTCTTTAATGAAATCATCAATCATAAATATGATTTGTTCTTTGACCCACTTGTTTTTTAGTATTAGATTATTTAATTTTCAATTGGTTTTTAATCTCTCTTTCAATTGTCCATTATTGAATGTAATTTTTATCGCATTATAATCTGAAAAGAATGTGCTTACTTTTTCTGCTTTTCTGTATTTGATTATGAGTTTTTTTAATGCCCTAATACATAATCAATTTTCATGTAGGTCCTATGTAATGCTGAGAAGGTATTCCTTTCTATTCCCATTCAATTTTCTCCAGAGATCTATCATATCTAACTTGTCAAGAATTTTATTCATTTCCTTAACTTCTTTCTTGTTCATTTTTTGGTTAGAGTTATCCAGTTCTGAGAGGGGAAGGTTAAGGTCCCCCACTAGAATAGTTTTATTATCTATTTCCTCCTGAAACTCATTGAACTTCTTCAAAAACTTAGATGCTATACCATCTGGTGTATATATGTTAAGTATTGATATGACTTCATCGTCTATGGTACCTTTCAGCAAGATATAGTTTTTTTTATATCTTTTAACTAGATCTATTTTCCCTTTTTCTCAGTCTGAAATCAAGAGTGCTACCCCTGCTTTCTTTGCTTCAGCTGAAACATAGTAGATTCTATTCAAGCCCCTTAAGTTTATCCTTTATATATCTCTCTGTTTCAAATGTGTTTCTTGTAAACAACTTATTGTAGGAATTTGGTTTTTAATCCATTCTGCTACCTGCTTCCATTTAATGGGTAAGTTCAACCCATTCACATTTATAGTTATGATGACTGTTTATTTCTCTCTATGCTATTTTTCACCAATTTATACCCCCCTTATTCCTAACCCTTTCCCTCCTCACAAGTGTTTTACTTCTGATTACCACCTTCTCTAATATCTCCTCCCTTGTATTAGTCCCCCCTTCCTCTTCTATTATCCATATCCCTTTTAAAACTTCTGTATAGACTAAGATAAATGTCTATATCCAACTGAGTTTTTGTTATTCCCTCTTTGAGCCAACTTTGATTAAGGTTTAATCTTTGCCCATCCCTCCCCCTTCCTCTCCCTTCAGACAGTTCTTTCATGCCTTTTTTTTGTGTGTGTGTGGGACAATTTAGATCATTCAATTTCCCTCCTCCTTCTTCTTCCATGTATTTTCTTTCTTACACCTTTATTTTGTGTTTTGGATTGTCATCCCATCAATGTCACCTTATAACCACACCCTCTGTCTACATATACTCCTTCTAATTATTCTTACAATAAAGTATTTAAGACATAACAAATATCTTATCATATAGAAATATAAACAGTTTAACCTTATTGAATTTCTTTCAGTTTCTCTTGTTTCTTTTCCTTTTTATTTTTCTCTTGTGTCTTGTATTTGGAGGTAAGTGTTTTTTATTCAGCTCTGGCCTTTTAATCAGAAATGCTTGAAAGTCCTTCATTTCATTAAATATCTATTTTTTCCCCTTAAAGAATATATTTAGTTTTGTTGGGTACATGATTCTTGGTTGTAAACCTAACTCCTTTGCCTTCTGGTATATTATATTCCAAGGCCCGTGATTCTTTAATGTGGAAGCTGCAAAATACTGTGTAATTATGACTGTAGCTCCACAGTATTTGAATTGTGTCTTTTTGGCTGCTTACAATACTTTGTCTTTTGGTGAGGCAATTGGGGTTAAGTGACTTGCCTAGGGTCACACAGCTAGTAATTGTTAAGTGTGTGAGGCCGGATTTGAACTCAGGTCCTCCTAAATCCAGGGCTAGTGCTCTATCCACTGTACCACCTAGATGCCCTGAATTATGAAAATTTAAATAACTAAAAGTCTAGAATCTTTGACCAAATAGTTCTGTTGCTACATGCATATGCCAAAGAAGTTTATTCTTAAAATGAAATGCTTCATATACACTAAATTTTATAGTAAGAATTTCTGTGGAAGCACATAATTAGAAACAATGTAGAATATCATCAACTGGAGAAGATGAAACAAATTTTTATACATGAATGTTATGCAGTATTCCTGCATTATAGGAAAAGGCAAATAGGATACATATAGAAAAGTATAGAAAATTTTTATATTAATTACATTGTCAAGTTTGTAGATCCAAGAAAAACAAATACACATTATGACTACAATAATATAAATGGAAAGAATAAACACCCAAATCAAAATGAATGTTACAAAGTACAAAGAAAAGACTTATCCTCCCAAAAGAGATATAGAAACTGTCCCCCACCCCCATCCATTTGAAGAAGTGGGGGAGATATGTTGATCTGGGACATTGCATATAATGCCTGACTCTTTCTCTCTCTCTCTCTCTCTCTCTCTCTCTCTCTCTCTCTCTCTCTCTCTCTCTTTTTGATATATTTATTTATTTTGTTTTTTAAAAAAAAAAAAACTTTTTTACATAAGGGATGGATCCCTGAAAGGAAGAAGAGGAAGAGGAAGAAGAGGAAGATAGATATCCAAAAGATGCAAACAAGAAATCAACAAAAATCAAGTCATAGATATAGTTGAAGAACTAAGTTACTTATGGAGCTGCTACCCTCTATGTAGGTGTGGCTGAGGTCTGGTCAATAGGCGTGAGGGAAGTGGAGTTATCTGAAAAAAGAATTGAGGCATGAACATCAGTTAAGAGAAATTAGATACGTGTTTTTCAGATGATAGAATCTTAGATGTGTAAAATATTTTAGACGGTATCTAGTCCAACCCCTACTTAAAGCATAAATTTCCGTTGTGGATCTCTACTAAAGATTTACTGAAAGTAGTGATCTATCCTTGGCTTGAAGACCTTTATTGATAGGTAAATTATTACTTCCCAAGGCTTTCAGGAGTATCCATTCCATTTTTGGATAGTTCCATACCAATGAAACCACAGGACTAATCCTAATCCTTATTTAACTGTTAGGAAATTTTCTTTTAAATTGAATTGAATTTTATTTCCCTGAAATGTCCACCCCTTGGTTCTGAGTTTTGGCTCTAGAATGAAACAGAGCTACGGACTAGAACTGTGGTATAGAGAACTGAGCCAAAGAGAATAGACCTAATTCCTCTTTCACATGTCTTCAACTATTTTGAAGTAATGGTCATTACCTCTTTTTTTTTTTTTCTCAAGCTAAACACACATTCTTCCTTCAATCCATTTTTTGTAGAAGTATTTTTTGTGGAAGTCATCTTACTATCTAGGTCTCCCTTATAGTTTCATTTCAGCTAGGCAATGTTTTTCTTAGAAAAGCAGTGGTTAGGTTAAGGGTGACCTGATAATTCACTTTGACATAGGTCTGCTCAGCAGCCATAGACTACCTGAGAGAATGGAGAATGTAGTATATTTCAATGGTGTTCATATTAATAAGTGAAAATATGGAGGACTAACAAATAGTGAATAATTAAATAATAAATATTAAAATAATAATAATAGCCTAACAAATAGACTAATAAATGGTGAAATAAGAACACAGGAATTGGTTTATAATTATTGGAAAAATTGTAATCCAAGTGATAGATAAACAATGAGGATTTAATAACTAACCATTGACTAGTTTGATTAGTTTGATTGACTAGTTTCATTAAAGTATGCCCAGGGAGGTCTTAGTCAAGCACAGCATAAATCATTTCAGCTTGGCAATAGAAGCAATTGTTCATCCCAGAAGGTATTCTCATAAAGAAATTTTAATGGATTGTAGAAAGGGGACACTGTCCTTTACAATGCCTGAATTGTGAGTTACCCTGAGCACATGATTTTTTTTCACTCAAATTTTTCATGCCAGTTTCCTATTAGTGGGTATTCACTCTTCTTCATGGATAATGAGTCCAGTGCTGAGAGACTGTGACCAAAGTTTCTTGGTATTTATTATTCCTGCATTTGCTTTAATACTTAAGTACAGTTATATTAATATTAATTTTTCCTTATTGCTAAATGAAGCGTTATGTTTAAGATCTAAATGTGTCATAATTGTGAGTAGCTATTTTGTATAAATGGAAGCACATTAGTAAGAGCTCTACATCTGTAGTGGACATTATATTTTCCTAGAACAGAGTACCTTTAGCATCCTGAAGGAGCTTGAGTTTAACCACACCGTGGTAGCTCTTTTCTGGGAAAGTTGACGATTTTGTGAGCATGTGCGGGAGCAGGTATCCATATGATTTAAGGCAAAGGTTTAAAATGCCACAGGGTGGGTGGCCATGAATATGTTTCATTGTAACCAAGAACTCTGAGTCAGAATAAGAGCTTCTTCTAGAACTCTGAACAGACCAATGGCACAGGAAAATGAATTGTTAAGGAAGACAAAACAGCAACAATATTGTTTCAGATGCAGATTTATGCCCCAGACAGAAGAATTGCCAGTTTCTTGCAGTAAAATGCGGATGCAGTATTCTTGTTTTCTGAACACGGAAAGAAATAAGGCTAAATATTTTACTCTTCATTTTGAGCATTTATTCATGTATACACAAACATAATGGAGGTCACAAACCTTAGTGCCCTCATTTGAAAATAAAAAAGAAGTTCTTAAGATTACCAACATTGACTACTAAAGCAATAAGTGAGTTAAGTATATAGATATATATTAATTTAATTCACTTTTATATTTTAAATGGTTTTAGAGCACTTCTTTAACTTGATGGTCACTTTACTGAAAAAATATCAAACATATTTAATTAAAAGTATGGGGGCAGCTAGATGGCATAGTGGATAGAGCACCGGCCCTGGAGTCAGGAGTACCTGAGTTCAAATCCGGCCTCAGACACTTAACACTTACTAGCTGTGTGACCCTGGGCAAGTCACTTAACCCCAATCGCCTCACTTAAAAAAAAAAAAGTATGTCTCTTACTACAAATCATATTCTAGAAAAAAGGTGCAATGAGTCAAAATGATGAAATTTGAACCTGACTTTTCTATAAAATCTACCTTCTCCCCATGATCTTAATGCTAAGCTTCTGTTTATGTAGACTTCTTATAAGCTTACTAATTGATTTCTGGTCAAAGTTAGTACAATGGGTACATTATTATAATAAGGAGAAGTGTATAACTGAGGGGGGAAGTAAAATGTAAAACTGGGAGTAGAAGGTTGTTGAATAATAGTAAAGGTCACATGGTGGCAGCTAGGTGGCACAGTGGATAAAGCACTGGCCTTGAATTCAGGAGGACCTGGGTTCAAATCCGGCCTCAGACACTTGACACTTACTTGCTGTGTGATGCTGGGCAAGTCACTTAAGCCTCATTACCCTGCCCCCCCCCCAAAAAAATAGTAAAGGTCACTTCATTCTATCCATATCTTTGTTGCTGTCATCTATTGTCCTCCATTTTATCGCCATCCTCTACAATAAACAGCATCTAGTACCTGGCATCTACACCCCAATACTCGTTCCCTTTATGTATCTTGTATTCTAATATCATCATCTATTGTGATCTGTCTCCAGGTTATGTCACTCATACATTCAATTAGTCATAACTTATGACTCCTTGCCTCTAAACTCATTCCTTTAGAATTTGCTCCAGGGAACATAATTCACAATTAAAGTTCTATTAATATCATATAACATTAGTTATTAATGAACAATTTTACTCATTTCTGAGTCTATTTGTGATAAAGACAACTCTTAATACGAGAAAGATTAGCCTATCAGACTGGCTAATATGACAAAAAAAGGAAAATAATAAATGTTGGAGAAGCTATGGAAAAATTTGAACACTAATACATTGTTGGTGGAGCTGTGAACTGATCCAACTATTCTGGAAAGCAATTTGGAATTATGTTCAAAGGGCTATAAAGCTGTGAATACCCTTTGACCCAGCAATACCACTTTTGGGTCTTTTTCCCAAAGAGATCATAAAAAGGGGAAAAGGACCCACATGTACAAAAGTATCTATAGCTGCTTTTTTTGAAGTGGCAAGGAATTGGAAATTGAGGGGATGCCCATCAATTGGGGAATGACTGAACAAGTTATGGCATATGAATGTAATGGAATTCTATTATGCTGTGCCTCCAGGGCATCAGAGTCTTCAGCACCAGAGGCTTCTACTGAGGCTCGACTCACAGACCAGTGAGGGGGTTATGTGATTGGCCAGGGTGAAGTGGCTGTGGTCTCTGCTGGAGTTGGAACAGAACGCTGTGGTTCTGAATCAGTGGGATAACTCAAGTGGTGGGGGTTCAGTGTGGAAGGGACACAGGCATGCCAAGCTTCTGACCATAGAGAATCAGATTTCAATCAGACATCTGCTTCCGGGTCGAGATGAGTAGGCAAAGATAATAGTCGACCATAGAGAGATTCTTTGGGGACAAGATAGACCAGAATACACCCTCAGAAGATAATAACAAAATCAAAACTACAACATCAAAAGCTTCCAAGAAAAATATGAATTGGTCTCAGGCCATGGAAGTGCTCAAAAGGGACTTTGAAGAGAAAGTAGGTGAGATAAAATGAAGATTTAGAGAGGTGGAGGAAAGAATGGAAAGAGAAATGAGAGGGATGCAGGAGAGTCATGAGAAAAAAAGTCAACATCTTGAAAAGCTCTCTGAAGAAAATAATTGCCTGAGAATTAGGATTGAACACATGGAAGCTAGTGTCTTTATGAGAAACCAAGGCACAGTAAAGCAAATCCCTAGAGGGCAAAATGAAACATCTCCTTGAAAAAACAGATCTAAAAATATCTAAAAGAGATAATTTGAAAATCAGTGGACTGCTTGAAAACCATGATCAAAATAAGAGTTTAAATATCATCTTCCAAGAAATTGTCAGGGAAAATTGCCATGATATTCTAGAAGCAGAAGGTAAAATAGAAATCAAAAGAATCCACCAAACACCTACAAAAAGAGATCACAAAAGGAAAACTTCCAGGAATATTGTAGCCATATTTCAGAGATCCCAGGTCAAGGAGAAAATATTGCAAACATCTAGAAAAAAGGAATTCAAATATTGTGGAGCCATAGTCAGGATAAAACAATATATAGCAGCATTTACATTAAAGGACTGAAGGGCATGGAATATGATATTCCAGAGGGAAAAGGAACTGGGAGCTCAGCCAAAAATCACTTACCCAGCAAAACTGTGTATAATATTTCAGGGGGGAAATGGGAATTCAATGAAAAAGAGGACTTTCAGGCATTTGTGATGAAAAGGCCTGAACTGAATAGAAAATTTGACTTTCAAATACAAGACCCTAGAGAAGCATAAAAAAGTAAACAGGAAAAAGAAATAATGAGGGATATTAACAGATTAAACTGTTTCCATTCCTACTTGGGAAGATAATACTTTTAACTCATAAGAACTTTCTCAGTATTAGGGCAGCTGAAAGGAATATACTTAGACAGAGGGAACAGGTGTGAATTGAATATGAAGGGATGATATCTGTAAAGAATTTATTTTGTGTTTATCCTTGGGGTTTTTTTTGGCAGGTAGTGTGGGGTGGCCTATGTCTGTGGCCACATTTGTGCTTGGGACCTCCTGGGTCCAGGGCTGGTGCTTTGTCCACTGTGTCACTTAGATGCCCCATGATGACATCTTTAAAATAAAGTTAAGGAGTAATAGGAATGCACTGGAAGAAAGGGAAAGGGAGAGGTAGACTGGGGAAAAGTAGCTTTCATAAAAAAAGGAGAAAAAGCTTATGGAGTTGAGGGGAAGATGGGGAAGACATGGGGGACTGAGTGAATCTTACTCTCATCAGAATTGGCTCAAAGAGGGAATACCATAAACACTCAAGTGAATATAGTCATATATTTGCTCTGAGGGAAGGTGGGAGGGGAAGGAGATGTGGGAGAGGTGAAAGAAGGAAGGGCAGATTGGGGGAGGGGTCAGTAAAAAGCAAAATACTTTTGAGGAGGGATAGGGTGAAGGACGATAGAAAATAGAGTAAATATCAAGGGGAGGGAATAAGATGGAGGGTAAAACAGTTAGCAATAGTAACTGTGAAAGAAATAATGAGCAGGATGATATCAGAAGGACATATGAAAAATGCAAACCATCAACAGAGGAAGAAATGATGGTATCTGAATAGAAATTGAAGTATAATTTTATTTGTTAGATCCTCTTTCTAAAGTTATTTTGTCTATTTTCTTTCACAACCTGACTAATGTGAAGATATTTTGCATAACTGCACATGTATGACATATTGAATTGCTTGATTTCATTGGGATGGTTGAGAAGGGAGTGAGGAAGAAAATTTAGAACGCAAAGTTTCAAAAAATCAATGTAAAAAGCAATGATGAGCAGAAGGATTTCAGAGAAACCTGGAACCATTTACGTGAAACGATGCTGACTGAGAGGAGCAGAACCAGGAAAATATTGTACACAATAACAGTAACATTGTCTGATGAACAGTGGTGACAGACTTGGCTCTTTTATTTTTATTTTTTGTGGGGCTATGGGGGTTAAGTGACTTGCCAGTCACAGAGCCAGTACTTGTCAAGTGTCTGAGGCCGGACCTGAACTCAGGTACTCCTGAATCCAAGGCCAGTGCTTTATCCACACTGTGCCACCTAGCTGCTCCCAGACTTGGTTCTTTTTAACAATGCAATGATCCAAAACAATTTCAAAGAACTTCATGATAGAAAATGTTCTCAACATTCAGAGAAAAAATTGTCAATTATGAATGCAGATTGAACCATACTGTTTCCTTTTTTTTGGCTGTTTTTTCTTCTTTTTTGAAATTTTCCCCTTCTGTTCTGATTCTTTTTTCACAAGATGACTAATGCAGAAATATGTTTAATGTGATTGCACATACATAACTTGTATCAGATTGCTTTCTGTCTTGTGGAGGAGGGAGAGAAGGGAGGGTGGCAGAAAAATTTGGAACTAAAAATCCTATGAAAACAAATGTTGAATATGTAACTTATATGTAACTGGAAAATAATAATAATATACTTTTATTTTTTAAAAAGCTAGAATGCCATTACCATAGGTAAGAAAAATGAGTTCAAACTCAGATCTTTCTATGTCCCTAATCCTATTGATTATTATAGCATTACTGACATTTTAAGTATACTTAATACCTGTTTTATTACTTTTATGGAGACAGGGATATACATACACACACATAAATACACATATATGTGTACATGCATATATATGTGTATGTGCATATGTAATATATGTATATATCTTTTATGTACATATACCTATATATGCATATGTGTGTATATATACATGTAAATACATACACATATTTGTGTGCATTTCCTCTTAAGTTACTTATAAATTTTAATATTTTACTATTCTATCTGTCCTTTAAATTGTTCCTGCTGCTACTACTAGTACTACTACTACAGAGGGTCTGGGGGAATGGGGGAGGAAACAGAGATATATCTGAATATGGAACTTCCTGTGTCAAATCTTCCTCCAGTGATACAAATTAGCAAATTAGGTAGATTTTCAATCTGTTGGTCCAAGGCACTAAGGTTAAATGTCTTGTCCGAGGCTATACATCTAGTAAGTTTCACAGGCAGGAAATGAATTCAGATATCATTAATGCCAAAGTTAGCCCTCTAACCATTGTATTACATTTCCCCTCTACTTATTTTTTAAATACTTAATATAGAGTATTATCAAGTAAGGTTTGATTACAGAATCACACTAAATAGCATTCAGTTATTCTGGTTTGTGTCTTTTATTCCCCTCCTAAGAATGAAGAAACATCCAGTAATACAAAGGAATCTCATGTAGTGTTAACAAACAGATATATTTTAAATGTGTTATTATTGTGTTCTGTGCTATGATAGTTTGAGGGTACTTAGAGGTAAACATTCTTCCTTCAACCCATGTTAATTTGCATTCCCTTTCTTTACTGATTTTTGTTTCAAAACATAAGAAAAGAAAATATAAGAACAGATATTTGGAGATCTTATATAATTATAGAGCTTGGACTGTTCCATCAGGCTAAGCATGATCAGACCAATATCATTTAAAAATGATTTCCTTAGTGAATTGAGCTTTTGGCTTAAAATTTATTAATTACTTCCCTAAAGGGAAAATATAATATTTTAACATATTCTACTATTCAATATAATATTATTTTTAAACTTTAAATTAATTTATATTGTTGACTTTTGTTATTATATAAAATTCACTTATGACTGTACTTCTCCCTCACTTCCCAATCTCTCTGTAGCCTTTCTACAGAAATAAAAGTGGAAAAAAAAAAACAGTTAAGCAAAACCTACTACTGTACTGGTGAAGTCTGAAAGTATATGAAAGATTACACATCCTTACCTCTGTGATGAAAGGAGGGAGGTGCCATTCTTCAACAATACTCCAAAGATAAGGTGTATCATATTTTTTTGGGGGAGGGTGAGTATTGGTGGTGCTTCTTTAGATTTGTGTTTTTCATCACTGTGCATATTTTTTTCCTGACACTGCTTACTTTATTCTGCTTTACTTCTTATATTTTCCCCATATTCTTCTGTATTCTCTATATATGTTTTTTCTTACAAAACAAAAATATTACAGTTAACCACATACCACAATTTATTTATCCATTTCCCAATTTATGTGTATTCAATTTTTTCAGTGTTTTTTACAATAAGTGTTTAATAATACAAGTGATTAATATTTTGTTATATGTGAGACCTTTATTTCTGTTTTTGACATAATTATACACGTGCATATAGCTATTTGGTGCAGTAGATAGAATTCTGTTCTTAGAATTAAGAACAAAATTCAAATCAAGTCTCAATCAGTTATTAGCATCATGAAAGTAGGCAAGTCACTTTACCTCTGGCTTAGGTTCATTTTATATATATATATATATATATATATATATATATATATATATATATATATATATAAAATGGATCAGATAATAATAATACCTTATTCCAGACTTGTGAGAATAAAATGATATACTATTTATAAAGTGTTTTACAAACATTAAAGTGCTATATAAATCTTTGATGATGGTAATGATGATGATGATGACGATGGTAATGACTAGTAATAGATTTTCTGGGTCAAAGAATATGGACGTTTTTACCAAACATTTATTTTTTAACATTTTTCCAAATTTCTTTCCAAAACAATCATTCCAATTCATAGCTCCACTATCAATTACTTAATTAGGCCTTTCTTCCCATCATCCCTCTCAGATTGACTTTTGTTCAATCATCTTTGTCAGTTTTCTTAGTGATAGGTGAAACTTCAGAAGTCGTTTTTTTTTCCCTGTATCTTTTTTATTAGTATTATGGAATAGTCTTTAATATAATTTTAATAGCCTGCAGTGCATCTTTTGTTAACTGTTCATATCCTGTAGTCACTTCTCTATTGGGAAATGGTTCTTGGACTTATATATCTATGTTAGTCATTCATATATCTTGGATAATAAGGCCCTTATCAAAGATATTTAATGAAAAGTTTATTTTTCCCAAGAGATAATTTTCCTTCTTCTTCTAGTTGAAATGCTGGTTTTTTTAAAATTTCATACTATCAAAATGATTTAATTTATAGCTTCTGATCTCTATCCCTTGTTTGATTAAAAATTTCCTCCTAATTATACTGGTGAAGAATCTTTTTATGCTTTTATATATTTTCATGGTGTTAAAAATAAACTCAAAATGAGTTTATTGTAGCAAATAGTGTGAAATAACAAAATTTGGCTATTTTCTCCATTTCCCCAGAAGTAGTTCACCAAGAAGTTCATGTTTTCCAGTTTATTCAGTCATAGGATTTTTTTTTTTTTAGTGAGGCAATTGGGGTTAAGTGACTTGCCCAGGGTCACACAGCTAGTAAGTGTTAAGTGTCTGAGGCTGGATTTGAACTCAGGTACTCCTGACTCCAGGGCCGGTGCTCTATCCACTGCGCCACCTAGCTGCCCGAGTCATAGGCTTTTAATTAAAATGTTTCTGTTTCTTGTTTATCTAATCTTTTCCATTGATTTTTACTATTTTCTAAGTAGTATTGAAGTGTTTTCATAACTACTACTTTATAATGTGATTTGAAGTACAGAAATTTACTTTCCACTTCAGTCTTCCTCCTTTTCCTATTTGCCTTAAGAATCTAGAAATATGTCAAATGATAATGGAACACAGGAACATCCTTGCTTTACCAATTCTATTTATTGGGAAAGTTTCTTAATGCTTCTTCATTGTAAAACTCAGGCTCACCATGCTCAAGTACCAGATCAGGGCAAACTATGTGGGAATAAAAGATGAACACCAGGAGAATTTCTGTTTCTTTTTTCCTTAGGAAGAAAAGCTCCAAGCTACCTCAGTACTTCTGTTTTCAGATTCTTTTCCTGTTACTCTCCTTTTCCTTTCTATGACTGGAAAAAAAAAAACACAACATAAGTGTTTGCCTCTCTTTTTGGGGTAGTATGGGGATTTAGGTTGAGTCACTATCATAGGGAACTATCCAGGACACTTACAGATGGACTCTGAAGCATAAGGCTTTCAGTTTCTTGTGCATGGTGCTGTGCTTGGTTTGAAGAATTGGATGCTTTAAGTATTTCAAGTTTTCTAATGTTGTTTTATGATTTTTAAAAATCTCATGCTGGCTTTGTGTTGTGAATTCTGTTTTTGACAATGCTATATCTGGCACATAATTTTTCCTCCAGAAACTGTATGGTTTTTAGGTAAAAGAAATTTTCAGAAAACAATTACTTGGCCATTTTGTTGATCATGTGATCCAGGGAAATGATGTTAATGTGACATCTACTTAATTGTTTTAATTGTATCTTATTAATCAACAGTGACCAAATTCATAAAGCATTATCAAAAAAAGTTCGAGTACCTAGTTTGAATAAAATATCATATTAGAAATTAGAGAGGAAAAGATAGAAAGAAAAGCATAAACCTTAGTTCTTTTCCTCAGTATGGTTATTAGGTAAGACATATATTCATGAAAAGGCAGCTAACCATTTTGACTCGTGGTAAGGAGTCCCCTAATCATCATGCCATGGATATTAGGATTATTGCCCATGACTCATAGAACCTTTTGTACTTAGGAAAACTGAAGAGTACCTATGACTATCCCAAGTGAAGGCCATTGCATTATTTGAAAACACAATAAAAAACAAGTACAGTTCCCATGTGTCTACTCCTTGATTTTACCAATGTAAGATGTTTTGTTCTTATGTCATTTTCAGGTGTTTCTTACTCTTTGTGATTCCATTTGGGGTTTTCTTGGCAAAGATACTGGAGTGGTTTGCCATTTCCTTCTCCACCTCATTTCAAAAATGAGGAAACTGAGGCAAACAGTGTTAAATAACTTGCCCAGGGTCATACATTTAGGAAGTACCAGTGGCCAGATTTGAACTTAGAAACATTTGTCTTCCTGACCTTAGATCCAGCTCTCTATCCACTGCACCACCTAACTGCTTCAAGATGTAGTTTAGACAGTACTTATAAACTCTCTGGCTTGAACAAGAAGCTGTCTTAAGCTGTCTTGAGTCTTTTGAGTATTTGCATTGCCTGACTTCAAATATTGGAATAAAAGACTTTTTTAGTTTTCATGAAGACAATAAATTTGGCTTCAAAAATACTAGACAGGTATGAGGTCAATATTCCTTAGATACAGAAAGTATATCTACATTTGCCCAAGTGCCTTTTTATAAGACATAAATTGTTTTGAACATGTAAATAAGGAAAATGACACCCAGAGAGTTTAAATGTGTCCCCCAGGGATGCACGGCTGGTAAATATTGAGGCTAATATTTAAACCTCGATGTTCTGATCCCTTGACTTGTATTCTTTCATATCCTTTGAACTTCACTATTTGCTCTTACTTTTAAATATCATCTTGACTGCCAAATCTTTGTTACCTTTCCTGGCTTGATATAATGAGATACACAAAATTTCAAGATTAGCTTAACAATCCATAATGGAAAAAAAACAAATGGGTTAAGAATATATGTCTTGCAGAAGCACTAAATAGGTAGATTATGACTGAATTGTGGAAGGTCCTAAAGACCAATGGAAATTGTACTTTAATTTGCCATTGTCAAAAACAGCAGGGCAATTTGTTAAAGATTTGGGAGCATGGAGCAGAAGATTCAGTCTGATATTACATGTTATGCCCATCTCTTGAAGAACTGAGAGAATTTCAAGAAAAGGTGTCTTCTCTCTCCAAATTTGCCTACTTGTGCCAATAAAGACTGCAAGGTACTATACTATTTCTTTACCCAGATTGTCTGAGAATCTGATTTTTCCATCAAACAAATAGAGGCCAAGTATTAGCAGGATAAATTTAATTAATTTTCTTAACCGGAGGCTTAGAGTGATGTCATGATATTCTTCACAAATATTCTATTTTTATTAAATGAAAAGCAGCATGGCATAATTGATAGAGAGCTAATATTGGAGCCAGGAATACCTGGGATTGAATCTCATTTCTGACACATACTGGCTGTGTGACCCTGGACAACTCATTTAACCATTCGGTTTCTTAGACAGGTCTTTAAGGCTGTAAGTCATTACTTATAAATATTTTAAATTATCTATCATCCATCTATTTATCTATTTGTCTATCTATTTACCTATCTATTATCTTTTCTTCTATCCACCTATATTATGTATAAATATATTGAATAAATTTTATATATTACATATATGCACAAGGTAATTACATATACATTTGGGTTATAAGCATATACATATATATATGCACATTTACATATACATATATTTAATATTCTTATATATGCAAGTTTTATTTTTCCAGATAACATCTTACTTTCTTTAGGGCAATGATTATATAATTTTTGTTTTTGTATCTCCAGAATCTAGCACATAGTAGATTCTTAATAAATATTTGTTGACTCATTGATGGCTACTTTCAATTTTGCTACTTTCTACTAAATTAAATTCTCAATAATTTTGTCAGTTAAATCCACAGTAGGGTATGTAAATGCATGAGGTCACCTATCTGATCATGACTTTTCAGTCTTATACTCCAGCTTTACACTAAAAGCAGGCTTATCCATCTAAGCTCTATGAGCCCTCCTTTTTTTTTTTTTTAACTTTCTTTAGGTAATTTCATCAGCTTCCAAAGGTTCAATTACCATTTCTATGGAGTCCTGTATTACTATCTGTTACACATTTCTGCCTGCATGTCTTATAGACATTTCAAATCAAATATGCCCAAAATACAATCATTACATCTCTCAAAAAACTCATCCCATCTCCAAATTGTCATCTTTCAGGTGATACTGTCACAGTGTTTCCAATTACTTAGGTTTGCGAAAATAGAGTGATTCTTGATCCCATCCTTTCCTCTTCTAAATACCCATTATCAAATAAATCATTGTCTTTGCAACATTTCTCGCATTCATCCTCATTTTTCCTTTCCTTTCTTTTCTCTTCCTTTATTTCCTCTCACACAACTTCTATACTAGTCCAGGTACTGATTACTTCTCTCCTAATTGACTTCCCTTTCTCTATTTTCTTTCCCTTGAAATCTGTCCTCTGCAAAGCTGCTAATTTGATATTCCTAAAAATCATAACTGATTATTTTATATCCTACTCAATGGATTCCTTTTGCCTCTGGATAAAATATAAAATACACACTTTGTATATTTTTGTCCACTTTTATACTTT
Organism: Dromiciops gliroides; assembly: GCF_019393635.1. Lineage (NCBI taxonomy): Eukaryota > Metazoa > Chordata > Mammalia > Microbiotheria > Microbiotheriidae > Dromiciops > Dromiciops gliroides. Next base: position 221,090,204 of record NC_057862.1, on the reverse strand, counting down.
ATAGAACCTTGATAGTGATAGGAGTAAATAGAATGACAATATTAAGTAGTAGTAGAATTAAAGTAAAGGATTTAGAATGTGGTTACAGAGATCTCAACAGGTCTATTACAAAGGCAGAGGGAAAAGTATCTGTAGAGAAGGAGAGTGTAATTATGTAAGAGAGAGAAAGGGAATTATATTGCTGGATTATAGATATAGAAGAGGTTGAGGGGGGAAGGGATCAAAGGAATAAGAGGTGAATAGTGAGATTTTCTACTCTTCTGAGCCTGAATGGAAAAGAAGCCAAAGTAGTTGAGGACATTGAGAGATTTGTAGGAGTGTAGAGGATGAGATATTTCATATAGGGTGCCCTCTTTTCTTAGTAAATTAAAATTGAGTTCATCTATTTAGATCTAATTGTGTTTGGATTAGCCAAACACTTATAATTGATCACAACGGGATTATGATTTCTAACTATCTATTAACCAGGCTATTTGGTAAAGCAGACCTCCCACATGACAAGTTAGAAAGAAGATACTATATATTTATAGGGTACAGTCTAAAAACAGACCATCTCTTTGTGTATTTCACAGCCTTATGGTACAGTTAGTATTAAAATTTATTTTAAAAATTTTATTTATATATTTAATTTTCTACTATAAGAGACATATAGAGAACGTATGCAATGTGCTCTCCATGTTGTCTACTGCCTATTACTAGAAGGTCATTATCTGGTTTATATAACTGAGATTTTTATTATAACTTGTCATAGTTTAGCTTCATTCTGGTTTCCTTTTTCATTATGTATTTGTTTGTATTTTCTCATTTATTTTATTCTATATACGTCTATAAAAATCTTCCCATGTTCTTTTGAACTCTTCATACTCATTATTTCTTGCTGAATAGTAATAAGCTATTGCTCTTCTATACCACATTTTGTTCAGCCATTGCTCGAGTCATTGAGTATTCACTTCCTTCTCAGTTGATTGCCACTACAAAAGAAAAGAGCTGCTGTGATATTTTTCTAAATACTGGAAGTTCATTTCTGGTCTTTGACCTTCTTAGGATATATTCTGAATAGTTGCATATCAGGGTTAAAGGTATAAACAGTTCTACTTTCCTATAATGATTGAATCAGATCATGGCTCCACAGTGTATTAGTGTGCTTGTCTCCCTCCAATATTGCACATTTCTGTTTTTCATCCTATTTGTCAGTATGCTTTGTATGAGGTGAAACCTCAGAGCTATTTTGATTTGCATTTCTCTTGCTATCAGTGATTTCTAAGACAAATTTTCAAACTGGTTCTCAATAAATCTTCTGTACTAGATGGCATTGCACCAATAAATTTGAAGAAATTCAAGGGTGAAATCCATGGAATTGTCAGCCAAAATGGATAACCTATCATTGCAAATGGTCATTATACCAGAGACCTGGTAGATTGCCACCATGAATGTCATCTACTAAAAAGGGCTTAGAAAAATTGAAAACCTGTGAATTTCATTTCCATTCCTGGCCAACTGGTGCAATGGATAGAATGATATGATTCTTAATTCATGAAAAGGCCAAATGCAATACAATATCTTTAAGATGATATTAAATATAACTGGTTAGTGTTCTTTAAAGAGAACATTTGGAGATGGGAAAATTGTTGAATCCAATTTATATGGATTGTGAAAAAACCTGTGACAAAGTTCTAGAACAGAAACATAAAAGATTAATTCATTTATCTTACATGACTTTTATTGTTACTTAATAAATAAGTTAGCATTCAGTACTCAAAGACATTACCCCACAAATTATATTATCTGAATTCAGTTCAGCAAAGTCAATTAAAAGTGTAATTATGACTGTTATTATATGTTCCATCTCATTTTTGTCATTTATTGTTAACAGAAAAGGAAATTTCAAGATACTGTATATAGTGAAACTAGAGTTAGTTATTAAACTTAAATAAGTACCTGGGATGTGCCAGGCACTGAGCTAAGCCATAAGAAACTAAGAAAGGCAAAACAAACTATAATAAAGTCCCTGTTCTCAAGAAGCTCAATCTATTGGAAGAGACAATATACAAACCACTACATCCAACAAAATATTTACAGAATAAATTTGGGGGTAGTTTCAGAGGGAAGGAAATCAAGGTTACAAAGTACTAGGAATGGGTTCTTAAACAATAGAACTTTAGCTGAGACTTGAAGGAAACAAGAAAAGCTAAGAAGTAGATATGAGGAAGGAGAGTATGGGAGATAACTAATGAAAACTCTGAGTTGAAAGATGGAGGTATAAGTACTCCTTGGAGAATCAAATAAAGGAATTGACAATTGATTTTATCATGTACCAAAAGATATTAATGAACATTATTTCATGGAATATTTGGAAATTCAATATTATAGTATGCATAAGTATTTCCTGAAAGGTCACCATAAAAAAGTTACTTATATGCCAACAATTGGTGTCTAAGTACTCTATGATGACCTTAATTAAGAACCTTCATGTTAAATCAACATATATCCTTTTGTATGTTATGTCAACACAAAACTGGGGAAAGTTGAATATGATAAATATGTGAGGAAAAGGAGTTCATTTAAGTTCAAAAATGAATGAAAGGCCCAATGGATAAAGCATATATAGTGCTTTTCCACCATGAATACTTCAGTGGGGAAAGAATATGTAGGTATCAGGCATACTGAGCACCAAGTAATACCATGAAAAATGAGAAATAAATTTATTATATTTTAACAGAAAAAAGACTACTTATTTGGAAATCATCCCTAAATCACTTGTCTGTATATGATCACTGGCTTGTCTGAATGAGTAAAAAGAAAGAAGAGAAAAAGAAATGACATGAAAATGAAACAATTCAATCTGGAATTATTTAAATGAGTAATTGGCCTTGAAGAAGAAAAATGGAAAGAATATTTCTAATGTATTTATTATTTTTTCTAATGTATTTAATCTATCCATCTATCTATCTATCTATCTATCTATCTATCTATCTATCTATCTATCTATCTATCTATCTATCTATTTGCAGGGAATGAGGATTAAGTGACTTGCCCAGGGCCACACAGCTAGTAAGTGTCAAGTGTCTGAGGCCGCATTTGAACTGAGGTCCTCCTGAATCCAGGGCCAGTGTTTTATCCACTGTGCCACCTAGCTGCCCCCTTTCTAAAGTATTTACAACAAACTTTTCACCACTAATGACAGTGGAGCTACCACAAGTAGAGTACAATATCATCATACTATGTGCATTTTAGTGATATTTTGTTTTTAAATTACATTTACAGTTTTCTCCTACTTTGTGAGAGGTCTCTTAAAAACAATAAAAGGAACCATTTAAGTTAAACCAGTAATACTATGAAAGTTCATGCAACATTTCACAACACTTCCCAATCCCTCTCTATTTTTTTTTAAATGAACAAATCTCTTGTCTCTTCTGCCTACTTTCTACTTCATTGGAGAGGAAAAAAGGAAAGAAAAATGAATTTCTTCTCAAAAATATATATGGTCAAACAAAACAAATTTCTTCAATGACTATACAAAAACATATTTCTCATTCTATACTCTAAATCCATCACCTCATTCTCGTGAAAATATATTTCATTATAGGGCTTTTGGAATCAGGAATGGTCATTGTATTGATTATAGTTCTTGGATCTTTCAAAGTAGTTTGTCTTTATGGTGTTGTCATTATTGTATAAATTGGTCTCCTGGTTCTTTTTATTTCATTTTTTAACAGTTTATAAAAATAAAGGTGATGCATGCTGGATATAACACAATCATGAGTGTTTGGGGAATAAATATGCAAGTTATATAAAGAAGTGTACAACTATAAGCAAGTGGGAAAATATTTGATCCTATTAAATAAATAAAAAGTGAACAAGGGAAAAATCAACATTCACTTATCTATTATTCCCACTTTCCTACCATATATGTCATATATGCACAAACTGAGGACAAACTTCATAAGAAATAAACAGATTCCACAGGGAAAATTAAACACATCATATTGTTGCTATTTTTCATCCAGTAAAAAGGCATAAAGAACACACAATGCCTCTATTTTTAATGTTTCTTAACATACTACATTAATAACTCTTCCAGAAAGGTATTTCCTATGTGTACATCATTTTGCATGATTCTTTAAAAGATATAACAAAGAAATAATCCCACTCAGACATCCTTTTAATGTAAATATCAGGTAGAGTATAAAATGGGGAGACTGGAAGTATAGTACAAAGTCTAAGCTGAAGAAAGATTTCCTGTGAATGTTGAAGTCCTTCATGTATTTCTGTTTGTAGTTTATAGATCAGTTTATGATAGTTACCTCAAACTCAGGGTCATAGCAGATCCTCCCAGATGAGATCTGTGATGGCTCAAGTGTTTGACATAAACATGTACACAGAAAACACCCAGGACAAATAATATATATCTCTAATATTTGTATGAACAGTCAATATAGCTTTTTTATAACAACACATATGTGGGAAAGACAATACATATGGACAGTGAGTTGGGCCCAGATTTGAATAAGAGGTGAAGAGTGGATTTGTTCATCTCCAGGATATCACAAAACTCCTTTAACGACTTCATTTTTCTCCCAGAATTCATCTTTTTTATACTAACAGTTAACTAATGTTGTTATATAACAGGAACAGAGTACAGTGATTTCTACAGAATTAAAAATGAACATCACACAGATGGCAATAGAGAGGCATATGATGGGTTTAAGCAGTCTGGTTATCCACATAATCACTTCTTCAACAAAAATAGGAAGAAAGGATGTCATTGAGAAATACACGATAGGAAGATAAATTATTGCTATCATAAAAATTAAGTAATTGTGGGATTAGAGAATCTATGCCTCTTCATATTTAGAAAACTAGCTCTGAGAAAGATAAAAGGATACCCATTAATTCAATAAAACTTTATTTTGCATATTCTATATGCAAAGTACTATGCTAGAATGTGAACAAAATAAAAAGAAATTGAGATCCATTGGACGAGTAGTTGTTAACAAGACATGATTTAGGTATGAATTTTACTAAATGAATTTTTTGGTCCTATCCAACTCTTGAATTATAGATATCTGAATCTGTAAGATGTGCTCCTTGCCTCAAGGATTTTAAATTATAGTAGACTTGATCAGCTACATTTAAATCTATGGTTTTATCAGTGTGGACACTACTTCCACTTCTTCCATGCAGTAGTTTGAACCCTCTTCAGGTTTATGTAGATAAGTTTCATGAGTTCTTATTATAAAAACATTTCATGAGTTTTTATTATGAATTATTATACAGAAAACATACACAGGTAATTATGATGCAAATTGGGCTATAATAAATATACATGAGAGGTATAAACTGTTTTAGGACTGGGGAAAATCACTATCAGTTAAGTGAATTATGGAAATACTTCATGGAAAAAATGGTACTTGAGCTGAACATTGAAAAGTGGGTAGAATATTAACAGGAAAAAATAGGAGGAGACTGGATGTTAGGGCATTCCTGGCATAGGAGACAGGTTAATCAAAGGCAGGAAAGGACTGAACTTGTTCAAGGAAATAGTGAATTTTCTGATTTTGCTGGAGAATATAATCTTCACAGAGTATTGTGAAACTATGACTAAAAGGAAGATTCAGACAGTATAGACCACATAAAATGTCAGCCTAAAAGAATGAATTTATCAATTAACCCTAACATGTAGGCATGGGATTTTGGTCTTATCAGGGACAAATGTTGATGACAAGGGCAGAGAGTAATACTCATGGCCTCAGGAAACAGAGTGAATCTGATCATAACACACTTCCTGCTTCATGGGTTGATATTTCTAGGAGTTAGACAGCCAAAGAATGACCCGCAAAAATTTTTTTAAAGCAAGTAAATAAAATATTCTGTTTCAACAGTAATTTATCTTTTTCCACCTGAATTTTATTAGTAAAATATAGAAATATTGATAATTTCTAAGGCTTTATTTGACATATTGTTACATTAAAGAAGCTATTGTTTCAATATTTTTTAGTTGAGTCTCTGGGGTTCTCTAAGTAAGCCATCATATTTTCTACATTATTGTATTTAAAAATTTCATCCTGTTCTCCTTTTTCCTATTTTTCATTGTGTATTTCCAACAATTGCCATATATTTTCTCTTTTAAAAATATTTACCAAAAAAATTAAAAATAAAATAAAAAATAATATATACCAAAGGACTATTGATAAAATATACTATTGTGAGGGCCAAAATTTGATATACGGAGAGTTATTTGGGTGATGCCTTAATATTGGGGTCCTAGAAATATGAGGGACTCTTTTAGGTTTAATCTCCCCTTTGAACTTTCCTTTTTATATATTCCTCCCAGGCCAATAAGAAAAGAAGCCTCTGAGCTTTAGTTTATTAAGGATCAGATTGTATTACTTGGGAATTAATTAAACCACAAAGGTGAATCTAATTAAGGAAATAAGGCAGTAGAAATACAGATAGATAGTCTTAACTCTAAGCTTAGCCTATGCAATCCCAGAGCATTCCCAATTAAGCTAGATCAAAGGAATTTAGGGTTTTTCATAATTAAACTCACCAACCCTAGTCAGTCTACAGTTACTCGTCAGAACAGCAGTCGCCTGAAACAGAGCAAAACATGTGCCACCGGACATCCAGGACAAAACCAGACTGCTCACCAGGCTGAAGGAGAGTGAACTTTTGAACACGCCCCACCTACCGGAAGCTGCCTTCCTTCTGGTGGCATTCAGTTTTTCCTCCCCCAAAAGGGGAGGTCCTTCAAAAGCTGCTCAGTGGCATGCGCATGACTCAGCTAAAAACCTGCAACATTAATCTATATAATATATAAATTTTACCACACTATCAACTTCCAAAGAAAGAACTGATATTGACAGAACATACTGAAGCATGCTATTTTTGACTTTATTTCATTTTTTAAAATTAAGTTTTCTTGTACAAAATGACAAATATGGTAATACATTGCATAATCATACATGTACAATCCATATCTGATTGCTTACTTCCTTAGGAAGTGGGGAGTGGAGGGAGGCAAGGAAGGATAAAAACTGGAATGCAAAACTATCAGTAAAAATATTTATTACATTAAAAATAAATTTAAATTTTAAAAAATATTGAAAATTTTATTTTTCCCTAATTACACCTAGAACAATTTTTAACATTTGTAGTTTTTTTTTTTAAGAATTTTGAATTCAAATTCCCTCCCTCCATTTCTCCCTCATTGAGAAGGCAAACAATTTGATATAGGTTATACATGTGCATTCATGCAAAATATTTCCAAATTACTCTTGTTCTGAAAGAAAACACAAATTAAAAAAAAAAACAAGAAAAATGAAGAAAGTTTTAAAACAATAGCATAATTCAATCTTCATTCACACTCCATCAGTTCTTTCTCTGGAGGTGGATAGCATTTTTCAACATAAGTTTTTAGAATTGTCTTGAATCATTGTATTTCTGAGAATATTTAAGTCATTCACAGCTTATCATAAAACAATATTGCTGTTACTGTGTGCACTGTTTTGATTATGCTCACTTCACTTTGCATCAGTTCATATAAGTCTTTCCAGGTTTTCCTGAGAGTATCCTGCTCAGCATTTCTTATAACAACACTACTATTGTGTTGTTACCATATACCATAATTTGTTAAGCCATAAGACAATTGTTAGGGATTTCCTCAATTTCCAATTTCTTGCTACTACAAAAAGAGCTGTTATAAATATTTTTGTACAGGTTCTCCACCCCAACACTTTATTTATTTATTTTTTTTGGTGAGGCAATTGGGGTTAAGTGACTTGCCCAGGGTCACACAGCTAGTAAGTGTTAAGTGTCTGAGGCTGGATTTGAACTCAGGTACTCCTGAATCCAGGGTCAGTGCTTTATCCACTGCGCCATCTAGCTGCCCCCACCCCAACACTTTAAAAAAATCTCTTTGGGATATAGACATACTGGTGGTATTGGTAGGTCAGAGGGTATGCATGGTTTGATAGCCTTTTGGGAATAGTTCCAAATTGTTCTCCAGAATGATCCAATCAGTTCACAACTCCACCAACAGTGCAATTAATGTCTCAATTCTCCCACATCCTCTCCAACATTTGCCTTTTTCCTTTTTTTTCACATTAGTCAATCTGATCAGTGAGGTGTAGTACCTCAGAGTTGTTTTAATTTCCATGTTTCTAAACAATATTTAGAGATGTTTTTATGACTATAGAGAGCTTTGAATACTTTGTCTGAAAATTGCTTGTTCATATCCTTTGACCATTTATCAAGTGGGAAATGGCTCTTATTTTTATAATTTAAATAATTTTTATAAATTTGACATAGTTCTCTTTAGATTTGGGAATGAGGCCTTTATTAGAGATACTTGCTATGACTTTTTTCACAGTTATGATTACTAACACTATTTCCCTCCATCCTATTTTCCCCTGTTAATCCTACTCTCTCTCCTTTTACCCTGCACATCTTCAAAAGTATTTTGTTTCTGACTACCATATTCTCCAATCTGCCCTCCCTTCTACCAGTCAGTGACCCCCACCCTTCTTATCCCCTTTTCCTCCTACTTTACTGTTCTGTAAGATAGATTTTTGTACCCAACTTAATGTGTATTAAATTTCTTCTTAGAGCCGATTCTCATAAAAGTTCAAGAGCTACAAAATGAGGTTCAAGAGCTACAACCCACCTCCCACATTTTCACCTTCATTCTAAAAGCTGTTTCATGCCTCTGTTATGTGAGATAATTTGCCCCATTCTACCTCTCCCTTCTGCCCTTCTCCCAGTGCATTCCCCTTTCTCACCCCTTTAATTTTATTTATTTAGAAATCAACTCACATCCATGTCCTCTGTCTACATATACTCCTTCTAACTACACTAATAATTCCCATGTAGAAATGTAAATAGTTTAACGTTATTGTATCCCTTATGACATTTCTTTCCCATTTACTTTTTCATGCTTCCCTTGAGTGTTGTACTTGAAAGTAAAATTTTCTATTCAGCTTTGATCTTTTTATTAGGAATTCTTTAACAGCCTCTGTTTCATTGAATATGCCTTTTTCCCCTGAAAGATTATGCTTAGTTTTGCAGAACAGGTGATTTTTGGTCATAATCCTAACTCTTTGCCCTCTGGAATATCATATCTAAAACCCTCTGGTATTTTAATGTAGAAGTTGCTAGCTAAATCTTGTGTTATCTTGACTGTGACTCCACAATATTTGTTTGTTTGTTTGTTTTCCTGGTTCTTTGCTATATTTTCTCCTTGTTCTGGGAGCTCTGGAATTTAGCTATAATATTCCTTGGAGTTTGCATTTTGGGAACTCTTTCAGGCTGTGATCAGTGGATTCTTTAAATTTCTATTTTACCCTTTGGTTGTAGGGCATCTGGGCAGTTTTCCTGGATAATTTATTGAAATATGTCCAGACTTGTTTTTTTTTATTATGGATTTCAATAACCCTTAAAGTAACTCTCATGCATCTATTTTGTAGGTCTCTTGTGTTTCTGATGACACTTTTAACATTTTCTTCTATTTTTAAAATTATTTTTATCATGTTTTATTGCTTCTTGATGTCTAATGGAGTCATTAGATTCAATGTTCCAAGTCTAATTTTTAAAGAATTATTTTCTTCATTGAGATTTTGTATCTCCTTTTCCATTGTGTCAAGTCTACTTTTTAAGGCATTATACTCTTCATCGGATTTTTGTGCCAATATTGTCATTTGGCCAAGGTATTATTTTCTTCAGAATTTATTTGTGCCTCCTTCAAGTGGGGACTCTTTTTCTCATGATTTTTTTGCATCACTGCAATTTTCCCTCAATTTTTCCTCTACCTCTCTTATTTAATTTTAAACTAAAAAAAAACAAACAAAACTCTTCCAGGGATTATTTTGTGAACCTGAGACCAATTAATGTTTTTCTTTGAGGATTTGGCCATAGCATTTTTGACTTTCCTGTCTGAGTTTGTGTTTTGATTTTCCCTATCACCATAATTGCTTTCTATAGTCAGGATGTTTTGTTGTTGCTATTTGCTCATTTTTCCAACCTATTTCTTGACTTTTAGGTTTATGTTAAAGCTGCACTCCACTGCTGGGATGGAAGGAGAACTGTTCTAAGATTCAGGATTTTCGTGCAATTGTTTTCAAAGCTGGGGTTTGTAAGACTTCAGTTATTCCAAGATTGTATGAGATGTGTTTAATATTCTTCTGGCCTGTGCTGTGGTCAGGAAACAGCCACAAGCACTTTTTTCTACCTTGGAACTGCACCAGGGTTCCTACTCCCATAGGGCCACAAGGTCTAATATGCTAGTGCTCTTCCTCACCCTAAGACAGTGACACAGGACTGTTACCTTGCTCTGAGTATGGGTAATGAAACAGAGTCCTGAACCCACTGCCAAAAAAGTGATCCCTATAATCTCCTTCTGACTAGTAATCCAACACTCTTATGATCTGTTGGCTGAGATCAAAAGAAGCACCTGCTGCCACCACTAATTCAATTTACCCCAAGCCCTGATGCTGTCTTGCTAAGGTATGGCTTCATGTATGGCTTTGCTACACTCTCACTCCAGTGTGATATACCTTTGCTATCTACCTAAGTTGTTTTGGGCTAGACAATTATTCACCTTGTCCTTTTGTGGGTTCTGCTGCGCGAGACATTGTTTTGAGGAATTATTTAAAGTTGTTTTCTAGGGCAATTTAAGAGAGCTAAATTGAATTCCCACCCTTTTGCTGTCATTTTGGCTCTGCCCTTCCCATAATTTTTACTTCAGTAACTTGTGCCTACTTTTTGGTTATAATCAGGTGTGGTAAAAAAAAAATATGAGTTTTTTAACAGTCGGTTAGGATAACTGAAAGACTCCAGTTTTTGAAGGACCACCCTTTTGGGGAGGAGACCAACGGCATGAGCTATGCACACCAGTCCACCTGCTGTGCACGTCAGACTGCCTGCTACGCACTCGACTTCCGGGGTGCGAGCTTAAAAGACAAGGAGAGAACGGAAGTGAGGCTTTTTCCTGCTCTGCTGGTCTCCTGACTGTGCTGCACAGATGGTCTCTCTCTCTCCAAAGGTGGCTTTCGGTTTTGGTGAGTTTTTATAAGGAATATAGAGTAAGCTTAGACTTAAGACGATTTGTATTGTGTTTCTACTTTCCTATCCTTCTAATCAACATCACCTTGTGAGTACCATAACAATAAAAGGTCTATCTAGAAAACCAAAAGCTTCTTCCATTTACTAGTCTGGGAGATAAATTAAGGGAAAAGTTAAGTAGGGGAGATTCATGATCTAATATCCAATTTTAAATCTTGCAGTTTGGTGACCCTGAAGGGACCTTAAGGACCCTCCCACCCTCCCTAGTTTGGCCACAAGCCGGCTAATTCGGTGGATTTTCCAAATACCCCCCCCAACGGACTTTCCCTTTGTCTAATCTCTCTTAAAGACTTTAAGCCTCTAAAAGCCTTGTTTTAAAGGAAAAAGCCAGTCCAGTTTAAAATATGATTGAATATGTCATTTTCCCTTTGGTTTTTTAATTTTTTTGCATTGGAGCGTGTCCAAACTTAGACATCTAGTTTACTCGGTATTCCTTCATTGTGTTATCGGTCTCCTCCTCACTCACACAGCAAAATCTTTTTGGTATAATGGTTTGAGTGTAACTGTCTCCACTGAAAATGTGTTTAATATTAGTAGGAATTTTATGCCTGCAGTTGAAATAAATTATAATACCTTACTCATGATAGTTCACATGACTATAACTCTCATTATGGGTATTATCATGGTTGTAATGTGGAAAGAGATTAAAGGTAGACCACGTGGCAAGAGAGGCACTAAGATGGCTCCCTCTGCTGAAGGTAATCCAGCCTCACCACGTGGCGAGGGAGATGCTAAGATAGCTCCCCCTACTGGAGGTAACCCAGTTACAGAAACGGATATTGGCCAGTCTTTAGAATCAAATCAGCTGAAACTACTTCCCTTGCAGGAAGATATAGAATTTAATAAAAAGGGAGTGTCACTTCAGGTTAGAAAATATCACCCCTTTACAGCAACTGACTTGAGCTCATGGAAAACAATCTTCCCTAGTTTTGAGAAACATCCAAATGGTGTAGTTTCACAGTTAAAGACTATATTTAATATATATCAACCCACTTGGGCTGATGTTACTTGCCTTATGGAAACTTTACTGCCCCAAACTGAGATTACAGATATTATCTCAGCAGGAAATGCCCTTGTTGCGAAGTGTAAGGCCGATGAGGAATGGCCTCTAAAGGATCCAGAGTGGAATTATAATAATGACAGGGATTTCCAAAGATTAAAAGATGATAGGGAAACACTTCTGAAGGGAATGGAATTATGCTCTAGAAAACCCGAAAACTGGACGAAATTTATGAGCACATTTCAGGAGGCTAATGAAAGACCAAGCAGATTTTACGATAGGCTTTGTGAGACCGCCAGGCAATACACCAGATTAGATCCAATTGATTCAAAAGATTCTTATATTATTCTCAACATGTTTATTTGTAATTCACTGCCAGAAGTACGCAAATATTTTCTGACCCAATGTCCAGATTGGAAAAGCTTAACAGCTGATAGACTTAAGGAACTTGCAAATTATGTCTTTGACTCACGTGAGACAGGTCCAGATCACCCCAAATAGAGAATTCTGGCACCGGTGATTCCTAGTCAGCCATGTGAACACCAGAACAAGGGCACTAAGGTGTGTTGTTCCTGTCAGCCATATGAACACCGGAACAAGGACACTACGGTGTGTTGTTCCTGTCAGCCATGTGAACACCGGAACAAGGACACTAAGGGGTGTTGCTACTGTCGTAAGGAGGGTCATGAATTGAGAGAATGTAGGACTTGGAGAAGAAATTCTAATTCTAATTACAGGTGAAATCAAAATAGAAATAGATCTTTTCGGAGGAATACAGAAAGGCAGTACCAGAATAATGGTAACCAAGGTCCCTCTCAGAGGAGGGCACAGGATTGACAGGGTCTTGGGGAGGAATGGAACATAGATAATGAAAACCATATATTCCCAGATCCAGATTTTTTGAATGCCCTTGTACCAGTCCATTCACCTCCCCAGAGTAAAGAACCACATGTCACCCTAAAAGTGGGGGAGACTTATTACGATTGTCTGCTAGACACAGGAGCCTCTAAATCAGTATTAGTAAGCAAACCAGATGCTGGGTGTAGACCTGTAGGATTTTTGAATGTAGTGGGAGTCTCAGGAAAGAGCCAGAGAGTGGCAAAATTGAATCCTCGCATGGTATCTATGGGGCCCTTAACAGTAGAACATTCATTTTTACTCATGCCTGATGCCCCTGTAAATTTATTAGGTCGTGATCTCCTTTGCAAGCTTAGATCAACTATATCTTGTGCTCCAGATGGGGCTGTCTCCCTACAATTGCCAGAGGATACTGTTCATTTATTACCAATTTTACTTACAGAAGCTCAAGAAACAGCAGGGGAGGTATCCAAAATCCCCTCTGACATTCCTGAGTCTTTATGGGCCTCATCCCCTAATGAGGTGGGGCTCCTTAAGTCTGCCATGCCTGTTACCTTTAAAGTTAAGGGGGTACCACCCCCCTCCATTCCACAGTATCCATTGTCTAGGGAAGCAATAGAAGGGATCACCCCTATAATTGAGGCTTTGAAAAGCCAGGGTATTATTATTCCATGTCATCACTCTCCATGCAATACTCCCATTTTGCCAGTTAAAAAACCCAAGCCTGGGCCAGATGGTAAACCTGTTTATCGTTTTGTGCAAGATCTTAGAGCGATTAATAATTATGTTATTCCTAGACATGCTATAGTTGCAAACCCGGCTACGATAATTTCATCAATTCCCTATGAATCTACATGTTTCACAGTGGTAGACCTCTGCTCTGCCTTTTTCTCCATACCAGTACATGAGGACTTCCAATATTTATTTGCTTTTACCTGGAAAAATAGACAGTGGACCTGGACTAGACTCCCACAGGGATTTGTAGATAGTCCCACATCATTTTCCCAAATTTTACAGCAGGGTCTGGCCTCTATTACCTTTAAAGGCTCCACACTAGTACAATACATTGATGACTTACTTTTGGCCTCTCCTAATGCTGAAATTTGTCAGGAAGATAGCCGTCACTTACTGCTGGAGCTGCACAAGAGAGGACACAAGGTTTCCAAGACAAAGGTACAATGGTGTTTGCCACAGGTAGAATATTTAGGATTTATTTTGGCTGCTGGAACTCGCTCTGTCTCTTCTAAGCGAGTCCAGGCCATTCAACAACTCTCTGCCCCCACTACTAAGAGGCAGCTGAGAGCCATTCTGGGAGCAGCCTGGTACTGTAGACAATGGATACCCTCTTTTGGTGAAATTACTAAACCTCTCATAGCTCTAACAAAAAGTTCTGTCCCAGACATTTTACAATTGTATCCCCAGCATCTCTCAGCCATAAAGGAATTAAAACGGGCCTTGTTATCAGCACCTGCCCTAGGACTACCAGATTATAGTAAGCCTTTCACTCTCTTTGTGCATGAACAAAGGGGGGTGGCTTCTGGAGTTCTGACTCAATCACTGGGGCCTAACCAACACCCTATAGCCTACCATTCAACTCAGCTGGACTCTGTAGTGGCTGGAGCACCACCTTGCCTTAGAGCAGTGGCAGCCACAGCCCTTTTGGTAGAAAAAGCCTCTGATTTGGTCCTAGGTAACCCTATAACTGTGCAATGCCCTCACGAAGTGCAGGCTCTCTTACTACGTCACAGGACACAAGCCTTTTCAGATCAAAGGCTGGCTAAGTATGAAATAACCCTGTTAGGTAATGAGAATATCACTTTAAAACGCTGCACAGTTCTTAATCCAGCAACACTACTCCCTAATTTACCATTCTTGGGGGAACCATTGCACGACTGTGCTTCTTTAGTTGATATGGCTGAAAAACCCCGTGATGATCTTTTTGATACACCTTTAGAAAACCCTGATCTTGTCCTCTATACAGATGGTTCCTCATTTATGAGAGAGGGAACCCGTTTTACTGGAGCTGCTGTAGTTTCTGATTATGACACCCTCTGGGCAGCTTCTCTGCCTTCCCATTTTAGTGCACAGGCTGCTGAACTTGTGGCTCTTACACAGGCCTGTAATATAGCCAAAGATGAGTGCCACCATTTCTACTGACTCAAAATATGGCTTTGGCATATGCCACTTTATTGGTATGATTTGGCGTCAACGAGGCTTCCTAACATCCTCAGGCAAGGCTATTGCCAATGGGGACCTTATCAAGGACCTCTTAGATGCCCTGAAACTGCCTTCTTCCCTAACCGTTGTACATTGCCCTGCCCACACAGGGAATAGTGATCCTGTTTCAAAAGGAAATGCACGAGCCGATTCTGCAGCCAAGCTTGCTGCATTAGAAGCTCCTGAACATGTATTTAACCTTTTACCTTCTGAGGATATTCCTTCCAACCTAACCTATGACGATTCTAAAGTAGAAAAGTGGAAAAAGAAATTTAAGACGAAACAGATCAGTGGCATCTGGGTGTCTCTGGAAGGTAAGCCATTTCTTCCCTGTAAATTCTACCACCAGGTATGCCTCTCTGTTCACAGAAAAGGCCATTTTTGTACACAAGGCATTGTAGACTCTATTAAGAGAACCTGGATAGCACCAGGTGTGACTAATACAGCATCTCGAATCTGCTCGGGCTGTTCCACATGTCAGTCTTATAATCAGTATGCTTTTAAGGCCAAAGCTTATTGAGGGCATCCCCTAGCATATACACCTTTTGAGCACTTACAAATTGATTATATTACTATGCCAAAAGCAGGACATTATAAATTTTGCCTTGTTATAGTTGATCAGCTCACTCGGTGGGTGGAGGCCTTTCCCAGCCCCCGAGCCACAGCTGCCTTTGTTGCCAAAATTCTTCTTAAAGAGATAGTACCTCATTTTGGCCCACCAGCCCGCATCGATTCTAACAAAGGCACACATTTCCCTGATTCGATTTTATCCCAAATCTACTCTTTCTTGGGAGTGACTCCAAAATTCCACACGCCCTACCATCCACAAAGTTCAGGCCAAGTTGAACATATGAATAAAGAGCTTAAGAGTATGATTGGCAAATTATGTACTGAAATCCATTTGAAATGGCCTGATGTTCTACCATTGGCATTATTCTTTCTACGAAGTAGACCAAGAGGAGAACTTCATATATCTCCTTATGAAATGCTTTTTGGTCACCCTCCTATCCAAGCTAAAACTTTTTCCCCAGTTTATACATCACTGGTGGGAGGTGATACTTCTGTTGCCTCCTATATACACGAATTACAAACCAGGCTATGTGAACTCCATGAGACAGGAGCTGTGGTGCAGGCAGGACCATTAGACTTTTCATTGCATAATCTCAACCCAGGAGATAAAATATATGTAAAGAATTTTCAGAGAACCAGTGGAACCCAACCTGCCTGGGAAGGACCTTTTCAGGTATTATTGACAACTCCTACTGCCATTAAAATTGGTGAAAAAGATTCATGGATTCATTGCTCTCATGTAAAGCCTGCACCATTCATAGGTGAAGAGATTTCAGATAGACCTGAGGTAGACGCTAAAAAGCTAAAAACCCTAACGATAGCAACTGTGAAAGAGCAAAGAGAGTTCAGAGGAAATAGGCAGTTCCCATTTGATAATCCCACTGATCAGTTAAATGCTTTGGGACTCAGTCTTCGTAAAGTATCAGGAGACTGAAATTGCCTTTTTAGGGCTTTAGCAGACCAGCTAGAAGGTCACTGTAGAAATCATCTCAGACATAGACAAGAAGCTGCTTCTTACATGATTAACCATAGACAAGAGTTTGAGTCTTTTAGAGTAAATGACTCCCCTTTTGAAGAATATGTTGACGAATTAAAGAAATTTGGAAAGTGGGGAGGAAATGATACAATTGTAGCGTTTGCTAAGCAGCATCAGCTGAATGTGGTAGTTCATCAGTTAAATCAGCCCTTATTGAAAATCAATGGCACAGACAAAACTGATGCTAGAGAACTCCACATTTTCTACCATAAAGAACATTATGACAGCATTAGAAAGGTCAATGACAATTCAGAAACCCCTGCCACTTTGGCATGCAGAGAATTGGGGAACCAGTTAAAACAATGTGGCATACCCCAACTCTAGCAGCTTAAATACCTTAACAAGCATTTCCTTCTACAGGCAAACCACTAAAGCACATGGCCTAGTTTTCTGGCCCACCTCAACTATTTTTTTTAATTCTTTTTGTTTTTTTTGTTTTGACTTTTGAAAGGCACTGAAAAGACCTGGAATTCACCACACCTTTAAGTTCTTTAAGAGCACAAAAGGGTGCTTAGCGAATCTTTTGCTTTTTATTCTTGGTTTTTGGTTTTGCTTTGTTTTTTGACTTTTGCTTCTTTTGCTTTTATTTAAAACTAAATTTTGTAAACTAAGTGATTATTCAAAGACATTTTAAGTATATGCTGTGGGTGAGGCCATCAGGCCTCAGAAGCTACCAGAATTCTTTTTTTTTTACTCTTTCTTTTTGAGAGAACCATGAGTTCTAATGAGTTTTGTTTTATTTATTTATTTATTTTTCTCCTTTCTCTTGTATGTTGTTCTGTTTAACTAAAAAATACCAGAAAGGGTTATTGAGCCCTATTGCTTGATACCTCACTGAAAACATTGAATATTGAATCTTGCTAATTGAAGTCTTACTTCTTTTTGATAAATTAATCACCACTTTAAGTATCTGCTACTGTTATACTAGAGAATTCATGTATAAGATGATGTGGTTTACTTGCTAAAAGAAGATTATGTAATAATGTCTAAAAGAAGATTATGTAATGATGTTTAATATAATCAGCCATTTACATTCGTTTATTATTTATATGTCATTATACTCTGGGTATGGTTTGTAATTATTGTATATATCCCTAATATACTCTCAGTTATGCAGCATAGCACAAATTTTTACCATCATACTGTCTTTGGTGAAATTAATGAGATTTTGGAAGTATGGAAACTTATCATTTCAGAGACTAACTTGCTGTGAACTCTGATGCAGGCCCTGGAGAGAATATATGTGCAACAAAAGGAGAGACAGGTATATGTAATTCCATGGTTTGATTATGATGGTGACTATGTAGAGCACAATTACTAGGCACAGTCCAGTATTCATCCTCTCTCCCTCCTAATTTAACCTAATTTAACTGAACTTATGTGCCTAGCACAATCACTGGCTGTCTCAGAACCATGAGATATGGTATGCTAACCTTTCCATAACATTTTCAGGTATCATGAACACATACTAAATTTGGCTTTGATCCAGACACATGGTGGTAAAAAGTGTTACAGATTGCATAACTACCTCAACCCTCTATTAGAAGTCTAAGGATATAAAGGAGGGAATGTAATGGAATTTATTAATTTGATCATTGACAATGCTATGCTAAGGTTTAGTAAAAAATACAGCAATTCAAACAGTTAAAGAAGATAATCCAGCTTTCCAGACCAGAGTCCAGAATCCAGCTTTCCAGACCAGAGTCCAGAATCCAGAATCCAGACCAGAGTCCAGAATCCAGTTTTCCAGACCAGAATCCAGTTTCCTCCTGATGACAACTTACCACTTCAAGAAGACAAGAGAACTCAGAGACTTTATATGAACTGTTTTGCTTTATTAGTTTTTTCTATCTCCTTTCTGTTATAATATATACTATCTGTAACATGTACTCTCTGCAGAGGCTCTCCTTTTGCAAGACTAATGTCAAAGTGTCAGTTCAGGAGGGCAAAAAAAAAAAATCGCCCCTCTGGACAAAACTTTCCTCTCTTCCTTTTCTATATTGTTGTTCACATATTATTAGTTAGCAATAGTTATTATATTCTTTTTACTGTTCCATCAAGGAAACATTCCGTTTCGTGAGGAAGCAAAGGGGGGAAATGTGGTAAAAAAAAATATGAAAGTTTTTTAACAGTCGGTTAGGATAACTGAAAGACTCCAGTTTTTGAAGGACCACCCTTTTGGGGAGGAGACCAACGGCATGAGCTACGCACGCCAGTCCACCTGCTGTGCACGTCAGACTGCCTGCTATGCACTCGACTTCCGGGGTGCGAGCTTAAAAGACAAGGAGAGAACGGAAGTGAGACTTTTTCCTGCTCTGCTGGTCTCCTGACTGTGCTGCACAGATGGTCTCTCTCTCTCCAAAGGTGACCTTCGGTTTTGGTGAGTTTTTATAAGGAATATAGACTAAGCTTAGACTTAAGACGATTTGTATTGTGTTTCTACTTTCCTATCCTTCTAATCAACATCACCTTGTGACTACCATAACAATAAAAGGTCTATCTAGAAAACCAAAAGCTTCTTCCATTTACTAGTCTGGGAGATAAATTAAGGGAAAGGTTAAGTAGGGGAGATTTATGATCTAATATCCAGTTTTAAATCTCACACAGGCCTAGAATGAAAGTTCCCTAGATGCTTCCTTGAACCTTTGAAGTTTGAAAATATCACTAAGGGAACTTATAGATTTATTTGTTCAGTCATGTCTAACCCTTCTTGACCCTGTTTTGGGTTTTCTTGGCAAACATACTGGACTAGTTTGTCATTTCCTTCTCTAGCTTATATTACAGATAAGGAAATTGAGGCAAACAGGGTTAAATGACTTGCTCAGGGTCACATAGCTAATAGGTATCTGAGGTTGAATTTGAACTAAAAAAGCAGAGTCTTCCTGACTCCAGGTCCAGTACTCTATCTATTGTGCCACCTATAGAGCAGCTCATAAATCTGTGAGGCAGCTAGATGGTGTAATAGGGTAGTGGCAAGGAATAGGGGCAGCTAGGTGGTGCAGTGGATAGAGCACCAGCCCGGGAGTCAGGAGTACCTGAGTTCAAATCTGGCCTCAGACACTTAACACTTACTAGCTGTGTGACCCTGGGCAAGTCACTTAACCCTAATTGACTCACTAAAAAAAAAAAAGATAGGGTAATGGGTATGAAGTAGGGAAAACTCATCTTCCTAAGTTCAAATCCAACTTCAGACACTTAGTAGATGTGTGACTCTGGGCAAGTCACTTAACTCGGGTTGCTGAAATTTCCCCATCTGAAAAATGAACTAGAAAAGGTAATGGCAAACCACTTCAACATCTTAGCCAGGAAAAACCCCCAAATGGCCATGAAGAGTTGGATATAACGGAAAAATGACTGAACAGCAACATTTTGGGAGAAAGGATGAGCATCTATACAACTGGAGGACAACTTATCCTAGTTTAAAAAAAATCAATCAACAAATATTTATTAAATACCCACTACATTCCAGAAACTATGAAAAGGAAAAAAATAGTGGTGTCTATGAAATATAGTCCAATGAACTTTTCTCCTCATTCCTAGAAAATTTCTATATCATATAATTAAAGGGATGGTTTCATTGAGTAAGGATAATAGTGATCATGTAAAACCATTGTGAATTTATCAAGAATATATCATTCCAGGTGAAACCCTATCTCCTTTTTGAGAAATTCACTTGATTAGTAGCTCACAGGAATGTTGCAAACACTATATACTTAGCTTTTAGTCAAACATTTCAAAAAATCTCTTTTGCTTTCTTTTGGACAAGACAGAGTGATGCAGACTAAATTAGCTGTGCAATTAGCTGTATTTAGTGCAATTAGCTCTGTTTAAAACTGGTAGAGTGACCAGACCCAATGCACAGTGATTAAAAGCCAATGTCAAATTAGAAGGAGGTCTCCTCTAGTGGAGTGCCTTAGGGATCTATTATTGGCACTGTGCTACTTGATATTTTTATCACTCACTTCAGAAGCTATAAAAAGTATATATAGAAAATGTGCATATGACAAAAGCTAAGGGGGTTAGCTCTCATGTAGGAAAACAGGAAAACAGAATAAGAATACAAAAAGGTTTCAACAGGCTAGAATTTTTTGCAGGGTTAAAGGTATTAAGTATTCAAATGACCATCATAGAGAAAAGGAACTAGATTTGTTTTTTGGACTTTATAGGAAAAATTTAGAAACTATATATGTATATATATATATATACACATATACATATGCATATATGTTGTAGAGCTAATAATTTAGTCTTGAGGTGAAGAATAACTTTTTTTGGGGGGCTGACAGGACAATGAGGGTTAAGTGACTTGCCCAGGGTCACACAGCTAGTAAGTGTCAAATGTCTGAGGCCAAATTTGAACTCAGGTCCTCCTGAATCAAGAGTCAGTGCTTTATCCACTGTGCCACCTAGCTGCCCCCACAAAAAAACTTCTTGACTAATGAAGCTATATATAAGTAGAATGGACTACCTAAGGAAACAATGAACTCTAATCACCCTGGAAGTCACATAGATGAGGTAAGCTATCTTAGTTAAAACAGTAAAGCATTCTCATAGTGAGACAGGAGGAGACATATGACTGACAAATCAAACTATCATTACCTCCCCTCAAACACCAGGAGAAATTGATCAGGACCTTGAACTTAGGGATATTGGGTATAGCAGTTTCCTAACTATTCCACAAGCCATTACCAGCCTTGATCTTGTAGACACCATTGAAGGGAAAAATAACTTTTGAGAATGGACCCACCATCAAAACCTTCATCAGCACCAAGAGTTGGCTACCTTCCACCCATTGGTGGGTAAGCACTGGGAGTAGTAACATCTGCTAAAATGTGGATCCTGCTTCCAGCCTATCCTCATACCATCACACAGGGATGTAACTCCTATGGAGAGTCATTCTTCCCAACTGCCACATGACAAGGAAGCCACCTTAAGGGAGAGACAGGACATGGAACATGCCAAGATAACTTGAATAAAGCTAATAAGCTAGAAACACTATCTCAACTACCCCAGGGCCATAAACCATGTAATCCTAAGAATAGCTATGTATCCCAAACAACTATCCCAATTTCTACTCTGAACTGGAGAGGAATTATCATAGTAAATTGTCACTGTATCATTGTAATTATCACTGTTAAGAATAACCACAACTTCCTAGTATGGACACTAATTGCTCATCAGGTATGTCTCAGTCATCATTAATGGGAAAGAATGAATAAAAGAATAACAAATTTGTTTAAGTTTAGGAGGGGACGATAATCTCCTTACTTTGTCCAGATGTAGAAAATGCATAAAATAGAAATACAAATGCAGTATCATAGATTGTTTTCTGGTTTTATTTCACTTTTATATCTCTGAAGTGGAGAATCTTTTTAATCTGCATATTCTTCTCTCAGAGTATGTCAGTTCAGAATAGTTTTAGGAATTTCATTGTTTAAGAGCCTAGCCTTTTTAAGATACAAAGGAAACCACAAACCCCAAGTGCAACTGTTTGGAAACCCCAAATACTGTGAATTCAAGCATTCTTTTTTACTATTATTTATACTCTAAAGAGTAGGAAACTCAAAGCCTCCTAATACAAAATATTATATTTTCTTTTCTTATGACAATTTAGAGTTCTAAACAAAATCTTCTCATGCTTGAAGGAGGAGGAAGGAGAAGAGGAAGAAGGAAAAGGAACAGGAGAATAAAGGAAAAAGGAAGAGAAGGAGCAGGAGGAGGAGGAGGGAGAGGAGGAGGAGGAAGAAGAGGAGGAGAGGGGGCAAGAAGAGGAAGAGGAGGAGGGGGAGGAGAAGGAGAAGTTGAACCCATATAGAATGTGTCATTTCTTGTCATTTTAGAGGTTTTGATTTGTATGAGAATGTTCATTTCTTCCTTGACAATGTGTGTGCAACTTGATAAAAATTTATCAAGGACTGATGTTTCATAGGCTATGGCTTTATGATTGTTCATTAAAATTAAATTTTGATGAAAGTATGAAAATAGCTCATCTATTTCTGCTACATAGCTAAAAATTGGTGCAACATTTTGACCATATCTTAAAGAATTAAAGAATTATTAATATAAAAATTAGAAAATCATATCACTTCATTTTCTCAATATTTGAATTCTGCTTAATCTAAATGTATTTGCAGCTCAAACTAAAAACAATTATTTGGGATATCTTCAAAGAGCAAAGATGCCTTAAAGTTAAATTCAACATATTATTATGCGAAAGGACGCAATGTAGTGTTTTTAAGAGATAATAGTGATTTTTTTTTCCATGTGATTCTACCACTTTATTTTGACCAAATTCATTCAACTGACTGTTTAATAAGCAACAACCCCTACTCCCACATCCCCCAAAAGACCACTCAATTCAACTTAGTCAAGATAATGGATTTATTTATTTGCTTTCAATGAATTGGCTGATTATTCAGCTGAATTTATCTAACCCATTGGCTATAGCGGTGTCATGTAAACATAACCATAGATAAATATATATTGAAAGGAGAGAAAGCAGATATTCTTTTCTCAATAGGAATATTATTAACTGTGTGACCTAAATTTGTAGACCTCTGTCCTGTATTTTCCAGAGGTAGGTTTGGTTATTTGTAAACTAGTGTTTGCTTATGGAAGTTATCACTAAAGATCATCTCCATTTATACCCTCCAAATAGGTGGTGGATAAAGTATTGTAAAATGGCTATGGGCAAATATAGACTTATGGGCCCAATTTTTGCAAAATTGAGCTTGTCCTTGAGATATAAAAATAGTATGTTTATTTGTGAAAGTCTAACACTTAACAACCAGTTGAAATTTTTCCTGTGGTATTATTGTTCTCCTTTTGAAATGGAGGGTCCTTAAATTCCTACTTTTCAAGTTAGGAATTTTATTAAAATAAAAGCAGTTTAAAAGACTTTCTAGTTTGTCATTCTTTAAATGCACAAGGAAGAAAGGCCATTCAGCCTATTCATTTTTATTTACCCCATTCCAGATGGGAACATATATTCTGCTAAGTGCCTAACTGCTCATTGTGAATTCTTTCCCACCTTCAAGCTTTCTAGCTCTGCTCTTTAGCTTTCTAAAGCAAATTGATGACTAAATTATCCAAATTGAATTTTAACCATTGTAACTAATCCCAACCCAAGAGGTTATAAATTTAAAATCTCTAAGAAATGTGATATTGATATCCAGTTACTACATTTCACAGCTTTGTATTAGGTGGCTGAATGAGCCCAGCATCTTGAAATCCATATTAAATTCACGATAAATTGGGAGTAGAAGGGATTGCATCTCATAAACATGAAGGGTTTTTTTTCTTCCTATTCAATGCTCTCCTATATGACAAGGTTGAATTTTAAAAGGTTGTGAAAATTCTTTTTGGCTTAATGGATTGTTTTTATTTTTATTTTCTTTCCTTTAGGAAATCATCTCAACCTTCCCACTTAGTTTACCAGCTACTGATTTCCAGATGATATCTTCATCTGATTTCTTTTGGTGAAGAGGAACTATGTGCAGTCTGTTACTAATGTACTGGACCACATGTAAGAGTGCTCTTCTACATAAACTTTAGCAAATAACATAATTAGGGGGAGACTGGAGCTCTGGAAAGCATCATGCCATTTGGATTTGCCCTTGTGAAGCAGAAAGCAATCTTCAAAAAAGGTCATTTTTTTTTAATGTCTTGAGCTCTTTATTAGAAGTAGAGGATGGCTGAATTCTTACTGGTTACCTTAAAGCTGTCATTTGGCTCTGAACTGATCTCTGAATTTGACCATCTGCTCACTTATGTAAAGGGCATAATAGCTAGAGTGCTAGACCTAGAATCAAGATCGCCTGGGTTCAGATTCAACTTCAGGCACAATATCTATCTGGGTGATTCTGAGACAAAGCAGAAAAGGGGTTTTGAAAACCTTAAAGTGCTATAGTTATAGCAGTTATTGTTATGGTACTCAGGAGAGGTTGGCCCTGAATAACAACAACAACAACAACAACTTGACTTTATATAGCAATTTCAGGTTTCCAGAATGTTATACAGTTGTTATAACATTTGATATATAGAATTACCGTGGAAGGGGGTATTATTATCCTCATTTCACAAATAAGGGAATTGAGACTGAGAGATTAAGTTACCCAAGGTCACACAGCCAGGAAGTGTTGGGGCAGGATTCAAATTCAGGTCTTCCTGAGTCTAAGTCCAATATTCTTACCCACTTGATCATCTCATCTAGTTGTCCAGATAAACAGACCTTGCTCATTAGGAAGACTCAGAATGACATCATTTAAGAATTCTTTTTTTATTTGTTTTTTTGTTTTTGTTTTTTGATTTTGTTTACAGGGCAATGAGGGTTAAGTGACTTGCTCAGGGTCACAGAGCTAGTAAGTGTCAAGTGTCTGAGGCCAGATTTGAACTCAGGTCCTCCTGAAGCCAGGGCCGGTGCTTTATCCACTGTACCACCTAGCTGCCCCTCATTTAAGAATTCTTATTCAATTTTTAACTTCAAAGTTAATAGAGTGTCCCTGAGGGAAGAGGGTAGCTGAATTGGGTTAGCAATACATTTT
Source organism: Dromiciops gliroides (assembly GCF_019393635.1). Classification (NCBI taxonomy): domain Eukaryota; kingdom Metazoa; phylum Chordata; class Mammalia; order Microbiotheria; family Microbiotheriidae; genus Dromiciops; species Dromiciops gliroides. The sequence continues at coordinate 221,064,862 of NC_057862.1, read as the reverse complement.
AATTATTTTACATGATTACACATATATAACCTATATCAGATTGATTACTGTTTCAGCTAGGGAGAAGGGGAAGGAGGGAGTAAGGGATAGAAATTAGAATTCAAAACTTTGAAAATAACAACAATAAATGTTTAAAATTGTTTTTACATCCAATTGGGGGAAATAAAATATTATTTAAAAAAGAAATATATTTCACTGTATTGGTTGGGAGTTGTCACAGGTATATGAAATCCATACAGGGCTGTTGTCAAGGAAGTGGCTATTACACTGACCCATTTTTATGACTGGGTGGTAAAATGGGCAGGAAGAACACTTGGAAAAACTATTCTGGCTCCACATATAGAGTAACAAAGACAAAGGAATGATTTGTGAAAGTGTCTGGATTAGCAAGAAAAATTAATTTCATTCAATTCAGTTAGCACTGGAAATGAATTCAGGAAGAACTGAATTGAAATCTGGCCTTAGACACATACTAGCTGTGTGACTCTGGGCAAGTTACTTAATTTCTGTCTGCCTCAGTTTCCTTATCCATAAAATGAACGTACTAATTCACCTATCTCTCAGAGTTGTTCTGAGAAAAAAATTTGCAAACAATAAAATACTAAATAAATGTATAATAATTATTATGCATGATAATAATAAGCACTTACTATTTATAGACCTCTGTGCTCTACCCTGTGAAGTTGCAAAGAATAATAAAGAGCATGTTATGCCCTCCTTGAATTTCTGGCTAGAAAGTATAGGAATGTAGTCTCTGTTTAAGAAAAAACAAAAGATTAAATAAGCACATACTAAGAACCCAATGTGTGTCCAAAAGTTTATTTTGATTAGTCCAGGGACTGTGGGGAATAAACAAAAAACAAAACAAACAAAAATTAACCCCTGTTTTCTCTATGCTACTTAGCCACTTCCTCACCATGCCATGGCAACCTCCCCATCTCTCCCTCTTGCCCTTCTCACCTCTCAGCTTCCATTAATAATGTAATCTCCATTTTTTTATATCCTTTACTTCTAAGACACAAAGTGTCTTACTTTCTAATATTTGTGTCCCCAGTACTTGACACAGTTCCCAGCACATAGTAAGTACTTCATAAATTCAATATCATTCATACATTTATTCATTCTTTCATTCATTCACTCATGTGTCTCTGCCTAGATGACTATGTCCTTACCAGACATCAAATAACTATTACAGAAGCAACTTTCACATTTATGTGAAGCTCCCAAGGCTTTATACAAACATGTTTTTGGTTTATTCCCTTGTTGCCATTGTTAAACAATTATTTCACTTAATATTTATTTGTCTCCCACATAAAGTGATCAATTCCTAGTGGGGATTATGTTTGTTTGTTTTCCTCTATGTGTCTCCAACTCACAACATAGTGCTCAAGCACATAGAAATCTCAATAAACACATTGAATTTAATTTATTGAATGAGGGAAGAAACATTATAACATTTACTCATCAGGAGATTAATGTATGTATATGTATAATACATACATATGCATAAATATGTATAAATATAACTGCATATATTTTATCACAGAGAATCATTTTAAGGAATTTTCTGGTCCTCTGGATTTTTTATTTTTTCTATTTTTTTTCTTAAATGGACTTCCTCAGTTTTTCACTTGCCCATTTCCAAATATTAGGATTACCCACAAAGTGCTAGGAGATTGGGCTGAAGAGACATTGAATATCGCAGGTTTTTTGGAATAGAATACTGAATACAATGTTTGAGAGAATAGGAGTAATTTTTTTCCAGTTCATTGACTTTCATTAAACTCTAAGTATTCTTTTGTATTATTTTCTTTTTAAGTCTTCATGTTAATGTACCAATAGGAAAATTAACACCCTATTTACTTTCATTTTGGGGAATTTATCTTCAGTTGAATTATTTTTTCAAAAAAGTATCATTTTAAGTGAGTGACTTTCTACATCTTTACATAGAATGTCATTATTTCTCCTTTTTTCTTTTTTCTCTTTTCTTTTTCCTTTCTTTCTTTCCTTTTTTAAATTTTTAAATTTTTATTTTTTTTTTTTTGCAGGGCAATGAGCAATAAGTGACTTGCCCAGAGTCACACAGCTAGTGTCAAATGTTTGAGGTCAAATTTGAACTCAGATCCTCCTGAATCCAGGGGCTTTATCCACTGTGTCCCCTAGCACCCCCTAATGCCATTATTTCTTTTCTTTTCTTTTTAAATTTTTGGCAGGGCAGTGAGGGTTAAGTGACTTGCCCAGGATCACACAGTTCGTAAGTGTCAAGTGTCTGAGGCTGGAGTTGAACTCAGGTCCTCCTGAAATCCAGGGCCGATGATTTATTCACTGTTCCACCTAGTGCTTCCTAATGTCATTATTTCTTTTTGTTTTGGGGTTTTTTTTTTTTGCAGGCAATGGGGGTTAAGTAACTTGCCCAGGGTCACACAGCTAGTAAGTGTCAAGTGTCTGAGGCCGGATTTGAACTCAGGTACTCCTGAATCCAGGGCCGGTGCTTTATCCACTACTCCACCTAGCCGCCCCCACCCCATTATTTCTTAAAGATAAGTTCTTTCCAGAGGAAATCAAATGTAGTTGTCAAATGAAAGTGGGTAGAAAAAGAGAGCTTAGGGCATAACTTCTGATACTACCTGTGGAACCTTGAGCAAATCTTAATCTCCCTGGGCTTTAGTTTTCTCAATTGTAAAATGAATAGTTTGGACTAAATGGCTTCTTTGGCCTATTCCAGTGCTAGATCTATTATCCCATGAGCTTATTTTATCATAGGATTTAAAGTTCAAGGTACCTTAGAGAGCATCTTGTCTATCCCTTAATTATAAAGGTGAGGAAGACATTAGGTTGAGACATTGAAGTAGGGGCAACATGTGTATTTGAATGTTAGCCTTCTATTTCCTTTCCTTTAATAAAATAAAAATGTTATCTATGGCTTTTGTAAACCTCATTTCTAAACAAAGAAAAAAACATAAGCAAAATCTACTGGCTTAGAGACCACATCTGATAGTGTATGCAGCATTCTTTACCCAAGGAAATGAGGTGCATCTAATGTTCTTCCCATTATATCATTCAGATAGAAATGGATTAACAGATGAATTTTGATGAATACATTTGTACCATAACATAAAGAAAGTTCTATATTATTCTTAACATTCAAAGGCCATTATGGCCTCCTTAAGCAGGGTGGCTAGCTAGAGAATCAATAAGAATGAGAATCAATTAATTAATTTGCTAATGAGAGTATTTTTACCTTTCCACTCATACCATTGGATGTAATCCTGCCTAGTAGTGCCTCTTTCAGGGTGATAACTGATAGAATATATTAGTATAATAGACCCTCTCTATTGGTACTGGCTCAACTTCTGTGTCAGAGGTATGAAACATTTGGGGTTACATGTAGTCTACAACATTCCTGAGTATGGTCTGAACCAGATTAACATAAAGTTTCTATCTGATATTAATGTATTAATATATTAATAAAAAGAAATATGTAAACATATATTTTCTAACTCAATATGTGGTCCTCATGAATCCTCATTGTGGTTTAGTGACTCCCATTTTTATTTGAGTGTGATACCACTACCCTGCCATTGCTTGTATTCATTGTTCTATCCTGTTCTGTTCATAGAAGCTTAAATAGGTACAAAATGGTACAGGTAATGGTCCCATTAGAGAAATGAGATCTGACTCCATAATCTGCTTCGATTGCAGAACATGCTTCCAAGTGCTATTCAAGCTTTTGAATATAATTTCCCATTTAACATTTTAAGTAACTTTAGCCCTGGCAACCTTTAAGCTGTTTTATAAGTCAAGTGCTTTGTAAATCTTAAATGCTTATATAAATGTGAGTTATTACAGTAAGCTAAGTAAGGTCCAAGCAGAGTCCAAGATCCTTGAGATATTGATAATAACTGACATTTATGCAGAGCTTTACAGATTGTAAAGCTCTTTCCTTACATTATCTTACTTGATCCTCATGACAACCCTGTGCATTAGGTTAATAGGTCAAGGATCAATGATTTCCACAGGGATCACCAAGGTAGATTTAACTTATCTAGGACTTTGTAGTTAAGTTTTACACAGTTAACACAGACTGAGAGAAGTTATGTAATTAGCCCAAGGTCACAAGAATTGGATGCAAACCTAATGGATTCAAGGTCAAGCTCTCTACCAGTTAGGCAACACTTTCTCTCACTAGAAAGGTAATAAAGGAATTATCCTTTCCAGACAAAGAAACTGAAGCTCAAAGAAGGGACTGATTTTCCCACTGTTACATATCTAGTAGGGATTGGAGTTGGCATTCTCATCTAAGGCACTCTGAGTCCAGCACTCTATCCACTAAGGCAGTGATTATTCCCAACTAGTTGAGGTGAAGGACAGATAATTGGCAAAGGCCCAATCATGGAACATTGAATACATTTGCTGATATTCAAGAAAGTTCTCTGCCTTAATAGAGGGGGTTGGTTTTTGTTTGTTTGTTTGTTTGTTTTGTTTAGGGGCAATGAGGATTGCCTAGGGTCACACAGCTAGTAAGTGTCAAGTGTCTGAGGCCACATTTGAACTCAGGTCCTCCTGAATCCAGGGCTGGTGCTTTTCCTGATTTGCTACCTAACTGCCCCTTAATAGAGTTTTTTTTTTCTTTTCTTTTTGGGGCAATGGGGGTTAAGTGACTTGCCCAGGGTCACACAGCTAGTAAGTGTCTAGTGTCTGAGGTTGGATTTGAACTCAGGTCCTCCTGAATCCAGGGCCAGTGCTTTATCCACTGAGCCACCTAGCTGCCCCCTCCCCCCTCCCCCAATAGAGTTTTAAAGTTAGTAACCAGGACAACAAGGGGATTTTTTTTTTTAATCAGGAACTTGGAAGCTTCAGTAGGTAATTATGGTCGCCAATATCAGAGCAATCAAAACTGATTAGATGTTAATTTACAAAGCTGCTTAACTAAACTTGAACCTGGTTAGTGGCAGGGAATTATGATCTTTGAAAAGACAAAATTTCACTTTTTACTTCATGTTGTTTTTGTATTCCATAAAATGAGGATGAAATATTATACTGTCATATTGTAACAACAAAACATCTTTAAAAAGATTAGTTTCCTTCTTTTAAAAATGAGCCTATAAATGGTGTTTCATTTTAAATTTCTGTCACCCATTACAGTAATATAAATCAATGATTTCTAAGAAGGTTCTCACCAAATGGGGAACAGTTGAACAAACTATAGTGTATGAATATAATGGGATATGATTGTGCTATAAGAAATGCCAATGATCACACAACTAGTAAGTGTCAGAGATAGCATCTGGAAACAGGATTTAGAAAAAATGTTTTCAGTGAAACCCAGGAAGACTTATATGAATAGATGCAGAGTAAAGCAGGCAGAAAGAAGAAAATAATTTTTATTATAACAAAAACATTGTAAAAATAAACCATCTTGAAAGTCTTGAAAGTTCTGATCAATACACTGGCTAATTATGTGTCTAAGGACTGACCTTTTGAGAGAGTATTGATGGAATAAATATGTTATACAATGGGGAATTTGTTATAATTCATGCATATTTGTTACAAATGTTTTGGTTTTTATCTTTTAGTGAAGAAAGCAAGTAGATGGGGAAAATGGATGCTTAGTAATTGAGAAAAGAAAAAGTGATGAATAAAAAAGAAATTACTGAATTTCCTCTGCAATTTTGCCCTCTTATTTCCTTCTCACCACAGGAAAATGAAATCCATTGATTGAGGAATGACAGGTCCCCATATAATGCAACCAATTTAGTTCTCATGGTCAGGGAAATGCGAAGATGAAGAGAAACATGGTGAATCTTTTTCTATTTGTAAAATAGGGGGGAAAAGCATGCTTCATTGGGCTTTTGTGAAGATGAAATGAGATAGTAAATGCTAAGTACCATGAGAGATGCTTAAATCAAGAAATCATAGTATCAATATAATTGATGAGCTGAATTATGTAGCTCACAGGTGAAATGTGGTATATGTCGAAAGCCACTGAATGTGGCTTCTGAGGACCTCCAAATCCTGTGATCCTGAGGAAGTTACTTTTCTTCACTGGGTTTCAGTTTCCAAATGTGTTATATGTAGCAGTTGTTATAAGCCTCTAAAGTCTCTTCTATCTCACCATTTATGATCATCGAATCTAGGATAGGTCGTTATGTCAGATAAAAATGAAGTTCCTTCTTGAATTCATGAAGTACAGCAAAAAGACTGATTTTATATTAGCAAGGACCAAAGGAATACTTTGGCTATGTCTACACAAAAACATAACCACTAGCTCAAAAGGCAAAAATCCAGTAAAAAAAAATAAGTGTGTATTATCAAATCATAGTTTATCAAATTTGGAAGAACCTTATTCATCTAAACAAGACCAGCCAGTCCTAATCTGCAAATGTCCCCTCTTTTCTTTCTCCCTATCCATGTATGTATGGGCAGTGACTAAATTGGTAGTTTCCTTAATAAGGGGAGTTTCCAGATGGGGAAACTGTTTCAAAATAGGCTGATACCTTCTGTGAAAATTATGGCCTTAGAGAACTGCCTAGAGTATTAGAGGTTAAATGACTTGGCCAAGGTCACACAGTAAGTATGTGTCAGGGACTCAAACTCAGATCTTTGTAACTACTTTCTACTCACCATGTAAAACTGCCTAGAATCCCCTATATAAACAAATAAACTAATTAGATTGATTGGTTGCTCTGGGGTAAAAAACATATGCCTTTGTAGTTTCCAGGCACACAGACATCTTTAACCAGAGAATAAAATTTCGCACGGGAGCTGAGGAAGCTGTTTTCCCAGGACAGATGGGGCACTTGGGCAATTTTCTGTTTAGAAATGGAAACTGTTAAAATGCAGAAGGTATGAATAGTGAATAGACTAAAATATATTTCATTCAGGGTTAACCTTGATAGCATAATAATTTTAACAAGAGCTACCCTGAAACATCTATCAGCATTTAATTAATAACCTTATATTATAGTTCACATGTTGATTATTATATGTTGGTAGAGTCCCCAAACTTTGATTAATAGAATGACCAAGAAGAACCATGAACAGAATCAATTATAGCTTCCTAGCATGAAACCAGGAAGCCTGGACACTTAATAAACATTGCTGGCTGGAGATGGGATGAAACTGTGACTGCTTAACATGACTATTTATTAAATGAGGATGTGGAAAAGTGAAAAATGAGGTTTATAATCGGTGTTCATCCATTATTCTTCTGCTCGGTCTAAATTGAAAACTTCTGAATAATGTCTTTGGTAATCAAATGCTGAATGCAGGCTTGATTATTCAAACAATTTAGGGCTTTGTCAATTCTCTTCACGAACACTCTAATGTGAACTTAAAATTCCTTTCAACTCACAAAGAGTATACATTAAGTATAAATAGCACATGTTTAGAACAGTAAAAAGAAAAATATGATGACACTATCTGTTGTTGCATTAATTAGTCATTGACATTTAAAATTTCATCCATGGACCTATGGCTCTGTTACCTATCAAAGTGTAACATCATAGGAGAATAGGATATTACTATATTGAATCATAAGATGAACTGAGAAAAACTACTATGAAAAGATTGACCTAACATATAGTGGCAGGTTGATAGAATGCAATGACTACTAGATTAAGAAGGTTCTGGTATTACATAGAGAAATAAACATGGCTTGAAATCAGAGGCTATGAGTATGAATGATTGATGAGCCTAAAATTTATTATCTTTGTTGACCTTGAGCAAGTGAGTCATTTCATTTTTCTTTTTTTTGTTGTTAATGGTATTTTTTTGGGGGGGGGCAAGGCAGTGAGGGTTAAGTGACTTGCCCAAGGTCACACAGCTGGTAGGTGTCAAGTGTTTGAGGATGTTTTGAACTTAGGTTTTCCTGAATCCAGGACTGGTGCTTTATCCACTGCACCACCTAGCTGCCCCCAAGTTAGTCATTTCTGGTTCTGAGTCTCAGCTTTCTAATCTGAAAAACAAAGACATTGGGCTAGATAAAGAGAAGGAATAGGAATAAGCATTTATATATATCCTGCTTTGTGCCAGGTACAATATAAATATTATTTTATTTGATCCTCACAAGAAGCCTGCAAGGTAGGCACTGCTATTATCCCCATTTTACAGGTAAAGAAACTGAAGTGAAATAATTTGTCCAGGATCACAAACCTAGTAAGCGTCTTCAGGTAAATTACTCCTATACCATATGCCTTCAATTTATGACCTTTTGTCAATGTAATAGAAATATCTGGTTTGGAAGTTCTTGGAGTTCCCTTGAAGAACAGTAATGTAATGATTAGAATGATGCCACCTGTTGGAGACTTACTGTAGAAAAGCTCTGCCATGAGGAGAAGGTCTCTGAGGGCAAGCCATGTGGTCAAGGTCCTGAGCATCAGGAAGTAACGTTTGCTTGTGGGTACTGTCTATCAAGGCTACCAGCCAATCAACTTGAGGAGCCTCCCATTTCTGGGAGGAGGACATAAAGTAGGAAGCAGAAGCTGGCAGAGGGGTTCTGTCTCTTTTTGGTTCCTGACTTGGCCATGGTGGGTCAGATGATAGGGTCTCTTAGAAATAGTTAGATTTTTACCTTTCTCTCTGATCCTAATGCCCTTTAATAAATACTTAAACATTTAAATACTCTGGCTAAAACTTATAATTTATTGGCGACCACTCATTAGATTTTAGATAGTATACCTAGAATTTTAGTCCCTTATAGTAACCCTATGGAGCTTTTGTGAATTAAGCATTTCATAAACTGTAAAGTAGTTCATAAATGTGAGTGATTCCTAATTTGTTATGGTTGTGGCTAAAAGCTAAGGTTATTGAGTTCTAAATTTTTAAATTTTTTGTTTTAATTTTTAAGGCAATTGGGGTTAAGTGACTTGCCCAGGGTCACACAACTAGTTAAGTCTGAAGTCAGATTTGAACTCAGGTCCTCCTGAATCCAGGGCTGGTGCTTCATCTAATGTGCCACCTAGCTGCCTGGTTATTGAGTTCTAATGGAAAGAACCCTCATTAGAATGAGGAAAGCTGGGCCAAGTCACAAACTACATGTATGACTATGAACAGGTCGATTTACCTTTATTGGCTTCACTTTGTTCATCTGTAAACTGATTGAATTGGATTAAATGGACTCAAAGGTGGTTCCACATTAAAGCATAACAAGCCACTATTCTTTTAGAGTCCAAAATTTTGTGAGATGAGAATACTGAAAATAGGAGCTAAATGGATTTTGGTTAAATTTTTCTTCTATGTTTTACTCATTGTAACCTCCCTCTACCACCATACAAAAAAAAAGGGGAGGGGCAATGGTTTTTATAATGAAAGAGTTGCTTACTGAATGGCATCCTAGTTACTTGAATTAAGAAAAGCCCCAGTGGAATTTAATTGAGGAAGACCTTGATCAATGTGATGAACTGGTTCTAAATACTTTTTGATTTAGCTATAGTATTATTTTCTCCTTGTTGAATATCTTGGAGTAAGAGTGTAACAGATGAGGGGAAATTTCAACATTTGGCTATATGAGTAAATCAGCAGCTTTCCCTTTTCTGTAGAATCCATGCTCTAAGAATAATGGGAAAGATTTTATCTGTAATGCTTTAAGTGGAATAGGCATTAGACTGGTTTTATTTACTCATTCATTCATTCGTTCTTTTGTTCATTTGTTTGTGTGTTTTAGTGGCCATGAAGGACAAAAGTAGGAGTAGTAGGAAGAAATTACAGAAGGACACATTTAGGGTGAGAATGAGTAAGAACTACCAAACAATTTGATCTGTTCAAAAGCGTAACACTTTGCCTTGGTAGGTCAGGAGTTCTCCATCACTGGAGATTTCTAAGCAGAGGACAAGTGACCTCTTATTAAGTATATTGTAAAAAGATTTCCTAGTATGAGTGGGGCAAAATAGCCTCTGAGTTCCCTACCAATGCCAATATCCTATGATTTAATGAATCTGTAGCTACATAAATGTAGAGAGAAAGTATGAGGTTTTCTTTGTATTTTTAAACATTTTTATTTTTACATCACTTAAATTTACAGAGAGTTCACTTTTATAATAAAGATTTTATAAGAAGAAAAAATGAGCAAGAGAAAAAAAATCAGCAAAAATAACAAGCACATCACAAAAAAAAAAAAATCTAAAAAGTACATGTAATGTTCCAGACTGAGGAATCCCTTATCCTACCTCACAACGTGTGTGTGTTTTTGAAAAATTTAATTAAAAATTTAATTTAATTTAATTAAGTTTTGTTACATTTAAGTTCCAAACTGTCTCTCTCTTTCTCTGCCTTCCTCACAATAGAGAGGGCCACTATTACACACACACACACCCCAAAAAAACAACAAGCAAACAAAAAAAAAAACAAAGAAAATACTATGCATACTGCTATTTATCAGTTCTTTCTCTGAAGGTGAATAGCGTCTTCCTTCATAGATTCTTTCTAGTTGATTTGAGAATTTGTAATATTCAGAATAGTTTAGTAATTCACAGTTATTTTTCCAATAATATTTCTGTTACTGCATACAGTGTTCTCTTGGTTCTTTACTCTTCTATCTATATTTTCCTAAAATTAACCTGCTCATCATTTCTTACAGCACAGCAGGATTCCATCACAAACATATATCACAACTTGTTTAGTCATTTCTCAAATGATGGGAACCTCCACAATTACTAGTTCTTTGCCACCACAAAAAGAGCTGTTACAAATATGTTAGAATGTATAGGTAGGTTCTTTATGTCTCAAAGGTTTTGTAATTGTTTTCCTCTATTCAGTAATGTTTTAGAGAATTTTTAAGATATGACTATATGTAGTTTTGATTTCTTCATCAAAAAACTGCCTGTTAATATCCTTTGACCAATTATCAATTGGAGAATAACTCATATTCTTATGGATTTAACAGTGTTCTCTATATATTTAAAATGACACCTTTATTTGAGAAACTGTATATAAAGTCTCCCCCCCCCATTTTTTGCTTTCCTTCTAATCTTGAATAAATTAATTTTATTTGCAGAAAAACATTTTAATATCATGTAATGTAAATTATCCATTTATATCTCACAATGCTCCATCTCTTGTTTATTCATAGGTTCTCTTATCTGTAAGTCTGGTAGGTAGTATGGTCCATGTTCTAATTGAATGATATCTCCCTTTATAGTTAGGTCATGTATCCATTTTGACCTTAACTTGAAAAATGGTGTACAGTATTGGTCTATAACCAATGTTTGCCAAATCACTTTATAGTTTTCCCAACAATTTTTACCAAATAGCAAATTCTTATCCCGCAAGCTTACATATTTACATTTGTCAAACATAAGGTTGCTATGATCATTTACTACTGTGTATTGTATATCTACTCAATTCCACTGAACCATCTGTCTATTTCTTAGCCAGTACCAGATAGTTTTGATAATTATTGTCTTATAAATTCAGTTTAAGACCTGGTAATTCTAAACCTCCTTCCTTTACATTTTTCCCACTAATTTCTTTGATATCCTTGACCTTTTGTTATTCCAAATGAATTCTGTTATCTTTTTAAAGCTCAGTAAAATATTTTTATTAATTTTTCCTGAGATGACATTGAATAGATTCATTTGTCATTTTTATTATAGTGGCTCTGCTCACCCAATGACAATGTTTCTCCAACTATTTAAATCTGACTTTATTTGTTTAAAAATATCTTATAATTATGTTCACATAGTTACTGGGTTTCTTTTAACAGGGGCACTCCATGGTATTTTATGCTTTCTACAGTTATTTTAACCAAGATATCTCTTAATATAGCAGCTAAGTGGCATAGTGGATAGGACACTGGGCCTAGAGCCAGGAAGACCTGGCCCCAGACACTTACTAGTGCAAGTCACTTAACCCTGTTTGCCTCAGTTTCCTCATGTGTAAAATGAGCTAGAAAAGGAAATGGCAAACCACTCCAGTATCTATGCCAAGAAAACCCCAAAATGGAGTCATGAAGAGATGGACACAACTGAAAATGACTGAACAGCAACAATATTATCTCTTACTCTTCTTTCAGGGTTTTTCTTGTGATATAGAAATTCTGATGATTTATATAGGTATATTTCATAACCTGTTACTTTTCTAAAATTAAATTTTCAACTAATTTTTTAGATGAATCTGTAGGATTTTCCAAATATATTATTATATTGTGTGCAAAAAGAGAGCCTTATTTTCTCATTGCCCATTCTGATTCCCTCAATTTCTTTTTTTCTTTTCTTATTGCTAAGGCTAGCATTTCTAATACAATATCAAATAATATTGGTGATAACTGGCTTCTTTGTTTCATTCCTAATCTTATTGAGAAAGTTTTGAACTTATCCCCATTACAAATAATGCTTGCTAATGTCTTATCATTTTAAGAAGAAAAAATACTTTCAAGTGTTTTTAGTAAAAATGAGTATTGCATTTTGTTAAAAAAAATTTTCTGCCTCTTTTGATATAATTATAGGATTTTTGTTACTTTTGTTGTTCATATAATCAGTTATGTTACTTTTTTCTTTGTTAAGCCATCTCTGCATTCCTACTGCAAATCCCACTTGGTCATGATGTATAATCTTTTTTTAAAAAATTAAATGTATTTTATTATTTTCCATTTACATGTAGAGATAGTTTTCAACATTTGATTTTATTTATTTATTTTTTTTTTGGTGAGGCAATTGGGGTTAAGTGACTTGCCCAGGGTCACACAGCTAGTAAGTGTTAAGTGTCTGAGGTCAAATTCGAACTCAGGTCCTCCTGAATCCAGGGCCTGTGCTCTATCCACTGTGCCACCTAGCTCCCCAACATTTGTTTTTATAAGATTTCCAATTACAAATTTTTCTCCCTCCCTCCCCTCCCTCCCTCCTCCCCTAGACAGCAGCTATCTCTCTCTCTCTCTCTCTCTCTCTCTCTCTCTGTATATATATATATATATATATATATATATATATATATATATATATATATATATATATATATGTATAGTTGTGTTATAAGAGAAGAATCAGAGCAAAAAGGAAAAAACTCAAAAAAGAAAATTAACAGTACCAAAACCAAAAGAAATAGTATGGTTCAATCAGCATCCATATTCCACAGTTGTTTTTTCTGGATTTGGAGAACCTTTTCCATCTTGAGTCCTTTGGAACTTTCTTATATCATTGTATTGGTGAGAAGAAACTAGTCTGTGGCAGTTGATCAGCACATAATGTTGATGATACTGTGTACAATGTTCTGATTCTGCTCATCTCACTCACATTATGTATAATCTTTGTGATATGTTGTTGTAGTCTCCTAAGAATTTTTGGATTGTGAGAAAATAATAGGATTTGGCAGATACTCAAAGGCACACCTGGAGATTAATCTAAACTGATTGAATTAAGGGAGAGTGATTGACTGCTGATTAGCCTACTTCAAGTTAATTAGACTGTAACCACACCTGTCTAGACTTTAAGAAAGTATTGTTCTCAGAAGCTAAGGGCTAAGGACTTTGAACTCAACTAGGGACCACCTTCAAGTCCAGTGAACCAATGGATTTGGATGACGCTAACCAATCAACTTGAAGCAGTGTGTAAGGACTGCCTCTGCTCCAGACCTATAAAAATCTTCCACACTCAGTTTGAGAGAGTCCATGGTTGAAGCAGGCTAGTGGGGACTTGAGGAAGAACCTGACCAGGCTGGAACTCTAGGCTAGATAGGCCTTTTCTTAACTTTCTGTATTCCATGTGAATACCTGGTATACTTTAATAAATGTTTAATGCCCAAAGACTGGTGCTAAAGCTTCTAATTTAAGGCAACCACACATTAGATTTTTTAGACAACACATTTAGATTTTAAACATCACAGTATCCATATTTGTTAGTGAAATTGATCGATAATTTTCTCTGTTTTTGCTCTTCTAGATTTAGGTATCATCACCACATTTATTTAATAAAGGGTGTTTAGTGGGAGTTTTTAAAAATAATTTTTAGGTTTTCCAATTTGGTCTTTAATTGTGATTTTTAATTTGTTCTTTTTCTAGTTTTTTTTTTAACTGTATACCCAATTCATCGGGCTACTGATTCCCTATTTTAATGATGTACACATTTAGAAATATAAATTTTCCTTTGATTACTGCTTTCGTTTTATCCCATACATTTTGATATGCTTCCCCATTATTATTATTATTCTCTTTACTAAAATTATTTATTTTTTCAATGACCTGTTTTCTAACCCACTAATTCTTTGATATTAGGTTATTTTGTCTCCAATTATTTTTTAATCTGTTTTTCCATGGTTCCTTATTAAATATAATTTTATTACATTATTATTTGAAAAGGATGCATTTAATATTTTTGTTTTTCTACAAAAAGTATGAGATGTCCTATCAGTATCCTGAAGATTTGGATAGCCTCCAGGTTATCTTTTCAAAGATTTAAATTTGGTATGATCACCCCAATTCCTAAAAATCTTACCTCTTCACCAAAGAGATTTCATGTTAGTTATTATAACATGACATTATACGTCCTGTGTTTTTTCTATGGTACACAAGAGTGGTAGAAAAGGGAAATCTTAGAATACGTCCAAAATATCAGGAAAACAAAAGCAAATATGTTTAGAATCAAATGAGAAAACTTATGCTAAGTGCTTTGTAAACTTTAAAGCATTGTATAAATGTTAGTTATTAGCTCAAGTAATGATACTTCTTTTAAGGACCTAGAAATGAGGGGACAATAAGTACTTTCTTGTGGAACAGGGATCTGTATCATTAAAATGCGGAGGTAATATATTCCTACCCTCTGCAATCTGTGCTGATTAGCTCAATTGGTGCTAATGAGGCCAAGGTCACAGCTTCAATCCATGTATGGATAAAGTAGCTTGCAGAAATAAAATGCTCGGTTTCACGAACACCTGTTAAATGTCTAAGCCTGGCAAGCTATCTGGCAAATGCATGGTGTTGGTTTTAAAAGGTACCAGGTGAAAGAATGCGGACTAATCAGCAGAAGCCACCCACACTACTAGTAAAAACAACTAAAAGTGCAACTTACTGATGGTGGGCCAATAGTCTCACCATCATGTAGGAACAGACTTCAGAGATTAGATTATCTCTTTTAAAGCTCTCATTTTAAAAATGTGGAAACTAATAGCTTTTGGGTCACATAATATGTTCCTGTTGTTAACTGTGATCCAGAAGGGACCTTATAGACAGGAGTGTATTGGAACAACCTAAAACATCTTGAGTGAGCTCATCATTAAATTTTCAATGTAAGCCTGTAAACCTTGGAAATCAGTAAATATTACAAATCTGGGTTTCATTTATTGTTGTGTCCATCAGTTAGATTTAAGAAGGTAATGGATAAAATGTTAGTAATACAGAATACATTTTAAAAGTTGTATTTTTTTTGGATAGCCAGTTTTTGATCATTTATCAGCATACTTCTGCAGAGATCATCTTTTCCAACATTCTTATTTTATAGATAAGGAAGTAGAAGCTGAAGAGGTTAAGAGAGAGCTTAAAATAATAGCGGTAGAATAGCATTTAAACTCTAGCACCACTATTTTTACCACAACAAATGATTCTTTCTCATCTTAATCTGTATCATTCCACTTACGAATAATAAACGTTTTTTTTTCCTCTAATGCCTGGCAGTAGATATTCAGGGAGGAATGAAGAACTATCAGCAAAGAAAATCAGTAAGAGATGGTCAAATATGTGAAGGAAACTGGATTGAGGAGCATGAGAAGACTGTACTACATGAATCAGGTTTAATAGAGTGCTACTTTCACTTGGTTTCATAAATATTTCAATTCAACAAATGTATAAGGAAGTATATTAAGTACTATATTTTTAAATAGATGACAGACTCTATTCTAAAGAAACTTTCATTTAATTGGTGAAAGAAAGACATGTCCTCAACTAGGATAGAAGAGGGTTTGTAGTAAGGGCAAAGGGAAAGTAGAGGAAAAGTGCTATGTGGAATTTGAGAAAGAAGAGAAAGTTTTCCATTTGTGTTAGGAGGAGTCAAGGAAAGCAAAGTTGGGCCTTGAGAAAAAGACGTTAAGTTTCAGAGATGATACTCAGCCTATTTTAGAACTAAAAGACAATGTGAATTAAAGTTTGAAGTTGCTAAGAGGCAGGAAAACAATTAATCAATTAATCAATAAACATTTAAGTGGTTACTGTATGCCAGGTACTATGTTAAACACTGTACTAAGCGCTCCACAAGAATGGTGGATAGCGCAGTAAATTAGGGCTGGAATGTAGACTTTATGAAGGAGACTAATAAAATTATTCTGGAAGGCCAGATTAGAATAAGTCTGTGGTTGGAACTGGATGGTATAGCCTTGAATGTCAGGAAAGGGAATTAATACTTTGTTAGACACCTGAACATTTTTGAGGAGTGATATGTGTATAACAGAGGATAAAAATCTTTTAGCAGTATGAAGGTGGATGTTGTAGGAAATGTTAGATGAGATATGAGAGGAAAGAATGTCAAATAGGAGACAATTAAAAGAGACTAGTTAAAAAGTAATAAGAAGCCAAACTATGGTATTTCCCTTGGAATGCAAAGATGGGGTAGAAAGTTGTGTTGGTTGTAAAAAACAAACAAACAAGAAACCTAACCCAATTTGGCATCTGACTGAATGAAAAAGGAATTAATAACTATTTTGAATTTAAAGGACCTAGGTGACTTGGAGGATGATGATATCAATTAAAGTAGAAGGGTTAGGAAGGAAGCTGTGTTGGATGGGTGTGGTGGTATTGGTAAGGAATTCAAATATGTCTCATTGATACAAAGAAAATAGCAGACATAGGAAATGGGATCTGTCTAATAATAAGGAAAACCTTTGGCTCCAGCATCACTTCTACATATTCTAAAGAAATTGCTGTGGGTTTGTACAATATGATGAGATTAGCAGAAGGCAGGTGGGAGAGGAACTGAATGATAAGTACAAAAAGAGTAGCTGAAAATGGAACTTGTGAGGACATAGCTGAAGACAAGGAAACAAGTATAATGAAGAGGTAAAATGACTGCAGAAGAAAAGCAAAAGATAACATTTAGAAAGAGATAAGCTGAAGGTCCAAGGCCAGGTAAAGAGATCACAGGAATATTGAGGACTGGTTGGCCCAAGCAGATGACAGGAAGTTGAAAGGGGGCATTAGACAGAATACTCATGCCCTAATTGGGCATTCTATAATCTGCTAATGGTCACTTCCTGAATGTGGGAAATCAATCGTCTATTAAGGTACTACTATATACAAGACACTGTAGTTACTATATACAAGGCACTGGAGTTACAAAGAAAGACAAAAGACGGTCCTTGACCAGAAGGAGCTCACAATCAATTGTGGGAAACAACATATAAACAATTACATACAAACAGGGCAAATACAGGATAAATTAGAGATTATCATCAAATAGAAGGCACTAGGCTTAAGGAGGATTAGGAAAGGTTTTCTGTAGAATGTGGGATTTTAGTTGGGGCTTGAAGAAAGTCAGGGAAGTCAGGAGGCAGAAATGTGGAGGGATTGAATTCTAGGCAGAGGGGATAGACAGTGAAAATACCTAGAGATAGTGTTTGTTCAAGGAACAGTAAGGAAACCAGTGTCATTGAATCACAGAATATATGGACAGAGAAGTAACATGTAAAAGGACTGGAAAGGTTGGAGGGGTCCATGCAGTGAAAGATTCTGAATGCCATAAGAGAAGATTTTATATTTGATCAGAGAATTGATTAGGGACCCATCATTCCATTGATTAACAGTTCTTTCAAACACACTGATACTTCTTCAAACCTACTTGGCTGCCCCTTCCCTTCCTTCTTACCAGAGAACCTTGCCTCACATTTAATGAAAAAAAATTGAAACCATTTGTTGAGAACTTCCTCATTTACCTTCCTCCTTGTCTCACATCACTTAGATACTTCTGCCATTAACTTCTTCTTCACCCCTGTCTCCAGTGAAGAGGTGGTCCTTCTCCTTGCCCAGCTAATGCTTCTACATGCACAAGTGATCCCATTACATGCAGCTTTCTCCAATTATGTTTCCTATAATTCCCACTCTTTCATTTATCTTAAATTATTCCATGTCATTTGACTGCTTCCTTATGGAATACAAATTTATCCATTACTACCACTACCACACAGTCCTCAAAAAACTGTCTCTTGATTCAGCCTCTGCTGCTAACTATTGTCACTTATATTTCCTGTCTTTTGTGGCTAAAAATTTGAAGCCTTCTACAATAGTTGTCTCAATTTTCTTTTCACTCACTCTCTTCTTAACCCCTTAACCTCATTATTTAACTACAATTGCTTTCTCCTAAGTTATTAATGATATCTTAATTGCCAAATCTAATGGTCCTTTCTCAAATCTCATCTTTCTGTACCTCTTTGTAACCTTTGACATTGTATATTATTACCCTCTTCCCTTTGATACCAACTTCTCTCTAGGTTTTTATGATACTAATCTTTCCCAGTTCTGCTCTTATCTTCTTAGTCTCCTTTGCTGGATATCCAAGGGATGTCCCCTAACCATAGGTATCCCTTAGGGCTCTGTCCTGCGCCATCGTTTCTTCTCCTTCTAGACTATTTCATTTAATGGTTTCATCAGCTACTCTGGATACAATTGTCTTCCATATGTTGACTCCCAAATCTACTAATCTAGCCCTAAAAATTTCTGCTGACCTCCAGTCCTGAATCCCTAAATATTACACAACTTGAAGTAGATGGCCTTTAAATGTTTTAAACTTGATATTTCCAAAACTTCACTCATTATCTTTCCCCAAAGACCTCCTTCTACTTTCAAAGTTCCCTGTTTACTATCCAGGGGACTATCATCTCCCCAGGTACTTAGGCTCACTAGCTATATGTCATTCATAATTCTTTACTTTCACATACTCCTCCCATCATAGCCAATGTTGCCCATTAAAGCATGAAGATTTTACCTCTATATCATCACCACATAGTCCCCTTTCTCTCCTCTGAAACTGTAGCTAGCCTGGTGTAGGCTCACATTACCTTGCAATATTTTAATTGCTATAGCCTATTCAACCTGCCACAAATCTCTAACAACTTCAGTCAATTCTCCACTCTGTTTTCTAAATATTTTTCTTAATACACAAATCGACTATGTAGCTTCCTACACCCCCAAGATCAAACATAAATCTTCTGTTGGCCATTCAAAATCCTTTATAACCTGTCTTCCTCTGTCCATACATTAGGAAGATGAGTTCTTAGGGAGTAAGACCTCATAATGCTTCCTAAATTCACAAAAAATACCCAAGACCCATTACAATTGATCCTTACTAAATTTTGGAGGCTTCCACTCTAGTTACTCTCTTGGTAGGGATTAGTCTCAACCTCAACAGTATGTTTTGAACTTTGAAATGTTAGCTCTCTAGTTGTAACCAGCCCAAATAAACAAACTGAATGAATCAGACAAGTCAGATCCCTTCCCATACTTGCTTCAAACCACAAACATATTTCAGAGAAAAAGTATTTCAGACTCCCACGATTTCCACATCAATTTTTACTTTGTCTACTCCCAATGTTTTCAAACTTCAACAATCCCTGTTTCTGGCAGGAAGGACAAATATTAGATATTGGAAAACTGGCTCAGGTCCTGGTGGCATTTCAGTTCAGATAGCACTCAAATGTTAATGGGAATCACATTAGAGAAGTTGTTTTCAGTATATTTCCAGCATAATCTTGCAGGTCCAAATGGGTTATATATTTGAGATAAACTGGAGATCAGTATGCACACTTCTAAAAACTTTTCTGAACTGGACAAAGCTAGAAGTCTAATAACTCATAATGGGGAATGTTTTGAATTTACACTTTAAAACACTATTGTGCTTAGTAAAGCATGAAATATAATATAATTTTATAGCACTGTTCATACAAGAATGGATCATATCTGATTATGATGGTATTACAAATGCAGTTCAGCTCATTAAGTTACAGCCTAGTGTATCCTGGGGGTTATGGGAAAAGTTTCATAAGAATGGGACCAGGTGTATAAGAAAACACTTCATTCTGCCTAAAGTCAAAAATTGAAAGCAAATTATTTATTTCCATTTCCACTGAACTCAAGTACTGAAGCTCTTTGGGGGTAATTTTTTTTTCTTTTAAGTAAGCAAGGTCTATGAGCCAAACATTGCAAGCACACAGGAAATAAATGCATCAATATGTTCCATTACTGCCTCTTCTACATATGTCTAGACTGGCAGAAGCAAGATTCAATAAAATCATGGGTATGTGAACTTTTTGGTGCTATGAACATGATTGTTATTTATTATAACTCCTTTCCTAATTTGACCAGTGTTATGGAGCCATCCTAAAAAAACACACACACAAAAAGAATGCCATTTTTTGAATGTTATCCCAGCTATTCACTACCTGTTGAAACTTCAAAAAAAAATCTCTTAGCTATAGTTCCCTCATTTGTAAAATTTTATTCAAATATTTGATTTATCTCACTCATGGTGTTAATATGAGGATCAAATCTGATAATGCATATAAAGTGTTTTGTAACTTTAAAAATCTATCCAAGTGAAAGTTTATTATTATTATTGATAAAAACCTATTTAATCAAGTAATTCACACAGAATGAAACAAAACAAAAACAGGAAATAGATACAAGAATAGATACCGGCCTAGAATAGTATCATTTCCT
This sequence comes from Dromiciops gliroides, assembly GCF_019393635.1. Classification (NCBI taxonomy): domain Eukaryota; kingdom Metazoa; phylum Chordata; class Mammalia; order Microbiotheria; family Microbiotheriidae; genus Dromiciops; species Dromiciops gliroides. Next base: position 221,044,239 of record NC_057862.1, on the reverse strand, counting down.
AAAGAAGTTTCATAGACAATCTATCAGAAGTGTTTATAGTTTCATTGATTTAAAAAATTAAGGAGTTATAAAAGTTATCTAGTTCAACCCTTTATTTTAAATCAGAAACTGAAATTCAGAGAAGTTAACTGATTTATCTAATATCACAGAATAGCCTAGTCAGGATTAATCAATGTAACTCAACTGTCCCAATGAGGAAACAAAAAATCATTTAGAAACTGCTTTACTAAAAACAAACAAACAAACATTGTGTGTTACCATAGAAAGACTCCTGGATTTTGAATCACAAAAAAAATTGTGCTAAAATTCTGACTCTGTTACTTAATATCTATGTTGTTATTGAGGGCAGCAAGGGTAGATAGAGGGACAGGTCTAGAGTCAGGGAGACATCTCCCTGAATTCAAATCTGGCCTCAGACATTTCCTATCTGTGCAACCCTGGGAAAATCACTTAACCCCGTTTGCTTGCTTCCTCATCTGTAAAAATGAACTGGAGAAGGAAATGGCAAAGCACTCCAGTATTTTTGTCATGAAAATCCCAAATTGGGTCATGAAGAGTCAGGTAAAATTGAAATGACCAAATAGCAAAAAAAATAATTGGTATAGAACTAGATGCCTCTTATAGCTTTAAATCTATGTATCCTATGAGTCCTGTGTATTGGAGAGGTACAGGACACAAGAATATCATCAGTTAAGAATATGAACACATTTTAAAATTTTTTCAGAGAAAAAGGTGAATGGAAGACTATGTTTTGTGTAATTTTATCATAGACCAGGCCAAAAATAGGCCAGTCTTAGCAGGGTCAAGTTTAAAAATTCAATAAATATGTGTGAATTATAAATCCAATTAAAAAATCCATTTGCTCTATTTTAGACCAATAGATAAGTGACCAAAGGATATGAACAAACAGTTCTCAAAAAATAAGTTTAATAACCATAGGAAAGATACCTCCAAATTATTAATAATAAAATAAATGAAAATCAGAACAACCCCCAAGGTTTCACCTCATACTGTGTAAATTTCCAATGATGAAAAGATGGAAATAGTTAATACCAAAGGGATTGTGTAAAGTAAGACAACTAATGTATTGTTGGTGGAAGTGTGAATCAGTACAACCACTTTGGAAGCAACTTAGAATTATGTAAATAAAGTGATTATATGTTCAGCTCTTTTGAACCAGTGATTCTATAACTAGGCTAATACCCAAAGGAGGCAAATAATGTAACAAACAAGTAGAGTTTTATAAGAAGACTAATTTTTAATTAAAATATTTATAGCAGCACTTTTTGCATTAGTAAAGAATTGGAAATAAAATAGAGGATTTCTATTGATTAGGGAATGGCTAAATAATTTGTAGTACATAAATATAATGGAATATCACTATGTTGTCAAAAATGATGAAAATGAATTATATAGAGACACTTTTAAAGACCTGCATTATCTAAAGCACAGTAAAGTAAGCAGAGCCAAGAAAATAATATATACAATGATTACAACAATGTAAACAGAAAGAAAAATCAAAAGCCAATGTTTCAAAATTAAAAGAAACATGGCTAAAACCTTAAAAAATGGAGATATGAGAAGACATACCCACCCAATTGCACTGTTTGAACTTCTCCATCATTCCTGTATTGGCACTTCTTCCCCAATACACACACATACACACACACACACACACACACTTTTTTAAAAAAAATCCATATTTGTATCCATAGAGATTATCACAATGCTTAATAGATAGTAGGCACTTAATAAATGTTTATTTATTGACTAAGTGACTCCATCAATTTACAGAGAGGAAAGGTGCACAAATATTGTACATTGCATATATTTTCATACTTTTTCCATTTATTGAACAGCTTTGTTGATTTTTTTTCTCTTTTTTTCTTCATTTTTTAAAAAATAAAATACTATTCATCATATTGAATGGATTTCTAGGATAGTGAGCAGAAGGGATATAAGGAGAGATTATGGTGATTTTTCAAAAAACAAAAACAATAAAATATTCAAAAACAATGTACTATTTAATCTTTTTTTAAAAGACACACTTTTGAAAATGTACCTCAAAAGTATGTGCTGGAAAATAGAAACTCTCTCCTTCACAATCACCAGTGCAGGAGAACCTGGAGAGTCACCTGGAGACAGCAAGAGCTCAATAGACACTACTGCAACCGATTAATGTGATGTTTCACAAGTCAGAGGAAGGTCAGAAGTAGTCTTCTAATCACTTTGCCTTCTAGACTGTGCCTGTTATAAGGACAGGAAGCAAAGGGGGAATAGTTTAAGAGACTCTAGACACAGCTACAATATCTGAGAGAATGTGAATATGCTCATGCCTTCTTTATTGACTGCCAAAGTTCTACACAGCTTCCTAAGAAAAGAAGAAGTAATGGAGGGGGAAAGAGTTTATAGAATATTTGGAGAGAGAAACAATTAAACTAAATCACATGAACATTTAGAGATCAAATTAAAAAGAAGTAATGGTTTAAAAAGAGAAAAATTGAAAAGCTCTATAAAAATTTCTTTGACACTTTTTCTCCACTACTGGCATTGAAACCACCTCATATGGTTCTTAATAGCTCATAATTTATATGTTGACATAAAAATTAGAAATTGCATTAAAGTAAACATGGGAAGTGTTACTGTAACAGAACCAGAATACATAGAGCAGATTTCCATGGAAGCACACAATTTTGAAAACAATTGAGTAAAATTAATATTAAATACAACACTGCACTGGCTTTATTTTTTGACATTGATATATTTTTTATAAAATTTAGTAGGACAAAATATTACTTTAAGGGATTGCCTCCAATAATATATCTTCCATGTATATATTGAAACTATCCAATAACCCTTGAGAGTTATAAAATGGATATAACTTGATTTAATAACCCTCTGGATAGTAGCATTAACAAAAAGAAGCATAAAAAATGTGACCTATGATCAACAAACATTTTTTGTTACAGAGCTCAAGGATTAGAGATTGCCCCTATAGATGGTAGGATCCTCCAGATCTTCCTATTTATAACTGCATGAAGCATAGATTTCAGAACCTCCTAAGTATGATTCACAATCACACACACACGTACATACACACACACACAAACAAAAATTAGTGGTAAAATAAGTGAATGGGTAATGCCTATTGTCTAAATTGTGATATGAAATTAGATGGCCAGTACAGAGAATATAAATAAAAGTATGTATAACTTTGGAATATAATGAGTTGGTCCCAGAATTAAATAAGAGGAAGAAACTGTGTTTGGTTGTCTTTTCTAAATTATATTTGGGTCATTAAATGACTCCAAGTTTTCCTCATAATCAAAAGTTTTGTTTGTTGGGTTTTTTTTCATGTATTTTGTAAACATAAATGGAGTATTTCTGTGCACAAAGAAAAGTAAAAAGTGGGTTTATATTAAGAAACTGAGAATATCTGCCACATCCAAGCTTTTATAAATATTTCAAATGTAATATAATACAGTAGTTCTAACACTGTCCTGCTTGTTAGTGTCCCCTTCTGAAATTCCTTCTATTTTCTCTTTATTTTCAAAATGATTCATCGATACCGTTTTCAAGTTTTTTTAGTATCACTGTCTCCTTTTCTGCCTCATAATCTCCCTTCAATTTTTTTTCTAGCAAATAAATATCATTAATGCTCCCCAACACAAATTTATATGTGTATACATATAGCTGTATCGATATGTGTGTGGTTTGTGTGTGTGTGTGTGTGTGTGTGTGTGTGTGTGAGTGTTGGTAGCACACAAAATGTGTGTCTCACTCTGCTCTTCTGGTCCATTACCTCTCTGCCAAAAGGTTCTTTGTATGATTCATCAAATCTGGATTAGCTATGGGTCATTGTGTTGAATATAGTTCTTGATTATTTCACAGTTGTTTTACCTTACCCTGTTGTAGACATTGTCTAAATAGTTCTTCTGTCTCTGTTCACTTAACTCTACATTAGTTCATATAAGGTTGAGATTTCTTTGAATACATTTGAATACATTTAAACAATTCCTCAGAATTCAGTAAAATTCTTTTGTATTCCTGCAAAGTAATTTGTTTATCCACTCCACCATCTGATGAGAACACACCTTTTTTATCTCTTTGATGTCACCAAAAAACAACAACAATAACAACAACAACAACAACAAAAACCAACAAGAATTTACTATAAGTATTTTTATTCATTTAGATATTTTCCCTTTTTATATTATTTCTTTGGAGCATAAGCCTAGTAGTGGTATGGCTAGATCAAAGCATATGCACTGTTTAGTGACATTTGGAGTCTAGTTCCACATTACTATCCAAGATAGTTACAGTGCATTGTTATGATTTTGTTCTAAAAATCTTTCCAACAATTGTAATTGAGATCAGCTAGGTGGCACAGTGCATAAAGCACCACCCTTGATTCAGGAGGTCCTGAGTTCAAATTCAGCCTCAGACACTTCATACTATCTGTGTGACCCTGGACAAGTCACTTAACCTGCATTGCCCTGCCCAAATAAACAAACAAAAAAAAAAGAAAGAAAGAAAAACCAACAATTGTAATTTTCTTTTATATCATCTTGGTCATCATGATCTATCGGATAGTTAGAGAAGAACTTCTAAATTATTTAAATTTTAATTTTTCTTATTAGCAATTTACAATTTGATATAAATTTGTTTATAGTATGTCTTTCTTTGGAATTAGCCTGATCACCTCATTTGACTATTTCTCTATTGGGGAACGAATCTTGTTCTTATATATTTATATCAATTCCCTACATATGTTGGGTAACAAAACATAAAGAGATACATTTACTGCAATTTTTCATATTTATTGATTTTGTTTGTACAAATAATTTTATGTAATTGATAATTGTGATTTTATCTCCCATGATCCCCTTATCTTTTATTGCATTAAGACTTTTTCTCTATTCCTCTACTGAGCGCTATAATTCATTTACAAATCTGACATTTTATTTCCAAGTCATCTATTTTGAGAATTTTCTAATTTTTTGAATAAAATGTTGATCTGAGTCTTCTGACAAATGCCATCTAACATTAGTATTAGTTTCTATTGAATAACTTATCCTTCACATGGTAGTTGGCCTCCTGAGTGTACTGAGCATTATTCTATTACGTACATTTAATTCTGGGTTTTGTGTATCAAATCTGTTCCATTAATCAATATTTTACAATTTTTAAAGAAGTGCCAAAACATTTCATAATCACTGCTTTGCAACATAGTTTGAGATTTGATACTATTATGCCCATTCCTTTCTTCTTTTTTCTACATTATTTTTCTTGAGATTCTTATCCTTTATACTCCTTCAAATGTTTTAGTTCAATAAAGTAACCACTGAGTCATCTGACTGACATTGTACTTCAGTTGCAATGAACTCAGATAATATTGTCATGAGCTAAGCACGAACACTGAGTAGATCTCCAAGTTGTTATGATTGTCTTTATATCTACAAGGATTATTTTATAATTATAGTCATGTAATTCCTATATTTATATTAGTAGCTTTTCTCCAAGAAATTTTATACATTCTGTAGTAGCTTTGAACAAAATGTTTTTACTCTCTCTCTTCCTGCTATTTTTTGTGTCAATAAACAATAAAAGGCTTATGACTTTGTGAGCTTGTTTTTTATATTTTGCTATTTAAGTTAATCACTGTTTCAGTGAATTTTAAGTTATTGAATACTTGAACTATGTAAGCAATCGTATCACCTGCAAAATGAAATAATATTTTTCTTCTTTTCCTGGGCTTATACCCTTATTTTCTTTCTTGTCTTATTGCTATAGCTAGTATTTCTAGAACTATATCAAATAATAGAAATGCCAATGAATAACTTTATTTCATCCATGATCTTATTGAAGAAGTGTCTAGCATTTATCTTATAAATAATACAAGTTCTTGGTTTTAGATACTCTTTACTATATTAAATAATTTTCAACTTACTCCTTTGCTTTCTTGTGCTTTTCCACAAAAGTTGTATTTTTCATAGGTTTTCTCTGCATTTGTTGACATAATTCTGTGCATTTTGTTGTTTTGTTTTTAATATGGTCTAAGATAGGGCATCTAGGTGGCACAGTGGATAGAGCACCGGCCCTGGAGTCAGGAGGACCTGAGTTCAAATCCAGCCTCAGACACTTAACACTTACTAGCTGTGTGACCCTAGGCAAGTCACTCAACCCAATTGCCTCGCCAGAAAAAAAAAAAAGACCTAAGATGTTCGCGATTTTCTTAATATTGATCCAGCCAAGGGTCTTTGGTATAATAATATTTTAATATATTATCAGACACTGAAAATATTTAACTTAATTTCTTGCATTTATATTGATGTTGGTCAATTGTATTATTTATCTTTTTTTTAATTCTTCCAGGTTTGGGTATTAAGATAACATATATCTCAGAGGAAGAAAGTTTGGTAGGATCTCTTCTTTACTTATTTTTGAAACATTTTATTTAATATTAAATTTAACTAACTGTGAAATATTTCAAAGGATTCTGTGTGTGTGTGTGTGTGTGTGTGTGTGTGTGTGTGTGACTTCATAGTTGCCCTTATTAAGATGACTGCTGGTTGTGGGGCAGCTAGGTGGCTCAGTGGATAGAGCACCGGCCCTGGATTCAGGAGTACCTTAGTTCAAATCCGGCCTCAGACACTTAACACTTACTAGCTGTGTGACTCTGGGCAAGTCACTTAACCTCAATTGCCTTACTAAAAAAAAAAAAATGACTGCTGAAACTAGACATATATTGCACATAATTGCTGACCACCATCCTCCCCTCCCTCCTCCAAGAAGAGGACTATACAAGGGTGGAAGAAGGTATGGGGAGAATAGGCACTTTAAGATGTCACTTTTTTGTGTGTGTGACTATGAGGGTTAAGTGACTTGCTCAGGGTCACATGGCTAGTAAATGTCAAATGTCTGAATCCGGATTTGAACTCAGGTCCTACTGAATCCAGGACTGATGCTATATCCACTGCACCACCTGGCTGCCCCAAGACTTCACTCTTACTGCCAGTTTGATATACCTGTTCAGATCATTGGATAGAGGAAACCTGGAATGACATGAAGAATAGTACAGAGAAAACAATTTACATCCTGCTTTGAGATTCACTAAGTGACCCTGGACTACTCAATTAAATTATCATCTTGAAAATGGATATGTTATTACCTATTGTTCTTACCAAAACTCTAGGCAAATAGATGGCACAGTAGTTAGAGTGTTGAGTTTGGAGTCTGGAATACCTGCATTCAAATTTAATCTGGGACACTTGGCTGTGTTAGCTGGGAGAGTCACTTAACAACAGTTTTCTCAACTGTACAATGGAGATGATATTAGCACCTACCTCCCAGTTTTTGTGAGGATCAAATGAAATATTTGTAAAACTTCTTAGCATGGTGCCTGCCATGTATTAGACACTATATAAATGCCTATTCCTTACCCCTTCCCAACCACATGTGGTAAATGAGATATCATAAGTGAATTACTTTGTTAACCTTAAAAGGCCATATAGCTTTTAGCTATTATTATCAGCGACTACATTATACTTTCAGGCCTGATTCCTGTTATCTTCTTTTGACCACTCTCCTCAACACTGACTATGTTACTTGGGTTTCCAGTACTTGGTTTCAAATTCTAACTCTCCTACATATTATTTGAATACATTTGACTGAGTTATTTAACACCCTTGGGCCTAATTTTCCTAATGTTTAAAATTAAGAGGCTAGACTAGTTGACTTCTAAAATTCATTCCTCACTTTAAATTCTATGATTATATTTCCAACTGCCTCTCTTGTAAGTATATGCTATTGGTCAAAAGGGAGGTGGGCCCCTGTGGGAGGGATTTAATGTTTGCATATGCACTTATATATTCATTGTAGGCCAGCCAGTGTGGGCTTGCCTAATTTTGTCAGTGCTATGGATTCATGGTATGAGTCACTCTAAAGTGAAGGTACTCAATTTAGTTCATCCTGGTTACATAACTCATAGCAGCAGCATAGTGGTTAGTCTGATGTTCTAATATTAAATTTCATTTGATTTTGCATGGCAATGGCTTTATAAATCACAGTCCTTTATGCATTTAAAAAAATGAATATAACGATATCTTTTCTAGACAGTCTAAAGCTAGGAAAGAAATATGGTTGATTATCTTTAGGTGAACTAATAGGTTCTATCTAATATTTATGGGGAAAAAAACTAAGCATTTATTATTTCAGTCAACCTTATCTAATGTTAACAAGCTTATGCCATATTTAGTCAATAGTAATGTTAAATTATAAAATAATCTGCTTTCAGGTGTTATAAATTGGACACAGAGAAGATTTTTAATTAACAGCTTGATCATTCATTTTTGAATATTATGTTTTTCTCTCCAGGAAACCAGACTGAGCTCAGTTCCAATAATTTTGCTGAAATGTTGGTATTTTCAATATTTATAATTTGGCTTTAATAATATTCCCATGACATTACAGGGGACTCAAAAACATGTAATAATGCAACATAAGTCTTTATAATTACTTGTGGGACTTTTTAGAAGCAGAACTAGGTCCAGAAATCAACAAGGATAAATCTTGGGAAAAATAGAAACCTGTTCAGTATTAATACTGATTAAGATTTTTAAACTGATCCTCCTTTCTTTTTTCCAACTCACCTCACCTCTCATCTCTAAAATGCCTGTAGTTTTTCCATGCAGAAGAAGAAAGAGGAAAAAACAACCTTGTTCTGAAGGTATCAAATTGGCATGTGACTTTGGGCAATTGGATATTGGGAATTTATTTTGTTTTTTTGTTTTCTTTTGTTTTTTTGCAGGGCAATCAGGGTTAAGTGACTTGCCCAGGGTCACACAGCTAGTAAGTGTCAAGTGTCTGAGGCCGGATTTGAACTCAAGTACTCCTGAATACAGGGCCTGTGCTTTATCCGCTGCTCCACCTAGCTGCCCCCTGGATATTGGGAATTTAAACAATAAACTGAATAAATACAATGCATATATCTTGAAATGACTGATTAGATCACAGAAGTTATCCAAGGGGAGATCTTTCTATGTGATTGTTTACAATTTTTATTGGAATTTGAGATATAGAATCCATGTTTGCCAATACTTCTACTTAGATCCAATACAATGAACATTTATCAAACTCTAATCAAACCAATATTTAGTCAGTGCCCACTATGTGCATTGATTGCATTGTGTGAGGTACTGAAAAGAAAAGACAGAATGGAAAAAAAATATGGTAATAGATGTATATAATGAAAGGTAGGAAGAGATGGGGAAAGGAGAAATTTGGGGAAATGCTCTAAGAATATTTTTTCCTGGTTATGCCATTTATCAAAAATGTGACCTTGATCACTTCACCCCTCTACTCTTTAGGTACTTTTTATGTTTCTCTTAGGTCTTGTATTTGGAGGTCAAATTTTTTATTCAATTAGCCTTTTAATAAAAAATGCTTGAAAATCCTCTATTTCATTAAATATCCATTTTCCTCCAGAAATATTATATTCAATTTTGCTGAGTAGGTGATTCTTCATTGTAAACCTAACTCCTTTATCTTCTGGCATATTATATTCCAAGCCCTAGAGTTCTTTAAAGTGGAAACTGCCAAATCCTGGGTAATTTTGACTGTAGCTCCATGGTATTTTAATTCTTTCTTTTTGGCTGCTTGAAAAACTTTTTCTTTGATCTATGAGCTTTGAAATTAGGCTATGATGTTCCTGGGAGTTTTCATTTGGGGATCTCTTTAAGGCTGTGATCAGTGGATTCTTTCCATTTCTATTTTGCCTTCTGGTTCTGCAATTTCAGGGCAGTTTTCTTTGATAATTTCTTGAAAGGTATTACCCAGGCTTTTTTTTTTTTTTTTTTTTTTTTTTTTGGTCATGGCTTTCAGCTTTCAGGTAGCCCAATAACTCTTCTATTATCTCTCCTGGATTTATTTGCTAGATCAGTTGTTTTTCAAATGAGAAATTTCGCATTTTCTTCAATTTTTTTTGCTTTGTTGATTTTGTTTTATTGTATCTTGGTGTCTCATAGAGTCATTAATTTTCATCTGTTCAATTCTAATTTTTAAAGAATTATTTTCTTCAGTGACCTGTTGTGCTTCCTTTTCCATTTGACTAAATCTGTTTTTTTAGGGAGTTATTTTACTCAGTAAATTTTTGTATTTCTTTTTCATGATTCTCTTGAATTATTTTTATTTATTTCCCCAATTTTTCTTCTACTTCTCTGATTTTTTAACTCCATTTTAAGTTCTTCCATGAATTCTTTTTGTGCCTGAGACCAATTTGATTTTTTCTTTGAAGCTCTACCTACAGCCATTTTGTTACTATTGTCCTCCTCTATGTTTATACCTTGATCTTTCCTAACACTGTAGTAACTCACAATAGTCAGGCTTTTTTTTTTTTTTTGTTGTTGTTGTTGTTTGTTTGTTTTGTTTGTTTTGTTCATTTTTGTGCCTTTTTTGTACCTTGATATTTTTATTAGAGTTGGGCTCTCTTCCTAATAAACTGTCTCAATGTTTGTGTTGAGACTCTGGGTCTTGGTGGTTTTCACTGGGCTTCAGGGCTTAGAAGCTTACTTTTGCTGAGTTACTAACAAAGTCTTTCTGGTGCCTGGCTCTGGAGGAGTGATCTTGTTGTGGATCAGGCTCAGGGGTGGTGCCTTGCTACTGGGTTATTCTGTTAGCAGGTCCTCTCTGTTAGTAGGTCTTGGAGGAGTTTGTTTCCAATCTGCCTACATGTGTGTGTGGGGGTGTCCTGCTGCTGGGTTGCTATGGTAAACAGTCACTCTGCTAGCAGGCCCTGGAAGGGTAATTTTTGCTGTGATTGGCTGAGTTACTGCTGCTGGTTTGCCCTGGAAACAGTCTCTCTGCTGGAAGGTTACAGGGGTGGGAACTTGCTGTTGACTAGTCTTGGGTGAGGCTTCACTACTGGTCAGCAGTGGGGTCAAAGCCTCCCTGGTGGTCTCTGCTAGCTTTGGGGTACCTGGTACAGGTTCCTGCTATGCTGCTCAGACTGCTCACCTGCCCAGGGAGTGGCTGGTTTGCAGGTAGATGAAGCCTCACTGGTGGAATGCCCCAGGCTGAGAGCCCTCCTTCAGGCCCCCTGTTGTGAGCCCAGAAGCAGAAGCTGCTGCTGCTGCTCCTGAACCTCACTTTCCTCCCACCAAGGTAAGAAAGACCTTTCCTGCTGCGGGTTGGCAGGCTGCTTCCCTCCTCCTGGAACACTTCAGAGGCAGTTTTGTGTCAGTTTGGAGGGAAAATCTGGGACAGCTTCAGTGGGCTGCTTCTTCATTTTACCATCGTGGAACAGGAAGAACTCTAAGAATATTTAAGAAAGGACAGAATATTTTTTATTGTGGGAATGAAGCACATTTCATGAAGAAAGAGGCATTTGAGGAGAGTTTTGAAGGAAGAGTATTCTGAAAGACTAAAACTGGAAAGAAGATCTTTCTGGCTTGGGCAGATATTTTAAACGTATTTTATTATTTTCCAGTTACATGTGGAGATAGTTTTCAACATTTGTTTTTATAAGATTTCTAGTTCCAAATTTTTCTCCCTTCCTCCCTTCCCTCCCTGCTCCCCACAACAGAAATCAATCTGATATAGGTTATATATGTACAATCACATTAAATACATTTCTGCATTAGTTATGTCATGAAAGAAAAATCAGAACAAAAGGGGGAAATCTCAAAAAAGGAAAAAAACAATAGAAACATTATGGTTCAATCTGTATCCAGATTCCATGGTTCTTTTTTCTGGATGTGGAGAGCATTTTCCATCATGAGTCCTTTTGATTTATCTTGGATCATTATATTGCTGAGAAGAGTTAAGTCTATCACAGTTGATCATCACACAATGTTGTTGAAACTTTGTACAATATTCTCCTGGTTCTGCTCATTTCACTCAGCATCAATTCATGTAAGTGTTTCCAGGATTTTCTGAAATCTGCCTGCTTATCTTTTCTTACAGCACAATAATATTCCATTGTATTCATATGCCACAACTTCTTTAGTCATTGCCTAATTGGTGGCCATCCTCTCGATTTCCAATTCTTTGTCACCACAAAAAAAGCAGCAATAATGTGGGTCCTTTTCCCTTTTTTTCATCTCTTTAGGATATAGACCTAATAGTGGGATTGCTGTGTCAAGGGTATGCACAATTTTATTACCCTTTGGGCATAGTTCCAAATTGCTCTCCAGAATGGTTGGATCGGTTCAAAACTTTGCCAACAATGCATTAGTGTTCCAATCTTTCCACAGCTTCTCCAACATTTATTATTTTCCTTTTTTTTTGTCAAATTAGCCAATCTGATAGATGTGAGTTGGTACCTCAGAGTTGTTTTAATTATCATTTCTCTAATCAATAGTGATTTAAAGCATTTTTTTTAATATGGCAATAAATAGCTTTGATTTCTTTATCTGAAAACTTACTGTTCATGTCCTTTGACCTGTTCTCAATTGGGGAATGACTTGTAGTCTTATAAATTTGATTTAGTTCCATATATATTTTAGAAATGAGCCCTTTATCTGAAACACTGGCTATAAAAAATATTCCCCAGCTTTCTGCTTCCCTTCTAATTTTCTATGCATTGCTTCTGTTTGTACAAAACTTTTTTTTTAATTTAATGTAATCAAAATCATCCATTTTGCATTTCATAATATTCTTTGTCTTGCTTGGTCATAAATTCTTCTTCTCTCCATAGACCTAAGAGGTAAACTATCTATTGCTTTCCTAATTTACCTATAGTATCACCTTTTATGTCTAAATTATGTATGTACCTATTTTGACCTTATTTTGGTATACAGTGTAAAATTTTGGTCTATGACTAGTTTCTACAATACTATCTTCCAGTTTTCCTGACAGGTTTTGTCAAATAGTGAGTTGTATGAATATTTAGAGCCAGGAAATAGGAAATGAAGTTTGGAAAATGGCTAGTAGCCCAATATGATTAGAATATAGAATATTGTAAGGGAGTGTTGCAAAATAAGATTGAAAAGGTAAGTTGTAGCCATTCTGTTCAGGATCTTGAATGATGAGTTATGTAGCCTATATCCTATCAACAAAAAGGAACAACTAAATGTTTTGTGCAGCAAAATAAGTTGGTCAGAGTTATGCATTTGGAAGATTATATTGACAACTGAGTAAAAGTTTAGAGAAGAGACAGATTGGAGGCAGAACTAGATAGGATAAAATACTACAATAATTCAGATGAGAGACACTGAGAACATGGACTAGAGTATTATAATGTGAATAGAGAGAAGGGGAAAGATGTAATTGATATGGAAGGAGTTGGTAACTAATCGGATGTATAAGATATATACATAAATGCAAAATATGTATGACATTTCTGCTGATTGCTCTGATTACTTCACAGCCATCCTACACCTAGTGAACATCCCATCAGACTGAAAACCCTAACTGGAATCCTGAGTTTCCTATTTTCTTTTGGTATCTGACATAGTTTTGTCTGCTCCATTTGATAGAATCAGGGTAAGGTACTCAAGAATCGATAAATGTTTCATTTATTTAAGTATGTTTACTTATTTCCATTAACCCCAAACTGGAAATATCCATCTCAAACAATTGTGGGATGTCTAAATAAAATATGTCATATTAATGTGATGGAATGTTATTGGGCCAGAAAAATGTCAAAGATGAAGCCTACTGGTATCAATCTTGTATAATGGAACAAAAACTTAATTAGGAATCAAGAGACCTGGTTTTGAATCCCATAAATGAGGTTTACTAACCTTGAGACCATAACTTCTTTAAACCTCAGTTCCTTCTTTTGTGAAAAGGAGTTGATAGCACTTGTATTACTTAACTCACAATATTGTTGTGAGGGAAGAGCTTTATAAAGTTTAGATAAATTAATAAAAAATAGTTTATTCAATGATTATTCTGTGCTAGGCACTAGGGATAGAAAACCCAAAATGAAAGAGTCTCTTCCCTAAGAGAACTTAGTGTATAGCCTATGAGGGCAAACAACAGGAACATAAATAAGTATAAGCAAATTTATATATAATAAATACTAAGTAATATTTTTTTTGGCAGGGTGAGCCCTAGCAACTGAGGGAAAACTATATAGAGGCATTATAATCTAGATATAGAGGGCAGCTAGGTGGTACAGTGGATTAAGCACCAGGCCTGGAGTCAGGAGGACTTGATTTCAAATCCAGTCTCAGACACTAGATGTATAACCCAAAGCACATTATTTAACTCTGTTTGCCTCAATTTCCTCATCTGTAAAGTAAACTAGAGAAGAAATATGGCAAACCATTTCAGTATTTTTGCTAATAAACCCTAAATGGGGTCATGAAGAGCCAGACACAACTGAAATGACTGAAGAACAAAAATACTCCAGAAACACATGGACTGAGTTACACAATACGTTGCAAAATAAGGCTAAAATAGTAAGGGTAAGATACATATTGGTTACAAATACATAAAAAAGGCAATAATACTTTATCAGTTCTCCAGAAGATTTGGAAAGGGATTAAAATTAATTCTGCTTCTTGGATAAAGCAACAGCCCTGGATTCAGGAAGACCGGAGTTAAAATCCAGCCTCAGATACTTGACACTAACTGTGTGACCCTGGGAAAGTTACTTAACCCTTAAAAAAAAAAGAATTCTGCTTCTAATTTTCCTAACATGTTTATTATTTTCTATTAAAATATAAATATTTCAAATGTTAAGATTTCCTTTCAGATTCACTCTAGATTTTATTTGTATTTATTGAGAATGTTGTTTACCAATAAAAAAAGAAAAAAAATGCTGCATGTTGCCAGGGGTGATCATTTTTAGGATTCTGAGAAAGGTTTTTACCTTTCTTAGCAAGTCCTCTTTGGATAAGGACTTGACTAGAGCTCTACTTCCCCTTGTGACCCCAAATCATTGGTGTCAGCCTTTAGGGATTAATCCTATAATAAATGTACATTTAAAGAATTCTCATGACCTAAAAGGCAGGATTTGTATCAAAAGACAACAAAAAATAAAATATTTATAATTTTAATGAGACAAATAAGGACATAGGAATCTTGATGGAAAAGCAGCATGGCACAGTGGAAAGAACATATGAATACAGTTGAATATGTGCTTGAGTCATGTCTTTCATGTTAGTTGTATGACTGGCACATAATAGGTACTTAATAATAAATGCTTGCTGACTAAGAGCGAGTCATTTAACTTTGTTCAGTGCAGTTCTTTCTCTGTATAATAATAATATTGCTAAGAGTTCTTGTGACAAAGTGCTTTGGAAATCTCGAAATGCTATATTTTATTGATTTTATACATATTAAATTAATTACTTATCAGTTATCATTTTAATTAACTTTTTAAAATGATGTGAGTACTTATTTAGAAAAACAACAATAACTTTGTTCTACAATATTCCCCTCCCGAATTAAAATATAGGAATTTTAATAAAATCTCAAGGAAAACTTTTTCTTTTCAAACAGCAAATATTCTTTCTATTTTTATGTAGTGTTCTATACTTCTTCTCTCTCCTCAGGAATCCTGTCTATATCTATTAGTATATTTGACACTTGGTTTATACTGGGTTTTCTTCCTATTCATATGTGTATATGAATATCTACTTTATCTTTTTAACTAGATCATAAGTTTCTTGACAGCAGGAATTTCTTTATTTTTTGTTTTCTTCCTTTTCCTTACTAAAGAGTGATAGGCAGAAATAATTCAACAAATATTAGTGTGTTGACTTGATTGATCTTGGGAATTAAGAACTCAGCAATTTTCAATTAGATAAAAAATAGTAAAAGCCAAGACTGGCAAAGGAGAGCCTAGCCCCAAACCCAATAAAAAAGGTCAAGTTTGAGGTCTCTTGACAGTGTTCAGTGAAATGTTTTAGAACTCAATTTTGATGCACTCTCAGTGAAAGAACCTACCTACTTGGGTTTTCTACTGCAAGAAAAATAATCCCTTGACTCTCCTTAATGGAGTTTTCCTTTTGGCACTTATCGCAAACTTTAAGTTAATCATCTCCCAAAGTCTCAAAATATTTTGTAAAGTTCAAGCCTACAGGGAAGAGGTCATGTTGACCTAACATACAGTTGGTACTCAGCAATTTAAAATAAAAACCCTTACCAGCAAAAAAAAAAAAAAAAAGCAAATACAACAGACCCCTCAAAACTATCCTTTGTTCAGGGGAGTGTGATCCCCCAAGTACAGTGGGATGAAAACCCACCAAATCTAATATAGAATTTTCCATCACCAAGAAATGTGTATGAGCAAAGGGAAAAATAAACAGCTCATGAACTACACATAACACAGTATACACTAAGAAGGAAATGATTTGTTCTGTTTTGTTCAGTATATTAAATAACCCACATAAGCAGTTAACCTGGATAGACTCACAGGTTATATTGTTCTATGTGGTGCCAAAATAACTGGTTTTCAACCTTACATTTTGAAATTTAATAAATATGTGCACCTGTACTTAGGCTTTAAAAAAAATGTTTATTATTTACTTTTTTTTCTTTCTTTCTTTCTTTTTTTTTTTTTTTTTGGTGAGGCAATTAGGGTTAAGTGACTTGCCCAGGGTCACACAGCTAGTAAGTGTTAAGTGTCTGAGGCTGGATTTGAACTCAGGTCCTCCTGACTCCAGGGCCACTGCTCTATCCACTGCGGTAACTAGCTGCCCCTGTACTTAGGCTTTTTAAAAAATCCATTGCTAAAGTCAAGGAACAAACAATTTTACTTATAGAATAGTTCATATAAAAGGAACATAGGGTATAGCAAAACAAGCATCAATTATATAGGCCTTATTTATTCCTTCAAATCAAAATCTGGGTATGTTGGTCTAGAGAGGGCAAAGTAGAAATCCATATTGTTATATGAAGGAGGAGACTAGAATCTAATCTTTTTAAGCAAAATAAATTGTAAATACTTTGAAAATCCTAATAGTCTTTACTTGATCTAGTAGGCAGAAAAGTAAACAATAATTGTGACACTGAATGTCAATGGGGAAAATTCACCCCATAAAACAGAGAGTTAAAGAATGGATTAGAAAAAAAGGAATCTGATAATTTACTTCCTATAAGAAACATATTTAAAGATAGAAAATGCATAGAGAGCTAAAGTGAGGAGCTGAAATAAAATATGTTATACTTGAGGGTAAATGAGAAAGCAGGAGTTTTAACTGTGCATGTGAATAAGGAAATAGTAAAAAAAAAAAAAAACTATCTTGAATTCACCTCTTTTCTCCTCATATGGCCATTTTCTTTGTTCTGGTTTCCATGATCTTTTCCTTGGACTATTGTAGCAGCTTCTTAATTGGTCTTTCTAAATCCAGCCTCCCCCCCGGCCTTTCTTTCCATCCTTTATATAACTTTCAAACTAATATTTATAAAGCACATGTGTGATAAGCATCATTTCACTGTTCCATATGTGGCTGAATATTGCTTCTATGTTCAACATTAAAAGTATTTTGAAATCTACATATATGTATTTTCTCTAAATTGATTTCACATTGGTTCTTGTAATGTGTTGTATAACTAGTCAACCTACATTACATGGTGTTCACCATAAACAACATGCCATCTCTCATCGCTGTGTCTTTGTACAAGCTGTCTTCCATGGCTAAAATATTCTCTCGTGTATGGCTAGATCCCTCCAAGGCATAGTTCATCTACTTTTTGAGACTTTCTTGATTACCCCATTTCTAAGCACTCACTTGCTTTCCCCCAAATACTTCAGATTTACTTTGTATTTTAATGAATTTACTTAAATGTTTATATTTTGTTTCACCCAGTTGACCGTAAGTCCCTCAAAGAAAAGTACTGTTTTGTTTTGTCATTTCATGTCCAATAGTTAGTGCATCCACAGTCTTATACTTAGGAGACAATTAATAAATGTTAAAATATATTGAATATAGCAGGAACTGTGTAAGTGGAAACAAGAGAATATAAGTAAAAAGATATTTTAGAAGTAGGATAGACAAGTCTTAGTAACTAATTGAATAATTATATATTAGTAGTTTAGAGTTGGGGATAATCTGACATGTAAAACTAGTTACTAAAAACAAACATGCTTTGTGAAGAAGTAAAAGCTGATAACAGTCTAATTGCCAATAATTCCAAGAACAGAAACCATTAGGAAAGAAATTATATTTAAAGAAAAGTTACATGAATAGTAGAAACAAATTTATACCAACATCACATACCCCCCAACACAAACATCAAATGATTAACAAATTAAAAAAAAAGATTATACATATACATATACATATATACATGTATGTCTTATAATTTTGAAGAGTAGATAAATTTATGATTAGATGGATTATAAAGACAATTAAATTAAAAGTAGACAACTATCTTTATAGAAAATTGTTGAAGTTTTGAACAAAACCAAGCAACAAGCACCATAAGAAATGACATTGGGCAAAACCATTTTATGAAATGGCTCTGCTAAAAATGCCAAACCCCAAATTTAATTGAAATAGTCAAGTTCCCTATAATATGTAGTTTCTGATTAGTACAAAAATAATCAGAAGTTTGCATGTATTCTAATTTGCACTATTCAAAGTTGTAATCGTGTAAAATATAATAACTGATTCAAGCAATGGAAATATTCAATGTAAATTTGAATAATATTTGGGGATTATTGTATGCACTCATTGGGGTCTAACTATGTGCAAGATATAAAATTATGTAAAATAGTTTTCCATAAACAAAAAGTAAAATTTCATCAACCCTTTGAAGAATCATCTAAATTTATTTGGTGTGGAAATTAAAGTTCTACTAACTCACACCCATCAAATTGTCATAAATCAATGTTATATGAGTTCCTTTAAAATAGGAATTCTAATCGATTATTCATAGATGTGTGAGATGACCCAAGCAAATTGGTATTATTCAATAAAACTTAATTTTTCATACACTTTGATCTAGCAATACCTCTCCTGGGTTTGTACCTCAAAGTAATTACAGGCAGGAAGGAAAAAACACATATCAAAAGTATTTGTAATAGTATTATTTTTTATAAAGGGCAGCTAGATAACACAATGCATAGAGTGCTGGGCTTGATCTTTGTGAGTTCAAATCTGTCCTTCGATATTTACTAACTCTGTGACCCTGGAAAAGTCACTTAATCCCATTTGCCTCAATTTCCTCCCCTGTAAAATGAGCTAGAGAAGGACATGGCAAACTACTTCAGGTATCTTTGCCAAGAAAACCCCAAAGAGTTGGACACAATCACAACTACTGATTAACAGTTAGAAAGTATTTGGAAACAAAATTTAGTGGGGAATGAGTGAATAAAACTTGCTATATTTCTATGTTGGGATATTATTGACTAATATGGAATTTTAAAAAAGTGATAAATAAAAAGACCCATGGAAAATTTTTTTTTGAAGAGACATATAATGAAAATGGAGCCAAAACCAAACAAAATCAAATAAAAACTCTGCAAAAATGTAAAAAAATATAAATTTAAAAGGCCACATAACTCCAGTAAAAATACAACAGATCCCAAGCATATGCATGCTTTTCTGTAAACAGTCAGTTCCACAATGAGAAAGGAAATTAGGCAGCCTTGTAGGACCTTCCCTTCATTAAATCTAAAATCCTATGATCTGAGACATGTCTTTTATCATCATTATTTTAAATGTTTTTGATTAACTATACTGGGGAACTACTTTGTGGACAAGTTTGCCTGGATATTTTAGCATCTCTTATTTCACATTAAGGAACAGTAATTTACTTGTATTAAAAAAACAAAACAACAACAACAAAAACAAAAACAAAAAAACCCTGCCGGTTTATTAAAAAAAAAAAAAGGAAGAGGATGGATTTTACTGTATTTCGAGTTAAATATGAATCTACTGTGAAACTAATGGCAAAAATCAATTCAAGAATTCAAGTGCTTATTAAGTACTTAAAGCACTTAAGTATTTGCCTTTCCTCAAAGGATCTTTCCTTCTACTAGACTTTGAAAATAGAAATCTACCATACATAAAATGGAGGTAACAATCCTGATTTACAATTCTAAAGTCAGATTATATCTGGATTATTGTCCTCAACTCCAGGTATCACATTTCTGGAGATATAGATTGCAATGATTTTTGGATGAAGATCTGCCTACTTCCCAAGACCCTAGTTACATAACTAGTAAATATAATATTTGTGCCTCCATTTCTTTTTTTTTTAAGTTTGTATCTTATTTGTTTTTTTTTGTTTGTTTGTTTGTGTTTGGTAAGGCAATTGGGATTAAGTGACTTGCTCAGGGTCACACAGCTAGTAAATGTCAGGTGTCTCAGGCTGGATTTGAACTCAGGTCCTCCTGAATCCAGGGCTGGTGCTCTATCCACTGTGCCACCTAGCTGCCACTGTTGTTTTAATAATAAACATTTTAATTGCTATTAAACATTACTATATTAGTCATTTTGTATAAGAAAACTTGAATAAAGAAAAAATTAAAGTGAAAAACAGCATGCTTCAATCTGTGTTCCATCAATATCAGTTTTTTCTTTGGAGGTGGATGGTATGCTTCATCATTAGTCCTTTGGGATTAGTCCTCTTGGATCATTGTATTCTTGAGAATAGTTATGTCATTCACAGTTTTTAATCAAATGATATTGCAGTCTCTGTGCACAATGTTCTTTTGGTTCTGCTCACTTCACTATACATCAGTTCATAGAAGTCTTTCTAGGCCTTTCTGAAGTCATCCTGCTTGTCATTTCTTATAGCATAATAATATTCCATCACAATCATATACCACAGTTTGTTTAGCATTTCCCTAATTGATGGGCATTCCTTTGATTTCCAATTCTTAGCCACTATGAAAAGAGCTGCTAGAAATATATTTTTTAAAATTTCTTTTCTTTTGTTAATTTTTTGTGTGGGGCAATCAGGGTTAAGTGACTTGCCCAGGGTCACACAGCTAGTAAGTGTAAAGTGTCTGAGGCCAGATTTGAACTCAGGTACTCCTGAATACAGGGCGGGTGCTTTATCTATTGTGCCATGTAGCCACCCCCTAGAAATATTTTTTGTGCAAATAGGTCTTTTTCTCTTTTTGGGGGATGTTTTTTCGAAATAAGCCTAGCAGTGGTATTACCAGATCAAAGTTCTATAGCCCTTTGGGCATAGTTCCAAATTGCTCTCTAGAATGGTTGGGTCTTTTCACAACTCCACCAACAGTGAATTAGCATTCCAGTTTTTCCACATCCCTTCCAACGTCCAATATTTTCCACTTTTTTTTTTGTTACATTTTGTGCCTCCATTTCTAAAGCAGAAAGAGAAGACAAAGAGCACTTTACCGATTTGCTCTTGGTTGCAAAAAAAAAAATGAATGTCAAAGTCAGGAAAAGAGACATCCAATCAATTTATCTAACTGCTACTTTGCCCTGCCAGATATGCATGGCTCAAGTTCCCCAGGACAGTACAACAAAACTATCTCTTTGGATCTATGCTCTCTTTTTATTACGTTTTTAAGGCAACATGAAAATTGAGCACAACCTCTTAGGATCCATTCTGGTTATTATGCAATTGGCTTCAGCAGATCTGTTTGGCAACTGTGAGATCGCAAGTTCCTAGGAAGTTAGATAAGTGATCTTATCTTTGGGGGTTCAGGTTCATATTTCAAAGTATACAAGGAGGGGGTTGGTGGAGGACAAGGAGCTCCAACCTTAAACCAGTGGTTATAGAAGTGGGTATCTGAGAAATAAATCTTAGAACTATGAATCTAGCCCCTGTTATGCACATCATAAACATTCACTGAGTCAACTCTCCCATGTAAATGAACAGGGAGAAAATACGCTGCAGATGCAACATTAGACAATAGGAATGATTTCTGGTGATGAAAGGTTAGGGTCTCTGTTCAGATCTCTCATTGTAAGTGATTGTCTGTTACATCTGCAGCATTACAAGTTTCTGGCACAAGCTCAGAGGATTTACCCACCAGCACAGTCAGGAGACTCTTAACTTCTGTGACACTCATAAAACTATATAGGGGATGCAGTAGATTTCTCTTACCCTTTACCAATATTTTTTAAGTTTAAAAAAGCTACAGTTGGAAGCCTTGTTTTTCCTGATTGATTTAAATGCTCTGTATAGGTGTTTATGGTGGCCTGCTGGTTTATAGCCATGTAACACTCAAATGTTAGAGCTCAGGAAATGGGAAAAAATACAACCCTCCAACAACAAAGAAACCTCATTGTTCAACAGAGTGTTTTCCTGGGTGACCAAGCTATTTCTAACACATTGGTTAGGGAGAGCATCTCTCTTAATATACAGAAGCTAAAAGGCTCCTGGGAAAGAATGAAGATTGAAAACCTTAGAAAGTTGGATGGAGATAGAACAAATTGTGTGTATGAATGAAATGCTGTATTGCAGCAGCAAAAGAAATAACAGAGACAGTACAGGGTGGTGGTGACATCAGAAAGAAGAGGGTTTTTCTGGAAAGACCTATATGAACTGAAGCAGAGTGAAATGTACTATATACAAAATAACAGCAATAGTGTAAGATGATCTGCTGGGAAGCATGTGGTTATTTTCAGCGAGTCAGTGATCCAATATAACCCTGAAGGACTTATGAAAACGGCAACCCATCTACACAGAAAGAAGTGATAGTATCTGAAAATAGATGGAAATTTTTTTTTTTTTTGTGAGGCAATTGGGGTTGAGTGGCTTGCCCAGGGTCACACAGCTGGTGGGTGTCTGAGGCCGGATTTGAACTTGGGTGCTCCTTGTTCCAGGGCCGGTGCTCTGTCCACTGTACCACCTAGCTGCCCCTGGAAACACATTTAAAAAAAAAATTCCTTCTTTGACAATTCCTCAATCTGAAGTTTTGGGGGTTTTTTGACTGGTTTCTCTCACAACCTAGCTAATGTAGGAATGTTTTCCATGACTACTCATGTATAACTTATTTTGAAATGCTTGAGTTCTAGTGGGTGGGGCATGGGAATGGAGGAGGAAGAGAAGTTGGAACACAATTTTTAAAAAAAATTGATGTTAAAATTTGTTTTTACAGATATTTTGGAAAATAAAATTCTATTCAATTAATCTATAAATAAAAAAATAAATATTTTTTTTAAAAAAGAAAGAATAGGGTTCCTGTCCTTATCTGATACATATTGATTGTCTGATCCTCATGAAGCCACTTAACTTGAGACCACAATGGCCAGATAGAGCATGAGCCTAGAATCAGGACAATTTGAGTCCAACCTCAGACACTAACTAGCTGTGTAACCCTGTACAAGTGACAACTTCTGTATGCCACAGTTTGTTCAATTCTTCAGTCTTTTGACTCTTTATGAACCTGTGGACTGTCCAAGGAATTTTCTTGGCAAAGTTACTGGAGTGGTTTGCCCATTTCCTTCTCCACCAGATTAAGTCAAACAGAAGTTAAATGGCATGCCTAGTGTCACATAGCTAGAAAATGTCTGAGGCTGAATTTCAACTCAGATCTCCTTGACTCCAGGCCAAGAGGCTCTGTCTGCTGAACAACCTAGCTTCTGCCTTGCTGCAGTTTACTCACCTTTAAAATGGGGATAGTAATAGCAACTACCTCACAAAGTTGTATTGAGTTATAAAATGAGATAATATTTGTAAAAAAAAGCACCAAGAAAGGTGTCTACAACATAGTAAGATAAATGCTTTTTCCTTTCCCTTCCCCAAGAAAACACTCCAAGACTATATGGAGTTTTCACATTTTTCTTACACTAATCAAATGATAGGTCTAGAAAAAATAAGTAAAAGGATAATAGATAAATAAATAGGTAAATAGATAAACAAAAAAATAACTCATGAGGATGTCAGAGAAACTTGGGGAGGCATATAACCATGCAGAACAAATTAACAGGAGTAAGGCAAAAATACATACAATAATAAATATAAAAATGCAAATGAATATAATACCCAAACTCACCTATATATGGGTTAAATGAAATGACTAGTCTTGGTCAACTAGACTATGATGATAATCTACTAAATAATCTCCCACAATTTAGCCTCTCCCCTCTTCATTTCATCCTCTGCACACGTTCCAAATTGAT
Organism: Dromiciops gliroides; assembly: GCF_019393635.1. Taxonomy (NCBI): domain Eukaryota; kingdom Metazoa; phylum Chordata; class Mammalia; order Microbiotheria; family Microbiotheriidae; genus Dromiciops; species Dromiciops gliroides. The sequence goes on along the minus strand of NC_057862.1, from coordinate 221,020,234 downwards.
AACCCTAAAAACCAGGTATGGCCAAGTTACTTTTTTCCAAGAAGAAGAAGAATATAATAGTTAACATTTATAGAGTGCTTACTATATACTTATATAGTGCTTACACTGTGATAAGTGCTTTTTTATTATTATCATCTTATTTGATACAACAATCTCAGAGAGGTACATCCTATTGTTATCCCCATTCTAAAAATGAGGAAAATGAGGCAAATCAAAGTTAAGTGACTACATAGAGTCACATTGCTAGTAAAGTGTCTGAGGCTGGATTTGAACTCAGATTTTCATGACCACAGGCCCTGAGCTCTTTCCATTGTACTACCTATCTGTGCCAGCATTAATGGCTCCAAGCTGCCCTTAGGATAAAATGCAAACTTTTCCAATTTGTCTCCTAACTTTTCTTGTTGACTACTATTTTCTTCCCCCTCAGGCAAAATAAGATACTCTTTTTTCTTTTTTTTTGGATGAGGCAATTGGGGTTAAGTGACTTACCCAGGGTCACACAGCTAGTAAGTGTCAAGTGTCTGAGGCTGGATTTGAACTCAGGTACTCCTGACTCCAAGGTCAGTGCTCTATCCACTGTGCCACCTAGCTGCCCCAAAATAAGATACTCTTAACTGTCCAACATTTAGTCCGCCATATTTTACATTCTAGTCTATTTGCCAGCTCGTATTTCATTCTTCAAGCTTGGAATGCACTCTCTCCTCACCTATGGACCTGAAGAATTCTTATATTCCTTTAAGGCTCAGGTGCCACCTTCCTTTTGTAAAAAATTATTTATTTTTTGTTTGTTTGTTTGTTTGACACCTTCTTTAAGATGATTTTCCAAATTTTTCTAGTGGTTAGGCACCATCCCACTCTACCCTACTACCAGTCATTTTGTATTTATTTTATAAACATCTTACATTTATTCATCTCAGAACTTGTGGTATTGGTTTTGTGCATTGTGCCCTGCCTTCTACTCCCTCATAATTATAGCTCAGGAGAGACTTAATACAAAAAACAAAAACAAAAACAAACAAATGACCACAGTAACCACAACAAGTGTTGATTAGTGTACAAATGGCCATTGCCTACTCATGTTCTGGCTTACTCAGATGAAGATTTGAAGAATAAATTAATGTGAGCTACCTCTCACTGGGTACTGAAGCTCTACTAGGTAGAGCTAATGAGAGAAAAGGCTAAATCTTTTTATGTCTTTGAAATCATCCATTTCCTTACTTCTTACATCATAATAGTACTTTATCCTTATCGTTTGCTACAACTAATTTATCCATTCTTGGACATTCATTGGACATCTTAGTTTACAGGGATTTATTTATTTATTTTTCCCAGTTAATGTATCTAATGTAAAAACAAAACACATCAGTAAAACTGACTGATCACCCCAAAATAAATAAGTAATTTAAAATGGAAACAAAAAAGGAAAGTCTAGACATGAAGGGTTTTCTGGAATCCTGTGGTCTTGCAACTTCTATCTAAGAGATGATTAGCATCATGTCTGTGGAACTAAGGGTACAGATCTGGAAAGAAAGATTTTTGACAATCCTAAAATGCAATTATTGGTCTTTTTGGAAAAAAAAAAGCACATCAGTATCTCAGCTAAAAAAATCCAACTGAGCTTGAAGCTGTAGGTGGTGGAGACTGCAGCTATACAGTGAAATAGTTGGAGGGAGTCCAGGTGAAAGTCAGAATAGAAGAAGAGTGGACCTTCTGACAAAGCATGAGATGTATTGATCCGTATACAGAGAAATGCCACATGGTGCTAGGAAAATAGAAGTTCAGTCAGAGCTAGCCACCACAAAAAAGGGAGACAAGATTCTGGGACTTTCGGCAAATTGGGCACCTGGAATTTTGAGACAGTTACTGAATTCCCCAAACCTTATAGGACTACAGACCTCATAAGAATAATTCTATATTATTTTTCTTTCTTTGGTGCCTCTCATGGTTACCATAAATAGAACTAAGACTTAGGTTCAGGTGATGAGACCCCTAATTGAAATTAAATCTTCTGTCCAAAGAAGAATGATTCATGCTTTAATTCAACTAAAATAAGGACTTCATATTAGGACATAGACTTTCTTAATATTTTTGTGATATAGCTGAGACCTTAGTGTTCTATAATTATGCAGCATTCATCTGTCTTGACTTAAAAAAGATAAATAAACAAACAAACAAACAAATAATTGATGGTAAAGGGCCAAGAACAGATTTATGAAGAACTATGATAAGAAATCTGTTTACAAGTTGATATGGAGGGGATACCTTGATATTTACAAGTAATATTTATTGAGTTCCTATTATGTGCCAAGCATTTTCCTAAGTAATAGGAATAGAGACATGAAATAATTTCTCTCCTTAATAACTTTATATTACATTAAGAGAAAATATTACATTCATATATAAGTAAATATAAAATGAATGCAAAATAAATGTAATCTTTATTAAATCTTTTTAAGTCCATTTAATTCAGAAAGCATGTATTAAGAAACTACTATGTGTTAACACTGTGTTACTAGAAATAGAAACAGTGTGGGCCCTCAAGAAGTCTAGCGACTTTAGTATCGCTTCCTAACTTTTTTAATTGCTCATAATTTTTTTGTAGATATATAAATATCCAAGATACAAATTATTTTACTAGCTCTCTTCCTGGATGTTGTCTCCTATGAGTTACTGAAAGTATATTACTAATTATCTTCTTATTTTGTACCTGCTATTTTCTACAGTAGTTGAATTGTTAAATTTACAATTTGGTCCCAATTAGTGCAGATAATGTATCACTTGAAGTGGTCATATTATTGGAATTTGTACTGTTATTATTTCCACTGGATTGGAACCAATTAACCATATTTTTAATAATCATAACGTTGTTGTTCTTTGAACTGAAAGAGGACCAATGACATCATAATATGTGTGTCAAGGTACAGTGTGTTCAACAGTGGCTAATCTTACCCATACAAGCTCTACTACAGGTCGGGCACAAATATTCTATTTGAACATTTGGGACAATGTCTCTTGATTTATACATTTCATGTTTCCTTTATACTATTGGGATCTGCTTTGTTCATAGAGTACAGTGCCTTCTTTGATAAGGGCATGCCATGGTGTGTGTTCCTCTGCCAGATTCTCCCATATCTCACAACTGATACTAAAGTCAAGGCATCACCCATTTTTCACTATTTTATTATTTTGTGATTTTATTATTTTTTTTATTATTCTATCTTACAATTTTACTATTTTACCTACCTTGAATTTATGTGTCAGTAGTGAGTGACAAAGAAGCAGGGATAGATACACGGGGAGCTGTAGTCGGAAACCTGCACACAGGTGGCCCAGTTTAGAGAGTCTTCTTCTCACTGGACTAATGCAGAAGTGAGATTTACCAGTTCCCTGGGTTTCTGAGCAGGGTCTAATCGAGATCTGCATTGCTCACCTCCTGCACAAGGAAGGAGCTAGAAAAGGTGTCCTAAAAATTGTTTGCTTTACTCAGCCCTGTGCTGCTTATGGAGGTAGGTAAGGATTCCACATGGCGATTGAAACAAAAAAACAAAAAGTATAAAAAATTGTAAAAATCATTCCACTCTCCACTGATACATGGAATGTATACACACTCATGGATAACATAAAATCAAGTAGACCTGAAAGATAAACAGTTCTTGTGAGAAAACTCAGCAGGTACCTAGTCCAAAAGCAAGTCTGGCAAATGAAGGCCAGCTTACTGCAGTCAGAACTGGATTTTTCTGAAGTTGCTGCTGTGATGAGGAGTGGACTGAAACTGTTAACCATTATAGGCCTTTCAATCAGATCTGATGTAGTTGGCAAACTTGTATGCCTTCCAAAAGGAGTGAATGAAAGACTATGACAATGCAACTGTCACTTGCTGGAAAGTACCATGCCACCATCATCAGTGTGTATGCTCCCACAATGACAAATCACGATGAGGTCAAAGAAAAATTATATGAAGACCTTGAGACCCTCATCATAAATATGCCAAAAGAGGACAAGTTTATAATGCCAGAGTAGGCACAGACTATCAGGAATAGAAGACTGTTCTCGGAAGGAACAGAACACAGTCTTCTGTTTATTTGAATGCAACAAAATTTCATGGATATACCCTCATAGCAAGTGCCAACATTTAATAGACCATGTAAGGAAAAGAGACAGGCAGGAAGTGAGAGTGATGAAGGCAATGTGTGGTGCAAAATGCTGGATGGATCAGAGACTCATCCTTTCCAAGCTAAATATCTGCATTAAAAAATGGTGGCCCTGGTCAGATTGTATGTTTTCAAATACATACTTCATCTGGATTCATTATTGTAACTAATAAGGACCTATCTTTCATGTATTCAGTTTTCTCTCTGGTATCCATTTTCAGTGTAAATGCTTCTTGACCAAGTTCAAGTCTTAATCTGTGGTCCAGAAAAGCAAGTCCTATTCTCAAATATCTTCTTAAGGAGCTGTTTACCCAATTCACCAGAATTAGGAAATGGTCATGAGGACTTATCCAGAAAACCTTGGAAAACACTATGTGGGGCAGCTAGGTGGCACAGTGGATAGAGCACTGGCCCTGGATTCAGGACTACCTGAGTTCAAATCTGACCTCAGAAACTTAACACTTACTAGCTGTGTGATCCTGGGCAAGTCACTTAACCCCAATTGTCTCACTAAAAACAAACAAACAACAACAACAACAAAACCACTATAATATTTTAGATAGATTCCACAGGAAGGAAGTTGATTTTCTTTCATTTCTCTTTGATATCTATTTAAAATTCAAAATTTTGGGAGGAAGGGAGAAAAATTTGGAACTCTAAATCTTATGAAAATGAATGTTGAAGACCACCCTTACATGTAACTGGAAAAAAAAAATGTTGATTTCACTGAAAAAAAAAGAAAAATATTCAAAATTTTCACTTAATATCTATTGTTTATATCAATCAAAAATATGATTTTTGCTGTCTCTCAGAAGGAATTCATTAACCTCCACTATTCCTCTCTTATTCCTTGGACTAATCTTGTTTGACTTCTTTTCTTATGGCACCTGTGTAGTCTCATCATCCTTCCATACAGTGAGGGAAACTAATTTTTTCTTAGATGGTTGAGCCCTCCTTTATATTGAAAAGAATCTCCAGGCAACCAGGTGGCACAGTGGATAAAGCACAGGCCCTGGATCCAGGAGGACCTGAATTCAAATCCAGCCTCAGACACATGACACTTACTAGCTGTGTGTCCTTGGGCAAGTCATTTAACCCTCATTGCCCCTAAAAAAACAAAACAAAAAAAAAAGAAAAGAATCTCCTATCTGTGAATCAGATATAAATATTAATTATTTATTTTTCCTTTTTTTTTTCTTTGTGCCATATTCTTCCACTCTTGGATTTCCTGATATAGTCTAGAATTCTCCTTTTCATTTTCAGATGCTCTCTTCTTTTGAAAAATCTTTCTTTTGTCCTTGAATCTCTTCTTCAATTCTTTCAAGGCACATTTCAATTTCCCTAGTACCCCAGAAAGTAAAGAAGTGTTACTGTAACCCATTCACCTTATTTTAGGAAGGAGGCCAACTGCATGTTCTCAATATAGATTTATTATTTCACACTTAGAGAGCCAAGTGGCCAGGAAAATATAAAGTGATACCTGGACTGTATATACCCAACAAGGTTTTTATAGGTAATAATAATGGATCAAATCTAATATGTTTTCGTTTAGTAAGGATTAATACAGTGTTATACATTTGGGTTTTTAAAAAATCAATTTCAGAAATAAAAGATGAGGGAATTAGAGCTAAGTTAAAGCTCATGTTAAAATACCTAGAGGAGGAGTTAAAAAGGAGGTTTAGTGAATGATGTGAGATCGGTTCTATGAAAAGCCAATTTAAGCTTAGTCATTATCTACAAGAAGATGGGTGATTGTCACCACTCAGCTCTTTCTTGGTCAAAATATAACAGAAACACAGGGCTCAGTTCTGGTTGCCACATTTAGATATAAAGATATGGATAAAGATATAGACTTATATTCAGATAAAAAGATATAGATAAAGATAAAGAAATAGATTTAGATAAAAGGATATAAACATGGAAACCAAGAGAGGGAAACCAGGATGGTCATAGACTTGAAAACTAGGCCATATGAATATTGGCTGTAGGAAATACTGGTTTGTTCTGGAGAAGAGAAGACTTAGGCATGGATATTTAGGCATTTAAAGGGATTAGAACTGTTTTGCCTCATGTCGGAGCACAAAAGTAGAAGAAAGAGGTAGACATGGCACAAAGGTAGATTTCAACTGATTTAATCTTCTTAAAATATTTTCTTTTCCTTTTCTCTTTCATTCTCTCCTTTTCATTCTTTTTTTCTCCCTTCTCCTGCTTTTTTTTTTTTTCTGGTTGTGTTGAAGTCAGGGCAGAGAGAAGTTTTAAACTTTGATTTTATTTGCATAGGAAATTTCCACTGAGGAAGATATCAAAACAGATAGTAACTATTTTACAAATTATTGTCCTGGAGAATTATGTTGGGGGAATTGAAGAGTTAAGTGACTTGACCACAGTCACACAGCTAGTATGTGCTAGAGAAAGGACTTAAACCAAGTCTTCATGATTCTGAGGCTGACTTCCTGTTTAATATGCCATGTTGTCTCTCCTTATAGTTAGTACTCCCTTAAAGTAGAATGGATCATCTCCTAAGGTAGTCAGATGACTACAGCTAGATTTTTTGTTTGTTCATATTTGTTTTGTTTTGTTTTTTTCCTTTGAGCAGAGGCTGAATGATTGCTGGTTCTGATACCAGATTTATATGATTCTATGTTCTATTGGAATGAGCCACAAACTTGAGAAACTTTAATGTGATTCTTTAGATTTTTAAATCTCATGTCCATCAAATATGGAACAACATCTGACAATATAGCAAATTTCTTTTTTTTTCTTTTTTAGCATTAAATAAAACTGTTTCTCAGTATGCTGCAACTGGATATTTTAGCATGTGATCTTTGAAGAATCCAAATAAACTCATAGCAAAAAATACGAACATGAGAAAAGAAGCATGTTCTACTTAAGTCACAACCATATAAAGAGTTTAGTTTTATTTCCTGTTATAAGTAAAAACAAACCTTCCTAGTATGTTCTGGTGTAATTCTCTCCTTTTATACAAAGATAAATTAGCAAATGTCATGCAAAAAGTTCATATGTTATTTCAACTTAACCTAATTGAACTTTCAAGCAATGTCTGAATTTTCTTTTTTAAGAGGGCAAAGGTTTTGCAGTTAAGGGATTTTATTCTTCCAAAATGGGGTATTAAATCTTACGTGTCATATGCTCACTGCATTAAATAACACTGTTAATATCCCATAACAACATTAACATTGTTGGCATTCAAAGGCTGAGCTACAAAAAAAAGGAGAGCTTTGGTCCAACTGATATTGTCCTATAGTATGAATTCTGTTGACCTTGGTTTTGCTCCATTAGAGATTCTGGTCTATTTGTTGACCAGTCCAAAAGAAATTCTAGAAAAGGCATATCATACCAGGCAGACATGGAAGATGGTCAAGTTGTCAAAGCATTGAAATAAGAAAGAAAAGTGGGTTCTCTGTTGAATTCAGTAAGAAATTTTGTTTTCCAGAGCTGTGAGTATGCTTCTCTTCTCTGAGTTCACACTTCATTCTTCACCACCGGAATGAAATGAAATTCAACTCAAGTTGATCTTCCCAACCTATATCAATAGCTTACTGTGATAGGCCTATAGGAGATATAATGTCAAATGAGACATGGGCCTTCCCCTTATGCCACTTATGAAGAAATAGGTGGAAAATATTATGATACAAGAAATATTCAGTTGAATTCAACTATCATTTTTAAAGTCCTTTCTATATGAAACCCTGGTATTAAGCACTGAAAATACCAAGACAGAAAGTCAAACTGTCCCCTGCCTTAACAGCTTTAAACTCTAAGGAGAACATCTGGCATGTGAATACACAAATGTAATATGAGGTAGAATGTGATAAGGGCAGATGCTCTGTGAAAATTTGTCGAAAGAGCAACGAGTTTCATTTGTGTATATATGTGACAGGAAAGGCTTCATGGAAAAGGTGGCTGCCATTTGAAAGAGGGGAATAATTTAAACAGGTGGCTATGTGGAGGGAATTCATGATAGACATGAGGAAAGACCGCAAAACTTATGGAGGCTGGACAGTTCAGGATATAACTAGGGAAGAGCTCATAGTCCAAGATGACTATAACTTAGTGTGTGAAGGAAAGTTGGGTGAAATAAGACTGGGAAAAAGAGTTTGAAGCCATTTGGTAGAGGGTAGAGGGTCTTAAATGACAGGTTAAATTAATGTTAATTAAGTAAATATGTTATTCTCGAGTCAAATAAGGCTTTTTTTTGTTTGTTTTTATTTTTATTTTTTTTTCGGGGCAATGAGGGTTAAGTGACTTGGCCAGGGTCACACAGCTAGTGTCAAGTGTCTGAGGTCAGATCTGAACTCAGGTCCTCCTTAATTCAGGGCCGCTGCTTTATCTACTCTACGACCTAGCTATCCCCACTTTCTCCAGTCAAATAAGTAACAATTTAACATTTTTGAGAAAGAATGTAATGTTAGAAAACACATTTCCAACAGAAAAAAAATTTGCAGCTACATGAAGAAACTAAAGATGGGGAAAGCATTTATATTGTTTATAACAACAATAACAATGATAACTTTTTATTGTTCAGTTGTTTCAATTGTATCCAACTCTTTGTAACTGAATTTGGAGTTTTCTTAGCAAAGATACTGGAGTGGTTTGCTATTTCCTTGGACAGCTCATTTTACAGATGGAGAAACTGGGGCAAAGAAGTGACTTGCCCACAAATATGATGTGAGGTCAGATTTGAACTGAAGAAGATGCATCTTCCTGATTCCAGGACTGTTACTTTTGTGGTAAAAAAGACAGAAGTTTTAGCTGCATCATTTGAGAGTTGAGAGCATGCTACTGAAGTGGTTTTTGAAGGACCGCCCTTTTGAGAAGGAGACCATGATGAACAGCTGTGCACCTGCTGCTGCCCAGAGAGTGTGGCCAAGCACGCTGTACTTCTGGGACGCCAACTTAAAACAGTGGGTAGAACGGAAGTTTGCGCTCTCAGTCTCACACACTCTGGCTTCTCAGTTTAGCGGTGATAGCGCGTTCTGGTGATCGGCTCTGGTTCTTGGCCTGGCAGGTAGTTTGGGGATCCAGTGAGTTTTATAAAAGAATATAGACTAAGCTTAGATCTAAGACTATTCATTTGTATTTCTACTTTCCTATTTCCCTAATCGGTATCACCTGTTTGTTGACTAAACAGTAAAGGCTAATCCCTCACTCATGAGAGCTCAGAGGCTTCTTTTCTTACTGATCTGAGAGATATATAAGGGAAAAGTTAAAGGGGGAGTTTAATGCTTGTATATCCAATTTTAAATCTCACACTTTATGCACTGTAACACCTGGCTGTCTAATAATGTGGTGATGATGATTATGATGGTACACATAAACATATATAATAGCTTATACATAATAACTTATGTATATGATAGTTTGTATATAATAGCAATCTATAATAGCATATATCTGTGTGTACATATATATATATACACACACAGATATATGCTATTATAGATTGCTATTATATATATGTATATATAAGTATGTGTGTGTATGCAACATTCACCACATGCCAGAAACTATGCTAAGCACTTTACCATTATTATTTCATTTGATCCTCACAACAATGATAATAGTTGCTAGCATTTATATATCTACTATGTGAGGAGATGGGGTGGAGGTGGAATTCAACTTTAAGGGAAAAGAGAGGGAGATTAGTTTTGAATATGAGTTTGAGATTCTAGAGAAATATCCAGGTGGTGATAATGTCCATCAGTCGTTTAGAGATATGAGTCTGGTGCTCAGTATAGACATTGGGATTGGATATAGAAATTTGAGAATTATTTGCATGAAGATGATAACTGAAACCATGAAAAGTACTGAAGAGATATATAAGCCCAATGCAAAATGAAGTTTCAGGAAGAAAAGAGTTTCAAACTGAGAGATCAGAAAGTTTCCCAAAGAAAATGACATAAGCTGAGGCTTGAAAGATGGGTAGTATTTCAATAGGTGAAGGAAGTGAGAAGACCTAAGGAATGATGTGAGCAAAAACATGGTAGTGGGAAACCATAGGGAATGTGGAAGTAAAGTTTGATCCTGGAAATATATGCAACAATAAACTAACAATGGCACTATATTGCCAAAAATGTATTTGTTCTTTCAAAGTCAAATATCATCCAGATGTTCCTGGATAATGTTAAATTGGCTACCCAATATTAATATGGCCTGGTGTTTGGAGTTAGGATGCAATATATACACATGTGAGAGGTTCTTTTGTGATGTGCAAATTATGATTAATTTTTTGTGTATTGAAATATCTGTAGTTCTCATTTATTAAAAAAAAAAAGTTTGTTACTTCTCCCTGGCAAGTTGTATTTGATCTCTAAGAAAAAAAAGATCAGGGAATAGGATCTTGGGGTTATGTGAGGAACTAAACACTTAAGGATGAATCTGCCAATTTCTTTTTGAGTGTTACCGCCACATTAACTTGATACTGCCTTGTATTTCCTACTAGCCTAGAGCACTGCTTTACAACTTTCTACATTAGCAAGACTGCCCAGTTCTGAGATAAACCAACATATCAATTATGAAAGTGCTAGGAAAGAGTCATAAAATTAGTTACACCAAAATAAAGTTTTATTTCAATTCAAGGTTTAAAAAAATATTGTATAAGGATTGTCTCATTGGGTAGATTAGTGGCAGGCTACAATTTTTCAGTTATTTTTCTTTTTCTCCATATATAGATGACTCAAAACTATTTCTTGAACTCCACTGCCTCAAGTATAATAATTGTTGTTATTCAATCATTTCAGTCATGTATGACTTTTTTTTTACCCCGTTAAGGGTTGTCTTGACAAAGATAATGGAGTGGTTTGCCATTTCCCACTCTAGCTCATTTTGCACATGAGGAATCTGATATTTAAAAAAAAAAAGTTTAGTGACTAGGTCAGGGTCACACAGCTAGTAATTCTTTTTTGGGGGGGTTATTTGGTGGTAGTGGTGGTGGTGGTGGTTGTTTTAGCCTTTTGGTTTTGTTTTGTTTTTGTTTGTTTGTTTGTTTTTGTGTGGCAATGAGGGTTAAGTGACTTGCCCAGGGTCATACAGCTAATAAGTGTCAAGTGACTGGGGCCAGATTTGAACTCAGGTCCTCCTGAATCTAGGGCCAGTGCTTTATCCACTGTACTACCTAGCTGCCCCCACAGCTAGTAATTCTGAGAGCAGATTTGAACTCAGAATTTCTTGACTTCGGGTCTGTTTCTTTATTCACTGTACCACCTAGCTATATTAAGTATAACATAGTATTATAGTTCCTTTCCAAATATGTAATCTTTGGAGTATAGAATTCTTAAGAATCAATATGAAATATTCAGAGTGCTTTCAATCTATGTTAGTGACAGCATCTGAATTCATTTTAGCTTTAATCTGAATGTCTTTCCTAAATTCATATCCAACAGGGACATTTATGAAAAATAGGTCCTTCAGTAAGTTAGAAAACATTGTGGCTATATATAAAACAGAGTTCGAAAGCCCAGACATTTGACAAAATATGTATTTATTACTGAATAGTGACTATAGATGTTCCTTCAATTTCACTTAAGATGAGGAAATCATATTTATTTAGAAAGCACCCCCACTAAATTGGTTAGGGAGATTCACATAAAGAAACATCACACATACTCGGGAAAAGAAACAATGCCCTCTTAAAACTGAAAGCAGCCTTCTATTTAGAGGTCTAATATGGTGTGTCTACATATAGGCACTTGAGGGAAAAGAGGGGATTGAAATGAACTACCTTAAAAAAAACAAATATAAAATAACTGTCTCAACAGTTTTCAGATGTTATTTAACAATTGAGTGCTCTCTTATTCAAAGGCAACTTAGTCTAAAAGGAGTTCATATGCTACAAATTCCCTGCTATCCATAAATCAAATAACTAGACAACTCAAACTATTGAAATACATATTTTTTGGATAAGAGAGAGACAAATGAAGAAACCAGGGATGAGTTCAGCAGTGATACACCCAGGCATCATCAATGAGTTAACCCAAATATAGCACAATTTTCTGTATGTCATACATTTGCAGGATCATACAATGATTGTCTATGTTTGTGACAACCAGCTAAAGATATTGTCAGATTCTGCTGTGTTCTAAGAAACAAAATGATTAAACTGTGTATCAGGTGTTTAGTTTAAATGTTACTCAAATTCTTTGGAATTAGTTCACTTATACATGGTATTCACATATATTATTGTAAGTTCCCAAAGGGCTAACACTGTAGTTATTTAATAAACATTTTTAAAATTTGAATTGATGTACCTTTAAACACATATTTGTCATAAGTTTATGACTGAATAGAAAAAGTATCATGCATGAGTCAGCTAAAGAATCAATGTAATATTATAGATAGTGCGGTGTATGGTTGTGATGGAATTCTACTGTGCTGTAAGAAATGATGAGTTCAATGATCTTAGAAGGGCATGGATAAACTTGCACAAACTAATGAAGAGAGAAATGATCAGAACCAAGAAAATGTGATATTGTTTTAAGAACGACTTTGAGCAATGATGTCATTTTGACTATTATAAATACTCAAATTAAAAACAATGGAGATATGAAAAAAGAAGCTCTCTGCATCTGGAGAAAGAAATGATAAATAGAATTATGTATAGAATACATACACATATATAATGTCCATATAACATATATATATATATATATATATATATATATATATATATATATATATATATATATATATATATATACCTATTTGCTTCTAATGGTAGCCAAATCTAATGGGAGGAGGTAAGGGAAGAAAATTAAAAAAAATAAATTTACAGGGGCAGCTAGGTGGTGCAGTGGATAGAGCACCAGCCCTGGATTCAGGAGGACCTGAGTTCAAATCCGGCCTCAGACAATTAACACTTACTAGCTGTTTGACCCTGGGCAAGTCACTTAACCCCAATTGCCTCAATCCCCCCCCCCCAAAAGGAAATTTACATGACAACTTTTATGTAAATTTTGAGGGAATAGCAAATTGTACGTGGTAGATTTGCAGTTTCATGTGCAGTCATCTTTTTCATTGTACTGTGTTATGGGAATACTTGTTTTTTTCATGAATTGAAAATAATTTTTTTTTTAAAGAAAGAGTAGAAACATGGTAATTCAGGTGACTTCAGCTCTAGGGAAGTTATTAATTCAACTAGTTGCATGGCCTGGGTCATAACTAGGCTGGCAACCTTCTGGTGCCTCACTTTCATTATCTGTAAAATTAAGAAATGTACTTCATTCATTCAAGTATTCTTTCATTTAATAGGCATTCATTCAAAGCAATGATTAAGCATTAGAAAAGATTTAAAAATAAATAAAACATAGTCTCTGACCCTAAGATGGTTAATATATAAAACCTAAGTGCTATGAGTACATAACAATATAATTCTTCCTAAATTGCTCTATTTTCAAAAAAACCTCATTTAATAAGTTTTATCTGTTAAGAATAGAAAGACTTAAGAAATTACAAGTTAGAGATCTTCTGGGCTGAGGTATGATCTTCATGGCTGCTATGGTTATAGGCATCTCTGCATCAGAGAACAAGAAGACATCTGTTTTCTGACATAAGAATGACACAGTTTTCTGATAAAAAGATTATATTCTGGTCAAACTACAGCTTCTTAAACCAAGGGCTTCTTAACCTAAAGTCTATGAGCTTTTTTCCTACATATATTTTAGTAATTGAATTTCAATATGATTGATTTCCTTTGTTATCCTATGTATTTGTTTTATGCATTTAAAAATATCATCCTATGATAAAGAGATCTATAGTTTTCACCATACTGCCAAAGGGACCCATGACATCAAAAAGATTAAGAGCCCCCTATCAAGACTATTTTCTTTAGTTTTAAGGACCATAGTTTTGGAAGGACATTAATAAGTTGAAGAGCATCTAGGAGATGGTAAATAAGAACTGGAGCTCTTGTCTAATGAGAATGAACTGGGGGTGTTTAGCCTGAAGAAGTGAAGACTTAGGGGCAGCTACATGGCGCAGTGGATAGAGCACTGGCCTTGGATTCAGGAGGACCTGAGTTCAAATCCAGCCTCAGACACTTAACACTTACTAGCTGTGTGACCCTGGGCAAGTCACAACCCCAATTGCCTCACCAAAAAAAATAAAATAAATAAAATAAAAAGAAGTGAAGACTTAAGCCTACATTTTAGCTGTCTTCAAGGATCTATAAGGAATAGACTTATTTTCTTGTATCCAGAAAAGACAGAATTGGCAGCACTGTTTAAAAATGATAGAAAGCAAAATTTAGGCTTGATGTGTGGAGGGCGAGGGCAGGGATAGACATCTTTCTAATCACTAGTGCTCTCCAAAAGTGGAATCAGCTATCTCAGTATATATGGATTTCATCTCATCAAAAGTCTTCATGCAAAGTGGAATTTACAAATATTTATTCAATTTGTTTTGGAGGAAAGACATGTAAAGATACAATTTAAATAAGATGGCTTCTAAGATCTTTCCAATTCTGAGATGTTGTAAATATATTTATATATATATTATATTTGGATGGGTTATTAGATTCTACTTTTTCACGTCAATGTGATGTTACTATGGCAGAAATTTTTAGAGAAGATTTTATAATTATACACTTAATTTTTGTATAAAAACTTCAAGATTTTTGCAAATAAAAAATAATCTCATATCTAGTACATATTATGAACATAATTTTTTAAAAATTTCCTAGGAATAATTTATTAGGTAGTCATATAGATTAATAACTTGGAAAAGTATTTTTTGAGCTATAAACCATTTTTTCAACTTGTCTCCAGATTTATATTATGGTTCCTATTATTTTCTGATAAATCTATATACAAGATAGGCAAGGTGGTATAGTAGATGGGAAACTGGTATGAGAGGAGGGGAAAATGGGTTTATAAGTCCAGCTCTTAAACATACTGTCAATAGGATCTGACTAAATTTCTTAACTGTGGATCCCTCTTAGGGGCAGAGCCAAAATGGTGGAAAAAATGTAAGGACTATCTGAGCTCTCCTCAAAATCCCTCTCAAAGGGTTATAAAACTGTGCATACCCTTTGATCCAGCAATACCACTATGATGTATGTGTATATACACACATATACACATACATTTACACACCTACATATGTATATACTTGTATAGAGATGTGTGCATGTGCATGTACGTAATATATTATCTATAATTACACATATACATATATGTTCTAGCTGAACTTATGATGACAAACACTGAAAACATGACTAATGAAGTGCTTCCTCATTGCTACTGGATGATTTCCCAATCACTAGTGATTTGTTTTTAATTCACTGGCTTTCTCAGCTCTTTCTCAAAATTCTTTTCATTGAGACATCTCTACTGTGAATAAATGAATGAATAAATGAAATATGTCACTAAGAATTTACTGTGTGTTAGCCACTTTGCTGAATACTGGGAATACAAAAATACCCAAGTAAGAAAGTCCTTGGCCTCAAAGAGCTTACTTTCTAATAGGGGAAGTTAATAATAAATTCTAAAGGGGTAAGTTGGAAAGGGAGGGGGAATTTATGTGTAAAAATAAATGTTCAGTAGAAATTTGGAGTATGATATGTTTTAAATTAATTTAACCATGTCTAAGAAAAAATTGAATGATTGGCTGTGAAGATATTTTATTTTTAACTGTAATTTCTGGGCAAATATTAACATAACCTTTACCCAAAAGAATATGAATTAATTTTGTTACCTGAGTATTGAATTAACTGCACTACCTCATCCCCCAACTGCTTGGCATAAATTGCAATTTGCTGCATTGGGTTTGCTTTGCCATTAAACATTTCATTTGTTCATTGCTGGATAAAGGTTGAATGAAATACCCACTTCTAAGCAGAAATGAAAGAGATGTTTTATTAGATCCTTCATGACCAAATCCTTTAAAAACAAGCTATGCAACCAGAAAATCCATTGGACAATGTTGTAAAGGGATGAAGCACAAAATGTTCATGACATGCTTTCAATTGCTCAAACCAGTGAGCTATGGCAATCCCCTTTATTGAAAATTCTACATAGAAATGCACTTCCAGAAAGCCTGAAAAGATAAAATTGAAATCATCTTATAAACAATACAAATGGACAATGATAATTTTTTTATAAATCACAAAATTATAACCCGTAGCTAAATAGATATGTGGAGTTTAAACTATTTGAATAACTAAAGTCTGCAAAAGTTGGCTGATTTGTGTAATAACTACCTTTTACTCCTTTTTTTCCCCTTCCAAGTCTATGCCCAAACAATTGCAAATCTTTAGTCACAACTAGTGCAAGGGGATTTGATCTCTCACTAGACTTCATATTGCTAAAATTTCAATAGCACTGTAGCACCTCAAGTCCTGCCATACAGAAGCAACCAAAGAGTACATGAATTGCAAGGATAATTAGTTACTATCAGAAACCCATGATGTTGATACTTTTCCCAGCCACACCTTGGAGGAGGCATTCTCCTCCCCCATTCAGTCCTCAACCTGTTGCATCCCCTCAACAGATTCAATCTCTTATCTAGTATCTCCCCACTGTATCCCCTGTTCTACTCCATCAACTGAATAAAGACCACCTTCCATACTGCTTACTGCATAAATCGATTAATCAATCAATCAATCAAACAAGCCATAAACATCGATCAAGTGACTTCTGTATGCCAGACACTGAGCGAAGCATTGAGGATACAAAGACAAAAATGAAAATGTCCCTGTTCTTGAGGAACTTCCATTTGAATGGAGGAGACAATGCACACATGTGCATGCACACACATATACACAGAGGTTAACTGGAATTTTTCAAAAATAGTCTGGGAAATTACTTGTTGGGGATGTCATGGAGTATATTTAAACTTTAGGTAGAGATTAGGACAATTATCCCCTATGTCACTATTTCTACTTTATTGATATTTTCTTTTGGAATGACTTTAATTCCCAAGTGCATTCCTTCCCCTTCTAATACCCAGAAAATTATCTCTTACAGAAAAAAAAAGTAACTCATTCAAACTAACCACTATCTTGACCCAGTTGGATAACATGTGAAATGTTCCATGTGCAGTTTCCCACTAATCAATAATACTAATAGCTAACATTTATATAGTGCTTATAATGTACCAGGTACTGTACCAAGTGTCTTAAAATTATTATCCCATTTCATCTGTATAAACAACAACCTTGGGAAGTAGTTGTTATACTCACTTTACAGATGAGAAAATTGATACAAACACAGGTGTGCCTAGGGTCATACACAGCTAGTAAGTGTGTGAGGCCAGTTTTGAACTCAGTTCTACTAGACTCCAGGACCTGAGCTATATCCACTGTGACACCCAGCTTCAAATAAAGGAAGAAAGTGGATTATTTCATCTCTTCTACAGTGTCAAATGATCATTTTAATTACATAGCATCATTTCTTTGTTGTATTGTTCTTAATGTTTGTCTTATTGTATATAGCACCTAAATTGATCAGCTAGTAATTCACTGAACAGGGTGCTGTTGGGCCTGGAGTCAGGAAGACCTGAGTTCAAATGTGACTTTGGAGACTTATTTGCTATGTAACTTTGTTCAAGTCACTTAATTTCTGTTTCCTCATCTGTAAAATGGTAACAATAGCACCTCCCTGTTGTGAAACTCAAATCCAAGGATAATTATAAAGTACTTAGTAGAATGCCTGGCACATTAAAAAGCATTATATAAATGTAGGCTGCTGCTGTTGCTGCTGCTACTACTACTACTACTACTACTACTACTACTACTACTACTACTACTACTACTACTACTACTACTACTACTATTACTGATTTCCTAGTTCTGCTTACTTCACATTGCATCAGTTTACCTGCTTACCTGTCTTTTTCATACTCTTTTATTAAGGAGCAGATATATTGAATTAATTAATTCTAATAGTAAGGTCATACAAAACAATTTATGTAGCCATTCCCCAATAAATGGGCCCCAATTTTATTTCTATTCCTTTGCTACCTGAAAACATACTGTTATTTTGTTTTATATGGTCCCTTCCTTTTCTTCTTTTCTTTTTTTTCTTTTCTTTTTGGTGCCATTGACCACCTTCAGGGCATATTTACCATTAGGTCAAAAGATAAACTTTTTAAATCAGTGTCTTAATTATAATTCAAAATTGCTTTCTTGAATGGTTGGATCAATTCATAGTTCAACCAATATTGTATTAGTATGCCTTTCCAAATCCCCTTCCAACATTGACTATAATGAGTGACCTCTAAAATCCCTTTTAGCTCCCAAATTCTTACAACATGATTGTTATCACTTTTTTTGCCATTCCTTCCCTCTTCTCTAAAGTAAAGGTTTTTAAAATCGTGTATAAACTTAAAAAATATTGATTATCATGTTTCAATATAATTAATTTTCTTTGTAATCTTATGCATTTTATACTATGAATATAAAACATTATTCTGCGTGGTAAGTAGGCCTCATCCAGCTGCCAAAAGGATCAGTGACACAAAAATGTACTCATAGTTTAAATGTTGTTCTTAGAGGGAACTTTCTTTCTATACTTCTACATTTTCTTAACCACGTTTAGGTCACCTTGGTCTCTGATCAACAGACCAAAGATACAATTAAAAAAACTAAATTAGAAAACAGAGACTGATTTTATTATTATAAAAATTAACAAACTAATGATTTCACTAAATCATGCTAATGATGGAGACCCAATGCAGATTTTTAAGAGCATATAAGAATAAATATCTTGATAAAAACTGAAAATATCATACAGCCACACTTTAATTTGCATATTCATTTTGACAATTTTTTTTTTACATTTTATTTGTGCTGCATAATACCAATAATATTGGTAATTGCAATGCTGTTCTTGGTATAATAATTTTAGAAGAGGTGGGTTAAAGCTGTGCTTTTTTAATTAAAAAAGATTTTAGTAGATTCACAGACAAAAAGAGACAGGTTCTCCTATTTCTGTACAAAATATAAGAAATGAGAATGAATGCACTTAGTGCTTTTTCCTGCTTTTAAAGAAAAAAACTTCTAATGGAAATCTGAACCCTCCTCCTCCATACTCCCCTCACCCCCAGCACATACACTCATATACACCCACACACACTCAAAGGCACACACTCAAATATTTTTGCATACATCCATCACTGAATGTTCTTTTAGGACTGGAAATGACAAAATTTTTGAAAACATCAACTTAAAAACTGTTTATATTAGCCTAAATCTTTTAAAATTATTTTTCCTTTACTCACAATTTCATGATTGTGGAAAATTTTTAGTATGAAAACTGCCTCCAGCAATGAAAAGCAATAATTCTTTGTGCTCCAGGAGCTACCTAGATACCAAAAGGTAGAGAGAATTATCAATAAGCAGATATCCTGAAGGGAAGCCAGGATTTGAACCCAGCTCTCCCTTACCCAAAGGCCAGATTTTTAATCGTTCAACTGCATGGTCTGTCAATAGTCATTTCTTTGGAAGTTGGTAGGGAGAAGAAAACATTTTGGATGAGTAATATATTAATGTGGCTGCAGAAGATAGTTTAAAAAAATACCCCTTCACTAAGCCAAAGTGTGGTGCATCAGCAAAGAGCACTGGGTTTGGAGTGTACCCATCTATGCTATTATCCTGAATTCACCTTCTTACTATCAATGCAACCTTGGCCAAGTGACTCCCGCTTGTGCTTTTGGTTTACCATAAAAAAAGAGAACAAGATAATCTCTAAGCTCTTCTCCAGTTTTAAAACCAGGCTCCACTACAAATCATGTATTCAGATTTATGAAACCTGAAGTCTGCCAACCTTCATTTCATGTCAAGTAAAATAAAACTTTAATTTTCTGAGTGATAAAGGCTATTAACTATCAACTAAATTCAATGCATTTTACAGTAAGTCCTCTCAAAACTCATGAAAGATTTTTGTTCTATACTTTGAACTTACATACTCTAATATGAAGGGAGAAAAAAATTCAACCTCTGCACTAGACTAATTTAACTGACAACTAATTATTTTAATTACTATCTCTTTAAATCTAAATGCTTTACCAAACATATTTCAATTGAACCATTGTTTTCATCACTATCTCTTTTTCTCAAAATTTATTTTTGAAATATTTGTAATTTTTGTTTCACTTCAGAAAATAATGGATTTATAAGGAATACTCTTTCTGCTTCTAGTTTTTGTTTCCTTTTATTTAACATGAGAAGAGATATTTTTTAAATCTTTTTTTTCTTTTCAAACTTGATAGCATTTTATTTTTCCAATTACATGTAAATATAGTTTTCAACATTCATTTTTATAAGATTTTGAATTCTGAATTTTTCTCCCTCACATCCTCCTTCCTCCCAAGACAGCAAGCAATCTCAAATAGGGTAACACATGTACAATCATGTTAAACATGTTTTCACATTAGTCATATTGTGAAAGAAGAATCAGAACAAAGGAGAAAGAAAAAACAAAAAAAATGAAAATATTATATTTTGAAATGAATTTAGACTCCATAGTTATTTCAATGGATGTGGAGAACATTTTCCATCCTGAGTTTTGGAATTGTCTTGGATCATTGTATTGCTAAAAAGAGCAAAGTCTTTCATAGTTTATTATTGCACAATGCTGCTATTACTGTGTACAATGTTATCCTGGTTCTGTACATTTCACTTTGTATCAGTTCTTATAAGTCTTTTCACATTTATCTGAAATCAGCCTTCTCATAATTTCTTATAGAACAATAGTATTCCATTATATTAATATACTACAACTTGTTCTGCCACTCCCCAATTGATGGGCCTTCCCTTAAATTTCCAATTCTTTGCCACAAAAAAGAGATGCTATAAATATTTTTGTATATGTGGAACCTTTCCCCTTTTTTATGAACTCTTTGGAATATAGAACCAGTAGTGGTATTGCTGGGTCAAAGGGTATTCATAGTTTTGTAGCCCTTTGGGAAGAATTCCAAATTCCTCTCCAGATGATTGGATCAGTTCACAACTCCACCAACAGTACATTAGTATTTTAATTTTCCCACATTTTCTCCAACATTTATTATTTCCCTTTTCTGTCACATCAGCTAATCTGCTAGGTGTGGGGTGGTATCTCAGAGTTGTTTTAATTTGCATTTCACTAATCAATAATTATTTAGAGTGATTCGATAATCAATAGTGATTTTTTTCATATAGACTATAAATAACTTTAATTTCTTCATCTGAAAACTGTCCATGTATTTTGATCATTCATCAATTGGTGAATGACTTCCATTCTTATAAATTCAACTCAGCTCTCTATATATTTGGGAAATGAGGCTTTATCAGAAACATTGGCTTTAAAAATTGTTTCCCAGCTTTCTGCTTTTCTTCTAAACTTGGTTGCATTGGTTTTGTTTGTGTGAAACCTATTCAATTTAATGTAATCAGAATTATCCATTTTGCATTTCATAATGTTCTCTCTCTTTTGTTTGGTCTTAAATTCTTCCCTTCTCTCTAGATCTGATAGGTAAACTCTTCCTTGCTTTCCTAATTTCCTTATGGTATCACCCTTTATAACTAAATCATGTACCCATATTGACCTTATCTTGGAATATGATGTGAGATGTTGGTTTATAAATGGTTTATGACACACTATTTTCCAGTTTTCCCAGCAGTTTTTTTTTTAAATAGTGAGTTTTTATCCCAGAAGTTGGAGTCTTTGAGTTTAACAAACAGTATATTACAATAGTCCTTTATTACTGTGCTTAGATTACTACAGTAATTTACTACTATGATTTGTATACCTAACTTCTTCCAATGCTCTACCACTCTATTTCTCAGCCAGTACCAAATAATTTTGATGATTAAAATAACAAACTTTTTTCAAAGAAGAAAATATGTTGATATTTCAATTAACAATAGTTATAGCTAACATTTATACAGTAGTTATTACATACCAGGAACTATGGTAAGCACTTTGCAATTATTATCTCATTTGATCCTCAAAACAACTATTGAAAGTAGGTACTATTATTATTCTCATTTTATAGATAAGGAAACTGAAGCAAAAAGGGATTATGCAACTTGAGTAAGATCCCATAAATAGTAAGTGTCAGAGACTGGATTTCAACTCAGGTCTTCCTAATTTCAAGCTCGATGGTCTATTCACTATGCTACCTAGATGGTTGGGATATTAGATTGAAAATTTATACTATTTCTGAAATTCTATTTTGGAGGGAAGAGCTGATTACATAATACACATTTGAAAAATAATTGTTCATGTGATGGTCTTACATTCTATGCATTGTTATTGCCCAGGCCAGTTTTGTTTGTTAACATGATTGTTGTTGTTGTTCAGTTGTATCAGTTACATCTGACTCTTCTTGACTCCATTTGGGGTTTTCTTGGCAAAGATACTGAAATGACTTTCCATTGCCCTCTCCAGGTCATTTTATAGATGAAGAAACTGAAGAAAACAGAGCTAAATAAGTATTCCAGGGTCACATAGCCAGAAAATGTGTGAGGCTGGTTTTGAACTCAGTTCTTCTTAACTCCAGGCCTGGCACTATATCTATTGCTCCCACTAGATGCTCCAGGTTAACATGGTTAGTTCTGTGAAATTGAAAATGGATGCCCCACTTTATTCTAAATTATTTAAGTATTGATTTAGAATTGTATCTAATCAATGGAATCATTACTTATGGATTAGAGTTAGACTTAATTATATAGACTTCAGTAATAGAATTTATAAGAGTTTGACTTCCCCATTTATCCAGGCTACAGCCTCAACTCAATCGATCTTACCCTGTAATTGTAGCTGGAGAATAAGCTGACTTTTCATAATATATTCTGCCTGGTCATGTCTAGTGCCAGACCACTGTGGTGTAGGGGGATGCCTAAAATAGGTCTTTCTAGAAGATGTTGGTCAATTCAGTGATTTCCCATTGCCATGCATTTGGGAAACTCCCTTTTGCAAGCAAGTCAGTATGATTGTGTCAAATATAAGCCCACTATACACATTTACCAACTGTATAAGAAACTTCTCTCTCTACACTAATGTCCTTGGCTACTGAGGAACATGGGATCTCATTTTATTGACAATTGCTAACCTTGCTTATAAATTGATCATGCTCAGTTTCTCCTTATTGTAGATTTTTATCCGGCTAGCTCTCAGTAATTCCCCATTAGAATGTAAGCACCTTTGTGGCAGCTAGGTGGAGCAGTGGATAGAGCACTGGCCCTGGAGTCAGGAGGACCTGAGTTCAAATCCGACCTCAGACCTTACTAGCTGTGTGACCCTGGGCAAGTCACTTAACCCCAATTGCCTCACCAAAAAAAAAAAATGTAAGCACCTTTTTGCAAGAACTTATTTTTTATTTTATCTTTTTTTTTTGTAGTCTTAACACCTAACATAATGCCTTACACATAATGTGCAATACAATTTTTAAAAATATTGAAATAGATTCTACCAGAAACTATTGTTAACTGTGTGGGGCCCCAAATTGTCCAATCTGTAAGAAAAGTAGCTGAAACAGAGCTCCAAGCAAATAGCATTTATTAAGGAGCCCATGGCCTCTCTAATGAAATGAACATCAGGTCTTCCTCATGATCTGAAATGTCCCCTGGTCCCCAGGACCCTATTTTTATAGGGTTTGATACCAAGACACTCAGAAGAAGCAAAGTAAAACACTAAATTTCACTGGTAGATAGATCTTGTTTTGACCAGAAGGGTCAGATATAATGCATCAGCATGCATGGTTACAAGATGGGCAAGGGAAGGGTAATCTCCGGTGATGAAATGGTCATTAGATGGTCATCTGTTCATGCATGTTGGACAAGAGAGGGTGGTCTGGAGGTACAAAAACAAATGGGGGACTTTCTGGTATCATCAAACATTCTGGGTTTGGACTTGGAATTTGAGCAAAACAGGATGGAGATATCTTTGTCAATGATCTTGTGTTGTTCAAATGAGCTTCATAATTGGTAAACAAGTAGTTGAATGTTGGATTAAAGTTTGAGGCCTACTATAAAGACCTACTGTAAGAACCTATCTTATCTATTTATCTCTGTATGATTGACATAAAGTATGTATTAATACATGTTTATCCATGTACTATAGTTAGATGACTGGCCAAAGGCATATTACTAGATGAGTATATCACTAATAAATGCTTACAATCATTACCCCTTATGGAATTACATTGAATTGATTAATACTGATTGGAATGGAATAGAGGCCCAAATGAATCATTTCTCACAATGGTGAGTCAAAATAAATTGAAAATTTTTCTAAGAAGTCAAGATCTGCTCAGCAGAAGGTACTGCCTTGTCTTCCAGGGATCTGCAAAATAATGATTAATTGGATTCTTTGATTAACCTTTACAATATATCTATAAATGTTTATCTATGACACATCTAAAGACTCAAATCCTTATTATGGTTTGTGGAAATGATTGTTAATGAGGAACATATTTGGTAAAGCAATTTATGAGCAAATATTTTTTTGTTCAGAACTTTCATTTAGCAATTACACAATGCTTAGAAGGGTTATATCCTTTCCCAAACCAACTAATTGTCAACTGTCAGACACTGATATACAGAAACTCATCATCAGAACAAAATTAGAGTCTAAAAACACTAATAGGCAAGAGTCCATAAATGGCATTAAAGGGTATTACAGAACTATTTAAATACAGTGAAGTATACTTACATTTGATGCTTTTCTATACAATAAATTAGAAAATTCTGAGCAATGGCCCAGAAATAATTATTTCCTACTTTCAATATATATATATATTTTTTTTTTTCTCTTCTTCCTTCAGTGACTTTGAAGAGCATCCTGGAAATTAATCTGTATACATCTAAGTCTGAGCACCTAATGTAGGCAAAAATCTTTAGGAATGGTAGATTTATCAGAGATTGGCAATATGATAACAGGAGGTGGAAATCAACCACTCTACAGCAACCACAGAAATCATTAGAGAACTGAACCCTTGAGCAAAAGAAACCATGAGGAGCCATTTGTATAGCTTCAATCAATATAGTCTAAATTTCTAGGGAAAAACAAACAAGAGTTTTAGTAAATTTTGACATGGAGTTCGATGATAAGGTTAGGGAATCGACCTGTGCTTTTTCAGGTTTTGAGAGAACTCAAATTCTGGAAACTTCCTCTTCCAATTCAGGTCAGCACCTTTGCTGTACCTTATAGTTTTTTGTTTGTTTGTTTTTTTGTTTGTTTGTTTGTTTTCTGGGTAATAAGGGTTAAGTGACTTGCCCAGGGTCACACAGCTAGTAAGTGTCAAGTGTCTGAGGCCAGATTTAAACTCAGGTTCTCCTGAATCCAAGGCCTATGCTTTATCCACTGTGCCACCTAGCTGCCCACCTTATAGTCTTAGAGCAGCCTATAGCAATGAAAATTTAAGTCATTAACCCAGATATACAGATATATAGAACTAATATGTTTCATAGGTGAGACTTCAAACCAGTCCCACTTTATGAGTAAATTAATTGTATTCTCACATTCTTTATATCTGATGCACTGAGTTCATAGAATCATAGAATCAGAGCTAGAAAGGACCTCAGAGGACATCTAGTATTTCTCTGCACCAGGCCAGTTTCTAAGGGTAATTTATTCTTCATTGTAAGCTTGAGAGAAATGAGGGGCAAGTAGCCTGAGGACAAATTACTCTAATGTTAAGTGGTAAATGGAACTAAGGTGCTAGCTGGTGGACCCCTAAGGATTGTGGGAATATAATCAGTTGGGGTTTGAACCAATGGCAGAGAAGAGAGGTTTCACAACTTCTTGTGGGTACTGTAGAAGCCTGAGGAGGGTAATAGGCTGAGCCCTCAGACAGCATCCATGTCACACTACCAAATGATGAAGGTCTAATTAAAATATGACAGATTTGGTTTAACCAGGATGGAGTACAGAGTACAGTGGCATTATCAACTCCACAAACCTGAACACTATGACTCTCTTCATTCAAGCCAATGACACATTAGGGTTTTGTTTGTTTGTTTTGGGTGTTTTTGTTGTTGTTATTTTTGGCAAGAAATCCTATGCTATTAACGCATTGATCTTAAATTCCATAAAAACCTACAGATTTTTTTTCAAACTGTTGTTTAACCATGCCTCCTCAGTTTAAATTTATGAAGCTGACTTTTAAACTCATGTCTAACTTTACATCTATGTCTGTGAAATTTCTTCCCTTTGTAGTCAGTCCAATATTCATACTTGTCCAGACATTACTAGATCGCTGTTGAATGATCTTGTATTAGCTATCCTCTAATTTTTGTTTTTAGCAAAAAGCAATAATACTAAGAGCTAGCATTTCAATAGTACTTTAAGGTTTGCTAAGCCCTTCACTGATATTTTATTTTATCCTCACAACAACCTTTGAAGATAGATGCTATTGTCCTAATTTTATAGAAGAGAAAATTGAAGCAGACAGAGAGTAAGTGATTTGCCCAGGGTCATACTACTAGTTAGCATCTGAAGCTAATATGAGAAGGTATGGGGTATAAAACTGAGGCCTGAGCTAAGACCCCCAAAACGAAAGTAGAGAATACTGTTTTTCCCCTGAAGTCTGTGGTTTAGTAACAGATTCCTTACATATGCCTCTGTTTACTGAGACATGCCTTCCTGTATTCAAGTAGCTCACCACAATATACCTGTGAAAACCTGCATGTATTTCAGACCTAAGGGATATATAACTGCAGCTTGGACACTTGCTCAGGGCCCAAAGAACTAGAGGCTATTCTGCTTTGGGCCAGCACATCAATAAACTGCTCTTCCTTATTCCTGAGTGCTGTTTGGGTAGAAATTCCCCACAACAAAGCAAAATTTGAACTCAGTTTCTCCTGACTCCAGATCTATTGTGCTTTCCATCATGTCATCCATCCATCCATCCATCCATCCATCCATCCATCCATCCATCCATCCATCCATCCATTATATTTTTATCAATAAGCAAGTCATCTCTTCTTTTATTCAAGTTATTGATAAAATTGTTAACACAGGACCAAGCTGAGATGCCTGAATGGTTATTTGTTATTGACTTAACGGTTATCATGATTGTAAAACCCAAATAGGGTCATGAAGAATCGGATACAACTGAAAAATGACTGAAAAATGTTAGGGTACTGGTAAAGTATGCAGAAACTTTTTTTACTGATTTCTGTGGATGGAAAGCAGACAACGGAAAGTACAGAAAATGATCTGATATTTGGAAAGATCAATGCTGCACTTCAGCAATTTTCTGAGATTTTCTCTCTTTTTGTTTCTTCCAACTCTGCACTCCCCTTTTATTCTTTTTGGTTAATGCTGAGGACATGGAGGGTCATATTATATTCCCTATATTTAAGTTTCTTGGAAATATTATTTGGAAAGCAAAATATCATACAATAATTTAATTGCTGCTGCTTGACATGTAGCTTATAGTGAAATAAGAGAATTACTAGATGATATGAGGTCTATTCTAGGTCTGTTGTTTTATGATTCAAAGTAACTCCAGAAGTGGCAGTGTAGAGCTTAGAGAGCTATCCTTATAGCATGAAAGATTTGCCTCTGATTCATACTAGCTTTGTGGCCATGTACTATGCAAATTGCAATTGTTTTGCCAGAAAATTGTCTAAGAATATAAGTCATCCATGAGATACCAATCATTATCCAGCCTGCAGCAGTGAAGGGAGGTTCTAAAACAGGGATTGCCTACATTAATAAAATCATAGGTTTGGATAAAATAATATACACATCACATCTGTTAATCATAAACACACACCAGTAGCTTGTGACAAGTCTTTTTTTAATCCTCACACACAATGTGTCTTCACACATTCAAAAGAAAATGGGAGAATTAAAAGAAAGGGATAATTTCCCCCAAAATTCCAAGTATCAAGAAAAAAGACTACTTTGTCTAAAATAGATGTATTATAGAGCTGGATACAAAATAGATGTAGTCAAGAGATTGAAGGAACCTCACTCGGAGGTTATCTAGACTAACTCTCTCATTTTATGGATGAGGGAACTCAAGCTTGAAAAGGTTTAGTATTAGAGGTTGGATTTGAACCCATGTCTTCTGATGATCTTTCTACTGAAGATCACTACTTCTAAAGTTCCGAAGTCTAAGTTAAACAGAAATGACTTTAAATCTCCACTTTTCTTTGCATATGGACATCCAGCCAATTAATAAATTGGCTTGTCATTTCTTTATCACTCTATATGGGGCCCAGTAAGTGATGAAAGTGAATTCTTCTTGCACTGGGCTGGGGGGAGGGGGGTGGGGTGGGAAGAGGGAAGGAGAATGTTTCAAGTCTCCCCTCCACTCCTCTATAAAAAGCACCATATTATAAGTATTACAATTTTCCTCACTGGTTCATCCAAGAATCTTGGAAAAACATGAGGAATTTATTAGAATTAAGAAATGCCACACTCAATAGCACATAAAATGTGGCGACAGAGTATCCTCATTAGACAGGAAATTGTCAGTTTGGGCAAGTGAATGGGTGAGGCCTCCTGCTAGCTACTGGATTTCCTGCTGATCCTGCCCTAGCCTTCAGTCCTCTCATATATGTTGCAAGCACTTTTATGTGGGTTGTAAGTTGTTGAATATATCTACTAAATGCTCTGCCCTGGAAAGGGTTTTTACAAGCAAAATGCTTAATCCCTTCCTCTTCTTAACAAAGTCAGAAGGCAACTTCCTTTATTGTACTGTCAATTAGTAAAAAAGCCTGGAACATAGCCCCAGACAGATCCCATTGTGGGGAGGACTTGGCAGCAGTTACTTTTAATGGGTTTTATTAGCACTTTTGACATTATCAATGCTATCATCCTGATTTGTGGACATGGGCTACTGATGGCTTCTTTCTCCCATTCAAATTCCTTTTTGCCCATCTATTTTTGAACTTGGATATCCATGACACTGGGTCAGGAACATAAGGAGAACATAGATTGAACCCTTAAAATCACAGCTTGATTTTTGGCTGTGGTTGTTGTGTATACTATTAGGAAGAAAACCTGAACCTCTCTCCCTCTGCTGCCCAGGAAGATGGAGAAAAATAGCTTCCTTTCTTCCCCTCAGGCTTCCCTCAGAGAAGCCAATAAGCAGAACTTTTTAAATTCTATTTCTCACTGTTTCCTCCCTCCCCCTAACTCTCTGGCAGATTCTCTTCATGGGTAAGTGGGGGAAAAAGTCAACAAACTTCCTAAGGAAGAAATGAAGATGATGGATTGGATTTAAAAGTTGCAGCCATACCCTGGATAGAAATCTTGCTATATGAAAAGAATTTATTAGAACATCAGCAGCTTTTCTGCCTAAGCTCTTTAATAATTCAATAATTCAACAGAGAATTGTTAAATTCCTGTGGTAGGCAGAGCACACTGTAAGGCACTTAGGATCTACAAAGTTTGAGTTCATCATGGTTCCTGGCCCCAGTGAGCTTATTGTATTATAGGAGGATGTGACACATAACACAGTCAATTATAACATAAATTATGATATAGATTCATTAGATAAGTACAAACCAAGGAGATATGTAAGGTTCCTTCTTTTAAAATCCCATCTTTGAAGAATAAGTTGGTAGGAAAAATAAAGGGAACTACAGGAAGTGGGTGAAAACACTTAAAATAGGCTGAGACATTCTTTAGCTTCCAATAATCACAGTTTGATATTTGATTCGCCGACATTCCCAATTTTCCAACATCAGTCATGAGGGGATAAGAAATGATAATCACAGGGTCCCATTGAGAGTAAAGCCCCAGGTTAGGGCTTGTGACTGTGGAGACCCTCAGTACAATATATTCTAGATCATATAAAATGAGATTTAGTGTTTTCTTCCCTCATTAAAGAGTGTGGCCTGCTTAGCTCCCTGTGAACAGTCCTGGAAATTTCCTCCTGAACACATCAACTGCTGCCTTTTTAAAACAGTCTAAGGTAATGGCAACCATCTGGCTAAGAGTCTGTTTAAGTGAATGTTCCAGGACTGGTGTGTGAAGGAAAACAACATGGCAGGGACACAGGATAGAGGGAGCAATTTACATAGAAAAAATAGAGGCAAGGTTTGCCACCCAATCTAAAAAGTGAAAGATAAACCAAATACCTGCCTTTGCCCCACTGATGATAAGATTTAAAAGAAATTACTGTCATGTCAATCCTCTTAAAATTAGTATGTCCATTGTAGAATATATTGTTAAAATATAATATCCAATACAGAGGCATCTTATAGACTCACTATTGCTTACTGCTACCTATTTTAAAGCATGACTACATTTAACAGTTTCCCATCATTTCTTTTAGAAGACTAGCTTAGACTTTCACCTCTGTGTATGTACACTTGTACAAATGTGTATGTACTTGTATTTTATAGTTCCCAATGATTTCTTTCAATGTAATAGTACAGATATTCTCTTGCAACTGGGTTCACCTTCAAATATTTGTTAATCTGCCAATAATATTATTGGCAATTGAATCAGGGAAAGAGGTATTGTGATTCAAATAGTGCCAAGTTCCTGCAATTTCCTGAATTATTTTAGGGGCCATATTCTTTTAGGAAAAAATGCCAAAGCGTATAGATTTGTGCATGAACCTGCATGGGGGTGTGCATCTGAGCATAAACACGGACTTCAAGGAATTGAAAGGAATCAAAATAAAGGTCCCAACATTTATATTTATTAATCTTCAAAAAATAAGTCATCATATGATCCCATCTCTGGCAAGGCTGATCAGTTCTGGCTACCCAAGGAAATTAAAACGTAAAATGATAAAAACAAAAAACAAACAATTAAAAAAAAAACACTATGGATAATCCATTATGGAAAACCTGGTTAGGTAAGAATTAAGGGATTAAAGGATTGGTATCCTCCTTGAATATATGTGCTTTTTTCATACAATAAGCAAGCTAGTTCACCTTACAGTAGTCTAAGGATTTAGGAGACCTATATCATTTTCTTAAAGGATGAGCCAAGCCCTTTTAGCATGACTAAGCCTACCATGGAACCTCTGTGCAGTCATCATCCTCCTGCTTATTCAAAAATATCCTCTATACCACCATTATTCATCCACCTAAATTTGCATAAGGCACAGTTTTGGTGAGTTACAACTTTTGTACCCCACTTTCAGGAAACAAAAAGCAATTTTTCTATGAATCTATGAACTCATCTTGCTCACAATTGTCCCTGAGAATGCAACAAGGAATTTGGGCATGTGTAATTTAAAATTCTAAATGTGGGTTCTAATCTGTCTCCCCGGTTTTGGGGGGAAACTGACTAAAATCACTGATAAATGAGTTTAGTTTTTTTAAGGGTTTATTGAAAAAAATAGTAAAAGAAAAAAATTGAGAACAGATTTCCTATAACCTGGCAAATCTAGCCTTCCTAATCTCCCTCTTATGAAGTTCTCTGCCACCACACAGATGTCTCGAAGCCAAAGAGAAAGAACCCTCCTCCAGCATCTGCTTCCTGCTTCATTTTCCCCTCCCAGAAATGGGAGGTTCCTGAAGCTGATTGGCTAGTGTCATTCAAATTCATTAAGTACCCTTAAGTACCAGCCAGAAGTGCTTACAATCTAGCAAGCCAGTCAGTTGCTCTTCCCCAACTCAATCAGCAGAGATCACTCTCCAGGTGATCCCCTGAGTTCCATTATCTTGACACAGGCATTTGTCCATGATTATTCATCCATTCCTACTTTTATGAAAGTTTTCAAACTTGAAAAATGAGGAGCAGTATTTGAAATATGGGATATGGTCCTATAGTATCTTCTTCTAGATGATAGAATTAAGAAGATAATATCTTCTCCATCTCAGTTATTAATAACCTCTTGATGTCATTGCAAATCTCATTATTTTTCCTCTGTTGCTCACTCACTTATTACCCATAACCATCTAAATGTCTTTCTATAATGTCCAATTCTAAAAAATCCACCCATTCCATATATATGTTTGTTGACTTCTTTTATACACACCCATATGCATATTTACAAATATACTTATAGGTATGTATATACATTGTTGATTTGATATATATATATGCATCTATATATCAGTATGTGTATACATATATATATATATGTATGGACACATGTATATGCATGTGCATGTGTTATATATGTATATATCTATCTCTCTATTATCCTCAACAAACATTAATATACTATGTGTCACACACTGTAATGTCTCGATATGGTTAAAAAGAAAAGAGAAAGAAATTGCCCCTACTCTACAGGAGCTCATAAGTTTAACTAGGAGACAACATGGAAAAACAGATGCAAACAAGATGCATACAAGATAAACTGGAAATAATCAACAGAGGGAAAGCACTGGCATTACCAGAGATTGGAGAAGAATTCTTTTAGAATGTGAGATTTTAGCTGAGACTAAAGGAAGTTTAAGGAAGCTGGAAAATTGAGATGAAGGACAGAATTCTAAGCATGGAGGATAGCTAGTAAAAATGCACAGAATCCAGAGGTGGGAGAAGTATGAGGAACAGCAAGGAAGCCAGTATCACTAGATCATAGAGTATGAAGAAGTAAGGAAGGTAGAAGAAGACTGGAAAGTCAAGAAGAGGTCAGGTTAGAAAGGAGCTTAAAAGTCAAACAGGATTTTATTTTTTATCCTAGAGGCAATGGGGAGTCATTGGCTTTAGTAAACATTTGAAGGGTGGTGGTAATATAGTAGGCCTACGTTTTAAGATCATAAGTTTGACTAATGAGTGGAGAATGGACTGGAGCTAGGATAGAGGAGATTGAAAGGACAATCATTATGCTATTACAATAGTCCAGGGTGTGAGGTGATGAAGGCCTATTATAGGGTGGAGACAGTGTCAAAAGGGGATGGGGGCATACAGGAGAGATGTTATGAAAGTAGAACTGATAGCACTTGACAAGAGAGTGTATGTTGGATTGACTGGGTGAGAGAGTGAGGAGTTGAAGGTGATCCTTAAATTGAGAGTCTGAGTGACTAAAAGGATGGTGGTACCCTAGATAGTAATAGGGAAGTTAGGAAGATAGGAGGATTTGGGGGAAAAGATTATGAGTTTTGTTTGGGACATAATGATATTAAAATGTCTAGAGATAATTCAGTTTGAGGTGTCTAATGACAAGTTAAAGATGTGGAAATAGAGGTCAGGAGAGAAATTGGAGATGGACAGAACAGATCTGAATAAGATGATAATTGAATCTATGGGAGCTGATGAAAATAACAAGCAAAATCGTTTTAAGGGAAAAGGAAAAAGAGCCCAGGACAGAACCCTGGAGATATGCTTGATTAGTAAGAACCACCTGGATGAAGATCTAGCAAAGAAAACTGAGGAGTGGTCAAATAGGTAGGAGGATTATTGACAGTGTCCTGAACGGCAGAGAGGTCGAAAAGAGTTAGAATTCAGAAAGAGCAATTGTATTGCCAATTAAAAGGTAATTAGTAACTTTGGAGAAAGCAGTTTCCATTGAATGATGAGGTCAGATTGAAGAGAACTGAAGAGTCAGAGGAAATGAAGTTATTGACACCACTTGTAGACAACCTTCTCAAGGGGTTTGGCCATGAAAGAAATGAAAGACATAATAAGTCAATATCCAGCAGGAATGGGTAGATCAAGTGAGGCTTTGGGTGGGATGGGTGAGAAATGGGCCTTTTTATAGGCAGTAGAGAAGTATCTCCTAGTTAGAGAGAAATTTAAAGATAAGGAAAAGATTGAGCTTAATAGAGGGAATAATCTGCTGGAAGAGAAAACAGGGAATTGACTTTGACAAGGAGAAGGGCCACCTTTTTATGTGTGATGGGAGTGAAAGAAAAGTGAGTGGTGGAAGGCAAATAGTTTGGCTTAGTTATATAACATAATTTTCAACATGTATATATATATATATATGTATTATGTGTATATATATATATATATATATATATATATATACCCATAAGCATACACACATATACATGTATACACATGTGTTTATGGCCATATAAATGTACACCTACAATATACAGGTGCATGTGTATTTTTACCTATATATGTGTAGGTGGGTGTATATATACATATGTCTACATATGCATGTCTATGTTACAAATTAGTTTATAATGAGTGCATGATAATAGAATATATTAAGAAAACATTTCACTTCTAGAATGAGGCTGAGGAGAGGAGAGGGCAGGGAGCTTTGTGGAAAAAGTGACATTTGGGCTGGATTTTCAAAGATGATTGTTCACATGATAGATAATATTGAGAAGGGCAGGATAGCATTTAGAATGAGTGTTTGTGTCTATCTGTATACACTGAGAATGAAACTAACTCATACAGTTTACACATAAATGTACATGAAAATTTATTACTTATTTTATCGCCACATTTTTTTTAGGTATTTTATTTTTTCCATTACATGTAAAGATAGTTCTCAACTTTTGTTTATACATGCTTTACAATTTCAGATTTTTCTCCCTCCCTCCCCTCCCTCCCCCCTCCCCTAGACAGCAGGCAATCTGATATAGGTTATATCTATATATCTCTATACATATACATATATATATATATACACACACACACATATATATATACACATAATAACATTAATCCTATTTCTGCATTAGTCATGTTATAAGAGAAAAATCAGAGCACTGATGAAAAACTTCAAAATAGAAAAAACAACAGCACCAAAAACATAAGAAGTAGTATGGTTCAATCAGCATCTATACTCCACAGTTCTTTCTTTCTTTTTTTTTCTTGGATTTGGAGATCCTCTTCTATCATGAGTTCCCTGGAACTCTTCTGTACCATTGCATTGGTGAGAAGAATATAGTCCATCACAGTAGGTCAACACTCAATGTTGATGATACTGTGTACAATGTTCTTCTGGTTCTGCTCATCTCACTCATCATCAGCTCACGTAAGACCCTCCAGGTTTCTCTGAACTCTTCCTGCTCATCATTTCTTACAGCACAATAGTATTCCATTGTATTCATATACCACAACTTGTCCAGCCATTCCCCAATTGATGGGCACCCCCTCAACTTCCAATTCCTTGCTACCACGTAAAGAGCAGCTATAAATATTTTTGTACATGTGGGTCCCTTTCCCCCTTCCATGATTTCTTTGGCCAAAAGACCTAAAAGTGGGATTGCTGGGTCAAAGGGTATGCACAGCTTTATTGCCCTTTGGGGATAATTCCAAATTGCTCTCCAGAATGGTTGGATCAGCTCACAGCTCCACCAACAATGCATTAGTGTTCCAATTTTCCCACAGCCTCTCCAACATTTATTATCTTCCTTTTTTGTCATTTTAGCCAATCTGATAGGTTCAGGTGGTACCTCAGAGTTGTTTTAATTTGCATCTCTCTAATCATTAGAGATTTAGAGCATTTTTTCATATGGGAATAGATAGCTTTGGTTTCTTCATCAGAAAACTGCCTGTTCATATCCTTTGACCATTTCTCTTATCACCACATTTTAAACCACATAGCAAAGGGTCAAAGTGAATCATAGACTAAAATCCCTAAAACACAGTTCCCAATAGAGTATGAAATAAGATTATTATACCACATTCTTTAATGTGATAAAAATTAAAAACATGGTCTGAATGATATGAGAGAAATTCATTTAGGTTGCAAACAACATAATTTTACAAAGAAACTATAGCTGAAAAATAATATGCTGGAGGGAGAACACTAAGGAACAAGGAGATCCGCATCAATCTTACCGTTCAGCTGATGTGTCTTTCTTTGTAATTTGGTGAAATTCTTCCTCCACTCCTAACTTCCTAAATTCAGAATGGCATAGTAAAAGTAATTTCATAATTTTACAGCCAACGTTTTAGGTTTTGATCACTTTTTAGTCTTCAAAGGATCATTGAATTGTTCCTTTCTAGGTCAAATACCTTAAAGTAAAATGTTTATCAATACACTTTACAGGGATAAATTCATAACTAATTGAGTAAGAAGGAAGTAGGAGTGTGCTGGAGCCAGCTTTAACTAACTTGAGTGTCTTTGTTAAAAGCTGTGTGAGTCTTTATACCTCAGAACCACAACATACTACAAATCAAGGCTAAATGTATTGTCTTGTTCACTGTCTAGATTTAAGGAAAGGTTAATACTGATTAAATTTTTAAAAAGATGTTTCCTGCATATTGTTTTTTTTTAATCTTAGAGAGATGGCTAAACAAACATTTACCATTATATCCCTGGATCAAAGACCATACATGCCTTGCTAAAAGACTTTGAAAGGAACATGAAACAGACAGTGGAAAAACAACTGGATTTAAATCTCTGACCTTGAATCATAGGTCTTAGTTTGAATAAACTACATTTAATCTTAAAGTTTTGTTCCTTATAGATCTCTTCAGCTCATGTCCTTAACAGTGTTTCCCCTGGGAACATCAGAATTTGGCTTAGTTTGCTCCTTCCATCACACTACTCATGCTCTCAATCAAGGTCTTCCCCTGAAAGCATTGACAGTTAATATATGCCCATGTCTCTTAAAAAGAAGAAAAGAGCTTCTCAAGTCAAATAAAGTAATTCAGGTTAGCAAAACATGGAAAAAACAGTAGAGAATTTATTAGATCCAACAACAAAACACAAAGGACTGAAACCTGAATTCATAAATAGGAATCAGGGCTTGTGATTTTATTGGTATAGGCAACAGATGAGGAAATTCCCTTTATCAATGCAGGTCATCATTTTTCTCTGCACCTTGTAGTCTGGGAGAGGTAACTTGACAAAGGCTGAATACAGATCTAGAAAATCACAAATTAAACTTATTTTGTATTGTTTATTCTTGTTAAACATTTCCTAATTATACTTCAATTTAGTTCAACCCACTGGGGAGTTTTGCAGCTCCTTCAGTCTAGGAATATGACACCTATGGATCAGAGCACTGAGAGGTTAAGTGACTTGTTTATGGGGCCGCTAAGGATACAGTACTGGCTCTGAAGTTAGGAGGACCTGAGTTCAAATCTCACCTCAGACACTTACTAGCTATGTGAGCCTGGGCAAGTAACCTAACTCCAATTGCCTTAAGCATCCAGAATCATCTCAGAGGTTGCTGACCTGGCACAGCCCTCCCTCACTTAAATCTAATTCACTGCAAGTCATGACCTCATCCTAATGTCATGGTCCTCTTCAAGAACGAAGGACAAACGACAAAGACTTGCTCATGGTCAGACAAAAAGTATGGTTTAAAGTAGAGATGTGAATGTAGGTTTTTCTGATTAGAAAGGTTAGAATTCTGTTATACTACACTAACACAAGTCCATAATTATTCAAGCTAAATCTTGCCTCCTCTTTGTTGATACCTCCCCAAGGGCAAGTATAATCCAGACTAGTACAAGCAACATGGTGAAATGTGAATAATATTGGATTTGGAGAAAGAAGACCTGAATTCCTATCCTAGAAAATCATATCCACTGTGTACACAAATTTTTTTTAATATATCTGTAAAATAAAATGATTAGCCTAAATGAACTGAAGGCTCTTTCCAGTTCATGAGAGCCATGGCTTCCTACCTCTCCAGGCTCTACTCCTACCTCTGAAAATAACTGGTTTATTATATACTAAATATAGACTCATGGTATACAAAACCAAGAAGGCTCTGAGGAGTCATTTCAGCTACCTTATATAGGTTTTAGATACAAAGCATTTTATCAGAGGTATAAGGGGAAAGTAAAGATTATTAACTGGACTGAACTGGTCTCTAACCTGTTTATGGTTAGAGCTGAACAGAGAAGGCTAGAGACAGGAGAGTCAGGAATCAAACAGAAGTTTCATTTCAAAATGAGGGAAATAGCTTGTAATCAAGGAGGTATCTAGACAAATGCTGGGGCCACACTCCTAGTGGGGGCCCAAAGCAGTGTGGGGAGATTTCAATACTTATACCAATGGCCACATAGTGACAATAAGGAGTAACAACAAACAATGTGACTAGTTCAATTCATAGCAGGACTTCATGACCAGAATACCAGTACTTGTCGGAGCTTGTCCCAGCTCAGAGAACACCTGCTGCTTATCAAAGCAATGCAGAAATTAGGTGTTTTTGCCAGAGAGTGAGATCATCCATAGGGTGGGCACGAAGCATTGTTGTTATGCCAAGCTCAGGGCACAGCTTACTTGCTGGCCCTTAGCTCTGGAAAACAGAGTGTCTCCTAATATCTTGACCAGATTTGATGTGTACATCAAAGAACAAATAGCAAAAGGGGAAGATATGCATTAGGTAAAATAGTAAACTAGTTGGTAAACGCTAGAGATAAACCTGGAATTTGCAAACTAACCATCAATATCAGAGTTATACCTAGTAAGGCCATGCTCATCATCTTAAGTGAAAAATGGTAACGAACCTGAGCCAGAAATGTTCTTAATTAATTAACAGAGCTAAAAATTGAAGTCAGTTAAATTCTGTGAACTGCAGCTAGTTACATGACTTGGTATCTTAGGGAAATGAAAGCCATAAAGCCAGAACAGAAAAATTCTCTTATCATATAAACGATGATTCTTCTTGTTGTTATTATATGCAACAAGGGGACAGGATTTTTATTTATTTATTTTTTTGTGGGGCAATGGGGGTTAAGTGACTTGCCCAGGGTCACACAGCTAGTAAGTGTCAAGTGTCTGAGGTCATATTTGAACTCAGGTCCTCCTGAATCCAGGGCCAGTGTTTTATCCACTGTGCCATCTGGCTGCCCCCAGGATATTTTTTAATGATGATTATATATTCCTTCACTTCTATCTGAAACTGTTTAGACTTTATAGAATATAAACCCATAGTAGACATGATCATTTTTGGAATCTCTGCTGCAAACAATACTGGGGAAGTAGAGTTGAATCAGGTTCTCTTAGTCCAACCTCACAGCACCGTCTGTCTGTCTGTGAGAAATTATTACTGCTCTCATATTAATAGCCAATTATTAAAATTGGGAATACCCAAGCTTTTTTCCCCCTATCCTATTTCTTTTGGGAAGGCCCAGACTATCAAGAACAGGGCTGATGGAACATAGGATTAATATTTTCCTCATTCTGGATATGTTGCTCCACCCAATTAGATCAAACTTCTAAGCTAAAATGAATTCCTTCCCATTGTGCTACACTCAAACTAATTTGGGAGAGTTTGATCCTCTGTCTAGGTTGCCCAAAGCTATAGGCAGCCTGGGTGTAGAGGAAGCCCCTTTGTACAAGAGTGACATGATGTTACTCTCCTAGCCCCCCATTAGAATAGTTCCACCTATCAATAATTGTTAACCAATCAGAGTTGATTGCTGCCCTTTGGAACATCCACTTTTCCAAGGGCATATAAGCAGTGAACCTACTGCCATGATTGTCTTTGATCAAAGAGAGATGATTAAAAAAAAGATGGCCAAATAACTATTCCTTTTATTAATAAAATGATAAGCTTTATTAATAAAAATAATTAACCACCCAGAAATTGTGTCTCTCAAACTTTATAAATGTCACATATCTCTATCTCTGTCTCTCTGACTTTTTTCAGGCTCCCCCCAATTCACTGAGAGATCTCTTGTAACAAAAATTATTAAAGACAACAATATAATTACCTCTGAATATTCATGTAACATTCCACATCTGTAACCGCCTCCTCCATCCCCACCCATGTGACAGACCTCTTCATTAAAAATAAATAATTAAATCCTTATTTCTACCCCCCCACTCTATTAAAACAACAACAACAGACTTCTTGTTTTAAGCATTTAATAGCCAAGTCAAATTCCCTCATTGTCTATACAAAAATGGATGTCTTATTCTGTACCCTAAATCTGTTACCTTTCTTTTAGCAGGTGAAATAATTCACCATTGATTATTTTGAACCATGGATGGTCATTATATTGATCACAGTTCTTAAAGGTTATAATTTTTTGTCTTTACAATGTTGCTGGTATTATACAAGTTTTCTCCTATTTCTACTCATTTCATTCTTCATCAGTTTTTAAAAGTCTTCAAAATTATTCAAAATTGCATGTAATGGAATAGAGTGGATAAAGCATTGGACCTGGTGTCAGGAAAACCTGAGTTCAAATCAAGTCTCAGATATTTACCAGCTGTGTGACCCTGGATAAGTCATTAAAGCCCTATTTGTCTCAGTTTCCATATCTGTAAAACAGGGGTAATAATAGCACCTATTCCAGGGTTATTGTGAGGATCAAATAAGTTAATATTTATAAAGTGCTTAGCATACTACTTGGCATATACACTACATAAATGTTAGCTGTTATTATTATATTTATGATTGTTGATTTTATAATATTTATGTTAAAATATGATTTTTTCCTCTACTTCTGCTTACCTCATTCCTTTCATCAGTTCATGTAACTCTTTTTATGTCTATTTGAACTCTATTTTCTAATTTCTTACAGCAAAATATTATTTGATTACTTTCATATACTATAACTTATTCAGTAGTTTCCCAGTTTTGTTTTGTTT
Source organism: Dromiciops gliroides (assembly GCF_019393635.1). Taxonomy (NCBI): domain Eukaryota; kingdom Metazoa; phylum Chordata; class Mammalia; order Microbiotheria; family Microbiotheriidae; genus Dromiciops; species Dromiciops gliroides. The sequence goes on along the minus strand of NC_057862.1, from coordinate 220,979,753 downwards.
TTTTTTCTGCACCACACAAAGAGCTGCTGTACATATTTTTTATACATATAAGATCTTTTCCTATTCCTTTAATTATTTTGGGCATCGGTTTAATAGTAGTATAGCTGGGTTAAAGGATTTCACTGTTTAGTAATTTTTGCATACAATTCCAAATTGTTTGCCAGAACAATTGTAGTAATACGCAGGTCCACCAATAAGATATGAATATTCCTGTTTTCTCACAGTGATTCCAAAATAAATCATTTTTTTTTGTAATCTTTGCCAATCTGATGGGACAAGGTAGAATTTCAGAATTGATTTAATTTGCATTTCTCTAGTCACTATTTTGAAAATTTTTTGTTTGTTTGTTTTAATGTGGTATGGTTAACGTTTTTCCCACTTTAGAATTGCCTGTTCATATCATTAGACCACTAATCAATTCAGGAAATGGCTCTTACTCTTATAAATTTGAATCTATTCCTTTTATGTCTTGGAAATGAACCTTTATTAGAGAAAATGGAAAAGTTTTCCCCTCTTAGTTAATTGTTTCCTATTAAATCTTATCTTTATTGGACTTATTGTACAAAAACATTTAAATTTTAGTGATCAAAATTGTGCATTTTATTTTCTGTGATCCTTTTTTTTTTTTTTGCAGGGCAATGATGGGTAAGTGACTTGCCCAGGGTCACACAACTAGTTAAGTGTCAAATGTCTGAGGCTGGATTTGAACTCAGATCCTCCTGAATCCACAGTAGGTGCTTTATCCATTATGCCACCTAGCTGCCCCTGTGATCCTTTTTAATCCTTTGTTTGGTCATGAACTTTTCTCATATCTGATAAGTATTTCCCCCATGAATATCTACTTAGTTTATTATATGGTCTTTATTAATTAAATAACATATCTATTTGGAGCTTGGTATAAGATGTGAAATGTTGATATAAATCTAATTTCTTCCATACTTCTGTCCAGTTTTACCAAAATATTTTGTCAAATACTGAATCCTTATCCCAGTAGTTGAGATCTTTGTGTTTATTCAAATACTAGGGTATAAAGTGCATTTTCCTTTGTCATGACTAGATTGTACAGTGCATAGATTCTTAGGTGTGGAGTTAGAAAGAACTGAGTTCAAATTTATCCTGACTATAGCTGTGTAAACATGGGCAATTTACTTAACCTCTCTCTTTCTCAGTTTTATCAACTATAAAATGGGGATAATAATAACACCTAACTCCTAGGGTTGTGGGGCAGCAAGGTGGCACAGTGGATAGAAGGCAGAGCTTGGAGTCAGAAAGACTCATCTTCCTGAGTTCAAATCTGCCCTTGACACTAGCTATGTTACCTTTGGGAGTTATTTAACCCTGCTTGCCTCAGTTTCCTTATCTGTAAAATGAGCTAGAGAAGATAATAGTAAACCACTTCAGCATATATATACAGTATATATATATATATATATATATATATATATATACACACATACACACAGTATATATATACAGTATATATACTATATACATACATATACATATACATACATACATAAATATATATACACATACATATATATATATATATACACACACACACATATATATATACTGAGGCTGGATTTGAACTCAGGTCTTCCTGAATCCAGGGCTGATGCTTTATCCACTGCGACACCTAGCTGCCCCCACTTCAGTATCTTTGCCAAGAAAACTTCAGATGGGCTCATGAAAAGTTGGACTTGACTGAAAAACCAACTGAACAACAAACCAGTGTTGTAAAATGCTTAGCCTAAAAACCTGGCTATAGTAGGTCTTCAATAAATACTTATTACCTCTCTACCCTCCATTTTGCATCTTGTATAACTAATCAGTTTCACTAATTAATCTTTCTTTTTTTGTATTTGCATATAGGATCAATGTGATAACAAAATGAAAGGGTGTTTTTTTTTTTTGGTAAAGCACTATATAACATTTTATTATAAATTATATTTTAAAGTAGCACAAATTTGCATATGCTTCACATCACTATTATAATACATGTTATTTGTGTGGTTAATATATTATAATAATATGTAATATGTAGTAATAATATACTTATAATAATATTTCATAGTATTCATTGTCCAAAGGTATGGTATAGTCAGAAGGTTTATTGGAGATTGGAGAAGAAAAGCAGAATTAAAGGCCAGAGTCCTTGAGAAGGGCTTCATGTGATAGGTGTTTCCTGGACAAGGGAAGGAGGGGCATGGAAGACAGGGCAATATTCAGGAATTTTTTGGAATTGGAATTGTAGAGATTGGACTTCTCAAAGTATAAACACATTAGCTATATTGGCTTTTCCAACTGGGGTTCAAATGCTTCTAAAAGGGTAATGTATGAAATTATCTATACTTCAGTTGTAGTCCTGAGAGAAAATAAAAAATAATAGACTTTGACATGAAACAAGTTTTTATTAAATCTTCTTTCCTCTGATTACAATGAAGTCATATACACACATACATATAAAAATTGTCAGGTAGCTTTTGTAATCTCTTTTAAGGATCTGATCCTATCTGTTCCCCTTACTAGAGTAGAAAGAAAAAGAGAGGGGAAAGTCACATTTTGTCTTCTAAAACATGTAGCACATCTATTTTCTCTGCAAGTCAGATATGAAGCTTGACTACAGAATGCAAATGAAAAGTCACTTCAGTAGCTATATTGGAAAATGCAGATGTGGGAAGTGGAGGATAGAATTTCAGATGTTAAAATGTATTTTCAAGTAATACTTGGAAATAATATGTAGGCTTTGATAAAGGCAAATGCAGCTCCCCATAAATGTAAGGGGTAAACCCATTTCAAGTGTGGCAAAGTAACATAGATGGATGACAAAGTTTAATGATGATGATGATGATGATGATTTGGTTTTACATAGTGCTTCTTTTCTTCTTACCACTCTCCTGTCATGCAATATAGCTACAAAAATGTTCACCTTCAGGGGCAGCTAGGTGGCATAGTGGATAAAGCACTGGCCTTGGATTCAGGGGACCTGAGTTCAAATCCAGCCTCAGACACTTGACACTTACTACCTGTGTGACCCTGGGCAAGTCACTTAACCCTCATTGCCCTGCCAAAAAAAAAAAATGCCTTCCCCTCCCCAGATGTATAGTCACTTTGGATAGAAGACAGCCCAAGGCAATTTGAATAACTTTATTCCGTTGCCCCTAGGGACATTTTAGGAGCTTAAGATAAGATAGGAGATATGAGATATTATGGTACTTTATAAAACATTTTTTTTTTACTTTTGCTTGAGTGCAAGACTCCTACCAAGTGGCTAAGGGGAAAGGAAATCATGGTTAGTCATCATTAAATCTCAACCAAATATCTAAAAAGGAGACCTACTTAGAGATGAAAAAGGTTGCCTCTTTGTCTTTAAGGTGAATTCAAATATCTAACAGGACAGACTCCTCCCAATCCTCCCCACATACATATGCTCACAAGTAGTTCCTTCTTTTGACTAATCACTTTGATTCAACTTCTCAGTCAGCAGTCTTTTCCCATTTATAGTTTCCTGAGGCTTGGAACTGTGCCAATAAAATACCTACATATATCTTGTTTCTTCTAATGTTGATCAAGTTCTTTGAGGATCAGTACTGAAATCCCACAGATAAATGTCCTTCCTTTCAATCTTTCACTCTGAACCAAGAAATTGGTTCTGAAAGACAACTTCCTTTAGCTTAGTGCCCAGCATTAAACACATTTCTCTAAAAGCATATAATCGTTGATTATCTATGTTTTTGTTTTATTACATATATTCTATTCTATGAACTCAGAAATTGTTCCTCATTCCACTGAAATACACAAAGTAATTTGGAATTATGCTAAGAAAGTGACTCAAATATCTACACTCAGATATCTTACTGCAAGGTATATATCAAGGTATATATCAAGGAGATCAAAGATAGAAAGATCCTATATAATATGCGTGTATTCACATGTATATATATATATGCATACATATGCAAGTTTATTGAATTTTTGTAATAGGTAGAGAACTGGAGACAAAGTAGATGCTTATCAATTGCAGAATGACAACACATTGTGACTCATTACTGTACATAAGAAATAACGAATATGAAAAATACAAGAAACCATGAGAAGATTCATATGAACAGATACAAATGAAGTAAGCCGATCAAGAATAAACAATACACACATGGCCTATACCAATGCAAATGGAAAGAAGAAAAGTCAATTTGAAATTTATATATTGAAGCTGTATAATTTTAATCAACATTGGACAATGAAAGATATGAATATGTCCTTCCCTTCCTATTTTTAAGAGGTAGTAAATTATGCCTATGAAACACTGTATATATTGTTCTACTTAGTTGAAATATTATTTGTTTTTGCTGAAATTTCTAAAAAGTTTATCATAATAAATAACTCTCTTGCAGGGGAAGGAGGAAAGATATAGTGGGAAATGAAAATGATATTAAAAATAAAGTTGTCAATAAAAATTAAACGACACATCAAAGGTCTGGATTACACTATTGTCATGCTACACCAGGACAAATGGTTACCGATGATCAAGAGATGTCCTCACCACCTCTTAAAAGCCAGAAAGAACATTGTAGAAAGCTATTTGTATATAACATAACTGAAATAAAGGTAAATTCTCTTTTTTTTTCCAGTATTCTCACCCTCACCACTAAAATAACTATTTGGCAATATATTTCCTAATGCAGAGAGAACTATATCTCTTCTCATGAAAAGTAAACAGAAATCTTTCTTTTACTATATTGGGATGAGGACAAGAATAGAAATATTATCTTTGTGAAGAACTAGTGATTTCTGAGGTGCCACCTGTCTGGATCTGAGGAGTGTCATAAATGCATCAATGAGGGGGTACAGTGTCAATGCATACTTATAGGAGTTTTAGAAAACTACAGGAGGAGCCACATACTTAGGCGTTACCAACATACAAGTAATTGCAAGCATATAGGTATCTGTGATAAGGTTACTGATTGGAGGATGTCATTTGTTTTCATTATTTCTCCTATGAATAATATTTATTGTCTTTGGCCCCATGTATAAAACTATCTTTTCAATTTTTGATTTGTGTGCTTGCAAGAGAAATTGGTGCCAACACACTGAATGAAATCAACTATATGTTTCCAATATTTTTAGGTGGAAATAATAGTTTATAGAGGTTCCCCAAGAATTTACTTTGGTCTTTTTTATCATCTGTGAGCTTCTGGGATAGAACTTGATAATGAGTGGGTAAAGTTAACCTGCTATGTCATAATCGGCAGGAGCTCATTCTCAAGGCCTCTGATATCTGGAACTGATCTCTAATCTCATCATAGAAGGAAGGTGATAACACATTAAACAGTGCAGCAGGGATCTAGAATAAAGCCAATGTTGCTTTCCTAGTAGGGCACCTATGGATAGTAAAATCTCTTCTTTTCCTATTAAAGTCCTTATTACCCCTATCTTGTACTATGACTTAGTTTCTTCATTCTTATTCTTGTACTTTCTATTCTTTGTTCACCTTCTATTTTACGCTCTGAAAGCTCATCTCTGTTGTTAACAGGCTTCATTCTGCATTGGGATCCTTATCTCAATCCTTTTATTTCTTTTTATTCATGGAAGCCTGGTCAAAAGAAGTTGCTATTGCATCCCAGGACATTCCAGTACATTATTCTCCTTCTCTCATGATCCCTGGCACACTGAATTGGGAGTAGAAGTAATGTTAAACTTTTTTTTAAATCTAAAAAAAGGAGGGGAGCAGCTAGGTGGTGTAGTGGATAAAGTAGCAGTCCTGGATTCAGGAAGACCTGAGTTCAAATCCGGCTTCAGATACTTAACACTTACTAGCTATGTGACCCTGGGAAAGTCACTTAACTCTCATTGCTCTGCCAAAAAAGAAAAAAAGTAATCTTAATCCTTGAACTCAGGGTCACTTCAATACCTATCCTTTCTTTACCATAACCTAGCTATAAATGTATCTTTGAGGTTGATGAATCAGAATGAGAGAGAAAATGGAGGGAGATAAATCTAAACTGTTGTAGTTATCTACTAGCCCCAGGTCACCCTTCTTCATTTCTCAGAGTATTACACTAATTCATACTTTTCATCTCTCCCCCACCCCTTTTCTTATATTTGTAGACTTCAAAATTCACATTGACATCTCTTCAAATTCCTGGATTTACCAGTTCAGCATCTTAAATTCCTATCATCTGCACCTTTTGTACATCTTAAGCACCAAAAAGAATGGGAATAGCCTTAAAATAATCATCACCCACAAATGTTCAACCTCCATAATTCAGAATTCCAAAATCCATTTATTTGACCTTAATATCTTCTCTATTTCACCTATTCCTCATCGTTCTTCATTATTTAATTATTCTACTCTTCTCCAACTCTCAATTTATCAACTCTGATCTTCTTCACTTTCCTCCCTTTGAAATCTTTTTATTATAGTCAGCTAGTTCTACTTTAGTAGCTGTTAGGTGGTAAAGTGGATAGACATTCTTTATGGAGAGTGCCAGGTCTATAGTCAGGAAGACATATCTTGAATTTAAATCTAGCCTCAGACCCCCTACCAGCTCTGTGACCCTGGACAAGCTTCAGTTTCCTTATCTGTAAAATGACGTGGAAGAAATGGCAAACCACTTTGCCAAGAAAACCCCAAACAGAATTATAGAGTCAGACATGACTGAAACAATTGAACAAAAGTTCTACTTTATATTGTCCTCTCCTTTTTAATACTTTACCCCTTATGTTTGTTTGTTTGTTTTTTTCCTGAATCCCAGAGATGGATTACTCCCTTCATCTACATTGTTGTCTCTTCATTACAAGCTATTTAATACAACTGTTTCAAAAGTTTTCATCTCTCTTCAAATTTCCTATAATATCACCAGAAGACCTCACCTCATATTTTATTAAGTAAAATGGGGCCACTTTTCAGAAAGTCACTTTTCTTTACTTGTATACCTTAAATCCCTTCGATATCTCCCCTCACTCTCTCTTCAGCTCCAGTGTCAGAAAAAGAGGTGGCCATTCTATTTTCCAAGGCCAACCCCTCTCTATACATATACCCTTTGACCTCATTCCCATCTGTCCCAAGGAACTAGACCAATCAACCTCTCTCTCTTTATAACCTTCAACTTCCCTTTATCCAATATATCCTTTTTTTTTGGTAATAAATATACCGAGAACAAATATACCCAGGATTCTTAAAACCAATATAATTTTTCATTTGACACTGTCAATCTCCTCAAGTTATCATATCATCTCTATTTCCTTTCACTGTATTTAAAAACCTTTACAATCTAGTTTCCTTCTATCTCTCCAGATTGATATTATTCCCTTATTACAGTCTCTACATTTCTAATGCTAATTAAGCTAACCTACATCTTATTCCTTATTCATGACATCATCTCTCCTCTGTGAATTTGCATAAGTTGTCACTAATTACTGAAATGTTCTCCCTTCTTGTCTTTTCCTTATAAAATCCCTTTCTTTCTTGAAAGCACAGGTTAGGTATCATCTCCTTTGGAGGCCTTTTCTGAGTCCTTAGTTATTTTTTTGTTTGTATGGTTTATTGTTGATGTTGTTGTTTTAAGCTATCTTCTAAACTCCCTAAGTTACTTTGTGTTTATTCTTTATGCATTTTAATATCTGTATACCTTCAGTTTTCCTGAAGTAGAACTGAAGTTTCTCAAGATCAGGGGTTATTGTTACTATTTTTTCCTACTTCTTTACATTGTACTTGCTGTATATTGTAGATCCTTATCGAAAACTTGTTGAATTGAATTAAATTTAATTGGTATTATGAGGTTCTCAGTACAATTAAAACCTATGATTTCTTTGATGTTAGACTGAACCCTAGGTTCATAGAAGTTAAATTACTTGCTTATAGTTATATTGCTAGTATCAGAGGTAGGATTTGAATTCTTGCCTTCCTGATTCCAAGTATAGTAGTTACTTAGGGTACATGGTTTTGAAATGCTTCCAGTTTGATATCCACAATAATTTGATATCCACCTTGGGAGCATAAATCATGTCTTCTCTATTTTGAGAATGAGGAACATAAAGCTAAATGAAATTAAGTGACTTACCCAATATCACACTTTTAGTAAGTTGTGTGGAATAGTTGAGTTAAGACTCAGAATGAGGGTTAAAATTTAGAATCCAATATTTAACCCTTTATGTGGAAATAATCAGGCCTCAATGGAAGCATCTTTCATTTTTAAAAAATCCCCTTTAGCTAATAGGAAACCAGAGTTTAAAATATTTTCTTTAAATCCATGAAAATCTTGCTATTTATAAAAGACAGCAAGAGCACCAAGGGGGGAAAAGTAATAGAAAATAGAGGAGAATTACTTTCCTATTTCTTAGTGACAATTCTTAGAAATATCCCAGAGGATGCTTTTATATTATTCCAGAAACATTGAACACCTGTCTACAAACACTAGGGTCTAATATGTTCATATGTTTCTAATATGTCCTGCTGAGCCCTAAATAGGTCTATTTAATGTCAGGAAAGATGCAAGGATAGGGAGAAAACAATTTTCTTGTGGAATTTCATGTTTTCTTCTGCTTGGCTAAATATTCCTGATAATCTTACTGTAAAAGAGGATGTGTCATTGATGTGTATATAACTCAGCTCCAGCTTCAAAATCCCAGAAAAGTGAACCCTAAGATGATTTTTCTTTTTCTCATTACTGCTTCCAACTCAGTTAAAATGTGCCTCTTGGAGAATTCTTGGATCCTTCATATAAACATATATAAATCTATCTATCTATCTATCTATCTATCTATCTATCTATCTATCTATCTATCTATCTATATTTGTGTCTTTGTTTATTTATAGATATTATGTTTTAAGATAGAAAAGAACAAATACATAAGGAATGGTACAGTTGATCAAATCATTGGCATCTATTATCCCTAAATCTATTTTGAACAGGTCCTCCCTAAAACTAGTCTCAGTAGCAGATGATAAGGAATTCATCCCTAGCCATTCTGAGCACTTATTAATTAATTGATTAACAGTCATTGAGTTACAAGGAGTAACTTGTGGTGAGAGATTCCATGAAATATACCAAAAAGCAGCAGAAATTATTTTTAATCTAGTTGAGGAGATAAGACAAAGACACATGCAAAAAGAGATAACTAATAACACAAAAGTATTTATGTTTCAGGGACAAAGGAGCAGTGCAAGCAATGGAGCTTTTAGTAGGGAGAAATCATTTTTTTTTTTGTCATGATGGGGATAACAGATTGAAAACTGGAAGAGAATTCAGATGCCATCTTATCCAGCCTCACTTTATACATATAGGGAAAGAGAAGGCAACAGAAGCTGAAGGACTTACCCAAAGTCGTGAGTAGTAAGACAAGAAGGGGCCAAAATAAGAATTTACCCTGAGTTATCATAATTCCCAAACCATTTTTCTTCCATTATGCTGCATTACCTCTTGTTGGTTAGAAAAGTCTTTATGGAAAAGCTACAACTGGGTCTTAGCTTTGAATGATAGATAAAGTAGCAAAGGGGACAAAGTCCCAAGTGGGAAGGACAGTGTAGAGGAAGACAGAACAATGTATGTCCAGAGGCCATTGAGCACTACATTGTATTTATTTATTTGTTTATTCATTCATTTATATATTTACAAATATACATTTACTTATTTACTTATCTATCTATCTATCTATCTATCTATCTATCTATCTATCTATCTATCTATCTATCTATTTATTTATTTTAGTTGAGTACCACATTTTAACTGGAATGGAAGGTTTGAATTTGGAATAATTGGAGAGAAGGCTGGAAAAATCAGCAGAGACCAGTTTGTGGATGATCATAAATCCCAAGATAAGTGAAGGAGGGAAGTATATGAACAAGCATTCATTAAGTGCCTGGCATTATATGCCAGATTGTACACTAAACTTTTATAAACATTGTCTTAGGTGATCCTCATGACAAATCTATGATAGATTCTATTGTTTCCCACATTTTTCAGTTGCGGAAATGTGGTCAACCAAAGGTTAAACAATTTTCCCAAGGTCATATAGATAACAAATTCCTGAGGCTAGATTTTAACTTTTTCTGATTCTAGGCCCAATACTCTATCTACTGAATGACCTAGTTCCTTCAAACAGTAACACTTACCTGAGTTGGGAGCAGCAACTAGAAAAGAAAAAGATACTCAGAGTTTATTCATTGGACATTCTGGAGCTGCGTTGAATTGGGTACACAGCCATGAATGACGCATTTCGTACATCAGGATTATCAGGCATATTCAGTCATATAGAGTTTGGACTCTGATACCAATGAGACAATTAGCTATATACATGTTTGTAATTAGTTGGTAATTTATGTGACTCAAGATGTCCATTCCTTGCATTCCTTTTTATAGGAGAGTAGCATATAATCTTGGTGGACATCAAAATCAATATTACTATCTTCTGCATTTAAAATATGTTAATAAGAATATTTGTAAAGGGTTGTCATGCTAGCCTGTTTTAAGAAGCTAAATTTCTCTGAGTATTAGTGCATGTGATGGCACAATTTAATTTTTGTATTTCGAGAGGAAAATGATACAATTCAAGAATTCATAATTTTTTATATCTTTTGATGTGAGGCAAAGAAAACGTATGGTTAAGGTAACAGGATGAAGCAAATGAAAGGAATTACTGAATCAAAAATTGATCAATAAAAAAATGATGACTCAATGGGAATAAGGAAAAAATTACAATATAATACCTCGAATTTTTAAAGTACTCTTCATTTTCTAGTGTGTTCAAATCTGTTATTACATTTAGTCTGTGTACACAAATCTACATGATAAAGTACCTTGACAGGATTGACAGTTCTGTTCTGTTGATCAGGTAATTGCATATAGGCATCATCTTGTTCATGATCCCTGCAGAGTAAAAATAACAATAGCTCATATTTTCACAGTGGGTCAAAAAATGCTCCCCACAAGTTGTTTCACTTGGTCCTCTCTATATCATTTCAAGTGTGAGGGCCAAAATTGGTTATACTGAGAGTTATTTGGGTGACTCACCTTGATATTGGGGTCCCAGAAATATGAGGAACTCTTTTTTAAGGTTTAATCTCCCCATTGAATTATTCTCTTTAGATATTTCTCCCAGGCCAATAAGAAAGGAGCCTCTAAACTTTAGTTCACAGAAGGATCAGATTTTATTACTAGGGAATTAAACAACAAAAGGGAAACTAATAAAAATCAAAGATAAGGAAATAGGAAAATAGAAATACAGAGAAATATTCTAAACTTAACTTATTCACTCCCAGACAGTTCCCAATTAAGCTAGTTCAAAGGAATTTAGGGTTTTCCGTAAATAACTCACTGACCCCAGGGTCAGTATGCAGTTTCCAGAGCCACACTGAGACCCAGACCACTAACATGCCACTGCCACATGAGTGCCAAGCTGAAAGACTGAAAACCTTGGAACACACCCTGTCTACCAGAAGCCCCCTTGCCTTCCAGAAGCCCCCTAGCTCCCTTCAGGGAGCGTTCAATCTCTCCTTCCCCAAAAGGGGAGGTCCTTCAAAAGCTGCTCAGTAGCATATGTAATCTCGGGCTGGGCCAGGTGTGGCCCCTCCCAAATAATTTAGCTAAAAACTGCCATATTTACCACAAATAATTTTTACCACATAAGGTAGGACTTGGGGTCTAGAAATTAGATTGGGGTTGGGTTGGCCTGAGAGAAGAGGGAGTATTATGATTTCATTGGTTTTTAGGAACTTTCAGTGTGGAACCTCCCCACCTTGATGTTTATCAATAATTCATTAGTGAACAAGCTTATTTAATGCTTATGAAGTGCTCAAAACCCCTACCCTATCCTCAAGAAGCTTACATTTTAATGGGGGAGGCAGTATACAAATACATACAAAATATATACAGTATAAATGGAAGGTAATCTCAGAGGAAAAGCATTAGCAGTGAGAGAGAGGAGAGGCCTCCTACAGATGGCATATGTATATATGTGTATATGTGTATGTGTATGTGTATGCATGTGTGTATAGGGGCAGCTAGGTGGCACAGTAGATAGAACCCCAGCCTTGGAGTCAGTAGGACCTGAGTTCAAATCCAGCCTCAAACACCTGACTCTAACTAGCTATGTTACCCTGGGCAAGTCACAACCCCAGTTGCCTCCAAAAACCCTCAAAACCCAAAACATGTCAAGTATATTATATATCAGAATTAAAGATGGCTAAGGGTCTTAAACATTAAATGATTCACACATGGTCATGCAGCCAGTATTGTCAGAGGCAGGGTTTGAAGTCAGGTCATCCTGACTCCAGGGCCAACCATTAATAAATGCTATCTATGCCTCACCAAAAAAAAAAAAAAATCCCTTGACAAATGAGGAAGCTGAGGCATAATGAGGCTAAGGTCACCATTTGGTGAGTGGTATAGCTAAGTTTCAACTCCAAATCTAGGACTGTAAATTTTTTTTTTCACTATATATTCTAAGGTAGATAAGGAAATAAATCCTGTTTTAAGATGAAAATCTCACTTTCTCTAAATCAGATAATTAATTTGAGGGAAATTAAGAACTAGAGCAGAAATTTCCTGATATAATATTTAATTTCCATTAGACCACACTACCTCTCTGAAAATTCTCAGTGCTTGAGTAGGTCTTGTTCCTTGTCAATGAGACATTGTCTGAGTCTTGCCCCTCCCATGATCCAGGGCTGGAAAGTTTCCAGACTGTCAAGATGATTAAACCAGGATTAGATTGGCCCCTAGAAAACAGGAAGCAAGCAAAGTGATAGATTTGAAAATTGAAAAGGACTTTATCTCAGCTCCCATACATTGTAGGAATTAACCCCTATGAAATCTGTTCAGATCCAGACTCTACCTCTCTTTTAAACTTGTGACAATTAAAAATATGAGAGGCCTAGTGTCTGGGTAACTGTAATCATTTATATTAATAAACTGACAGATTATTAATAAAAAAGGTCTACTGGTTATCTCTCTCAGACCAATGACCCCTAATAATGGTGGGGTCTCGGGATACATACTCTTCTAATTATAGGAGGTCCACCACATAGCAATAAAATCTAATTGGTTGACATGATTTGGAGGTATGTTATATTAACATTAAATCCAGGAATGGTTGACTTAAATCACTCAACTTTTGGTAAGAATGACATCAGAGAAAGAATCTAGACCCCACCCACGTTTTCCACATAGAACTAGCCAAATCTCCTACAGCTATTTAGACAAATGGATCTGTCTCCACCCAAGACTCCTTTGACCCAGATGAATCTTAGTTTCAAGGAGAACTTAGACATTGAAGTGCAGTTTGGGGGGTAGGAGTAAGAAAGAAGATAGAATCATTGGTTCCCCCAAGATATCTATTATTAATATTTTTTTTTTTTTGGTGAGGCAACTGGGGTTAAGTGACTTGCCCAGGGTCACACAGCTAGTAAGTGTCAAGTGTCTGAGGCCGGATTTGAACTCAGGTACTCCTGAATCCAGGGCCGGTGCTTTATCCAGTGCACCACCTAGCTGCCCCCAAGATATCTATTATTAATAATCCTCTAACAATGTCTTTGGGGTTGTGAGTGCTGTGTCACTTGAGATCTTTAAGTAGAGGATGAATGATGACTTGTTGGAGATATTGTACTTGGGAAGTAATTAAATCCTTGAAGCAGCTTCCAACTCTAAGATTCTCTGGCTCTATCAAAGACATGTATAGAAAAAAAGGCCCAGGGAATTCTGGGGCTAGCTAATCCTGGATTTTCCTAGTGAGGTCCCAGGAATTGCCCCAGAGAGATCCTGAGGGACAAGTAAAAGGTTAAGGCTATCTCTGGCTTAGGGTGTATGGTCACATTTGATCATTCTCCACCCATGTTCTATGTTCATCTGTGGATGCACACCTTTCTTTCATTCTGTGAGATTAAAATTGGATATTAGATCATAAATCTACCCTACTTAACCTTTCCCTTAATTTATCTCCCAGAGTAGTAAATGGAAGAAGCTTCTGGTTTTCTAGATAGACCTTTTATTGTATGGTAGTCACAAGGTGATGTTGATTAGAAGGATAGGAAAGTAGAAATATAATACAAATCGTCTTAAGTCTAGGCTTAGTCTATATTCTGTATAAAACTCACCAAAACCCAAGGCCACCTTTGGGGAGAGAGACCGAGTCAAGCTCGTGCTGTTAACCGAGAGCCGGGCCGAGTCAAACTCCAGTCTGCGTCTGTCTGTGCAGCGCAGCCAGGAGACCAGCAGAGCCAGAAAAAAGGCCCCACTTCTATTCTCTCCTTGCCTTTTAAGCTCGCACCCCAGAAGTCGAGTGCTCAGCAGGCAATCTGGTGTGCGTAGTAGGCGGACTGGTGTGCGTAGCTCATGCTGTTGGTCTCCTCCCCAAAAGGGTGGTCCTAAAAAAGAACTGGCGTCTCTCCATTATCTAACCGACTGTTAAAACTTTTTACCACAATTCCTAATTGTACTCTTTCCCACACTAATCATCTCCAGTTCTTTAAATTCTTTTTCTTTTGAAATCACATCAGGATCCTTTACCATACTGGTCACTTATTCTTACAATGGTCTAGTTTTTCAATGTCCCTCTTCAACTGTGTTGCACAGAATTGGATAGATTATTTCAGCTTTAGACTGACCAGGCCAAAGTATAGTGTGAATATTCTCTGGGATGATTGCATTAGCTCCTTTAGCTGCCATGTCACATTTTTGGCCCAGATTGAGCCTTCAGTGAACTAAAGCCCCAGTGTCACTTTTGACATGAACTACTGTCTATCCTTGTCTTTCTTATTCTGAACTTATACTTAATTATTTGAATCTAAGTGCAGGGCTCTACATTATCTCTATTAAATTTCATCTTGTAAGTTCCATTCTGTCCTTGAAATCTTTTTAGATCTCGATTCTATAGTCCAATTAAAAAAAATCTACCTTTCCTAGATTTATGTCATCTGCAAATGTTATAAACATTGCATCTATGTCCTTACCTAAAAACAAAGATACAAAACAAACAAAAAACAGAAAACAAAACCCTCTGATGAAAATGTTGACCAGAGTGGAGTAGCCCCATAAAATAGAAACAACACTGGATATAGATTTAGAGAACCTACTTTCTAAGCCTTCCTCTACTTTGCACTATCTAATCTACCTACCATGTTCCCTTGTGTTTTTCCTTCACCTGAAAAATAAGGAATTGAGATAATACTATTTCTTGAAGTTCAAAAGAATTTTCATTTAGATTAAAAGAATATTCAGTTAAGTTGTCCTATCCATTTTAATTTCTCCATTTGATGACAAATTAATTTCTCTAAATGAATAAGTTTATGGTAAGTTAACAACTAAAATAGAGAAAAGAAAGAAGTACCCTCCCCACCCAAAGTTTACACAATAAAATAAGATTTATAGAAGAATATTCTTTTTTTTTTTTTTTTTTTTTGGTGAGGCATTTGGGGTTAAGTGACTTGCCCAGGATCAAACAGCTAGAACGTGTTAAGTGTCTGAGGCCGGATTTGAACTCAGGTCCTCCTGATTCCAGGGCCAGTACTCTATCCACTGTGCCACCTAGCTGCCCCCTAGAAGAATATTCTTAACAGGTATGTTGAAAACAGTATCTTAACCCCTTGACCTCTATGCAGATATGACTAGCCACTGTCCTTCAGTTCTGTGAAAGAAACACTTTGGGCACTATTACTGCTGGCCCTGGCTTTGCCTTCCTCTGTCCCCTCACTGCAACTCTTCTCCCCCTCCCCCCACATATACACACCTTAGTTACTCCTCTGTACTAGGGGCAGCTAGGTGGCACAGTAGATAGAGCACTGACCCTGGAGTCATGAGGACCTCGCTTCAAATTTCACCTCAGACACCTACTAGCTGTATGACCCTGGGCAAGTCACTTATCCCCAATTGCTTAAAATATCTGGGGCCATCACCAGTAATCCTGATATATATCTTGCCACTGGACCCAGATGGCTCTGGAGGAGGGAGTGAGGTTGGTGACTTTGCACAGCCCTCCCTCACTTAAATCCAATTCATTGCAAGTCATCATATCACTGCAATGTCATGGTGCTCTTTGAGAATGAAGGACAAACGACAACAACTCATCTGCACAGACCTATATCCCTTCCACTGCAACAGGCGATTGAGGCTTCAGGAGGGGAAAAGATAGAGGATCCTTTAAATCTGTAAATCTGCATCCAGAAAGATTAGTAAGACTAGATGGGTTAGAGGAGTGAATAACTCACAAAATGGCTTCTTTTGTCCCCTTTTGTACAGAAAAGATCCCATCTTTGACTTGTGCCTGTTCCAATTTTTCTCATTCCCCAGCTGTGCTGGGGTAGTGACTAATAGGGAAGCAGGTGTTTTCTGTTATCTTTGGGATCTTTGATCATTGTAATTAGTTGAGGGAGAAAAGGAAGGGGAAAAAAGAGTTTAAACTATCATTGTTTTTTGACTTAAAGCTTGTTCTCATGGAAACAGGGGACCTAAATTTCATGGCCTTTATTGAACTCTGACATATTTTATTCTTTGCAGGTGATTATGATCTCATATTTAAAAAGTTGCCAAAATTTGTTCTGGCATGATTTTCTGATTTAACTCAATTCTTGTGGGCCAGTCTCTATATTGTAAAATATGTTGTAGGTTCATTGAACTATTCAGCATTCACTCAGGACCTTTTGTTAAGCATTTTAGATATTAAGGTGTCTTGTATCAGTGCTATAAGCTATCAGGAAATTGTTGGGGACTACAACAAGCCCTAACACAGATGGTGGACTAGATTATTTCTAAGGCTTCTTTTAGCTCTCAATCCAATGAGTACCCATCTATGACCCTGAGTGTCATATCCCAAAGCCAAAAATACTGACTTGATAATTGAATTATATTTGCTGCAGCTCCCTTCCATTAGTGACAATAATGGATACTTAACTTGACTATCAAAAAAGAGAAGTCATTCAATGAAGAACCAAACAAAAGATAAATGTCATTCTGTCTGAATAAGCTGAAGTCAGCTTGAATATTACAAGACCAGTAGCAAATGTTACCATTCAATTTGAACAAGAAGAAAGCTAATGACTGGAACTACTGAAATAATCTAACTACTTAACTTATATACAGTTGAACTAAGAGAATTAGAAAGAATACTTCTTAGATGGATAGCAAAGCATAATTTAAAAAGAAATTTACAAAACAAATATATTACTATTTTTAATAAAGAGATCAATACTGTCTATAATCCAGGGGATGTCTTACAGAGTTTCCTATATGAGGCCAAGGAAATTAAGTGACCTGCTTATGGTCACTTATATAGCAAATACTAGAAGTTGGATTTGAATCAAGACCTTATTGACCAAACAAGGCATTGCTATATACTATGCCATACTGCTTCTCTAAAATAAAGTGAAATTTTTCAGGTAACTGTTGAAGACCAATCAATTAAATAACGGATGGGTCATGGTCTGCATTGGTAGAATTTCTCACATAGATAAGATCATAGATTCTAGAGGTATTGACATATATTATACAGGTGTACACACATAGATATATATGTACACAATATACATATGCATATATGCACATATACACACATACATATACATATGTGTATATATGTGTTGAGTGTGTGTATACATATGTGCATATATATCATCTATTTTCTATCTATCTATTTATCTGTCTGGGTCTGTCTGGGTCTGTCTGTCTGTCTATCTGTTAAACACTTCCTGCCCCAAAGGCCACCCTGCTTCTAAATGGAGAGGGTTGGGGAGTGGTATACATCTGGAAGTTTATCCTGGATCTTCCACTATTTAAGGAGGGCACCCAGAGAATTCACCTAACCATTTCCTATCTAGCTACATTTTACTATTGACTATTGAAACCGTAAGGTCCTAGTCTTCTGAGTCATGACATAAAGAATATAGGGCACTAGGCATCTTCCCCATCCAAACTACCTCTAAAAAGTCTTCCCAAAAAGTAGAAATATTCACCAGATTTAGAACAGTTACACACACACACACACACACACACACACACACACACATTTTATATATCCTTGTGTATTAAGAAAAGAAAATTCTCAGTCTTATAGCACTCATTCAGACACCCACACCAATAATCAGGCACAGGATATACAAATTGCTAACTCATGAAATCATGATTAGGGTCCATATGGGGATTTTCCTTATGTTGCTGATGCTTTGTCAACACACTTCACACCTTCCCACTGCCCATCTTTCAATAAGTTGTAGACACTGAGTCTGCCAATCCCCTTCAAGCCTTATTAGAGTATGGGAGATTCATAGTACCTTGCTCCTGAGGAGGCCCCTAGATTGGAAACACTCAAAGCTGTAGAGACTTTGTTTAGAATACTTTTGTCACCCTTTCCTAATCCCAGAAAGTGGTAGATGATCACCCAGTCTAATCAGAGAAGGAAAGGAGCAGTTTCAAAGGAAGAATTAAGAGAAAGGACAAGAAACAACATGGAAAGAACAGATAATAATAATTATTTTTTGTTTGTTTTGTTTGTTTTTGTTTTTGGCAGGGCAATGAGGGTTAAGTGACTTGCCCAGGGTCACACAGCTAGTAAGTGTCAAGTGTCTGAGGCCAAATTTGAATTCAAGTACTCCTGAATCCAGGGCTGGTGCTTTATCCACTGAGCCACCTAGCTGCCCCAAGAACACATAATAATTATAAAAGACAAAGCAATTGAACTCAAAGACAGGATGCACAGAGATGACTTAAGGTATATAGGCTGCTAAAGGACAAGTACTCCTGTAGTGTCTCAGTAAAAAGAAGGATAGCAAAAGAATGAAAGGAAACAGAAACATGTGATTAAAACTGGGTGAATGAAAGCAAAAGTCTCAATAACATGGAAGAAAAGATTGGTCTCACTGAAGAACATTGTCATGGAGGAAAAGGTATAAGCCTTTGATGAGAGATGGGGCTTTCATTCTGTTTTTTTTTTTTCCTTGAGGGAGTTGGTATATTAGGAGAGCTCATCTCCAGAGTGCAATGCCTCCATGGACATAATCCTGGCCAAAAGAAAGGGATATGTGAACTCTTAGGGCAGCTGATACCAATAGTTTGAGAGTGGACATAGGCCAGGATGAGATGAAAAGCTAATGAAAAAAAATTTTAGGGAGGGCAATACAGGAAAAAGGATGGCATGGTGATTGAAGAACTATAAAGACAACAATGTAAAACTTGTTTTTAAAAAAGTATAATCAATAAAAGAAAATAAAATGCTCAAACTAGGAAGGAAAGGTTTAAAATATGAATAGAGGTGGAGAGGTGAAAGAAACCTCTGGGAGGAGCATTGCACCAAATAAGTTTAAGCAAAAATTATAGGAGTGTAATGAGAAAAAATGCTATTAAGATTTTTTAAAATATAGGGGTAATAACAGTGATTTAAAAGAATAAGGGACGGGGCAGCTAGGTGGTCCAGCAGATAAAACACAGGCCCTGGATTCAGAAGGAGCTAAGTTCAAATTCAGCCTCAAACACTTGACACTTATTAGCTGTGTGACCCTGGGCAAGTCACTTAACCCTCATTACCCCCCCCCACACACACACATACACAAAGAGTAAGGGGATAAAAAACATCCTCAAAAAAACAAGAATAGAGATACAAATTGTGACAAAAACAAACTTAAATCTAACTTTAAAAGAAATGTAATAAGTAATTTGATAAAATGAAAAAGAGTGATAGATTTGGTAACAAAACAAAACCCCACAATCTGTGGCTTACCAAAATATCTAAAAAATAAAATACCTATATATAACCTAAATGAAAAGTTAGATTAAACTTTACTATACTTCGGTGAATTCCAAAAAGGGTCAGAGAAGTTAAAAATCATATTATCAGATGAAATAAAAATAAAAAATTCATAATATCAATAGGGATAAACAAAAAAATTGAATAATTCATAAAAGATAAATTAAAAAATGAACTAATATCAATATTAAACTTATTCACAAAGTAGGATAGCATCTAAATATATAAAGAAAAATAATAACTGAACTACAAAAAGAAAACCCAGTAACAGAAAAAATAGGAGAATTAAATACTCTATGCTCAGGGTTGGACATAACATATAAATAAATGAAAGTGGAAATATGGAATTGAATAAATTGTTGAAAAATTTAGAGTTATAAAGATTTGTGGTGGATCCTGAACAAAGCCGTTAAAGTGTAAATATTTCTCAGCATTATGTATCCCTTTAAAAAGACACAGAAAAACTGCAAACACATGCAAAAATGCTAAAGGAATTTTATACATCATTTCACAATAAAAATGATTTTCAACTGATGGAGAATAATGCAAAGATAGAAAAATGGATACACTTAAGCAGTGTTCAGGTGAAACAAAAAAAAAGTTCATATAAACAATATCTGTGAAAGACAGTGTTGGTGATGAAAAATGCTGAATGAATTCTTCGCCAAACATGATAAAATGGAGATTACTTCAGAGAGAAATCACTGTCATGAAGGACCAGGAAAATCTTCTTATAGATAGTAAGATTTTAGATAAGACTTGAAAAAAGCTCCAATAAAGCAGATAATGTCAATTACAAGAAATTAAAAAGTTATATTATGAATAAAGTCAATGTAACTAGTATAAGGAGGGAAGCTGTAGACTAGAAGAAAAGTTTTATATCAAAAATTACTGCTAAGGGTTTTATGCCCAAGATATATAAATAACTAAAGGAAATATGTAACCAACAATCATTCCTCAATAGATAATCAAATTATATCAACTGACAATTCAAATTTCGTTAATAACTATTAACTATTATTAATAACATAAGCTACTAACATATGTATGAATCTTCTAAATCATTAATAAGATATTTTTAAAAGATGAGATTTCTCTTTGTACTAAGCAAATTAATGAGAAGAGAAAGATGAAAAAAATGAGAAAAAGTTTTGAAGGGCTGATTGAAAGGTGGTACACTCATGCACTATTGTTTGAGGTTTGAATTGGTTTAAATATCTTAAAAATTAATTTAGACCAATGCTAAGAGAGGACTAAAATGTCCATGCTCATTAACCCGAGAGAGTATATTGTTAGGCATTTGTCTCAAAGTTAAATACAAAAATAAATTAAACTTAAATATTTTAGCATCCTTTTTTTTTGGGGGGGGCGGTTAGTATAGGAGAAGAAACAGAGCAGAAGTCCATCAATTGTGAACTAGATAAACAAACTGTGGTATGTGAATGTTATGTAGCCTTACTAGGCTAGAAAAAGAAAAAAAGCATTTCTGTTTGGGGATGGGGGAGGTATAAGTCTTTATTTGAAAAAGTGGGCCTAGAATTTACTTTATTTTTAAATCCTCTCATTACAGAGACAAAATAAAGGTGATTTTAAATAATTATTAGGGGGCAGCTAGGTGGCACAGTAGATAAAACTCTGGCCCTGGATTCGGGAGGACCTGAGTTCAAATCTTACCTCAAACACTTGACACTTACTAGCTGTGTGACCCTGGGCAAGTCACTTAACTTAATTGCCCCACAAAAAAAAAAAAAAAGCAAAATAATTATCGGAGGCATTTAAGAAATGAGGATCCACATTTACTTGATTAATCTTACCCCCTTTTCCCTCAGTCCTTCTTAAAGGAAGATGAATATAAATACATTTGTGGGGTAGAGAAAGCCAGTGAAGGAAAAAAATCTCTCTCTCTCTCTCTCACTCACACACACACACACACACACACACACACACACACACACACACACACACACACAAAATCACATAATCCATTTCCTTCCATCCAGTTTGATTCCATTAGAAATATTTACGCACTACAAATCTCATGCCTGTCTGAAATGTTTTTATGTCTGATCATTCATGTTGTTTCAAAAGAAGAAAAGATGCTAGAATTGTTCAGTGAGTAAATAGGGACTTAAAGCATGTGCATGATGTAAGAATTGACTTTGGCATACCTCAAGGGACTGTGACTCCTTTTGTTTGTTATAGTATCATTGGATTTGAAAGTCTAATATGGTATTTACATTTGTATTGTGTATCATTTGTAGAAACATTGCCTGGATTTTACTAACTTTCTATCCAAAGGCCACTGAAGTCCCTTTATAAATAGGGTATTCTATTCCTGGTGGACTTTGGCTTTGAAGAGATCAAAAATGAAAAGAAAAGAAAAGGAAAAAAAAGGAAAAAAAGAAAGAAAGATGGAAGGAAGGAAGGGAGGAAGGAAGGAAAAAAGGAAGGAAGCAGGGAGAGAGAGAGAGAGAGAGAGAGAGAGAGAGAGAGAGAGAGAGAGAAAGGAAAAAGAACAGAAAACAGGGCATTTCCCTAATAGAATCTCTTTGCCTCACAACTGAGAAATAATTGGACATAGAAAAAGGACATTTTTTTTCTTTAAAAAAATCTATACTTCCTTTAAGGCATATACTTGTTTGTAGGCTGTTGTCATTCGACATTATTCTACCATCTGTGCTTAATCCATAGAGAAACATCTCTACAGAGGAGGGGATAAAATGATACTTGTATAAGAGATTTATAATAAATAAAATGTTTTCCATAACAAACTGGGAAAAGCTTCCTCCTCAGGGGGCTAATGCCACTTGTTTATTGGAGATACATTAAGATAAATTGTTCTAAGAAAATGTAGGTGAGCTAGTCCAGCAGCAAGAAGAAGATAATGATACCTTTACAGGGCTCCTGGTGTTCTCTAAAGCTGACTCACCTGAAACAATGTGGAAGTGATGAGAAGTGGGTGAACCGAGTCCTTGATTTATTGTGAAAATCTGGTTGAAAAAATAGAAGGCTGAAAAGTCATTACAAGGAAAATTTTTGCCTTTAAATTTTTAAGTGGGCTGGTTATGAATTTTAATATTTTTAAAAATATAGGAGCCTAAGTTAAAGCTTCCTTTTCATGATCTATTCCTCCTCCTCTCCTCCAATCCTGTCTGAAAAGCCTATTGCTCATACAGGTCCACTGAGGTTGCCTATTTTACATAAACCATATACTCCTTTACTGTAGTTTATTTAAAGGAGTCTTGTGCTGAACTATTCAGTGATTTTGCTGTGAAGATTCCGTTGACCAGAAGGTGGCAATTCTCAGTCTCTGGGTTTCTCCTCCCCTTCTTCATTGCCAACACATGTGGAAAATTTAGATGGAAAAGGACTTGTGCTTTTAAGGTATGCTATTTTTTCCTCATATTTGTATGCACAAAGCAATCTCATTGAGAGCCATGGTTTTACTTAAATATCTATTCTTCAAGTTGTTTTTATTTTTTTCCTATTCTGTTACCTTCATGGATTTCCTTTCACCACTGTATGATTGATAAAAGAAGGTGTGCTACTTATGCAGTGAAAGTAAGGGATAATTTACAAATAGGTCAACTGTAGCACTGGCATCTAGGAAATACTGAAAGACCTCAGAGAAGGTTTCTTCTGTGAAACATTTCAGAAAGGGTACAGATAGGAATCACCTAGGATTAGGATGCATAGGTTCATAAATTCACAGACCTAGAGCTGAAAGGGATCTGAGTCCATCTAATCCAACTCCTCATTTCATGGGTGAGAAAACTGAGGCTGGTGTATGTTTGAATACTAAATGACTTCCCTTCAGTCACACAAGTATTAAAGAATAAGAGTAGGTGTTTGAAGTTAGGTCCTCTGAATCCAGTATCTATACCCTCCCACCTAATGAAAAGAATGCCTCTATTGATTAAATTCATGGAACACAGTCAAAATGCTTGGATCACATTAAGGATGGCCTAATGGCTGTGGCGAAAAATATGAGGAGCTTGGGAGGAAGTAACTTCCATTTTAGAAGACAGGAAAAGAAAAGAAAATCGGGGCATAATCTGGACTTTTGGAGACTCAATTTCAGATTTCAGAGTTCAGAAAAAGACTATGCAGTAACTATTGCCCAAAATTTCTATATAGCAAACTATCTTAGGGGGTATGGGAAGCTTTCCGGCATGAGATTCTGATGACACAATGAGAAAAGAAGTATGTATGAAGATTGAAAGAGGAAAATGTCAGAAAAAACTCATTGGAATAAACAAGGATATGAAAATAAACCAACTTAGGTTTGATAAAAGAT
Organism: Dromiciops gliroides; assembly: GCF_019393635.1. NCBI lineage: Eukaryota > Metazoa > Chordata > Mammalia > Microbiotheria > Microbiotheriidae > Dromiciops > Dromiciops gliroides. The sequence goes on along the minus strand of NC_057862.1, from coordinate 220,955,725 downwards.
ATTGCTGTTTGTCAGGTATGGTAAGAACTTTCCAAGACCGGAATTAGAGTAGGAAACAGAAAGGTAGATTACATAAAATTCCAAGCACCCCCTCCCAATTCTTAGATTCTCTGACTGAAGTAGACATCGAAGTCCTGAAGTATGTCACCATCTGTTCCTTTGGACTTTCCAGTATGAATTTTGTTGATTTATTCCCTGAAATTTGATGATCTGGCAATAAACAAAAAGGGTACCTATCAAATGTTTTTGTAAGCAAAAATATGCCCAATACATTAAAAGTAATTTTCTTGCCATTTCCCCTAATGCTCCCATGAAGTAGGTAATATCTTATACTAGTAAATGGACATTTCATATGTGAATAAAACTAAAAACTAAAACAAGGGGCAGCTAGGTGGTGCAGTGGATAGAGCATTGGCCCTGGATTCAGGCGTACCTGAGTTCAAATCCGGCCTCAGACACTTGACACTTACTAGCTGTGTGACCCGGGAAAAGTCACTTAACCCCCATTGCCGCGCAAAAAAAAAAAAAGAAAAAGAAAAAAAAACAAAACCCTAAAACAAAACAAAACCTAAAAAAGTTCCCAAACCTATGGTTTATCTGATTCTTCAGTGCCATCTCTCTTTCTATACTTATAGTGACCTTGCCAACATGGAAACTTGCTAGCAAGCTTAATTCCTTTCAAAATTTAGCACTACATGATACTGAAAATGCATGCCCATTCCTGGCAGAACTAAGACTACCATATAGATATCATATCCTTAGAGCCATCAGATCGTTTCTGCCATGATGAAAGGTGTTCTCTTCCTTTCTATGGCCCAGTTCTAAAAAAGTAAAATGTCCTAAGTGATTATTAGTATCTTCAATGTATCAGTTACATGACTGACCTGATCACTTGTGCAGAAATGGTTTGGCGAGATATGTATGTTCCTAACCTAGGGTTTGTGGAGAAGGAGGGGTACAGAAGCAGGGAAGGGAGATTGAGTGGGTATATTAATAACATAATTGCTAGATGCTAATCCTATGTTGTTTAAATGGAGACCATGTGCATATGTCTACATGAATCTACATGTTCATAGAATTTTGATTCCTCCTATTAATATAGGTTTAACACTATTTTTGCAACTTATACTCTTAGAGAGGTTCCTAGAATAGTGAAATACTTGACCACATTCATAATCTAGTATATGCCATAGTCAGGACTTGAACCTGAGTTATTCTGACTTCAAGGCCATGAGTGATAATACAAATGCAAAAAGAACATGAAGAAAGCATGGCATCAAAAATCATGAAATAAGAATTGGTTTAATAGCCTGATGAATGGATTATAGTTGCAACTCCATCACCAGTTCCCTGGACTTACTAGATTAACTTGGATGTCTCCTTCCATTCCTGAACCTCAATTGTTTTCAGCTATATAATAAGGGAGTTAGAACAAATGACTGATCCCCATGGCCCTTCTCTTGTGTAAATCAGAAGCAAGGTCAGAGCCCCAAGACAAGCCTGCAGTCCTTGAAACACAGTAGCACAGTAAGGCTCCACCCTGAATGAAGGGCACCAATAAGGCCCCACCCCCATTGCTATTCAGCAGCAAGGGCCTACTCCTTAGTACAAGCCAGTAGATAGGCCTTTGTTCTAGTACAAGCTAACATCTAGGTCCCTAGGCCTGATGAAAGACAGCATCAAAGCCCTGAACCCTGACACAAGAAGTTTGAGACAGTGCAAGAGGAGAATCCAATGCTTACATAAAAGAACAAAGTCACAAAAGTTTCAAGTAAGTAAAAGGGAAGATAAATGAGGAAAAAACAAAAAACAACTTGACCATAGACAATGAAATGATATCAATACTAAACATATATGCACCTACTGTTATAGCAGTTATTTTTATTTTATTCATTTTGATCCATATATATTTTAAAGACTCTCCCATGACTTTGGTTTTATTAAAGTTGTGCTTGCTTGAAAAAAAGAAATACACTCAGCCAAGTCTCTCTAAGTAGTTCATGGGTAAATTCTCATTTGTTAGTATATTCTGAATTCTCTCATGTCAAAATGTATATTTTCTGTCATAACAATATCTGTGAATTCTATCCATTGTTAGATGCTCAAGAAGAGAAGTTTCCTACAAGATAGCTTTAAAGATCTTGGTAGCCTTCTTGGGTTGTTTGTAATAGATATGTAGTGGATGTACTCAACTAGAAACATCTGTACATATCTTTTTGCATTAATGTTTTTATTTAGAGTTTTTAGTTTCAAATTCTATCTATACCCCCTTTCTTTCCTCCCTCCCTGAGACAGTAAGTAAAAATATCTGTTCAATATTGAGTTAGAAGTGCTATCTATAAAAATAAGAGAAGAAAAAGAAATTGAATTAGAATAGGTGTTGAGGAAACAAAATTATCTCTCTTTGTAGATGATATAATGGTATATTTAGAGAATCCTAGAGAAACAACTGAAAAACTAGTTGAAATAATTAACAACTCCAGCAAAGTTCCAGGATACAAATTAAATTCACATAAAACATCAGCTTTTCTATATATTACCAACAAAGTCCAAATACAAGAGAAAAAAATTCCATTTAAAATAACCATAGACAATATAAAATATTTGGTAGTCTACCTACCCAAACAAACCCAGGACACATATGACCACAATTACAAAATACTTTTCATACAAATAAAGTCAGATCTAAACAATTGGAAAAATATTAATTAATCATGGGCAGGCCAAGTCAATATAATGAAAAATGACAATTGTAGCTAAACTAATTTATTTATTCAGTGCCATACCAATCAAACTGCCAAAGAATTGCTTTATGGAGTTTGAAGAAAAATAATAAAATTCATCTGAAAAAATAAAACATTAAGACTATCAAGGAAATCAATCAATAAATGTGAAGGAAGGTGAGCCAAACCTAGCATGTATCAGACTGCATTATGAAGTAGTAATCATCAAAACTATTGACAATTGGCTAAGAAATAAAGTGGTTGATCAGTAGAATAGATTGGTTACACAATACATCATAGTGATTTACCATAGTGATTTAGTATTTGATAAAAACAAAGATGCAATATTTGGGGACAAAAACATTATTTGACAAAAAATTCTGGGAATACTGAAAAACATGATGGCAGAATTAGATGGAGACTAACATTAGTACTGTATAACAAGGTGAGGAAAAACAGGTACATGATTTAGACATAAAGGGGGAAATGTTCAAAAATATCTAAAACAGCTCTTTTTGTGGTGGCTAAGAATTGGAAATTGAGGAAATGTCTGAACAAGTTATAGTTTATAATTGTAATGGAATATTATGGTGGCATAATGACAAGCAGGATAATTTCAGAAAAAACCTGGAAATTCTTACATGATACAAAGTAAACTGAGCAGAACTGGGAGAACATTGTGTACAGTAACAGCAATATTATATGGTGATCAAATGTAAATGACTTAACTAATCTCATAATATAATGATCCAAGACAAACCCAAAGGACTCATGCTGAAAAACACTACCTACCTCCAAAGGAAAAAAACAAAAAAACCAAAAAAAACCCCAAACTGATGTTGTCTGAATACAGACTGAAGCATACTATTTTCTAGTTTCTTTCTTTCTTTCTTTCTTTCTTTCTTTCTTTCTTTCTTTCTTTCTTTCTTTCTTTCTTTCTTTCTTTCTTTCTTTCTTTCTTTCTTTCTTTCTTTCTTTCTTTCTTTCTTTCTTTCTTTCTTTCTTTCTTCCTTTCTTTCTTTCTTTCTTTCTTTCTTCCTTCTTTCCTTCCTTCCTTCCTTCCTCTTATTCTGTTTTTTTTGCACAAAATGACTAATACAGAAATGTTTTGCATGATTGAACATATATAACCTGTATCAGATTGTTTAATGTATCAAAAAGTAGGGGGTGGAGGGAGGATGAAATATTATTTGGAACCCCAAACTTAAAAAAAAACAATGAATGTTAAAAAATGCTTTTACATGTAACTGGAGGGAAATAAAATATTATAAAAAAAATAAACATCCTACAAAATCATGGCTTAAGCATCTTCCAAGAAGAAAAATATCCTTTTGGGACTGCTAAGCAAAAAAGTCTTCTTTCCATTGGGCCTTGACTAATCTGAGGAATTTACTGGCTTTGCTGTCCAAGGAGATTGCTGCTGCAAATCCCCTATTTTCCAGTGAAGAAAATTATATCCAGAGGTTAAGACCAAGTAAATTCAAATAACTAGTAAATATTCAAGTCAGAATTTGAACACTGATCTTTATGACTATGTCACTGGTCTATCCACTACATCTTTTGGGACCATGTGTATGAATAGTTTGAATTACCTACTTCTTTATCCAATTAGCAAACAGATTGAAGAAATCTTTATTGACTCCAATTCTTGAAATCATCAAACTTGATAACTGCTAAAATTGGGGGCAAGTGAACATATACATAACTACATCTTTCATTCACTTCTTCTACAAATATCTCAGTGCTTTAACAACTATGGTCTCTTCAGTTGGGGAAATCTATTATGAAGTATACACTCTCTAGTGTGACCTTAGAAAATAATGACAAAAACCACAAATGATGAAGAACCTGAAGTTGAGGAGAATCCCAGGACTTTAGATGTAGTTTACCATGTGCCTAAACTGCAAGTCAATGTTGCAAGTTCCAGGGGGAGGGAAACTATATGGAAAGCCATTTTGTCTCAGGCCCTGTTTAAATAAATAAAAGGGATGGTAAGCAAATATATAAATCACATAATTTTGTCCAAATACTTCCATCAAGTGATAATAATTTCACTGAGCCTATAAATAAATCTGAGGTATGAACTAAGTATTAATAAGCCCTGAGCACTTCTAGTGAATAAATCTATTAATCAAAGGCTTTAGGTTAATTGTGAAATATCCTGACCATTTAATAATTTCTTGAACACCCATTGGATCAATTAGAGTGATGTTGCCTAGGAAGTATATTTAGAGTAGTTGAAGAGACTGGATCCTAAATTGTGGGTTTTATGTAAAATAGCAAACCAGTTAGGAACCCAAAGATTTGAGTGTTTGACAGTAGAAAGGAGATAACTATTCTAGTTAAACTTCTGATATGCAATCACATGGGAAGAGGGTAGTAGAAGAGAAGAAGAACCCCTCCATTGGCCTAAGCCTCAATGTTAGCCTCATTATCCTTCCCCTTAACCCCTTTGACTGAAGGATAATTTTGTATATTTTTGAAAATCATTGGATTTAGATTTTTCATTAAAATACTAGATAGTCCTCAGGACAGCAATGCTTATTAGCAAAAGTATCTTTATCAGGAACTGAAGAGATATTCAACACCAGAGGAAAGGTAGCTTCAACACTCTATAAGAAAAGTTATACAACTTTTATAATGAACTTCATGAGGGCCTTACAAAAATAGGAAATAAACTTTCCAAAAATCAGGAGAGGGGGGAGCTAGATGGCGCAGTGGTTAAAGCAATGGCCCTGGATTCAGGAGTACCTGAGTTCAAATTTGTCTTCAGACACTTAATACTTAATAGCTGTGTGACCCTGGGCAAGTCACTTAACCCCCATTGCCTGCAAAAACAAAAACAAAACAAAAAGCAGGAGATTTGATTGACCCCTGTGCTATACCTGTTCATTAAGAATGACCCTACTTTCCCCTGGATCCTATATGTACTTGTATGAAATAATGTTATAGACTTTTGGGAGAAGATGCTTTATACCAACTATTATTACTATGCCACTTTAGTAAATATCCTTTTCTAAAAACTAATAAAGGCTGACTAACAACTTGATCTTAACTGATAATAATAACATACCAGTAGGGTCTCATAACTATATTGCTCAGAAATCTCCTCAATCTTAGAACCATGAAATAGCATGTAGCATCTGTCTCCTGGAGATCTGACTTATCAGCAAGTTAGTGTGTAGAAATAGTAATTCCAGAATTTATGTGTGTTATACAAACATGTCCATTTCTGTCCTTCATGTACACTACCGTTGAGAAAAGGAAACTATTCAGAAATATATCCTATCTTTGCCCATGAAAAAGATCCTCTGTGAAGCATGCCTATCTATGTTATGAAAGTCTCAGGGCAAGTCAGAATGCTAATTTATTTGTTTACTTTTAAAGACTATGGAAAACAGGAGATCCTTTGACAATAGTCCATATCCATGATACTCAAAAAACTGGTCTGTTTAAATAGAAATAGTAATAGTCTTTGAAACTCAGAATACAGTAACAGTGTTCATGGCTATATTTCATGGAGTGATGATTCTTGAAAGGTCCAAAGGAAGAATCTAAATTACACTAATCTTTTCAGGTTGATTGGAGAAGTCATCAAATTGATCAGGCACTATCCCAATCTGTCCCTTTATATTTCAATGAGGTTAAGTATACTTACTTACACTATAGGGGCAGCTTGGGGGCACAGTGGATAAGATCACCAGCCCTGGATTCAGGAGTACCTGAGTTCAAATCCGGCCTCAGTCACTTAACACTTACTAGCTGTGTGACTCTGGGCAAGTCACTTAACCCCAATTACCTCACCAAAAATAAATAAATAAACAAACAAATAAATGAATGAATGAATGAATGAATGAATGAACGAACGAATGAATGAACAAATGAATAAACAAATAAATAAACAAATAAATAAATGTTTTAAAAATAATACACTATTTTCTTCACAATGTTTTTTAGGGAGGGGACAGATTATAAACAATTAAATGTTAAATGCATGTGAGATTTGTCTTTCATTTATCTTTTTTTTAAATTTAATTTAATTTTATTTTTAATGTATGAGGTATTTTATTTTTTCCGTTACATGTAAAGATAGTTCTCAACTTTTGTTTATACATGCTTTACAATTTCAGATTTTTCTCCCTCCCTCCCCTCCCTTCCCCCTCCCCTAGACAGCAGGTAATCTGATATAGGTTATATCTATATATCTCTATACATATACATATAGATATATATATATATACACACATATATACACATAATAACATTAATCCTATTTCTGCATTAATCCTGTTACAAGAGAAAGAATCAGAGCAGTGATGCAAAACCTCAAAATAGAAAAAAAAAACAACAGCACCCAAAACAAAAGAAATAATATGGTTCAATCAGCATCTATACTCCACAGTTCTTCCTTTCTTTTTTTTTTCTTGGATTTGGAGATCCTCTTCTATCATGAGTTCCCTGGAACTCTTCTGTACCATTGCATTGGTGAGAAGAATATAGTCCATCACGGTAGGTCAACACTCAATGTTGATGATACTGTGTACAATGTTCTTCTGGTTCTGCTCATCTCACTCATCATCAGCTCACGTAAGACCCTCCAGGTTTCTCTGAACTCTTCCTGCTCATCATTTCTTACAGCACAATAGTATTCCATTGTATTCATATACCACAACTTGTCCAGCCATTCCCCAATTGATGGGCACCCCCTCAACTTCCAATTCCTTGCTACCACGTAAAGAGCAGCTATAAATATTTTTGTACATGTGGGTCCCTTTCCCCTTTCCATGATTTCTTTGGGCAAAAGACCTAAAAGTGGGATTGCTGGGTCAAAGGGTATTTCATTTATCTTAAAAAAAAAAAACACCTTTGTGGTTGTACTACAAGGTAGATATGGTACATGAATGAAAATTACCTAATCTTCAACTGAATTAAGTAAATTCTGAAGTTAGTTAGCTTTGTGACTTGATACTGTTATGCAAAGAACAAAATAAAATTAAATTGAGGGCTGGGGATTATGATTATACATGCAGATGCACATACATATATACATGTATAGTAGTTATTCATACCACCTGGCTAATTCTTTACCCTGAATGACTAAGACTTAAGCATACATCCTAAGTAGCAGAAAATCAGTTAATACATGTATAAAGCACATGTGAAATTGAACTTAATGGACAGGAAAATGAATTAGGGATGGGGAGCTTCCATTCCTGATTGGATTGGGAACTCACGAAAAGTTAGGCTCTCTAAAATTTGCTATAATAATGGGAAAATGTTCTTTTCAGAACCTTAGGAAATTTCAATGTATATAATTAGAAATATATAAATAAAAATGGAGGAGGAGAGGTAGGAGGTCTGCTGAACTATCCCAACATTCCTCTCTAAATAACTTGTAAATAATACCTCAAAATGAATCCCGGAGTGGCATAGCTAACAAAAGGACAGGGTGAGATATTTTCTGAGTCTAAGAAACACTAGGAGATCAGCAGGAGAGACCTGTAACATCAGGGTGGGGCTGGACTGGAGAATAGAAGCAACAATACCAGCCCCAGGCATTGGAGGTAGCTAAGATAGTGACTGTAGAAGCTTCAGGAGCTCTCAGACCAGAGGCAGAAAGGGGTTTAGAAGAGTGATAAGAAAGAGATTACAGGAGACACTTTGCTGTCAGTTGGCTCAAGACCCTACTTCATTTCCTATAATCAGTTCAGGGGCTCAGTTACAGGGCCAAGAAGAGCACTAACACATCTGGCCTCATGGGACCAGGGTTTCTGATCACAATACCAGAGCCGAGAGGAACACTAGCAATTATGGCTACTGAGAAATAGGACCCCTGCTTTCAATTCCAAGGGAGAAACGAACACTAGTGTTTGTGGGTTATGGTCATAGTTTCAGGGCCAAGAGGAATACTAGCACTTGTGGCTGCAGGGAAACAATGTTCTTTCCTGGGTAAGGACCAGAGCATAGTTCAGAAGAGGCATGACTACATCTCTTCTTGGATAATACACCTTAGAAACATTAACTAATTATAAATACCCAGAAATAACTTTGAAAAGAGCAGTACACACACACAAAAAAGAAACATAGGACAATAGCCCTCCTACATTGGGCGACCAATTTTAACATAAAGTGAAAAATTTTTTAAAAAAGTAATGTAGAAAGTAAAAAAACAAAAAAAACAAACAGAAAAAAGAACCTTACCACAATAATATAACAGGGAAGATTAAGACACAAACTCAGACAACGATGTTAACACAACTACAAGCAAAACCTCAAAGAAAAATATTAATTGAAAACAAGCTGAAGAAGAATTACTGTAATAGCTTAAAAATGTAAAACAAATATCAAGTAGGGAGAAAATTGGGAAAAAAGGAATGAGATTGATTGTAGAAAATTATAAAAAAGCATCAAAAGAGAGAGAGCCTTGGAATCATCAGCATCAGCATCAGCAGCTACTTCTGGAACTCAGCTCATGGACTTATGAGGGATCCAGCAGTTGGCCAGGGGAAATAGCATGGATCTCTTGCTAGAGATGAGGCAAAGCACTGTTGTGTTGCCCAGGAAGCCAACTTGAGTGGCAGCAGACCAGTGCGGAGGGGCACAGGCACACAAAGCTTACAACCACAGTGAAGCAGATTTCTGCTTCCAGGTTAAAGAGTAAGCAGGCCCATGGTTACTTACAGACCAGGCAAGCTGAAAGTGTGCCTTTCCTTAAATTGTACCACCTGAGAACTCCTTAAGCTTGGAACACTGCATCCTGGAAGCAATTCCCCACTTTATTAAGGAATTAAAAGTCAAGAAATAAACTGGCAAGATAAGCAGGCAGAAAGAGATGCAGACCATCAAAAGTTCCTTTGGGGACAAGGCAGATCAAAATGGACCTTCAGAATAAGATAACAAAATCAAAGCTCCTACATCCAAAGCATTCAAGAATAATATTAATTGTTCTCCGGCCATGGGAGAGATCAAAAAGGACTTTGAAGATAAAGTAAGAGTGGTAAGGGAAAAATGGAAAGAGAAGAGTAAAGCAGGAGGGTCATAAAAAAAAAAATCATTTGCCAAATTTCCCAAATGGAAAAGAGGGTGCAAAAGCTCTCTAAAGAAAATAACTCTTTAAAAGTTAGGATTTAGCAAATGGAAGCTAATGACTTTATGAGGAATCAAGAAAAATTAAAGCAGAGAAAAAATTAGAAAATTATTGAATTACCTGAAAGCCATGATCAAAAAAAGACTCTAGACATCATCTTCCAAGAAATTTTCAGGGGAAATTGAACTGATTTTCTAGAAGCAAAAGGTAAAACAGAAATTGAAAGAATCCATTGATCACCTCCTGAAAGAGATCCCAAAATTAAGACTTTGACAAATATAGACAAATTCTAGAGCTCCCAGGGCAAGGAGAAAGTACTACAACAATTCAAGTACTGTGGAACCACAGTCAGGATAACACACAATTTAGCAGGTTTATATTAAAGGATCAGAGGATTTGGAATATGATATTCTAGAGAACAAAGGAACTGGGACTACAACCAAGAATCACCTAGCCAGCAAAAGTAAGTGTAATCTTTCAGGGGGAAAAATGGGAATTCAGTGAAAGAGAGAACTTTCAGGAGTTCTCTTTTTTTGTTTTGTTTTGTTTTTTTAGTGAGGCAACTTGGGTTAAGTGACTTGCCCAGGGTCACACAACTAGTAACGGTCAAGTGTCTGAGGCCAGATTTGAACTCAGGTCCTCCTGAATCCAGGACTAGTGCTCTATCCACCGTGCCACTTAACTGCCCACAAGGAATTCTTGATGAAAATACCTGAACTGAATAGAAAATTTGACTTTTAAATAAAAGACCCTAGAGAAGCATAAAAAGTTAAACAGGAAAAAGAAATTATGAGGGATGTTAAAATGTTAAACTGTTTACATTACTAGGTGGGAAGATGATATGTCTAACTCATAAGAACTTTCTCAGTATTAGGGCAGCTGAAAGGAATATACTTAGACAGAGGACACAAGTGTGAATTGAATATGAAGGGATGCTATCTGTAAAGCATTTATTTTTTGTTTATCCTTTTTTGTGTTTCAGACAGGGTGGGGGGGCTTATGTCTGGGGCTGAATTTCGGCTTGGGGCCTCTTGGGCCTAGGGCTTGTGCTTTGTCCACTGAGTCACTTAGATGCCCCATGATAACATCTTTTTATTCCCATTTCTGTTAGGTGTATATCTATATCTATATCTATATCTATATCTATATCTATATCTATATCTATATCTATATCTATATCTATATCTATATCTATATCTATATCTATATCTATATCTATATCTATATCTATATCTATATCTATATCTATATCTATATCTATATCTATATCTATATCTATATCTATCTAAAACTTTGTTTCTTTTTTTTAAGTATTGTATTATTTTCCAGTTACATGTAGAAATAGTTTTCAACATTTGTTTTTATAAGATTTCTAGTTTCAAATTTTTCTCCCTCCCTCCCTCCCTCCCTCCTCCCCAAGACAGCAAGCAATCTGATATAGGTTATATATTCACAATCACATTAAACATATTTCTGCATTAGTCATGCTGTGAAAGAAGAATCAGAGCAAAAAGGAAAAAAAAAACTCAAAAAAGAAAAAGAAATAGAAATAGTATGGATCATTCTGCATCTAGATTCCATAGTTGTTTTTTTTTTCTGGATTTGCAGAGCATTTTACATCATGAGTCCTTTGGAACCATCTTGAGTGATTGTATTGCCAAGAAGAGTCAAGTCTATCACAGTTGATCAACACACAATGTTGTTGATACTATTTACAATGTTTTCCTGGATCTGCTCATCTCACTCAGCATCAGTTCATGTAAGTCCTTCCAGGTTTCTCTGAAATCTGCCTACTCATTGATTCTTACAGCACAATAGTATTCCATTATATTCATATAACACAATTTGTTCAGCCATTCCCCAATTGATGGGCTTCCTCTCAATTTCCAATTTGTTGCCACCACACAGAGAGCAGCTATAAATATTTTTGTACATGTGGGTCCTTTTCCCTTTTTTATGATCTCTTTGGGAAAAAGACCTGATAGTGTTATTGCTGGGTCAAAGGGTATGCAGAGCTTTATAGCCCTTTAGGCACAGTTCCAAATTGCTCTGCAGAATGGTTGGATAGGTTCACAACTCCACCAATAATGCATTAGTGTTCCAATATTTCCAACATTTATTATTTTCCTTTTTTGTTATGTTAGCCAATCTGATAGGTGTGAGGTAGTACTTCAGAATTATTTTAATTTGCATTTCTCTAATCAATAGTGCTTTAGAACATTTTTTCATATGGCAATAGCTTTGATTTCTTCATCAGAAAACTGCCTGTTCATATCCTTTGACTGATAAAATCTTCAAAATAAAATTAAGGGGGGGCAGCTAGATGGTGCCATGGATAGAACACCGGCCCTGGATTCAGGGGCACCTGAGTTCAAATCCGACCTCAGACACTTAAGACTTACTAGCTGTGTGACCCTGGGCAAAGTCATTTAACCCCAATTGCCTCAACAACAAAAAAAAAATAATAAAATTAAATTCAATTAAATTAAGGGATGAGAGGAATGCACTGGAAGAAAGGGAAAGGGAGAGGTGGAATAGGGTAAAGTAGGTCACATAAAAGAAATAAGAAAAAAACCTTGTGGAGTAGAGGGGAACATGGGAGAGAAGCATGGGAGTGAATGAGCCTTACTCTCATCAGAATCAGCTCAAAGCGAGAATAACATACACACTCAAGTGTGTATAGTAATATAACTTTACCTGTGGTAAAGTGGGAGGCAAAGGGGATAAGGGCGAAGAAGTGGAGGAAGGGAGGGCAGATTGAGGGAGGAGTTAGTAAAAAGCAAAACACTTTTGAGAAGGGATAGGATGAAAGAAGATAGAAAGCAGAGCAAATATCAAGAGGAGGGAATAGGATAGAGGGTAATACAGTTAGCAATAGTAACTGTGAAAGAAATGAAGAGCAAGATGTTATCAGAAGGACTTAGGAAAAATGGAATCCATCTACAGAGAAAGAACTGATAATATCTGAATACAGGTTGAAGTATATATATATATATATGTATGTATGTATGTATATGTATATATATACACAAATTATACATACACACACACATATATATATATGTATATATATATATATATTTTTTTTTTGGTCCTTCATTATAAATTTATATTTCTGTTTTCTTTCACAACCTGACTAATGTGGAGATGTTTTGCATGACTGTGTATGTACAACTTATATTGAATTGCTTTATTTCTTAGGGTGGGGATGGAGAGGGAGGGAGAAAAATAATTTGGAACACAAAGTTTTCAAAAAATCAATGTGAAAATTTGTTTTAAAAATAAAATAAGTGTTCTGTGTAAAAAAAAAAGATCATCAACAGCTTGGTTAAAGAGGAACAACAATATTGAAGAAAATAACACCTCAAAAAACGGGATTGGTCAAATGGTAAAAAATCACAAAAATTCAGTGAAGATAAAAACTCTTTAAAAAGCAGAATGGGGGGTAGCTAGATGGCACAGTGTATAAAGCACTGGCCCTGTATTCAGGCAGGGGCATCTGAGTTCAAATCTGGCCTCATACCCTTGACACTTACTGGCTGCTTGATCCTAGGCAAGTCACTTAACCCTCATTACCCTGCCAAAACAAACAAACAAGCAAACAAAAAGCAGAATGACCAAATGGAAGAAGAGATACAAAAGTTCACTGAAAAAAATATTTTTTTTAAAAGTTACAGTTGGCAACTTCAGGCTAATTACTCCATGAGAAACAAGAATTACTAAAATAAATTCAAAAGAAAGAAACAGAAAAAAATGAAATAAAACAACAACAACAACAACAACAACAAACAAAACCTTTTGGCCTAGAAATTAGATAAAGGAGAAGTAATTTATAAATTATTAGACTACCTGTAAGCCATTACTGGAAAAAAAAAAAAGCTTAGACATCATCTTTCAAGAAATTATATAGGAAAATTGCTTTGCTATCCTAGAACCAGAGGATAAAATAGAAATTTGTAATGATTGGAATGATGCCACCGGCTGGAGACTTACTGTAGTAAAGCTCCACCATGAGAAGAAGGCCTCTGAGGGCAAGCCATGCAGTCAAGGTCCTTAGAGTTAGGAAATGACATTTACTTGTGGGTACTGTCTACCAAGGTTACTAGACAAACAACTTGAGGAGCCTCCCATTTTGGGGAGGAGGATACTAAGTAGGAAGTGGATGCTGGCAGAGGGATGCTCTCTCTTTTGGTTCCTGACCTTGCCATGGTGGGTTAGATGATGGGGTCTCTTAGAAATAGTTAGATTTTTACCTTTCTCTCTGATCCTAATGCTCTATAATAAATACTTAAACAATAAATACTCTTGATAAAACTTATAATTTATTGGCAACCACTCATTAAATTATAGATAGTAAGGATAGAATTTTAGCCCTTAGAGATGGCTGACCACGAAGAGGAAAGCTGAATCTCCATCTTCTGATATTCAGATTGGGTAAGAAATTTCCCCTACCCGGTCCCTTTAAATTCGAAATACTACTGAAGGCTGTTTTCTATTTAAATTTTCAAATGGACCTTTTAAACTCTCTAATTACCCTATTTCTGATTTTAGTCTGTTTAACCAGTCAAATGGGGGATAAGATCATGTTAATGCTTTGTTTTTATGGATTTTCTATTTTTATTTTTGTTAGAAGATCCAGCAAGGTGCTCACACTAGGGAATATCTCCCCCTCTCCCAATCATGCTTTTTCAGAGAAACCTCTGACTCCTGCTTTTTTTTTCACATTCTAATGCTAAGAAGTTCTCTAATTTTAGATGCCTAGATTCAATGACCCAACCTCTAGAAGCCTTTAATCCCCTAGCAGTGGGGGAAGGGGAAACCAGTTCAAAATCAAGTCTGATTCAAATTGCCCTGGTCCCTCCCCTCCTCTCCACATCCCACCTTCTACTTCTCTCATGGCCAAGCCCCTTGACCCTTCTGCCAGGGAAGTCCAGAGATCTAATGCACATGGGCAGCTTTCTCTACTTACATTTTCTACTCAGTTACCAGAGAAGTCAGGCTCAGCCCTTCCCCAGCCTGGCTGTGATTCTGACTCTACCTTAGAAAACCCTTTTAATCCTAGCTATGCTCGTTTTGTTCATAATTTTGCTAATCTGCTTTTGTCTTTAATTAGTAACCTTATAAAGCATTTGTATTATGAAAGGACCAACAGACAATATAGAGGGTTTACAGAAGAAAAACTTAAGCTGAATAAAAATGAGAATCATCATATTTCAAGAAGACATTTTGCAGAAATGTAGATGTAAGCAGAAAGGTATTGATATGAGTATTGGGGATTTTAGATATTGGAATCAAGCATTCTAAATTCACTCAGAGAAATGTCAGTTCAGAGGTTACATAGGATTTCTATACTATTACATTTATATTTTGAAATTAATGGTATTGGTTTATTTTCATAGAGATTTTCAAGCTTTTGAGATTGTGTTTTATACTTAGCTTTTTAAAAAAGGGGAATATTTGCAAAAGCTTTTTATAGTCATGTGATCAAGTTTATATTTTGTAATACTCTTATTAATGTTAAGTTCATATTCATTTAGATTTCCCTGGTTTGAATTTCAGTGTCTTTTATTCTTCCATGTATATTTTCTTCTATTCATTCATCTATCTAATTTTGAAACAATGCAAGATGGTTTTGATTTCATAATACAATGTTAATTCTGGGAGTATTGTGCTCCCATATTCTGAGTTGTTTGTTTTTGTTATTTTTTTTCTCTCAACTGATTATTTGATCGAAATGTATAAAGCATTTTGCTGGCAAATTGGTTGCCATGGCAAGTGTAATTTATTCTAGAAGTATTATTTATGATAAGCACATTCAAAAACAAAAAGAGGGAACATTTGTAAAAGTTTTCTTTAGGATTGTGTTGTGTTATAACTTGTCTTTAAATATGTTCTGATTTTTCACAAAAGTAATTGTATACTTAGCAAAAAATTGTTGCATAATTGTATATTATATTCTGAGTCAAGGTACATTCACATTTTTTTGCGATCATTTATTATCGTCAATTTTAAAATCCATATGGGACTTGGATTATGGGAACTTATCATTTAAGACATTAATTACCTTCATTTTTAGTTATCAGGAGGAATACATGCAGGAGCAGACATTGAACTGTTCACATGAGAGGAGACATGCATAAAGTCAAGGTACGGCCAAGGAAACAGCTTTTGACAAATATTGAGGTTGGTATCTCTTGGTTTCATTTTTTTTCCCCACAATATTGTATACATGGCTAGAAGTTTTGATCCCACCCATCTCATTCTACACCTGGCTTCTATGACCCCTCCTATATTCTTGATGCGATGGACATCTCAATCCCATGCATCTGATTAAGTCTGACTCAGTTTCCTCCAATATGTTCAGTGGCATTGACATACCTTCCATCCACCTATTTTAAGCCTGGCATACTGCATGAGCAGTATATATTGCTCAAGTGTGGGAATGCTCATATCCCATCATTTCTCTGTTCTTTTATGGTAACTCCCATAAATATCTCAGGTGTCATGATAAATACAATGTTGGATATGGCCTTGACATCTGTTACCAATTATATTAGCTTTTTTAATTTCTCATAATGGCATGAGGATAATTAGGCAGATGATGCAAAAAGTAATGAAACAAAGATAAAAATTATTTTAAAAAATTAATAGTGCAGCAATTATCTTTTCAATTTACCCTCCACAAGGGGAGGCTATGGTAATATTAAGTTTTAAAAAATGTTTCAATTTTTGTTTTATTATATGTTTCATGTATAACAACTAAGATTCTGAATTCCCTTAGACGTGTTTTTGAGAACTCTCATTGTTTGATTTGATTATTGACAAAGCTATTTTAAAGTTTTGTTAAGCTCAATTTTGTAGGAAATTTCCCTGTCTGATTACCACCATCTACACATCAACCCCTGAAAAGACTTCCATTCCACAACTACACCCAAAGGATGTCCCAAGAACCATCTGAGAAAAGACTTTCAAAGACTTTAAATGAACAGTTTTGTTTTGTTGATTTTTATTCCTTTGTGTTGTTATGTACACCATTTGTAATATGTATCCTCTGCAGAGGCACTCCCTCTACAGGCTACTGTCAAAGTGTCAGTTCATGAGGGACCGCCACTCTGGACAAAACTTTCCTCTCTCCCTTTTCTATGTTGTTATTAACATATTGTTAGTTAGCATAGGGTATTATATTCTGTTATTTTTGTCTGTTTCATCAAGGAAACACCTCATTTCTTGAAGAAACAAAGAGGGTACTGTAATGATTGGAATGAGGCCACCTGCTGGAGACTTACTGTAGAAAAGTTCTGCCATGAGGAGAAGGCCTCTGAGGGCAAGCCATGCAGTCAAGGTCCTTAGCTTCAGGAAGTGATGTTTGCTTGTGGGTACTGTCTACCAAGGCTACCAGCCAATCAACTTGAGGAGCCTCCCATTTGTGGGAGGAGGACACTAAGTAGGAAGTGGACACTGGAGGAGGGGTGCTCTCTCTTTTGGTTCCTGACCTCACCATGGTGGGTTAGATGATGGGGTCTCTTAGAAATAGTTAGATTTTTACCTTTCTCCCTGATCCTAATGCTCTGTAATAAATACTTAACCACTTAAATACTCTTGATAAAGCTTATAATTTATTGGCAACCACTCATTAAATTTTAGATAGTATGGATAGAATTTTAGCCCTTAAAAAATTGAAAGACTCCATCCATCACCTCTTGAAAGACATCCCCAAATGAAAACTTCCAGAAATATTATAGCCACATCCCTGAGCTCCCAGGTCAAGGAGAAAATATTGAAAGCAGCCAAAAACAAAAAAAAAAAATTGAAGTATCATGGAATCAATTTAGTATCACATAACATTCAGCAGTTTCCACATTAAAGGAGCCAAGGGCTTTGAATATGATATTGAGAAAGGAGAAGGAACTAGGATTACAACCAAGAATCACCTACACATTAAACCCCAGTCTAAACTTTTGTGAGGGTGGGGAATGGATATTTAATGTAATAAAGGATTTTCAAGCATTCCTGATGAAAAGATCACTGCTGAGTAGAAAATCTGACTTTCAAACACAAGAACCAAGAGAAGTATAAAAAAATTAACATGAAAGAGGACTCTTAAGGGATTTAATATGTTTAAAATGTATACATTGCTATTTCCTGGAAAGTGATGCTTGTAACTGCTGAGAACTTTCTCTTTATTAGTTAGAATGAGTATACATAGACCGAGGTTATCATTGTGACTTGATTATAATGGGATGTTCTCAAAAAATTAAGAGGTGAGAAACAAGAATGTACTGGAAGAATGGGCATAGAAGAAGAATGGGAGAAATTATCTCGTATAAGATAGGCACACAAATAATAGCTTATATTTTGGAAGGGAAATGGAGGCAGCAAGTGGTGGGCAATCTTTGAATCTCACTCTCATCAGAATTTATTCTCAGGAAGAATTACATATACAATCAGTAGGATATAGAAATGTCCCTTTCCCAATAGGGAAGTAGGAGTGGAAGGCAATTAGAGAATCAAGGCAGTGATAAGGAAAACAGATGTTAGAAGAAAGACTGGAGAAAAAGAGAGAGAAGGATAAACATAAAAAAGAAAGAGAAGTAAAATATAACATGGAAGTAAATACAATGATCAACTGTGAATGACAACTCTTCTGATCAATGCAATGCTATCCACTTTCAGAGAGAGAACTCAGCCTGAGTGTAGATTGAACCATACTTTTTTCTTTCATTTTCTTTGTTTTGTTTTGTTTTTTGCAACATGGCTAATATAGAAATTTGTTTAGCTTGATTTTACATATATAATTGATATTATATTCCATGTCTTTTCCTTTCAATGGGTGAGGGAAGGACCAGAATGAGAGAACTTAAACCTCACAATTAAAAAAATGTAAACATATATTTGAAAAAAAATGTACAAAGAATAATTGATTCTGTTTCTTTTAAAATCCATAGACAACACAGTGATTCATTCCTCTTGCTATACATAGAGTGATAAATTTGGTGTCAGACAGAAGGGGAAAGAATATTCATTTATTACTTACCAATTATGTTCCAGTCACTATGTTGTGTGTGTGTTGTTTTTTTTTTGGGGGGGGGGTGAGGCAATTGGGGTTAAGTGACTTGCCCAGCATCATGCAGCTAGTAACTGTTAAGTGTCTGAGGCCAGATTTGAACTCAGGTCCTCCTAACTCCAGGGTCAGTGCTCTATCCACTGCACCACCTACCTGCCCCTACTATGCTGTGTTTTACAAATATTATTTCATTTGACTTTTACAATAACTCTGGGAGGTAAATGCTATTGTTATTTCCACTTTATTCTTGAGGAAACAGAATGAGATCAAAGGACTTTCTCACCATTATATAGCTAGTGTCTGAGGCTGGATTTAAATTCATGACTTCCTAAACTCAGGTCCTATATCTTATTCATTGTGGCAACTAGTTTCCTTTATAAGGTCAGAGGATCTTGATTCAAATCATATCTCTATCACTAATGAGGCGCTTTTGAGAAAATCATTGATCACTTACCTTTTCTTGGCCTCAGTTACATCATTTGAAAAGTGAGGAGGTTTGACTAGTTAATCTCAAAGATCTATTCCAACTCATAATCTATGATACATTTTTTTTTGGTTGTTTCAATTGTGTCTGACTCTTTGTGATCTCATTTGAGGTTTTCTTGGCAAAGGTCATAGAGTGGTTTGCCATTTCCTTCTCCAGCTCATTTTATAGATGAGGAAGCTGAGGAAAACAGGATTAAGTGACTTGCCTTGGGTCCTGCCAGGTCCGAAGTCAGATTTGATTCCATGAAGATGAAGCTTCCTGATTCTGGGCCCAGTGCACTATTCACTGTCTTACCTAGCTGTCCTTAGATGCTAATACTTTATATTATCACCAAGTAAACTGTAAATGGATTTATTTTCTGATTTCCCCTGGGCAGGATATCTGCCTTTCAAAACCACCACAAATTTTCTGTGAATTGCTTGGATCATACATGTCTATAGTGAATGGGAAATATTCGTTTCACAACTAAAGTATCTTTTATATTTCAGAGAGAATATAATGTGGCTAATGGGCTATTTCTGTATTTTATGTTTCTCTCTTTTCTCATGGATCCTGTGAATCCTATGAATCATTTGTATTTTGTTGTTATCCATATTTGGGAAATTCTAGGTGTGAATAACATCTAAGCTTTCTTCAGATTTTCCTACTCTTATTCTGATGTGGGACAATGCAGCAAAGATAGAAATTCCTTTGGATTAGCTTTCCGAAAAGAACCAATTCAGTGACTGCCCAGAGGTTTTGGGAAGGTCCTAGGTTATAGGTAACATATAAAGGGACAAAAAGTAGAATTTTCAAAAACTGAAGTAGAAATAAGGGATAATATTTGCATTTATTAAAATCAAATATATTTCATCAATTTAAAACCTATAAAATGAAAGAATATTAAAATATACAATATGAAGATCAATCTAAAAAAGAGACAATTTAAGCAATATAACTCCATAAAGAAATTGAATAAGTAAATGAACATAGAAAGTAGATAAAAGGGGAACATAAATTACTTATAAATAAGCTTAATGACTAATAGATTAATTATATCAGTTATCTAAAAATGAACTTTCTCTCTCTTTTTCTCTCTCTATTTCTACCCCACCTCCTCCCTTTCTGTCTTGAGAGAAATATCAATAGATAAATATAGATCTATTACATAAAGTGTTTGTAAGAATAGAAGTATACCCTCTTTTGTGATACTAAAATGTTCCTGATACTCAAGCCAGAGAAGGTTGAATAAGAGAATGAAATCCAAAGAGAAATATAACAAATGATTATAGACAAAAAATCATTGGGAAAAATGGGTAAGGAGGAAACACATTCAAAATATTATTAACTGTAACCATGTTAGGTTTATGTGAGGAATGTAAGCATCATTAAATATGAGAAAAATAATAGTCACAATAGAATATTATTAGCATAAATTTGCCCCAAACCCATGCAATTATGTCAATGGATCATAGATAAATTGAATCAATGGATCTTAGACCTTTGACAAATTACCCTAAACATTTGAATGAAAAACCCTAAAAGCATAGGAATAAAAGGAGCTTTCCTCAAGGTAATAAACATTATCTACCTAAAACAAAAAGCTAACATCTGTTTTACTGGAAAAATAACAAAAGTCTTTCAAATTAGATCATATAATTGAACATATCCACTTATTGTAATTGTTTCCTATAGTTACATAAATTTTCATTTTGAAAGTGAAATAAATTGAAAAGATAAATAGAGGCAAATGAAATAAAACTATAAATATCTGGGAAACAATGTGTTACTATTTATTAAAAAAGATTTAAGAAAACTTAAGCAAAACAATGACTTAAGTTGGATAGAAAATATACCCCTACCCCAAAAATCAAGCTTTCTGTATGTTATTAACCAAGATTAGAAAAGCAAAGGAGAAAAAAAAATTGCTTTCACCATAACAACTAAAAATAGATATAATATTTCAGGACAACCTTAGCATTTATGGACATAGTATTTATTTATAAGACTATAGTAATAAAACATTTTCACAGAAATCTAAAAAAGCCTTAAGCAGAGTTAAATTCAATATCATGTTTGTGCTATATCAATAGAATAAATTATAATGCTATCTAAATTTAGCACCACAGCAATCAAGCCACCAAGAGGTAACATAAAATTGGACAAAATGATAAGAAAAATTATCTAGATGAATAAGAGGTCAAGAATCTAAAGGGAAATACTGAAAAAGGAGAAATGAAAAGACCCTAGCATTAACATATCTCAAAGTATATTATAAAGCAGTAATCATCAAAATTATATAGTACTTGTTAAAGAAAAGAAAATGTGATCACTGGAATAGACTAGGGGAAAAGACTCAAAAACAGATTAGTAGATTAGTGTTTAAAAAACAAAAAACAAGCAAAGAAACAACAAAACAACCTCACAACAACTCAAGGACATCAACCATCAGGGTAAAGACATAATAAGAATATCTGCTGAATTAGTCATACATTTTTCTTCAGTGTATTATTTGTTTCACTCAATTTTACTTAATTTTTATAAGTGAAAGTTTTAATGTGGGCATGGAGAGTCATTGAGAAGTAACAATGTAAAAAATGAAAGGAAAATCAATAAAACATTTTAAATGAATGGTTATAACTATGGACCTGATGGCAGATTGAACAACTTGATTTATTTCAAAAAGACTCATTCACAAGGTTGGGTACCTTGTGATGCCTTTCCTTGGTCATGATGCTTCATGACATCAAATTATGAGATGTCTACTATATGCCAGGTACTGTTTTAGGCACTGGGGATATTAAGATAAAGGTGGAATGATCTGTCCTCACTGGGGTTACATTTCAGCAGTGGATGCCAACATGCACATATAGAATGTAAGGAATACATATAAAATAAATATATGGACATTGTTAGAGGGTGGGCACTGGTACCTGGTGGGATAAGGAAAGACTTTATGTAGAATAGAGAGCTTGAGGTGGATCTTTAAAGCAGTCAGGTGTGACTTTAAAACTAAATGTGATCACCCTATTTCTGTCCCAAGTGTAGGAAAAATAGCTGGGGCTTATCATATATTTGTTACCTAGAAATTAGAGGTTATTGCACCAGTTTAGGGCATTAAGAATTTATTAAAGTATATTAAGTATTAGTAAAGAGAGTGCACATGGCTCTGAAAGATAGGAAAGCCTAGCTAGGATCTATAGGAGAGAGAAGAGAAAAAGACCCCTTCACCTATGAGTCTTAGGCCAGAAAGAGGAAGATACTTTCCCTGTCAGAGCAGAAGCTACCTATGGATCAGGAAGAGAGGTGCTCCCTATACACCACTCCAAGCTAATTTGCCAGCATCACCCAAATCCATTGGTTCACTGGATTTAAGGGAGGTCCATGAGTAGTACGTGCTGAGGTCAGAGTTCAGATCCTCTGGCAGGAACAAGGCTTTCAAGGTAGGTGTGGTTTTGAGTGAGGTAACTTCCTGACTCTGGACTGACCTTAAAAGAGGTCAGCCAGGCTCTCTAAGCAGGGGGGGCCCTGGAAGTCCCACAACCCCTATTATCAATAATTTTCTCACACAGGGATTCTATGAGATGTAAGTGAGTGATATATATTTATTTAAATAAGAGGAAGTATATTGCAGACATTGATTAAACTAGTGCAAGAGTCTAGGGACAGAATGATGAAGTATTGTATGTGAGGAAACACAGAAAGGACAGTTCAGCTTGATCATAAATTTTGTGAAAGATACACAAGTATGCATATATATGTGTGTGTATATATATTTAAATATACATATATATATAAATATACATATATACATATATATATATTAGAGAGAGAGAGAGCGAGAGATACACATATGCATATAGGACAATTGATCATATACTATTCTCATGTTGAATAGGAACAAACAGACCACCATGAAAATAGCTGCTGCTTATAAAATCACATCTATTGGGGAACAGGTAAGTGGTGCAGTAGATAAAGCACCGGCCCTGGATTCAGGAGGACCTGAGTTCAAATCTGGCCTCAGACACTTGACAATTACTAGCTGTGTGACCCTGAGCTAGTCACTTAACCCTCATTGCTCCACAAAAACAAAATCACATCTACTGTAGATAATGAAGTATATTAATTCTGTGAAGACCCAAATTATATCTTGCAAACTATATCAATACATACTTTGATATCTGGTATCATTGGCAAGGAAATACAAAATGATGTTGTAAAACATAGTTGTGACTTTCAAAAATGAAAAAGGTCAAGTGCTACTCAGAATTTTGTATATCATTAACACTTCAAGAAGAAAGTTATGAGAGGAGGCTTTAAATATTTCCAAATTGAGCATCATATCTTATCAAGAATAAAATAGCACAATTAATCAAATTTTGAGGCATAATTTTAAATGAACATATCAGTAGCAAAATCAATAGTTCATATCCTTTGATCATTTATCAAATGGGAAATGGCTCTTATTTTACTAAATTTCATTCAGTTCTCTGTGTTTGAGAAATGAGGCCTTCATCAGACAAACGCTTAAAATTTTTTTCACAGTTACTATTGCTTTTATTTTGTTTTTTTTTGGGGGGGGGTTGTTTGTTTTATGTTTGTTTTTTGCAAGGCAATGAGGTTTAAGTGACTTACCCAGGGTCATATAGCTACTAAGTGTCAAGTGTCTTTGGCTGGATTTGAACTCACGTCCTCCTGAATACAGGGTCAGTGATTTATCTACTGCACCACCTAGCTGCCCCCACAGTTACTATTGCTAAATGAAATTCCCTCCATCCTACTCCTCCCCATGTAATTTACTCTATTTTCTATCTCCTTTTGACTGCCTCCTCCCCCAATATGGCCTCTCTTCTATCACTCCATCCCCTTATCTCTTTACCCTCCAACTTTCCAGCAGGGTAAGATAGATTACTATATCCAATTGAGTGTGTATAGTATTCCCTTTTTGAGCCAATTCTGATAAGAGTATGGTTCACTAACTCCCCATTACCTCCCCCATCTTCCCCTCCACTGTATAAGCTTTTTCTTCCTTCTTTTATGTGAGATACATTTTCCCCCATTCTACCTATCCTTTTGCCTTTCTTCCATTGTATTCCTCTCACCCCTTAATTTTATTTCTTGAAGAAACCATCCCATCATATTCAACTCACACCTATGCCCTGTGTCTAAATATATTCCATTCAGCTTCCATAATAATGAGAAAGTTCTTATGAGGTACACGCTACATCTTCCCATGTAGAAATGCAAACAGTTTAACTTTTTAATATCCCTTATGATTTCTTTTTCCTATTTACCTTTTTAATGCTTTTCTACAGTCTTCTATTTGAAAATCAAATTTTCTATTCATCTCAGGTCTTTTAATCAAGAATGCTTCAAAGTCCTCTCTTTCATTGAATTCCCATTTTTTCCCAGAAAGATTAAGTGTTGATGGGTAGGTGATTCTTGGTTGTAATCCCAGTTCCTTTGCCCTCTAGAATATCATATTCCAAGCCTTTCCTCTAGAATATCGTATTCCAAGCCCTCCAATCCTTTAATGTAAAAGCTGCCAAATATTGTGTTATCCTCACTATGGTTCCACAGTACTTGAATTGTTTCTTTCCGGCTGCTTGCAGTACGTTTTCCTTGACCTGAGAGCTCTGGAATTTGGCTATAACATTTCTAGGAATTTTCATCTTGGGATCTCTTTCAGGAGGTGATAGGAGGTGAAATCTTTCAATTTCTATTTTACCTTCTTCTTCTAGAATATAAGGGCAATTTTCCCTGACAATTTCTTGGAAGATGATGTCTAGGGTCTTTTTTTGATTGTGGCTTTCAGGTAGTTCAATAATTTTCAAATTTTCTCTCCTGGATCTATTTTCCAAGTCAGTTGTTTTTCCAGTGAGATATTTCACATTGCCTTCTATTTTTTCATGCTTTTGGTTTTGCTTTATTGTTCCTTGATTTCTCATAAAGTCATTAGCTTCCATTTGCTAACTCCTAACTTTTAGAGTTATTTTCTTCAGAGAGCTTTTGTTCCTCTTTTCCATTTGGGCAATTTGGCTTTTCAAGGCATTCATTTCTTCAGAGCCTTTTTGAACCTCTTTTACCATTTGGACTAGTCTGTTTAATGTTTTATTTTCTTCAGGTTTTTATTGCATTTCCTTTACCAAACTATTGATTTTTCTTTCATGATTTTTTTGCATCACTCTCATTTAATTTTCCAGTTTTTCCTCTACATCTCTTACTTTATTTCCAAAGTCCTTTTTGAGCACTTCTATGGCCTGACACCAATTCATATTTTTCTTGGAAGCTCTGGATATAGGAGCTTTGACTTTGTTACCTTCTTCTGAGGGTGTATTTTGATCTTCCTTGTCTCCATATGAATATATAAGGTGTTGTGAATGGTTCCTCCATAATTTCTACCTAAAATCTCCTAAAAGGCCCATGAATATTAAGAGTCTGTACAAGCCCTCTCAGTGTGTGAGAATTGAAAAGTGAAGGAGAGGGTAGTCTACTTAAATGAGATATGGGTGCTGGCCAGACCTGCATCTCATCAAGTTGCCAAAATACTAGAAACTCAGGCCTCTTGGCTGAGTTCTTAGAAGTAATGCCCAAACAAGCACAAGGAGATATGGCCCTGATCAGGCTCTTTGATTTGCTCCCATGTTTGATAAGCTTGTGTAGGACTTGGAGATTTGCCTTCTTTGTTCTAAGGCCTATAGCTTCCCCTTTGAGAAGGTAGATTTTTGGAATCTCTATGGAGAGGATGTTCTGTCTGGGACCTGTCCCAGTTTGAACTCTGGTAGCTGTGAACCGGGATTCCCCAGCTAGAAAAAGAGATCTTACTATTCTTCTGACTTGGTGATGACTTTATTTTCCGTATTTTCTGTTTTTTTGGTTTCTCACCCATGGGCAGGACACTGTGCCTAGGATCTTCCCGATTGGGACCCTGATAAGCTGTACCTGGGATTTCCCAGCTTTGAGATCAGGGGCTGTTGCTTTCCCAGTTCAGTGACATTGTCTTTATTTTCTGTTTAACTTTTGTTGGTTTATTAGTAAGTGCTATCTGTCTATGGTTTATATGCTCTAAATATAATTGCTTCTTTCCTTTTCTTATATATAATAAAATATAGCTTAAGTTGCTAAAGTGAACGTGTAATTATTGTGCTTCTTGAATCTGAATTGAAATCCTATCTTCTGCAGCACCTTATGGCCTTTGCCATTATACCATAGAAACTTTCTAGGGTCAGCATTTTTTTCTGGTTGCTCATTTCCCCAGCCTTTTTTTTTTTTTAGTGAGGCAATTGGGGTTAAGTGATTTGCTGAGGGTCACACAACTACTAAGTGTTAAGTGTCTGAGGCTGGATTTGAACTCAGTTCCTCCCAAATCCAGGGCCGGTGCTATATCCACTGCGCCACCTAGCTGCCCCCCACCCCCCAGCCTATTTCTTGACTTTTAGCTCTTTTTTAAACTGGGGCACTGCTTCAGGGGGTTTGTGCAGCTGTTTTCAGAGATACTTCAAAGTATTTGTAAGTTTTTAGTTCTTCCAAGGTTGTATGATTGAAGGAGAGGTATGTTTACTACTCTCTTGGCCTGTGCTCTGATCTGCAAGCAAAAACATGCTACTTTTCTGTCCTGGAACTATGAAGAGTATCCCACTCCACTGGCTGCAAGCTCTTGTGTGCTTGTGCCCCTCCCTGGCCTGGGACCACCACCCAAAACTGTGACCTGGATCTGAGTACAAAGCCTTGCCTTTGTGTTTGCAAAGAGATCTCTGTGATCTCTTTCTGGCCTATTGTTCGACTCCCTTATAGTCTGTGTGCTGAGTTACAGAAGCAGTTACTGCTGCAGCTGATTGAGAAGCTCCCAAGGCCTGTTCCTGGTTTGCTGTAACTAGGGTTGCCCGGGGATTGGGTCTGTGCTAATGTGGCCTGTGCTGGGCTGTGCTCCACTGTCATCCAGGTATAACAGATCTTTCCTGCTGACCTTCTAAGTTGTCCTTGGCTGAAAAATTATTTTCCCCGTCTTTTTGTAGGTTCTGCTGCTTCTGGAATTCTCTTCTGGCATTATTTGAGGTTATTTGGAGGGGTCTTGGGGAGAGCTCAGGAAAGTCACTGCCTTTCCTCAGCCATCTTTAGTGCCTTATATATCATTGAATGAGACCCTTATCTGATAAACTTGCTGCAAATATTTTCCCCCAGGTAGCTATTGCCTTATATCTTAGCTGCTTTATATTTGATAGGAATTTTTAAAAAATTATATCAGACATTTAATCATTTATGATCCTCTCTATCCCTTGTCTGGTCATGAATTCTCTCCCTATTTAAAGTTCATATCATAGTCTCATATCATAATGATGTGGAAAAAATATAATCTAATAGCCCATCTCAAGAAATTATGAAATTTGTCCTCTGGCTCTAGAATATCAAAGCAGTTTCCTGAATCCAGTGCTGGTGCTTTATCTATTGTACCACCTAGCTGCCCCTGTTTTGTTGTTTGTTTTTGTGGTTTTTAAAAAATAATTTCTTGAAACATGATGTCTAGGTTATTTTTTAGATCATGACTTTTAAGTAGTCAAATAATTTTTAAATTATCTCTTCTGGGTCTATTTTCTGGGTCATTTTTTCCCTTGAGATATATAATTTTTCCCCTGTTTTTTCATTCGTTTAATCATGTTTTATTGTTTACTGTTGTCTCATAAGGTCATCAGCATTCACTTGCCCATTCTACTTATTTATTTATTTAAAATTTTGAGTTACAAATTCTATCCCTCTCTCCTTCCCTCCTTCCCTCCCTACCTTCACCCCTCTCTAAGATGGTAAGAAATCAGATATAGGTTATGCATGTGCAATTATGTAAAACATTACCATATAAGTTATTTTATATAAAAAGACTCAAGTAAAGAAAATGCAAAATAGGATGTTTCAGCTTGTGTTCAATCAATATCATTTCTTTCTCTGGAGGCCCATTCTACTTTTTAAGGAGTTCTTTTTTTTTGGTGAATTTTTGTACCTCTTTTTTCATTTGGCAATTCTGCTTTTCAATGCATTTTTCTGCTTATTGGATTTTTGTGCCTCTTTTTACCATGTTACCTATTCTGTTTTTAAGGTGTTATTTTCTCTAATATTTTTTGCATGCCTTTTTACCAAATAGCACATGTATAACCTATACAATTCCACTGCCCTCTCAGTGAAGAGTTTTAGGGGAGGAAAGAAGAGAATTTGGAACTAAAATTTTTTAAAAAGACAAATATTAATGATTTCTATTGCATGTAATTGAAGGAAAATAGAAATATTAAATCACATTGTTACCCTTTTATGTTTTTCTGGAGATGTGTTTGAAAGTTAAATGTTCTATTTAGCTCTAGATTTTTCCACAGGAATACTTGAAAGTCCTCTATTTCATTAACTACTAATACCCCCCGCCCCCAAGGATTATTCTTGGTTTTCCTTGGTTTATTATTCTTGGTTTTAATCCTAGCCTTCTGGAATATCATGTTCCAAGCCCTTTGCTTCTTTAATATGGAACTTGCTAAATCTTGTGTGATCCTGACTATGCCTCCACAGTATTTGAATTGTTACTTTCTGGCTTCTTGAAACATTTCTTTCTTGACCTGGAAACTCTGGAATTTGGCTATAATATTCCTAAGAGTTTTCAATTTGGGGCCTCTTTCAGGAAGTGACTGGTCGATTCTTTCAATTTCTATTTTACCTTCTGGATCTAAGATATCAGATCAGTTTTCTTTTATAATGTCTTAAAATATGATGTCCATGCTCTTTTTTCAATCATGGGTGTCAGATAAACAATTTTTAAATTAGCTATCCTTGGTCTATTTTTCAGGTTAGTTATTTTACTGATGAGACATTTCACATTTTTAAATTTTTTTCCATTCTTTTGACTTTGTTTTATGTTTCTTAAGGTCTTGTGGAGTCATTTTCCTTTTGGTCAACTCAATTTTTAAGTACTTATTTTCTTTAGTGAGCTTTTGTACTTCCTTTTCCATTTGGCCAATTCTTTTTGGTGGGACAATGAGTGTTAAGTGACTTGCCCAGAGTTACACAGCTAGTGTGTCAAGTGTCTGAGGCCGTATTTGAACTCAGGTCCTCCTGAATCCAGGGCCGGTGCTTTATCCACTGCGCCACCTAGCTGTCCCCTGGCCAATTCTTTTTAAAGGATTCTTTTCTTCAGTTAATTTTTGTGCCTCTTTTACCATTTGGACAATTCTATTTTTAAAGTATTTTCATCATTTTTTTTGTTCGTCTTTTACCAAACCGTTGAAACTCTTTTTATAATTTTCTTGCTTCGGTGTCATTTCTTTTCCCATTTTCCCCTTGAACACACATATACCTTTCTTTCACTTTTCCAGAAATTCTTGTTGGGCTTTTGTCCAATTAGCGTTTTTTCTATAAGTCTTTGTTCATACCTTTTTTCACATTGTTGTCTTCAGAGTTTGTGTCTTGATTAATTTTTTATAGTCAAGTTCTTTGTTAGTGGTGGTGGCTTATTTTTCTAGCTTATTTGTAGACTTTGAACTTTAGGCTAAAGTTGGACTATGCTCATTTGGTGGTGGGGAAGCATTGTCCCAAGCTTCCAGCTTTTTGGTTCTGCTTTGTTCAGAAATGTCTAGGGGTCTGCAGGTTGGTTTTTTGTTTGTTTCTTTTTTTGTTTGTTTGTTTTGTTTTTAGTTCTTCCAAGTTGGTGTGAGCCAGGAAACAATATTTTTGTTGTTTTCCTGGTCTATACTAGGTTTATCCAGAAAGAACCCAACCTCTGCTCCCCTGTAACTATGAGAGCTAACACTCCTCTTGGCCCTGCATCTGGGACCAGGTCACCTGTTCTCCTATGACTACAAGTGCCAGGACCCCACCTCCCTTGCATCTGGCCACAAGCAGTCCTCTCTGCCCTTCAACTATGACCCAGAACTGCATCTTAGGAATAGACTTTCCACCTGGCAGCAGCTGCACCCAGTGGCAGCAAAGATTCCCCTGTAATGTCTTTATGCTTATTGTTCTTATTCCCTTACTGTTTCTATACTGAGAGTTCACAAAGCATTTGCTTGTACTGTTGCTGCATCCTCTATGGCTTAGCTACTGGTGCTGCTGCCATTTGCACTCTGCATAGTCCTCCACCTTGGTGTCATCTCTCCTGCCAACCTCCTAAGTTGTCTTAGGCTGGAAAAATGTCTCACTCCGATTTTTTTATTGTCTATTACACTCCAAAATTTTCTGTGAGGAATTATTTTTAAATTCTTTGGA
The DNA here is from genome assembly GCF_019393635.1 of Dromiciops gliroides. Lineage (NCBI taxonomy): Eukaryota > Metazoa > Chordata > Mammalia > Microbiotheria > Microbiotheriidae > Dromiciops > Dromiciops gliroides. The sequence continues at coordinate 220,925,147 of NC_057862.1, read as the reverse complement.
ACAGAATGTTGGGACAGCTCAGCTCTCATCCATTATCTTGGCTCTATCTCTTTTCTCCTTCTTAGTTAAAAAAAAATCACCTTGATACTGTTTACTATTTATTCCTCCAGGTGAATATTATTATTTTTCTAGTTCCAAAAAAGTAATTGTTTTGATTAGTTTAATTTTTATGACAATAAACTACTAAAATAATTTATATAGTATCCTCATTTTCATTATTGTACTTCAGTCTGTTCATGAAAATTTTTTCCCTCCTATTATTTAGCTCTGTATTTCCATAAATATTGTTTTGTAGCTGTTTTTTTTATAGTAAGTATACATATTTTGGTAGGTATATTCTCTAGCATATTATTTAGTTATTTTAAATGAATTTCATTTTATATATTTTCCTGCTAGGCTTTGTTTTTAAGATACATACATACATACACACAGAAAGACAGAGACAGAGAGCTAGCAAGAAAGAGAGTGAGACAAAGACAGAAACATAGACAGAGACAGAGAGATATTTCATACCTGTAAATGTGCTAGATATTAATTTTGAGTGATTCCACTTTTAGTTACTTTTATGGGCTCTCCAAGTATATCATCCTGTTATCTATAAGATAGGTTGTCATGCCAGAGTGGGAGTGGGGATAAGCTCCCACTCTCTATAAATTGCTCCAATGGCATGTGTCTCAAATAGCCTCTGACAACTGAAGCCCAACTCCTGGCCTTCTCATGGTGGAACTGTTTCCACTAAGAGGAGAAGGGATGAAGGCGAGTCACTGGTGCCTTAAAACCAGTCGTTTCTGGCAGGTGGGGCTCATCAGCCTTGGTAGGCAATTTACCTAGGGGAAGGAAAACCCTGATTTTAAACCTCTGCTGCCCTGAAGCTATACCCATATATGGGAAAAGCTTCAGGAGTTAATCCCAAGGAAAAATCAGGAGTTGGAGTTCCTTAAGCAGTTGGATATTGGACATCACATTCCTCTGGCAATTCCTGCGGTGGCACTGGTGCCAAATTGTACTGGCTCTGCCTTTCCTTTAGATCCACCAATGTCGCGGAGAGGGAAAACCTGATGCATGGGCAACAGCTTGTTTTCCATATTGATCTGCCCAGGCCAGCGCCCTGGAGAGGACACTCCAGGTACTCCTCATGGGGTAGATATAACATACAGCCACACTGTGGCCTGTGGCTCTTCAAGGCGCTGATCCATGGTCGTTCGCAACTGGTGGAGGCCTACTACTATCTATAAGAAGTAAAACTTTTCTTTTTCCTTTTGTATACTTCTCATTTTTGTTTTCTTGTCTTTATATGGTACACAGAATTTTCAACATTCTATCAAATAGAAGTGATAATAATAGGCATCCTTTCTTTTTCCCTGATTTTATCAGAAAGGACTTTATTTTATCCCCATTAGTGTTGGCTCATAGTTTTAAATATATAATATGTAATATATAAAATAAACATTTTATTTGTTTTCTAGTGTTTTATTATAAATTATTATTATATTTTATCTAGTTTTTCTACAACTACTAACATAATCTTTTTTATTATTCTTATTATTAATGTGGTAATTTATCTTTATAGTTCTTTTTAAAAGATATTGAACCAACCCCACATTATTTATTAAATAATAATAAACATTTTTATTTAAAGTTTTGAATTCCAAATTATATCCCTCCTACCATTCCTTCCTTCCCCCCTCCCTGAGGCAGTAAGCAGATATAAGTTATAAATATGCAATTATGTTAAACATTACAATATTAGTCATTTTTCTTATTCAAAATAAGAAAATTTTAATAAAAGAAAAATGGAAAAAAAGTGAAAAATAGCATGCTTCGGTCAGTCTTTGTTCAATCAATATCAGTTCTTTCTTTGGGGGTATGTCCTTTGGGATTATCTTGGATCATTGTATTACTGAGATAGCCCTACATTCTTTATATGAAACCACACTTGTCATAAAATATAGACTATAATATACAACTGTAGCTCCTTTAAATTCCTTACAAAATGTCATTTTTTTCAATTAATATCCATTAAAATATTACTTTATAGCTTCCTTTCTCTATTTTCATACTTCCAGGATTCAGTATCAAGACAATATAGCTATAATAGAAAGAAATAAGACACCTTCTTTTACTATTTTTACAAACATTGTATATTTTTGTATTTGTATTTTTGAAAGCTTGATAGAATTTTCTTTGGAAATTCATTTAGTTTCAGGGTTTATTATTTGGCCGTTAATTTATGACTTGTTCAATTTCCTTTTCTGAGAAAGATATTTTTCAACTTTCTATTTCTTGTTCTTTCTTGGCTTTTTTTCCCCCCAAATATTCATTTGATTTAATTGTTCTGTCATAATGGTACATATGTGGGTAAAATAGTTTCTAATAATACTCTTTATTTCTTTTTCATTTATTATGCTTCCTTTAAAATAATTTTAATGGCTAATTTGGCCTTACTTTTCCTCTTTTAATTACAATAGCTAGGGGTTTATCATATTCATATATATGTATATATCTCTATATAAAACTTACATATATGTATGCATGTATACGTATATATGTGTGTACATATACTAACCTGGTTATGTTGACTATTTCCCTACAAAGAAATAATGGACACAAAGTGAGAAAAACATAGTTAGTCAATAAACATTTATTAAGTGCCAACTATGTGCTAAAAACTGACGAAACAGAGTTAGGCAAAGCCATCAGCTTCACTCTCTCTTCCTGAGTCATTAGAGTCCAAACATGAGACAATGAGAACCTATGTTAGAATGGTGGTAGTATCAGAGGAAAGAATAGAGTATATATGAGAAATGTTGCAAAAATGAAAGCCACACATTGAATATGAGAAAGTGAAGAGCTGACAATGAGAACTAGGTTGTGAGAATCAGGAACTGAGAAGATGATGTTGCCCTCTGAAATAATAGGGAAGATAGGAGTGGGGCAGGGTTAAAGGGAAAGAAAATGAGCTAATTTGGCAGCATGTTGACTTTAAGATGTATATTGGACATACAATTTGAAATGTCTGAAAGGCAGTTGAGATGTGAGACTGGAGGTTAGCATAGAGCTGGGGCAGGATAGGTAGATTCATTTTGGAATGTGGCCACTGTCTAAATTAGTTTTGCTTTACTTTTATTGCTTGTTATAAAGCATTTATATAATTGTCTTCCTTTTTAAATTAAGGATAGAAATGGGGAAGGCATTAACAATAGAAATGTAAAACATGGTCATTATCACCTTGTTGTTATTGGTTTTTTTAATTTTTTAAATTTTTTTTTATTTTTAATTTTTTTTGTTTTTGTGGGGCAATGGGGGTTAAGTGACTTGCCCAGGGTCACACAGCTAGTAAGTGTCAAGTGTCTGAGGCTGGATTTGAACTCAGGTACTCCTGAATTCAGGGCCAGTGCTCCATCCACTGCGCCACCTAGCTGCCCCCTGTTGTTATTGTTTTAATGCATTGAGAAGAACAAAAGTAAGTTCCAAAGGATGCACAGACAAGCAAGATAGTTTTGAATGTAATATATAGAATTATTATATACTAAAAATAACAAGGGGTAAAAATGGATATTTATGGTTTCATATAAAATTCTTTTGTTTTCTGCGTGTGATGAAATGCTCCCTTTTTAGTGTTTAAGTTCCGATTTTTTCTAAATAAAATTTTTTATTTAAAAAATAACAAAAATGGTCTCTTCACCACCAGGAACCAACATAGGTTGCATTTGGACCAAGACCATGAAGAAGACGGCGTGGGTGTCATCATGGGAAATTACTACATCCTCCTGTGCAATGTGCAGGGAGATTGCCATTATCATCATCAAGAAGCTCTTCAACAAGATTGTCCTATAAGTAGTGTCTCCATCAAATTGCAAGAAAAAGAAAGATAAAGGAGGGATAACTATGTCCCTGAGGTCTCTGCTTTGGATCAGGAGAACATTGAAGTGGACCCTGATACCAAAGAAATTTTGAAACTTATACTTTGGCAGTTTGTTCAACCTTCAGGTTACCTGGCTCAGGGTTGGGATAAATTTCAAACAGCAAGAGAAGCTGTTTATTATTCACTTTTGCATTCTTTCCAATAAACTTGGGAACCCCCCCCTCCAAAAAATACAAAAATCATTCTCAAAAAACTGATAATGCTTAACCATATGGAAAGTTACTCTGCAATGCTAATAATAACAACGCAAATTAAGGTAACTGAATTTTTTCATATTCAACAAATGTATAAGTATGATAGAAATGGAAATACTTAATTTTGGAGGGCCTGAAGGAAAACAGACTCAATAATACACTATTATAGCTTTTAATTCATTCAGTTATCTTGATAAATTCTTTGGAATTTTTTTTTTAGATGACTAAAATGTCCATGCCATTTGACTCAGAGTTCTTACTGCTAGGAATATAAAGTAAAAACTAGGAAGAAAGTTACCATATATACCCCCAAAAGTATTTTTGGGGGTAATAAAAGAACTGGAAAAAATAGAGTTGCAGTATAATGTAATGAATAAAGGCCAGGAAGGCCCAGGTACAAGGCCTGCCTCTGGCACATACAGGCCATATAACCCTGAGCAAGTCACATATCTCCTTTTTTACTTTAGGCAAACTTCTATGACTATAAATTTCACAAAAATAAATGTTGACCTGAATTGGAATTAGGAGTTTTTTCCTCAGGGAATTCACTATATCCCTGAAATTATAGGTCTAGTTATTATCCTTGTAAAACCAAGAACAAAGGTGCTCGATATATAGAGACTGACTAAACAAATAGTGGCATATGAGAGTAATGGAATATTATGGTGTCATAAAATTTAAATATATAGAATTTAGAGAGATAGGGAGACATTTTTGAACTTATGCAGAGTGAAGTAAGCAGAACCATAAAATATTTATGTGGAATCATTACAACAATAAAAATGGAAAGAAGAAAAAAATGACATTAAACGTTGTGTAATTATAATGGCCAAACTTGGCTCTGTGGCAGAGAAAAGAAAATACACCTCCTTCCTAATATTAGAAAGATGGGGCATAAGGAGCAAGGAATATTGCATATGATCTCAGCTACAGTTAATATGTAGGTTGGTTTTGATAAACTTTTTTCCCTTTTAAAAATCCTCCCTCTTCAAAGAAAGGATTGCTTGGTTAGTGAAAGGGGAAAGAGAAATTTGGAAATAAATGCAATATTTTAAAACTATCAATGAGATTTTGTAAGCTATATACATATATGTTATATATGTGTACACATTAAAAACATACACACACACATGCATGGGCATGAATTACACAGGATGGCAAGAAAGGAATAGATTGAACTTTCCATCCTTAGAATCACCTCATCAGTGAAGTTTTGGAGTACAATGGTGGTGTATCATCCTCCCAGAAACATTCTCCTTTGGAGAGAATTTCCTGTGGTTGGGATGGCATGTAAATACCATGTCAAATTTAATATATACATTTTTTAAAAGTAAACTAAATGTAAGCCTTAATTGCTTAAAACTACAATAAGACTTTTGAACACCCTGAATTAAAGTGTTCATGTCTGTTGATGTTGGTTAAATTCCCAACAAAACTAAAATTAAACAAAATTAGCAGATTATCTTAGATAACTTGAAAAGTCCTTTGTATTTCTAAATCTTTTATCCTGCCAACTGGTCAAAAGAGAATACATAATGGATCAGTACAAATTCCTTTCTACTACTCAGGGAAAACAAAACCAAACCAGAGTTGTCATTCCCTTCTAATAGGTGGATTAATATGTCTTTCAAAGGAACATAAATATAGAGTGGGAGAGAAACTCAGAGGAAAATTGATTTATTTCATATATAAAGAATCTAAGGTGAAGGGAAGTTAACAGACTTGCTAAAGGTTATACACGAATTAAGTATCAAAAGCAACATTGCAACCTAGATTCTCTTCTGCTGCAAACCAGTGTCTGGACAAGTTCTCTAATATGAGTCCTATATTATCCAGACAATTTTGTAAATCTCCCATTTCACTTTAATGGATCTAGAAATAGATAATACTTTAGTTTGTCTTTACATTTCATCTAATTCCTAATAATTCAACTCAAAACAGCAGGTCAGGGGGCAGCTAGGTGGCGCAGTGGATAAAGCACCGGCCCTGGATTCAGGAGTACCTGAGTTCAAATCCGGCCTCAGACACTTGACACTTACTAGCTGTGTGACCCTGGGCAAGTCACTTAACCCCCATTGCCCCGCAAAAAAAAAAAAAAAAAAGCAGGTCATAAGTAAGTACAAAATGTGTGATGAAGGGAACGTGTGTATTCAGGAAGACTTGGGTTTAACTTCTGTATCTGATATAGAAATGCTGTGTGCCCATGGACAGATTTCTTAAACAATCAGTCCCACATGAACACAATAGCATTACAAGTTACAAACCAATTGTCCATTTACATTGGTAAAGGGAAACGGACCCAGGAATTCTCAACATCATATAAACATTGATCTGGATCAAGGGTCCATTTCCATTTTTTTTTTAAGTACAATGCTTTGTGTTCTGTACAAAGGAGAAACTTAATGAATGAGGTAAGTCGATGCCTCCCCGGGCCCTATTATATTTTTCACAAATACATTCTTTAGGGATAAACTAGATGTTGCCAAGAGTATTCTAGGATACCCAGGATGTAGGTGAAGTTTACACAGAGGAAGCAAGGTAGAACTGATAATTATTTTTATATCAACTGAAACATTAAAAACAATAAAAAAGAACAATTGACATCAGAGGAAATTTGACTCTTTATGATAATTGAATGGGCTTGATAATTTTCTATTTTTTTTAATTTACTGAAACAGATGCAGTCTTAACATTTTCCATCACCATAATTATTGTTAGAGTAACCCAGCTTAGTAGAATTCATTATTTCCACTGTATAAGTGAATTCATTATTTTGTAAAATATTATCAGGGTTTTAAAAAATGAATTCCATTAGATTCAACAGGTAACAGGATATATTTTGTGACTGGTTAAGGAAAATTAGACACACCTCATGAAATACTTTTCAACACAGCATTGTAGTTTGGAAGTTTAACATCCAACAGAGAAATAATCAAGCTTTTGGAACCTCCAAGCTTAGGAGTGTCCTGAGGAGGCCAACCATTGTGCTAGAAGCAGAAGGAATCAAAAGGATGGAAAAGCAAAGCCATAAGAATAGTTAAACTTACCTCTTACCTCCTCCTGGCTATTCATCAGTTAACAACCATGTGACCTTCAAAAAGTCAGAAAATCTGGATTTCCCATCAATATTTGTATTCAGATCTCTAGAGCTGCTGTGGCTAATGACAGTGTCTTCACTGGGAGCTAAGGGACTCACTGAGGAAAGGCAGCATTAGTACTATAGAAAGGCACCAAACCTCAGCACTCAATAGAGAGCTAGATCTAAGAGGAACTCCATGTTGTTGCTGTTGTAGTTCAGTAATTTCAATTGTATCCAATTCTTCATGACCCCATTTGAGGTTTTCTTGACAAAGATACTAGAGTGATTTGTAATTTCTTTCTCCAACTCATGTTTCAGATTGGTAACTGAAGCAAACAGGGTTAAATGACTTGCCCAGGGTAACTCAGCTACTAAGTGTCTGAGACCAGATTTGAACTCAGCAAGAAGAGTCTTTCTGACACCAGGCCTGGCACTTTATCCACTGTGCCACCTAGATGTCTAAGAGGAACTTCATGAGAGCTTTCCAAAGGAAGAAGAGGACTTCCAATAAAACAGAGTTATAAATTTATCCTTTGGTTATATGTACTCTCTCTTTTTTTTGGGTGGGGTGGGGTGGTGAGGCAATTGGGCTTAAGTGACTTGCCCAGGGTCACACAGCTAGTAAGTGTTAAGTGTCTGAGACCGCATTTGAACTCAGGTCCTCCTGACTCCAGGGCCAGTGTTCTGTCTACTATGCCACCTAGCTGCCCCTACATATACTCTCAATGTTAGAGTCCACTCTCCCCAGGAACCTTGTGTAAAGAGAAACTGTACCCTTGAGTTTGGGTGACACCTTGAACCAATTATTTTTACTATAAAACATTAGTAACTAAAATTTATAAAAAATAATTAAAAATTAATTACTGATAATCAAATAATATCTTATATGTGGACCCACTAGTGACAATATATGATACATCAATCCCTCATCATTATTCCTTGAACTCTGAGGTCTGGAATAAGAACTGCCCTCTGAGGCCCCATCCCTCCCATTTTCAGTTGAGATTGTTGTTCATCCTTCATTCTGGAAGACATCATGGGGGTGATGTTTTGACTTGCAAATGAATTGGATTTGAGGGTGGAACTGTTATGGGAAATTCCGACAGAGAAACCCAAATGGCACTCAGGAATAAGGAAGAGCAGTTTATTGACGCACCGGCCCAAAGCAGAGTCGCCTCTGAAACTCTGGGCCACCACCAAGTGTCCAAGCTGCAGTTTTTATATGTCTTAAGTGCGAAAATGCATGTAGGTTTTCACAGGTACATTGTGGTAAGCTTACTTGGCAGACAGGAAGGCATATTTCAGTAAACAGAGGCATATGTTAGGAAGTTGGTACTAAACCACAGACTTCAGGGGAACAAACAGTATTTCCTACTTTCATTTTGGGGGCCTCAGCTCGAGCCTCAGTTTCATCCCCTGTGTTTTCCCATATCAGAACAGCAGTACAAAATCATCAGTTTCACTCTCTCTTCCAGAGTCATTGGAGTATAGTAGCAACACATAGGGCAGGAAAACGGGCATACAGGATACAGTGGGAGACTTTGGCCTTTTTAAAGCTAAGGTCTTTCCCATGTCTCAGTTTGTCTGAGGTAACATTCATTCAGTAAATAAAGGCTAGGTAAGAATGGAGGCAAAAGATGACCTAGTTTGCATTCACAAAAGAATCAGTCAGGGAGGGGAAGACCCTCAGAGTTTCTGGGGCATCAAGGTGGCACAGTGAATAAAGCACTTGCCCTGGATTCAGGAGGACCTGAGTTCAAATACAGCCTCAGACACTTGACAGTTACTATCTGTATGACCCTGGGCAAGTCACTTAACCCTCATTGCCCCACAAAAACAAACAAACAAAACAGAAAACAATTGCTTTTTACACTCACCCTGAGCCATCAAAACCTAAACAATGAGCAAGTAAGTCTTGGGCTGAGACCTATTATTGGTCAGGTAATGAGAGCCAATGTGATATGGATTTAAAGGCATCGTCAAGAAGCGCCATTTGAATTCCAATGGACTTTATCTAAGCCTGGTTTTTCAGAGGTATATTTCAAGAAATAATAAGTGAAAACAACACGAGATAAAAGAATTAATTGTCCCAGTTTTTCGCAGGGGGGGGGGGGCAATGATAGAACAAATAAGTAGGGTACAAAAAAATCTAGCCTCCAAACCACAAGATACCTTGCAAAGTATAAGTGATCAAAATTTATATTCCTTTGGACAGAGAATTCATATGTAAACTGAGGCAGACAGAAGTAAAAATGACTTACCCATGGTCACACGGCTTAGTAAATGCCTGAGACTGGATATGAACTCAGGTATTTTTGTCTATAGACTTAGTTCTCTGTGCCACCTTCAAGCTTCTACCTAGTAGGGAGAGGAAGTTTTTTCATTAGAGAGTTCTCTGTACAAATTAAGGTACAGTCCATATATAATCATAAAACTTTACAAAAGTATTTTTCCTTAAATGGGAAGATAAATTGGCTTATTTAATTTATTATTTGACTCTAGAAATCATGACCATGTGACTGCTGACTCAATATTCCTATTTTTTCTGTGGACTGGAGGTTCTGACATGCTTAGATAGGTGTATTTTTTCAGCCTACCTGCATATTCCTCTCTCCCTCAGTGAACAACAGCAAGCTAACAACATCAACAACCTTCTTTTGTCACGGTGGCGTTAACAAGTTATCCTCTGCTAGAATTTCTGCTTACCCTTAATAAACATGAGAATATGAGAATTGAGGGCCGATGGTGGCAGTAATGTTAAGAATAAAGAGATAAGGTGAGGGAGAGGAAGTTAGTATTTCTGAATTCTATTTCTAGGTCTGTCATTGACTTACTGCATGATTGCAGTAAATGAGCTCCTGCCTAATGCTCTGAAAAATGCATTCTCATCATCATTCGTGCTTCTCAAACTCCCAAATGTCTATTGTGCTATGTTAGGCACCATATAAATGGAAGTTCTCAGACTGCCCATTTATAGATATATAGATTGTTAGATAGATAGATAGATAGATAACATGCCCATTTAATATATATGAATATTAAATGGGAAGTCTGTATGTGTACATACACATATATATGTATATATGTGTGCATAAATATAGGTATATGTATGTATGCATGTATATACACATTACATGCCAGAATGGATCTTTCACGCAAGATATCTTTATTCTCATAACTCTCCAAACATTCATACTTTGAAAGATTCATGATAGATGGCATGGTAATATATGGAAAAAATGTAGAAATGGATAGACATGGGAGCTGAACCTGTTATTTTTTGGTTGTGTAGAGAACTACCTGATGGGTTAATTACCTCTTCCAATGTAGGTCAACACTTTCTTAGTAAATTACTATTTGTAGAGAATTACTTAGTGTACTAAAAGTTTAAGTGGCTTTCCCAAGGTCCCACAGATAGTATGTATCAGAGGTGGGGCTTGAACTTAGGTCTTCCTGGCTTTGAGGCAGATATCTAATCATTATTTCACAATGTCTCTAGCTTGCAAAGGAAATCATAAAAAATAGAATCTAAGATATAGAAAAAGCCTCAAAGGTCAAAAAGTTTAAAAGATAATATCATCAAACCAGTGCCTTCATTTTATAGGTGGGGAAACTGAGGGCCAGAGAGAACAAAAACAATATCGAAAGTTACCCAGTCATTAAGTGGCAGAGATGGGATTCAAATCCATGTTTGATTCTAACTACAATGCTCTCACCAGGACAAAGTTCTGCACCAGCCCTAACAGCCTCAAATTTATTATTTTTGCAGGGCAATGGGGGCCAAGTGACCCGCCCAGAGTCACACAGCCAGTAAGTGTTAAGTGTCTGAGGCCGGTTTTGAACTCAGGTCCTCCTGAATCCAGGGCCAGTGCCCTATCCACTGTGCCACCTAGCTGCCCCAACTTTATTATTTTTGAAATACAAAGTAGTATCCAGAATACTGCATTAAGAATCAGGAACACCTGAATTAAATTCCTACTTCACATATTAGCTCTGTGACCATGGGTAAGACAAAACTTTTCTTAGATTTGGTTGCTTTCTTTGTAAAATAGGACTATATCTCTAATTCCTCACACAATTCAAATGAGACTGGGTATGTGAGATAAATTGAAAGTGGCATATAAAATATCTATGTTAGAAGGCATTTAATCTGTATAGGTGAAGGTAACTCCTATGTCAACAAAATCACATATCATTGGTACCTTGGCATATGGATGTAAACATTATTTGTAGTGGTGAAAACAACAATAATTTTTTTTATAATGGTAGAAGAAAACCTTCCCATAGAAATGGTTATTTTTGTAAAGCAAATGATAAATAAGTAGGATCAAAGCGAGCTAATTCATTCCCAAAGCATAGCACCTTTGCCCTGAATCAGAGTGCATCACCTTTCCAAAGGGCAAACTCACTTATAAGAGGATTTATTGCAACTGATTAAGGATGATGATGTTAAGAACATTACAGTAGAGACCATTTAATCAAAGAGCAGAGACATTTTAAACAAAGGATTTTCATAAGTCAAAGTCAAAGTTTACTTTTCTTACAAGACCACCACTAAAACACATATCCACATTTTAAAGTCATAATGACCATTTATCAGATGTTGATGAAGGATGAATGAAGAAAGATTGAAATTGATTATGACATCTGGAGTGCTGGTACAAAAGAAAGAGCTTTGGGAGGACTCAAAAGGTCAGAATTCAGAAAGGCTAATACTAAAGGCAACAGGAATAAATACAGCCTTTTTGTGGAGTTATTACAAGCCTGACCTCAAATTTGTGAGCAATTTGAAAACATATTAATTGTTCCATTGTGTAGTCAATTTGATCTTTCTTTAATGGACAGACCTTTTAAAATGTGTGAATTATGCCAATTCCTTCAACTACAAGTTTCTTGTCACTATCTCAGAATATAGAATCTAGTTGTACTAAAGGAAATAGTTTTTGGGCCATCCTCTTGAGGAAGGTTTTGATTATATTTTATGGTGACTGAAATAAATTGGGGCCTTCCTAACTTGGGCCTGAACCTAAATCAGCCCCAGAATGGCATTTAACCAGGCTGATCTCAGATTGGTAGGCCTCTGAAGACTCATTTGGTTCACTGGGGTTCAGTGCTTAGGATTTCATTTCTGGGATGTTTAGCCTAATCATCTTTTCCTATGGGAGCTCTAGCTATCAAGAAATATATAGTTGTATAACCTTGGCTCATGTCTATAAGGTAAATTTACATAATAGGGACTGGAATTCTAGTGATTCTACATTTATGAAATGGTCCTGCTTATATACCCAATAGACAGCAGAACTCCCTAACATTGGTCTGCATTTTAGCTTCCACAACTCTACTAAGAAAGGCCTCCCTTTCTTGATTGGTTCCCAGTGTTTTCCCACACCTTAAGGTCACAATCAAAGGACATTAGGAACCTTAAAGACAAGAAGAGTCACAGGTAGTTATAAAATTTATATAAAAATCCAGAAAATGTAAACTTCTGACAAAACTTTAAAAAATATATACATCACTAAGTAGAGTAAGGCAGGGGCAGAGTAGGGATGACCCTTTCCTCCTGTCAGTTTTTCTTTCAGCACTCCAGCTACTCAATTGAGCACTCAAGAATTCTTCCCTCCTCCCCAGTCACACACCTCTCAGCTCATGCAGAAGTTAATTCTCAGGACTCTGAAAAAGGGCAATGCATGTCTTGGTCACCTATGTCCACAGCTATTTTGTTGTCACCATTTACCCTACTCTCCTCATGTCCTTTGTAATTTTCATCACCATCATCATAGCTATATCCATTTTACTTTGCTCTGACCTTCACCATTATTCTATGAATGATCTTGGATGAGTTTTCTTTCTTCCCAAAATAAGAAGAACTACAAATTCCATATACTTTTATGGCCAGCTTCTCTTTTTTCCCCTGGGTAGTTTAAAAAAAAAAAAAACATTTCTCAGGTTACAGTGGTAGAAGTCTGTACGATAATGGGGAAGCTGGAGAGTTCTAAATTGTAATGGACTATGCTGATCACTGCATACACAAAGTTCAGTATTGATATAGTAAGCATCTGGAAGCAAAAGGCACCAAGTTGCCTAAGATGGGGCAAAGAAGCCCAGATTGGAAATGGAGCACTAGACATGGAGCTCTTGCTGATCTGTAATGGAATCAAGCTTGTGAATGGTCACTGTATTTTTCAGCCTGGCTTATATGAGCAGACCTTGTATTTTTTCCCCTCAAAACAAACAAACAAATAAGTAAATGAAGGAAATTTTATAGAATTATATAGCTTTAGAACTAAAAGAGTCCTGAACTTTTAGATGTTGGCTAACTGTAGTTTCAAAAGCCATACTGAGGGTTTGATCTCTTTCTTGAATAAAAGATAACATGTTTTTGTGGAAGTAGTAAACTAGAAACATAGTAGATGTCTATTGGTAGTGGAATATGGGGAATGACTGAATAAATTGGTTTACATGGATGTGATGGAATATTATTATCCTGTAAGAAAAAGTGATTTTGATGACTATAGAGAACAGGAATATTTATTATAAAACCAATGTGATATGAAGACCAGGAAAGCAGTACATAATATATGAATTGAAAGAATAATGACATACCAATTTAAATATATTTTGATATATAAAGACTAGGTTTGGCCTCAAATAATATACACACACGTGTGTGTGTATACAAACATTCATACATTCATATGAAAAGACCATTTCCCTTCTTTCTTAGAAGTTGGGAAATATAGATGTGCAACAGCAGGTAATGCCAACTTTTTTTTTCTTTGTTGGCTAGTGTGGATAAACTATTGTTATTAAGAATGACTCTTGGGAAGGAAAAAAAGAATACACTAAGAAAATGGGTTACATAAAATAGCAATAACATTCTTTTTTTCTCCAAAAAACAAATGAAAAGTGAAAGTAGAAAGTTAAATGTTAAAGTTGAGGATATTTGCTTAATATATACAACCTTCCCTCAGGATCACACATTCTCCCTTCAAAAATTAACAGCTATATTTCTAATGAAGATTCTTATTTCTTTCCCATAAGCTGTTCAAATTTAACTTGTAGTGACAAGCATGCCTTTGTGATGTTAATATGTTCATAATTAATATACTATGCAATGCTATTGGGGGGAGCATAGTATTTAGGGAAAAAAAATCAAGGTTAAGAATCCAGTTTTAAAAAAAAAAAGTTTTTAAAAAGGAAAGGAAAAGTGTGGCTATGTGACACAGTAGATAAAAAGCACAGGCCCTGGATTCAGGAGGACCTGAGTTCAAATCTGGCCTCAGACACTTGACACTTACTAGCTGTGTGACCCTGGGCAAGTCACTTAACCCTAATTGCCCTGCAAAAAAACAAACAAACCAAAATAACAAAAAAGGAAAGGAAAGAAGAAAAATGGACCAGTTGGTTGGTTATCTCTTTTGTAAAACTTAGAATAGATCAAAGTACTTTGACAGAGTCTGGTTAGACTAGTCTCTTCTCCCGAGAGGTAGGAGTAGAGCCACATAGAAACATTAACAAGTAAAATAATTATTGAATCTGTTTAGCAGAGCCCCTGACTCCAAAGGTATTATACTAATCCCCATTTTATCCTTATCTGACTCACTCATTATTAATATATTCAAAGGTAGTTAGTGTCTGTTTACCTTTGACTAATGCATTTGTCTAAGATTCTAGCTTCTTTTTTCTAGCTAAGAACTCAGACAACTTGGAATCAACCAGAAAAGTTATGGGCAGTATTGGTTTCCTGGAACTATTGCCCATGTTAACTTATTTATTAGAATTAGGATAAAAATTGAAAACATAGTATAATTAATGCTGCAAGGTCCTCAATATATTATATTCTCAATAAAATTTTGATTTGTATCATACAATTTCAGAGTTTGAAATATCTTGGAGGTGGTATGGTCTAATTTTTCCTTGAAAAAGAAGCCCCATGAAATATATCTAAAAAGTTGTCCACCCACATTTTATTGCAAACTTCCAATATAAAGGGGCTTACTATTTCTTTACTCAGAACATGCCATGTTTGCGAGGTCCTAATTGTTCATTATTTTTTTCTCAGAAAAATTCTCTTTCTAATATCTATTCATTGTTACTTGTTCTGCCTTTTGATGTCAAGAATAAAAGTTTATTTTTCCCTCTTCTACTTGACAACCCTTCATATACTTAAAGATAAGTTAGTTTTACTATTATTGAATGTTAACTATCCCTCTCTAGCATCATCTATCTGTCTGCCTATCTATTCATCCATTACCAAGTTTTGTTTCATATGGAAATTTGATAAAGGTTACCATCTATGCCATTATCTAAATTACTGATAAAAAATTCTTTTTTTTTTGTTTTTTTTAGTGAGGCAATTAAGGTTAAGTGATGTGAGTCACACAGCTAGTTAAGTGTTAAGTGTCTGAGGCCAGATTTGAACTCAGATACTCCTGACTCCAGGGCCGGTGCTCTACCCACTGCGCCACCTAGCTGCCCAGATAAAAAATTCTTTAAAAAGAGATCAAGCAAATATACCTGTGGCATTACACTTGAGACCTTCAATTTTTCCACCCAAGCAAGATATTCCCTTTTCCTTCAAACTACCTTCTTATAGAGTGCCCTCTAGATTCTACCATGCCTGTTACTCTCTTCAGAATATCTTTAAAGTTTTCATTAACTTTTCTGAGATATGGAAACTGAAATCAATTATGAATCAACCTACCAATTAGTTGATAAATATTTATTAATCACCTACTGTGTACCTGGAAATGTGTACTATGCTGCCTAAGGCAGATGTCAAAAGGATTATCATTGCTCTAGTCCTGGATACTAAAGTTGTAAAGAAAGCCTAAGATCACATTAGTAGGTTTGTCTCTACTTGAAATTTTATCAACCAGTAATGTCTAGGAGACAATTAACATTAATAAAAGTGAAACTTTAAGTAATTTTCCTCAAGGCTATGGAGTGAGGATAGGATGTGAGAAAAGGAGTGTAATCTTTCTCATTAGAGTCCAAGCAACCCAAGAACTAATCTTGGTGAAAAAATTCATCTTTCTAGAGCAATTGTTCAGTTATTTCAGTAGGGTTGGACTCTTCTAGAGCAGTTTGTTGTTGTTTAGTTCTTTTAGTTGTGTTTAACTCTTCATGACCCCATCTGGGGTTTTCTTGGCAAAGATACTGGAGTGGTTTGCCATTTTCTTCTCCAGCTCATGTTACAGATGAGGAACTGAGGTAGACAAAATTAACTGAGTTGCCCAGGGTCACACAGCTCATAAATATCTGAAGCCCAATTTGAACCCAGGAAGATGATCCTTCCTAACTTCACGAACTATCCTCTATTCACTGTGCCACCTAACAAAAAGGAGCTCCTTAATGAAGAAAGTGTAGTACCTCAGGTTCTTGGGCTTAGCAACAGTTATAATTATTAGATAAGTATTCGTTATTTCTGATAAGACCTGAAGAAACACATGGATATACATATGTATATAAGTATCATGTATACACATACATGTATGTACATGTGTATATGTATGCATGCATGCATGGGTATTATATATGTATGTGGCAAATTAAACCTAACCATAAAAAACATTCAGTGAAATGATAGGATTTCAAAAAAATTTCTTCTAAAGAATCTACACGTGAGCAGGGTATTCGATATGCAAATGCAACATAAGAAAATAAAATACTTTTAAATAAAAACCAAAGACTAAGAAATGAAATGTTTGTTTTTATGTAGCTATGTCTATCTAAGACTATGAACATTGGGTGGAGGAATCTTGTTTATTGTTTTATTTTCTTTCATTTTTTAAATTTTGTACACTTATTGAAAGACATTGAGAAGATAAGTAGATTATCAATTGGCTAAAGTATCTAAGGAACAAAAGATATAGCAGGAAAAACAATGGGGAGTGTAGTTGGTAGTTTATGAGCATTTTGGGAAGTGAATCTCATTCCTTCATTATGAATTTAAAGTTATAAATGGAAGCATAATATAGAGGGGAGAGGAAAGGATGAAATGGACAACTCAGGAAAAGATTGTCCAGTTTTCCGGAGTAGAAATGAAAATGAGATTTACAGTTTTTCCTTTTCAAAGTAGTGTGGGATTAAGGATAGAAGACTAATGTAATGGAGGTTAATGCAATCATAGAAAGAAGGGTTTGAAGCAGGTCCAACTTTCAGAAAGTACCCTGATATCATGGCAAAGTTACCCTACAGAAATAGAAGAGGGCTTCAGAGAGGTCTAAAAGTAAACTCTGTTGAAAGTAATGATGGGGGAGGTACAAATAGAAGTTTATACACATTTGTAGATCAGCTTTGATAAGGTGGGGTTTGTGTCTTAATACTAAGTCTCCCTTAAGGAGAAAAAGTGACTGGGAGCCTATGGAAAGAGAAATAATAGGAAATGAGGATTCAAAGGCAGGAGAGCTGAGCACCTAAATGGATTATAGGTCTTAGATTTAGAGCCAGAATGGACCTCACACTTCTAGATCACTTTAAAGATATGGGTTGAGTTCCAGAGATGCTAAAGAATTTTCCCACAGTCACATAGCTTCAGTGGCAGGGCTGGGATTTAAACTTATGTCCTCTGACTACAAATCCAGTTAATTGTGGATCAAGCATAACAAATATTGTTTCAAAATATTTAGGTTTTTGTTCCAGTGAGGTAGATTTTAAAATCTTAAATTCATAGTGATTTTATCCTTGGAGTATAATAAGTAAACATAGGAATGACTCCAGGTTATTCCCCACGTCCCAGCCCTGCATTTGAAAAAAAAATTAAAAAAAAAATTAAAAAAAATAACTCTCCCCTATATGGCTCCCAGAACTGTTCTGGATCCTCATGCCTTGAACAAAGGAACAAGATAAAAAAAAACAAAGGATAGGATCAATCATAATTGTTCATGAGAAAGTTTGTTCAGCGAGATTCAGTTTTTAACAGAACAAAAGGAAACACTTAGAAATGGGGGCCAATCATGCTCCGCTTAAGTAAGATAGGCAAGAACCAACATTTCCTCCATGGCATTTTTTTTCCTTCCACACTCTAGCCAACCAAGCAATCACTTGTGATTTAAAACAAAACAAAACAAATATATTGTCATAACTTTAGTGCTCAAGTCTTTATTTTTCATTTCTCTGATTTCATCTAAAACTAAGCTTGGATTTGAGGAGGGAAAATGCAAGGTACTGTCTGTCCTGTGTTTGAGAAAGTCTTCCAATTCCTTCTTCTACATTTTCCTCCTTCTCTATTTCAGGGGCTCTTCTTTTAGTGCTGTTCCAGTGAAACATATGTGAAATCAGGATGAAAAAGTTAGAAATACTAGGACCCCGTGCCTGCCTGTGCCACACAACTGAAGACATATTCAAGAGAGAGAATGTACTGAAGGGATCATAAAACTATGAGTAGAGGATAGAATTCCTACAGTGGTAGGTTAAGAATGGTTTTTACATTTTAAAATAAAGATTTGTTTTATTCAAAAATGTGGAAATAATTTTTCGTTTGAGGGCCCTAAAAAATGAGGCAGCAGGCTGAATTTGGCTTTCAAATTATAGTTTGCTGACCCTTGTTGTAGATAAACTAATATAGCTGTACAAAATGAATATTCTTTAATGCCCTCTCTAACCCAAAAGATCCATGTCAAAAATTAGGTGGTGTCAATTACAAGGCATTGAGTATCATTTTACATTCATGTCTACATTCATTTTAGATTCATGGTTGTTTCAGGGGTGATTTTAAAGTCAGCACCTTCTCATTCAGGTTCAATGTTGGGATGAAATGAGGCACTTACAAGTCATTGATCATTTAGCAAAAAAGAAGGTTTATTTGGTCTAATACAGTAGGGATATGAAACAAAGAATCAGGGACATTTAGCTTCTTTGAACTTGTCTCTCTTTTTCTCCATCAGAAAAGATCTGGTCTATCAGTGATCAGGATATAAGTAATCTGGTGGGCACAGATACCAACCAAATTTGAGAAGTCTTTACTACACAAAGTAGGGATTTTTTTGTGATCCTCAAATCAGAAAGCTGAATCAGAGAAGCTAGAGCCAATCAAGTTTCATGGGGGAAGAAAGTTGTATAAGGTTCAGGAAATTCAGTATCAGCAATGTTGGTACTGCCACAATTGTCTTAATATGATCTACTTGAGTGCCATGGATTTTTTGTTTTTACTGCCAATTACTTCCTAGGAAAAAAATATAGGCTACAAAGAATCTTGTTCATGGAGTCTTTCACCCCATAGTTTGAATCATTAACAATCAAAAATTCAATTTTCTTTTAATGTGAGAGAGGATACACATTACCCAGAAAGCCATCCTTATACCCATTCTTTCACTGTGCACTTAATGGAGACAGTAAGCTATTACAGATTGTGATCAAATTCTTATCTGAGCAAATCAAGGACAAGATAATTCAATTCAGGATCAGTCCTGGGTTTTGTATGTGGAAAAGTCTTAGGTGCTGGAGTTCAATTATAATGCAGAGCAGAGTTTTAACATGCACTGTTCATTGTGCTGACTCTTAGCTCAACAGACCCGAACTCCACTTAAGGGGTTGGGTCTGGATGAGCTTCAGGCCTTCTTGATATTCCTCAGACTGTTTTCAAACATTCTCATAAAGACCCTACCCACATGAGTAGCCCTAGGCTTATGTCAAGGTGTCTGGACTCGGCTACAAACTGCGAATAAAGAGTTGTTGAAATCCCTCAGCATTCATACTCCTCACTCTCTGGTCCTGCTCTTCAGTTAGCTATCTCTCTTGCTGAGTTGGGAAGGAATACAGATCCTGAGGTATTTAGTGACTTAAACTCCATCACAAGACAGTCATTCCGAGTCTTACCAGAAAGGGTCTTACACAAGGGTAAAAGAACCCTTTTTCATGATACCTAGATAGGGAGTAACACAGAAGGGAAACTTGAATCCAGGTGTGCCTCATTTTTCAGATCACTTCTTAGTGAATTCACAATAGTTGCATCTATAATAATTTATAATCCCAAAGAATACTATATAATTATCAAATATTCACATTACTAAAGTAATTTGTTTTAAGATCATGCAATTAACAAATTGCCAGATCCAAATTTTTAAACACTTTATCTTAAAGCAAATCTCAAAATAAACCACAACTTTAAAACCAACACATCTTAAAAGACATATTTCACCTAAAATAAGATGAATAAATTCAATTACAACTAGCACTATTCCCATATGGTAAAATTCTCAATTTTATCTGAAGCCCATCTACTAGCATTTCAATATTAGACCATTGTTATCAATAAACTCATTTTTACATGGTGATAAACACTGGTGACAGAAGTCGTATAGTTTCCTAAATTTAAAAAGAACCTGACTAACCTTGATTTGGGGGGGTTCATAAAAATTGGACTTAAAATATCTAATATTGGAGATCAAGTCTCAATTAAAGTTTTAACAAATTTCTTAAAAACAGGTAAAAATAAAATCAAGCTATATTCACACTCTGCCTCTCTGTGTAAATTACCTTTCTGACAATTCTGCTTTGAGTGGAAGATTTCTGAATGCAAGATAAGGGACTCAGATTGAATAGAAAGGGATATAAACACACACACATTTTAACACACATGTAGAACATTGTACAAGGACAGACACAAAAACAGTAAACAGTAATGGTAAAGATTCTTAAGATAATTTAGCATGCACAAATTAAGTTCTTTATATCTTCAAAGACCTATTAATCTGAGGCAGATCAATTGGTCTCTTTTTTTCCTTAAAAAAATTAGACCTTTTTCTGAGGCACAAAATGTCCTATCAAAAATCCTATTTTCTTCCTTTTTTTTTTCCTTAAAGGGAGCAGGGTGCAGATTCAGATTCTTGCTTAATTGATTCAAAATGCCATTGAAAAAAGATAAATAAAAAAATCAAAGTCCCACTCAGGGCCTTTAACTTTTGTACTGGCAGAATCAAGGGTAAACTCAAAAAAAAAAAAAAAAGGAAACCCCATGGTGGCCATCAGTATTGTGGGTCATACTTGAATCGTGCTAAATTCTCAAGTACTTTCAATCATGTGGTATATGATTTGAAAACGAAACCTGGCAGCCATCCTTTTCAAGACCTATTGGAGTTGCAACATATGGTCCATAAAACCAACCTATAGCCATCCACTTTTGGGGGACCTGTCAGAACAGACCTGTTACAAAGTCATCCATGGACTTAAGCAGACCCCCAGTCAAAGAGCTTTTAGGAACTCAAGTGACAAGCACACAAGTTCTGAATTTGAGAGACCCTTATTCAGGCCAGGCCTTTGAATTTGAGTCCAGACTGGAACACAAAAGATTCCTGCTGGTGCTAAGCATCTGGAGTTCAAAAATGGTGGCTGGCTGGACATGCAGTCTTCAAATCCCTGAAATAGATCCGATATGTTCATCTGGAAGTGAATGAAACAATCAATATAGGAGGAAATAAGGTCTTTAATCGGGGCAGAAGAACTATAGCTTGTGGTATCACAAAGCAATAAGCTAGAAATACCCAAAAATGGGAACCTAGGACAAGATTTTTATGGGGTAACAGAACAAAAGGGAACTTAATATAAATGAACCTTTAACAAAAGAAATCATAAAACTACTCCTGAGTTAAGTATAGACTATGTAACTCTAAATAGAAACTACTTAATGTAGTTTTGTTTTGTTTTGTTTTACATAATAACATAAAGTCCAGGGAGTAAGGTGGGCAACCATTTGAAGGGGATAATTTGCTTGGAAGGATGTGGGGGATGTCCATAAGTTTATCAAGAGTCTGGAATTGACAAAGATTTGTTAGCCCCAGGCAATTCATTTGACTGGGAAGGGGGAGTGGGTGGGGATCAGTCAGTTCTCAGTAAATTTGTAGTTATCAACGCAAATCCTTAAGATAATAAAATCAAAACAGATGCAAAGTCTCAAGAAAAATGTGAATTGAACACAAGACAAACAAGAATTCCTGGAAGAGCTAAAAATGATTTTCAAAATCAGGACGGTAGAGGGGAAAAACAGGTAAATAAATGAAATCAGTAAAAAAAAAAATGAGAAGTTAAAAAATATTTTGGTAAAAGAAGCACAAAATAACTAAAGAAAACATCTTTATAAACAGAATTGTACAAATGGAAAAAAAAGCGGTACAAAAACTCACTGAAGAAAATAATTTTTTTTTTCTAAATGGGGCAATGAGGGTTAAGTGACTTGTCCAGTGTCATACAGCTAGTAAGTATCAAATGTCTGAGGCCAGATTTGAACTCAGGTGATCCTGAATCCAGGGCTGGTGCTTTATCCACTGTGCCACCTAGATGCCCCAGAAAATAATTCTTTAAAAATTAGAATTGGGCAACTGGAAGCTAACCCATCCAAGAGAGACATCAAAAACAATAAAGCAAAGTAAATAAAAACAAAAACAAAACAAAAACCAACCAAACAAAAAATAACAGCTGATGAAACTGAAATATATCATCATAAAAACTATCGATCAGGAAAATTGATTGAAAAGAGATTTAAGAATTCTTGAGTATGTTCAAAGAAAAAAACCAAACTTCATATTTCAAGAAATTATCAAGGAAAATTTCCCTGATATCCCAGAACCAGAGGGTAAAACAGAATTGAAAGAATCAACTAATCACCACCTGAATTAAAAATCTCAGCAATGTAGGCAAATTCCAGAGTTTCCTGATCAATGAGAAAACATTTCAAGCAGCTAAAAACAAACTATTCAAGTATCATGGAACCACAGTTAGGATCACACAGGATTTAGTAGCTACTACCTTAAAGAAGCAGAGGGCTTGGAATATGATATTCCAGAAGGCAAAAGAACTGAAATTACAACAAAGAATAATCTATCTAGAAAAACTGAATATAATCCTTCAAATGAAAATGTGGATATTTAATGAAAGAGAGGACTCTCAAGCATTCCTGATTGGGGGAAAAAAAATACAAGAACTGCATAGAAAATTTGGCTTTTGTAAAAATATTTTAACTGGGCCTAAATCTGTGAACTCCTATAACTCAAATTAGTTGGCTATCTGACTGCTATTAATTTAATATGGGGAGAGCCAATTGGGAGGCTCTCCCTCCCCAACTGCCTCTCCCATCCTGATAAGAAAAAAAGATTAAAATGCCTCTTTTAATTAAATCAAATACAGGGTTTATTGATAAGGAACAAACTGAGAAATAAAAACAAGAAATATACGACCTGACTGTGTTTTAACTTCCTCTCCTGTTGCCTATGCGTTTTTTGCCTGAGGGTATGCTGGCCGTTGCCGCCTCTGCCCACCTTGAGCTGCTTGCCACTTGAGCTTTCTTGTCTCCTTCTCACTGTCAACCACCCCTCAACTTTCTCAGTTCTCTCTTTTCATTGCTCCGCTCCTCTACTTTCACTGTCAGGCGCTTCCTTTGTTCCACTACCTCTCATTGTCTCCCCTACTAACTGAAAGCTCCCCTTTCCCAGTCTCATTCTCTCAGTCTGTCCAGTCTCTGTCTTTTCATTGTCACTGTCTGCCCCCATGCTAAATAACCCTTCTTTGTCCTCCTGAAACTGGGGCTGACCATGCCCACACATGACAAGCTAATTGGATGGCTCCCCCAGGGCCAGCAGAGCCAACTGCTGTGTGAGCCAGGAGCTGGGGGCTGGGCGGGGGAAGCTGGCATGTGCCTGAGGTTTTTCTTGTGCATCCCTGTTGAGTGGGGACTAGGCTAGGCATGGTGCAAGAAGCTTATATGCACAGGGCGGTTTCAAGGAGAGCAGTTGCACTGGTGGAGGGGCAGCCCATTTGGGGTGCCCAAGGCTAATTTCAATGCTTACACTTTGAAATGCCAAACTCAACAGAAGCATAAAAAGATAAACATACAATACAAATCATAAGGAATTCAATAAGGAAAAAAAAAGTTTACTTTTGTATATGGGATGATGATACACATATCTTCTAAAACTTCATCATTAGTAGGGCAGTTAGAAAAATATTAAAACAGGATATGGGAGTCAGTCACATTGGGATCATGAAAAAATAGATGAAAAATAGAGGAATAATAGGGGAATTATTTCACATGAAAGAGTCATGCAAAAACGAGCTTTTACAGAGAAGGGCCAAGTGGTGTGGTGGTGGACAATGCTTGAAACTTACTCTCCAAAAATTTGATTCAAAGGGGGAAATTAGATAGAATGACAGACAGATAGACTTAATTTACCAATTAAGCATATGTGTGTATATCCATAAACCCACAAACATATATGTGTGTGTGTGTATATATATATATGTGTGTGTGTGTGTGTGTGTATATATATGTGTGTGTGTATATATATATATGTGTATATATATATGTATATATGTATGTATACACAAACACACACACACATATATAAATGAAAATAGACTAGGACCGTATAGGATATATACCAGGAATGCAGGGCTGATTCAATATTAGGAAAATTATCAACTAATTGACTATAGTAATAATAAAAAACCCAACAAAAATAATATGATATCAATAAATGTAGATAAAAACCATTGACAAAAATAACACCCATTCCTATTAAAAAACAAAACAAAACAAAGCACTAGAAAGCATAGAAGTAAATTGCTTCTTTCTATGATAAGTAGATTCTATCAAAAACCAAGTAGCATTATTTGTAACAGGGCTAAAATTAAATCCTTCCTAATAAAATCAGGTATGAAGCAAGGATGTCCATTATCAGCACTGTTGTTCAATATTGCATTAAAATGCTAGCTATGGCAATAATACAAGAAAAAATTGAAGAAATAAAAATAGGATGATATGATGATATAGTTAGAAAACAATGGAGAATCAACTTTTCTAAAGAAAATTAGTTTATACAATTAACAACTTCAGCAAAGTTGCAGTATATTAAATAAACTCACAGAATTAATCAGCTGGAGGGTCTGTTGAAAAATTGGGACACTAATGCATTGTTGGTGAAGTTGTGTACTAATCTTACCATTCTGGAAAACCAAAGAGTTACAAAATTATACCTTTTTACCCAGCAATACCACTAGTATATCCCAAACAGATCAAAGCAAAGGAGAAAAAATGTATATGCACAAAAGTATCTATAGCAGCTATTTTGTGGTGGCAAAGTATTGGAAACTGAGTGGATGTCAATTAAGGAATAGCTGAACAAGTTATGGTAAATGATTGTGATCAAATACTATTGTGCTATAAAAATTATAAGGAGGCTGGTTTCAGAAATTACATACATACATACATACATACAGATTTTATACACACATATATATGCATATGTTTATATATATATATATACACATATACATACAAACATACACACACACACACATACACACACACACATATGAAATCAATACCAAAAGAGGAGAAACAATAGTTGGAGGGGGGTATGTGTGAAAGTAAAATCTATTGCCACAAGTCTCTCTTCCTCATTTGTGTCTGTCACTGTGTTGCCTACTTGTTTCTCTTAAATAGTGATGTCCAGCTTTGAATTTGGAAAATTTTCCTCATCTTCTTCCTCCACTGTCTCCTCTTCTTCTTCCTTCTCCTTTACTTATTCCTCCTATTATATCTGATCTCTTAGGCTCCAAACCCTTCTTCTCTCACTTGTTTCTACCTAAGCCAGTAATATCTTCTTATACATATATGTACACATATACATACATATATGTATATATACACACATGTATGTGTGTGTGTATAGCACAGATAAATGATTTGGTGCCAATAATTATATTGCAGCTAATGATAAAATCTGAATATTTATGAAGGATATATATATATATTCTGTATATACATACATACATACACACACATATATAAATACACATACACACACACATATAGGCTTAAAGCTGATACAGAAGCTGGTCCTTTCTGACATATTGCCAAGAAGTTAACTCCAAAACTCAAGTGTGAAATCAGAAGAATTCCCTTTAGTTATTATCTTTTCAACTTTGGATAGTTTTTTTGACCTGTCTGGTTCCTAGTTTCCTTAACTATAAAATGAAAGTTCTACTTATGATCTATTCCAATATTATGTTCTTCTCTAAATCCCATAATTCTTCTCTAAAATGGGGATAATAATGCACTACAAACCTTACAGGTTTATTTTAACGTAAGTGCATTGTAAATCTTACAATGCTATAGATATGTGAGCCATTATTATTAATATAGTCATAACACCACAGATTGGCATAGCTCAAGGCCTATGTCAAGGACTTGTTAAGTGTTCTTTGTTTATTTCTCTCTGCTGAACATTGAAAGAAACCCCTATCTCTTTCACTTAGAAGAACCATTACTCAAAATTCTCTCAATATAACTTAGATAAGGATTTTATGGAAAGTCTATTTGTCACAGAATTGGTGCTTCTTCCTGATGCCAAACCTCCATCCTGAAGAGATAAAATGCCTCATATTTCCTAGAATCTGAGTATTTAATAGAAAAGTCCAGGGATTTGATATTCACCAAAATGAATATTTACCAGGTACCTACTGTGTGCAGAGTCCCTTGCTTGGTACCATAGAAAAATATGAAAATTAAATGACAATGTTGTTATTTTCATATAATTTAAATTCTAATAGCAGCAGTAAATTTCTATTTTCGTTCTATCTGACTAGTCAAGCCAGTTCACATCCCTTTCTCTCTCCCAATACCCACAGACACATAAAAGCCAATCAAATAACTTTCTAGACATCTATAGTCTTATGCAACCACATATTTAGAAACCTCTTTCAAAGGTTCAAATTTCATAGGAAGAATTCTCAGGGACATGTAAAAGTTCAAATAATGGGGGACAAAAGAAAAAAAACATAAAGGAAAGAAGTAATTGTAAGTACAGTACTTTCCCCAAGTCCTCTAACTGTTCTCAATATCCCACATAGAAAGTGATGCAACAAAATGTGACACTATAAGAATATAAACTATATTTTCAGACTCCCAGCAAGAGGGAATCTTTTGGGAATTATGTTTAACATATTGCTTTCAAATATTCTCAAATTTCAATCAAAATTCAAATATTAAATGGCTACTATGTGCTTCATCATGCATCAGGGACTGGCGGTATAAACCCCACAAAGAGCTTACAATGTGATTAGTTAATACTGCTTTGCTTTTGCTAAGTCTTTGCCATAGTTGTGTACACACATACCAAATTAACAGTTCCCTATACTGTTGTATGCATGCCTTGTAGGGTGGCTACATTTGTTACTACAGAACTATTAACTTAGATACTGGGACTAAGAAGATTCTATCCTTGGCCCTGACAGTTGAAAGCATATGTTGTATGATTATGATTTTTTCAAATTACAGGAAGGGATAATTAACACATTAAATGATGAAATGAAAATACAATAAGATCACCACCAGCTGATAAGATGGGATGACTCTAACAAGATGAAATGTGATAGATGCAAGCTGTAAGTAATAGTGTTCCAGGAAGGAAACCCATTTTGCTGCAATTTAGAATATAGGTAAGTAAAAGGCTGCATTTGGTGCACTGTTACAAGCCAAATAAAGGAGAAGAATTGAACATCTAGAGAAGAGTGGTTTGATTTGTAGAAATAAAGGATTATATTTTATCATAAAATACAGCACAGATAAATGATTTGGTGCCAATAATTATATTGCAGCTAATGATAGCTTCTGAATATTTAAAATCAATCAGTCAATTCAATTACAGGGAGAAACAGGAAGTAATGCATCCTCCAACATTGTCCTTCCAGATTTAGAAAAATCTAAAAAATAATAGAGAAACTACCTAGCCAAATAGAATTTTAGAAATAATAGATATGATTGATTTTTGATGATTACTGAATGGGACTAAAAAGGAATGGAGAGAAGGAAATAAATCAGTAGGGTGTGTTTGAAAGTTACATGTCGAATTGATTTAATATACAAAAGGAAAAGTAAGCTGTAAACAATAGAATTCATGATTTTATATATACTCCTCTAATTTACTATTATTTTATATACAAAAGTTGTCATTTTAGTCATTGTAAAATTCAGAATAAAAAAGAAAATCAGCAACAATAAAAAAGAGAAGTATATTTCAATGAGGGGAAGTAGATTTTTAAAAATATACTATATCCCATGAGTATTTATAGTATACATTATTTAGCTAGGCTCTTGGTTTTGCTTTCTTCCATTTCCATGTTCAACCCTTAAATTAGCCCATCCAAATTTACATATTTTCATTTCAAATCCCTTGTTACTTTTTTTTCTATCTACCCTCATGACAAGCCAAATCCTAGACCTGTATTGTTTTCACTATCTGCCCCCTATATACCTACTTACACACTGTTGAATGGATCCAGAAAAAATTGGAAAACTGTTCTGTCTGTCACACTACAAAATCTCAATAGGTTCCTGACCACAACAAGGCAATTCCTTTACTTCTTTCTAATTGATTTGCTATTCCACACCCATCAGAGACTAATCCAAACATTTTCGTCTCACCTCAAGCCTACTATACAATTGTCCCTTCCTCCTCATAGCCAAAGACTTTCCTTCACATTTTATTCTTTTTCTTTTTATTTGGTGAGGCAATTGGGGTTAAGTGACTTGCCCAGGGTCACACAGCTAGTAAGTGTCAAGTGTCTGAGGCCAGATTTGAACTCAGGTCCTCCTGACTCCAGGGCTGGTGCTCTATCCACTGTGCCACCTAGCTGCCCCTCCTTCACATTTTGTTAATGAAACAGAGACCATTCTCTATGAATCCCCTCTTTTCCCATTCTCTATACTTCATTACCTCTTGACATCATCATTGCTAACATTAATATAGTAGTTTGAAAAGATTTAATGTTCAAAAGGCAATTTGTATATATTCTTTCATTGGTTTCATAGAACAATCATATACTGACATATGTGCTATTATTATTCTAATTTATGAAAGAGAAAAATGAGACTAAAGAAGTTAAATGATTTAATCAGAATCACATAGCTAGTGTCTGAGGTAGAATTTGAACTCAGCCCTTCCTGATTCCAATTGCTGTACTTTCACCACTATGCTATAACACAGCCTCATTCTCTATATTCTTACTCCAGTTTATGTTAAAGAGCTTTCTTTAATCTCATGAAAGTCAATCTCTGAACATGTACACTGTGTACTATCATATCATCCTAAAAATCATTGCCTCTTTAATCTTAAATATTATTTATCTTTCTTCCTGGCTTCCTAAAATTAGATATAAGTCTCATCCAATCCCTCACTAAATCTTACCACCTACCAATCTACCATTTTCTTTTACATTTTTCTCTTTTTATCTACCATATTCCTAGAAACCACCATCTACATTTGATAGTTCCACTTTCTGTCCTCTCATTCACTTTTCAACCCTTAGCAATGTCTTCCATTATCATTGCTACCCTGAAACTGTTCTCTACAAAGTTAGCATTGATCAATTTGGTGACCTTTTTTAATCTTTATCTTTCTCAACTTCTAGGAACCTTTTGATATTCTTTACCACTTTCTTTTCTATTCAGTCTTCCATATGTAACAAGGATCTAGCACATACACACAGAGAATTTGATGCTGTTCTTCCTGATGGGAAAACAAACCAACGAACCTAGGGATTCTGCTTCGTTGAGAGTCATGATGGCATGTAATGAGATGTATTAGACAAATATGATAAAATATTTAGGGAGAAGTTCCAGGGTTGGGGGTAGAATCATTGTAGGCTTTGTGTAGTAGGCAGAGATTGAGTTAAATCTAAAAGGAAGAATGGGATTCTACAAGGTGGAAGGGGAGAGGGAGAATATTCAAGACATTGGAAACAGTCAGTGCAAAGGCATGGAGAGACAAAATGGATAGCATTGGTTAAGGAAAAGCAAGAAGTTTTTTACCTACCTTTCTTGTCTCAATACTTACTATTCTCCATCCTGCATTCTGTTGTCCTGCCAAACAGGCATTCTTGCTGTTTCTACACAAAACACTCTAACTTCTCTCTCCATATCTTGGCATTAGCTATTTCCTATGCCTGCATTTTACATCTAGTTTCCTTCAGCATTCGGTTTAAAGACCTCAAGATATAGCTGCTCTTTAGGTGGTGGCAAGGAATTGGAAGTTGAGGGGATACCCATCAATTGGGGAATGGCTGGACAAGTTGTGGTATATGAATACAATGGAATACTATTGTGCTGTAAGAAACGATGAGCAGGAGGAGTTCAGGGAAACCTGGAGGGTCTTGCATGGGCTGATGATGAGTGAGATGAGCAGAACCAGAAGAACATTGTACACAGTATCATCAACATTGAGTGTTGATCTATGTGTGTGATGGACTATATTCTTCTCACCAATGCAATGGTACAGAAGAGTTCCAGGGAACTCATGATAGAAGAGGATCTACAAATCCAAGAAAAAAAAAAAAAGAACTGTGGAGTATAAATGCTGAATGAACCATACTATTTCTTTTGTTTTTGGTGCTGTTGTTTTTTCTATTTTGAGGTTTTTCATCATTGCTCCGATTGTTCTCTTATAACATGACTAATGCAAAAATAGGATTAATGTTATTATGTGTATATATATATATATATATATATATATATATATATATATATATATATATATATATATATATATATAACCTATATCAGATTACCTGCTGTCTAGGGGAGGGGGAAGGGAGGGAGAAAAGTCTGAAATTGGAAAGCTTGTGTAAACAAAAGTTGAGAACTATCTTTACATGTAACAGAAAAATAAATAAATAAATAAATAAAAATGAAAAAAAAAATCAAGTTGGGGGTGACTCCTAAGAAGGGGAGTAGAGAGATAAAGCCAGGGTAATAAAGAAGAAAAATCAATAAAGACCACAAGAGAAAATCTCAAAGCCTTTCTCAATTTCATCAACTACTGCCTTCCCTCCATTAGTTAATTTTTAATTTGCACACAATACACAATTTGTTCATATACATATATAAATATAAACATATATGTGTATAAATGTGTATGTACATACTGTGTATATATTTATATCAACATATATTTGCATTGTTTCCCTCATTAGAATGTAATTTCCTTGAGATTTCAGTCACTTAGATTTTTCTCTCCCTAGCACCTACTAAAATGCCCATCATATAACACTTAATAAATGTTAATTGAGTGGTAAGGAGACTCAAAATAATGTCAGATGGATTGGTTGAAAAAAACTGGGAATATCTAGCTTAGTAGAAAAAAAAGTGAGGTGGGAAGTCATGATAGATATCTTCAAATGTTTTATAGATGATTGATTCATAGAGAACTATCCTCAAGAAAGAGCAGCAAAATATTAGTGCTTAGCAAATTCCCACTAATTTCTTTTTCTATTTTAGGTATAATGTATTATCACATGTAGCAGAATCTTACTGAAACTAGATGACACAGTAGACAGAGTGCCAAGTATGGAGTCAGGAAGATCTGAGTTCAAATTTGGCCTCAGACACTTATCAGTTGTGTGACCATGGATGTTTGCCTCAGTTTCCTCATCTGTAAAATGAATTGAAGAAGGAAATGGCAAACAACTCCAGTATCTTTGCCAAGAAAACCCCAAACAGGGACACAAAGTGTCAGACATGACTGAAAGAAATGAACAACAAAAGCAGAATCTTAAGCAGACTTTCAAAGGGGCCCTGAACAAATGCATTTTGTTGTTGCTATTGTATGCTTATGCGTTTGTTAAGTAATTTCATT
Organism: Dromiciops gliroides; assembly: GCF_019393635.1. Lineage (NCBI taxonomy): Eukaryota > Metazoa > Chordata > Mammalia > Microbiotheria > Microbiotheriidae > Dromiciops > Dromiciops gliroides. The sequence continues at coordinate 220,893,323 of NC_057862.1, read as the reverse complement.
AAATTTTAACTTAACTTTAAATGCTACTAGGTTTATTTGCATATATGATTTTGTTCCTTATTATGCTTATTTGATTATTTTCGATGCTATTAATGTTATAATAAAGCAATTTCAAAACAACAATAAACAGAAGGGTTATTCTGTGAAACAGAGATTAGACTTATTTTATATGACACCAGAGGGTAGAACCAGAAACAATGAGTGGAACTTCTGCTGAAGTATATTTCTTCTTAATATAAGAAAAAATTATTGAAGTATAAAGAAATTAACCTAATAATTAGAGCAATCTAAAAATGGAATATGTTGCCTGAAGGAACAGTGAGTTCCTAATCACCATCATTCTTCAAGGGTCAGCTTGAAGTCCGGTTGTCAGGGATGATTTAAAGAGAATTAAATTCTAGCAGACAAAGTTATTATGCCTTTTTTCCAGCTAAAAGTGGTTTTTAGCAATTAAATGGATGATTAGTGAAAGTTTTACTGCAAATATTTGATTTAATCTTTATGTCTTTCATTTATTTGTTCAGTCATTCACTCATTAATAATATGTTCTCCAAGTTAGAGTCCTAAGACATTGAATTAAAATGACTTGCCCAAGGTCACATAGCCAGAAAGTGAGAGCTTCAAGACTTAAACCTAGATCTTCCTGCCCACTAGGCTAGTTCTCTATTATGCCATGCTGCCTTTTATTTGTGATCTGGCTCATTTATAACTCTTCATCTGCAGCCCTGGGATCTCTACTTTGTTTTTCCCCACTGTGATGAAGAAGACTTGGCCAGAAAAGTTATCCAGAGGCTCCTTTACCTTACTGCAATACCCAGTGGAGTAGAAAAGATTGAAAATCATTGTTGAAGATGAGGGCATGAAAATAAATATTTTTAGTTTGAAAATTAAGGAGTAGTGTTGGTGTAATTTTGTACATTTACAAAGATGAGGTAGTTAGGTGATTCAGAAGGTGGAGTGCTGAAAGTGGAATCAGGAGAACCTGAATTTCCTTCCAGATTCTGAGTTTTACTAACCATGTGATTTGGGGCAAGTCAATAAATCTCAGTTTTCCTCAGTTTCTTCATTTATAAAATATCTGCCAGGATTTTATGAAGATTAAATGAAATAAGTACTTTGCAAGCCTTAAAGTGCTATATAAATACCAGGTATTGTTGTTATGAACCTCCCTTTCAATTACATCCTATGATAGCATCACTAGATGAAGTGATATCAAGTTAAATTACTCAATAGACATTTATTGGTGGAGTGTAATTGTTGTTGGAGAATACCAAGAAGAATGAGACACAATCTCTGACCTTGTGCTTTCAATTTAGTACATCAGAGGAAAATCAAGGAAGAAGTGACCGAATGTCTATGATATTTAAGGGCTCTAGTACTTTTTAAAACATGATTTCTTAAACTTTATGTATCATGGACCCCTTTGGCAAATTAATGAAGCCTATGATCCCCCTTTAGAAAATATGTTTTTAAATGTTTAAAATATATAGGACCACAAAGGAATGAAATTATAGTGAAGTATAGTGATTGAAATTTAAAAAAAAATCAAAGACCTCAGGAGAAGAACCTCTGCTTTAAGATATTTTGGTAACAGATTTATTACTTAGAAGAATGAAATTAAAACCTGAATCAAGTAGTGTATTTCTGGCACTATTAAACCTATTCGTGACATTGAATAATGTAATGTTCCTTTTGCATGCATAAACATAATAGACTAAGGTATGGTGAAATATAGTGTTTTTATAATAGGAGCCACCAAAAAGCTGCTTTGCATTAACTTAGCTCTAACATAATTTCTTAGGAGTTATGCTTGGAGGGAGTGGGGAAAAACATTTTGAAATGCCATGATGAGATATAGAAAAATAAAGAATACACCATCTTCCCATGTCTTCTGTATAGGCTAAAGCAAATATTTGTCTCAAGACTGCATGATAATCTTAAAAATATTGAGGACCTCCTCCAAAAACTTTTGTTTATATTGTTAATGTACAATGATATTTATCATATTAGAAATTAAAATATATTGTTATTGTTGTTATCATTTTAATTTCTAAAATAACTTTGACCTTGAGGATTACCTGAATGTTCTTAAGGATGAAGAGGAGTCACAAGATCACATTTTTAGAACCACTGATACAAAACAATATCTTCTCACTGCTGTTCATTCAGTTGTATCTGACTTTTCATGACTCTGTAGAATAGAGCATGCCAATACTTTTCATGAAGTTTTCTTGGTAAAGATTCTGGAGTGGTCTGCCATACACTTTTCCAGTGGCAGACAGAGGATAAGTGATTTGCCCAGGGTCAAAGAGCTACCAAGTGTCTGAAGTTGGATTGGAACTCAGGAAGATGAGCCACATAGCTGCCTCAAGACAATATCTACCTCAATACTAATACAACCTTTTGGAAAGCAAAGATGCTAATTCAAATAACTGGGTTTTTGCTTATTCTTTAAATGTTTTATATGAGTTTTATAATTGGGAAGAACTAGTCCACTCTTTTAAATCATATATATAGGTTTTAGAAAAAATTACTATTTTTAAAATACTGAAGACAAACCTGTGATCCTGGGCAAGTCACTTAACCCCAATTGCCTTAAACATCCAGGGCCATCTCCAGGCATCCTGTTGTATATGTTGCCACTGGACCCAAATGGCTCTGGAGGAGTGAGGTTGGTGACCTTGTACAGCTCTTCTTCATTTAAATCTAATTCAGTGCATGTCATGACATAACCTCCTAATGTCATTGTCCTCTTCAAAAATAAAGGACAAACAACATGTGTTTTTGAAATTTTCTATTATTTTATCATATACGTTCTAATCTGATTTCATATATATATGCTTCTCTATTAGATAAAAAATTCCTTGAGTAGAGGTACTGTGTCATTTCAAATCAATATATCCCTTGTATGGACAACAGTGTCCTAGATAAATTAGATAAATAATAAATATCTGATAAATTGATATACATTGAATTTATTTTCATAGCATTGTTATAAGTAGAATTGTATTAGACATTTCTTTTTTACATCAAATTTTAATTTTTTTCTCAATTACATCTTAAAATATTATTATTTTTTTAATTTTGAGTTTCATATTTTCTCCCATTCTCCCCATCTTTCCTTGAAAAGGCAAGCAGGAGAATGTTCAAGATTTGATGACTTCATCTATCATGTCTTGTTAGAATCATGAGTCTTGAAGGAGCTTATTTCCCAAACTACTCAAAATGAGGGAGATAGGGAATAAAATTGTACTTTTTTCCAAAAAGTGAGATTGATATATTTTTCAGCTTTTAAAAAATATTCTCTTCTTTCTCAATTAAATATCTCATCTCACTGTTTTTCCTTTCTTGAATTGGTTAAGGTTGCATACACAGATCTAAGTTAAGCACATTTTGTGCTTTTGTTTGGCCTATTTTTGAACCTGAAATATCTCTTAATAAAAGCTATTTCATTTATTTTTATTTGCTACAAATAAAACATTACTCTTTACTTTTGCAGCTTTTGCAGCCAACTAAACAAATTTTGGACTCTTATGAACTAGGTTTCATGGACTCACTGTTGAAAGGACAATAATCATATCTTCTTAGTGTGAGAGTTGAAATAACGCCTCCTGCCGGGAGGAAATTTTTGTGAGCTCTGGCCAAAGACATAGCCATGTGGCCTTGGTGTCAGGAAGTGACATTTGCTTATCGATACTGTCAATCAAAGCTATCAGCCAATTAGCTTGTAGCTGTGTGTGTGTGGACAGCTCTGTTTCCTGTTCAGACACCGGCATGGTGGTGAGAGATTTCACGTGGGCTGCTAGGAAAGGAAATTGCTTTCTTTCTCTCTGGCTATACCAAATTAGATCTGAGCTAGAATTTCCATGCTATAAGGAATCTGTTCTCAATCTCTCTCTCTCTTTTCACTAACTTATATATTTTAATAAATCTTCCAAACCCTAAAATCTGGCTGAATTTATCAGTGATTTTAGCGAGCTTCCCCCCAAGACTAGGGGAGAGCAGATTAGTACACACAATTTAGATTTTAAACAACACAGTAGCTTGCCCCAACAACACACACACACACACACACACACACACACACACACACACACACACTCATTTTTAATTATCTTAAAATTCTGGATTTAACAAAAGCACAAAATGCCAAGCAGAATGCCTTTGTAATTTTCCCATTAAGGTATAGCAGAGGGGCAGCTAGGTGACACAGTGGATAAAGTACCCACCCTGGATTCAGGAGAACCTGAGTTCAAATCCAGTCTCAGACACTTAACACTTACTAGCTGCGTGACCCTGGGCAAGTCACTTGACCCTCATTGCCCCGAAAAAGTAAATAAATAAATAAAGTACATAGACATTATAGTTATTTTATTTGCATAATTTCAAATTACTATGTAAAATAGTAGTACAATCTCACAGCTCTATTAAGTATTTATTAATGTGTTATTCCAAAATTCCTTTAACATTGATTAGTACCATTTGGTTTTGATCTAACCCTAGTTTCTGATAGCCTACCAAAATGTGAAACTCTTCATGAATCTGAGTATCATCCATAGGTAGGGGCCATGCTAATCTTCTCTATATCATTTAAATTTTAGTATATGTGGTGTTAAAATAAGCACAGCATGTTTCTGTTTCATATATGTTTGCTATACCTGTGTGTACAGGAATGTTTCTGGCTTTACTTTATATGACTAAAGCAAGGTACATCTTACCCTCACAGATCTAAGGGCTACATTTCCCCCTCAAAGTTTTCTAGGAGTACCTATGAGGGAGCAGTGAGGTTAGGTTTCTTTAGTGCTATTGGCTTAAGAACCTCTTTCAGTATGTTCTTCTCACTATTAGTGGGAGTGATTAGCATTCCAGTTCCATTTAACTAGTTAACATTGATTAGTTTTTACAAAAGGATATTTAATTTAAAATTATAGCAAGTACCAAAAAGATTTCTCCTGAACACTTGAGGGCCTGCTATCCTCTATTAGTTCTTGGAGAAAGTGGATTCTGTTTTAATGAAGTCACTATAAAGCATTCTACCCCATCAGGTTAACGTTCAAATGGAACATGACCAGTGGGTAGATGAGTAATCTAAGTTATCAATTACCTGAGTCTTGAAGATTGTTCCTTTGCCCCTATTATATAGGATTATCTGGTTGTAATATCTGACAAGGATTTCACTCTTAGACTACTGATAGATCATTCCCTTGAACTCTCAAAGCTCACAAAAAACAATGTACATATCTATGGGGAAAAATTAAGATATAACCTTTGTTTCCTTCCCACATGTAGAGTGTTTTTTTGTTTGTTTGTTTGTTTTTGTTTTTGTTTTTTTTTTTTTTGCTTCTATTCTCCACACATTCAGGAGGCAATGTAATATATAAAGTGTCAGTGCTTCAATGGGGGTAGGAATAGAGACTGAACTTGTGGTTTCATTGAAATAGAGAACTTTCAAATAAAGACATTCTTTATACTGATGCAGGTTGGCACTTGCTTCTGAATCTTATTGAATTGTCTAGGGTGCTGATAATTTAAGCACATTTAAGCAGATTAAGAAAGCTAGTATTTATCAGAAACCACCCTTGACACCCTTCATTGGACAACTAGGTGGCATAATAGAGTGTTGGACTTGAAGTCACAAAGCACCGAGTTCAAATTGTGTCTTACTTACTAGCTATGTGATTTTGAACAACCACTCTCAACTTCAGATTCTCCTCAACTGTAAAATAAGACTAATAGTGTTCAGTCAACTCTTGATAATCACATTTATGGTTTTCTTAGCAAAAATACTGGTGTGCTTTTCTATTTCCTTCTCTAGTTAATTTTTCTTCTGAGGAAACTGAGGCAAACATGGTTAAATGACTTTCCCAGAGTCTTGCAGCTAGTTTCTGAGGCCAGATTTGAAGTCAGGAACATGAGTCTTCCTGACTCCAGGCCTAACACTCTATCCACTGTGCCACCTAGCTTCTCCCAGGATAATAATAGCATCTAACTAAAACGATTTTGTAAACCTTAGAACATATGCAGATATTATTACTATTTCTGATTTTGAGTGTGGCTCTTATTCCACTTTGTCAATCCACTTCTCAATACATTCTTATCGACTGAATTCAAGTCAAGTAAAAAGGAAGTGAACAATATTTTAGCAGTGTATAACCCATCATTTACAATAGTACTATTTTGTCTTTATACCACACTCTACTCTAAACAACCTTTGCCCCATATGGTATCTAAAAAAGGAAAGATCTCTCCCCCGCCATGGAAATATTTATGAGAATCTTTATGGGACTATGAATTTGAAGGGGGTCTCCCTTCACTAAATTAAATTTTGCATCTCAATCATTTAAACACATTTTTTTTGTTTGTTTTTTGTTTGTTTTTTGCTCCACCAGAAAGGAGACATGTCTATTCATTTTCTATGTCTCTTTCCCTTTAATTTCTCATTTTCAACAACTGTAGTATTCGTTATTGATTCATCCACCATCTATTTCAATCCAGTAGCAGTCTCGAACAAGAACTAAAAGACAGAGTATTTACAATGGCTCACAGGATATTTTGAAGCAGGCAACCCTCGTTTTTTGTAGCAAATTAGCATAGGTTGTCTAATATTAAATGCAAGTATCTCATTGCAGGCATATACCTATATGTGTTCCCTTTAATGTAGGTAGCATATAGAAGTGTAAAATATTAATGGTCATCCCATTTCTAGGCTGCATACCTGCTGTCTACTAATATCGATTTGACATTTTGAGTGATATAAGTCAGGTAGTCATTGCAAGGTAGTAATTTTATTTAGCTGTAAGTGGTTTGAGCCATGATTATTTCAGTGTTTGATAAAACACTTCCACTTGATGTTACATTACTCCCTTTGATACCTGAGTAGTAAGAAGACACAGAAAGGGATGACAAAAATAATCTCAGTTAATTTAGATTTTTAAATAGTAAATTTTAAGTCTTCTACATCATGAGTTTGTACATCTTAAATATCTATTATACACTGTTTCATGCACTGAAAACTCCTTTGTTCACTTGGTAAATTGATTCAATTCTACAGTAGGCTCTGCCAATTAATGTTTCACCTTTTCAATTGGTCCTTCATTGCAGCAGAGAAAAGACAGGTTTACTCTTGTTCCAAACTCAATAATCTGCTTATAAAATGCTAGTAAATACTAGTCTTTAAGATATTTTTATATTAAATGTGTCCATTAAAACTTATTTCTCCTCGTCTATAAGAGCAGTGCTTTATTGTGAACCTTCCCCAAATTGTGATTTTCTTAGTTTTTTTAATTTAATTTTTTAACTTATCAATCAATATTTTCAATATTCATTTTAAAAAATAGTTCCAAATTTCACATACACACCCCCCCATTTAATTTAACTCCCACCCATTGTTAAGGTGAGAAATGTGATATGTGGGATTCTTTGAAAACTATATTTGTCTAAAACTAATAGCCAATTTGAGATTGTAACTTTTGCCTATATTTGTGAAGATTTGCTGCTGGCTAAGATGAGATGGAGAGGCAAACAATGGATATTTGTGAATTGTGTTTATGTATTCATTTGATTCCAAAATTAATTGTTTCTATAATTTGACCCTTCTATTTTAGCCAATAGATAAAAGATTCAATCATTTGTCCCTGGATAAGAAATGGAAGAATGGAAAACAAAACAAAACACACAAAAAAACTGGTGAAATACAAACATATATTCATTTGCTAATCACTTTCAAGATGATACTTTATTATTCATACATAAGTATCTTTAAGAAAAAAACATATTCATGAATGATGGCTAACTGAATTGCCAACTGTTTTGTCCAGTGAGGACATTGATCAAAATGGGGTCTTCAGGGGCAACTAGGTGGCACAGTGGATAGAGCACTGGCCCTGGATTCAGGAGGACCTGAGTTCAAATCTGTGCTCAGACACTTGACACTTACTAGTTGTGTGACCCCGGGCAAGTCACTTAACCCCAATTGCCTCACCAAAAAAAAATTGTTCTTCAGTCATAATATATACTTCATAGTGAATGGAAAACAACAATAATTTCATATATTCTCTTATGTCTTCTCTAGGGGTATTTCTGTGGTCTGTTTATTTTATTACAATTATTAGCTTTTTATAAGCTGCTATTCTCCATGAATTAACCTCACTTACAAAATTACTTGTATGAAAGGTATGAAAGGAAGATCAGCCATCAGACCTGAAAACTGAAAGGGAAAAAAACCAAAACAAAACACAAGCTTGTTAAAAAGATAAACTACACTTGTCCTAAGCTAAAATTGCATTCCATATCTACTACTTGGTATTTTTCATAAACAATGAATTTTTAAGCAACTAGAAAGTATTTTATTTGTAAGCTTCTATAACTTCCTGTGGAAGTAACTATAATTATTTGATATAATGAATTTATTCAATTCTCCTTTAATATGATTCTCTAACCTGGATGTGAGAGAATGACTCATTCATATCCAAAGGGATAAATATCAGCTCCTCCCTCCCTTTATACACACTGTGCTCATGTGCCCTTTTGAGTCTCAACAAGAGAAACGTGGAAGAAAATATAAAACACTAATTGGACTGTAATGCAGTAATAAGAAGAGTTTTTAGGCTAATCACTCAGAACCATTTAGTTTAGCACCTTGCTATGAAAATAAAAGGTGGAATTATAAGCATTTAGATCATTTTAAGCAGATAGCAAAGAGCACTTTATAATACACATTATTTAGAAAAATAAGTTTAACAACAGCTAAAACAAAAAGCATTTATTAGTCACCTATTATGTTTAGAGCAAATTTTAACAGAGTTTTTCAAATCATGGAACTCATGCTTGGAAGATGGCTATAATGGGATGAGTGTGTGTGTGTGTGTGTGTGTATTTATAGTGGCATGTCATTAGAAGGAAGGTGAAATATAGCATTACAAAGCCAAAAGGTGAACTCAGAGTTAACGGCACTCATATAGTTGTCTTTTGCTCAATCTCTTTTCCAGGTTCAGTGACAGTCTGGTGGGCACACCCTGGGGTATAATCAGAAATTGACAGAAATATGAAAAACCATCTTCTTAATTATTTCAAGCTTCCATTTTCCTCATAGCATGAATGACTCTTCCCATATTGAACCTACAAATGGAAATGATTAGACAGTTTTCTATTATCATCTGTGGGGTATTATTAGAATCAAGTGACAGAAATTGTTAATAGACATTAGAATAGTAAGCTCCAATAATATGACAAAATAGATTAATTCATTACCCTTTACCTTGACTTTGCCCTGGCTCCCCACTGGTCTGAAGGATTGGGGATAGAAAGAAAGGTGATTTAGGCAGGTAAAATTAATGGAATCTTTCCCCAGAAAAAATGTTCTGGGGCAGCAAGAAGAGAAAGAGGCCATGAATTGAGATATTCTTATTCTCTTCAATTGAAGATCCTAAAACATTTCATCTTCAAATGGTTCCATGTGTCTATGATAGGTTTTCCCACTTTCCTCCTCTAACTGGCTCAAGTCCCCTCTTGCTATGTACTAGCTTTGATCTCCTCATTTCAATTCATGCTCTACAGGGAGATTTAAGTTAAAGCTCAGTATTCATCTGATTTTGGTTGTTGGTAGGGCTGGGTGAGGGGATAGGAGGGAAGGGTGCCTGTCCCATATTCTCTGCCAAAGGAAAAATATAGACCTAAAGCAGTCTTTATTCCCCATTCTCTGCTTTTCCACTGCAACATAAAACCTAGATGGGAATCTCTTTAATGTCATAGGACTTAGAGACCTAGGGACTCTAATGTGTGCTTATACACATTCCAATCCACCAAGCGTATGTGACCTTGGGTCCTCCAAAGTCAGGCTACATTTCTAAACAAAAAGTCTTATAAGAGATCGCTTTACTGTAGTAATGTGGACAGCATTCAACTTTGAATCTGGAAGACCTAGGTTCAAAACCATCTTCTGAAAATTATTAGTTATTTGATCATAAGCAAATCAATAAAGTTCTTCACTTGTTTCATCATGTATTAAATTCCCATAATAATAATAATAGTTCCTACTTGACATGTTTTTTGTGATATTTGATGAAGCTAATATATGTGATGTTTTATAAATTTTAAATCATATATAAATGTCAATTATTATTGTTTTTCTGGTCAGACTGACATCTATACTTCATTAGGTATATAAGAAACATTGCATATGTTCTTAATATGATGAGCAAACACCAAGGTGAAGAAATTATTTTCAGCTATTAATAAGTTTCTATACACTATATGTGACACTGGTGATGAAATAATGGGATTTAGCAGATACTCAAAGACCCACCTGGAGATTAATCTAGACTGATTGAATCAAGTGAGAGTGATTGACTGCGGATTAAGCCTACTTCAAGTTAATTGGATTGTAATCACACCTGGCTATTCCTTAAGAAGGTATTGTTCTCAGAAGGTAGATTGTGAACTCAACTTGAGAACACCTTCAAAACCAATGGATTTGGATGACACCAACCAATCATCGTGAAGCAGTGTGTAAGGACCACCTATGTTCCAGACGTATAAAAAGCTTCCACAATCAGTTTGCGAGAGAGTTCCTGATTAAATCAGGCCCGTGAAGGAGGACTTGAGGAAGAACCCAACCAGGCTGGAAATCTAGGCTAGATAGACCTTTTCTTAACTTTCTGAACTCTATGTTAATACCTGTATGCTTTAATAAATTTTTAATGCCCAAAGACTGGTGCTGAAACTTCTAATTTAAGGAGACAGAAATTTAGATTTTAAACATAACACACTACACAAAATCACAAAATTAGACTAGCATGAGTAGCTAAATCATTTTGACCATCTTGATGGTCATTACCTTTTGGTAAGACTGAGAGAGTTGGACATCAGAACACTCCAGTGGTAAAGACAGCTAAACTGATTGTTTTCCCTTTTTTTTTTCTTCAATCTTCTGTTCAGGAATCATATTAAAAGACCAAGTTTGAAATTCAATACCAGCCCAATAGTACTGAAAAGTACATTGAGTTAGAGTAACTTTTTGATTAAATATTATGCCCTCAGCTCTTACTTTACAATAACCGAAAACCATATCATGGGTGAATTAGATATTAAAGTGCCTATCTGAAGCAGATCAGAGGCATCACAATAAGTTCTGCTTGGAGGAAATGATCTCATACCCCAACAGTGTTACATATACCAAAAGTGCTTTCTGCCTTTTGTCATCACAAAGCAAGACTGGGAGTTTAGATTATAGGTAGCAGATGATTTGAAAGAGAGATATAAATTAATGGAAATAAATCCATACTTAAGTAGCCAAAAGAAAAAAAAATAAGCATAACTTTATATCTACTGTAACAGCCATTGATATTCAAATATTACCATCCATACCTTTAACAAGCAGCTAGGGGGTGCAGTTGACAGAGCACAGAACTAGGAGTCAGGAATAGCTGAGTTCGAAATCAGCTTCAGATAATCCATAGTTATATGATCTTGGGTAAGTCACTTAAACTTCTCTCAGCCTCAGTTTCCACATCTGCAAAATAATGATGAGAATAGTAACACCTACCTCAAAAGGTTATTATGAAAATACAATAAATAAGCATATGGAAAGCACTTTACCAACCTTAAAACATTCTATAAATGACAACTATTATGATTAAAGTGTTTTATGTGCCCTGATATATTATCATGCTATCATTGTGAAATTATGCCTGAACCATCATTAAGGTGACACAATCATGTTTTTATTTCTATGTCCTAAAATTTCGAGGGTGGGGACACCATTGCACTTCAGCAGCATAGGAACAACTAAATTTAGCACCTGTTAAGCTACTAAATAGCCTTCTTCCTCCACCCCACTAGTACATATCTGATATAGATTCTTCCCATTAAGGAAATTTAATTTCTCTTCTGTGGAAGTTACCATTCTCCAGCCTTTGCAGCATATCACCTCAAAGACCTTTTCTACAAATTTTCCTAGAAAATGGCTCTACTTGGATTCCTTTAGTATCCTAAATTGACTGTGTGTGTATGTATGTATATATGTATATAATATATACGCATATACATATATGTACAGAAACACACACAAACATATATACAAATACATATTTGTATATGTGTCTGTGAAAACACACACACATATATGTATATGTATACTTTACTATTAAAATCATGGAATTTAGATATGAAAGGAACCATAGAAGTTGTTTAAAATAATTTTCAAACTTTACAGAAACCTAAATGGGTTGAGTTCATAAAGTTAACATAGATCATATGAATTGGGACTTCTTGAGCTCTCTCCACAACCACTCCAAATAACTTCAAACAATTCCATAAGACAATTCCTAGAGCAGCAGAACTGACAAAAAGTTGGGGTGAAATAATTTTCCAATAATTTTCTAGCCAAAGACAACTTAGAAGTTTGGCATGAAAGGTCTATTGTACTGGGGTGAGAGTGGAGTCCAGCCTACCACAGATCACACCAGCACAGATCCAGCCCCAGTGTACCAGGAGCAGGCCTCCAGAGCCTCTGAATCAGCTACAGCAGTAACTGCTTCTGGAACTCAGCCCACAGGCAGTAAGAGGGTCAAACAATCTGCCAGAATTAGATTGCAGAGATCTCATTGCTAGCACTGGGGCAGGATACTGTGATTGTGCCCATTCTCAGATCCAGGTCACAGTCTTGGGTGGCAGTCCTGGGGAGGGGTGTGGAGAGGGGGGGAGAGCACAACCATAGAAGAACTTGCAGCCACAGTGGACCTCTGTTCATAGTTCCAGGGCAGAAAAGCATACCTATGGTTGCTTGCAGACCAGAGCATAGGCCAAGAAAGTGGTAAACATACCTCTCCTTAAACCATACCACCTTGGAAGAAATGAAAACTTACAAATCCGTAGAAGTATCTCTGAAAACAGCTGCACAAGCACCCTGAAGCTTGGGACAGTGCAACCACAACTGTGGAAGCAGTGCCCCAGTTTAAAAAAGAGTTAAAAGTCAAGAAATAGGCTGAGAAAATGACCAAAAAGAAAAAAAAATACTGACCCTAGAAAGTTTCTATGGTGACAAGATCAAAATATACCCTAAAAAGAAGATAACAAAGTCAAAGCTCCTACATCCAAAGCTTCCAAGAAAAATATGACATGGTGTCAGGACATAGAAATGCTCAAATAGGACTTTGAAAATACAGTAAGAGATGTAGATGAAAAATGAAAAAATAAAGATGAGAGAGATGCAAGAAAATCATGAAAAATGTCGATAGTTTGGTAAAGGAGACACAAAAAAAATAATGAAGAAAATACTTTAAAAACAGATGAGGCCAAATTGTAAAAGAGGTACAAAAAGCCAAAGAAGAAAACAATGACTTGAAAAGTCAAATTGGCTAAATGGAAAAGGAGGTATAAAATCTCACTCTCTCTCTCTCTCTCTCTCTCTCTCTCTCTCTCTCTCTCTCTCTCTCTCTCTCTCTCTCTCTTATTTAAATAATTTATTTTAATTTTTAAAATCCCTCTCAAAATATTAATCAATACTTAAATCCTCATAGTATGACCAACAAACGGTCATCTGGCTATAGCCCAAGTTCTAAGGGAAAGCCTACTACTTCTTGTGAGCAGCCAATTCCACCAGTTTGAAGCAGTATTAGGAAACTTTTTAAAATTTATATTTAGAATTTTATTTTCCCAAATTACATGTGAAATAAAAATTTTGACAACATTTTTTAAAATGTCTTCTAAATTCTCTACCTCCCTCCCCAGCCCCCCAAGAACCCAAGCAACTCAATATAAGCTATGCATTAGCAGTCATGCAAAACATTTCCACATTAGCCAGGTTGTGAAAGAAAACAGACAAAAACAAAACTTCAGATAACTAAAAAAAAATATGCTTCAATCTCTATTCAGATACCATCAGTTCTCTCTCTGTAGATGGATTGCATTTTTCATGAGACCTTCTAAGTTGTCTTGGATCACTGCATTGCTGAAAATAATCAAGTCATTCATGGCAGATTATATCACAATATTGTTGTTATTTTGTATACAATATATTTCACTTTGCATAAGCTCATGCAGTTCCTCCCAGGTCTTTCTGATAGCATCCTGCTTGCCATTTTTATAGTAAACTGCATTTATATAGTACTTTAAAGAGAGATTCCATTACAATAAACCCATGAGGTTGATTATTGCAACAGTAAAGGATAACATCTATACAATGCCTTATACCTGACAAAGAATTTTCTTTGCAATAGCCCACGAAAATAAGTAACATACATTTTATCATCATCATCATTATCCATCAATCCACATCTTCATCTGCAATCAATCCACAGCATCATCAATCGATGCTCATTTGATCCCCATCATCATCAATCAGTCCTCATCACCAATCAGTTCTCATCTTCCTCCAAACAATCCTCATCTTCATCCCATCATATCCTCCTCATCATCATCATTTTACATTACTTTTGCCTCTGCTTCAAAATTGTTTTCACAGTTACTATTGTTAACTGTTTCTCTCCATCCTATTCCCTCCCCATGATAGTCACTCTATTTTCTATCTTCTTTTACCCTATCCTTCCTCAAAAGTGTGTTGCTTCTGACTGCCCCCTCCCCCACCCTGCCCTCCTTTCTTTCACACCTCCCTCCTTATCCCCTTCCCCTCCTACTTTTCTACAGGGTTAGATAGATTACTCCACCCAATTGAGTATGTATGTTATTTCTTCCTTGAGCCAACTCTGATGAGAGTAAAGTCTTTGCAACAATTCTGAAGAGTGTAAGGCTGATTCACTGCCCCACTCCCCTGCCATCTCTCCCACAACTCCATAAGCCCTTTCCTGTTTCTTTCATGTGAGATTTCACCCCATTTTACCTCTCCACTTCTCCCTCCACCAGTGCAATCCTCTACCCCCTCAATTTTACCCTAAAGATGGCATCATGGGGCAGCTAGGTGATACAGTATACAAAGCACCTGCCCTGGACCCAGGAAGACCTGTGCCCAAATCCAGCCTCAGACACAAGACATTCACCAACTCCATGACCCCAGGAATGTCACCCAACCCTGACAGCCCCACAAAATAATGATAAACAAAAAATAAATGCTTTAAAGTTATCATCCCTTCATAGTCAATTCCCACCTGTGTCTTCTGTCTAAATTTATTCCTATCATCTGCCCTAATCCTGAGACAGTTCTTATGAGTTACAAGTTACATCTTCCCATGTAGAAATGTAAACAGTTTAACCTTTTAATATCCCTCATGATTTCCTTTTCCTGTTTATCTTTTTATGCTTACTAGGGTCCAATTCCCCCCCCCCTATTAAATATATTCAGTATTGCTGTGTAGGTGATTTTTGGTTGTAATCTCAATTTCTTTGCCCTCTGAAATATCATATTCCATGCCCTCTGATCCTTTAATGTAGAAGCTTCTAGATTCTGTGCTATTCTGACTGTAGCTCCACAGAACTTGAATTGTTTCTTTCTGGCTGCATGCAATATGTTCTCCTTGACTTGGGAGCTCTGGAATTTGGCTACAATATTCCTGGAAGTTTTCATTTTGGGATCTCTTTCAGGAGGTTATTAGTGGATTCTTTCAAGTTAAATTTTATGTTCTGCTTCTAACAAATTACCAGCATCAAAAATGAAAGGGGTGATTTTACCACCAATGAAGTGGAAATTAAAGCAATAATTAGGAACTATTTTGCCCAACTGTATGCCAGTAAATTTGACAATCCAAATGAAATGGATAAATATATACAAAATACAAACTGCCCAGGTTAACTGAAGAGGAAATAAAATCCTTAAATAAGCCCATATTAGAAAAAGCCATAGTAGCCATTTCTAAAGAAAGAACTGATATTGATTCACTAAAGCATGCTCTTTTTCACTTTCTTTTTTTTTCTTTTATTACAGTTTTATTATACAAAATCTCTAATATGGTAATGTTTTATATAATTGCAAAAAATTAAGTTTTAAAAATAAAAATATATACTTTCCATATTAAACTATAAACTTTATGAAGGCGAGGTCCAGGCATTATTGGAAATATGTAGCTACCCAATAGCACTTAAACCAATCTACTACAAAAATAAACTCACAAATTTTTTAAATGATAGGTTGAAACCTTGACCTCTTAACCAAATAAACATACATGTGTTACTATTTATTCCTATTTATATGAAAGATGCCCCCTGTGACATTAATTGTGAGTTAAATTTTTTGCTGAAATGACCGTGAATCTATGTTATACACAGAGATAATCTGAGCTGAATTCAGAAATAGAATAGTTGGCCTTTGCTTATATTTTTCTATTGAAGTATAAAACTATGATTACAGCGACACACTTAGCTTACTAAAACTTTGCATTAATCACTATTTTATTCTCATGAATATTCTATTTTTTGAGAGTTTGAAAAAAATTCATACACCTGACAAAGAGCTGCCATCAGACCCACTAAAAACAAAATAAGTGGAATACAGAGTAGGATATATACTAATGATGGGACCTAAGGCAAACTGCTTAACTTTGTTAATTCTCAGTTTCTGCATTTATAGATTGAGAACAGTAATGACTGTACAATCTACCTTAAGAAGCTTACATAGGAAAGCATTTTATTAGCTTCAAAATGCTATAGAAATATGACTACTTATTATCAACAGCACAATATCAATTCTTGCTCAGAATAAGGCTTTCAGTTACATCTAATATTAAAGTGCCAATGAGAGAGACTTTCTCTAAGCAAATTTTAATTATTTATAATTAATTAATTGAATTGAATGCCAGTCAATCAATGCGTTTCTTTTGAAGGGATACATTTGGCAATTCGTTGGGAACTTTTTTTGACATCTGGGCAAATACATGTAGGAATTGCACTGTAACGTTTACTCTACTTTAATAATGTCCTAGTCACATAAAATGTTGGATCCAGAAGGGATCTTGTCAACCCTCTCTTTCAACCCCTTCATTTGACAGAGTGGAAAACTGAGACCATGAAAGGTGATATGATTTTTACAAGGTGATACAAATAGTAAATGGTGGAATTACGATTCAAATTAGAACTCAGGTCTCTTTACTCCAAGTCCAGTAATCTTTCCATTATATTACACTGCCTCTACCAACAGGTCAATCAATTGCTACTTAGCCTCCCCTCAGCTTTTCCATTAAGTGCTAAATTGTTGTGTGGCCTTTGTTTTTAAAGACAATCAATGATGTCACAGGGTGATGACTTGACTCCTGCATGAATTGGATTTAAGTTGTCAGTCTCGGTCGATCTTCCAAAGTCGTATAAATCCAGTGGCAAGATTAAAGTTAAGATGACTATTAATAACCCATGATACAGTGGATAACCTTGTCATCTTACATGACTTACCAAGCTCCAACCACTTCGCAGTACCTGCTTCAGGTGCCTTCGTGGATGGATATTGAAAGAGACAACATAGCTAGAGAGGAATGACAACACATTGAAACAAATTGTTTTTATCTGCCCATTCTATAGAATATGGAAGTCTTTGCACATTTACAGTAGATACCCCACTAACTCACTGATCAATTTGAGGTCCTTCAGTTACCCTCAATCTGGTTTAGCCTGCCTGATGAAATGGTTTACCAGGTATGGCCATTGTGCACACTACAACCTCTTGGAGGTGAGAGTTGAGGGCTTGGTGGACACAAAAGGTGGATGAACAGCCCTGAAAAGGGCTCAGCAAGTCGTCAGATCAGAGATGGTATTTCTCCTGAATACTCCACACATTCCTGGTGCTAACTGGAAAGCATCCTTTACTCAACCTGGACCTTTTCTTAGAATCAGCAGCTTTTCTACTCTAGTCACGTACAGTGCTTTCAGGCATTCTAATGCTGTAGGCTCTAACTCCCCATGGTTTCTTGTAAGCCTGTGATGAACTTTCTCCTGATACTGTTTTAATAGAACTATTGATGGTCTAGCTTAGTAATCTATAACTGGTTAGTCTCTCTTCTGAAGAGTCACCCAGGGTTTTGAGAAAAGAGAGTGATATGATAAAAATCTTGCTCCCTTCACCCTGAGAAGTTACTGTATAGTAGAAAGAGCACTGTATTTGGAGTTGAAAGGCCTAGGGTAAGGTCCCCATTCTATCAAATATTAACTGCTTGACACATGATAAATCAATTAAGCCATATTGTTTCAGTTTTCTCATCAGCAAAATGACAGATTCAGAATAATTTATACCAGAGGTCTCTTAAGGTTCTAAATATATGATTCCATGGCCCCTATACTTTCCTTCAATAAATATTTACTGTATCTATTGTGTTGTATAAGGTGTTTGTAATACAAAGGAGTATGATTTCATAGTCATTGCCTCAAGGAGTTTATAATCTAATAGATACTGGCTCATGAGTTCATTTGAATTGGAAATTCCCACCTAAGAAAAATGCTTCTTCTTCTTCTTCTTCTTCTTCTTCTTCTTCTTCTTCTTCTTCTTCTTCTTCTTTTTTTTTGGTGAGGCAATTGGGATTAAGTGACTTGCCCAGGGTCACACAGCTAGTAAGTGTCAAGTGTCTGAGGCTGGATTTGAACTCAGGTCCTCCTGAATCCAGGGCCAGTGCTCTATCCCCTGTGCCACCTAGCTGCCTCAGAAAAATGCTTCTTACCAATACAAATTCTTACCTTCTGTGTAAGAGTTGTATTCTTAGGGAGTTGTTTGTAGAACTAAAAGGTTAAGTGACTTGTTCTGAGTCACCCAACCAGTGTGTGTCAAAGGTGTGATTTGAGTTCAGTTGTTCCAACTCTCTAAACACTATATCATGCTGCCTCTCCAGTTAGACATGCACCTTAAATGTACGTATTTCTCATATATAACTTATATCAAATTGCTTACCCTCTTAGGGAGGTAGGAGGATAGGGAGAAAATTTGGAATTCAAAATTTTATTAAAAATGAATGTTGGGGCAGCTAGGTGACAGAGTGGAAAGAGCACTGGACCTGGAGTCAGGAGTACCTGAGTTCAAATCCGGCCTCAGACACTTAACATTTATTAGCTGTGTGACCCTGAGCAAGTCACTTAACCCCAATTGCCTCACTAAAAAAAAAAAAAAAAGAATGTTAAAATTTTCTTTGAGTAAAGTTGGAAAATAATACTATTAACACTAAAAAATATGCAGTTTTTTTTGTTTGTATGTAATACAAGGTAGAATGAGGTTAATACATAGGAAAGGCCAATCTACAAGACTGAAAAAATAGAAAGGAAAGGATCACTTTTAGCTATGGGAGTGAGGGAGTGGTTGGCAATAGCAGGAGGGGAGGTGAAAGTGTGTGGGAGCGAAGTGGAACCTGCTCACTAGAGCCAATTGTTAAATTTTCTATTGTAAGGATTTGAACCTTGGGAATCAACAAATGCTACAAATCAGGGCTTGAATTTTCTTTATTGCTTAGACTAAAGAAAGCAATAGAGAAAATGTTACTGCAGATCAAACTTAAAGTTTGTCTTGAGTTCTTTTTCATGTCTTTTTCTTTTTTTGAGAGTTAGTCATTCAACATATGCCAGCATACCTCTGGTGGATAGTAAAAAGGAAGTATTGGGGGCATACGAGAAGGATCAAGAGGAAAATGAGCAATTAAAGTTGATGAGGAGTAATCAAAGAGTTAGGAGGAAAACCATATAAGAATTGTGACTTTGAAGCAAGAGGGAAAGAGACAACATAGCTAGAGAGGAATGACAACACTGTCAAAAAGATCAGAATGATCTAGGAAGATGAAAGCTTAGCTGCTTCTAGACCATTAGTGACTCTAGAAAGGTATGAGGAGGTGGTTAAGTCCTGAACTAAATCTGTGTAGTGGGAATGGAAACCGACGGTATGAATGTGGAAGTTATTCATACAATATTTTCATCACATGAGTTCATTGAGTTTTTGGCAAAAAGCTCAAGAACACACTATAATTTAATTGAATTTCCACTGAAACTTTCCCATTTGAAATAGGTGAGGATGAACCCACTGATAAAGCATTCAAATTTAGCACAAAATTACCATAGATATTGAGTACATTGGTGGAATATTAAGATCTGTGTTTAAGTGTGTATTATGACATACACATAATATATATTACAAATACATATATATTTTTATTTGCTTTAGTAAATTAGTATGTGTGATATTATCATTTATTTTCCATACTGTTAAATAAATGACTATGTTTAAGAACCAAGGGTATCATTATTATGAGTGGCTGGTTGTGTAGATAGAAAATAAATTGGCTGGGGCCTCTGCTTGGAGTGATAAGTAGGTGAAATGTGTTTCTTCTCAAGTGGTTTATCCTAGGGTCTAGTGTGTGCTGGTAAATGTTCAACAACTAGCTCTCTCAGGAAAACAGAAATATATTCAGGGAACACTTTTAAGTTTCATCTGCCTTATTAACATTGTCTTAACACAATCAATAATTTCCTAGACTATCAATAAAAAAGTGAATCATGCTCCAATTTGTAGTGAGTCCTTATTTCTGCGGTTTAGAAGCTGAGACGGAAAACTTAACAATTTCCTTTTAAAAGCAGTACAAGCTGGTGCCAGCACACCCCTGAAAGGAAACTTAGAGTTTGTAGTGGGTGCTGGTGGTGGTCATGGTTATTGGGGTCATCATATTAATGATCATGGCCATGGTTATGCTATTGTCTGGAAAATGAAACTAGCTGGTATGAATGGAGCTTTGAGTGAGCCAAAACTAGACAAAGAATGTCATGTGACCACATCAATCTAGCACCATACCTGAGGGCACATAGTAGGTGCTTCATAAGTTCTTGTTGGTTGATCAATTCCCTTTGAGGGAAAGAGAATATAGTTTTCAGTTCTCTCTGATCTTCTAAGCTCTGATTCTTTTCATCTTTCTGTGCATGTTATCTAAAGGGATAGCTCAAATTTGTGACTAAACATAACTTGGAAAATACTTTTTTAATGAGAATCAATGTGTGAGATACATGAGTAGAAGAACTTTTATATATTAAAGAAAATATTACCATATTTTATTTCATTAATGAGGAATTAACAAAGGTTCCAACTGGAAACTCAAAATAATGCTGTGGGTTACCTGGCACAGATATTATTATCCCTACGTTACAGACAAGGGAATGGAGCCCCTGAAAGAATAAATGATTTTCTTATGCTCATTTAAGAATAAAAAAGAAAGGTCTCCCGAATCCTGGTCTAGTGTTTCTTGCTTTTTCTGTTGATGATGATAGGAAAGTCTTTTTAAAGATTCCCAAAAGGTAAAAATCAACATCTCTTTAAGCAGAAGAGCTCCTGTAAATCATCCCCTTTGTAAAGTCTCTCTGTCTCTCTGTCTCTTCCCATTTATTTCTCCCTTTTTCCATGTAATATTTGCAAAGATTAATGGGAGTGGCATCCACATATCTGTCCTGCTGCCAGACTAGGCCACTTATCTAAGATCAGTGTCAGGCCCCCATCACCATTAATCACTGTCCCAATCTCTGACATAAAATCAGCATTATTCACTTCATGGAAGGGAGTAGTCTGGTTTCAAGATTGCTTCTCATCATTAGTTTCCAATTATAAGTACAGTAAACATCCCTGGTAAAACCTTGAGGTGAAAGCCAGGGGGTAAAAATTCCTCTAGGGTAGAATAATAATGCTCCACCTTTTCTTTTTTTTTAGACTTTTTTTCTGATGTAAAATAATAAACAATTAATGAAAACCTGAAGAATGTAACCAATATAACCAAACTAATTGGCAAAAGTCATATAAAGGACAAAACACTTTTGGGGGACCTGTCTACAACAGCTGAATTTTTTTTTAGGACTTTATTTTTAATAGAACCACACCTTTGCTTGGAACTCAAACAGTGCCTTAGACTCTCTGGACAAGTTAAGATAACTATTTCCACACTTTATTAATTTTGTTTCTGGGACAGCTTCAGCAAGTCTGTTTTCACTCTTGGCTAAGGCCCAGGAATGTGCTTCAAGTTCTAAAGAGGGTCTTCTTAGCAAAATTTTCAATCTGCCTCTAGTGAGCAAAGAGGGTGATTTGTCTAGGTATCAAGTTATATATACATACACATATACATATATTCATGTATATACACACACACATATACACACATATATACATATATACACATACATAGACATAAATACACACATATATATACACACACATAAATATATACAGAGAGAAAGAAGTTCATAGCTTTCTCTAAATGATCAAAGGAATATAGATAGATATTCATACATATATTCATAAATAAAGAAAATACTAAATTTCATTTTAAATTTTGTGAAAAAGAAGTTTATATATTTTTCCCATTTAAGTTCACAGAGCTCATAAAATCTATCATCTGTGGACCCCAGATTATGAACTGCTCTAGGAAATTTTCTAGAGGTAGAAAAGTAATTTGGGGGAATGTGGAGTAGAAGATCACGAAGATTTAAGGATAAATCTTCCAAATCTCTGAGATTACTAGAATGACATAGAAATAGAGAAGTTGAGAAAAAGGGCTGATTTTGGATAAAAGAGCAAGTTCTGCTTTAAACATGATAAATTTAAGAGGAAAAAAGTAATTATTTACTTATCTACCCAACTCTAACCAAATGTTATATTTAACCCTGCTATTATTACAGGAGAGGTAATAGCCCATCTGGACTCAGGAAGGTCTGGGTCCAAGACCCCGCTCTTTCACAGACTTTCTCAGTATCCCAGACTGCTCACCAACAATCCTTAGTTGCAGAGAATATTCTAGTCAGCATTGGTAGAAGGAGTTTGTTCATCTGTAATTCCCTATATTATTGAAATCACCAGTCTGGTCTAGAAAAGGTATCAAATAAAGAAACATGTATTAATAGCCTATTCTGGGCTAGGCCCTGTGCTAGGAATACAAAGAAACCAAAGAAAGAACAACAACAAAACAAAATAGCCACAGACAGCAACAGGGGAAAAAAAATAATTAACATAGTTCTTGATTTCAAGGAATTCACAGTCTAATGAGGGAAAGAAGGCATCCAAAGAAGATATAGAACAGGAAACAATGGATACAATCTTATTTTGAATGTGGAGCTCACTTTCTGATGGTTGTCATTTAATCTCTCCCAGACTCAATTTCCTTATCTGCAGGTCAATTCACCTCATTGGGAAAACTCTGTCTACCAATGTTCATCAGCACCTTCTGTATAGCCAATAGTCTTGGCCAGTTTCTTGGGACATTGAAAAATTAAGTGACTCCAGTCACAAAACTCGTATGTGAAAGTCATGGGTCTTCAACCTAATTATTTCTGACTCTAGCTGGCTTTTTACTGCTTACCACTGCTTCTCTTGTAATAATAACAGGTCTAAACTTAAAAAAAAATCTGTCATAGCTATGTAAGGTAAGTAAATATGAATTCCCTCTTCCTAAAATGAACAATTGGGTAAGAGTGTCAATACTCTGTGACTTTATCTGTACCACTTAGCTCATAGGGTTAACACAAGAAATAGCAATAGACTTGGATTTAGGAAGACCTGAGTTCAAATCAAGTCTCAGACACTGATTAAAATATAAAAGTAGATCAGAGGAATCAATTAGATAAGATAATTAGAAATAACTTAATAACTCAGTATTTGATAGGATTGAAATTGTAAATTACTTAGAGATAGAACAGAACCAAACAAACAAATTTCCTATTTGAAAAGAACTCCTTGGGAAACTGGAAAGCAGTTTGGCTGAAATTAGGTTTACACCAAAATGTTATGTCATATACCACAATAATATCCGAATAAGTATATCATTTGAATATTAAGGATCTTATCAGAAAAGACAAAGAGAATAAGAGAGAAAGAGAGAAAGATGGAGAGAAAAGAACCTGTTGCATGAAAAAAATCATAGTACATACAGTATAGTACTAAGGAGAGGTTTTTTTGAGCAGGAAAACATACCTCCTTCAAATGCCTCTGATAAGGGATTGATGCTCAAGATGTTTAGAAAATTAACACAAATACACACCAAGAGCTATTCTCTAATATGTAAATGTTCAAAGAATAGCAAAAAAAAATCAAAAGAAGTGCAGACTATAATAATCATATGGCCCAGGGAAGTATTGTTCCAAGCCACTAATAATAAAAGAATACAAAATATGAAGTTTCACCTCACAATGCCTAGAAAATTGGCATATATGACAACAGATTAGATTAATCAATATTAGAAACACTGTGGAAAGATGGACACAGTAAAACATTGTTGGTAGAACTGTAAATTGGTCTATTCTCCAAAAATAAATTTGTAATTATGATTCAGAAAATGACCAAATTATCCATATCATATTATAGTTATTTATGTACATTACTTATCTCTCTTCCTGCACGGACAGCAAATTGGGTTGATAAAATGTCTCTTATTACAGTAGTGTCAACTTAAAATAGAAACAGGGACCACTCATCCATAAGAGCTTCCCATCATTGTTTATAATATTAATTATTACTTTGTTATTTTGATAAATCTTTACCATAAAATTATTATTTTACTAAGTAAAAATCCTGGGGAAGGTGAGATTTTTTTTGGGGGGGTGGGTATCACAGTAAATTCTTCTTTGAAAGGCAAATTTGTGTTAATTTTGATTGTGATGTAATTGTCCCATGTTCCATGTCCCATGTCCCACTTATACAGTAAAACAGCAGCTCTTAGGGTTTGACAATAAATGAGATCAGTAATATTCTGATTTATTTGCTCTGAGCTTTATGTGGCAGGAAAGACTTCGTGTGTAGATATTGAAAAAAATTCCATAAACCAATTCAGTCCTGACTCTGTCATTAGCCACCAAAACAATGCCCTCACTTCATTCCTCCTTTCTCTGACTATCTTGACCTTTTACCATTCATGCCTGGCTAGTCATTAGTCCTCTGCTTCTACTCTGAGCAAGAAAACAGAGAGGAAAACTAAAGATCAGGTTAGTTACATTCATTACAAATTTATACTCAATAATCTCAAGTGGGCTGTCAGTGCTGCATGGCAATCCCTTTATTCACCTCTCAATGCTTAATGCTGCTCACTTTGGTTGTTCTAAATTTTATCCAATGCTAAGGCCTTTCCCTTTCTTGTGACTTAGCAAATGGCCTTATAGTCTGTTTAGAAAATTAAGATCATCCTTCATACACTGACTCATCACCTTCCTCCTCTCCTCTTAGCCTCTCAATTCATTAATCCATCATCTGCTTTCTCTCCTATCTCGAGAGAATGAGGTGGTCCTTTACCTTGCCAAAGTTAACTCCTCTACCTGTATACTCAATCTCATTGCCTCCTCTATCCTCTAGAACTATACTCCATCATCATCCTCATCTCTCATCAATTGATCAACAAGCACTTATTCAGTGCCTACTCTGCAGGGCATTGTGCCAGGCTCTTTGTATTCAAAGGTAAAAGTGAGGCAGTCCCTGCCCTCAAAAAACCCAACTTTCTAGCCAGAGAAGCCACATATACCCAATCTTTCTTTCTTCACCAGACCTTTCCTTTCATATTAAAATAATGTGTATATTTCCCTTATGCTAAAAGCAGTAAAGCACAAATCTTTCCTGTTATCACTATCATATTTTCCATCTTTTCCTTTTCACTGCAAAACTTTTAGGATGAATAGTCTCCAGTTACTAACTATACTTCCAAATATTCATTTTTCAATTCCTTGAAATCTATCTTTCTCACTCCTCCTCCCACTTCCCCATTACTCCTACAAGTTAATTACTCCATTGTCACTAAATCCAACATCCTCTTTTCTATCTTCATACTTCTTGACCTCTCTAAGGCATTTAACTCTCTGGACCACCTCTTCCTTCTTGACAGTATTCTTCCTTGGATTCTAATATGCTATACTCTGTTGGTTCTCTCAATGTTTTGAATAATTATTTTGTTTTTAATTGCCTCTTTTTCTTCCTGTACTCGTTAAATATTCTCCTGTAATATATCCTTGTTCCTATTATACTATATACCTTGGTGAAATAATCAACTCTTCTGTAAATGACTTTCAAATATATATATAAAATTTCCACCAGCCCTATTTTTTCCCCAGAATTATAGTTCTCTATCTCCAACTACCAGATAAATGCAATTGCAAGAATTTCTTGCCTACGTCTCATTTATGACATGTACAAAAGTCAGCCTCATCATTTCCTCTCCTAAAATTCCAAGACTACCTACCACCTAATTTCTCTGTTTTCTTTCATGATACCACCATCTCTTTAGTCACCAATGCTCCTAAGCTTGGAATAATTTCTTACATTTATCTCTTCCTCGTCCCAGCCCATTCAGTTTATTGCCAAGTCCTTTGACACCAACTTTACAATATCTTTTGCATTCATTTCCACCTCTCTACTCATATCACCTCCATTATAATACAGGTTTTCATCATTTGTTGTTATTACCGTAACTGTATCCTAACTACTTCCATGCCTGGAGTCCAACCCATCTCCAACCTACCCTTTACACCAGTGCTTGAAAAGTCTTCCTAATATACTGATCTTATCATATTATTCCTCTCCTCAAAAATATCCATCCAGTGGTTCCCCTTTTACTATCTGATAATGAGTACATCATGACCATAACATTCAAGGCCTCCTCCAAGCTAGATCTGATTTACCTTTCCAGTTTTATTTCATCCTCTTCACCTTCATGTGTTCTGTTGCAACCAGGTTATACTGCTCTCATTGGTCCATTTTTCCTTGGCTTTTCCCAAGTTCCATGCCATTGTTTATATGTTCTCTTCTATATGGAAATTCCCCTTCACCTATGTGTGTTTAAATTCCTCCTTTCTTTCAAGATATAAATCGGTTGCCACAATCTGAAGGAAGCCTTCCCTTACCTCTTTTCTCCCAATCATCAAGGGAAAGTGGTCTTTTCTTAAACCACTGAACTTTTCCTTGACTTATGCTTTGTAATGAGCTCACTTTCCCTTGAATCATAGATATGTGCATCTTTAATGTCATAAGGTTGTAAGAATCTTGAGCACAGGGACTGACTGTGTCATATCTATTTTTCTATATTCAGTTATAAGTATTGTGCCTGGCATATAACTGTCACTGAAAGAGTAAATGCTTGTTGAATCAAATTGAATTGGAATGTCAAATAGACACCTAAATGTTATTAGAGCACTATATTTGTCTTATAGTTAGAGAACAAAAAGAGGTCTCATGGCAAGTTTGTTTGTTTGGGTTTTTTCAACTATATGTAGAGGGACAGAAGCAAGATAGCAGAGAGAAGCCAGCAAGTTGCCTGAGCTCTTCTGCGGTTCCCTCAAAAAGAACATTAAATCAAGCCTCTAAAAGGATTCTGAAACTACAGAACCAACAAAAAGACAGAGAGAAACAATCTTCCAACTTGAGATAATTTAGAATACTACAAGAAAGGTTGGTTTCACTCAGGCAAAAGGGGAGTGCAGCACAGCTCAGCACAGAGCAGTGCAGCAAGGATGGGGTAATCAGCAAGTCATCAGGAAGCTCTTAGCCACAGAAGAGAAACTGAGGCCCCTTGATCCTGGCTCAGCAAGCTGGTGGTGTAGCAGACCAGTTGTGAGATCCACCAGCACCAGCTGAGAGGGCAGGCTGCCAGATATAGGGCCACCCACAGGACAGGCACAATTGGGCCTGGACATCCCAGCACCTGGAGCAAGCTTAGGGAGCAAGCCCAGGGCAGTAAGAAATCAACAAGCCACAGAGTCCTCAGAGTAGAAAGGCAGTGACACAGCTCCTATACCCCAGCACAAGAAGCTTGAAACAGTGACCATTGTGCCCCAGGAGCAGACCTCAACTTTAAAAATAAACCACAATATGAGTAAAACAGAAAAGAGCTCTTACCATTGAGAGCTTCTGTGTCTACAAGAAAGAGCTAAACACAAACTCAGATAAGGACAGTACTCTCAAATTGCCTACATGTGAAGCCTCAAGAGGGAAGATGAATTGGTCTCAGGGTCAAAAAGCCTTATTGGAAGAGCTCAAGAAGGATTTTAACAATCACAAGAGAGAGTTGGAAGAAAAATAGGGAGAGAAATGAAAGCCACAGAAGAAAATTATGAAAAAAGAAACATCAGCTTGGAAAAGGAAACACAAAGAATCAACAGCTTTGCAAACAAACCACAGCGATTGACTGATGAAAACGATTCCTTAAAAAATTCATTTGGCCAAATGGAAAAGGAAGTACAAAAGCTTACTGAAGAAAACAATGCCTTAAAATGTCGAATTGAATAGATGGGAGTTGGTGGCTCCATGAGAAGGAAGGAATCAATCAAACAGAATCAAAAGAATGAAAAAATAAGAGAAAATGTGAAATATCTCATTAGAAAGACAACTGACCTGGAGAATAGATGCAGGAGAGACAATTTGAGAATTATTGTACTACCTGAAAGCCATGATCAGAAAAAGAGTCTAGATACCATATTTCAGGATATTATAAAGGAGAAGTGCCCTGATATTGTAGAATCAGAGGATAAAATCATTTTTGAAAGAATCCACCAACCACCTCCTGAAAGAGACCCCAAAAAGAAAACTCAAAGGAATATTATAGCCAAATTCCAGAATTATCAGGTGAAGGAGAAAATACTACTCTCAGCCAGAAAGAAGCAATTTAAATATCATGGAGGCACAGTTATTATTGCACAAGACCTGGCAGCTTCAACATTAAAGGATCACAAGTCTTGGAATATGATTTTTTCAGAAGGCAAAGGAACTTGGATTGCAAACAAGAATCAACTGCCTAGCAAAACTGATTATTCACTTTTAGGGGAAAAGATGGACATTTAATGAAATAAGGGACTTTCAAGGTTTCCTGATAAAAAGACCGGAGTTGAATAGAAAATTTGATCCAACATGCAAGAGTCAAGAGAAGTATAAAAAGATAAACAAGGGAAAATTTATTCAATAAGGTTAAACTGTTTATATCCTTACATGGGAAGATAATACTTATAAATCTTGAGAATGCTATCTCTATTTGGGCAGACAGAAGGAGTGTACATAGAGGGTATAAAAATAAATTATCTTTGATGTGATGATATAAAGAAAAATAATGTGTGAAAAAAGGGATATATGGGGAGAAGAGGAAAGGGGAGGTGGAATGGGGTTAATTACATCATATGAAAAGGTGCAAAACACCTATTAAAATAGAGGGAAAGAAGGGAGGGGTGAACATTGTTTCAAACATACTCTCGTATTTGCTTCAGGGAGGGAACAACATATATATGCATCTGGATGAAGAAATTTAGCTTATTCTTTAGGGAAGTAAAAGCGTAAGGGAAAAAGGAGGGCACTGATAGAAGGGAGGGCAATAGCAGGAAGAAAAGGGTTAAAAAAGGGAGCAGGGATGACAAAAGGGAGGGCAGATTGGGGGGTGCAGGGGTCCGAAGCAAAATGCTGGTGAGGAGGAATAGGGTAAAAGAAGGAGAAAAAAGTACAAAGGGGGTAAATAGGATGGAGGGAAATGGACAGTTTGTAATAATAATTGTGAATGTAAATGGGATGAACTCTTCCATAAAACAGAAGAGAATATCAGAGTGCATTAAAAAACAGAATCCTGCAATATGCTGTTTACAAGAAACACATCTGAAGCAGAAAAATACACACAGAGTAAAGGTAAAAGGCTGGAGAAATATACATTATGCTTCAGCTGAGGTAAAAAATCAGGGGTAGCAATCCTTATATCAGAAAAATCAAAGGCAAAATAGATCTAATTAAAAGAGATAAGGAAGGAAACAACATCTTGCTAAAAGGTACTATAGATAATGAAGTGATACTTATACTAAATATATATGTGCCAAGTGGTAAAGCTTCCAAATTCTTAGAGGAGAAGTTAAATGAGTTACAAAAGGAAATAGCAAAACTATACTAGTAGGGGATATGAATCTTTCCCTCTTAGAATTTGATAAATCTAGCCACAAAATAAATAAGAAAGAAGTTCAAGGGGTGAATAGAATGTTAGAAAATTAAGATATGATAGATGTCTGGAGAAAATTGAATGGGGATAGAAAGGAATATACCTTTTTCTCAGCAGTACATGGTACATATTAAAAAATTGACCATGTATTAGGGCACAAAAACCTCATAGTCAAATATAGAAAGCCAGGAATAGTAAATGCATCCTTCTCATATCATGATGCAATAAAAATTACATGTAATAAAGTGCCATGGAAAGTTAGACTTAAAATTAATTGGAAATTAAATAATCTCATCCTATAGAATGAGTGGATCAAAAAACAAATCATAGAAACAATTAATAACTTCATCTAAGAGAATGACAATAATGAGACAACATACCAAAACTTATGGGATGGAGCCAGACAGTGCTTAGGGGAAGTTTTCTATCTCTAAATGCTTACATGAATAAAAAAGAGAAAAAGGGAATCAATGAATTGGGCATGCAACTGTAAGGAGCTAAAATTCTAGCTAAACTATCTAAAATCTCTAATAAGTAGTCACCAACAAATTATAAGCTTTAGCAAGAGTTAGACTTTTAAGTATTTATTAAGGAGAATAAGAATTTGGTAAAGAGGGAGAGAAAGGCCTAGAGTCTTCTATCTATTAAAGGGAGAGATCATTCCTAGTTCCACTCTCTGCCAGAGTCCACACGACAAAGAGAGAGTCAGAGCACCCGGCTCCCCCTTTTTCCTCCCACAAGCAAACATCACTTCCTGACGCCAAAGAAAAGACACATGGTCTTGCCCTCAGAGACCTTCACCTCATGGTGGAACTTTTCTACAGTAAGTCTCTGGCAGCTGGCGTCATTCCAATCGTTACAGTTCCTGCTTTGTTTCTTCAAGAAATGGGGTGTTTCCTTCATGAAACAGTCAAAAATAACAGAATATAATATCCTATGCTAGCTAACAATATGTTAATAACAATATAGAAAAGGGAAAGAGGAAAGTTTTGTCCAGAGGGGCAATTTTTTGTCCTCATGAACTGGCACTTTGACATTGGTCTTGCAAAGGGAGGGCCTCTTCAGAGAGTACATGTAACAGATGGTGTATAGTATAACAGAAAGAGAAAAAGAAAATCAACAAAACCAAACTGTTCATTTAAAGTCTTTGAAAGTCTTTTTTTAGATGATTCTTGGGTGTAGTCATGGAATGGAAGTTTTTTCAGGGGTTGATGTGTGGATGCTGGTAATCAGCCAGGAAAATTTCCTACAAAATTTAGCTTAACACAACTTTAAAATAGCTTTGTCAATAATCAAATCAAACAATGAAAGTTCTCATAAACATGTCTAAGGGAATTCAGAATCTTAGTCATTACACATGAAACATAATAAAACAAAAATTGAAACATTCTCTAAAACTTAATATTACTATAGTCCCCCCTTGTGCAGGGTAAATGGAGAAGACAATTGCTGTGATATTAATTTTTTAAAATAATTTTTATCTTTGTTTCATCATTTTTGCATCATCTGCCTAATTATCCTCATGCTATTATGAGAAATTAAAAAATCTAATACAATTGGTAACAGGTGTCAAGGCCAACTTCAACACTGTATTTATCATGACACCTGAGATAATTATGGGGGTTACCATAAAAGAACAGAGAAATGACGGGATATGAGCATTCCTACACTTGAGCAATATATACTACCCATGCAGTATGCCAGGCTTAAAATAGGTGGATGGAATATATGTCCATGCCATTGAACATATTGGAGGAAACTGAGTCAGACTTAATCAGATGCATGGGATTGAGATGTCCATGGCATCAGGCATATAGGAGGGGGCATAGAAGCCGGGTGAAGAATGAGATGGATGAAATCAAAACTTCCAGCCATCTGTACAGTATTGTGGGGGAAAAGAAAATAAAAGTTAAACCAAGAGAATCCAACTTCAACCTTTGTCAAAAGCTGTTCCATCGGCCATACCTTGACTTCATGCATGTCTCCCCTCATGTGACAGTTCAATGTCTACTCTTGCATGTATTCCTCTTTTGATTGGATAGCATCTTGGCCACCTGGCATCTGATAACTCAGAATAAAGACAATTAATGTCTTAAATGATAAGTTCCCATAATCCAAGTCTCATATGGATTTTAAAACTGAGGATAATAAATGATCGCTAGGGGATTAAAAGCTTCTAGAGGTTGGGTCATCCCTCCAGGCATGCAAAATTAGACCAATAATTAGTGTTAGAACTTGGAAAAGTTGCAGGAATCAGAGGTTTCTTTGAAAAAGCATGGTTGGGAAAGAGGGGGATATTTATATTCCCTTGTGTGAGCACCTTGCTGGCCCTTCTAAGAAAAATAAAAATAAAAATAGAAAATCCACAAAAACAAAGCATTAACATGATCTTATCTCCCATTTGTTTGGGCAAACAGACTAAAATCAAAAATATGGTATTTAGAGAGTTGAAAAACCCATTTGAAAATTTAAAGGGAAAAAACAGCCAGTACTTAGCAGTTTAAAGGGACAAGGTAGGAGAAATTTCTTACCCAACCAGAAGATCAGAAGACTGAGGTTCAGTTTTCTTCTTTGTGGTCAGCCATCTGTAAGGGGCTAACATTCTAGCTAAACTATCTAAAATCTCTGAGTGGTCGCCAATAAATTATAAGCTTTAGCAAGAGTTAGACTTTTAAGCATTTATTAAGGAGAATAAGAATTTGGTAAAGAGAGAGAGAAAGGCCTAGAGTCTTCTATCTATTAAAGGGAGAGAGCATTCCTAGCTCCACTCTCTGCCAGAGTCCACATGAAAAAGAGACAGTCAGAGCACCTGGCTCCCCCTTCTTCCTCCCACAAGCAAACGTCACTTCCTGAAGCCAAAGAAAAAACGCATGGTCTTGCCCTCAGAGACCTTCACCTCATGGCGGAGCTTTTCTACGTAAGTCTCCAGCAGGTGTCATAATTCCAATCGTTACACAACTAAAATTGCTAGAAAAAATATCAAATTAAAAATCCCCAGTTAAATGCTAAATTAGAAATCCTGAAAATCAAAGGAGAAATTAATAAAATTGAAATCAAGAAAACTATAGAATCAATCAATAAAACTGAGCTGGTTTTATGAAAATAACAAAAAAAATAGATAAACCTTTGGTTCATTTGATTAAAAAAAAGAAAGAAGAAAAGGACATTACCAGTATCAAAAAGGAAAGGGGTGAATTCAACATCAATGAAGTGGAAATTAGAGCAATAATTAGGAACTATTTTGCTCAACTGTATGCCAATAAATTTGACAATCTAAATGAAACAGATAAATATTTATAAAAATACAAATTACCCAGGTTAACTGAAGAGGAAATAGCATCCTTAAATAAGCCTATATTAGAAAAAGAAATTGAATAAGCCATTAATTAACTCCGTAAGTAAAAATCTCCAGTGCCAGATAGGTTTACAAGTGAGTTCTACCAAACATTTAAAGGACAATTATTTCCAATACTATCTAAATTATTTGGAAAAATGTGTGAAGAAGGAGTTCTACCAAATTCCTTTTATGACACAAATATGGTGTTGATATCAAAACCAGGCAGAGCCAAAACAGAGAAAGAAAATTATAGACCAATTTCCCTAATGAATATTGATGCAAAAACCTTAAATAAAATATTAGCAAGGAGATTACAGCAAGTGATTAGCAGGAAATTTCAGTATGACCAAGTGGGATTTATACCAGAAATACAGGGCTGGTTCAACTTTAGTAAAACTATCAACATAATCAACCACATCAATAAGAAAAATAACCGAAATCATATGATTATCTCAATAGACACAGAGAAAGTATTTGACAAAATATAGCATTCATTCCTAGTAAAACACTTGAGAGCACAGGAATAGGTGGAGCTTTCCTTAAAATAATAAGCAGTATCTACCTAAAACCATCAGTAAGCATTATATGTAATGAAGATAAGTAGAGGCCTTCCCAATAAGATCAGGGGTGAAAAAGGGATGTCCATTATCACCTCTATTATTTGATATTGTACTAGAAATTTTAGCTTTAATAATAAGAGAAGAAAAAATGAATTAAAGGAATTAGAATAGGCAAGGAAGAAACAAAACTATCACTCTGTGCAGATGATATGATGGTATACTTAGAGAATCCTATAGAATCAACTAAAAAACTACTTGAAACAATTAACAACTTTAGCAAAGTATCAAGATATAAAATAAATCCACATAAATCATAAGCATTTCTATACATGACCAACAAAGTCCAGCAGCAAGAGATAGAAAGAGAAATTTCATTTAAAGTAACCATAGACAATATAAAATACTTGGGAATCTACTTGCTAAAACAAACCCAGGAACTCTATGGAAACTATTGCAAAACTCTTTTCACACAAATCAAATCAGATCTAAATAATTGGAAAAATATCAATTGCACATGTATCCATGTATCCATTAAGCCAACCTAATATAATAAAAATGATAATTCTACCTAAATTAATTTACTTATTCAGTGCCACACCAATCAGTCTACATAAAAATTATTTTATAGAGCTAAAAAAAATAACAAAATCATCTGTAGGAACAAAGGCCAATAATATCAAGGGAACTAATAAAAAAAATGCATGGGAAGGTGGGTTAGCTATACCAAATCTGAAGGTCTACTATAAAGTGGCAGTCATGAGAACTATTTGGTACTGGCTAAGAAATAGAGTGGAGGATCAAGGGAATAGGTTAGGCACAGGAGACACAGTAGTAAATGACTTTAGTAATGTACTGTTTGATAAACCCAAAGACTCCAGTTTCTGGGATAGGAACTCAGTATTTAACAAAAACTGCTGGGAAAACTGGAAGATAGTATGGCAGAAACTAGGTATAGACCAACATCTTACACCCTATACTAAAATAAGGTCAAAATGGATGCATGATTTAGATGTGAAAGGTGATAGCTTAGGTAAATTAGGAGAGGAAGGAATAGTTTACCTCTCAGATTTATGGAAAAGAGAACAGTTTATGAATGAACAAGAGATAGAATGTATCATGAAAAATAAAATGGATGACTTTGATTACATTAAATTAAAAAGGTTTTGTACAAACAGAATCAATGTATCCAAAATTGGAAGGGAGGCAGAAAGCTGGGGAACAATTTTTATAGACAGTTTTTCTGAGAAAGACCTCATTTCTAAAATATATTTGAAACAAAATCAAATTTATAAGAATCCAAGTCATTCCACAACTGAGAAATGGTCAAAAGATATGAACAGTTTTCTGATGAAAAAGTCAAAGCTATCTATTGCCATATGAAAAAATTCTCTAAATCACTATTGATTAGAGAGATGCAAAATAAAACAACTCTGAGGTACCACTCTCCACCTATCAGATTGGCTAATATGACAAAAATGGAAAATAATAAATATTGGAGAAGCTGTGGAAAAATTGGAACATTAATGCATTATTGGTGGAGCTATCAATTGATCCTATCATTCTGGAGAGCTATTTGGAAATATGCCCAAAGGGCTATAAAGCTGTGCATACACTTTGACCCAGCAATACCAGTATTAGGTCTTTTCCCGCAAAGAGATCATAAAAAGGGGAAAAGGACCTACATATAAAAGAATGTTTATAACTGCTCTTTTTGTGGTGGCAAGGAATTACAAATTGAGAGGATACCTATCAATTGGGGGATGACTGAACAAGTTGTGGTGTATGAATGTAGTGGAATACTATTGTGCTGTAAGAAACAATGAGCAGGTGGATTTCAGAGAAAACTGGAAGGACTTACATGCACTGATGTTGAGTAAGATGAGCAGAACCAGGAATACACAGACACACAGTATCAACAACATTGGGTGTTGATCAACTGTGATAGACTTGACTCTTCTCAGCAAGACAATGGTCCAAGATTGTTCCAAAGGACTCATGATGGAAAATGCTCTCCAAATTGACAAAAAATGAACTGTGAAGTCTAGATGCAGATTGATCCATCCTATTTCTACTTTTTTGGGTTTTATTTTTTTCTGTTTTTCCCTTTTGCTCTGATTCTTCTTTCACAGCATGACTAATGCAGAATTATGTTTAATGTGATTGTACATACATAACCTATATCAAATTGCTTCCTTTCTTGGGGAGGTATGAGGGAAGGGAGGGAGGAAGAAAAATTTAAAACTAGTAATCTTAGGAAAACAAATGTTGAAAACTCTTTCTACATGGAACTAGAAAATAATAAAATACTTTTGTGATATAAAAACTCTATGTAATACATATATTATACATCAACATACATATATAAATACATACATATGTATTTTTACAAACTGAGAAAAAAGTTGCTTTTCTCTCTCCTACTCTAAATTCCCTTCTATAATTAGACTTATGGAAAAACAAAATCCCTGTTACACACATGTATATTCAAGCCAAAATAAGTTCCACACTGGGTATATTCACTACACACACATACACACACACACACATATGTATATATATGTATATATATATATGTGTGTGTGTATATGTATATATATGTATATATGTGTGTATATATATGTGTGTATATATATGTGTGTATATATATGTATGTATATATGTATATATATGTGTATATATATGTATGTATGTGTGTATGTATGTATATGTATATGTATATGTATATATATATATATATATATATATATATATACACATATGCATGCTGTGGTAATATAATGAAATTTGGCAGACATCTAGGGGTTCAACCTGAATGACCTAATATTGTTTGGGAAACTGGCTAGGGCTGATTGGATATGGGCCACACCTGGCCTGTCCTGAGTGATGTATGCTGCTGATGTCAGCAGGGGAACCACTCCCTGATCCAGCTTGAAGGAACTCCCTTTTGGAGGGGGGGACTAAAGGTAGAAAAAGGAATGCTCTCTGAGAGAAGTTCTTCTTTCCTGTTGGTGAGCTTCTGGGAAGCAGACTAGAGAGGGGATTTCCTGGTGGTTTCTCCTGTGGGCCTTATGGGTCAGTTTTCCTGTGGGTTTTTCCTGTTGGTGCTGGCTGCATAGCTGCTTCCTATTGAAAATAAGGACCCAAATGGTGAATTAATAAAATGATCGGGCTCTTTGAATTAGCGGAGCTGGAAGTGAGTTTGGGGATTGTATAGGCCTTGGCTAGAGTTAGGGAGCTCATCCATTTTTCTTTTTCTCTATTCCCTTGTCCTTAACTTTATTAATTTCACCTTTGCTCTATATTTTATTCCCATTAATAAAAC
Source organism: Dromiciops gliroides (assembly GCF_019393635.1). Taxonomy (NCBI): domain Eukaryota; kingdom Metazoa; phylum Chordata; class Mammalia; order Microbiotheria; family Microbiotheriidae; genus Dromiciops; species Dromiciops gliroides. Next base: position 220,856,291 of record NC_057862.1, on the reverse strand, counting down.
CTGATTTGTTTGTGGAAAAGAGGCTGTTAAGCTCTTTTCTTATTGGCTTGGGAGAAATAACTAAAAAAGTTAGTTCAGAGGGAAGGAAACTTTGAACCTACAGGTCCCTCATTATTTTCTGAACCCCAATATTATGGCAAGCAACCCAATTAACTCTCCTCATATCAAATTTGGTCCCTACAATGCATATGTATGTGTGTGTGTGTGTGTGTGTGTGTGTGTGTGTGTGTGTGTGTGTATAAATATAGAGAGGTTCCTTTACCTCTCTATCTGGATCTAAGTAGCATGTTTCATCATTTGTCCTCTGGAAACATGGTTGATGATTACACGGATTAGAGTTCCTAATTCTTTCAATACCTTCACAGCCTTATTATCACTGTATCAATTGTTCCCTTGGTTCCATCCATTTTACTTTGCATCATTTCATATAAGTCTTTCCATGTTCTTTCTGAGTAATCTCCTTCATAATTGCTTAACCCCAATATTCTATCATTTTTATGTATTATAACTTTTTTAATAATTATGCAATTTATTGGTATTCTCATCAGATTCCTGTTTCTTGGTAACTTCAAATAAGCTAAAAATATTTTTACATATTCCTGGAGTATATTTTGCTAAAGACTAATATCTCCCTTAAACACGTCTTCCACTATTTCTCTCCTATTTTCCTGTAGAAGAAAATGCATTTCTGTATCCAACTGTGATTGTATGTGTATCTTCTTCCCTTCTTTGATCACTTCAAAGGAGAATGAATTTTAAGTGTCAGCATTTCCTGATGACCTCCCCTTCCTTGTTTTATAGATGTCTATTTGCATACCCTGGTGTATTTTCTCTATCTATTTGGAAGAGTTTGCAGCAATGAAAGCATTTAAATGTGCCGATTCTTTTAAATGTTCTTTCTTGATTTTTCCAGTTGTTGGTGCCCCTAGACGTTGCTGATTTTGTTTGTTTATTTGTTTGGAGGAGGAGGAGGTTGAAAAGAGAGCAATATATATCCTAAATTTAATTATCTGTGAACATGCTATTAACTCTTAGTAAAATGTAAGCTTTTTGAGGGCAGAGGTGATTTCATGTCTTTATTTATATGTATATTGCCCAGACTGAGACCTGAAATACAATAGGTGGGTTTAATATATTCTTGTTGAACTGAAAGAATGGCAGTGACAATGCCCAATATCAGATTTGGTCATAGAAACACAGCATTTCAGAGTTTTATAGATGCTACCTCAAAGGCGTTCAAGTCTGACCTATACCCTTCTACAACATCTTTAAGAAGTGGCTATTCAGCCTGACTGTGAATTATGTATTGTAAAGGATCTAGTTGAATTCAGTTCCTTGAAAAGATTCTCTAAAAAATTAGAAGGTGGCAGAGGAAGTGATTAGTGATAAAAATTAAAGGAGAACACTGGTAAACTACCCCAATCCAGTCCAGAACTGTACAAAACAATGGACAAAAAAAATCCCTCCACACATTCTGATAAAGGGATGTGGGGCCGAGAGATAGGAAAGGCTAAATTTAATTTAGTCTATAGTAAATAGAGCTGGGGGCAGCTAGGTGGCACAGTGGATAAAGCACTGGCCCTGGATTCAGTAGGTCTTGAGTTCAAATCCATCCTCAGACCCTTGACATTTACTAGCTGTGTGACCTTGGGCAAGTCACTTAACCATCATTTCCCTGCCCCCCCAAAAAATAGAATACTAGAAACAAAATGGAGCAGTATGGTAAATAGAGCCTAAGGACAGCAGACCTGTCACCTTTGAAGCTGCTACAGAGAACAAAGTCAGATCTCTGTATGTCACTGTACATGGAGATGCAACAGAGGAACCTGAGTTGCTCACATGTTTGAAGAAACCTCAAATAAGTACAATCTCTAATATCCCATTGGAGCAACAGCAGAAGACAAAGCCAGACCCTAATGGAAGACTCTCAAAGGAAGAGATGGGCAGAGACAACCCAGGCATGTCTGAAGACAACCTCCAATTTATGGTCAAAAGGTCTGCTGGGGCACAGTGGATAGAGCACTGACCTTAAAGTTTGGACAACCTGAAATAAAATCTGACCTCAGACATTACCTTTGTTTTTTGGTTTTTTTTGTTTTTTGTGGGGCAATGAGGGTTAAGTGACTTACTCAGGGTCACACAGCTGGTAAGTGTCAAATGTCTGAGGCCAGATTTGAACTCAGGTACTCCTGAATCCTGGGCCAGTGCTTTATCCACTGTGCCACCTAGCCGCCCCCGGACACTACCTTTGTTACCCTGGGCAAGTCAGTTAAACTTAATTGCCTTAAAACATCCAGGGCCACTTCGAGTCACCCTGATACATATCTTACCCCTGGACCCAAATGACTGGAGGAGAGAGTGAGACTGGTGACTTTTCATACCTCTCCCTCACTTAAATCCAATTCACTGCAAGTCATGAGATCACGCCAATGTCATGGTCCTTTTCAAGAACGAATTACAAACAACAACAAAATGTCTGTCACTACAATAGCAATAGATAAATCTGACTTCTTTTAGATTATTTCATAAGAATGTGATATGGGAAAAATACCCAGTTTAGCTCACTAGAAAATACAAATAAAAGCCAGAGATGGAGGAACTGTGTGGTAGTTGATCTGAGCTCAATGTTCCAGGCCAAGATTAAGAAAAGATCAAGGAAGGATGGTGAATCAAATACACCACTCAGAGCTATGTTGTATCAGCAGTGGCATTAAGACTGTAGAGGGAATAATTAGACGAGGACCATCCTACCCCATTTTAAAGTTCAAGGGAAGGCAGAACCTGGTCCTGGGGAAAAATGATCATTCTCTCCTCAGAAACTAAAAAGATGACTGGTCTAGTAGAAGTTCTTTTATATCTGTCATAGGATTTCACAGATCTAGAAGAAATGGAAGAGACCTAGGACTATATAATACTAACCCCCCTCATTTTACAGATAAGGAAATTGAGACCCAGTATTCTTAAGTTCTTTCATCAAGGTTCTCTATGATATCCTGTGGTACTTAGAAATGACTGATGTTTTAAGATGAAGTCTGAATAAAATAGAGTTCAGAGGGTCTTCTGGACCACATAACTCCCTCAATGGAACCTAATTGATACTTAACTTTTCTTGGCTGGTTTGTTTCACTGTTGACTTAAATAGAGTTTGCAATTCACTCAAATTCCAATATTTTTTTTCAGGTTAACTGCTATCTAGCTATGCCTCAGTATTGTATTTCTGAAGTTGATTTTTTTTCAACCCAAGTATTGGACTTTGCATTTATTTCTGTTAAATGCCATCTTAGTAGATTAAGCTCATGGTTCTAGCTTGTCAAGGTCTTTTTGTATCCTGCATCTCTCATTCAGCATCTTAGCTATCAATCTCAGTTTTGTGTGATTCTCATTTTATAATGATTCCTTCCACTATGTCTTTGTTAAAAAAAAAAAAAAAAAAGGTAAATTGTACAAGACAAGTGAGATTCCTAGATTTTTTTGCTAGCTCTTTCCTTCTATGCAGACATAACTTTTCTCTTAAGGTACAAAGTGAAAGGAGCATGGCGGTTCCATTATTCCTTGACTTCTACTGTTTAATATTTTTTCTTTTTCAAATCTTTTTTTTGATGATTAGATTTTTGTGTATCCACACTAAGCTTTTAAAACAGATCTGCTTTTTAGCCTTCATTAAAGTTTTTTTTTTTGTTTTGTTTTTTTGTGAGGCAATTGGGGTTAAGTGACTTGCCCAGGGTCACACAGCTAGTAAGTGTTAAGTGTCTGAGGCCGGATTTGAACTCAGGTACTCCTGACTCCAGGGCCGGTGCTCTATCCACTGTGCCACCTAGCCGCCCCCTTCATTAAAGGTTTTTTTTTTTGTTTCCTTTCTATTTTTGACCTTGAATTTATTTTTTGACAACTTCTCACATTTCCTGAACTGAATTCTCCCTCTTTCCTCATAACATTTTGTACCATGGAATGCCATTTAACCATTTTAACCATTTTTTTTCCTCTTTTTTTAAAAAATTTGTTGTTCCTGAATCTAGAACACATGTCATACTACACCTTGTTTTCCTTTCCTTCTCAATCATGATCTCCACTTCAGAAACCAGTTCCTCTCTGTTGTTCCTAATTATTTTTCCATATCTTTTCATTTGAGTTTTCAAGATTAATTTTGTTATTATTTTAAGACAATTATTTATTTTTGGATGAAAGAGGTCTAAAAATGTCCAGATAATTGGTTTACACATGTTTTCATAAATGTTGCTCTCCACATTCAATACCATATTATGCCTCTGTACTAGGTTGAAACTTGTTCTTTGAATACTTTATCTACTTTTTTCCTCTTTTACAGGTGACCTCTACTAAATTTCTACAACAATTTTCTTTTCTCTCTCTATTGTCTTTATACAAATCTCTTCTACTACAATTTCCTTCTCTGGATCTTGCATTTGCTCAGATGAGTATATTTTATCAATATGTATAACTTTTTTATCTCTGCTTCTTTTTTGACCTGTTCATTTCAAATAAGATATAGTCTTTTTTTTTTTTAAGTTTAAGTGAGGCAAGTGGGGTTAAGTGACTTGTCCAGGGTCACACAGCTAGTAAGTGTTAAGTGTCTGAGGCCAGATTTGAACTCAGGTACTCCTGACTCCAGGGCCGGTGCTCTATCCACTGCGCCACCTAGCTGCCCCTGAGATATAGTCTTATAGGGTGATATTCCATTCATGGTCTTATCCTATAAAATCCAATTGATATCTATAAAGTCAAATGTGTTTCCTTGCTTTAGCATCACTAGATTGCTGTACTTGTTACCCATATATTATACATTTGTTTTTTGTGGAAACATCCAGGCTCTATGGTTCATATTGTTAGGTCCTTTCTTAGATTTTTATTTCTCCATGAGTTAATGGGGAACTCATGCTATTCTCTCTATATTGGAAATGTTTTTTCAAATAATGTAGATAACTTAGACATTTTTAATTAAAACATTTGAATTTGAATATTTGAGTAGTTTTATTCCTACTTGCATCAGTATCACAAGATAGAGAAGTATCAGGGGGACTTAGGGGACAATGAATGTGTGAAAGCAGCATGACAATTATATGAAACTTTAGTAGTAACCCTTATAGGAAGCAACAACGAAATCAATATCTGGTGAGGTCTTCAAAGATATTCTAAAGAAATAATCAGGTTATAGAGTCCACAAGAGATTTCTCTCCTAGAGAATATTAAATTAGAGAATAAATATATTTTTCTACTGTATTTCTGGAACAGTAGTTTGATCAAAACCTCATACTTTGGGGTCAGCTAGGTGGCACAGTGGATAGAGCACTGGCCCTGGAGTGGGGAGGACCAGAGTTCAAATCTGGCCTCAGACACTTGATACCAACTGTGTGACCCTGGGCAAGTCACTTAACCCCAATCGCCTCACCAAAAAACAAAAACAAAAACAAAAAAACAACAAAAAACCCCAGTAACAACCTCATACTTTGGATTTTGCACACTTTTAGATATTTCCATTCTTCTCAGGATCTTAAAATGAACTAATTTATGCTTAATTCACCCATATGTAATTGTTCCTTTAACGAATTACAAATATGATGCCAATGTTGTTGTTGTTGTTATTGTTGTTGTTGTTTTGACATTTTAACTTGAAAAAGCAATATGCTGGAATATTACGTTTTATGGTCTTATGAAATATTCAATAAATAGCTTGCATATGCTGCCTATTTTATTTTTTACAAGGGAAACATATGTGGCAACAGATTAGGTAAAGAAAATCTAGAAGCAATTGAACACATTAGCATTGTGTTCGGGGAAAACACAAGGATCCTAACTTTTCCAGCAAGAGTTTCCTACTTGATAAAAAATTTTGGGGAAAACTAGAAATCATGCTGATAGAAACTATGTACAGAACCATGTTTTGTGCATATACCACCATAACCTCTAAATGGATAAATGGCCTAGATATAAAAGTTCATACAATTTACTTTTAAATAAGCAGGAAAAAGGAAAGAAATGTATAACTATGGCAAGGATGATAATTCTTTACTAAAGACAGGATGATGATCATAAAAGGTTAAATGACATATTTTATTACATGCATTTTTAAAGTTTCTGTTCAAACAAAATAAATAATATCAGAAGGGAAATTTATTGGGGAAATCTACATAGAAAATGTCACTGACAAAATTTTAAATTCATATATATGTATATATATATATGGTTAAAATTCTTAATAATTATATCCAATTCATATATATACATATATATATATGAATTGGATATAATTATTAAGAATTTTAACCATTCTTCAATAGGTAAGGGGTAGAAGGCTATGAATAGAAAGCTCACAAATGAAAACAAAAATTCAAGCTATCAACAATTATATGGAAAATGTACCAAATCCCTAGTAATAAGAAAAATGCAGATAAAAAACAATGCACACTCACCAAATCAGCAAAGAAAATAAAAAAGGAACAAAATGATTTCTGGGATGGTATCCATGCTAATGAAGCTATTCAATTGGTTCAACCAGTCAGGCAAACAATTTGGAATTACACTCCAAAGTTCAACTGTGACCTAGTGATGATGATGATAACAATGCTAGCTAGTGTTAGAATTTTCTATTTTGTAAAGCTATGAGGGTTGCAAAATACTTTACAAATAGTATCCTCCTTTATCCTCAAAACCCTAGGAGGCATATACTATTATCACTCCCATTTTACAGATAAAGACAGATAAAACAGATAGGTACAAGTGTTTAGTCAGACAGACGATAAGTGATTTGCATCGTTTCATATAGCTAATAAATGTCTGAACACAATATGAATTCAGGTCTTCCAGACTACAAGAACAGAGCTCCATTTTGTGAGCCAACTAGCTGCCTCTACAAGTGATACTAGTAGGTATGTATTCCAAGGAGATAATGAATAGAGGAAAATGAATTATATGTACAAAAATATTTATAGCAGTAATTTTGGGGGAGGAGGGGAAAGTGTGGGGGTAGAGGAAAAGAATTAAAAGCAAAATATTTACCCATGAATTGTAGAATGGTCTGAACCAATTGTGGTACATGACTGTAATAAAATTTTATTATGTCATAAGGAAAAAAGAAATATGACAGATTCAAAGAAATATGGAAAGATTTGTATGAATAGATACCGAATAATCTAAACCAAGAGTATACTTAATGTGATAATCATATTGTCAGGAGAAAAAGACCTCAAAATTTTGACTAAAGCAACAACTAGTCATTATTTCAAAAACCTGATAATGAAGCATATTTTACACTTTTTAGTTAAATAGTGATGGAACAAAAGTAGAGAAAAAAAAGTTTATTCTTACCAATACCTTGCTTTGTTTAGCTTGACTACAAATATTTGTTATAAAGGATGTATCTTACTTGGGGAAAGAGGGGGGTGGATTAAGGACAGTGACTGATATTTTTAAGGGGAGCAGTAATAAAGCATTTTATGTTAAAAAGGAAAACGTGTAAAGGAAAACTTGGTAAGATTTAAAGAATGTTTGAAGGAAGCTTATTTTACATCAACAGCAGTCTTGCACATACTATGTTCTGACCAGGAATTTTCCTGGCTGTCCCCCTCAGTTGGAATTTCTTCCCTCTTCACCTTTATCCTCTGCTTTCCCTGCTTTCTTTCCTTCATCTCAACTAAAATCCCACCTAGAGCAAGAACCTTTTCCTATTCCTTAATATTAAGGCATTCTTTCTGTTGATTATTTATGCTTTTTCCTGTATGTATCTTGTGTGTATATAGCTTTTTACATATTGTCTTCCTCATTAGTCTGTTAGCTCCTTTATTCCAGGAACTGTCTTTTTCCTTTCTTTGTTTTCCCAGCATTTAGCACTGCATCTGGATTGTAGTAGGCATTTAGCTAATATTTGTTGTCTTCACTTGCCTTATATCTTTTTGTTTATGTTAGTTCCATTGAATTAAAATTAGTTCATATGCATTTTGCTTGACTTGGCTAAAAAATACTGGTAGTCTCTACCTGTCGAGTTTTCATAATGATTAAATAATCCACATCCAAATTTATTTATGTTCACTCAACTGACCCCTTCAATTACAAGAACTTCATCCCCTTTCTCTCAAATTATCATGTATCTGTTTCATTTGAAGATTTTAAATACTTAAAATGTGTTTTCCCCCCTAATAAAAGGTAAGCTTCTAAGATCCTCGAGGATAAGAATTGTTTAATTTTTATCTTTATAAATCCCAGAACAGAGCTTGGGATACAGGAGATATTTAATAAATGATATTTGATTGACTAGATGATTGATTCAAATTATCGATATTCTGGGCTTAGCTGATTATGAATGCTAAACAAGAAAATGTCTGCATTAAAAATTGCTGTACCCATCATTCTCCTTCATTATCAAAGTTCCATTATAAACATTAATTGCTTAAATTTCACAGTTTGCAACATCAGAAAATGACCAGCAAGAAAATCACATTTATTATATAAGGAACTATATCAAATCCCTGAATATTAAAAATAATTTGCTCAAATCCCATGCTTTCTGATTCCTAGAATTTAATTCTCTCTTTTTGGTAATATTGGTTTTTTATTATTGTTATTTTATCATCATCATTATTATTAATAATAAACATTTTATTTAAAGTTTTTTTTATAATTTCTTTTTTTGCAGGGCAATGAAGGTTAAGTGATTTGCCCAGGGTCACAGAGCTAGTGTCAAGTATCTGAGTCCAGATTTGAACTCAGGTCCTTCTGAATCCAGGGTCATGCTTTTATTTATAGTTTTGAGTTCCAATTTTTATCCCTCCTCCTCATCATTTTAATTAGCATAGTTAGCTATCAATAATGGCTAACATTTATATAGTGTTTAAAGGTTTGCAAAGTGCTTTACATCTATTATCTCAGTTGACACTCATGATGAATCTGTGAGATAAATGCTATAATTATCCCCACTTTTTAGATTGGGAAATAGGGTGAGAGAAGGTAAATGATTTACACACAGAGTATTTGGAGTAGAATTTGAATGCAGTTCTTCTTGATTCCAAGTATGATATTCTTTCAGGATACTGTCTGTGTTCTGATTTGATTACTATTTTCAGAAAAAAAGAAAATGGGATTTTAAAGGTGGGAGCAGAGCATATGCCATTATGTATCATGTCCTGCACAGGTCATGTATGATGGGTTAAATGAGTTTGCATTTACTCACCAAACAGTACACCTTAGCACAGACCCAGGGAAGAGGAGCTCAGTGGATAGAGTGGATTCGGAAAGACCTAAGTTGAAATCTAGCCTCAGGTATCAACCTGCTAGGTGAACCTGGGCAGGTCACTGAACCATTTGCCTGAGTTCCTTATCTGTAAAATGAGCTGGAGAAGTAAATGGCAAACTATGTCAGTATCTTTTCCAAGAAAACTTCAAGAGTGGTCACAAAGAGTAGGACACAACTAAACAACAAGATTTACTCTCTCATGGAAAGAAGGCATAGACTCTGGAGATCTGGTTCAAAGTGTGGGAAGGCGCATGACAAAATGTAATCAATTGAATTTAGTTTTAAAACCATTCAAAAATAACAAGGAGATGCACACATTCATTTTTCCTTTAAAAAAAAAAAGTGGAATCAGGAAAGTATTTGGGCCTTTTTTTGTTGTTGTTGTTCATAAGCATCATAGTGAGTCCCAAAGGCCAAAGCCACAAGCAACAGTGATGTTTGTAGCCATTTCCTCAGGAAGGATCAAAAAGCTTATTGAGAATAAATTCTTTGAGAGGAAATAATTATTATATTTTCCTAACCTGTAAACCAAAAAAGAAATGTAAGATAGAAAGCATCAACATTTTGGAAAGAACATGCTACTGTATTATCTCATCTGATGGCAGTACAATCTGATGGTGATTACAAAGGCCTACATATTATCTCCTTTTTTAGTTGGTTAACAAGTACTCTGAGGGATTTAAAAATAAATTTCTCATTACTTGACATTTAATTACAATATTGCTAGTAGATAAATTTAGGGACATGCCCATTAATTGGAAAATGGCTGAATAAGTTGCAGGGTAGCTAGGTGGTACAGTGAATAGAGTACTGCACCTGGAATGAGGAATGTCTGAGTTCAAATCCAGCTTCAGACACATAGTAGCTATGTAACCCTGGGTAGATCACTTATCCTGTTTGCCTCAATTTCTTCATCTGTAAAATGAGCTGGAGAAGGAAATGGCAATATACTCCAGTATATTTGGAAAGAAAATTCCAAATGGAGTCACAAAGTTGGACATAATTAATTAACTAAGCAACAACAGTGTGAATGTAATCAAAAGGATATCAAGAGTTCAGATTTAAATATGACTGTTCCTATTGATCAGAAATGTCAAAAAAAATTATAGTGAAGTTTAAGCACAGATGTTATTGAGGAGAGAAATATATTTTGTTGTCTTTATCAAACATCTTAAGTTCTGATAATTGGTAGCATCGATTATCAGTATTAGCTGGAGAGCTGAACAAGAAGACTAGGAATCATGTATTTCTTCTAACACATGCTATCTGGGTGATCATGTGAAAGTCACTTAAGCTCTCAGTTCCCAAGGAAAGTTTCTAAAACTAAGTTACAGAAATGGTGGTGACTCACATTGATACAGAGAATTTATTCATTTGCTAGCTTTGGCAACAATAAAATTTCATGTCTAGTCTTTATCTCTCCTTATATTTCCATTCTTTTCATGATCTCCTATCCTTGTCCCTATACCATAATACTTACAAAATTGAATGAGTTACAGAATATAAAGGTTGGGACTAACCCATTCCAACATCTCACAATCCACCTTTTCTTCCAGCTTACACATTCTTTTAGGTTGGCCACTTTGTTTTAGTCAAGTTCTCCTATTCTGCCTACAAACAGGGTTGACATATTGTAGGGACTATGACTAGGCAATCCTTCATCCCCCATCCTTCACTAAAATAGTAAAAACCTTGGAAAGAAAGAGTATATCCCATATGGCATAGATAATAAGCATTCAAGGGGGATGGAGCCAAAATGGGGGGAAAAAGGCTGTGACTCCCCCGAGCTCTGGACAAACCTGTCCACACAGTCCAAAAATAATGCCATAAAAGAACTCTCAGAGAAGCCCAACCCACAAAAGAATAGAACACTTTCGAGGAGGGAAAGGGTGAAGGAAGATAGAAAATAGAGTAAATATTAAAGGGAGGGAATAGCGTTGAGGATAATACAGTTAACAATAGCAACTGTAAAAGAAATAATGAGTAGGATGATATCAGAAGCATGTATGAAAACTACAAACCATCAAAAGAGAAAGAACTGATGATATCTGAATACAGATTGAAGCATAATTTATTTGTTAGCTCCTCTTTCTAAAGTTATTTTGTCTATTTTTTCACAACCTGACTAATGTGAAGATGTTTCGCATAACTGCACATGTATGACTTATATTGAATTGCTTGATTTCGTAGGGAGGGTTGAGGAGGGAAGGAGGAAGAAAATGTAGAACACAAAGTTTTAAAAAAATCAATGTGAATTTTTTTTTTTACCTGTAATGGGGAAAAATATAAATAAAAATTTTAAAAAAAGATAAGGATCCCAACCAAGAAATATAAACCTAAAAACTAGTTTGAAAGATTTTTTAGACAGGTGAAATCTAAGGAACGAAGATGAGTAGGAAAACTATTTTCTGAAGGCATACTTTAGAATAGAAATTCTGTTCTGGATCAATAAACAAAGGAACAGGAAAATGCTTAGGAAGCTGATCAATTGCTGGACTCAATTTGTCTACTCAAATACATCATACCTTTTCCTGATTCAGGAAAACCAGTCAGAACTTGTATAAAGGTGAGTAGAGGACATCGGAAATGTTTTTCTCAGTATGTTAGATAATAATAATAACAATAACAATGAAGCTTTGTAGAGCTTGTATTTTTACGAAGGGATTTCTACACAGCAATGTCAGGAAGGTAGTATAACTAACTCATTTACTGAGGCCCTGAATGATGAAGTGATTTGCCCACAGCTAATCAATATCAGATCCAGGATCCACTCCATATCTCAATTTTAGTTGTTGCAATCTTTCTATTATAAAATTCTGCCTTTCAGATGCTTATGGAAAACCCAGTCACTTAACATTCGGGTCATTCAAAATGATACTAGTGGTTAATAAATTATATTATAGATTTAGAGCTAGGAGGGCCCTTAGAGGTCATTGAATATAATCCCCTCATTTTACAGATGATGAAATGGAGTCCCAGAGAAATTTGGTAGCATGTCCAAGGTTATGCTAGGTTACAAGTGAAAAAACTTTGTATTTGACCCTAAATTTTTTAACCCTTAAATCCAAGTAATCTTTTTCACTCTGTCATACTTTTTTTTCTCTATTCTAGTTACATTTATTTTCTCTTTGATCAAAGAATTCACATTTCCACTGTTGACCAGTGGTATTCACTCCCATCCCTCCTATTAGAATGTTATTGATAATCATAATATGTTTAAAAATAATAGGTATATCTGACAATCCACTATTTGTGTTGACTGTTTTTTAAAAGATTTTCATCAGATTATGGAAGAATAATTCTCAAAATATTACACAAAAATGTTTTCAACTTCCTTGTTATAGTCATGTTTTTATACTTAAGTACAGGCTTTTGTGGTTGTTCAGGAATGGCATTTTAACAGAATAAATCTCAATACTATTTCTTCATTGCATAAATTACAGCAAGACTTCCTTAGGTTGACAGAGTATATTTTCATCAAAAAGTTTAAATCTCTTTTTCTTCAGATTTCTTACCTTAAGAATGAAAGAACTAAGATAAGCTTCAAAAGCCCAATAAAACTATCTTATCACACATTTTTCTCCATTGAACATTATCAGTTTTCTCATAGATTTTTTTAAAAAAGGCTCTTTTCATAAAGATGCAATGAATTTTGAAATGTCATGTGAATCTGGAAGGATAATAAACTTCTTTATCTTACATGCTACTCAATGGTTTTATATCTCAGCATCAGATGTTTAACTTCCTCTTCACCCATTTGTTATTATATCCTACCAAGTTATGGGTTATTCCCTGCATTCCATATGTCCTCTCAAGTCTCCATCTTTGCACATATTCCATTATTGGAATGAATTTACTCTTCATTTTTTTTTTTTTTTTGGTGAGGCAATTGGTGTTAAGTGACTTGCCCAGGGTCACACAGCCAGTAAGTGTTAAGTGTCTGAGGCCGGATTTGAACTCAGGTCCTCCTGACTCCAGGTCCTGTGCTCTATCCACTGTGCCATCTAGCTGCCCCCTTCACTTTTCCTTCTAAAAATCCCTTGCTTCCTTTAAAACTCAATTCAAGTAATATTTTCAACATGAAGCCTTCCCTGACTCCAACTTTAACAATTGTTAGTTTTCTCTCTTTTTTCAAACTACTTTGCATTTAATAATCTGAGGACCTATAGTATCTCTTCAGTACCATGTAAGCTCCACAGGGCAGGAAATATTCTATGTTGTTCTTTATTGCTCTCTCAGGTTCTTGCACCTAGTAGGAATTTGAAATGTTTGGTTAATTAAATTGAGCTGTGATCTAAAATAGTCCTAGAGAAAAAATATTAATTAGTTACATTTTAAAAATCAGAATCCCTAGGATAGAGAATCATATTAGATACTTCCATGGCTAGACATGTCCTACCTGGTAGGAATATTTTTAAAAGCAAAATTCCCACATCAGTAAAGTATCATTTTGCATCCTCTGCCTTACCTCCTCCTAAATATGAAGAGAAAAAAATATTTTCCAAGACAAGACTCAAGAAGAATATGTGTTAGGCCTTAATTTTTAGCTGGAATTAATTTCTGTATGGTCTTAGAGGACTTCAGGAAGAATTACCTTGCTCATTACCTCTCATATTGTCTACATTTGATTTTTCTTTCCATAGTTCATAATTGTATCTTCTCCTTGCAAGATATGACTTAGCTTGAGTCAGGTATCACTTTTCTTTCCTGGATTGTTCCTATCTTCATGTATTAACATAGTTAGGATGCAGTTTACGGAATTATTAAATACCTCCTTTATTTTATATGTCAAAGATAAAAAAAAATAGCCCCTGTCCTAAAGAAGCTCATATATTCCAATCAAATGGTTGGTATCCTTTGCACATAGTTACAAACTCTGCAGTGATATTCATTACAAATCCTCTTTGAGAGGTGATTATCACTGCCCCCACACCCCACCCCCAAACACACACATTAAATGAGCCTCTACCATTGGTAGAAGAGGGAGAAGGGAAGAAAATACAGACCAGACCTGTGTGGCAAAGAGCCACAGATACATTCTTTGTAAATTGAAATTTCGCAGTCCCCAGAGATGATAGCAGGAACATATGTATAGCTGTTTATCTACAAAAAGAGGCCAAAGAGTAGTTTCCTTTTCATCTGGATCTTGAGAAGGATGAGTCAACCCAGTTGATATGGGGCACAATTTAACTTTAACTTCCCATGTATTGGACAGGCCCTTCTTGAATTACATCTCATTCCATCTTAATCACTCTTGTCTTCCAGTTCTTTAGAATTATTTTTTCAGGACCCTGGTAACCTTATTTTGTATTATTTTGAGTAATTGATATAGGACATTATCTTCCATTATATTTTTTATTATATTTTTCCATTATCTTTTTTTATTTTTATTTTTGCCTTGGGCAGCAAGATTTCAGAGTAAAACTCTATCCCCTCACCAGACTCCCCATGAATGATCTTCCTTTTGATTTTCTGAGTGGAGACCATGGCTGGATATTAGGATTCCTTAACATGGTCTCTTGGCTGACTAATGTGCCAGTTGGAAGTTTTGTGTCAATTCTACTCTCTGAGACTATAAAACACAGATAGCTATTAGCCAATGTCCTGAGATATGAAGGCTTTAACCTGGGTCATCATTCATGGCAGCATAATGTGCATGAATTAGGATGTAAACATGTTAACTTAGACTTTGGGGTCTGTTTATCAGTGCATGATTAGAATAGCCTAGTTTTCAAGTCCTTTGAGAAGGATATGATACAGTTGATTTCTTTTTTTTTTAGATTTCTAGTTATTTGAGCAATCAACTTGCATACCTTGTTTTCAAAATCTCATACCCAGTCATAATGGAAACATACCTATTCCCATTATACCTTGACTACTATAGAAGCTTTTTGGTTACTTTTTGGTTCCTTTGGGTAGACCTGTACTGTATGAAGTGGTACAACCCAAGCACATTCTTTTCATTAACTTCCAGAGAGAGGAAGTCTATACGCAAAAGCTCTAAAGTATTATTGCTGCTTATATGATCTAACCAACTCTTCTTTTGAACCTGCCAAGCACAGATCTTGAACTTCTTACCAATATCTATTGCTAGTGTGAAATGTCTCAAATCTATTCAGGATCAATTTCATATCCTGATTATACCTCTACCTTTAGCCTTAATATCCAAAGTAATCATGGAAAGCACTCATAGCCATAAATAGGTAGACCTTGGTTAGGACCAACTATTTTTGCCTATTTTGTGCAAGATTATTTATATTCTTGCTGCTGTTGTTCAGTCATTTTTCCATTGTGTCTTACTATTTAGGGTTTTCTTGGCAAAGACTGTCAAGAAGTTTGCCATTTCCTTCTCCAACTCATTTTACAGATGAGGAGACTAAGGCAAACAGGGTTAAGTGACTTGCCCAGGTCACACAGCTAGTAAATGTCTGAGGCCAGATTTGAACTCAGGTAGAAGAGTTTTCCTGATTTCAGGCCCAGTACACTATCCACTGAGACATTTAGCTTCCCCTAATATTATTGCAGAGAATGGTGTTATTGAGCTTCAGCACCCAAGACTTTATAGGAGTTAAGCTCAAGTCACCAAGGATCATGTTCCTTTCTTATGACTTGAAGTATTTCTTAAAGATCCCTAATTTTTAGATGTACATTTTCCATGGATAATTTAACCCAAAGGATTTATTTATCCAGCATTTCTTTTTACTAATACTGCATTCTCTAGAAGAAGTCTCAAACTCTCAGCAGTACTTTCTTGTGCTTCTATTCCCAACATACCAAAGATAGCCTTCATTCATAATCTAGGGATCACTAGTCTCTCTCTCTTTCTCTGAAATGTAGTGTTTTTGGAATGATCTCAGGAGCTTACAAGTTGGTTTTCTTTGTTAATTCACACAGAAATCCTAACTGGGCAATAGTGCTTCTCATACCTGACTGGCAATATTCAACTTATAACTTGCCAATCACATATCACTAGATTGTTGTCCATTCTTATGTGTTCAAGATCCAAAAACAAAGGTCTCATAAATCACCACTGACAGTCCACTCCAAAGCCCAAACCTTCAGATAGTGGGTTTCAGGCTGCTGTTGCTGCTAATAGCCTCTTCAAATATCACTTCAGATCTCCCTCCACTCTCAAAAAGGCTGGGAGTTGTTGAATATGTATCATTCCTTGAGCATGTCCTCTATCTCACTAATCAGTGAAAACAAACTTGCACTTGAACTAAGCTTCTCCTAAGGCTATTCTTCTATTCCTATACTAAAGAGTATCTAAATTTGATGTTCTCTGGATTAATCTTTGATCCAGAAATTGCTGTGATTCTTTTCTCATCTCTTCAAATAATTTTTCCTCTCTATCTTTGCAGGACTTTCTGCAGAGGGAATATGGATATCCAAGATATTTAGTTTTTCATCCCTATTTTGCTATCTTCAGCATTCTGCAAATATTTTGAATAGAATAAATTTGGCTTAAGTAAAGGCAGAAACTTGACAGATATTTTCCAGTATTGGACATTATCATCAACATCAATCACCACCCACCTCATCATCATTACCACGACTACTACCATCATCATCATCACCTTATCTAACATGGAGTATTTTAAAGTTTGTAAAGCACTTTGCAAATATTCTCTCATTTGTGCCACACAAATAGCAATGGGAGATAATTGCTATTATTATCTCCATATTATAGAAGAGGAAGTAGAATCTGAAAGTAGTTAACTAGATCCCGCAGCTATTAAATGTCTGAGGCAGGATTTGATTTTCTCTCCCTGATTCAAGATCTAGTACTTTATCCAATCTTCCATATAGCCATCTCATTTGCTAGGCTCAAGATACTCATTACCAGTTCCCCATAGTAGTCAATATCACTGTGACATAATCCAAATATAAGAAATCTTTTTTCATTTAGTCTATAGAGCTATGAACCTAGATACATTTTAGAATATGTAGGGTGGGGCATTAAGCCACATGCCTGTAATCTCTGCTACTGTGTAGGCTTGGCAATCTAATCATTGCATCACCTAACTTAAGTGGGAACAGGAAAGCAGTACTGATGGGGACATTCAGAACAATAGAGCCATAAAATAGAAGAGAAAAGATAGTGTAGCGATACTCAGCCTTAAGAACACTGGTCCTGGGGGGCAGAGTCAAGAGGGCAGAGGAAAGACATTAAACCCACAGAGCTCCTGATATAATCACCCCAAAAATAGCACTAAAAGAACCCTTGGGGCAGAAAAACACACAAAAAGGCAGGCTGAAAGTTTTCTCCAGCTATAGATAGATTTCAGGGGGCCATGCTGGGCCACGAATAAAGCCTAACCCCACAATCGGGTCAACACCCACCCGAGGAATTTGCCCCAGTGCCTCTGAATCGGCTGCAGCACCAGCATCTTCTGGAACTGAGCATGTGGTCGGTTGAACAGCTGGCCTAGGGGGGTAAGTGCAGAGGTACCAGTGGACTGGGTGGGAGGATTTGACTGTTTCACCACAGCGGGGAACCAGGAAGACGTCCTGAGCGGCTGGGCTTTTATGAAGAAAATTCTCTGTCAAGCTTAAGGTACTATATAGAGATTATGATGAACAGGATACTATCAGAAAAACCTGCAAAGACCTACATGAACTGAAGCAGAGTGAAATATACTATATACAAAATAACAGCAATAATGGGGGATGGTCTGCTGGGAAGCATGTGGTTATTTTCAGCAAGGCAATGATCCAATATAACCCTGAAGGAATTATGAAGATTGCAGCCCATCTGCAGAGAAAAAACAGATAGTATATGAAAACAGATGGAAACACATTTAAATTTTTCTTTTCCTCTTTGACAATTCTTTAATATGAAGTTTTGTGGGTTTTTTGACTATTTTCTCTCACAACTAGCTAATAAGGGAATTTTTCCATGACTAATCATGTATAACTTGTTTTGAATTGCTTGATTTCTTGTAGGTGGGGGTGGGGGTGGGAATGGAGGGAAGAAGATAAGTTGAAACACAGTTTTAAAAAATTGATGTTAAAATTTGTTTTTACATATATTTTGGAAAATAAAATTCTATTCAAAAGCAAGAAAAAAAAGAAAGAAACACAGGTCCTGAGTGACCACAATCTTGATTCTTCATATACCTTTAGGGGATGAAAGCAATAAAAAAAGAGGAGGCACTTTGGACTTCTCAGACCTTATAAAACCTTCACCTAATGTAGGTTGTACCATGTTGAGCATATCTTCATGAGGGAAGGGAAACTAGGGATAGTCAGTGCTCAGAAGAACAGAATTAGAGCAGAACCATAACCATCAACTTTCATCCCTATCCTGTGATTGATAACTGTACCCTTTCAAGCTAACTAATTGTCTATTTTTAACACTTGTTTTCCAGAGTCAGCCATTTTTGCCCTTCTGATGCCTGGGTTTGGGGTGTTTGCTAGCATTTTTCTTATGGTTAAGTTGATAAACTAATAGACTGATCCATGTGCCTAACTCAATGGATTTCCCTCAGTTACCTGCCCCTTCTCAAACCACCAAAACATAAAACTTACTTTTTTTCTGTTTAGCGTACCACCATACTTTCAGTTGGCTATATTTGTAAGTCTCTGCCTAATTTTTCAACTCCCAACTATACCTCATCCCTAAATACATAGTCATTTGCCAAATCTTATCTTGTCTCTCCCTCTCTCTTGAAACATATATCTCCTATCTCTTCTTTATACTTACACAACTACCCTACTAGATCAGGCTATTATCACCTTTCTTGGATTATTTCAATATTCTGCTCTTCAGTCACTCTGCCTCAGGTTTCTCCTCTTTGCATTCTGTCCTCTACACACATGCCAGTTATTTTCTTAAAAGAGAAGTCTGATATCCTTTCTTTACCTTACTATCTCTGGAATATGTAGCATAATCTCTTCTCTTCTCTTCTCTTCTCTTCTCTTCTCTTCTCTTCTCTTCTCTTCTCTTCTCTTCTCTTCTCTTCTCTCTCTCTCTCTCTCTCTCTCTCTCTCTCTCTCTCTCTCTCTCTCTCTCTCTCTCTCTCTCTCTCCCCTCCTCCCCCCCCCCCCCGGCTTCTTCTCCCCCTCCCTCCCTGTCATGTTTCTTTAGGAAGAAATGATGGTGTGCTCATCCATGACAGCTAGAATATTTGCTTTCCTAAGTAAGCTGAAAAGCTGAAGCTGCATCTCAAAGATCTAGATGCTTCTTCTGATGTTTGTCTGTTTATGTTTTTAATAAACCATGATCATCTGATGCTAATTTTCAAAATAGGAGATAATCTTAAGTGTTGAAATGGTAGCTTCTCAGTCACACAGATGATACAGATTGAATTATGGGAGATGCTACCTAAAATTGCTACAATATTCTGTGCAAGAGAAAATGACCAGAAACAGAATGAGAAGCCCAATCCCTGGCTGGCTTTCTGGAAGACATGTAATTTGAGGATAACACAGCAGAGCAGAGGGAAATGTAGCTATCCTGCAAAATGTTTCATATTTTATGTTTGAAGTATTAGCCCACTAGAAGAGTCTAACAGTGGTTACTTCTCCTTAAAAACAAAACAAAACTACCACCACCACCACAACAACAAAAATTCTCTTTGTCATTTTGTGATTGTAGGTCTTTTGTGTTAAGCATTTTGTGTACTATTCCTTAAAACACATTCATATGCATATATTTAAATATCTGATACTGTAAACCCCCTATTTAATAAACTTCAGTTGTTCTTATTACCTCTGAGATCAGCTGTGAATTGCTCTATTTGACATTTAAAAGCCTTAACAACCTAGCCCCAATCTATCTTTCTGACCTTATAAATTACTTCCCTTCACACATAGGGAATAATTAGCAGTCTAGTTTGATTGAAATGGAGAGTGAATAGTGAGAGTAATATGAACTTAGACAGGAAATAGAAATGGAGTCATGTTGTGAAGAGCTTTAAATCCCAAACTGAAGATTTTTTTAAATTTTATTTGATTTTAGTGGCAATAGGGAGTCACTGAAGATTTTTTCAAGTTAAGGAGTGACATGGTCATATCTATGTTTTGTTAATAGCATTTTTGAATCTATTTGGAGAATGTATTAGAAAGACTTAGAGACTGAAAACAAGGAGACCAATTAGAAATATATGACTACAGTCGTGGTAAAATGTGATAAGGGCCTGAACTAGGAGAAATGCTCAGCAAATGGGGAATTCAGGAGGGTGAGAGATGTGTGATGGAGGTAAAATAAATGACTTGGAAAAGGATTACATATAAAGCCCTAGTGAGAAAGAAGAAAGGCTCTAAAATGATTCTTTTAAAAAATGTTTTCATGTAAATTCAATCTTGGGTCCTCAGTACTTGCAAATATCACATGTCTAGTAGTAGACTTCCAGCCACATACACCAATATATTGAACCACCTATATCACTAACTTAGTTTGCCTTTGGTCAAGATGATGATAGTGATGAAAATGGAGCTTAGGCTTAATTTAGGGAAAAAAGGAAAACTGTCTGTCAAGATCCGTAATGGAATATGGGTCTTATCTCCAAGAGATGTAGTATGTCTTAGTGTGTAGATAGCAGACATTGGAATCAAGGAGATTTGGATTTAAGTCTCTTGCTAGCATATATTGACTGTGACTCTGGAGATGTGATTTAACCTTTCAATATATCAACTATGTAAACTGTATAAATTGCAGAACAGGTCATGTTCTGCTTTCATATCTTCCTCATTGAACATTCCTTACTTTAATAAACTCATAGCTGTAGTTCAGAAAAAGAAAATGGCCCCTTCATTTCCGCATTCAGTATAAGATATTTCTACCTTCAACTTGTAATTTGTCTTAGCAGTGCCTGGAGGTACTGAACCATCTTGTCTACATAGCATAGATTTTCTTTCCCATTTAATAAAAGTGTTTTTATAATTTAGACTCTTTAATTTCCATTTTTTGCATTTAAGTGGATCTGGAAAAGTTTATAGATGTAGTAATATCACTGAGATTCTTACTAATAATGGCCCCATTGTGTTAAGGATGTTTTTGGTTCAAGATTAATTACTGTATTTCTTTTTTTGTTTTGTTTTGGTTTTTTACAAAATGTTATAATAACATTATTTTCTTTAGATCTTTCCCTTTTTGACCTCACAGATGATTTTCCATTTTGAGACATTTTTTTCCCTCTGTAATGGCTATATGTGTAATGGTTGTTTGCTATTTTCCCTTGCTGGCAATTCAAAATGGATTGCAGCTTTCTACTAGATACAAAGTATTTGATACCCTGCTATTTCTCCAGATTTTACTAACATCTCTAGAGAAGCTGGAAAGCTGGAGGAAGCAAATAAGGATTTTTATGTTCATGTATTATTATGTGTTAGGATTTTATATTATTTATTTTAATTATAATTATAATTTTTAAAATCATAACCCATTCTTGGAACAATAAATATTGTACTTTGTATGAAGTCATAAGGACTCTCCTAATGGACAAAAATCAAGTATGAAGAAGCAAATCATACATAAATACATATCTAAAAAATAAATTATATATAATATAGAAATTATATCTATAATATTAAATTATAAATGCATATATAATATAGCAAATCATTTACAATATAGAAAATTATACATATCAATATAAAATGTAGTACATTCCATATGTATATATACATAAAAGTGTATATATTTATATAGATGTCAATAACAATATTGATATCCATCCTTCAAGGGTTTACACTCTCCATTCCAGTTAAACTGACCTACTAATTATTTTATTATTGTTATCATTATTTTTTGGTGAGGAAGTTGGAGTTAAGTGACTTGCCCACACAACTAGTGTGCCAGGTGTTTAAATCTTGATTTGAACTCCGGTCCTCCTGATTCTAGGGCCCTTGTTCTATCCACTGTACCACCTAGCTGCCCCACCATAATTATTTCTTATATATAACATATCATATCTTACTTCCCTGCCTTTATATAAGTGACTGTTGATTTCTTTTCCCCAAAGTTCTGTTGCTTACTGTGTTTTTCTTATTTTGAATTATTTTTCTTTTGTTTGGAAGAAGGAATTAAATGGAAGAGAAATGACAGAGACTAGAGAGCAAAGAAGGTAGGATAACCAAGTGAAGAAGATCCATAGAACAGGTGATATAAGATGGAAAGAAGAAAATTCAGAAAGAATATTTTTGGTATCCTTTATGTCACCTCTACCCTAAAATGTAAAAGACACCATATAATAGACAATCAGGGAGTAGCTAAAAATCTTAATATATGATATACAAGTAATTTTTATATCTCTGTGTGTATGTGTGAATAAACATTTATTAAGCACACACTTACTACGCACCAGACATTGTGCTAAGTGCTGGGGATTTTTGAAGAAAGGTAAATAGTCCCTGCTCTCAAGAAGTTCACTGTCTAATGGGGGAGATGGCATGCAAATAATATACAAATAAGGAAAACATCTTAAATGATTGACAGAGGGAAGACAGTAGTATTAAGGGGAATTGAGAAAGGCTCCCTGTAGGTGAGGTTTTACCTGTGACTTAAAGAAAGCTATGGAAGTCAAAGAGTCAGAGATGAGATGGGAAAGCATTGCAGACAGGTGGAGAAGTTAGTGATGGAGATGTGTGTGTGTGTGTGTGTGTGTGTGTGTGTGTGTGTGTGTGTGTGTATGTGGGTGTGGATGTGTGCTAGCATATGTATGCATATGCTTATGCAGGCAGGAGAGAGTTTATAAAAATCCTAAATCCTAAATTAAAACTACTTCTTTCTAATTAATCAACCTGAAAACTTGTCTGGTCAATAAGGGTGTTGTAGGTCACCTGAAAAGCAAACAAAAGAATTGTAACTGCCTTAAGAGCCTTTGAAGTTATAGATTAAACCAGTGGGAAATTCGCCAGATTGTCATTATATCTGAAAAGAGCCGGAAGGCTCCAGCAGCTTGTGTAATTATGCAAGTTTTGTGAGCCTTGAAAATTTTGTGATTGTATTGAGCTCTCTCCTAGCCTTCATAAAGCTCTACAAAACTCAGTTTCTGTGAACTGCTATTTGGCCCACGGCATAGAGATAAATTAAGAGGAAAACAAAAATGGCACCCAGCTTCCTCTGCTCACCAGGCATTTCTTTACCTGATGTGGTGCTAAATGTATACAAGGCACAGTGTACCCTTTCCCACTTAGTGTCCAGCTGTTATTGGAGCAGGAGAGAGACCTTGTTCTTTAAAGTGGTCTCTAGTTATAGGGTGATCTAAATGTACAGCTGTGGCTCATTATGGGTGGAATTCCAATTATAAAAGAGACCAGCTGGGTGCAGAAAAGGGTCAGTGATAAGGACAGAGATGTTCTGTATACTACTTGGGTTCCTGATCAGCTCTCTAAGAAACAGGGGAAATTATATTAGTCCTGTGGAATAAGGGGGCAATAATAATAATCATAGCCTTAAGGGAAGTTTTTTTTTCAACCCCCTGTGAATAAGGAAGCACTATCAATTAACAGGTTTCTTAACTAGAGAGTTGATTTGAGGCAAAGGAAGGAAAGGAAAGGAGGGGAAAAAACTGGAATGGTGTTTAATGGAAGGGGACATTTCTAAGAAAAGGAATGTTCAGAAACTGAGGGATGAAGAGGACAATCCATAGGAACTCCAGCCTCTAACAGAAAACAAACATTCATGAAAGAAAGTGTGAGTAGTAGTAGATTATAGCGTAACATGAAAAAAATGATAGGTGCAAGGATTTTTTAAGTGACAAAAGTTTTTAAGACATTATTTAGTTTATTTTTTTTTACTTTACACATTGATGTATGTAAAGCACTGGACTACGAGTTAGGAGGCAAGAATTCAATTTCAAACTCTACCACCAATTAGTTGTTTTATGTTAGACAATTAATTGAATTGTTCTGGACCTCAGTTTCCTTATCTGTAAGATGAAGGGATTTATACTAGATGACACCCTAAGATTTCTTTCAAGTCTAAAATGATATGATGGAAAATAAGGAAATTGAGGCTGAGTTGATTTCTCAAAGCTACTCAATGAGCAATTGTCTGTCTCAACAGGACTGAAAGCAAGGGTTGAAACTCCCAATTCAAATCATTATTAAAGAGTGTGGAATAGTTAAATCGGATTGAATCTGGAGTCAGAAGACTGCATTCAAATACTAACTCATATCCTGGTTGACCCTGAACAATTCAGTTCTTTTGGGATCTCCTATGATCATAAGGAGGAAACAGACTTTCCTAAAAGGGATTTTTCATTAAGTGGGATGATGAAACCCTAAATTCTCTTCTTATGCATGTATAATCTTCAAGCCTGCAGAGACATAGGATTGAAAAGAAAGAGTGCCTTTGAGATCAGCTGTTTCAGCCTCTTAGACATGAAGATTCTAAAGCCTAGATCTTGCCTCAGATAGTTTCAAATATTTTTAAAATGATATGGACTATTGGGTAATTTTTTGACAAAAAATTCTGGTTAGAGGAGCAAAATAGTATGTGAAGTGATCGATCATGGGAATTTACTTATTGAACTGAACTCAGCAAATATTGTTTATATGCAGGGATAGGCACAGTGATATAAAGACAGAATCAAAGTAGTTTTTACAACTAAGAAGCAGATATTCTATATTCTATTTTTCTTTTTAAGAATTTAAAGTACAAAGTATATCTAACTACTTTCTCATCTCCCCGGGGCCAATTGTTTAAGAAATGGATAGGGAGAATTCTTATTCCCCCCAATCTGCCACCTTCCACCTCCCCCCTCTCTGTCTCTCTCTCCCTCTCCCACTCTCTCCCTCTATGTCTCTCTCCCTCTCTCTCTCTCTCTCCCTCTCTCCTCCTCCTCCTCCTCCTCCTCTCCCTCCCTGCATCCCTCTTCCCTTCCTCCCTCCTCTTTTTCTTGATATTGAGTCAGACAAAGGTTGAGGGTGAGAATTATCACAATTCTTCAGTGAGGATCCAAGCATGAGAGCTGTCATTTCCTGACTTTGCAACTTCGTGAATAATCAATATTTTGTCAGTTTCATGGAGGTTTCAAAATTAGTGGAGTCCAGGTACGGTTGCTCTGCAAAGAATAAATCAACAAGGTTCATTTACTTCAAAGGTAATGACCCTCTCCAATGACTAAATAAATAAATGCTCTTGTGTAATTGGTATTTAGGCTATATTTCCTTTTGTTTTATGAATTTTCTGGGGTTGTTTTGTTCAGCTGAAAGAAGGAACCAAGGGAAACTATTCCTTAACCTGCCTTGACACCTTATTTAAATAGTAATACACAAAATCTCAAAATGTAAAAGCAATTTGAAAACTTTCTGTAGCTTAAATATGAACTTTAATACTTTGAATAGATAATTTTAAAATCACTAAAAATTAACTGCATGTGCTTTTTCCTATTTTGGCTTGGTTCATTCATACAACTTTGTAATATGGATTGGCAAGAGATACTCACTATCTAACCTTTTCAGAATATTTATAGCCTAGCCTTGTAAACTTTTCAAATTCCTTAAGGCCACAGCGTTTTTGCTTGGTTGTTAAAATTTGCATTGACATCTATGTTCTTTAATGACTTTCCTTATTTTTTCCTTTTCTCCCTGGCTTGACCTTCAGATGCTCCAACTTATTATTAGCCAGAAATGAGTACGTATGTAGCAAGTGCATTGGAGACTTCTTTTTACCTTTCACACATAAACTAAAGAATCAAAGATCAGGAAGTGCCCTTAGATATCATCTAGTCCTGGCTTTGTGGAAGCCAGTGGACCCACCAATACTTTCCACTGAATTAATGAAAAAGCATTTACTAAGAACTTAATGTGTGCATAGAACTCCATGTTGTTGTTGTTCAGTTGTTTCCAGTTGTGTCTGACTCTTCATGACCCCATTTGGGGTTTTCTTGGCAAAGATACTAGAGAGATTTGCCATTTCCTTCTCCATCACATTTTATAGATGAGAGAATTGAGGCAAGGAGGGTAAAGTGACTTGCCCAGGGTTTGCAAAAAAAAATTATATTGACATATAATTTTCTCTCTCATATATGTGCATATGTATATACATATTCAGGTATATGTGCATATGTGTTTATGTAAACACACATCCATTCATATACCCACACATGTATGTATGCACACATATATATATGCATGAATTGTTTGCTTATACACAATTTCATATGTGTAGTTCATGGACCCCAGTTCAGAATCTTCATAATAGGGACAAGTCAATTAGAAGGCCCTATGGTTCCTAGTGCACAGTGGCCCAATAAATGGTAATATAGTTTTGTTTTTGGTTTTTTGGGGTTTTTTTAGGCAATGGGGGTTAAGTGACTTGCCAACAGTCACACAGCTAGTAAGTGTTAAGTGTCTGAGGCCGGATTTGAACTCAGGTACTCCTGAATCCAGGGCCAGTGCTTTAACCACTGCGCCATCTAGCTGCCCCGGTAATATAGTTTTTTTGTTTGTTTGTTTGTTTTTTGTTTTGTTTTGTTTTGTTTTTTTTTAGTGAGGCAATTGGGGTTAAGTGACTTGCCTAAGGTCACACAGCTAGTAAGTGTTAAGTGGCTGAGGTCGGATTTGAACTCAGGTCCTCCTGAATCCAGGGCTGGTGCTCTATCCACTGCGCCACCTAGCTGCCCCTATATAGTTTTAAAATATTATTTCTACTGATAAAATAATATCCCTCTTTCATGTTGAATCATTTAATAATGAAAAGGGCATTGGTGGGGAGAACTTTCTTTTTCTGAATTTTCAGAGGACCCTATGCCTTTTAAGAAAGGAGGGGTTACAGAACCATTTGCCAGGTAAGATCTCCACAAGTATTATTTCCCTACATGAAGGCTGCTAGAGATTAGGGCTGGAAGAAAGTAACTATACCTCTTACTCTTGGGGCAAGCATTTTGGACCATCTCTAATCAGGTCTGAAAGGATGTGGTTATTGATCTTGTAGGGATGGTTTAACTTGTCTGGCACATATACACTGCTTCCTGTTTTTCCCTTGGGGTGCTTTTTGGGGAAAAAGAAAAAAAAAACTTTCCAATTTCTCAAATTTTCATACATGGAACTGTCTTAGGTCACACAGAAAAAATAATGATAGAAGCAGACCTAGAATTCAGTTCTATTGACATCTAGCCCAGTGTTCTTTCCAGAACATGTTGTTTTCCCTACCCACAAAAGCATGCAGAGTCCTATTGGAGTTGGTTCAGGCTGAACATATGGTACTAGTGCTTAGGTCCAAACAGGTTAGAGTAAATATTTAAAAAGTACTTATTGGGACATAGCTTAACATTTGCTACATAACTATATGGAAATTGTACTTTGCTCCTTAGAACCTGGCTCATTAAATTTTCCCCTTTTTAGAGTTATTAAGGGAAAGACAACATTTCTGTCAAGCTCTCATGTATTCCTCTTAACTATAAATCATATGATCAATACCCTTTTCATTCATCTCTACCTCTATAAGAAGATTGAATATCAAATTATTAAATCATAAAGGAATATAAGTGAAATAATGATGATTATCTGGCAACAGAGGTCACACATAGAAAAATAATTTTTTTATTCATTCATTCATCAATTTATTTGCTTACTTACCCACTTTCTTGTGACCCTTAAATTCATGATGACACATTTAATGAAGTCAATTTGGGCGCTATCTCAGAATTCTATCTGAGTCTTAGAATGTAACTCTAATTATCTGGAGCATTTATTATCTTCAGGCCTCTTACCTGGGAAAAAGAACCAAAAAATAATTAAACACCAAGTACCTTTAGACTCATATTTGAATTAATAGACTAGAATGGATTTTAAACTAAAGAGACATCTGAATTTTCCATTTGACTACTCAACAGAGAATCCATTCATCTAACCACTGGAATGGAATATGAGTTGCCATGGTGGGAAAAATCAAACAAACAAACAAACAACATAGCAGTACCTGACCTCACAGAGCTGACATTCAAATAGGGGTGATAATATGCAAACAACTATGTAATACATACACACATACATGCATATATTATGTAATTTATACAATGTTAATGGGAGATAGTCTCAGAGGTGAGGAACTAGCAGTGGGAGGAAACAGGAAAGGCCTCTTGCAGAAGGTGGGGCTTGAACTCAGTCATAATGAATCTAAGGAAACCTAGAAGGGGAATTGAGGAGGGAGAATATTCCAGATGTTGTTGCTGTTTGTTCTTCTTTCTGAAAGATGATAAATGACATCAGGAAGGTAATGCTGCCTTGCAAGTGAATTGGATCTAAGTGAGGCAGGGCTATCCAAAGTCACTAGCTTCAGTCTCTCCTCTAGAGTCATCTGGGTCCAGTGGCAAGACATAGATAAGGACAACTGAAGATGGCCCTGGAGGCATTGGGAGACCTTGGCCTTTTTAAGCTAAGGCATTTCCCAAATATAGGGGATGGTCAGAGAAAAGTAAAGTTGCAAAATGGAGTGTAATGGGAGAAGAGCAAGAAGGTAAGTTTTGTTGAATTAAATCATGAGTAGAGGAGAGTAAAGTGTAAGAAGATTGTAAAGGCACTAAGAGTTCATGTTGTGAAGGATTTTAAAAGCTAAATAAAGGATTTTATATTTGACCCTGGAGATAACACAGTACCTTTGGGATTTATTGAATGACTTATTTTTATTTTATTTTGTTTTTGTGGTGGGGGAGTGATATAGTCAGACCTGCACTTTAGAAAGGACACCATACTCACACACACACACACACACACACACACACACACACACACACAGTCACATCAAACATATTTCTGCATTAGTCATGCTCGGAAAGAAGAATCAGAACAAAAGGGAGAAACCTGGGGGCAGCTAGGTGACGCAGTGGATAGAGCACTGGCCCTGTATTCAGGAGGACCTGAGTTCAAATCTGGCCTCAGACACTTGACACTTACTAGCAGTGTGACCCTGTGCAAGTCACTTAACCCCAATTGCCTCACCAAAAACAACAACAACAACAACAACAAAAAGGGAGAAACCTAAAAGAACAAAAACAAAAAGAACCCCCCCAAAAAACAAAAAAACAAAGGTAGAAACAGTATAGTTCAATCTGCATTCAGAATCCACAGTTCTTTTTTTCTGGATGTGCAAAATATTTTCCATCATGAGTTCTTTGGAACTGCCTTGGATCATTGCACTGCTGAAGAAAGCTAAATCTATCACAGTTAGTCATCACACAATGTTGCTGTTACTGTGTACAATGTTTATTTGGTTCTGCTCACTTCACTCAGCATCAGTCTACTTAAGTCTTTCCAGGTTTTTCTGAAATCTGCCTGCTCATAATATCTTATAGCACAATAGTATTCCATTATATTCATATACCATAACTTGTTCAGTCATTTTCCAATTCATGGGCATTCCCTTGATTTCCATTTATTTGCCGCCACAATGAGAGCCGCTATAAATATTTTTGTACTTGTGGGTCCTTTTCTCTTTTTTATGATCTCTTTGGGATACAGATCTAGTAGTGGTATTACTGGGTAAAAGGATACTGTAGCAGTTGAAGGGAGGATGGACTGGAATGGAGATGAAATAGAAGCAGTGAGACCAAACATCTTTTAACCCACATGAGACCTGGATCATGCCTGATATCACTGCTTCTTACTATCATTTTCAGACATTCTCTTTATCTCTTTCAACAACCTTTCCTATTTTTATGTCCACTCAATCAAAAATTATGACCAATTTAATTTACTGTGAGTGTAGGAAGGTAATCCCCAGGTTGGTTTTATACCCCACTCCCCTACCTTACTCCCCAGGAGTTCAGCACCTAGTTTTGTTTTGTTTTGTTTTGTTTTTATGGTCTAAGCTTCACTTGCTCATTGTTTGGGTTTTAATTGTTGAGAGTGACTGTAAATAACAATCACTTATGTTCTGCCCTAAAACACTTATTATTATTATTATTGTTATTATTATTTTGAGTAGGCAAACTAGACCATTTTTTGCCTCATTTCTTACCTAGCCTTAAATCATTGAATGGGGTGTTGCCTCACACTTAACTTTAAAAGGCCAAGATCTCCAATCATCCTGACCTATGTTTTGACACTTGACTCAGATAATGCTGGAGGAACAAGTGAGGCTGGTGACTTTGAACAGCCTTCCCTTACTTAAATCCAATTCACTTTGAAGTCATGAAATAACCTTCCTGATTTCATGGTCCTCTTCAAGAATGAAGGGCAAACAATATTATACTAAAAGATGTTAATATTGAAATAAAAGTACCCTCAAGCCTCATAATTTTATATAACTCAAAAACTTTTAAAATCCACATTATTTTAGCTCTGACTTAATTTTTCCCCTCTCCAATCTCGGTATGATAGTCATTTCAACTTTACACTGCCTTCTATCAAGGAATCATTTTACCTCTCTTCCAATAACTGTTCTTCTCTTTCCAAATCTCATTCTTAGATTATTCCCACCATGGACTTCCTCAGCTCTTATTCAGGAGCCACTTTAACAGAGCTGTATTAAATCTCACAATTGTGCTAATTCAGTACATTATATATCCACATTAACCTACTTCCAACTGGACACTCACTAGAACAAGGCAATCCTTTTATTTCTACCTAATTGATTCTCTATCTCATTCCCCACAGAAACTATTCCAAAATTTCTCTTCTGGCTTCCTCCTTCCCACAGATCGCCTTCCTCCCTTTCTTAGTTAAAGAAGGACTTTGCCTCTTTACTCAAAAAAACAAGGTCATTTAATGCAATTTTCCTTCTCTCTCTCTCTCTCTCTCTCTCTCTCTCTCTCTCTCTCTCTCTCTTTCTTTCTCTCATTTTCTTTCATATCTCAAATTCCCTTGGCACAATCTCCTATTTTCTCTCACTTTCCCCCATCTCTGATCAAAAGTTAACTTTTAGATTTATAAATTCCTCTACAAATGCATATGATTTCTTTTCCTCCATCTTCATCACTTGATTACACCCTCAATTGCTACTCATCCCATTTTTCTTAACTTTGTGCCTATCAAGTTTTTCTTCTACTGCCTGCAAGTGTGCCTATGTCTCTTTCTAGAAAAAAACAACAAAGCACCTCCTCTTTACCCTTCTAATCTCAAGCTGTCTTTCTATATATTTCTATGACTTTTTTTTTAGCCAAACTCCTTGAAAATAGCTGTCTACTCATAATATCTCTGGTTTTCCAAGTTAGACTGTAACCCTTTTGTTCTGATCTCATCACTCAACTGAAACTTCTATTTCCAAAGTTACTACTAATCATTTAATTGTCAAATCTGTTAGTCTTTACTCAGAGTTGTTACTGACCTCTCTCCATTCTTGATACTCTCTGCTCTTTTATTTTTGTGCCACTCTCTCCTGGTTTTCTTCCTCCCTATGTGACTGCACCTATATTTCTTTTATTAGTTCATCATCCTTATTATTTTTCCTAACAGTGGCCATTTTTCCATTCATCAAGCTTCAGTTATAAAATCTCTTCTCTTCCACCTCACTCTTCTCTCTCTCTCTCTCTCTCTCTCTCTCTCTCTCTCTCTCTCTCTCTCTCTCTCTCTCTCTCTCTCTCTCATTAGCTCCTATAGTTTAACTATACTCTTTATCGAGATTATTACCAGATCTATAGATATAATCTCGATGTCTACTCTGATCATCAATCCTACATTACTAATTTCATTCTGGACATTTCAAACTGTATATCTTGCAGACTTCTTAAACTAAACATATCTAATACAGAACTAATTGTCTTTCTTAACATTATTTTATTGATTCCTGTTTCTATCAAGGGAGGGCATCACCATTTTTTACATTCTCCCAGGTTTGTAACTTCACAAACTTCCCACACTCATTTATCTCCCTCATTTTCAATCAGTTCCCAAATAATGGCATTTCTAATTTTATGATATTGGTTGCATTTGACTTTTGTTTTTATTACTCACAAAGCTACCATCTTAGCTCAGACCCTCATCAGTTCTCAGCTAGGTTATTTTAAATGTTTCCTAATTGGTCTACATGTCTCAATCTTTTCCCCACTCCAATCTATCTTATATGCTGCTGCCAAAGTACTTTTTTTCTTAAATTCAGCTCCTACCATATAAGTCTCTTAGACAATTCCAGTGGTTTTCTATTGCTTTTAACAAAATAATAAATGAATAAATTAACTTCTCTAACTTTTAAAATACCACATAACCTAGTCCCAACCTATCTTCCATGCTTCATTTGGCATTTCTTTTCCTCCTAAAGTCTAGCCTCTTCTTTGTTTTTCACACAGAACTCTATTTCATTTCTCTGTGCATTGGTCCTTTCCATCTTCCATACCTGTAATGCACCCTGCCTTCCACTACTGGCTGCTCAAAAACTTTCTTTTTTTTCTATAAGATACAGTTTTAAGTACCACCATCTATAAAAATCCTTTCCCAGTTCTTCTCCCTCAACTGCTAGTTTCATATCTTTCAAAAAAAACCCTTTATTGAAATACTTAGTACATTTGTATTTCTTAATTTTATATTTATTGTTGACTAACTCACAGAAGGTTCCCTGTCCTCTGATTCCCCTATTAGACTGGGAACTTCTTGAGAGAAAGAACTATCTTTTCTTTTTCTTTTTGTATTCTCAGTGTCTAGCATATTGCTTGCCACATAGTAGGTTCTCAATAAAAGTTTATTGATTAATTTTATGCCTAGTAACTAGAACAATATATTGCACATAGTATGTCTTTAATACATACTTCTCGGTTAACTGATGATAAGATATTCCTCAAACTCCTCTGGCAATGCTATTAAAATATCATTTTCATTTGTATACTTCCATCAGGACATCCTTCACAGACTCCATCACTTATTGCTTGAAAAACATCAAATAACAGTGGGTCATGGGTTCAAAGAAAACATTCTGATGATGTAAAGTTAGAACATTTGTAAAAGTCAAGGCATTCTGCTACTCTGTATACTCTATGTTACTCGAAGTTCATTTTCATAAATAGTGATACTTCTAATATACTAAAGAAGTTTTATAGATTTTTATATCTGTGTACCTTCTTCATCACTCCCCACCCACAAATGAATATTTTTGCATCATAAAGAAGTATAAGTAAGAAAATAAAGTGACATTTTCATCAGGTATGGGAATAAATATTTCACTTTCACCTGTTGTCCACCACCTTTCTCCTTTAAGGAAGGATGTATATTAAAAACCACTTATTGCATTGATTTGATTGATGACATACTTAACCAAAGATTTCCTTTACATTTTTTATTATGCTATGCTTATTTCTCTCTTGCTTCTAACTTATTTCACTCAATATCACATCATACATTTCATTTCTCTCATAAATTTCCTTCAGTATAATTTGTTATCTCACCAAAAACAGGTCAACTGAGAGGTACATTGTCAATATGTGTAGGAAGTAGAGAAATTCTAAGGAGAGGAGTAAAAAGATTTCACCTCAGAAATATATGATAAGAAGAAAAAAAGGACTGGTCACATCCTAAGGGTAAAGGATGACAGGCAGATAGACTAAATGCCTCATGAGTATCTTCACAATATAAAGAGAAAACTAAGAACTTCATGATATTGGGTCCATACCCTATGACAAACTTATGGAAACATATGGCTCAGAATTGCATTTAATAGGCTGTTATTTAAAGGTGGTATCATGGGAGGAAAGATTCAATTTAATGAGACATAGGTTCATTTGAATAGCTGAGATTAATTTGATATGATATTATTCCATTACATTTATAGCCCACAATTTTTTGAGTCATCCGTTGATTGATAGGTAATTGTTTGGTTCCAAATTTCTACTATCAAAAAAGTGCTAACATGAATATTTGACATATAGATATTTTTATTCTTTATCTTTAAACATGTTGGGACTATATTCTCTATAGTAGAATTACTGTATCAAAGGGGTAAAGCGAGATCTGACAAACTTGTGGACCATTACTAAGTTTTAATTATCACCTAATTTAGATGATATTTTTAGCAGTATTTAATTTTATTATTTTAATTCTTATTCACTTATTCATTCCAGAAGAGAGAGAGAGAGAGAGAGAGAGAGAGAGAGAGAGAGAGAGAGAGAAGAAAAATTAAACAGGTAGCAAGCATACTATTAGTCTAAGGTTTAAAATACTGATATAATTGAATATTTGTATTCTATCAAAGATTCCAAGCATTTTAACAAACTCAGGTCTTTAGAGGCCTCAGGAGCAGAGTAGAATATTCACTGTTATGTCCTAGTGACTCCCAATTGTCAGCTTAAGTTTATAGAGTGAGATATTGTAATAATGTGCCCCATCATCCCAAATCTATGAGACCAACCTTGAAAATGATCTTCATATATGAAAGGTCACTTCCAGGTTAGACAAACAGAGGTATACTGTACTAATTTCAGAACCCTATAATTACAGATACTGTGCCCAGGGTAGTAACTTGCCAAAACTCTCAACTTTGACTATTTTTTTCAAGCTATGATTGATGGGCTTCCTTTAGGAAATGTGAAATCAGTGAACTTGCCTTTGTCTATAACCTTACAAGTGCCATTTATAAAACGATGTGTCACAGGTAATAAAATAGAGCAGATGGCTAAAGGAGGCTTAAGAGACAGAGTTATTCATCCTTTGTGCCATTTGGATTATTACTGGCAATGTCAATATGTTCCATTTGTAGATTTCCTTGACTCTGCCCCTCAAAGACTATTATGAAAATAGCCTTCAGCTTGTGACAAGAGCACATGTCCTTGGTTTCTCCCAGATGACAGTCATCATCCAAATGTGGAGAGAAGTGCTCTGGAGACCATTTGAGAAGCCCTCTTCAGAAAGATTTTCATTTATGTTAGTTTAGGTTACATTTCGTTTGGTGAGTTCCAAAGAGTACAGCTCATTCTTCTCACCGTTCCAGGATCAATACGGTATTATTTCTATTAGACTTTCAAACTGCAGGAAACTTTCCATTATATCAGGCTTCAATTTTTGGCCATTTATTTTTAATGTGTTTTTCATCACTTTTATTGTCACTTTTGTTTATCATCAAAAAGGAAATGAGGACAAAGTCTGCCCTCCTTGACTGGTACACACCCCCTCATCCTTCAAAGGGCCAGTTACTCACATATCAAGGAAGAAAATTGACCTCACTTTGTTTGACAACTGCCTTTTTCCTTTTCCAATGCAATCCTCTTCTTGTTCTTGAAGTGAATTATCCATATTATCTCCCAATTCTACCACAATAGTCTAAAATGCCTTAAAGACATTACAATGACTATTTCTACTACAAGATCACTCTGTACAAGCAGAGGAGGAACTGTTTTCTCTGAAACCTGTTTAAAATAACTTTTGTTGAAGAAGAAATTGTGAAAAGTTTATGAGTGCAATGAGTTTGCCTTGGAATCAATAAATGTTACCTTTGTCAAAATGCCTTAGTGGGAAAGTTATTCAGAGCAGTCCCTGGGAGGCCAGAGAAGGTGAGTGGAAATCCCTGCTTGTTTATTTTCTTTAAAACATTCTAAGCCTTTGCCCCCTTTTGATTCTCCACAGCATTTTGCCCTCATCACTTTGAGACTTAGCTTGGATTCAGTTGTTTATTTCCCAATAGCCCCTTTCCTCTGCTGAAAATTCTCATTTGTGCTGTGTCCCAGGAAAGTTTGTGAAAAGTTTCCCAAGTATTGTTTCTGTGCTCTTTCCATTAGTAACAACCTCATATGACATTTTTTGATACACAGAAGTCTTCAGTAAATATTAACCTCTCTCACTTACCAACCATCTCAGCTGAGGGAGATGTCCTTGATGGAGTGAAATCATATGATTCATCTCCATAACCTTCACTTGCCTATGGATGCAAATTGCCTACAGAAAAACAAAACAAAACACAACAAAACAATAACAACAAAACATCTGGTAGATATACAAATCCCAGGATGGTTGGCCAAAATTTATATATCCAGACCCTTAGTTGCTTCTTCTTTGTCATGAGCATGTTTATTATGAAAAAATCCCTCTACAAATGTAATTCAGTGAAAGCTCTCTAACTTATAGACATTAGTTTTCTGAGGTACTGAGATTTTAAGTGACTGGTTCATTGATACACAGCTAGTAGGTGTCAGATGACAGATTTTTTTGGGGGGGGTGAGGCAATTGGGGTTAAGTGACTTGCCCAGGGTCACACAGCTAGTAAGTGTTAAGTGTCTGAGGCCGGATTTGAACTCAGATCCTCCTGACTCCAGGGCTGGTGCTCTATCCACTGTGCCACCTAGCTGCCCCCAAATGACAGATTTTTACTAAAGTCTTTCTGAATTCTAGGGTCAGACTTTAATACATTTTACTTATTGATCAAATACATCACAATATAATGTGAATACAGAGAATAGAAATGATAAGCTTTATTCAGAGTTTAATGTGGTTTAAAGATTGATTCAATTCCCTCTCAGCACCTACTGTGTTTAAGACATGCAAGAATTTTGAAATATGCCACATTTTCCATGAAACATTTCTTGATTTCCAACAGCTGTAATTCTGCTATTCAAATATTTCATTCTTTTCTTTATTTCTTCCTTGTACTCATTATATTCTAGTTTGTAATTTAGTAATTTCATGTGTGTTAGTGCAGTTAAGTTGCAACTACTGAACTTAAAGTTCTTTAAGGTACAAGGAAAGTCCCTTATTTACACACTCAATGGATTCTTTTTCTTTTTCCTCTTCTATTTTTTTTTTTTGCCATAGTACAAATTTCTCTGTATGCTTGCTAAGTTTAGCTGTGGGCTCTCAATTCCACTGAACATTTAAAATTTCCCTGAGAATAATCTGATTTTCTATTACCTATCTCATTTTTCTTGCCTCTCTGTCATTCTTTGAACATTATTTAAAAAAAAATAAGCAGGAACATCCATACTTCTCTAGGCAAAAGAACCAATAATAACCTAAAATGCTATCAGTTTTTTTCTTACAATGAGATATCCTCATAGCAACCCTAGAAGTTAATATAAGAATTGCAAAACCATATTATGGATGGGAAAACTGAGATCAATTCAGGTTATTTATTTATTTTTTCTTTTTGCAAAAAACTTCACGCAACTAGTAAGTGTTGGGAGTATGATTTTGAACCCAGGTGTATGCTGAATTCAAACCAAACAGACTTTACATAATGCCACGTTGCCTCTCTAAACCAATAATAGAAAAAAGAAATGGATAGAGGAAGTATATCTTTTAATGATGTCTTGCTTTTGTGAGTTTGAGAGAAGGAAAAAAATAACAGATTTTATTAATATAATTATGCAGTGATAGGCCTTTAAGTTATATTATCAAATAAGTCCTGATAAATAAATTTAGAAAAGTAAAATGAAGACATAGACAGAAAAAATAGGTTTAAGTTGGTCATTGTTCAGCATTGAAATGAATATATCAATGGACTAGAAATATTTGACTAAATAATAATTTCCCTTTCATCTTTTCCTAAAATTTCCCTAACATGAAGAGCTCCTCAGTCAGCAAAGATCTCTCCTTCTCTAATTTTACTTTTAACTTTGTGCTTCTCAAGTATTATTTTTGAATCATCAGATTTATGACATATTTCATGTAAGTTTTATGTCTCCCAGGGACTAGGCATGATGGTCTTTCCACTGAAGAAACTTACTAAATATATAAATGTTGAAATAGATTTTAGTGTGAAACACAACACTTACAAAAACCTTATCTTGTGGCTTAGAATGACAAAAAAAGTGAGGCTTATGTCCTATTGATAAAAGAAACAACCCAATACTTCAGAGGGAAAGGAGGGATGTGCTGGAATTTTAGTCATACTGAATAGAGGAAAAGCAAGTTAGCAGTTCATCAGTACTGTACCTGACTCCCCATGGTGCTAGACTGTCCCCTTATGTTGTGAGCTTTGAGAAGAAATTCACATTGAGGTAGTAAAATAAACAATAGGCTTGAGAAAGTCTTTAGGGCAAAGGCACTGACCTCAATTCTCTTTCAATGTGGTACTCACACACACACAAAAATGTGCAGGTATACGGATACTCTCTGGATTTAAGTTACAACACTATGCACTAAATTCTCCAGAATGTGCCAAAAGCACAACAGTATTGACCTTGAAATTTGGTGGTAACTTGGGGTTAATTCACTTCCTGTTACAATATCTCATGATAGCAAATATATCATGTTACCACAGCTGCTAATCATTATTCCCCCACAACTTATAAGATCTCCACAGCAGGTATGAAATTAATTAAACAATTCTAAGGGAGTACATTGCTTTGAGGATTAGTTATGGGACAGTGAGCCTTTCACTTCTTAATAGCTGGTTCTAGTCCAGACAATGTGAGTCACTGTTGAATAAAAGCATTGCTCTCCAATGGCTATTCAGAGGCCAATAGAATATAACTGGGTGGTCTCAAAGACTATCCAGAGTCCAAGCATATCTTAACAGTACATGGCATCTTAAAGAGAGAGGCCATATATTTAACTACTCCCATTCTTCAGTCCATGAAGTGTGTGATCATTGTAATTATATAATCGATACATGTTACAAAACCTTTAGAGGTCATCCATATATCTATCTATCTATCTATCTATCTCTCTATCTATCATCTACACATACTCCATGTACATATATATACATATATATATATATATAATGTGTGTGTATAAACAAAAATACATGTGTGTTTATATATGATCATAATAACCTTGTTTTTAGAATTTTATAGGACTCCAAAATCAGAATGTAAAACATATAATCCTGAGCTTCTAGAACAACTATTTTAGGAAAATAATCCAATTTTATATATTTCCATTCTTACAATATCTTCATGCATTGAGCAGTACAAGTAGTATTCATATTTTATAGATAAATAATAGATACAGTTGTTGTTCTTGCTGCTACTGTTGTTGTTATTTTGTCTTTCCTTCTCAAAGAGTACCGTGACATTGTGGAGGTGATGGCACTACTTATAGTGAATTGGATTTAAGTGAATCAGGACTGTGCAAAGTTACGAGCTTTACTCTCTCCTCTGCAGCTATCTGGGTCCACTGGCCAGGTCACACATTTTAACCAAGAAAACTATCAAATATGTCAAACTCGTTAAATTCTTCCTTTAAAAAGCACAGATTTAGTGTGGGACACAACACGGTTTAAAAAAAGTTAGAATTTTTTTTTTGGCTTCATTGGAATTTCTTTTGAAGAATCTCTATCCAAAGTTACCAATGATCTCTTAATCATCAGATTTAACGGTCTATCCTTCTTGACCTGTTTGCAGCTTTTGATATAATCACACTCTTCTCCTGGATATTCTCTGCTCTCTAGGTTTTGTGAGAAATGATTATTAATAATAAATATATTTAAGGACTTAGAGATATTCCCTTTTTAGTACTCTCTTCCCTCCACTCAAAGACAAGACCTCCTTGAGAGATTCTATCAAATCTAGGTTAAACCAACCCAAGCCCAAGGTCACAAAAGAAGCCTGAGGTGGAGACAGATTCTTTTGTCTAGCTAAGTTAAAAGACTTTAATGATGAGATTTGGCCTTCATGAACCAGTTCTAGGTGGGAGCCCTTGTCAACTTAGGTGGGGGTCATCTTTGCTTGAGTCATATGTCCCCTGACTTCATTTTAATATAATCCATCTCCAAATTATGCTAATCAATTAGATTTGATTACTATGTAATGGACCTCCTACAGTTATAAGGGTGTATAAACTGAGATGCCATCACCATTAGGGGTCTGAGAGAGATGGCCATAGACCTTGTTTTATTAATAATCCACTGGCCATATGAATAAAATGATTAAATTACACAAGATACCATGTCTCTCACATTTCTAATCATCACAGTTTTTGTGACACTGTACTGTCCTGGTTCTACTCCTACCTGTCTTACCTTCTTAATCTTATTTTCAAAATCTTTATTCAGCCAGCATGTCTACTAACCATGGGATGCTCTAAAGGACTGGTGCTGAGCCATGCTATCTTCTCCCTCTGTACAGCCTTACTTGGGAATCACATCAACTCTCATGAATTCAATTGTTTTGTCTATAGCTATATACCCATATATGTATATCTGTTTGTATGTATATATGGTTTATGTATAACCATGCATATATACATACATATATATTTTTATATAGTATTTTAAAAGAAAAAAGCAATTTTAAGCTTTAATAATTTCAGAATTATAAATGCTTCAGACACAAACATAATGTGAAAGGTTAATTAATTAAAATATTAAATATTTATTGATTTCTTATTAAAATTCAACCAACCACCACCTTGCACTATAAATTGTTCTAGCCATTTTTAAAACATGGTAAATTTTTCATTATCTGCGTCTTAGTGACTAAAAGGATTGTATTTGTAATCCTAGCCTTAAGATCACCCAAAGAATGAATTTTGGAGCATGTGTTGATGGTTTAAGTGTTACTGACCCTATGATAAAAAAAAAATCTAATCAAGATAGATCAAGTAATCAAGGTGGTCTAACAAAAGAAACTCCTTTACCAATAAACAGTTCTGAAATAAAGTCATACAGAAACTGTCACACACAATACAAAATGCCAAGGTGGCACATCTTGTTAAAATTAATTATTTGAAAATTTAAAACAGCATCTAAAAGACATTCAAATATTTAAACTGCCAAAAGTTGTTTTGATAAGTTTTTGTTTCTTTGTTTTAGCATTTATACTTATTATAGTTGAAATCTACATTGAAACAGGGGACTACCTATGTGTATACATACATATACACATATGCATTTATACACATATACATGCATTTATGCATATACAGTTTGTGTATGTATGTTAACATATAAACACAAATTTAAACATATATACATGCAGCCATTGTCCAATTGACAGGCATCCCATTATTGTCTAGAATTTACAACCATAAAAGATTCAGCTACAAATATTTTTGTATTTATAAAAGCTTGTCTTTTGTTAAATCTTGGATGAACAGAGCAAAAATTATAGAATTTAAACAAGTCAATTACAGAAAAAAAATTGTATGAGACTTAAATGATTAAAAAAGTTAAAATAAAAAGTAAACACACCTCATAAACAGAAAGTTTCACAAGTAAGTTCTAGAAAACATTATTAAAAAGAATTAATTCCAGTATTACACAAACTTTTTAGGGAAAAAAGAAAAAAGCAAAGGGAATTATCATAGATTTCTTCTATCACACAAATATGATCTGAATGTTTAAAACAGAAAGAGTAACAACCAAGAAAGAAAATTACAGAATAATATCGCTAATGAACATTGATGTAAAAAGTTTACATCAATATTATCCAAAATGCTACAAGAACACATCACAAAAGATTATATGTTATGACCAGGCCAGATATGTACAAAGTGCTGGTATAATAGTAGGAAAACTATAAACATGATTGACCATTTTAAATATCAAGAACAAATCTGTATCAGTCCACTACCTGAAATGTTCTTCCTCTTCATTTCTGCTTCTGGCTTCCATAACTTTCGTCAAAGTTAAGTTCCAATTCCACCTTCTTCAGGAGTCCTCACCCATACCCCACATCTCACCTCTGACTAAGTGCAAT
Source organism: Dromiciops gliroides (assembly GCF_019393635.1). Taxonomy (NCBI): domain Eukaryota; kingdom Metazoa; phylum Chordata; class Mammalia; order Microbiotheria; family Microbiotheriidae; genus Dromiciops; species Dromiciops gliroides. Next base: position 220,814,603 of record NC_057862.1, on the reverse strand, counting down.
TGCTCTAAGTTTGGCATCCATTTATACTGCATAACATATACACAGACAATTATGTTTGCATATTGTCTCCCTCATTAAAATATGAACATCTTGGTGTCAGGAGCCATGTTTTTTTCCTTGATTTGTATCCCAGTTGCTTAACCCAGTCCCTGAAACATCATTAGCACTTCATAAATGATTGTGGACTGACTGACTAATGTATAAAATATGACTCTAAATATTAATTTCTCCTGGAATTCTATTTTGATTCAAAAGTTTAGCTCAATTTCAGTTTGGATAAAATATAGTATAATGTGGAGCTTGTGTAATCTAATCCTACATTTTTGTCAACTTACTGGCACAACAGATAGTACTCAGTTGGCATCCTTGTGTTCATTTCAGAATGGAAAGTATGGTTTTTCATGCAGCAATTTCACAATGATTCTCTATATGATTCAATTTCCAAAGAGACTGGAAATTACTTCCAAATTAATTTTATGTACATGAAAATACCCAAATGAAATTTTATATCAATATACACACATATATTTATGTTTTGGCTATTTGATGTATTTATTATACAAATATTTATGTTTCTAGGGCACATTCACAATTTTAGTTATAGTACCCATCTTTTCTTCATGATATCCTGTGAGGTAAGATCTTATTACTAGTTAATGAGTGAATTGAGACAAGGGTTAAGTGAATAACTCAATGATCACAGAGTTATTTGATGGCAGAGTCAAGATTAGAACATGAGTTTTCTGATTTGTCCTGGTGTCCTTTTGATTATATTATATAACCTCTTTGGCAGTAGGGATGGAACTTTTGTCCCTGTAGCCCCAGAATCCTAAACAGTTCCTTGTACAGTCACTTCATAAAGGTTTGTTGAATGAAATTCCAATATATACTGAAAGAACATCAAAAGATCTGAGGTAACTTCTGACTAAAGGGGAGGTAAACATGGTTTTAAAAGTCTAATAAAAATAATGCTTTGTATTTCCTTCCAAATCCTACCTACACTGGATATAGGCATCTCCACATTTACACATTAATTCAGATTAACAATAAAAGAGTTAACAGTCTTATCAAATCAGAAAAGCACATTTTGAAAAGCTATTTTGAATTTGTATTCAACATTTCCTAAATTACAGGAAACATGATTCTGGAAATACTTTACATTAACCCATTGTTATTTCCTCATTATGTCAAATCACATTTAATATTTTGTTTAACTTTCCAGAAACTTGTTAAGTAGTTAGAGAGCAGGTAAAATTTCTTCAGGAGGGTAGGTGGGAACTTCTAAAAAGAAGCATGAAATGTACAAATTTAGAGACTTTTCCACTCCAAATTTTTACATAGACTATTTGTGCCAGACCTTGGTAGAGTCTTCTGAGAGCTTGTATTAGTCTGATCAGCCACAGTCAGACACAGTACCTTATCCTTAACATAGTGATGTCATTTTGATGCTCCTTAAGCCTGAAGGACAATGTTACACTAGATAGGAACTTAGTCTCAGGATGGAAAATGAATTTGCCTCTGGCTGTAGAAAGAGTTAGTAGTGAGCAGTGACTAGAACACACTCCAAGTCTCTTTTAACTAGACTTTGATGAAAAAAAGCTACTGACATAGACAAAACATGTTCAACAGTCCCTAGAAATATACATATGAGAGATATGTATTAGAGACATTCAGGAAAAGGGTAATTGAAAAATGGAAAAATTAGTGAATTAATAGCAAAGCACAACTTTACTGTGCTCTTCTGTTCTGTTGCATAATTGCACTCCTTGTTAAAAGGTAAGGGTTAGGAGTGTGGAGGGAAGATACCTTTTACTTTCCTTGACTAAGAAAGTAAAACCAATACCAACACAGAGATTTGTTCCCTTATTTGGTAATTTTCCCCTTCTTTCACTCCCACACTGCAATATCCTGTCTGGTAATGTCTGTGTACAAATCTAGGAGGGGGGTAGGAGAAAATTGTTCCTCTGAGTATAACATGTATGGTTTATAGCTCTCTTTATACCTCATGCTTAGAAAGCAGCATGGTGTTTAGTAATCAATGGCAGGAACCTAATATACCTAATCATTCTTTTTAGATGTATTTTTTCTGATAAAGAGTATTTTATTGTTTTTTCCAGTTACATGTAAAGACAGTTCTCAGCATTTGTTTATACAAGCTTTCCAATTTCAGATTTTACCCCTCCCTCCCTCCCCTCCCTTCCGTGTCCCCTAGACAGCAGGTAATCTGAAATAGGTTTATATATATATATATATGTGTGTGTGTGTGTGTGTGTGTGTGTGTGTGTGTGTGTATAACATTAAACATATTTCTGCATTAGTCATGTTATAGGAGAAGAATCAGAGCAATGAGGAAAAAACCTCAAAATAAAAAAAAACAACAGCACCAAAAACAAAAGAAATCTTATGGTTCAATCAGCATCTATAATCCACTGTTCTTTTTTTTCTGGATTTGGAGATCCCATTCCATCATAGGTCCCCTGGAACTCTCCTGTACCATTACAATGGTGAGAAGAATCTGTTCCATCACAGCTGATCAACACACAATGTTGATGATACTGTGTACAATGTTCTTCTGGTTTGGCTAGATGTGTTTTTTAAGTAAGACAGATGGTAAAGCAATGTGAGAATTAGGGCAATTGAAAGTTCTCACTAAAAAGCAAGGCCCGTTAGAAAAGATGAAACCAAGAATGTGAATGTCCACTCCATGGTCAGCTGGGAATAGTTCAAGATGTTGAAAGGTCAGCAGTATTTTCCATGCCTATTATTTATAATAGGCCCATTCAAAAAACCATACCATGACAGTGACTGATAAAAGGTAAAGTCCACCAAAATATCAGGCCATCAGTTCTCTAGACTTATAAAAAAGAAAGATGATTGTAATTAATATAGTTGATAAATACACACTTATTAAGCTCATCCTATATACTGGTCACTATGTTACATGTTGGGAATACAAAGAAAGTTAAAACACAGTACTTGCCCTCAAACTGTGTAAATTCTAATAGAAGAAATAATATGTAAGTAACTAGGTATACATAAAATGTATAGAGTTGATGGAGGAAATTTGAAAGGGAAAATCGTTAGCAGCTGGAGCAGTAGGAAAGGTATCCTACAAAAGGGTGAATTTGATCTGATTATTGAAGAAAAGCAAGGAAAAGTATAATACAAAGGTGATGGAGTAAAGCATCCCAAACTTAGGAGACAGCTAGTGCAAAGGCATGGAGAAGGGAGATGGCATATAGAGGTCAGAATTTCAGTCAAATCTCTTTTACCTTCAACAAGAAGCCATAAATTGAGTTTTGGAAATATATAGCCCATATCTGATTGTTTGCCACCTCAGGGAAGGGGGAGGGGAGGGAGGGAAAGAGGGATAAAATTGGAACCCAAAATTATAAATAAAAATGTTAAAAAAAAAAACAAGTTATCCAATCGAAAGCCTTCATTTCATAAATCAGGAAACAAACTTAGAAAAGTGAAATGATTTGTACATGGTCATAGCACTAATTCATGGCAAAGGCAAAACTAGAAATAAGATCCCCTGATTCTGATTCTGATATAGAATTTTTTTCATTCTATCATGCTGCTTTTTATATAGTATAGCCTAAATTGTGGGGGTAGAGTTGGGGAAAGAGAGCTAGATCTGCTATTCCATTGATGTATGAAAGTCTCCTTGACAAAATTTTCATACACCAATGGAATAGCAGATTCACTCCTTTCATTGCAACATGCAGGGTGTTATAGAGTTCGAAGGCAATACCTCTGAAACATTCAGCATAAACAGCAGAGTCGAGCAAGGATGCGTGCTTGCTCCCACGCTGTTGTGTCATGCTTTTGGTTCATCAACTGATGGCATCTATCTGCATTCCTGGTTGGATGGAGGCCTGTTCAATGTTTCACATCTGAGATCCAAAACCAGAGTGAGAGGTAGCACCCTTAGAAACCTGCTTTTCATTGATGATGATGTCTCACCTGCCTGTCACTCAGAGCGTGAATTGCAGACCTTGATGGATCGCTTCTCCCAAGCTTACACGGACTTTGGCCTAACCATAAATCTTAAAAAGACGAAAGTCATATGTCAGAGTGCTATGTCGCCTCCATTGATACACATTGGTAGCTACCAGTTGGATGCCATAAGCCAATTCTCAAATCTTGGCTCTATTGTCAGTGACAATTTGTCACTTGATTCTGAGATCAATCAGAGGATTGGGAAAGCTACTTCTGCCATGGCTAACCTTGCCAAGTGTGTCTGGGCAAACAGTAAACTGACAAGATGAACCAAATTTGCCGTCTATAGAGCATGCGTCCTCAGTACCTTACTGTATGGCAGTGAAACATGGACAATGTATACCAGACAAGAGAATAAGCTTCCACATGCACTGCCTTTGGGGCATCCTTAGCATATCTTGGTCAGATAGGATCACCAACACAGAAGTGCTCCAAAATGTGCAACTTCTGAGCATCTACACGCTACTGAAACAAAGATGACTGTGCTGGCTTGGTCATGTCCATCACATGCAAGACAGGCGTATTCCTAAAGACCTACTCTATGGTGAGTTAGCCTCAGGCCAAATACCTGCCAGAAACCCCCAGCTTCCCTTCAGAGATGTATGCAAATGAGACTTGAGGGCTCTTGGAATAGACATCTGCAGCTGGGAGGAGATGGCCAAGGACCGCGCCCAATGGAATTTGGTACTCAGGAGCAGCTTGTGTGCAGCTGAGATGGGCCTTCAAGCTCTGGAGGAAGAAAAACGAATGAGACGCAGGAACCGGTGGGCAACAGAGAGCGCAGTTTTCTGGTGTCCTTGTTGAGGCAGGAGCTACAGCTCCCGTTTCGGATTGCACAGCCACACTGTGGCCTGTGGCTCTTCAAGAAGCTGATCCATGGTCGTCCGCAATTGGTGCAAGCGTACTACTACTATATATATATATATATATATATATATATATATATATATATATATATATATATATATATATATATATATATATATATAAACACCCAAGGTAGAATGGTAGAATGTCTTGTTCTAGTCAAAATCTTCGGTCAAATTAAATCAATTCTAAATAAATTGGAGATTAAATTGAAGAAAATAGGGTACATTCAGAACCTTTCAAGTAATGATCTGGTTTAAGAGTGAAAAAATTTGCTAAGCAGATGTTGAAAATGATGCAATGCCTGCAATCTATTCTCTATTTTCCATACATAAAGCTAGATAAGTTTGTGGATCAGTAGTAAACACTAAGGTTTCTAATATACTTCTCTTATATTGGGCAACTCATGAGGGATTTATCTGTCATTTAATTTCATTGTCAGTAAAGCCTGCAAGTGATTAACCTTGCTCTGACTCTGGAGTTACAGAGAAAGTATAGCCGCAGGCCATGGTAAAGACACTGCAGGTTTCTCTCAGGTCATCAGGCAATAATCAATTCGTCAAACATTTCACAAACTCATTTCCAAACTATTTTGGCTCCTCTGTGCTTACTTATGAAAATTTGAAAATATAGGATATATCTTTCCTGATAAATATTGTAGTATAAGCAAAATAGAAAATATAATATTACATCCTCATAAAAGAAACACTATATTGTTATTGTACAATAAAAATTACAAGCAGCATGATTCCAGAAAGGCCTGAAAGACTTGTATTAACTGATGTATAGTGAAGTGAGAAGAACAAGAAGAATATTGTGCAAAGAGACAACAATATTATTTTATGAAGAACTGTGAATACCTTAACTATTCTCAGCAAGACAATGATCTAAAACAATCCCAAAGGACTATTGATGAAACGTACTATCCACCTCCAAAGAAAGAACTGATATTGATGGAACACAGACTGAAACATGTGATTTTTTACTTTCTTTTTTTCTTTTATTCAAGTTTTCTTGTACAAAATGACTTATGCTAATGTTACACATAATCATATATGGATAACCCATATCTGATTACTTACCAGCTTAGGCAGGGGAAAGGGGAGGGAGAGAAAAAGGGATAAAAATTGGAATTCAAGACTATAAATGAAAATGTTTATTGCTTGAAAAAGGAACACTATATTGTCCAACAGGGATATTGGAACCTAATGCAGGAGATCATGCATAAAAGTACAATACTGCCTTCTTCCTTCTCATCCTACATTGCCTTTCTCCTGTCTTTTTCCCTCCCATTTCAAGTCCTGCAGATTAGTCTCATAAAAAACATACTTGAAATGTGTGAGTATGTTAAGGGTACTCATATGAACTGGAGCAACAATACCTGCTCCAGCCCATGTGGAAGATAACAAAACCATCTGTTGGCAGGTCAACAGCAACCCAAATAGCCCTTTGATTCTTATAGTTGAGTAATCTAAGACAATTAAGTTTGGTCCCTTTATGGTCTAGATCATTAAATTGATAATTTGGTCATAAATTGGTGACAGAGATGAATTGTAGAGTTGGTAGAAGCCACATAAATATAGTACATGGATCAGAAGGCTTTCCCCATGGGTATACTTACTCTTTCTAAAAGGATATATTTCTTGGGTCCCTACTAAACTTTGAAAAACATCATGGCAGGGTAGACTGATGCAGAGTTAAGAAGTCCTGAGTTTAAAGCCCTCCTCTGGTTCATACTGGCTTAGTAAACATAAGAAAGTTACAAATTTTGAGTCCCCTAGACCAGAGATATCAAACACAGACTCCCCACTGCATGCAGGTGGCAAAATTCCCAAAGGGGAGACCCAGATTAAAATATAAAGAGAAAATACTTTACAAAATAAATAAAAATACAACATAGATAATGTCAATTTGTGGTTTTCCAAGTCAATATATAAATGCCAGTGATCCATTTCTATTTGTGTGGCATTACTTTAAACTTGGACAATTTTAAAATTAAAAATTAGAAAACAATTGCTGATCTGCATTAGATGAGGGAATTTGCTTATTGCGATTTCCATACAGCAGTGAAATCACAAGCCAAAACAAGATGTATTATGGTACTCAACAAAGCAATCAGTGAAGCATCATCCAGGAGAGAAGAAGTGTCTCTTGGTTCTTCATCTGTCACTGGCTTTAGAAGACCAATGTCTGGCAGAAACTATACTTCCAGTGTTCTTAGTCCTCACTGCCTCCAGCTCCTGACTCAAATGAAATAACTATCTCTTATGCAAAGAAAAATGTTTGTTTTTTTCTTTTGTTTGGGGAGGGGTATTTTTTTTAACTTGAAGTCCATAGGTTTCTCCCATGTTCTTTATAGGCAAAAAAGCAGAAAATCATTGCTTGGAAGACAGGAAAATAATGAAAACAAGTTTTCTATTTGGTTTCTTTCAATTTATTAACTCACAATTTTGGCTACCGAGGCCTCTAATCTTCCACACAGGAGATTCTTAATCCTGGGACACTAAACTCTAGAAAAAAAGTAGAGTCCTGCCATCTATGCAATGTTTTGGGCAATATCTTTTATATGGATATTTGTTCTTAATCCTAGAGCTTAGGAACCTTCATCAAAGATCTTGTACTCACTAATGTGGTATATCCCATGTACCACACCTACAGATTTTTATCTTTGTATGCTGTTATCTGCATAACAATAACCAAATAACTCTGAGGTTTGATATTTTCCAATGTCAGAAACTTGAGCCTTTCAACTTCTCCCACTTAGGTGAGTAGTGGGGAAAATGCTAAGTCTGGAAGGGAGACCTGTCTTCAACCTGACTGATCATATTCCTTATCTTTTCATATGTAAATTCAAACATCCTCATCAATTAGAGGGCTTTGAGATATTCCCTAATAGAAGTATTACAGATGAGTTATATCAAACATATGTATAGTTCTTATTAATTGCTGCAAAGTATCCATTTTCTGGAACAAAAATGTGATGGTAAAAGGGCACCATAATTCCAAAAAAGCATTCCCAAGTGATTGCTATATGTAGTTTTTCTCCCACATATGTGGACATGTGACAGGACAGTGAATATGATGCTTTTTTCAGTATATGAATTAACTTTCATAAGCAATAACCACTTGTACCTTAAAGATAAATCAAGGATTCTTATAATATATTGAATACCAGAGAAGTGCATTTGACTTATAAATAAAAACCTGATATAAAATTCTTGAATTAGTTAAGATGGGTACAAAAATGAGTTTATAATTTATATTGTCAAAATTTAAAGAAAAGCATCTCTTTTGCCCAAGCCATAACATAGGTCTATAGACTATCATGCAGTGATGGCTTGTATTTCCCCAGGAAATTTTTAAAGCATTTAAGGATAGAAGAGATCTACATTGACATTGTACAGAAGCATTTTCAGGTTAGAAAAACCTAGAAGTATATTTCTTCATTAATATTCTGATTGTAAATGAAAAACCTTGCTTTGTAGAGAAGAAAAAAATCTTTGTTCATGTCTCCACAAAATGTGTTTGTTTATCAATATTTGCATAATTCTATGGAAACAGATTTTCATGTGATAGCAAATAAAGATTTTGCTAAATTTTACTGTTGTTAAAGGAATGACAAGGAAAAAGTGGAAATAACCTACATGGCAGCATAGTCTCCTATAATAATGGCAGCAATAGAGGCAGAGCCAAGATGGGGGAGAGAAGCCAGCAAGTTGTCTGAGCTCTCCTTTGTTTCCCTCAAAAAGAACATTAAATCAAGCCTCTGGATGGATTTTGAAACTACAGAACCTGCAAAGAGACAGAGAGACACAGTCTTCCAACCAGAGATAATTTAGAAGACTTCAAGAAAGGTTGGTCTCACTCCGGCAAAAGGTGGTGCAGCCCAATGTGGAGGGAATTGGGGGAAGTCACCAGAAAGATGTAGGCCACAGCTGAGCAACTGAGGCCCCTGGATCCTGGCTCAACAAACTGGTGGCTCAGCAGGCCAGTGGTGAAACCCACCAGCAACAGCTGAGAGGGCAGGCTGCCAGCTAGAGAGCCACTCACAGGATAGGCATGACTAAGCCAGGCTATCACAGAACACTAGGAGGAAGCCCAGGGCAGTGAGAAATCCATAAGCCATAGAGGCCTCAGCGTAGAAAGCCAGTGACACAGCCCCTATACCCCAGCACAAAAAACTTGAAACAGAGACCCTGGTGCCCCCAGACCAGATTTCATCCATATATATATATACACACATACATATATATATACACACACACATACATATATATATACACACACCCATATATATATATATATATATATATATATATATATACACACACACACACATACATATACATATATATACAAATACACACACACACACATATACTGCAATAAGAATAAGAAACAAAAAGAGCTCTTTCCATTGAGAGCTTGTGTGTCAACAGGGAAGAGGCAAACACAAACTCAGAAAAGGACAATACTCTCAAATAGCCTACATGTGAATCCTCAAGAGGGAAGATTAATTGCTCTCAAGAACAAAAGGCCTTCTTGGAACATCTCAAAAATAATTTTTAAAAATCAATTGAGAGAGGTAGAAGAAAAATGGGGAGAGAGTTCAAAAAGGATTTTAAAAATCAGTTGAGAGAGGTAGAACAAAAAATGGGGAAAGAAATGAAATCAACACAAGAAAATTGTGAAAAAAGAATCAGCAGCATGGAAAATGAAGCACAAAGATTGACGGAAGAAAACAATGCCTTAAAAAATTCTTTTGGCCAAATGGGAAAAATGGTCCATAATCTCACTGAAGAAAACATTGCCCTAAAAATAAAAATTGGAGAGTTAGAAGATAAATATTCCATGAGACACCAGGAATCATTCAAAAAAGAATCAAAGGAATGAAAAAATAGAAGAAAATGTGAAATACCTCAATGGAAAGATAACTGACCTGGAAAACAGATCCAGGAGAGAAAATTTGAGGATCATTGGACTGCCTGAAAGCCATGACCAGAAAAAATAGTCTAGACACCAAATTCCAGGAAATTATCAAGGAGAACTGCCCTGATATTAGAGAATCAGAGTATAAAATCATCATTGAAAGAATCCACTGAACACCTCCTGAAAGAGATCCCAAAATGAAAACTCCAAAGAATATTATAGCCAAATTCCAGAATTATCAGGTGAAGGAGAAAGTACTCCAAGCAGTCAAAAAGAAGCAATTTTTTTTTGTGAGACAATTGGGGTTAACTGACTTGCCCAGGGTCACACAGCTAGTAAATGTTAAGTGTCTGAGGTCAGATTTGAACTCATGTCCTCCTGACTCCAGGGCCAGTGCTCTATCCATTGTGCCACCTAGGTGCCCCAAGAAGCAATTTAAATATCATGGAGCCACAGTCAGGGATGCTCAGGATCTGGAAGTTTCAACATTAAAGGATTTGTAAGGCTTGTAATATGATATTCCAGAAGACAAAGGAGCTCATATTGCAGCCAAGAATATATTACCCAGCAAAACTTACATTCTCTTTCAGGGGAAAAGATGGACATTCAATGAAATTTGTGACTTTCAAGGTTTCCTGAGGAAAAGACCAGAACTGAATAGAAAATTTGATCTTAAAATACAAGACTCAAGAGAAGTTTAAAAGGTAAACAGGGGGACAAAAAGTTACTCAATAAGGTTAAATTGTTTAATCCATACACAAGAAAATAATAGTTATAACTCTTGAGAACTTTATATGTATTTGGGCAGACAGTAGGATTATACACAGAGGGTATAAATATAAGTTGTCTTTGATATGATGATATAAAGAAAATTAAAGGGTAAAAAAAGGGAGTTTATGGGGAGACTAGGAAACGGGAGGTGGAATGGGGTGAATTACATCATATGGAGAGGTGCAAAAAACATATTAAATTGGAGGGAAGGGAGGGGTGAACATTATTTCAACCTTACTCTCACTAGATTTGATTCAAAAAAGAATAATATATATTTTTATTTGGATAAAGAAACTAAGCTTATTCTTTAGGGAACTAAAAGGGTAAGGGGAAAGGCGGGGCTGATAGAAAAAAGGGCAGAAGCAAGGGAGAAGAGGGTAAAGACAAGGGGGGGGTGATAAAAGGGAGGGCAGATTGGAGGAGGCAGGGGTAAGAAGCAAAACGTTGGTGAGGAGGAATAGGGTGAAAGAAGGGGGGAAAAGTACAAAGGGGGTAAATAGAATGGAGGGGAATAGACAGTAATAATAACTGTAAATGTGAATGAGATGAACTCTACCATAAAACAGAAGTGAGTAGCAGAGTGGATTAAAAACCAGAATCCTACAATATGTTGTTTGCAAGAAACACATTTGAGGCAAAGAGATACACACAGAGAAAAGGTAAAAGGCTGGAAATAAATTTTACTAAAAGGTAGTATAAATAATGAAGTAATATCAATACTAAACATTTATGTGCCAAGTGGTAAAGCTTCCAAATTCTCAGAGAAGTTAAAGAGTTACAAGAGGAAATACACAGCAAAACTATACTGGTGAAGGATCTGAATCTTCCCCTCTTAAAATTAGATAAATCTAGCCACAAAATGAATAAGAAAGAAGTTAAAGAGGTGAATAGAATCTTAGAAAAGTTAGGCATAATAGATGTCTGGAGAAAACTGAATGGGGATAGAAAGGAATATACCTTTTTCTGAGCAGTACATGGCACATATTCAAAAATTTACCATGTATTAGGGCACAAAAACCTCATAGTCAAATATAGAAAGGAAGAAATAGTAAATACATCCTTCTCAGGTCATGATGTAATAAAAATTACATGTAATAAAGTGCCATGGAAAGGTAGACTGAAAATTAATTGGAAACTAAATAATTTCATTCTACAGAATGAGTGGGTCAAACAACAAATCATAGTAACAATCAATAACTTTATCCAAGAGAATGACAATAATAAGACAATATACCAAAATCTATGGGATGCAGCCAAAGCAGTGCTCAGGGAAAATTTTATATCTCTAACTGCTTACATCAACAAAAAAGAGAAAGGAGATCAATGAATTGGGCAAGCAACTTAAAAATCTAGAAGAACAAATTAAAAATCCCCAATTAAATACTAAATTAGAAATCCTGAAAATTAAAGGATAAATTAATAAACTTGAAAGCAAGAAAACTATATATTTAATCAATAAAACTAGGAGCTGGTTTTATGAAAATAATAGATAAACCATTGGTTAATTTGATTTAAAAAAGAAAAAAACCAACTTACCGTATCAAAAATTAAATGGGTGATTTATACTACCAATGAAGTGGAAATTAAAGCAACAATTAGGAACTATTTTTCCCAACTGTATGCCAATATATATAACAATCTAAATTAAATGGATAAATATTTACAAAAATACAAACTTCCCAGGTTAACTGAAGAGGAAATAAAATCCTTAAATAAGCCCATATTAGAAAAAGGAATTGAAAAAGCCATTAATGAACTCCCTAAGAAAAAATCCCCAGGGTCAAATAGGTTTACAGGTGAATTCTACCAAACACTTGAAGAACAATTAATTCCAATATTATACAAATTATTTGGAAAAAATAGTTGAAGAATGAGTTCTACCAAATTCCTTTTATGATACAAATATGGTGTTGATACCAAAACCAGGCAGAGCCAAAACAGAGAAAGAAAATTATAGACCAATTTCCCAAATGAATATTGATGCAAAAATCTTAAAAAGATATTAGCAAGGAGATTACAGCAAGTGTTCACCAGGAAAATACACTATGACCAGGTGGGATTTATACCAGGAATGCAGTGTTAGTTCAGCATTAGAAAACTATTAACACAATCAACCGCATTAATAAGAAAACTAACCAAAATCATATGATTATCTCAATAGATGCAGAGAAAGCTTTTGACAAAATACAGCATTCATTCCTAGTCAAAACACTAGAGATCTTAGGAATAGGTGGAACTTTCCTTAAAATAATAAGCAGTATCTACCTAAAACCATCAGCAAGCATTATATGTAATGGAGATAAGTTAAAGGCCTTCCCAATAAGATCAGGATGAAACAGCAATGTCCATTATCACCTCTGTTATTCAGTACTGTGCTAGAAATGTTAGCTTTAGCAATAAGAGAAGAAAAAGGAATTAAAGGAATTAGAATAGGCAAGGAGGAAACAAAACTATCCCTCTTTGCAAATGATATGATGGTATACATAGAGAATCAACTACAAAATTACTTGAAACAATTAAAAACTTTAGCAAAGTAGCAGATTATAAAATAAACCTACAAAGTACAGCAGCAAGAGTTAGAAAGAGAAATTTCATTTAAAGTAACAGTAGAAAATATAAAATACTTGGGAGTCTACTTGCAAAAACAAACCCAGGAACTCTATGAACATAATAACAAAACACTTTTCACACAAATCAAATCAGATCTAAATAATTGGAAACATATCATTTGCTAATGGATACGCTGAGCTAATATAATAAAAATGACAATTCTACCTAAATTAATTTACCTATTCAGTGCCATACCAGAGTACCTAAAATTTATTTTATAGAGCTAGAAAGAATAATAACAAATTCATCTAGAAAAAGAAAAAATCAAGAATATCCAGGGAAATAATGAAAAAAAAATGCACAGGAAGGTGGGTTAGTGGTACCAAACCTGGAGCTTTATTATATATAAAGGAGGAGTCATCAGAACTATTTGGTACTGGCTAAGAAATAGAGTGGAGGATCAATGCAATAGGTTAGGCACAGGAGACACAGTAGTAAATGATTTTAGTAATGTACTGTTTGATAAACCCAAAGACTCCAGTTTCTGGGATAGGGGCTCAGTATTTGACAAAAACTGCTAGGAAAACTGTAAGATAGTGTGGCAGAAATTAGGTATAGACCAACATCTTACGCCTTAAACTAAAATAATATCAAAATGTGTACATGATTTAGACATAAAAGATGGTACCATAGGTAAATTAGGAGAGGAAGGAATAGTTCACCTTTCAGATCTTTTGAAAGGAGAACAGTTTATGACCAAACAAGAGATAGAGAATCTTATGAAATGCAAAGTGGATGATTTTTATTACATTGAATTCAAAAGTTTTCGTACAACCAAAAGAATTGTATCCAAAATTAGAAGGGAGGCAAAAACCTGGGAAACAATTTTCATAGCCAGTACTTCTGATAAAGGCCTCATTTCTAAAATATATAGGGAACTAAATCAAATTCATAAGAATACAAGTCATTCCCCAATTTTGAAATGGTCAAAGGATATGAACAGGCAGTTTTCTGATGAAGACATCAAAGCTATCTATTGCCATATGAAAACATGCTCTAAATCACTATTGATTAGAGAGATGCGATTAAAACAACTCTGAGGTATCACCTGACACCTATCAGATTGGCTAATATGACAAAAAAGGAAAATAATAAATGTTGGAGAAGCTGTGGGAAAACTGGGACACCAATGCATTGTTGGGGGAGCTGTGAACTGAGAGCAATTTGGAATTATGCCCAAAGGGCTATAAAGCTGTGCATACCTTTTGACCCAGCAATACCACTATTGGGTCATTTTCCCAAAGAGATTGTAGAAGAGGGAAAAGGACTCACATGTACAAAAATATTTATAGCTGCTCTTTTTGTGGTGGCAAGGAATTGGAAATTGAAGGGCTGCCCATTAACTGGGGAATGGCTAATCAAGTTGGGGTATATGGATGGAATAGAATTCTATTGTGCTGTAAGAAATGATGAGCAGATTTCAGAGAAACCTGGGGGGACTTGCATGGGCTAATGATGAGTAAGATGAGCAGAACCAGGAGAACACTGTACACATTTTCATCAACATTATGTGTTGATCAACTGTGATAGACTTGATTCTTCTCAGTAATACAATGGTACAAGATAGTTCCAAAGGACTCATGATGTAAAAGGCTCTCCAAATCCAGAAAAAAATGAACTGTAGAATATGGATGCAGATTGAACTATACTACATCTTTTTGGTTTTGGTGCTATTGTTTTTCTTTTTTGAGGTTTTTCATTTTTGCTCTGATTCTTCTCTTATATCATGACTAATTTAGAAATATGTTTAATGTTATTGTACATATATAATCTATATCAGATTAATTGCTCTCTTGGGGAGGGGCTGAGGAAGGAGATGGAGGGAGGAAAATTTGAAACTATAAATCTTATAAAAACAAATGTTGAAAACTATTTCTACATGTAACTGGAAAATAATAAAATACTTTAAATTTTTTTTAAATGGCAGCAATATTTACTTTAGGGAAGTATCTCTTCTATTAAATCATTGGTCAGTCTTTTATAAACATGAGCAATCCTAAATGAAGCAGCATACAAATCTATGGGTTCAGTGGTTAGAACTATTTTCCAATTAGATGAAATCAGAAATCACTTTCTCCCCATGTATGTTCCTATTAATTTTGCCTTAATTTGATTCAGTAATTTAGAATTTATTAGATCCTTAAATCCTTAAAGGTTAGATGATTAGGATCAGATAGTCTCAGGAGATTTTTGCATTCCTATTTCACAGTGTAGGAAGATGTGTTAGTATGGGAATCTCTCTAGGAAGAAAACTTTTCTAGTTATATTTTCAGACACACCCACTTCTTGAACATGTCTATTTGCTCTCCTTCACCACCCACTTCATTGCTAACATATGATATATATGCACAATGCTCTACACAGCTAAATGGAACCACATGGCTTTGGCTCAAATATTAGCTGACATAACATAAGACTATGGAAAAATATTTAGAATGTGCTGATGTCATCTCCTGGCCAAGCACAGGTTTGTCTAAGGTTGAATAGGGCCATAAGCAGCATAATGAAGATACGCAATTTTGTGTTGTCATAGGTTCATTACCCAAATATCATTAATAAAACTGTATTTACATATTTTATCCTTTTCTCATGTGTCAGAGTGCTATGTCGCCTCCATTGATACACATCAGTAGCTACCAGTTGGATGTCATAAGCCAATTCTCGAATCTTGGCTCTATTGTCAGGGACAATTTGTCACTTGATTCTGAGATCAATCAGAGGATTGGGAAAGCTACTTCTACCATGGCTAACCTTGCCAAGTGTGTCTGGGCAAACAGTAAACTGACAAGATGAACCAAATTTGCCGTCTATAGAGCATGTATCCTGAGTACCTTACTGTATGGCAGTGAAACATGGACTATGTATATTAGACAAGAGAAGAAGCTTAACAGCTTCCACATGCGCTGCCTTTGGGGCATCCTTAGCATATCTTGGTCAGATAGGATCACCAACACAGAAGTGCTCCAAAATGTGCAACTTCTGAGCATCTATACGCTACTGAAACAAAGAAGGCTGTGCTGGCTCAGTCATATGCACCACATGTAAGCCAGGCGCATTCCTAAAGACCTACTCTATGGCGAGTTAACTTTAGGCCAAAGACCTGCTGGACACTCCCAGCTTCTCTTCGGAGAGGTATGCAAGGGAGACTTGAAGTCTCTGGGAATAGACATGGGTAGCTGGGAGGAGATGGCCAAGGACCATGCCCCATGGAGTTCAGTACTCAGGAGCAGCTTGTGTGCAGCTGAAATGGGCCTTCAAGCTCTGGAGGAAGAAAAACGAATGAGACGCAGGAACTGGTGGGCACCAGAGAGTGCAGTTTTCTGATGTCCTTGTTGAGGCAGGGGCTGTGGCTCCCGTTTCGGACTGCACAGCCACACTGTGGCCTGTAGCTCTTCAAGGTGCTGATCCATAGTGGTCCGCGACTGGTGGAAGCCTACTATCCTTTCCTAAAACCAATGTATTGGAATAAAGTCTCCATAATTGGACCACATATCTTATCATAAACAAGTATATTGTACACTTTAAAGTGCCACAGAAATGTGATCTCTATTATCATAGTGACTTTTCTCATATTTATGTTCAAAGAAGTACATACATACATACAAGCATACATAGATGTGTGTGATCAGTACTAGAACAAGTCTATCCTACTTTTGTCATATATTTGATCTATGATGGATTATTGTGCAAGTGGATAAAAGGATTGCCTTTGGTAATTGAATAAAAATGTTATGATAGAAGGTAATTTTCTGTTGACTTACTGAAAGCATCTTTGAGACAAATCTAATGGCAGACAGGAAAACAGGTATGATAAGCATTTAATTCTGTTTTCACATACCTTTGGTTAATTTCATTAGGTATCTATATTTTAAGAACATTTCATTCCACATACATTTGAGGTTGTGAATATTAAATATGGTTACATCTATTCAAATTTCACTTTTAAATGTGTATAGGTCAACAAGATGTCTGGGAGATCACAGCTAACAGTTCTATCTTTGATAATGATCAGGTTTCAGTGCAAGTAATTTATTTAAGGACATATTTGAGTTAATATTTTTAGTATGAAGTCCTTAAATTCATGAAATATATCTAGCTTGAGATATATAATTTTGCTTCTTGATAGAGTCTTTCTAAGTAATTGGAAATTAAGCTATTGAGACTTGTAATATGTAGCATGGGTTCCACCTTTTCCTTGCAAAATCTTCATAAATAAATATATCTGAACTCCTTAAAATTGAATTGTACTTAATTTCTGGCAGAAATGATTTAATCATGTATCATTATTATGAGTCCCTTTATTTCTCTAAACAAATTTTCATCCTGAAGTCTTTTTCTTGACACTTCTTTGTATCATTGTTTTAGTTCATGTGGATATCACCTAGGTAGAATATTTAGTTCTGCTTTTGAATTTTACCCATTCCCTAGGATCTAGTCAAAGGTAAATCTACATTCAATAAGTCAATGGGCATATTATGATTGTGAACTTTTACAACTGTTCTGTGAAGTCTGTTCCAGAAACGTTTTTATAGGTCTTTAACTAGTTGATCATGTCTTCAATGCTCTTCTTCTTTGTTACTGAGGAATTTGGGGTTGATTAACGCTGTGCTTCATCAATATTGTGCAGAGTTTATAATGGATACATTCTAAATTGTTTATGGTCCATTTTTTGTTGTTTTGTTATTGGCATTTTGGGTTACTGTAAATACTTTAATAGACACACAGCTGATATAAGAACTTATCTTTTTAATAATAGTTTTCTGATATTAGTTTCTATCTGAGAAGCATGAAACAGAAAGTTTTGAAAAACCTCAAGTACAGGTGATGGTTAGAAGTCTTACTGCTTAGTCATCCCTGTCAACATCATAATTACAAATGGCATTAAGTTACCTGCTAACTGTTTGAAATAAGGAGTGGAAGAATAACCTACCCGTCCACCTATTTTATCTCAGCCAGAACAATGTCTCAGGAAAATTGAACCTCCCCCAAAGTAGGCACATGATGAGCTTTCGGCTTTCTGATGCAAAGATTAAAAACAGACGTGTTCTTTGAAAAATGTGTGTGTGTGTGTGTGTGTGTGTGTGTGTGTGTGCTTTAAATCTTCACTATCCTTCTAAAATAGCAATAACCTTGGGATGCAGAAAATAAATATAAATGTTGTCTTCAATCCTATGGGTTGCTCAGGAGGAGGTTCTAAGATAGAAGCAGAACCACATGTAGTGACCAGAGGTAAACAAATAGGCCTTCTGAGTATCCTCTCTTTGCAACCTCTCTTAAACATTTTTCTAGTTCTTTATCATTTTTCTCAAAGGTGTAATAGTAGAGAAACCAGATGGAGTGGGTGCATGTGTGTGTGTGTGTGTGTGTGTGTGTGTGTGTGTGTGTGTGTATGTGTGTGTGTGTGTGTGTGATTCTGCCCTTAGTTGGAGATGAGATCACCTGGGGTAAAGGAAGGTCTACCTAGGCCTAGGGGAGGTAATCTAATTCCATCCAGAATGTTTGTGTTTTTTATTTCTGGGGTAACTTATGGACTATATTTACAACTTCTAGGACTCATTTTTAATGAATTGGTACTCTGATACTGAGGTAGAAATTTTCATTAAAAAAAATCTAGATTCCTGCTGTTTCTGATTAAATTTTTCTTTGCCTCTCTCCAGCAAAACTGTCTGTTTATTCAGCAGGATTCAGCCCACCATGAATCCTATTAATGATAACCAAAACAATCCCTACTTAAAGAGATCCCCTGTTTTTAAGTAGTTTGGTAGAAGAATTTTAAAGAGATGCCCTTTATTAAAAGCTCTTTTGGAAAAATCTGGACACTGCTTTAGACATGATCTAAAGAGAAGTGGAGAAACATGATGGATATGAATAAGATGTAACACATCATCAATGAAAACTTATGCCCAAGTACTGGCATAAAAGATGTAATCAAGGAAATGTAAAATCAAAAAGGGAGTTAGGCTAATTATAACTAGGGAGAGTAAAGCATTACTGATAGATAGCCCAAGTGGTACATTGGCACTGACAAAAGATTAACGGATCTAAAAGGAGGCCTTCAATACATTGGGCAGGTACTGTATGGAGGATTTATTTTTGGATGTGATCAAGAATTGCTTAGGATCAGAAGTTATTTAATTGTTAACTGTGATAATGAAGGGAATATGTATATTAACTGGATCATAGATCCATTGAACGACCCAAATTATACATTCATGGTCAAGCTGACTTCTTTTTGATCTTCTTTTCATTAGAAAGTGTCCTTTAGAGGCAGATAGGTGGTGCACTGGATAAAGCACCAGCCCTGGATTCAGGAGGACCTGAATTCAAATCTGGCCTCAGACACTTGACACTTACTAGCTGTGTGACCCTGGGCAAGTCACTTAGCCCTCATTGCCCCACCAAAAAAAAGTGTCCTTTATTCCATCTCATATACATATATATGCACATATATATGTGTATATATATATATATATTCTTTCTCTATGAGATAAAATATCTCATATGTTATTCTCTATTTTGTCCATTCTCTCTGATATGAATGACTTATCAGTACACAAGAGAATCCCTTTCCTTTAAATATTGCTTAATTTGACTATGCCTTAATTCCCTATTAGCCATGAGTAAATTGTGGTGGATCTGAGAAGAAATTATGCAGAGTTCTTCATCTGCTCCCAATCCTCCTGTGATGCTGGGCAGATTTTTTTTTCTATCAGATTTGTTTTCCACCTAACACTGTTGGGTCAATCTTATGGACCCAAAATAAAACTTGATATCTTGTTAGTGCTATTACTCCTTGAGCTGGCTTTCCCATCTGTTTTAACTCTTTCTGAATCCCAAGTTAGAGAAATCACTAACTTTGTCAGTTTAACTTGGTTATTTAGCATATGGTGCTTAATTAAGGGCAATATAACAGGTTTAATAGGTGATTTTACTCATTTCTACTTAATAAACAAAGACTCAATAAATGAAACCTGTACTTTTTGATGACTTCTATGTACCAGGCACTATGTTAAGTGCCATGAGTGACACCAGAGAAATTTAGGTTAGATGCTCTCCATAAGACAGTGAGGTATAACAGAAAGATTTGTAGTCAAATGCTGAGGGTTTCACTTCTAGTTATGCTACTTACTCTCCATCTGACTTTGGGTAAGTCGTTTGACATCTCTAAGCTAAAGTATTTCTTATCTGTAAAATTAAGGAATTGAAAGTGATGACTTGAAAAGATCCTTTTGTGTTCTAAAATCTATGATCTTAATTAAATACAATTGGAGCAGTTAGGTGGCACAGTACTAAGATTGCAGGCCTAGAGTCTAGAAGACTCATCTTCCTGAGTTCAAATCTGACCTTATATACTTACTAGCTTTGTGACCCTGGGCAAGTCACTTAAACCCATTTGCCTCAGTATCCTCATCCGGAAAATGGTCAGGAGAAGGAAATAGCAGATGACTCCAGCATCTTTGCCAAGAGAACCCCAAAGGGGATCATAGACACACTCAACCGAAATGACTGAACAACAACAAAAATTCTATTAGTCAAAGTAACAATAATAAGAAAAAATTAGTGAAAAATTCATAGCTGCTATGATAAAATACTTCAAAGTACATGCCCCCCACCCCCCAGCCCCTTCTCTTGTATTCCTGGGAAGCTTCCACACCCCACTCCCCAGGTGTCAGGTTTTTTTTTTTAAACCATAGTGCTGATGGATCAATCTTCATGTACCTTATAGAATAAAAAAATAATAGTTTATATATTAAAAGAACATATTTATTCAATGTAAGCAAACCTGAAATTTTACTTGAATTCTTATATTTTCTAACATTTTTGAATTTATAAAACCTGATTGTTCAATCATCTTTGTATGTTTTTTTGAGGAAACAAAATACTTTTGTTTCTGCTATTCTTCCTTTCCTTAAAGATTTCCTTGAAGTGCCCTCTTTTTCGTTAAACCTCTCTTAGGAAGAGATAATGCAGAGATATGAAGGAGTAAGTCAAAGACAAACTCAGGGTTTCCAATATGAGAAAATAGGTAAATAGAAGTATCATTACCTTGGGTATGAGAAAGTTCAGAGTGAAAGGTAGTAGGTGATTTTTAGGTAAATATATGCAGATATGAATATATGTACATATATATACATATACATATTAATTACTTGATTTGAATTTTCATAACATCCTGAATAAATCAATGAGTCAATCAATCGATAAGCATTTATTTGGTACACCAAGGATACAAACCCAAAATTTATTAGACTCTGTTATTGAGAACTTTTTACTTTCCAGAAATGAAACAATATGTACAAACTCATGTGTATATGTGTGTGTGTATACACTAGATACAATCTTTGGGGGAGTCCAAAGCCACTGAGGGGATCAGGACATTATATAGATGGGGAACTCTTGAGCCTTGAATGAAATTAGGGATGCTAAGAGATGTAGTGAGAGGTAGGGAGTGCATTATAGGTATGGGGATATGAGTACAAAATCCTGGGCCTAAGAAATGGAAGAACTTTTGTGAGAAATAGTAAGAAGGACCATTTGACTGGCTTCTACTGTTTGTGTAAAGGAATAATGTATATAAAAACACCTTTGAAAAGTAGGTGGTGGCCAGGTTCTGAAGGATTTTACATGCTAAACAAATTAATATTCATTTTAGAAGTAGTCACTAGTGTTTTTTGAATAGAGTCCTGACATATTTAGACCTCCATTTTAAGAAAAGACTAAAAAACACCTCTTTGTCAGCTAGGTGGAGGATGGATTGAAAGGGAGAAAGACTTAAGGCAGGTGCACCAATCAAGAAACTATTGAAATACTTCAGGAGGGAGGTGATGAGATCTTGAAGTAGACTGATGGCCGAATGAATAAAAATAAAGGGCTCTATGTGATGGAGGAAAATGATGTGGAATTTGAAACAATAATATCTGGCAACTGATTTGATATATGATTATTAAAGAAGGGTATTTATAAAATTGGTTGTATCTTCTCCAAAATAGTGAAGTTTGTAAAATGAGTAAGTGTGGCATAAGTAAAGAATCTGACAGAACTTTTATAAGGACATGGAGGACAGGAGCTGTATTGATCAACCTCCAGATGAAGGAACTCTCTGTACCAAAGTAGACCCATAAGTCTCTCTCTCTTACTCTTAGACAGTTGTCTAGAGCACTGAGAGGTTCAGTAACTTGCCTAATATCACAGAGCCATTATGTGTTAGAAGTGGGACTATGTAACAGTGCCTCTCAGAATATTTAATTTTCTAAAATAAAATAAATAACATATAGTCCTTTTCATGGTTGCAGTACCTATTTTCATCTTGAACACTAGTACTATCTGGGGGCATAAGTAGGATTACTTACTTAACTCCATTGATTTTTGCTTTAAAATATTAGGCTAAAATGATCTCCAGATTTAACTTGAGGAAGCAATTTCTTCCTCAGGGCATTTTGGCATTTTTTGGCAGGAATCTTGAATTGCTTCTCTCCGCCCCTACCCATACCCCCACTTTATCCTCTCTTCTTTCTCTGAGACACAGATCAGGGACCATCCATTAGTATCATATGTATATAATCATGATCAATTTCATGCAATTGTAGAAGGGGGGCATTGTTGATCCTTGGCCTTCCATTTCTTTTTTTTTTTTCCTCTTTTCATTGATGATATTTCTCCCCTTATCTGTAATAGCAGCTGGAATCCAACTATGAAATAGGGAGTGTAATGACAAATAGAATTCCTTCTATGTGTAATGTTATAAAATAGGTATCTTTTGTGTTGTTATTTTTGTTATATTTTTCTAGTTCTCATTTCCCTGGTACTTGTGATGTGATGGAAACTATGGGAACTCAGATTCAGTTCATTGCATGATCTCTCAATATTATAGTTCTGAAGAAATGTTACTTTCTTTCAAATGTCAGGCTTGATTATTTCACAAAGAGCGAATCCTTTCTAGAAAATCCCTTTCCCTTCACTCACACAGTAAATATAACTACTGACTGAAAGTCTCAGCTCTAAAAGACTAATTTTCATTCTTGTTCTTTCTCAGTACAACAGATTCTCCAGTATTTCCTGGACGAATGCAAAGTTGTATGCAGAATAACAACAGATACTTTCTACTTCCTTTTTCCCATTTTTTTTTCTTTTACCCACTGTAGCCCTAAAAAATATAGATGGCTCTCTTGAGAGGAAGACTGTCTAACAAAAACCCAAATCTTTGGCTTCTACCTTTATAGAGAGTATGGCCCATATTTTGAAGCAAGCAGTAAATCATTAGCTTCTACAGATAATATGAATCAAGATAAAGGCTTGCAAAAGAGTAGCATTAATGCTATAATAAAGTTTGTCATTAGCCAGATATGGCTTTCTTTGGATTATGTTATGTTGTTAAAAACATAATAATTATTGCATTAAAAGTAATGGAATAACATACTAGCAGTCAACTTACAAAATTTCTTGGTCTCCATCTCTTAATCTATCTGTCTCTGTGTGTCTCTCTTTGTATCTGTCTTTGTGTCTCTTCTTTTTCCATCTCTGTCTCTGTCCCTATCTGTCTCTCTCCTCAGCTCATTCAGAATTCCTCTTGTGTCCATTCCCCCCTTTTCATCCCTGTTACTTTTGTTTGGGTTTTGTTTTTGTTTTTCAGGGCAATGAGGGTTAAGTGACTTGCCCAGGGTCACACAGCTAGTATGTGTCAAGTGTCCGAGGCCGGATTTGAACTCAGGTTCTCCTGAATCCAGGGCTGGTACTTTATCCATTGTGCCACCTAGCTGCCCCCTCATCCGTATTACTTTTACTTTAGTTCAAGAGATTCACATTATACCCAGACCATATTGACTGCCTGCCTCAGTCTCCATTCCTCTAGTCTCTACACTTTTAAATCAATATATCCATACTTCGGTAGATAGGTGGAACAGTGGCTAGAGTGCCAGGAATACCTGAGTTCAAATCTATCATCATACACTTACTAACTTCATGTCTCTAGAGAAGTCATTTAACCCAATATGCCTTAATTTCCTTATCTGTAAAATGATCTGGAGAAGAAAATGCCAAACTACTCTGGTATGTTTGCCAAGAAAACCCCAAATGGGTTCACTAAGAGATTGGCATGACTGAAAAATTCCTGAAGCACAATCCATATTTCACATGCTGCCAGATTGATCTTTCTTATTAATCATATAAGTTTTCCTCAAAGTCTTTTAATTGGATATTGAATAAAGTATCCCTATTGGATAAAGTACCGAGTTTGGAATTCAAATTTCTCTATAATTCACTTTCTCAGCATAACTAAAGTAGGTTTTCTTCATCTTCCCAATCCTAACTGCAAATATTCTCCTACATTATCCCTCTGCAAACAAAACTTTTGGCTTCTGGGGAATGGAAATGGAATCACAAAATAAAATAAGATGTCAAAACATCCAACAATTTGGGAATCACTGTGATAAAACTCTCCACGTAATAATTGCTTGAATGTCACATAGAAGCAAACTTCAATTCAACATAAAGTAAGTATGCATGATTAATTTAATTCAACAAACACTTATTCAGCACTTATCAAGTGTCAAGGTCTTATGCTAAACAGCTCTTAGGAATTAAATTTGTTTTAAAGGAATTTTCTGCTTTTTCAGGTAGTAAGTTCAAAATTACTGAAAATTTTCACAAAGAGGAGATGATTACTATTTGTTGAAGATGAAAAATCATGTGGGACAGTAGAAAGGGCACTTGATTTGACTTGGAGTTAGAATTTGGATTTAAGCTTGTGCTGTAGGTTTGCTGAGAGGAAGTATTGTGAAGTGGCTGGAGAGCTTGCTCTCAATCCAGGAAAGTATGACTTTACCCCCTGCCTTTTATACATGTTGTTTGTGTGACCTTGAGTAAGTCATCTTACTTTGCATTTCTAAAGAGAGCTAGGATTATAAATTGCAGAGGAATGTCAGTCTTCATTTAATAAGGAATTTTCCTGATGGGATTTCTGTATACCAATTACTTCATGGAGCTATCTCCTATCCCTATCCCTGTCTCTACTCCTTTGGGCCTGTGTGACCATGAGCAAATAACTTGATCACTTTAGGCCTCAGTTCCTTTACCTACAAATTAAGCATTGGACTATATGGTTTCTGAGGCCTCTTCCAGTTCAAGATTTTTGTTATAGAAGGGATTTAGGATTTGGGTACACATTGGACAAAACAATCCTTAGGTTGCTTTGAATTCTGAAGTTCCATGATCCCAAGGTTTTCTTTTCAGAGTTCCAAGTCCCTCAGATCTTGACTCTTCTACCGCCTGGTATATCTGAATGCTATATAAGAAGGCAACTGAATAGAGAAGAAAACAATTGAGACCTCTACAGGGAAGCACATATATTCAAATCACAGCTCCAGACAATGCCTAAAATATCCGAGATCATCTGAATATTAGAATGTCTTGGATCTAGAGTCTCTTTATTTAGGGACTTAAGCAAGTAGGAAAAAAAATACTGTTGACTTTTTTTCCCCATGAATGATTATTGCCAGGGAAGCTTTAAAAAAGATTTCACTAGAATACTGTCATTCCATGAGTTCTGTTAAAAGGAGAATTATTCTTTTGGGCTTTTCACACTGATTAAGAAGGCAAAACTCAGGACAAAGAGAATTAAAATGAATTTATTATAAGTACTTCAAGGTAGTAACATGTTGCCTGGGTGGTCACTGAAATGAGCAATGACTTCAAGGTGGGGGCAGCTTTTTATAAGTAACATTAAGACAATTCAGATGGGTCCACCTCTGCAAAAGAGGTTGGGCCCTTGAATCCCATTTGCTCCCCAAGATAGCAAGAATGAAAATTTGCAGGTAGGTGATACAAAAAGGGGACCCTTCTCCACTGTAGTTTCCCCTAAAATTGATTGATTGATAAGGGTTGGGAACAATCAGATACTGAGTCAATATAACTTTCAACAGCTTTCTCCAAATTGTTATGAGCTTCTAGACTCTTGCTAGCCAAGCCAATGAAAGCACAAGATTGGCAGATGAATGTAAAAACAGAAGGTTAGCACTATGTGAAACTCAATTAAGTGACCTTTCTAATGTATTTCTTTATTCAGTTCTTCCCTTTCTGTAGGACTAAGCTGTATGTGGCTAATTAGTTTTTTTTTTTTTTAATAGCCTAACTTTTCTGTTGATGTGATAGTGACCACAGGATTCAGAGCAGCCTTTAAATTACAAGAAGGAATGTTTCAGCTCAATATAAGTATTCATTTCTGGACAATTAGAACTTTCTTTCAAGTGAAATTGGAAGTATACTAATCTCACAATTTTAGAGTTGGGAGGGACTTCAATGGGCACATAATACAACCAATCCTTTCCCATATTATGAATCTCATTAACAAAATCTCTGGTGAGTAGTCAGCCATTTATCCACTTAAACATTCCCAGTAATGGGGATCTCATTACCTTTCAAGGCATTGCATTACAATTCTATATATGTCTAAGGTATTCAAGTAGAGGCTACATGACTATACATCCATATAATGTTAGCATTAGATGGGGCTTTGGACATTATCTTGTCTAACCTCTTCTGATTTTAAGGATTATTTCCACAGTATTAGTTTTATTCTCATATGGATGTTATAGAAAATCAATCACTCAGTAAAAAATCTAGTGTTGGGTACTCTGTGATGTTCAAGGGATAAAAAGTATAAAATGAAACAGGCCCTATCTTCAACAAGCCTACATTATATCAGAAGAGATAGTATATCTATATGTAAGTATGTACAGAATAAGTATAATGCAATTTAAGGAGAGAGGCCAATTAGGTGGATTCAAGAAGCCTTCATGTAGAACATGGTGACTACATTGAATTTAGAAGGAAGTAAAGAATTCTTTGAGGTGAAAAGGAAAAGAAAATGCCTGCCAGCCATGAGTAATACCCAGTGTAAATAGGCAAAGATCAAAGATATATTTTCATGTGAAGTGAAGAGCAAGAAGGACAAGTTGGCTAGATGATAAATATTTAATTAGGGTAGATAGATAGGCTGGAAACAGTTTTTGGAAGGCTTTGAAAAGCAAGTTGTGAGATTAAAATTGGATATTAGATCATAAATCTCCCCTACTTAACCTTTCCCTTAATTTATCTCCCAGACTAGTAAATGGAAGAAGCTTCTGGTTTTCTAGATAGAGCCTTTATTGTATGATAGTCACAAGGTGATGTTGATTAGAAGGATAGGAAAGTAGAAATACAATACAAATCGTCTTAAGTCTAGGCTTAGTCTATATTCTGTATAAAACTCACCAAAACCCAAGGCCACTTTTGGGGAGAGAGACCGAGTCAAGCACGTGCTGTTAACCGAGAGCCGGGCCAAGTCAAACTCTAGTCCGCGTCTGTCTGTGCAGCGCAGCCAGGAGACCAGCAGAGCAGGAAAAAGCTCCCACTTCCATTCTCTCCATTTACTAACCGACTGTTAAAACTTTTTACCACCAAGTATAATAATTAGTTCTAGAGGCAACAGAGAGGTATTGCCATTTGTTGAGTGGGGGAATGATATAATCAGACTCATTTAAAAAAAAACAAACTTTAATGACTATTTGGAGGATAGGATTAGAGTGGGGAAAGGCTTGAGGCAAGGAGATCATTTTCAATGATCCAAGAAGTGAACTAAAGTGGTGACTGTGAACAAAGAGAATTAGATACAAAATAGAGTGGGGCAAGAGAAACAACATGATTTAACCACCAGTGGATACATGAGGCACTGAAGAGTGAGGATTTGAGGATAATGCCAAGGTTATGAACCTATGGTGGACTCATAAAAAATAAAGGTTTATCCACAAAATCAGGGTAGACTTTGGAGAAAAAATAATACATTATGCTTTGGACCTACTGAGTGTGAAATGTCTATGGGATATGTTGGTTGGAATATTTAATATGCAGTCCATGATGCTGAACTACAGCATCAGGAGTAAAAATTAGTTTAAAGATAAAGATCTGTGAGTCATACTATACAAATGATAGTTAAAAATGTGAAAACTGATGAAATCACCAAGTTCGGGGATATAGATGGAAAAAAGAATGGCTGTCATGGGATATCAACTTTGAGTATACCTATCATTAAAAGTCTTCATAGGGGTTATGGTCAGTTGATCAGTTGGAAAAAACAAACAAACAGGGGCAGCTGGGTGGCACAGTGGATAGAGCACTGGCCCTAGAGTCAGGAGGACCTGAGTTCAAATCCGGCCTCAGACACTTAACACTTACTAGCTGTGTGACCCTGGGCAAATCACTTAACCCCAATTGCCTCACTAAAAAACAAACAAACAATCAAACAGCAACAACAACAAAAATTATTTAGGATCTACTAAGTACTAGATATCCGGGATACAAAGAAAAGTAAGTCTCTGTTCACAAGGATCTCACAGTCTTAAGGGGGAGAGATCATTCATACTATTAAAAATATGATTATACAGCAGTGGATAGAGCACCAGCCCTGGAATCAGGAGTACCTGTGTTCAAATCTGGCCTCAGACACTTAACACTTATTAGCTGTGTGACCCTGGGAAAGTCACTTAACCCCAATTGCCTCACTTAAAAAAAAATAGGATTATACAGAGGGAAAAAAAATAAGATAATCAATTAATGGAATTAAAGTGGATTGAAAAAGGTGTTGGATATAAGGTAGGGTTTTAGCTGGGAGTTGAAGGAAGTCAGGAGCCAGAGATGAAGAGGGTGAGTATTGAAGCATGGGGAGCAGCTAGTGAAAATTCCCAGTGTTGGGAAATGAAGTGAATGGTGTGAAAAAGAACAAGGAGGTCAATGTCATTGGTCACAGAGAAGTGTACTGGAGGATGGGGGTGGTTGGAACGTGTAAGGGGTGAGAAGACGGGAAATGTGTAGGGAGGAGGATATGAAATTATTTTAATCCCAAACAGAGCTTTTATATTTTATTCTGGAAGTAATAGGGACCTGGAATTTATTGAGTACAGGGGTGATATGATTGCAAGTGAGATTTTCCCTATCCCTTAGATATAAGTGATTTAACAACAGTACTATTCTGTTTATAGACTACAAACTATGATTTAAAATGTTTAGATATTATCTAGTAGTTTAAGTAAATGATAATAAAATAAGTAAGATATATATTGGTAGGAGCAAATGCAAATGCTCTATTGTCAACTTGTATATTCAATCACTTACCTAGAATCTGTCTAACTACTTCCAATTGTAGTTAGGTATAGCTAACGATCAGCTTAATGGTAAAATACCTAAAATAGTCATTTCTGAGTGGAAAGGGACCAATCTGACCTAGGGAGTAGTTGGAAAGTCATGCTTAAAGAAATATGGTGGAAATCTCTGATAGTGGAAAACAACTCAGAGGACTAGATGTTACAGTGGCATCTTGTGATATGGCAAAGATGTATTCCAATAAATGGCTTCCTATGTTATGAGCCTGTTCCTTAGTAATGGGACTATTTTAAGTAGAGTATTTATATATATATATATATATATATATATATATATATATATATATATATATATATATATAATGGCAAGTGACTATGCTGTTATCTGACTGGTGATTTCTTTTTTCCTATTCCCTATGTATTGTATAGGTACTATTTGGACTGTGTTAAATTGTGGGAGAAGTCATTGAGTATAATTATCATGGATCCTGAGGCTCAGGGTCTTTGGGTCCTAGCCCTGAGACTGGCTTTATTGAGAGACAGTATCCTTCTCTTAATAAAACTATTTTCTTTGGCTTGAAGACTTTGTTTTTTTCTTTGTCTAACACTGTGACTTAGAAATTGTTGCAACATGATCAGAGTTGCACTTTAAGAAGACCAATTTAATAGCTGAGTGGAAGATTGATTAGAATGAAAAGAGACTATTGGCAGGGAAATCAAACAAAAGACTATTTTAACAACCCAAGTATGAGGTGAGTTCATGAGATCCTGCACTATGGTTGTGGTACTGTCAGGAGAGAGAAGGTGATATTTGCCAGAAATGTTATAAAGGTAAAATAGAGAGGCCTTAATAATGGATTGGATATGAGGAGTGAGGACAGTGAGCAGTCTAGGCTGACTCCTATCTTGTGAATCTGGATGACTTGGTAGGTTATGGTGCCTTCAAAAATAATAGGGAAGTTGGGAAGAGCAAATGGTTTGGGAGAAAAGAAAATGAGTTCAGTTTTCACATCTTGAGTTTAAGACATTGAATTAGAAATATCCAACAGGCAGTTGGAGATTTGGGGCTTGAAAAGTAGATTTGAGAATCAGCAGCATAGTTGAGTCCAAAGAAGCCAATAAGATTACCAAATGAAAGAGAATAGAAGGAGAAGATAAAAGGTCCCAGGTCAGGTCAGCCATTGCTAGCAGGTATGATTGGAATAAAGATCCAGCAAAAGGATACTAAGAAGGAATGGTCAGATAAGTAGGAGGAGATCCAGAAGAGAGTAGAATATAAAACCTAGAGAGAGCTATATCAAGAAGAGGGTAAAGAATGGTTCCAAAGGCTGTGGGGAGTTCAGCAAGCATAAAGATTAAGAGAAGAACATTAGATTTGGCAGATGAGAGATTTTTAGTAACTTTAGAGAGAAGAATTTCATTGAATGATGAGGTAAAAAACTCTAAAGTAAAAAGTTAAAAAGAGAGTGAATAGAAAGGAAGTAGAAGTACTTCCAAGTAGACTGAGAAGCAGCCTAAGATGGGAAGAAAGAGAACTAGAGAAATTCCTATCACAAAAACTCCATGAGAGAAAATAGAGAAAAATTAATTGTATAACAGTGCAAAAGTCTGCGGAGAAGGTAATAAAGATAAGGTTTGGGGGGAAAAGCCAAAAAATTAAATGATGAAGAGATCAATGTTAATTTTCAAGGGAGCTGTTTGGATAGGATACACAATTGAAATAAGAGTTAGACTTGTTTACCTTTAAAATTCCTTTCAATGTCTATTAAAATATAGTGTTTTATTGTTTTAAAAGCATTTTTGTCAAAAGACTCCTATTCAGTAAGGAGTGCATGTATTATCCTCCACAATATACAGATTTGTAAATGCAAATTAAGAAATAGGTTAGCGATTTACCCATGGTCACATTGCTAATGAATAACAGAACTTAGAATGACCTAGATTTTTCTAACTCCAAATTTAGTATTCTTTTAACTACATGATGCTGCAAGAATTAATGATTGGCACTGGTGTTTTTGCCTCACAATAATTGGTTTAAATCATAAGGGAAATCTCATATTACACCTTTCTATACGTATTTATTTCTTTCAAATTCCAAATCTTATTTATGGGGAACAATATTTCCTGATACTGAGTGTGTATATGGTCATTTTTATTTTTTAACATATTTTATGCTAATCAATCTATGAGGGTCAAAGTCAGGTCACGTAGTCATCAAGAGAGAATCAGCCTTTGGATCAGGAAGACTGGTGTTCTGCTGTGTGACCCTGAGAAAATTCACTTAATTTCTAAGGGTCCCAGGCAACTCTTGTTAGACAATAAGATTTTAGAAAGTTGATAATTCACATGAGTAGAGGAAGCTTCTATGCTAGCATTCCTCTATATCAATTCTATCACATATGTATATAACCCCTGCATAATGGCAATTATTGGGATACCTTGATGAATAGTTGCTGTAGTTGTCAGTCACCTTGTAATGAAGTCAGGAAATTTTACTCAGGAGATTTGACAGAATCTCATGAGCAAAAGTTGAAATTTTCAAATGCTGAGTTTTAGTCTTGGCTTTGTCATTGGTATGTTATAGAAATATAGCTAAATCATTAAATCTCTCAGTTTCTATTTATTTATATTTAAATCCATGTGTAATTATTATTACTGTTATTAATATATGATGTTTATATAATGTTTTTATGTTTAAAAAGCACTTTACACTTATCTCTTGATCATTTTCTTTGGATTTGATCTCAAAGTTCTCTTCTAATTCTATAGAATTGTGGGATTCTATAGGTTTGAGGGAACATTCATTGGCATCACCATAGTGCTCAGTGTTTAGAACCCTAGCTCCCCAAGAACACTTGGAAGACGAATTGTCCTAATGGGCACTATAGGGGTCTACATGAAAAAACAAAACAAAACAAATAAACAAAACAAACAAACAAAAAAAACCCTAGGTCCTTGCCCTTTAGAAACTAATGATATAAAGCATGTCTACTATCACAAAAGTGAGACAAATGGAAGTCTCCCAGTATTAAAAAAAATCACTCTTTGAAAACTACATTAAGCCTCTAATTAGGCATATATTAACCTTTCACAACATTTTCTAGGTTCCTGAAGTAATGCCTATGTTTAAGTGGACAAGAGGACATTCTGTATATGTGTGTCATTTCTTTAAAGTCTATGGAATGGATGTCCATTTGAGACAGATGTACAGTTAAGATCATAGATAATGACCTAAAAGGTACCTACAAGGTAATGCAGTCCAGTTGAAGATGTAGAAAACAAGACCCACAGAAGTTAAATTTTCATCCAAGATCACCTAGACTCAAAGTAGCATGGCCCAAATTTGAATCTTAGTCCTCCAACTCCAAATCCACTGTTCTCTCCAGTGTCTCAACTGACTTTTTAATTTATTCACCTTATATGAAGGAGGTAAAGATAAAACTAAAGATCAGAGAAGTTCTTGTTCTCAGATATTTAAATGAAATATGTTCATATTTCCGAAGTCCTTAATGTTCAAAAGACACATGCATTATATGATAAAAGGAAGGCTGGTAAAAGTTATGACTCACAATGTCTGAGAATTAAGTTTTGGATTTGTTGGCACTTAGTAAGCCCAATGGAAGAGAAAATTGCCCTCTTAAAGTCTGTGGATCAACAGCAGCTGCCATATTTGGGTTCAAGATTCTTTCTGGAATTGTCTGCTTGGCCTCAGATAATTTGCCTACTTCATATGATAATATCCTCACCACAAGCCTCTGGGAAGTGCTGTAAAGTACAGTTAGTGCTCACATCACCATGTTTCTCCTGATCTGGGGAGCGTGCCCTAGCAACCTCTTCAGACAAGAGCATCTGACGGGACCACTTTTAACTAATGCAAGCATTGAATAACATCCTTATAGCCCACAGTGGCAACTTAAAAACACCATTATTTATAACTGAAAATAAAACTCAGTAAATCTCAATGGATATGGGAATAATAGATATTGTATTCTAAAAAAGTCATATAATTATGCTAGTCACATTATAATTTCATTGACTTATAAATTATTTTGTGTTTTTTGTCCAATAAAATTATTTAATTGGTAGGAGAAATTGCATTTTGGATAGAGAGACAATTTAGCTCACTTTATGCATTTTGGCATATTATTCCTTTGTGAAATTTATAAATTACTATGAATGAGGTCATATAAATGGCAGTAGAAAATAAAATGTATCAATATACCTTGCATATTTAATTTGTTTCAGCACATTTCACAAGCACAAAAGGAACATGAATAAAAGACTTCTGGGCAAAATTACAATGGGCAATTCAAAGCAGCATATTCCTGGGGTAAGGTTTTTCTGATCTGATTCCTTCTCTTCCTTCCAAACTTCTACTTTTGATATTATTAATTGAAATCAATCCTATGAAGCATACAAAAATAAATAAATCAGCACAGTTAGACTACATATTTTTACTTTGGTAAGGACTGAAAAATGAAGTTATATAATTGAAAAAAGAATCAAGAAAAGTCACCTTCTTCTCTCCATGAAGCTAGAAGAGGAACCACTTGTTTGTATTCAGGGAGCCTAAAAATAATGAGGAAAATGTACCATAGATGAAAATAGTAAAGGTAATTGTCTTTAAGCTATTTCGACAATGACACCAAAACTGGCATATAAGTTGTAGTGAAACATAGTAGTTAATAGCTGGCAGGGATTTAAAGTTTATCCATTTAAGTGAGGGTTCCAAACCATGTGTATGTGCATTTGCATCATGGACCCCTTTGTCAGTATTGTGAAACTTATTGATATTTTCTCAGAATATGCTTTTAAATACATAAAATAAAGCAGAATTCCAAAGGAAAGCAATTGTAATGAAATAAAGTTATCAAAACATTTTTTAAAAAAGTTTGTGGAGCCCAAGTTAAGAATTCTTGACCTACTAAGCTTCTCACTTTATCTTGTGGAGGTCTGGTATTCTGCATGAATTCACACATATGCAAGAAGAACTGGTAATAGTTCTATTTGTAGTTCTTCACAATGGATCTGTTAAATTCTCAAGAATATGAAGGTTTTTTGCTTGTCGTACAGAGATTGTTACTCTGTCAGTTCATAAAAGTGAGTGCATACTCTATTATTTTGACTATTTGATCACATATTTCCAGATCAGGGGTTCTGAACCTTTTTGTTAATTTGTTTTTTCATATCTTAGGCCATTTTGTGATTAGGAGAATAGTATACACACCTCCTCAGAATAACATTTCTAAACCCATAGAATAAAATACAAAAAATTACCCCCAAAAATCAATTTTATTGATATGTAAATGTCTATATACATACATGTATATACACATATATACATATACATATGTACAAATATGTGCATATGTGTATATATTGTTAAGGGCTAAAATTCTAGCTAAACTGTCTAAAATATCTAATGAGTGGTCGCCAATAAATTATAAGCTTTAGCAAGAGTTAAACTTTTAAGCATTTATTAAGGAGAATAAAAATTTGGTAAAGAGAGAGAGAAAGGCCTAGATTCCTATCTATTAAAGGGAGAGCACATTTCTAGCTCCACTCTCCACCAGAGTCCAGAGGAAAGAGCCCAAGACGGAGCGCTAGTCTCTTCCTTCTTCCTCCCACTACCCAACGTCACTTCCTGATGCCAAAGAAAAGACTCTTGGTCTTGCCCTCAAAGACCTTCACTTCATGGGTGGAACTCTTCTACAGTAATTCTCCAGCAGGTGGCGTCATTCCAATCGTTACAATATATACACAAAATATTCTTAGTTTCATGCCTATAAACTTGGTTATATGTATAATGTGTGTATATATATATATATATGTGTGTGTGTGTGTGTATATGTATGTATATACACATATTCATGCACATATACATATAGGCTGTGTGTATATATGTGTATGAACATGTATATATATATATATATATACATATTCATATACATACACTCATACATATAGATTGTGTATATATGCATGTGAACATGTGTGTATATATACATACAAAAATCCCATTTATATATTATATCTATATACATTCATATACAAATCCAATAGTATGTGTATACATATACATACATACAAATCCAGAAGCATAGACCTGTTGTCAAGTTCTACTATCAATTCGTGAATAAAATTCAGTTCATTCCAAAACTGTATCTGCAATTTTTTAAACATATTGATAATGTTCCTTTGAAACATTTTCAAATAATATTCTTTATTTTAATTTTATATAGATGACTTGGGGCAATGAATTTTGTGTTTCATTAACATTAACATTGTATAAGTTTTTCAGACACAATTGTTCTCCATTTTACCATGCCCAAAGTATATTTTAAAACTGGTATTGTATAGTAGTAATTTCTCTAAAGTTGTTGATTTCAGGATGCCAACTGGTCTCTTATTATATATAGAGACTCACTTTTCGTTTTGACAACTTTGTGCTGAATAGTTCTTGCCTGGAGAAGATCATATTTATAAATATCACCTTAACCATCAGTTCAATTTGGATACTAGATTTGTTTCTATGATTATCATCATTAATATTTTAAGCAGCAGCAACACTCATCTAGTCAGGACACCAAATGGCCTAGCACAAGGAAATTGTACCCAGCCAAGTTTGTGGACATTTTTCAAAGATGACTGAATTAATTTGGTCATGCCACATTGTGTTTTCAATTACTTAGCATATTCACAGATAAAACAAGACCAATAAGACAGTTAAACTTTGCTTAACCACCTACTATGTGTCAGACACTGTGCTAAGCACTGGGGATACCAAAAGAGACAAAGAAAGGCCCTAATTCAAAGAGCTAAAAATCTAACGAAAGAAAAAATTAATAAGTAAAATATGAATAAGTTATATGCAAGATTAACAGAAAACAAGTAACAGAGAGACAGCACTAGATTTAAGAGGAGTTGGGACAAGCTTCTTGTAGAATAGTGGCATCAAACTCAAATAATGACAGGGGGCCACTAAATTATAATAGGGATCTGTATTTGACACATAGACTTAGAAAACTACATATCATTATCTACATTCTGTTGTCATTGTTGTTGAATAGGGTCCTCCTCTTTGTGGCTCTGTTTAAATTTGTTGCTGGTATTTTTGTTTTGTTTTGGCAAAGATATTGAAGTGATTTGCCCAGGGTCACACAGCTATTGGCTATCTGACACTGGATTTGAACTTAGGTTTTCCTGACTCCAGGTTCAGCACTTTATCACCTGAGGCACCTAACTACCTCTTATATGCTACTGTATTATTTATTTTTAAAAATATTTCCCAATTAAATTTTTTTTTTTTTAACTTTTTTTTTTTTTTTTTTAAGTGAGGCAATTGGGGTTAAGTGACTTGCCCAGGGTCACACAGCCAGTAAGTGTTAAGTGTCCGAGGCCGGATTTGAACTCAGGTACTCCTGACTCCAGGGCCGGTGCTCTATCCACTGCGCCACCTAGCTGCCCCTCCCAATTAAATTTTGATCTGGCTTCCACAGCACTCCGAAGTATTGCAAACCTCAAAGGAATTTTGACTAGGACATAAAATAATATAGGAAAACCAGTATGTGGAGTTGAGGAGAGAGAATATACCATGCTTGGAGGACAGCTAGAGAAAATTATTGAGATAGAGTATACTGTTTGTGGAACAGCCAGGAGAACAGCATCACTGGATCAAAGAGTACATGTTAGGGAATAATGTTTGAAAAGATCAAAAACATAAGAGGGAGCTAGTTTATTAAGGGTTTTGAATGCCAAACAGGTATTTATATTTCATATTGGAGGTGTTAGAGGGTCACTAGAATTTTTTTTGAGTAGGGAAGGTGACATGATCAGGGCAGTGCTTTAGGAAATTCACTTTGGTGACTGAATGGAGGACTGATTGGAGTGGGGTAACACTTAAGGTAATAGGAAACAAGTCATATTCTTTTATTACTAACTATGAAAATTTCACTGAGTATGCTAATTATTGCTTTGGTCACCAACTCATAATTCTTTATTCTCCAAATGAGTATTTTTGTGATAATCTGTTCATTCTTCAAAAATTATTTGTGGATATATTGTAATTGGGTAGCTAGGTGGCACAGTAGGAAGAACTCCAGGCCTGGAATCAGGAAGGTTCATGTCCCTGAGTTTAAATCTGGCCTCAGACAATTACTAGCTGTGTGACCTGGAGCAAATCACTTAACCCTGTTTGCTTCAGTTTCCTCCTCTATAAAATAAGTTGGAGAAGGAAATGGAAAACCACTCCAGTATTTTTACTTAGAAAAACCTAAATAGGGTCATGAAGAATCAGAACCAATTGAAATGAATGAACAACATTTTGTAATTGTATTGCCCTACCTATCCTATCACCACCAACAACTCATCCCATTCCCCCAAAGAATGTAAGTTTTTTATGAGCAGGGACTATTAATTTGTTGTTATATACTTAAATATCTAGCACAGTGACTTATAAACAGTAGGAGATTAATAAATGTTTCTTAAATGGATGAAATTACCATAATGGTTGTTTATTTGTTTTTCATTTTTATTCTGATTGTCAAGTGCATTTTTCAAAATCTTGACAATTATTTTATAAGCAAAATTAATTTGAATATGATGGAACAATATACAAAGTTCATTGTCACTTGATGGTCAAGAAAAGACTGTATTACCAAGATGAGATTCACTATGTGAAGTTTAAAGTTATAAAAATGGAAAAGTAAATGATGACTTCTGTTGCTGGTTTATTTAGCAGGTTGTCAAAGTGACTGGCACCTATATTTTTATTTTGGTGTGATGAGAACAATGTGTCTATTTACATAGTTCTCTATAAGTTTAGTAAAGAATGGTTAACTGAATAGAGAGCAATATCTAAATCAGTGGTAGTTGAACTCCAATTCGTTTTCATGTAAAATTTGGACGAACACCTAATAAAAAATAACTTCAGATTATTTGAATCCCTAGAGAACCTGTAAAAATAGGCTAGGAACTCTGCCAATATAAATATTCTTGTGAGACTTTCAGTCCTTCCTGTTTCTTCTTGGAAATGCTATGAAGAGAAATCTTTCTCACCAAATTGAAATATTTCAGCTTTTGACAAAGCCAAAACCTACAAGCACACAGGCATCTATGGAAATTAAATGAAAATAAA
The DNA here is from genome assembly GCF_019393635.1 of Dromiciops gliroides. Classification (NCBI taxonomy): domain Eukaryota; kingdom Metazoa; phylum Chordata; class Mammalia; order Microbiotheria; family Microbiotheriidae; genus Dromiciops; species Dromiciops gliroides. Next base: position 220,776,155 of record NC_057862.1, on the reverse strand, counting down.
GGTTGTAGCTTGGGGAAAAAATATTTGAAGTTTATTGCACTTTAAGTATACATATGTATTTACCAAGAATCTAGAGGTTCAATGGTTGGGGGAGAGAATGGATGAAATTTAATATTAAAAATAGAAATAGTCACCATTTAACTGAAAGAAATATGCTCCTTTAAGGTCAGTTTGAAGTTTAAATTAATCTAGATTATTAGATTCCCTGATGTACTAGGTACATTAGCAGCCCCTAATAGGATGCCTGAAAATAGAGATAGTATCATAGAATATAATATCAAATATGTAGTTTTCTCTTCATCTGAAATTTATTATTTAAAACAAGGCCTTTTTATTGTCTCTATGATCAAAACCCTGAGCTACTCTATCAAAGGGGAGACAAAACTGAAATAAGGTGGTGAGTAGGAGGATGAGGTGGTTGTGAGATGATGTTAGACTTTCCTGAAATCTTATCCAGAAGGGTAGAAACACTGGACAAATTCTCAGTGTAAGACAGTCTCATATTCTAGATACAATGGGATCATGGCCAGGTGTTTTTCTTATTTCTAAAAACTACACATTCCACAGCATCATGACAGTTTGGCTCACACCAGAACTATGTTTCCTAAGGCTTAAATAAAATGGCTGAATTCAATCAAGTAGAAATACTGAATAACACCTGTTCCACCCTACTTTGGTCCCTCCTTTCCCTGTTAGGCTAACGACTTGTTTTACACACAATCATCCTGAGGGATTTTAACACTTAAACAAAAAGGAAAGGGAGACAATGAAGAAGAGACCACAACAAACTACACTATTCAAGTAATATATGAGATTAGCTGATAAACACAACTAGAGACCACCAGAGGAAAATTTGGTGAAGATATGTGGGAGATTGAAATTACATTTTTTTCATGAAAAAATGTATATGCAGAATTCTGGCTCGGAGCATCATTATATGATGTATATCACCATTGTTTAATACATCTATCACTGCACCTTTAAGTAGGGCCAGAACCATTGCATTATAAATGTCTTCATTAAATGATGAGGTCTATTAGCCACAAGCTCAATGGCCATCATTAAATGACAGCTTTACTTATCTTTACAAATGCTCAGAATCTCTACTACATGTTAGAAATGTGTTATTCAGTCATGAAAGTCCCATGCTCTGCATCACTCCATACTTAACCTCATACTCCCCCAACTAGTACTCTCTCCCTGAACTACCTAGGAGGATCTTGGAAAATACCCAATTGAGGTAAATGATATGACTAAATCTAATTAGTGCCTTTCCATAACTGTTTTGCTCTGGGGGAAGGGGGAGTGGTAAAAGTGCTTTGTTTTGGTAAAAGGATCATATAGAGAAGGGCAGGGGTCAGTGGCTGCCTTAAAATTTCATGAGATACTGAGAGACAAAGCATCTTGTCTGAGGTCACATATACAGTATGTTCCAAAGTTAGGACTTGAACCCACTGACATTTCCTATGGCCACTTACCAGGTGTGAAGTTATCTTAAACTCATACTCCTAGTACATTTTCTCATTACATGCACTAACACCTGAAATAAATTCTAGGAGTGGCTCTCCAATGTCTACATTCTACCATCTTTAGTAAGAGGGACAGAGGAAACCCAGGGTACTGAGGAGGTGTGAGTTTCAGAATTTAAGTCCTCTAGCATTATCATTTTCTAGAGATTATGAAGTCTAGGAAAGTAGCCCAACCTCCAAAATATTTCTCATTTCCATCTCCTTGGCTCTACTTAATGTAAACACCACACTGGTTCAGAGCCACATTATCTCTTATATAGATACTTGAAATAGTGGTTTATACCTAAGTGGTCTTTCTGCCCTTCATTTCTGCCCCCTACAACTCATCTACTATTGAGCTGCCAAATTAATATTCCTAAAATTCCTATCTTATGCGTCATGATATGTGTTTTTATTGCAGAATGATTTGGCCATTGTTTGCAACTGACTGAAATTGCAATGAATTTTCACAGCAGTGTCCAAAAAGTTAACCAAGAAACTTCTATCATAGTAAAGAAAAAAGAAAAAAAAGTGAAACTATACCTTATTCTTTCATGTTCCTTCTCTTCTCTACTTCTGACCTACCTGGCTTCCTTTAAGTCCTTACTAAAATTCAATAGTCTACAAAAAAGTCTTCTCTAACCCCTCTTAATTCCAGTATCTTCTCTCTGATAATTATTTCCTATTTATCCTGCATACAGCTTGTATTGTATCTATGCTTGCATGTTGTCTCACCTATTAGCTAGTACGCACCTTAAAGGAAAGCCCTGTCTTTTGCATCTTTTTGTAACCCCGAATAAATACTTCATGATTGATTGATGACGTTAAATGCTTTATTTTTTAAGTTCCAATCTGGGAGGGGAAGATGCTTAGAGTTTCTGCCCAGTACAGAGAACTATTGCTATTTATAGTCATTCTAAGCCATCAAAACCTAAAACATTTTGGTACTACTCTATCTCTCATAGTAATATCTGAGGTTATAGGAAACGTGGGATAAAGAGAGCAGAGGAGCATAAAAAGCAAGATAAGCCTTCATCTACAATGTTCCTTTCAGATTTTCAGAAAATTGAGATGTAGTGACAATTCTATATTTTTATACTGTATGAATATGATGGAGGGGAAAGGAGATTTCTGAGTGAAATCATTTAGTCTTAAAAACAAGGGGGAAAAACAAACATGTTTCACTATATATAAGCCTGAACATAATTTCCCTTGTTTATTTTTATGACATAATATCATTTGTGATTTTCACAGTTCAATTTTTTTTAGGCTGCCCTACAATTTGAACGTAATTAAGGTGTTGCTCTCATTCTTCAGCAAAGTGTTATTCTAATAAGCAAACCATATACTCCATTTGCAGAAAATGTGTGTGTATATGTATACATGTGTGAACACATGCATACACTTGTGTATGCGTGTGAAACAGAGAGAACATGCTCATGGAGGCAAACAACTGATAGCAAATATAATTTAAGGATGACTCTTTCAGAATAGGGAATATGAAGAGAACTTTTTAAAAAGCTGTCTATATAATCTTTTCATGCCTCATCTTAGACATCTTTTAATAGTTCCCAGATCTTCAGTGTGACATTTTTAGGTGTAATTGTTATTTAAGGAAGCATTTTATGGAAATGTTTCCTAACAAGTTAATCAGCCTATTTAAATCTAGGGAGTTTGGTAATGGTTTCAATATATTCTGAGGTTGAGAATGGCATTCTTTCTTTAAATGGGATTTAACTGGAAAGGGAGTAGGACTAAAATGCCTCCCCATTTAGAAAGAATGTGGCATCACTTAATAACTAAAAAGGCCTTTTCTCCCCCTAAAAAGTCTGTTGAAAGTCTCCAAACTAGTAGCTGCTATTATAGTAATTGTTGGATAAGTTGACTGCTCCATTAGTGGCATTTCTGAGTCACTTAGCAATGACACATAAAGTGACGGAAGCTAAGACCATAATGAGTCTGTAACACTAGCATATTAACACTGAATTTGGCCCTCACTCTAGCCCAATGGAAGCACGTTCTTCAAAAGCCCACTGTCAGCAGAAAAGGCATATAATTTAAAAGATCTTTACCACTAACTGGAATCAAATGACTCCCTCTGCCTGCATCACTACTAATCACAAATGGATAAGTGCTGAAGGGGAGGGAAGGAGATATATAAAAAAATTCCAAAAATGAAGGCAGGATAGCTCTTATTTCTTTAGTTTCTCTGACACTCACCAATGTATTTCCATAAAATCTTGACTGTAATGCTGAAAATTAAACTCAATACATGTGATTTAACCAGTTTGGGTGTACTATCATTCTTTGAGATGGTCAGAGGATGGGATGAAGGATTTAGAAGTGTCAAATTATTTCTTGATAAAAGTGAAAAGTTTTCCTTTCCAAACATTTCTTATGAAATGAAGAAGGGAATGGCTGATCAAAATATTTAACCACAGTGATTATCAATACTTGGAATGACCACAAGCCTGAACAACTGGCAGAGTTTGAAATAGTTGAAGTCTAAGGCACTATAGGCATTTCTCAGAGTATCTGGGGATGTTTCTTATCTTGTTGTTGTGTTAGGGTTGTGAGCAAAATACAATATTACAAGTGGAGATGATCCTCCTCTAGAATAGGTACTTAGCCTGGGAGGATCCATGAACTTTGATGGGGAAAAATATGTCCTTATTTTCATTAACCTTTGGTTTCCACTGTAACTCTAAGTACTTTCTTTATTTAAAGGCATTATTCTGAGAAGGGTTCCATAGTCTTCATTAGAAGGCCAAAGGGAATTATAACATGAGAAAGTTTAAGAACTTTTGTGCTACTGGCACAAAATATGAAGACTAATAGCAAATTATCAAGTTTACTGGTATATAAAAAAAACTCTTTTGACATTTTATGTTCCACAATCACTAGATTTAAGTGTTAAGTTGTTCTTAAGAGTTACTAATTGGTATTATTTTACACAGGCAAATTAAAATTTTAGTCCTCCAGCTTTACCTTAACTGACTTTGGAATTAAAACCACAATTTAGGATTCTGTACTATTATGTTCTAACTAAAAAATAACACCTAACTATCCCAGAACTAACAATATACATGAGAGAAATATGGGAAATCTAATATGTACTTATATGAATATAATGATGTATATGTGTAGACATATATAGTATGTCGACATATATATATATATATATATATATATATACACATATGCATATGTGTGTCCATATATACATTTCTTCCCCTAAAATGAATTATTTTGGTAAATACTCTCTCTAAATTAAGATCTATTAAAGTATAGATTTCCAAAGGTAAGGACTGTCTTTTACTTCAATATGTATAGTGCTTAGAATAATGTCATGTGCACTCTTACTACATGTTTCAGATGCAATTACAGATAATACAACTCCCAATTGTCTAATATAGCCTCTCATACTGGATTATACTGAAGTGAATAATGCATTAATCATCTTACTAGTATGAGTGATCCTCATATTAGGAAGCATTCAGGTGAATGGCACATATTTTATTATGTATTATTTATATTTTTATTGTTCTCATACCAAGAATAAAATACTCAATATAGCTGAACATATACCCCCTTGTGGGACATGATTCCATTATGTCAAGATCATGAGACTAGCACTTATTGAAACATAAAGAATTCAGGAGAAATGTGAGGTTTGATCAGTTTTGAGGAGGGCGGGGAGGTATAGTGCTAATTCTGATTAGATAAAATCTATATTAATATTGGATTAATGAGATCATACTGCCACCTTGAGAGGCAGAACTGAAAGAGAGATATCCAGGCAAATAAAAATTATATAGATTTTGCAACTTCTGCTCAGTTGATTGGAGTACATAATTGTCATTGTAAGTGTACTAATTACTCTAACTCTATATCCTTCCTATGGAAAGGTCAAATGAGTATTTATTTTTGCCATGTATGGTTAAAATAGATATATAGAATCCAAAGTATGGTATTATATAACCTAATCTCATAATCCTGGTGAGAACATCTATAATATTATCTTCACTTTTTTTTTTTACTAAAATTTTCTTCTTTCAACCAATGAAAATAAACCTTCTCTCCCTCCTACATTCCATCACCCCCCCCCATTGATAAAGAAAGAGAAACAAAACTCCCTTCATAGACATGTATAATCAAGCAAAACAAATTCCTACATTGACTTTTGTCCAAAACCCCCAAAGTATCTCAGTCTGTCCTATTAGTACATTACTTCTCTGTCAGGAGGTGAGTAGCATATTTAAACATGAATCCTTTGGAATGGTGGATAGTCAAAGTATTGATCAGAACTCCTAAGTATTTCAAAGTTGTTTTTTGTTATTGTATTATTGTTGTGGAACTTGTTCTCCTGGTTCTGCTTAATACATTCTGTATCACTTCATACAAGCCAGGTTTGTTTGTTTTTTTCTTTTTTTTCCTGAAAATTAATGTACATTCATATACAATAGCTTCAACCATTCTGCAAATGATAGGCATATCTTTAGTTACTAGTTCTCTACCATTGCAAATGAAATGCTATAGATAAGGATAGGTATTTTTCCTCTTAAAAATATCTTTTAGAGGAGGTAGAGCCAAGATAGCAGAGAAAAGTCAGGGACTGACTGATCTCTACCCAAACCCCTCCAAATAACTTTAAATAATTACTCAAAACAAATTCTAGAGTGGCAGAACTTGCAAAAGGACAGAGTGAAATGATTTTCTCTCCCAAGACAACTTGAAAAGTGGGCACCAGGATAAGAGAGGAGGACAGTCCGTAACAGACCATGTCAATGAAGATCAAATCTCAACAAAACAGAAGTAGGCCTTGGAGGCAATGAAATCAGTAGTGGCAGTGGAGGTTTCTTGACCTCTTAGCCCACAGACAGTAAGGGGGTTGGACAACTGATCAAAAGGCTATTATATGGGTCCCTTTGCTATCCCCAGGGACAATACTTTGTTGCATTATCCATACTCGGATCTGAGTCACAGTCCTGGGGCAAGGAGGAGCACTAGCACAACAGAGCTTGTATCCATAGGGGAGTCAGGACCCTGCTCACAGTTTCAAGGTAGAAAAGAGTGCCTGTGGTAGCTAACCAATCAGTGCATTAGTATAGGAGAATAAACATACCTTTGCTTAGATCATACCACTTTAACACAACTTAAAATTTACAGGTCCACAGAATTACCTCTATAAACAGCTACACAAAACATCTGAAACTTGACATGGTACCCCATCTATTCTGAAGATAGAACCCCACTTTAGCAGGGTTTAAATTCAAAAAATAGGTTAAAAATAAACAAACACCAGGAAAAGATCTTGACTATAGAAAGTTACTGTGATGCCATAGTAGAACAAAGCACAGTCAGAAGTAGACAACAGAGTCAAAACTCCTACATCCAAAACTTCAAAGAAAAGTATGAAGTGGCACTCAAGCCACAGAAGGGCTCAAGAAGTATTTTAAGAATCAAGAAAGAGAGGCAGAGGAAAAATTGGGAAGAGAAATGAGAATGATACAAAAAAATGATGACAAAAAGACTTAACAGTTTAGTAAAGCAGATAAATAAAATGCTGAAGAAAACATCAACTAAAAATCAGAGTAGGCCAAACTGTAGAAGAGGCATAAAAATCCAAAGAGAAGAAATGCCTTGAATAACAGAATTGAACAAATGTAAAAGAAGGCACAAAATCTCACTTAATAAAATAATTCCTTAAAAATGAGAATTTGGGGGCAGCTAGATGGCTCAGCAGATAGAGCACTGGCCCTGGAGTCAGGAGTACCTGAGTTCAAATACAGCCTCAGACACTTAACACTTACTAGCTGTGTGACCCTGGGCAAGTCATTTAACCCCAATTGCCTCACTAAAAAAAAAAATTAGAATTGGGCAAGTGGAAGCTATTAATTCTATGAGACATCAAGAATCAATCAAATAAAATAAAAAGAATGAAAAAAAATAGAAGAAAATGTGAAATATCTCATTAGGAAAAACAACTACTATGGAAAGTAGATCCAAGAGAGATAATTGTAGTATTATTAGACTACCTGAAAGTCATGATAAAAAAGAATCTGGACAGAATCTTTTAAAGAAATTATCAAAGAAAATTGACCTGACATTCTAGAACCATAAAGAAAAATAGAAATTGAAAGAATCTAGCAATCACCTCCTGAAAGACGTAACAAAATGAAAATTTTTAGGAATTTTAGAGTCAAAACCCAGAGCTCCCAGGTAAAGGAGAAAATATTATAACCAGACAAAATGAAATAATTCAAGTACTGTGGAACCACAGTGAGGATAATACAAGATTTATCAGCGTCTACATTAAAGGATCAGACAGCTTGGAATATGATGTTCTGGAGGGCAAAGAAGCTAGGGTTACAACTAAGAATCACCTATCCAGCTAAAGTGAGTATAATTTTTTAAGGGGAAAATTATATTCAATGAAATAGAAGACTTTCAAGTATTCTGGATAAAAAGGCCATAGCTGAATAGAAAATTTTATTTTAAAATGTAAGACTCAAAAGAATAAAAAGGTAAACAGGAAAGAGGAATCATAATGGATTAAAACTGTTTACATGGGGAAATGACAGTAGTAACACCTAAATCTTTCTCATTATTAGGACAGTTAAAAGGAGTGTGTGTGTGTGTGTTTACATACACACACATATACATGTATACACATATATGTGCATGTGTATATATGTGTATATAATATGTATATATCTATGTGTGTATATATGTATGTGTGTCTATATATACATACAGAAAGTTAAAGTTGAATATAGTGGAATATGATGGGATGATTATCTAAAAAATTAAATTAAGGAGTAAAAAGAATGCACTGAGAGAAGGGTAAAGGGAGAGGTAGCATGGGGTAAATTATCTAACATAAAAGAGGCAAAAAAAGAGATTTTATAGTGGAGGGGAGGATGGAGGAAGGGGTTGAGGAGAATACTTAAATCCTACCTGCAGTGGAATTGACTGAAAGAGAAAATACCACAAATTCCCAGTTGTGTGTAGAAATCCATATTACCACACAAGAAAATAGGATGGGGGGGGTGGGGTAGGGGATCAGACTGACAGAAAAGAGAGAAGATTGAGGGAGATAAAAATCAGAAGCAAAACACTTTTGAAAATAGCCAGAGTGAAAGGAGAGAGAGAATAGGATAAACAGTGGGAAATAGGAAGGAGGGAAATAAGTAGTTCGTAATCATTATTATAAAAAGTACTGTGAGTTTCTCTGATAAAGACTCCATTTTTCAAATATATAGAGAATTGTGTAAAGTGTAAAGAAATAAGAGCCATTTTGAAATTGATATTTGGTCAAAGTATATGAGCAGACAGTTTTCATACAAAGTAATCAAAGCCATATATAGTCTTTTAAAAATGTTCTAAGTTACTGTTGGTTAGAGAAATGAAAATTAAAACAACTCTGGGCTACCACAACACACCTATGAGATTTGCTAATATGACAGTAAAGAGATATGACAAAAGTTGGATTGGATGTGGTAAAATTAAAACACTAATGCACTGTTGGTGAAGGTATATACTGATTTAACCATTCTGTACAGTAATTTGGAACTTTGCCTTTAGAGGTATAAAACTATACATAGCCTTTGAGCAAGCAATACCACTACAAGGTCTTTAACACAGAAATTTTTTAAAAATTAAATTAAATTAAAAAAGGAAAAGGAATCATTTCCATGCATGTATGTATGTATGCACAATATAATGTATATATACATACACATTACATATGTGTGTGTATACACACACACACACACATATATATATATATATACACACATACATATATATGAAATGACTGCATTGGTTTTATTTACACAAAAACATTTTGTTGTATTCAGGGTCTTCTAAAAGCTTAGTGAAGCTATAAAATTTGATAGTTTTTGTTTTGTTTTGTTTTTTGGGTTTTTGTTGTTGTTGTTTTTTGCATGGCAATGAAAGTTAAGCTACTTGCCCAGGGTCACACAGCTAATAAGTGTCAAGTGTCTGAAGCCAGTTTTGAACCCAGGTCTTCCTGAATCCAGGACCGGTGCTGGATTGACTGCTTAATTGCTCTTTTATTGCTATCAACAAGGGGGAACAAATCATTTGGTTTCTTATTGTTTTCACTCATGATTTCCAGGGACATTGACACACCAGAACAAATACAGATGAAAATAACTAAGATGGTGAAAGAATTTATAAGAGAATTGACTGTAGGAACCAGGAATGTTTTACATTTACAGTTCCTGGGCAGAGACAAGATGGCAGAGGACAGGCAGTGACTCCTCAGAGCTCTTCCCCAAACCCCTCCAAATACATTCAAATAATGCCATAAGACAATTCTTGGAGCAGCAGAACCCACAAAAGGATGGAGTGAGATAATTTTCCAGAAAAGATGTCTTAGATTTTTTTAAAAGAGCAATAGGGGTTAAGTGACTTGCCCAGGGTCACACAGCTAGTAAGTGTCAAGTGTCTGAGGCTGGATTTGAACTCAGGTCCTCCTGAATCTAAGGCCAGTGCTTTATCCACTATGCCACCTAGCTGCCCCGATGTCTTAGAATTTTGACACAAAAGGACTGTTATATGGGGGTGAGAGTAGAGTGCAGATCCAGGCCACATCTCTCAGGCCAAGCCCTAGACCCAGAGAACCAGGCCTCCAGAACCTTGGAATCAGCTGAGGCAATGACTACTTCTGGAACTCAGCTCACAGAGCAGTGAGGGGGTACCACCTGGGACCCCCTGAAGCACGGCACAGTGTTCCCTGGAAGCAGTGCCCCACTTTAAAAAGAAGTTAAAAGTCAAGAAATAGGCTGGCAAGATGAACAGACAGAAAAAAATGCAGACAGTAGAAAGTATCTTTGGTGACAAGGAAAATCAAAATACACACTCAGAAGATAGCAAAGTCAAAGCTCCTGCACCCAAGTCTTCCAAAGGAATTTGAAGATAAGGTAAGAGAGGTAGAGGAAAAAATAGAAAGAGAAATGACAGTGACGCAGGAAGGTCATGAAAAAAAAAAGTCAACAGCTTGAAAAGCCAAATGAAAAAGGAGATACAAAATCTCTCTGAAGAAAATAATTGCTTAAGAATTAGGATTGAGAAAATGGAAGCTAATGACATTATGAGAAATCAAGACACAATAGAGGAAAACCAAAAGAATGAGAAATAGAGGGCAATGTGAAATATCTCCTTGAAAAAACAGCTGACCTGGAAAATAGATCCAGGAGAGATAATTTGAAAAGTATTGGACTACCTGGAAGGCATGATGAAAAAAATCATAGATATCATCTTCCTAGTGTAAGGGTCTAAAATTCTAGCTATACTGTCTAAAATATTTAATGAGTGGCTGCCAATATATTTTAAGCTTTAGCAAGAGTTTAGACTTTTAAGCATTTCCTTCAGTGATGCTTTTTTTTATCTCAACATATACTATCTTGAATTGTTATGTAATGTACAGCTAGTTCAATTTGTTCATTTATTCATTCAAGAAATATTGGTATGCCTATTATATATATATATGTCTTCCCAGTTAGATGAATGAAAAAGTTGGCCTAAATGAATCACAAGGCTTGACAGATTAATGATTTGATGACTAAAATCTAAAAGCCAATAACCTGTCAATAACTGGCCTAGTCCTTTTGTTGTCTGGTTAAACAGACTATAATCAGAAACAGGGTACTTAGGGAGTTGAAAAATCATTTGAAAATTTAAATAGAAAACAGTTGGTATTTAGCAGTACTTTCAAGTTAAAAGGGGACAGGGTAGGGGAAATTTCTTACACAACCAGAATATCAGAAGATCTAGGTTCAGCTTTCCTCTTCATGGTCAGCCATCATAAGCAAACCATGGACTTACATGTACCCATCTCTCCTCCTGTTCCAATCATTACACTAGAAATTGTCAGTGAAAACTGCCCTGATATTCTAGAAGATGAAATTTGTAATATTGGAATGATGCCATCTTCTGGAGACTTACTGTAGCAAAATACCACCATGAGAAGATGTCTGAGGGCAAGACATGCAGCTCTTTGGTGTCAGGAAGTGAAGTTTGCTTGTGGGAGGAAGAGGGGGTGAAGCTGGTGCTCTCACTCTCTTTTATCAGGACTCTGGGGGAGAAGGGAGCTAGAAATTTCCTCTCCCTTTAATAGATAGATGAATCTAGGCCTTTCTCTTTCTCTTCACCAAATTCTTATTCTCCTTAATAAATGTTTAAAAGTCTAACTCTTGCCAGTGACCAGTCATTAGATATTTTAGACAGACTAGCTAAAATTTTAGCCCCTTAGAAATTAAAATAGAAATTGAAAGAATCCACCAAAAAAAAAAAAAAGAATCCACCAATCACCTCCTGAATGAGATCCCAAAATGAAAAGCTCCAGGATTATTATAGCCAAATGCCAGAGATCCCAGGTCAAGGAGAAAATATTGCAAGCACCCAGAAAGAAACAATTCAAGTTCTGTAGAACTACAGTGATGATAACACAAGATTTAGCAGCTTCTACATTAAAGGATCAGAGGGCTATGAATATGATATTTTGCAGGGCAAAAGAACTTGTATTACAACCAAAAACCACCTACCCACCAAAACTGCGTATATTCTTTCAGTGTGAAAATGGGAATTCAATGAAAGTGAAGAATTTCAGGCATTCTTGATGAAAAAACCTGAACTGAATAGAAAATTTGACTTTCAAATACAAGACCCTAGAAAAGCATGTAAAGGTAAATAAGAAAAAGAAATCATAAGGGACAATAAAATGTTAAACTGTTTACATTCCTGAATTAGAAGATAAAAGTCATGGGGGCAGAGGAAAGACATTAAATGCACAGAGTTCCTGATGCAATTATTCCAAGAACAGCAAAAAAAGAACACCTGGAGCAGAAAATGAAAGATGGGTAGAGCAGGAAAGGGAGCAGTCAGTAGCTAAACACTTTTGAGGAGGATTAGGGCAAAATCAGATACACAATAGAGTAAATAGCCTTGGAAGGGAATGGGATGGAGGAAAATAGTCATGATGATTGACTACAATTTCAAAATGTATGTTACCTAGCAGGGGGGAGATGACACTGTTAACTCATAATAACCTTCTCATTATTAGGGCAGGTGGATTGAGTATATTATACATAGGTCACAGTTGAATATTAAGGGATGATATCTTTAAAAAATTAAGGGGTGAGAATATTGCACTGGGAGAAAGGGAAAAGGAAAGGTAGAATGGGGTGAGGTATCTCACATAAAAGAAGCAAGAAGAAGTTTATGTAGTAGAGGGGAAGATTGGGGAAATGCAGGAGCATGTGTGAGCCTTACTCTCAGTAGAATTGGCTCAAAGATGGAATAACATACACATTCAATTGGGTAAAGTAATCTATCTAACCTTGCAGGAAAGTAGGAGGGGAAGGGAATAAGGGAGGAGGTGTGAAAGAGGGAGCACAGATTAGGGGAAGGGGCAGTCAGAAGCAAAACACTTTTGAGGAAGGATAGGGTGAAATAAGATAGAAAATAGAGTAAATATCATGGGGAGTGAATAGAATAGAGGGAAACAGCAATAGTAACTGTGAAAAAAATTTTGAAGCAGAGGCAAGAGCAATGTAAGATGGTGATGGTGATTAATGGATTGATGATGATGGAATGAAGATGATGATTGATTGATGATGATTAATTGAAGATTGTTGCGGATGATTGATTGAGAATGATGATGATAAGACTATGGTACTTACTTTGCTGGGCTATTGTGAAGAAAATTCTTTCTCAGGCATAAGGTACTATATAAATGTTAACTATTACTGTTGTTGCAATAATCAATCTCATGGGTTTATTGTAAGAAAATCTCTCTTTAAAGTGCTATATAAATGTAGTCCACTATAAAAAAGATGAGCAGGATGATATTAGGAAAACCTAGAAAGACTTTCATGAGGTGATGCACAATGAAATGTACTATATATAACATAACAGCAATATTGTAAGATGATCTGCTGTGAATGACTTGGCTATTTTCAGCAATGCAATGATCCAAGAGAACTAAGGACTTATGAAAAATCCAATCCATCTACAGAGAAAGAACTGATGGTAACTGAATACAGATTGAAGCATACTTTTTTTTTTTAGTTCCTTTATCTGAAGTTTTCTTTTTGTCTTTTTTTCTGTCACAATATGGATAATGTGGAAATGTTTTGCATGACTACTCCTGTATAACTTATATTGAATTCCTTGTATTCTTGGGGAGGTAAGAAGGGACGGAGGAAGAGAATTTGGAACATGAAGTTTTAAAAAAATTGATGTCAAGATTTGTTTTTTGGTTTTTGTTTTTTTTTGTTTGTTTGTTTTTGCGGGGCAATGGGGGTTAAGTGACTTGCCTGGGGTCCCACAGCTAGTAAGTGTCAAGTGTCTGAGGCCGGATTTGAACTCAGGTACTCCTGAATCCAGGGCCGGTGCTCCATCCACTGCTCCACCTAGCTGCCCACAAGATTTGTTTTTACATGTAATTTGGGGGAAAAAATCTAAATAAAAGAAAAAAAGACCAATAAGTTATATGGAAATATGGATGCTATCTTCAAGTATTTAAAGGGTTATTGTGTGGGCCAGGGATGTGAGATTTAAAATTGGATATAAGAACATTAAACTTCCCCTTTAACTTTTTTCCTTATATATCTCCCAGACCACTAAGAAAAGAAGCCTCTGAGCTTTAATCAGTGAGGGATTAGCCTTTATTGTTTAGACAACAAACAGGGGATACCAACTAGGGAAATGGGAAAGTAGAAATACAAATGAAGAGTCTTAGATCTAAGCTTAGTCTATATTCTTTTATAAAACTCACCAAATCTCAAAACTGCCTCTCAGGCTGAGAACCAGAGTCGATCACTAAAGCATGCACCATCAAGCCAGAGCGTGCGAGACAGAGAGCCAACTTCCGTTCCTGCTCTCAGTTTTAAGTTGGCGTCCCAGAAGTACAGCATACTTGGCGATGCTCAGTAGTATGTGTTCAACTCTCAAATGATTCAGTTAAAACTTCTGTTTTTTACCACAGGGATTAGATTTGTTTTACTCATGCACAAAAGGCAGAACTAAGCACAGTTTAAAGGAGAGAACATACAGGGTGAAGAATTATAAAAAGTTTAATTTCAGCTGAACCTGAGGTGGAAAATTGCATAAATTAAATGTGCTTTAACCTGGCATGGGCTTCTTCCAGACTGTGAATTCTCAGGCACTGTTGTGTTGAAGGGGATTGTGAATAATCACACACTTACATGTTGTAGAACATTCTTTTCTTGAATATTGGTGGATGAGAAGATCTCTTAGTTCCCTTCCAATTTTTCAGTCAGAGAAATCCCACATAAAATCAGAAGGGAAGATGTATTAAAAACATTCTGCCATGCAAATCAACACTTTGAAGGTCATGCAGCAAAGTTGTTGGATAATACATGCTCCACCTGAGGAGCAGATTATTCTTTGACACCCTATAGAGCTGAACAATGGCCTAGGATTCAGGGAAGTTCACCAATTGTTACTATATTTTGACAAGAATGAAAACAGCAAGTGTGGTATCACTGATTCTGGATGTTTACTGAATCAATGTTTCTACCATGATAGGGAATGACAGATTGGAATATAAAATGTGTCAAAAAAATTTAAATGAACTACCCTTTACATTAAATCATAGGCTCCTGGATCTGGGACAAGGAAGAGATTTCAGAAGGAATCTAAAACAATTCCCTCATTTTATAGATGAGGAAGCTGAAACCCAAGAAGGATGAGTGTCCTGCTCAAGATCACAAAGCAGTAATTGTCAGAGATGTTTAAACCCATCTATTCTGAGTCTAGAGTCTTTCCATTGTGTCTTGTTACTTCTTCATGGTTTTAAAAGTATATAATTGAGTCATATTGTATTCTTAGTCTCTCATGTATAGATTTCCATGGATGAGGGGGATTCTGCTTTCCTGTTACACAGGAGAGCCTTACTATCACAAACTTTTTTTTTTTTTTAGTTATGAATGGCACAACAGAACAATAAACGTGATCAATCTCAACTTATTAGGAAAGGATACTTCTGTGAATATGGCATGAATCACATTTCTGCAATGTTGACAGATCAACTTCTACTGTAATTCAAGGGACTCCTACCATGGAGAAGGAAGAAAATAAGCATTTATATGTGCCTACATTGTGCCCATTACTCTATTAAACATTTTAGAAATATCACCTAATTTTATATTCAACATAACACTTTTGTGGTAATTATCACTCCATTTTCCTCACACAAATCCTCATTTTACAAATAAAAACATTGAAATTGATAGAGGTTAAGGTATTTGCTAACATTCACAAAATAATAAGTGTCTGAAACTGGATTTGGATTTGGACTTCACTCTAGGCCCAATATAAATGACCTACTCTATTGCTTAGTGCAATGATTGGAATGACATCACCTGCTGGAGACTTACTGTAGGAAAGCTCCACCATGAGGAGAGGGCCTCTGAGGGCAAGGCCATGTAGCTTTTCTTTGGTTTCAGGAAGTGGCATTTGCTTGTGGGAGGAAGAGGGGGTGAGGCTGACATTCTGGGGCTTTTTCGCCAGGACTCTTGTGGAGAGTGGAGCAGAACTGTAGTTCCCCTAGATAGATAGATGAATCTAGGTCTTTCTCTCTTTGCCAAATTCTTATTCTCCTTAATATATGCTTAAAAGTCTAACTCTTGCTAAAGCTTATAATTTATTGGCAACCACTCATTAAATATTTTAGACAGACAAGCTAGAATTTTAGCCCCCCTACAGATGGCTGACCACAAAGAGGAAAGCTGAATCTCTGTCTTCTGATCTTCTGGTTGGATAAGAAATTTCCCCTACCCTGTCCCTCTAAATCCTGAGTACTGCTAAGTATCAGCTGTTTTCTCTTTAAATTTTCAAATGGATCTTTTAAACTCCCTAAGTACTCTGTTCCTGATTTTAGTCTGTTTAACCGGACAAATGGGGGATAAGATTGTGTTAATGCTTTGTTTTTTGTGGATTTTCTATTTTTCTTTTTCTTTTTGTTAGAAGAGCAAGACAGGTGCTCACACAAGAGAATATAAATATCCCCCCCTCTCTCAACCATGCCATTTCAGAGAAACCTCAGACTCCTGCATTTTTTTTCAAATTCTAATGCTGAGGTTCTCTAATTTTGCATGCCTTGAGGCAACAACCCAGCCTCTACAACCCTTTAATCCCCTATCAGTGGAGGAAGAGGAAACCAGTCCTGAGTTCAAAACCAAGTCTGATTCAAATTTCAAGATATTAATATGAGTATTGGGGATTTTAGATATCCGAATCAAAAGTGTTCTAAATTCACTGAGAGAAATAGTGTTCGTTCAGAGGTTATATAGGATATCTATGCTATTACATCTACATTTTGAAATTAATGGTGTGGGTTTATTTTCATAGAGATTTTCATGCTTTTAAGATTGTGTTTTATACTTAGTCTTTTTTTTTAAAAAAGAGAATATTTGTAAAAGCTTGTTATAGTCATGTGATCAAGTTTATATTTATATTATACTATTTTTTTAGTGAGGCAATTGGGGTTAAGTGACTTGCCCAGAGTCACACAGCTAGTAAGTGTTAAGTGTCTGGGACTGGATTTGAACTCAGGTACTCCTGACTCCAGCGCCGGTGCTCTATCCACTGCACCACCAAGCTTCCCCTATATTATACTCTTAATGTTAAGTTTATATTCATTTAGATTTCCCTAGTTTTAATTTCATTGTCTTTTATTCTTCCATGTGTATTTTCTTCTACACATTTATCTATCTAATTTTTAAACAGTGCAAGATGGTTTTGATTTCATAATACAGTGTTAATTCTGGGAGTATTGTGCTCCCATATTCTGAGTTGTTTGTTTTTGTTATTTTTTTTCTAACAACTGATTATTTGACTGAACTCTATAAAGCATTTCCCTGGCAAACTGGTTGCCATGACAAGTGTAAATTGATTCTAGAAGTATTATTTTTGATAAGCGTATTCAAAAAAAGAGGGGAATGTTTGTAAAAGTTTTCTTTTTTCAAAAAAAATTTCTTTAAGATTGTCATGTTTTAACTTGTATTTTAAAATGTTCTGATTTTTGACAAAAGTAATTGTATACTTAATAAAAAAGGTATTATTTGAAATTATTGCATAACTGTATATTATATTCTGAGTCAAGGTATATTCACATTTTTTTTGATCACTTATTATCTTCAATTTTTAAATCTACATGATCCTTTGATTATGGGAACTTATCATTTAAGACATTAATTGACTTCATTCTGAGTTATCAGATGCCAGTTGGCCAAGATGGCATCCAAACACTAGAGGAGTACATGTAAGAGCAGACATTGAACTGTCACATGAGGGGAGACATGCATGAAGTCAAGGTACAGCTGAGGGAATGGCTTTTGAAAAATGCTGAGGTTGGTTTCTCTTTGTTTACTTTATTTATCCCCCACAATATTGTTCAGATGGCTGGAAGTTTTCATCCCACCCATCTCATTCTACACCTGGCTTCTATTCCCCCTCCTATATGCCTGATGCCATGGACATATCAGTCCCATGCATCTGATTAAGTCTGACTCAGTTTCCTCTAATATGTTCGGTGACATAGATATATATCCCATCCACCTATTTTAAGCCTGACATATTGCTTGGGCAGTGTATATTGCTCAAGTGTGGGAATGCTCATATCCTATCATTTCTCTGTTCTTTTATGGTAACCCCCATAATTATCTCAGGTGTCATGACAAATACAGTGTTGGATTTGGCCTTGACATCTGTTACCAATTATATTAGATTTTTTAAATTTCTCATAATGGCATGAGGATAATTAGGCAGATGATGCAAAAGTGATGAAACAAAGATAAAAATTATTTTTAAAAATTAATATCACAGCAATTATCTTCTCAATTTACCCTCCACAAGGGGGAGGGGGCTATAGTAATATTAAGTTTTAAAGAATGTTTCAATTTTTGTTTTATTATATGTTTCATGTAAAACGACTAAGATTCTGAATTCCCTTAGACATGTTTTTGAGAAGTTTCATTGTTTGATTTGATTATTGACAAGGCTATTTTAAAATTGTGTTAAGCTCAATTTTGTAGGAAATTTTCCTGGCTGATTACCAGCATCCACACATCAACTCCTGAAAAGACTTCGATTCCATGACTACACCCAGAGGACATCTGAGAAAAGACTTTCAGAGACTTTAAATGAACAGTTTTGTTGTGTTGTTTTTCTTTATTTTTTTCCTTCTGTTATTATATACACCATCTGTAACATGTACTCTCTGCAGAGGCCCTCCCTTTGCAGGCCAATGTCAAAACACCAGTTCATGAGGGACCGCCCCTCTGGACAAAACTTTCCTCTCTTCCTTTTCTATATTGTTATTAACATTTTGTTAGTTAGCATAGGGTATTATATTCTGTTATTTTTGACTGTTTCATCAAGGAAACACTCTGTTTCTTGAAGAAACAAAGGGAGGACTATAAAAATTGGAATGACACCACCTGCTGGAGACTTACTGTAGGAAAGCTCCACCATGAGGAGAAGGCCTCAGAGCACAAGGCCATGTGGCTTTTCTTTGGCGTCAGGAAGTGACGTTTGCTTGTGTGAGGTAGAGGGGGTGAGGCTGACACTCTGGGGCTTCTTGCCAGGACTCTCACAGAGAATGGAGCAGAAACGTAGCTCCCTGAGATAGATAGATGAATCTAGGCCTTTCTCTCTTTACCAAATTCTTATTCTCCTTCATAAAAGTCTAACTCTTGCTAAAGCTTATAATTTATTGGTGACCACTCATTACATATTTTAGACAGACTAGCTAGAATTTTAGTCCCCTTACATTAGCTTCTCTCAAATAGTAACATTTAATTGTGTCAGAAACAGCAATGGAAAAAGAATATAACATCAGAGTCAATTTTTCTGGTATTCTGCATCTGGGGTTGAGTTATGTACACATCAATGACCCATCCCCTCGTACAGCAGGATTATAAGGAATGTTTAGTAATATGGATTCTGGATTCTGATATGAATAGGACCGTTGGCTGTGTAAATATTTATTTGTTGGTAATTTCTGTGATTCAAGATGTCCGTTTCTTATATTCTCTTTTATAAGATAATTGGTGATTTTTGTGTGTATGTATATATGTGCATATTTATGTTCTCTTTATATATACATGTGCATATGTATGAAGACATATGTGCCTCTTTACATTGATATGCATATTTATATAAATATAGATATTTAATCAGCTAAACAGTGTATTGTTGGCTTTCTTATGCACTGATTTTGGCCAGCCCATCTGTTTACTCTTATTTTCACCTGCTAGGTAGAATATAGGCACTAAATACCTCATTATCCACATTGTGCTCCTTGGTATACTCAGTGCTCTCACATGGGCACATCCCTCCAACACAGAACATATCTGTAACCATCTGGTTTCAAGACAGAGGCTTATTAACCACTTTTCTTCCATCTTTTCCTGAAGTTCTGCCCTGCCTTTCAAAAAGGATATCTATAGATACTCTTGGACCCAAATCATTATGTAACTCCTTTACATCTTCATCTAGAGCAAGATGCAACCTAACTATTTAAAGCGTTCACATCCCTTGTTCTTTTTTTACAATGACAGAAATGTTAACTTGAATAGGTGCATACATTAAAAGAAATGAGTTAAAGAGGGGCGAGAGAGGGAATTTATTCAGAAGAATTGGGGAAGGCTTCACAAATGAGTAGTATATTGAGGTAGGCCTTGCAATAAATTATGAATATTGGAGAGAGGTCATTCCAAGAAGGTTAAGGAATATAATCATCACCTTAGGTGGTGGTGGTAGTAGTAGTAGAAGAAGTAGTAGTAGTAAAAGGAGGATAGAATAGTAACAATTAATATTTATATTGTGTTTATATCAAATACTGGTAAAAACACATGAACAAGAAGGGTGAGCAGTGGAAATAATGGCTTTGCTGAAGCATAGAGTTCACTGAGTAGAGGGAGCTAAGTAGGATCCAGTTCTTTCTTTGGGGGGGGGGGGCTGGGCAATAAGGATTAAGTGACTTGCCCAGGTTCACCCAGGTAGTAAGTGTCAAGTGTCTGAGGCTATATTTGAACTCAGGTCCTCCTGAATCCAGGGTTGGGGCTTTATCCACTGTGCCACCTAACTGACCCCAGTAGGATCCAGTTCTGATGGGCCTTGATTGTCATTGTTTTCACCTTATTCACTAATGCTCTTTAGCCCAGGAGAAAAATGGCATTTGGTATGTGGTCAGATGAGTTTCATTATATAGCATAATGCACAGAAGGTATTACAGTCAGAGAAAAAAATAATATGCTGAACAGAAAGGAAGCATGCCTTGTTAGGAAACATGTTATTTGAGAAACAGAATAGCAATGGAATTTATCCTTTCTTAGGTAATGTATATATTAGGAATCAACCTCAGGCCATAAGAGTAGGGCTTCATTAAAATTAATCTACTCATGAGTTCTGGTAAGCATTTTAGTATTCGAATTCAGTTCAATATAATTCAACTTACAGTTATTAAGCAAGAGAGGAAGAAGACATTGTAAAAGAGTGGCTAGAGAATTGACCTCAGAATCAAAAATACCTGGATTCAAATCCCATCTCTGACGCATACTTGCTGAGTGACACTGTGTTAGTCATTTAACTTTAATGTCTCCGTGCCCTAGGTGATTTTTAAAACTCTAGGTTTCAGAGAAGACGGTTATCTACATTAATAGAAAGTGTTTCCTCTTATGAGAGTTCTATATTCCAATGAAATAAAAAATATTCATCCTTATCCCATGGGTCAGCCACTGTACTAAGAAATGGAGCAGCAAAGATAAATATGATAAAAAAATCTCCCCCTCTTAAGGAGTTTATATTTTATTAATATTGCAAGAGTTGGAATAGGCATCAATTAGTACAGACTTTAGTTTATTAAGAGAGCAAAGTTCAAGCTAGTTAGAAGCAATAGTCTAGATACAAAGTTGGAGGGTTCTGGGAAAGTTCTGATCAAAATTATAAAACCTTCAAAATAGTGTTATTTGAAAGTTAGGACTAGTAATATTTTTATCATTTAATTTCTAGTACCTAGCCCATAGTCTGGCACATGGTGGACTTTTCTTAAATGAAGTATTTAGAAAATTATCTTTGGGATAGAAATCACTCTGACCAAGTTATAAGCCTACTATTGTTTTTAAACCTCAGAGCCCTAGACATACCTAGTTGACTCTGTCTCATTGATGGGGTTTTCTAGTTGTTATGTGTCCCATCTCATATATTTGAGGGTTCTTCCCTAAGGTTTGGAAAGACCATCCTCATTACAATAAAAGACATAAGGTTATGCATATTATCTGATTTGTTGGTTGTGAATAATATGGGATCTGAGGCAAATCACTGAACCCTCTTTGTCTCAGTTCCTCATCTTCAAAATGAGCTGGAGAAGGAAATGGCAAACTATTCCAGTATATTTGCCAAGAAAACCCCAAATGTGGTCACAAAGATTTAAATATCACTGAAACAACTGAACAGCAACTATCTATCTATCTATCTATCTATCTATCTATCTATCTATCTATCTATCTATCTCTCTATCTATCTATCTCTCTATCTATCTATCTATCAGTGTTTCGATCAATTGGTCTATCTATGCATGCACACACATATATTACATATATATATGTATATATATATACAAATATAAACAAATACAAGGTATTTATTCAATCAGTAAGCTAGCATTTATTAAGCATCTACTAGTAAAAGACACTCTGCTAAGTGCTAGTACTTAGAGAGAGGGGCCATTAGAATAGCAACTAGGTATTCTACAAAAATATGGAATGGTCAAAAAAGAAGGTTCTTTCAATAATTCCCTTCAAAGGTCATAGCATTGTCTTTTGATAGGGCCACTTAATATTATTACCATTCCCTGTCATTCTGAGAAATAGTCCAAACAGAGCCCATTAGTTACTCTTTTTAATGTTGCTATGCTGCTAAGTTAGACTTTCTAGTTTCTCACCTTGTAGCTCAAACTGGCATGTGGCTATATAGGCCTCCTAGGTAAACAGAACTGTTAAATCCATTGGTTCTCACCTCTTCCACTCCCCCTCTCTCACTTCTTACATCCAGCACTATTTCATCCTCAATGAAGGATTATAAGATTTGTGATTGAAAGATATTTAGGGATATGCTGCTCTGTTCTTCCTCAATTTGGCAAAAGTAGCAAATGTTTATAGTACCCATGTGAGGCCATTTATTGAGTGCTATAAGAATACCAGTCCATGTGCAATATGACACAGAGAATATCATGGTAGATAAATTTTGACTTGATGCAGTAATCAAGCATGCAAAAACACACATAATTCATCCACATGTGAATTACACATGTTGCTCCAAAGATAGAAGAGATGCATAAGGCTCAAACCAGTTCTTTAGAGAATGAGTAAATTAGAATATAAAAATCCACCTAGCCTGTCAGTATGGAGGTTAATATCACCGAGACAGTGGTCTATAAAACATGTTGGGACTGTGAAATTATTTAAAAGATTGTTGGGTTAGTAGTTACATAGATTTGGTGCACTGGGGAACTCACTCCTTTCTCTGTTGATTTTGGCTCCTCTCTTTTCAGGTCTTCATTCCGCTCCCTTCCCAACACTCCAACCTGAAAACAAATAATAAAGACCTTGACATTCTGGAAAATTCTATGGGTTGGGAGAAAAAGAGGGAATAGGAAGCAAGACTTGGATTACTTAAAATTATAAATGTGTTAAGGACACATTTAGCTACGGTAAAGAAGATGTACTACCTGAACTAATTTTTTGCTATTTAGTATTATTGTTATTTTTATTATTATTATTCATTTCTTTTTTTTTGCAGGGCAATGGGGGTTAAGTGACTTGCCCAGGGTCACATGGCTAGTAAGTGTCAAGTGTCTGTGGCCATATTTGAACTCAGGTCTTCCTGAATCTAGGGTCGGTGCTTTATCTACTGCACCACCTAGCTACCCCCCATTATTATCAATTTCATAGAAGGGAGTGGATATATAATGGATGGTGAAATGTCTTGCCTAGGCCAAGTTTTAAGAATGACTTCCTATGGATCATATGTAAGTCATTAGATACCCTCTTCACTGGAAATGCATGAATAGTCAGAAGAATGGAAATTAGTGAAGTTCTAAAATAATAGTCTCCTTTTGTTTTTTTCTTCATAGTGGAAAAGAACTTAAATGATTTACCTGAGGTCATACAGGTAGATAGCAGCTGGATGATGACTTGGATAAAGTTTAAGAAGATTAATCAGTTGTAGGAACTAGGCAAGTTTAACCTAGAGAGAAGACTGGGGCTGGAGGGAGAGGATGATATCTCTCTTCAAAGATTTTAAGGGCTCTCAAATGGAAGCAGTAGAAACAATGGGTACAGATTACAGGGGGACATTTAGATTGTTTTTTTTCCTAATCTATAAAATTGTATTTTCCCCAATTATATGTTAGAACAATTTTTAACATTTTTTAAAGCGAGTCCCAAATTCTCCTCCTTATTCTTTTTTCTGCCTCTTCCCTGAGACAGTAAGCAATCAGATATAGGTTATACATGTGCAATCATATGAAACATTTCCCTATTAGTCCTTTTGTACAAGAAGACCCAAATAAAATAAAATTAAAATTAAAGAAAGTAAAAAATATAATGCTTTAGTCTATATTAAAAGAATATCAGTACTTTCTCTGGAGGCACATAGTGTGCTTCATCATTAGTACTTTTGGATTGTCTTGGATAATTTTATTTCTGAGAATAGTTACATCATTCACAATTCTTTATCATACAATATTACTGTTACTGTGTACAATGTTCTGGTTCTGCTCACTTCATTTTGAATCAGTTCATGTAAGTCTTTTCAGGTATTTAGGTTTGATATAAAGAAAAACTTGTTGTTTAGAGATGTCCAAAAGTGGACTGCCTCTAAAGGTGGTAGGTTCCCTTTCCTTGTAGTTCTTCAAGTAGAAAGGAAATGATTTCATGTTTGATATATTTTAAAAGGTATTCCTTTCATGTATGGGTTGGCTTATATGACCACTGAAATCTTTTTTAACATAAACATTCCATTATTCATTGAAGGCATTGTATGATCAGCACCCCTGATTACATACCCTGGTTATTATTCTGGCCAGGACTCTACAGGTGACTCTATAGAGCTAACAACATAAGCAGAGGCCTCAGAATCAGTAGGCCAGGGCTTTATTCAAACACTTCTTAGCTGTGTGATTGTAGATAAGTCACCTTATCTCTCTGATTCTCCTCATTTTCTGAAATTATTATTTTTTTGGGGGGGTCAGGACAATGAGGGTTAAGTCACTTGCCCAGGGTCACACAGCTAGTAAATGTCAAGTGTCTGAGGCCAGATTTGAATTCAGGTCCTCCTGAATCCAGGGCCAGTGACTTATTCACTGTATCACCAAGCTGTCCCTGTGATTCTCCTCATTGGTAAAAATTGTGATAATGCCTATCTGTAAAACACTTAAATGTGATATTGTGCATTAGAGGATTGTACGATAAACTGGTATGTGAGGGCTGAATTCATTGATGAATAAGGACAACAGGGAGGATGTGTTAGATGTGACATTTAAGTTGTGCTTTAAAAACTGAAAAACTTAAGTGCATCCAGACCTAGATGAAAATGCCATTGAGAAATATTTAGCAAAATAAATAAAAATACAATACAAAATTGATAATTTTAATTTTTGGTTCTGTAAGTCAATATGTAACCCTAAGGCATCTATATCAATTTGAGATTGAGACCACTGCTTTGAAAGATCAATAAGAATTCTATAGGGATATAAGGGGAAGGAGGGAATCCTATGAATAATTTTGTACATATAAGAGCACAGTAGCACTATGGAAATCTTCCAGGTGAGAAGCAATGAGGACTGGCCTAAGGTGGTAATTTGAATGAAAAAAAGGAGACAAATAAGTGATACTTCAGAAGTAGATTCAAAAGAACTTAATAATTATTTGGATGAGAGGGTGGGTTCAGGGAGAGGGAAGATTCAAAAATAACTAAGGCTTAAGTCTGTGACTAGAAATGTGATGAATGACCAAGCATTTTTCAGATGAAGAAATCAAAGCTATCTATAGCCATATGAAAATATGCTCTAAGTCACTATTGATTAGAGAAATGCAAATTAAAACAACTCTGTGGTACCATCTCATGCCTATCAGATTAGCTAATATGACAAAAAATAAAATAATAAATGTTGGAGAAGCTGTAGAAAGTTTAGAACAATAATGAGTTATTGGTGGAGTTGTGAACTGATCCAACCCTTCTGGAGAGCAATTTGCAACTATGCCCAAAGAGCTATGGGGCTGTGCATACCGTTTGACCTAGTAATAACACTACTAGGTCTGTATCCCAAAAAGTCATAGAAAAGGGAAAAGGAAAAACATGTACAAAATATTTATAGCAGCTCTCTTTGTGGTGGCAAAGAATTGGAAAGCTGGGAATGATCATCAACTGGGGAATGCCTGAACAAGTTGCAGTATATTAATGTAATGGAATATTATTGTGCTGTAAGAAATGATGAGCAGGAAGATTTCAGAAAAACCTGGAAAGACTTAAGTGCACTAATGCTGAGTGAAGTGAACAGAACCAGGAGAACATAGTACATGGTAACAGCAACATTGTGTGATGATCAATTGTGTTAGACTTAGCTCTTCTCAGCAATACAATGATGCAGGACAATTCCAAAGGACTCATGATGGAAAATGCTCTCCAAATCCTGAAAAAAGAACTGTGGAATCTGAATGCATATTGAAGCATACTATTTCTACTCTTTTATTTTTCTTTTTTGAGGTTTTTCCCTTTTTCTTCTGATTTTACATATATAACCTATAAGAGATTGCTTTCTGTCATGGGGGGGAGGGCAGGAGAGAGAAAAAGCTGGATCTCAAAATGTCATTAAAATGTTGAAAACTAGTTTTTCATGTAACTGGAACAAAATAAAATTCTATTAAGATTGAAAAAGAGCTAATAAAGATTGTTTTCTCTGTGTAACCACAAAAAAGAAAGAAAAAAAGATGTAATGGTACCATTAGGTGGAATGGGAAAGTTAGTATAAAAGGATTCTTTGGAGAGAAAAGTCAGTATGGACAATATAGTATATGTACTGAAGTAATGTGTAGTTTTTCTCTGGAAAGATAGCTTATTGTCAGATTATGGTGAGTTTTAACTGACAAACACAGGAGTTTATATTTTAATCTAAAGACTATTGTTGTTAGTCTTTTGATCTAAAAGAGGACAAATGACATCAGGAGGTGTTTATCTCCTCTTACAAGTGAATTGGATTGAGGCAGCTGGGTGGCACAGTAGATAGAGCACCGGCCCTGGAGTCAGGAGTACCTGAGTTCAAATCCTGCCACACTTGACACTTACTAGCTATGTGACCCTGGGCAAGTTACTTAACCCCAATTGCCTCACTAAAACAAAAACAAAAACAAAAAACAAACAAACAAACAAACAAAAACACAAGAGAATTGGATTTAACTGAGGCAGAACTGTGTAGTCATCAGCCTCACTCTCTCCTCCAGTCATTTGAGTCCAGTAGCAAGACATGAGTCAATAAGACTTATGATGGCTCAATCTGGAGACAACAGGGAGTCAATGGAGCTTCTTGAGCAAGAAATTGTGTGATCCAGTAGAGAATATGTATTTTGAAGCTTAACTGAAGAATAGATTGGAGAATGGAAACTCTGGAGGCAGAAACATTAGTTGGGATACTCTTGCACAGGTCCTGTTGAAAAGTGATGAAGACCTGAACTAGGGCCAAGCTGGAATAGAACAGGAAGGATACAAGAGATACTGACAAGTTTGCTTTTGAATCTTTTGAATTTGAGGGACATTAACATGGAGATATCCAAAGGCAATTAGAAATGTTCAGATAAGAAGTTAGCATTGGAGAATTTATTCTGTTTTCTTTATGTCTGCTGAAATGATGAGTGTTGTGTTGTGATGTCTTGAAGATAATTAACTTATGCACACACAAAGAAGAAAAAAATACCTAAAGAGCTCCTTCAGTTCATAACTCTTTTCTTCATGATACCTGTGCCCACTTATTTTCAACCTTGGCTCAGCCCTTTTTATGTTTTCTTTATTGTTATCTTGCAAGGGAGCAAATGCTATTCACCAGTTTGAAATATCTGAGTTTACAAGCAACCTAATATTGATATGCAACTGTATCTTCAAGATAAATGAATTATACTCATACAGTTCTATCAACCTCCTTTGATTTTGACAGTGAGGGTGATTTTGCTTTCATGCAGCGGTGGGTGTCTGTGGTATGCTGGCAGTGAATTTGGTTCTATGTGTCAGAGAGTAAGGTATGAAATGAATGTTAAAAGGGAGTTGATTCAAAGCCCATTGGTTAAAATTGATCTCAAGCAAATGAGGATTCAGCCTTCTTTGATCTGATATCAGATGTTTTCTTAGCATTCAGCAGAGTGACACAACTGAAAAGGAGTTATCTCCTCTATTTCACATGTGGGATAGCTATGAGATTATGCAGAATGGAATTGTGATTCTCCCAAGAGATTTCTATCAAAGTGAGATGAGAATGAAAAAGTAGCCTTTCCTCCAATTTGCATTATGTTCCAACAGCACTTGCTTGGAGGGTTTTTCTGGACAGTATGACACAGTGCTTTGAATTTGGAATCAGAAGACATGGGTTTGAATTCCCACTTTGTAACCTCACTCATTACTTCAGGCAAGTCACTTAGCACTTTCATTTCCTCCTTTGCCAAATGAGGTGTTTGATCTAGATTTTTAATGTTCTTTCTAGCTTAAACACTTCTAGTGTTAAATGATTCTGTGAAATATATGGGAAAAAGTCAGCTGCTAGGGGAAGGGCCAATTCCAGGCCATTGATGAACTTTAAAACAATAACAACAAACAATTCCTGTAGATAACAGCCTTACCTGCTTCATGAGGGTACAGTGATGGAGTACTGGAGCATTATCTAACATACAATCTTCCTTCAAGGACCAACTCAATCTTTAGTGTATCTATAAATATATCTATATCCTCAACCTGCAGGAATTATTCTCTCCTCTAAAATCTGGAAATTTTTGCTGTACCACTCAATTTAAAATTTGTCATGTGATGTATATTGTTTGTTTCTTTACATATATGTGATGGTGCATTGGTACATCCTGTGAGAATATAATGGGGTTTTGGGACTCCACAGAAGCCACTGAGAGAGGTTGGACTGACCTCTCTTAAGGTCAGCTCATAGTCAGGAAGTTACCTCACTCAAAACCACACCTACCAGAAAGCCTTGTTCCCGCCAGAGGATGTATTCTCTGACCTCAGCACAACTGCATATCCAGTGAACAAATAGATTTGAGTGATGCTAGCCAATTAGCTTTGAACAATATCTATGGGTCGGTTCAGCTCCTGCCCTCAGGAAGCTTGCAGAGAAGCTTCCTCTCTTTGGTGCTGGAACTGGGTGAGAGCAGACACAGCCCTCTAGGGTTCCCCATTTTCTTTCTTCTCTCTCTTCTATTTCCTAGCTAGGCTTTCCTATCTTTCAGAGCCATGTGAATTCAGAGCTAGAAATTTTACCAACTTCAAATGGTGGGTAACGTTTCAATATCTAGAAATTCAGTATAGCAATGAAATCTCAGGAATAATCTCAAATACTATGCCTAGTCTCAGCCCTTCATTTAGCAAAGAATTTAATTGGCTTGCCCAGTTCTATGAATGTAGGATATAGCAGTACTGATTTTGAACCCCTTTCTCTGACTCAAAGCTCAGTATTCTTTCTACTGTGCCACAAATTCATTAGCACAAACAAGTGTTTGTATATGAGTTTCTTGAAGAAGTGAAACATATAGTAGCCAATAAGTCTCATAGGATCATAGATGTAGAATTAGAAGGAGCCTCAGAGGTCATTTAGCCCAGCATTCTCATTTTCTCCTTTTATATAGGGGGAAACTGTGGTTCACTAATGAGACAGCTAGAGGACATAGTGCTTGGAACATTGAACTCTTAATCAGGAAAGCTTTAATTTGAATTTTCTCTTAGACACTAATTAACTATTTGACACTGAGCAAGTCATTTATCCTCTCTCTGCCTCAGTTTCCTCATCTGTAAAATTACAATAGTAATCATAGGCTCCATTTCCTTGGGGTATTGTGAGGATCAAATGAGATAACACAATAAAGTACTTTGTAGACCATAAAGCATTATATGGATCCTAGCTATTATGGATGCTTTTGTCATTCACAGTTACACAGCAAAAATACTGTAGGTGGCTATTGTGATTGTCTATTTAACACATCATCATGATAATAATTCATCCTTCTACTGCAGTGTTCAACCTGGCACTATAGCTCTTTGTCCTGGAGCATTCTTTAATGGTGAGAGCTCAAGAATAGAATTTCTGGAAAGGATATGTCAATTGATTGCCCTATGGCTCCTCTCACTGTCCTTGTGACTTCCCAGGACAAAAGAAGGCACCTTGATCAACAAACTTTTGTATTTCTTTTCTTCCCCTAGAGAATGTAGTCTCCTAAGGAACAGGACAAATGTTTTAGGGTTATGATTACTTTTTATCTTTGTGTCCAAGTGCTTATCATTGTGCCTGGAACATATTAACCACTTAATTCATACATTTGTATTCACTCATATATAAATACTAATGGCATTTGTATTATTAATAATGGTAAAAGGTTATGCTGGAACCAGCTAAAATCAGCTCATGAGAGCTGATGGTTAATATTCACTGTGAGCATTTATTTATACCTCAGAAATTAGTAAATGTTAAAAATCAAGGCTTAATTTGCTGTTTTTTATACTTCAGAAAGTGATGGAGAAAATGTCAGTAATACAGATTAAACTTAAAAATTATTCGGCAAGTATATTCTCACAACCCCAAGGGCTGGTTATTAAACATTTACCATCACATCTCTGGAAGTACTCTAAATTCCTATGTCCTTTTACACCTTACAAAGTACTGTTTTTCAAAAAAACCTGTGAGGTAAATAGTGTAAGTAATTTCTGCAATATACATGTAAAAAAAGAGGCTGAGAAAGTTAAAATAATTTGATTTATATTATAATATTTACTATATATGATATATGATATATACTCTATATGATATGTGATATATACAATATTTTATGAAGTATCTTTGCTGAAATGTTGAAAATAAAAGTGTATTTATATATTTCAAGGCAATGTTGTAATGATTTATTCTGATCTAGAGTCGCTCCATTTATTCCCATTGAGCTATACATTATATTTGTTCACAGAATCACAGAAATTAAGTTAGAAGGGACTTGAACATTTAGCCTAGGCCAACCCTAAATGATCTTTTGTACCAGACTTAGAATATGTGATATAAGCCTAAAACATAGGTCAGATCAAATAAAATAGTTTTATTTAGTTGCATGAAAGTTTACAAAACAAATTGAAGGATATAGCTTTCAACATATGAGTTATAGGGTACAAGGTTTAAATGGAGACAGCATCCCTTGACTCCCATGACTTCTGGAGCTGTAGCCAAGGAAAAGGAAGATTTGACAGATCATCACAACAGGAATATTGTGTCAGATTAGATGAGTCAAGTGCTCTTGCCTCTGGGCACTACACAGCTTTGATATCCTTCTGAGATTTAGCATGATGACATAATCAGAACTCCAGTAGGAGCACTAACTCCTAAGACCCTGCTAGGCTGGGCTAGCTTTTCCTATGTACAGCTAAGTAGCACAGTGGATAGAGTGCTAGACTTGAAGTGAGGAAGACTCATCTTCTTGAGTTCAAATCTGCCCACAGATACTTTCTTTTTGACCATGGGCAAATTATTTAACCCTGTTTGCCTCAGTTCCTCATCTATAAAATGAGCTAGAGAAGGAGATTGCAAACTACTCCAGTTTCTTAGCCAAGAAAAAAAAAGAAAAACAAACAACAAATGGGGTTATGAAGACCCCAACTGAAACAACTTCAAAACAAAGTTTTTCCTAGTGCTTTATCTTATATTGGTTGGGGAGTATGGGATGTTCAAGGAGGAATAGACCTCCAGTGTGAGGACTTGCCGAGCCCTTTCCAGGGCTACTTATCCACCTTTGGTGTATACCTGGCATTATACTCTCACCAGCTGCTTCAAGAAGCTGCAGCATTCTCAGCAGCCATACCCTGGTAAATGGTCCCAAGAGAAAGATAAAACCAGTTTAAGGGTAATCCATGGGCCTCATACCTGGCAGTGCGTTAGAGAGCTGTCTACTCCAAAGCATATAAACAATTATCCTAGTAGATTGGACAGGTGAGAACAATCTGTTCCAAATGGCCATGAAAGTGCCTGAAGCAAGTGCTGTGGAGCACTTATAGCTTCGTCAGACATTGAAGATGCCAAGGTCATCTGCTGTACCCCAGGCCATCACCAATCATCTTGATTTTTTTCTTGCCACTGAACTCTGATTACTCTGAAAGAGAAAGTGAGGCTGATAGCTTTGTGCAACTCTCTCTTACTTAAACACACATCAAGATATCACCGTATAGGGGCAGCTAGGTGGTACAGTGGATAAAGCACTGGCCCTGGATTCAGGAGAACCTGAGGTCAAATCTGGCCTCAGACACTTGACAATAACTAGCTGTGTGACCCTGGGCAAGTCACTTAACCCTCATTGTCCTACCCCCCCAAAAAAGGAAAAAAAAAAGATATCACCCTATAATGACATTGGTACTCTTAAAAAATAAAAAACAAGCAACAACAACATCTAATATTAGCTAAAATAGCTTTTACTTAAAAAGGTATTGAAACCATACTGGAGACTCCTTGGCCTAGGAAACCAACACACAAATCATTCACTTAGCTTCCTTGGTGTCTAAATACAAAAATATAATAAGGAAAAATCTGGACTTCTTCCCTCACACCTCTAATATCAGCAGAACCTGATTTTAAAAAGAAGGAAAGTTAAATCCAAATGAATCAATATTCTATTTTTCCTGAATATACTTTCCTTTTTATGACTAAATAAACCTTCTGTTATTAATTATTAGAGAGTCCATGAGTATATCATTTTGTCCTAATTTCAAGTGTGAACCACCAGATTGGTCCAAATCAATTCTGGGAAAAGTCAATCATATTCCTAAATTCTGTTTCATTGCCTTATTTGGCTAAATGAGATATCCTGTAACTGTAACTGGATTTAGGTGAACAAGAACAAGATTATAGTGAACAAATCTATTCATTTATATTGAAAAACCTGAATTTCCAAGTAATACATGAAGTTATCTAATCTAATCCAAACTCAGAAGGAATCACCACTAAAAGATACCTGAAAGGCAGTAATAAAGCTGCTTTTTGGAGGCTTCCTAATGAGGAACCCATCACTTCTGTAGGTGTACCATTTCACTTTGGAGAGCTCTGTTAGAAAGATTTTCTTAAAATCAAATGAAAATTTGCTTTGCTGTAGGTTCTATTCATTACTATTTCTAGAAAATTACCTAGCATTTTCAATTACAATGTTAATGTTAACAAAAAAGACGCTTAATAGAGCTGAATAAAATAATTGCAACATTTATTTGCAAGAACCAGAAACCTTAGAATCTATATTAAAGGGTTTTTTGTTTGTTTTTATTTTTCTTTTTTTTTTGTAGGAATGAAGGAAAAAGTGGCCTTTTTGAACCTCAAATTAATCTATAAAGAAGTAATTATCTAAACTATTTACCCCTGGTTAAAAATAGAAAAGTAGATCTATGGAGTAGACTAGAAAAGAATCAAAAAATAAGAAACTCAATATTTCTATGTTAGATAAACCTGGGAACCTAAATTATTTTGTTTGTTTTTGGTGAGGCAATTGGGATTAAGTGACTTGCCCAGGGTCACACAGCTAGTAAGTATCAAGTGTCTGAGGCTGGATTTGAACTCAGGTCCTCCTGACTCCAAGGCCAGTGCTCTATTAACTATGCCACCTAGCTGTCCCAGAGCCTAAATTATTTAGTAAAAAAAATCCCTTTTGGCAATAATTTTTGGGAAAACTACAGAACAGTTTGACAGAAATTAAATTTAGACCAATAATCTATGCCATATACCGCAATAGATTCAAAATGGTCATATAAACTATATATTAAAGATAAAATAATAGCATTAGAGAACCAGATAATTGATCTCTCACATCTACTAAACATAAAATAGACCATTTAAATCTTTTGAAAACATTTATATGAACAGAGTTAATACAACTAGTATGAGAAAAAAAGAAAATTGAGGGAAAATAAAATTCTGCATTAAGTAAAAATATATAAGACCAAAAATTATTTCCCAATGCATATAGCACAAAAGTTATAAAGAAATAGTTGTCTCTACAGCCATATGAAAAACTGTTTTCAAGCACTATTAATTAGAAAGATGCAAATTAAAACAACTCTGAGGTACTACCTGACACCTATCAGATTGGCTAAAAAAGGAAAATTATATATGTTGGAGAAGATATGGGAAAATTGGAACACTAATGCACTGTTGCTGGAGTTGTGAACTGATCCAACCATTTTGGAAAGCATTTTGGAAGCATGGCTAAAAGGCTATAAAACTGTGTATACCCTTTAGCCCAGAAATATCACTACTATATCCCAAAGAGATCATAAAAAAGGGAAAAGTACCTATATATACAAAAATATTTATAGCTGCTCTTTTTGTGGTGGCAAAGAATTGGATGTTGAAGGGATGCTCATCAATTTGGGAATGGTTAAACAAGTTGTGGTATATTAATGTAATGGAATACTATTGTGCTGTAAGAAATTATGTGCAGGCAGATTTCAGAGACACCTGGAAGGCCTTTTATGAATTGATGCTGATTGAAATCAGCAGAACCAAGAGAACATTGTACACAGTATCAACAACACTGTGTGATGATCAACAGTGATAGACTTAGCTCTTCTCAGCAATACAATGATCTAAGACAATTCCAAAAGATTCATGATGGAAAATACTTTCCACATCCAGAAAAAGAACCGTGGAGTCTAAACGCATATTGAAGCATACTACGTTCGCTTTTGTTCTTGTTTCTTCTTTCTTGTGGGGTTCCTTTCCTTTTGTTCTGATTCTTCTCTCACAACATGATTTGTGTGGAAATATGTTTAACAGATTTGGAATGCATAATGTATATCAGACTGCCTACTGCCTTTGAGAGAAGAGAGGAAAGGAAGGCAGGGGGTAAAATTTGAACTCAAAATTTTACAAAAATGAATGTTGAAAACTATCTTTACATGTAATTGGAAAAATATTATTGAAGAAGAAAGAAACAGTTGTCAAAAGAAGAGTTACAAATTATTAACAACTACAGGAAAAATTACTCCAAAAATCAATACTAAAAATAATATTAATTAGGAAAACATTATATACAGTAACATTAGTATTGTGATGAAGAGCAACAGTGGTGAAAGGCTAATCAATATAATGATCTAAGACAATTCCAAAAGACTCTCAGTGAAAAATGCTATCCACAGCCAGAGAAAGAAATGACAGACTGGGTGCAAATTGAAGCAAACTTTTTCACTTATGTTATTTTTCATGTTTTCTTTTTTGCTTGTTTGTTTTTGCAACATGGGTAATATGAAAATGTTTTTTTATGACTTCCCATGTATAACTTCATCATACTGCTTACCTTCTCAGTAGTGATAGGGGACAGGAAAAAGGGAGAGAGAGAATGTGGAAAACAAATTAAAATATTTTAAATTAAAGGGCAATTATAAAAACAATAGATTGTATTTTATCAAAAAAGAAAAAAAACTTTTTATTGCTGTGAGGTTTTTACCTGAGGCAGTTCTCTGTGTATTATCTTGATATAAACTTGTCAGAGCTAAGATCAGAATTCAGGGGGAGAAACAAAAAGAGAGAAAAGGTACAGTATATAATTAAGATAATTTCATTTTGAATTATTTTAAAGCAATTGGAAATCACAATAAAAGTGAGAAATGAACATGAAATCCCTCGTAACAAAGAAATTTTTGAAGAGGAAAATAAGTCTCTGAAAGCTTAACAATACATCAGCGGATTCTCACAGTAAATGAAGAGTTCTTCATACATATTTAGCCACCTCTGCAAAGAGGGAAGATACATTTTGCTCCATTTTTCCCTAGGGTCAGGCTTGGTCAAGATAATCACATGGCATTCAGTTTCCCTTTGACCCTAAAAAGGTTAAAGAAAGAAAATTCCCAAATATACTAAAATATTCATGGAACACTTCATGGCAGCAAAAAAACAAACAAACAAACAAAACATAAATAGGTAAAGAACTAAACAAATAATAACACATGGATGTAATGTAATACTACTGAATCATAAAATATTGAATATGAAACATTCAGAAAAGCATTCAAAGTCACATAAAAGGATACAGAGTAAAAAAAATAAGCAGAATGAGAACAATATAGATAATGTCAAAAATAACATAAATGAAAATGGATAATGGTGAAACTGTTCCCAAAGGTTAGCATCTTTCCTTTACCCTCTAATAGTATTTTTCTTTCTCTTTCCAAATAATTTACTGCTTTTCCAATCTTACTCCTAAAAATATTATTATAAGGAAGTGTTAAATCAGTTAAAATTTCAGGGTGTCTATTTTTTTAAAGCTGAGCACTACGGTATTGTCACTAATATTAAAAGTAAAGATTGCAAATTAAAGTGAACTTTGTCTCCTAGCTCTCTGAGATATATAAAAGGATCAAATAAGTGGAGTAGAAAGTTAGAAAAAAAAGTGGGTGGGGGGTAATGGGAAGGATCATAAATGTGGAATGATTTTATTAAGCTTTTTGATTGAATATCCTGGCAAAAAATTGTCATTGTCTATAGCAGCTCAATGCCTATTTTATACTCCTATCACATTTTAGTTCTTCTTCTACATTATAAAAATAATAATATTTTTTAAAATAGAGGATGGCCTTGTTGATTTCATTCGTAATTTTCATGAAGGTTTTTAATGTTGTAAATCGTGAAAGGAAACCTGAAGATGAAGAAATAACAGCATTTGTGTCACTTCAACAGAGCTTTTATTTCTCTTTTATATAATGGATATCATTTCCAATTCTACTGGTACTAGATTCACATACAATTGCCACCAGAAAAAGAACTTTCTTTATGTTTTGACATAGGAGGGAAGAGAGATTTGGAGGGATAGGGAGGAAAAAAGACAAAAGTAACCAGAAATTCTAAAAGTATTACCTTTTCAGAAAGGATTTTATTTCTTTTCTTTGTTTTTATTATGAAACAATGACACTAGAATTTTGTGGGGACAAATTTTTAATTGGAGAGTGCTAGCTAAGCGGCTCGCCACAATATTGGGGCAAGGAAGGAGACCAGCAGTCTCCCTCAAAACAGAACAAGATTTATTTTAACAAGAATGAACTTAAAAAAAAAACACAAACAGGATCAGTAGGATCAAGGGACAGTAAATAAAATGGGGAAAGGGAAATTATAATACCTGAAAAAATACCACCGCCAAGGAATCAGCTGAAAATAAGCAGAATGCGTGTCGCTTTCCAGCTTCCACCTCGAATGCCCAATTCTCCTCCCCCAAACCTAGAAACAGCCCACACAGTCCCAGCCAATGGGATCGCTGCTCTGACAGTCACATGACTGCCCTCACTAGGCTTCCAAACATCATAATTTTGCCAGGCCCATGTAGGCGTTGGTGAGTGGTGATGACATGAGATGCCAGAGCCCTGTCACCAGCTACAACCAGTGGGTGGAGCACCGTCTGGTTTGCGGAGCCCCAGGCCAGTGCACACTGAGGCATAAAAACCTCAAATAACAATTAATTCTTTACAATTTATAACTGTAACGATTGGAATGACACCACCTGCTGGAAAGTTACTGTAGGAAAGCTATGCCATGAGAAGGAGGCATCTGAGGGCAAACCATGTGTCTTTCCCTTGGCATGAGGAAGTGATGTTTCCTTGTGGGTACTGTCTATCAAAGATACCAGCCAATCAGCTTGGAGTTGTGTGTGTGTGTGGATGGGATGTTTCCAGTTTCACAGTAAGTGTTGGGTATTTTTTGGTTCCTGACCTCACCATGGCAGCTTGGATAATGGGGTCTCTTAGAAATAGTTAGATTTTTACCTTTCTCTCTGATAATTAGATCCTAATGTTCTTTAATTTTTTTTATTGAATAGAATTTTATTTTCCAAAATATATGTAAAAACAAGTTTTAACATCAATTTTTTAAAAATTTGTGTTCCAACTTCTTTTCCTCCTCCATTTCCCCACCCCCCCCACTAGAACTCAAGCATTTCAAAATAAGTTATACATGAGTAGTCATGGAAAACATTCTCACATTTGCTAGGTTGTGAGAGAAAACAGTCAAAAAATAAAAACGAAAACTTCAGATTGAGGAATTGTGAAAGCCGAAAAAAAAATTAAAAATTGTTTCCATCTACTTTCAGATACTAGCAGTTCTTTTTCTGTAGATGGGTTGCCATTTTCATAAGTCCATCAGGGTTATATCGGATCATTGCCTTGTGGAAAATAACCACATGCTTCCTAGCAGATCATCTTACACTATTGCTGTTTTTTATATACAGTACATTTCACTCTGATTTAGCTCATGTAGGTCTTTCCAGGTTTTTCTGATAGTATCCTGTTCATCATAACCTGAATAAAGTACCTTAAACTTGACAAAGAATTTTATTCATATTATCCCAGCAAAGTAGGTACCATACATTTTGCCATTATAATCAATCATAACTATTTCCCTCCATCCTATTCCCTTCCCATGATATTTACTCTGTTTTCTATCTTCTTCTAACCTATTCCTCCTCAGAAGTGTTTTACTTCTGACTGTCCCCTCCCCTACTTTGCACTCCCTTTTTTTCACCCTTCCTTTCTTATCCTCTTCCCCTCATACTTTCCTGTAGGGTTAAAATAGATTACTCCTTCCAATTGGGTGTGAATGTTATTCCCTCCAAGAGCACACTCTGATGAGATTAAGGTCTTTGAGCTAATTCTGTATTCTAAATGGTGAGTGTTGAGTGTCTGACCACAGATTTAGGCTCAGGTCCTCCTGAGTCCAGGGTGGTGCTTTGTCTACTGTGCCACCTAACTGCCCCATGATAAAATCTTTAAAAATACGATTAAGGGGTGAGAGGAACACACTGGGAGAAAGGGAAAGGAAGAGGTGGAATGGGGTAAAGTATCTCACATAAAAGAAGAAACAGCCTACGGAATGGAGGGGAAGATGGCGGAAGTGTAGGGGAATGAGTGAGCCTTACTCTCATCAGCTTTGGCTCAAAGAGGTAATAACATACACACTCAATTGGGTATAGTAATCTATCTTGCCCTGTGGGAAAGTGGGAGGGGAAGGGGATAAAGGGAGAGGGATAATGGAAGGGAGGGCATATTTGGGGAGGGGGCAGTCAGAAACAAAACACTTTTGAGGAGAGATAGGGTGAAAGAAGATAGAAAATAAAGGAAATATTAAGGGGAGGGAATAGGATGTAGTGTAATACAGTTAGCAATAGTAATTGTGAAAAAAAATTGAAGCAACTTTTTGTGATAGGCCTCAGTTCTCAAACACATAGAAAACTAAGTCAAATTTGTTTAAAAAGAGAGCCATTCCCAGGGGGCAGCTAGGTGGCACAGTGGGTAAAGCACCACCAAAAAAAAAAAGTCATTCCTCAATTGATAGAAGGTCAAAAGACATGAAGTTTTCAGATGAAATCATGAAAGCCACCTATAGCCTATAGAAAAAAAATATCCTCTAAATCCATATTGATTGGAGAGATTCAGTTCAAAATGATTACTAGGTACTACGAATAACTACTGGATTGGATAATAAGACAGCAGTGGAAAATGACAAATGTTGTGGGGGAAATTAGGCATTAATACATTCTTGGTAAAGTTAGAAACTGATTCAAACATTCTCTTGAGGAATTTGGAACTATGGCCAAAGGACTATAAAACCATGCATACTATTGAACCAAGCAGGATTTAAAATAAATCCACATATATCATCAGCATTTCTATACATGACCAACAAAGGCCAGCAGCAAGAGATAGAAAGAGAAATTCCATTTAAAGTAATGGTAGATAATACAAAATACTTGGGAGTCTATTTACCAAGACAAACCCAGGGACTCTATGAACACAATTACCAAACACTTTTCACACAAATCAAATCAGATGTAAATAATTGGAAAGATATCAATTGCTCATGAATAGGCAGAGCTAATATAGTAAAAATGACAATTCTACCTAAATTAATTTACTTATTCAGCGTCATACCAATCAGACTACCTAAAAATTATTTTATAGAGCTAGAAAAAATAATAACAAAATTCATCTAGAAAAACAAAAAGTCAAGAATATATCAAGGAAAATAATGATAAAAAAAATGCACAGGAAGGTGGGTTAGCTGTACCAAATCTGGAGCTTCACTATTAAGTGGCAGTCATCTAAACTATCTGGTACTGGCTAAGAAATAGAGTGGAAGATCAATGGAATAGGCTAGGCACATTAGATATAGTAGTAAGTGACATTAGTAATGTAGTGTTTGATTACTCCAAAGACTCCAGCTTCTGGGATAGGAACTCAGTATTTGACAAAAACTGCTGGGAAAACTGGAAGATAGCATGGCAGAAATTAGGCATAGACCAACATCTTACACCTTATACTAAAATGAGGTCAAAATGGATACATGATTTAGACATAACAGGTGATACCATAGGTAAATTAGGAGGAGAAGGAATAGTCTACCTTTCAGATCTTTGGAAAAGAGAACAGTTTATGACCAAACAAGAGATAGAGAATATTATGAAGTACAAGATGGATGATTTTGATTACATTAAATTAAAAAGATTTTGTACAAATAGAAGCAATGCATCTAAAATTAGAAGGGAGGCAGAAAGCTGGGAAACAATTTTTATGGCCAGTACTTCTGATAAAGGCCTCATTTCTAAAATAAATAGGGAACTAAAACAAATTTATTAGAATCCAAGTCATTCCCCAATTGAGAAATGGTCAAAGGATATGAACAGGCAGTTTTCTGATGAAGAAATCAGTGCTATCTATTCCCATATGAAAAAAAATGCTCTAAATCTCTAATGATTAGAGAGATGCAAATTAAAATTACTCTGAGGTACCACCAGACACCTAACAGATTGGCTAAAATGACAAAAAAGGAAAATAATAAATGTTGGAGAAGTTGTGGAAGAATCGCATGAGTTCTTAATGGGGTGGGGAGGGAGGGAGGAAGAGAGGAAGAGAATTTGGAACACAAAGTTTTAAAAATCAATATGAAAATTTGTTTTTACTTGTAACTTGGGGAAAATTTTAATTAAATAAATAGATAGTATTTTAATTTTTTTAATTTAAAAAAAATAAAGGAACTTTAAGGAAATGGTAGGATACTTGTATCATGTGCTGCAAAATACCCAGAAATACAATGCATTCCATCGTCTACTTCCTATTGAATCCTGAATGTGACTTCTTCACCTTCAGTATCTATCCCTTCTGTACCCATGTGTACTATAGATGTGTTTAATCAATGAACTAGTATTCCACTTAATTTTTTGCATGCACTATTAGGGTGTCCTCCTTTGAGTGATAATGGGTCCCATTGAGGAGAGGAGTAATGTTCTTGGACTTGGTTCAATTAGCATAATTTCATCCATAATCATTCCTCTTAGGTCTCTGCATAAGGTTTCTTCCCTTGTGGTGGCACATGGGTAGGGCAAGGATAACTTTTTAATATTTTGCTCAGTGTTAAAATTAGTAAGTCTTATGGGCAGTACTTCTGATATATAGGGAACTAAATCAAATTTATAAGAATCCAAGTCATTCCCCAATCGAGAAATGGTCAAAGGATATGAACAGGCATTTTTCTGATGAAGAAATCAGCACTATCTATTCCCATAATAAAAAAATGCTCTAAATCACTATTGAATAGAGAGATGCAAATTAAAACAACTCTGAGGTATCACCTGACACCTATCAGATTGGCTAATATGACAAAAAAGGAAAATAATAAATGTTGGAGAAGCTGTGGGAAAACTGGAACACTAATGCATTGTTGGTGGAGCTGAGATCTGATTCAACCATTCTGGAGAGCAATCTGGAATTATGCCCAAAGGGCTGTGAAGCTGTGCATACCCTTTGACCCAGAAATACCACTTTTGGGTCTTTTCCCCAAAGAGATCATGGAAAAGGAAAAAGGACCCACATGTACAAAAATATTTATAGCTACTCTTTTTGTGGTGGCAAGGAATTGGAAGATGAGGGGATTCCTATCTATTGGGTAATGGCTCGATAATTTCTGGTATATGAATGTAATGGAATACTATTGTGCTGTAAGAAACGATGAGCAGGAG
This sequence comes from Dromiciops gliroides, assembly GCF_019393635.1. Taxonomy (NCBI): domain Eukaryota; kingdom Metazoa; phylum Chordata; class Mammalia; order Microbiotheria; family Microbiotheriidae; genus Dromiciops; species Dromiciops gliroides. The sequence goes on along the minus strand of NC_057862.1, from coordinate 220,734,316 downwards.
GAGTTCAGAGAAACCTTGAGGGTCTTGCATTGGCTGATGATGAGTGAGATGAGCAGAACCAGGAGAACCTTGTGCACAGTATCATCAACATTGTATGTTGATCAACTGTGATGGACTAGATTCTTCTCACCAATCCAAAGGAACAAGAGTGTAACAAGGGACTCATGATGGAAAAGGCTCTCCAAATCAAGAAAAAAAAATGTAACTGTGGAATATGGACGCTGATTGGACCATATTATTTCTTTTGGTTTTGGTGCTGTTGTTTTTCTTTTTGGAGGTTTTTCATTTTTGCTCTGATTCTTCTTGTATAACATGACTAATGCAGAAATATTTTTGTTATATATCAGATTACCTGCTGTCTGGGGGGGGAGGGAGGAAGAAAAATTTGAAATTGGAAATCTTATCTAAACAAAGGATGAAAACTTAAATAAATAAATTAATTAAAAAACAAACAATTATTAAGTCACTTAATTCATATCTCTGTTTGCATTTATCAAGGAATTTATTCTAAGTGATGATCCACTCTTGATGCTATTTATTTCCAAACTCTTGGAATAGCACATTATCCAAAGAATCAAAGTTGGTGGTGACCATATTTCTATGTAGGGACCCATTGAGTCATACAAGGAAATATCACTAATTTTCCAATTATGATAGATGCTCAAAAAGTGTCTTAATATATAGAATGCAGAAAATGAAGGATCAAAAAGAAACAGGCTAATCCCACAGTGAGGGTAATGGATAACAGATGAACACATTAAATACTGCAAAGATAGCCATGAAATAGGGGGAAAAGGCCAGATAAAGATCTTTAGCTTTTTTTAAATATAATTTGTGAAGAATATGTAGGGGAACAAAGTCAAGGAGAGTAAAATATGTGAATGTATTAATTGGATAGGTTGTATCCTTAACTGAAGAGAATGCCCCTATCAATGAAATCAGATGTCAAATTGAGTATTTGATTAAATAGCATTGGGAAAGAGGTAAAGATCTCTACAAATGTAGAACCCAAGTATCTAAACAAATAATATTTCTGTTAATAAAAATAAAGAAGACAAGAGGAAAAGCTGGTTAGGGGAGAATTAGAATTCTATAACTTTCGTCCTGTTTGGTTGTTGGCTTCAAGGGGTAAGCGAAACATTCAGATGTATATGACTCACCAAAACCTGGAAAATGTGGAACTGAAGTACTGGAAAAAGGCTAAGGCCAGAGATACTGATTGGGAGTCCCTGCAATAATGATAGTTAAAGCATGAAATCAGAAGTTTTCACTAAGGATAAATGTATGGAGAAGTCTAAGGACAAAATCTTGGAAAATTCCCACTCAGAGTAAAAATGATCCAGAGTAAAAGTGATCAAAGTAGTTGAAATGCAACTGAAATGTCATTAAAGTCAATGAAGGATAAAGTTTCAAAAAAGAGGGAGCTAGTCAGTTGCAGAACTATAACCACAATGAGACAGATTGGAGATGAGAGGATGACTGTGAATTAGTATGCTGGGGGAAGATAATTCCAGGAATTTAAGAAGTTTGGGTGTGTCACTGAAGTAAGGGACTTAAGCTTTGAATGAAAGAACACAGAGGGAGTAAGCAACAGGGTCAAATAGGAGCTAGATATTCACCAGTCTGCTTTGAGCCAGAAAATTCCTGGGTCACAGTGCTTCCTGAACAGCACACAAGTTAACAAAAAGAATGTGACATCCTGATTATATGTTGAAAACTATATTTGAGGTATTCTATTTTTAGTCCCCTCTAGTCTCTGCATGGGAAAAGAGATGGATAGAATGTGGGGCCAAGATGGCAGAGAGAAGCCAGGAAGTTGCATGAGTTCAAGTTTCTCTAAGAAACAACATTAAATCAAGCCTCTGAATGGATTCTGGAACTACAGAACTTACAAAAAAGACAGAGAGACACAATATTCCAAGTTGAGATAATTTACAAGACTTCAGAAAAGGTCTGTTTCACTTAGGTGAAAGGGGAGCTCAGCACATCTCAGCACAGTACTATGAGGGTCTGAGCAAGTCAGCAGGAGGCTCTTCAACACAGCACAGATCAGCAACTGAGGCCCCTTGATCCTGGTTCAGCAGGCTGGTGGCAGTGCAGGCCAGTTGTGAGACTCCATAGCCCCAGCTGAGAGGGAAAATTACCAGGCAGAGCACTGCCCATAAGACAGATGTGACTAGACCAACCACAGGGAGCAAGCTGAGGCTGGTGAGGGGTCTGCAAACCACAGAGGCCCCAAAGCAGAAAGCCAGTGACCAGGCTCCTAACCCCCAGCACAAGAAACTTGCAACAGTGACCCCTGTGCCCCAGGAGCAGACCTCAACTTAAAAAGTCAAAAAAATAGGCTACAATATGAGTAAGAAACAGAAAAGGACCCTTACCATTGAGAGCTTCGATGGCAACAAGGAAGACCAAAATACAAAGTCTGATGAGGACAATACTGTCAAAATGCCTACAAGTGAAGTTTAAAGGGGGAAGAAGAATAGGTCTCAAGACCAAAACGCCTTCTTAGAAGAGCTCAAAAAGGATTTTAAAAATCAAATAAGGTAAGTAGAATAGAAAATGGGGAAAAATTAGAGAAATGAGAGTTATATAAGAAAACTATGAAAAAGAATCAACAGCTTGGAAAAGGAAGAACAAAAATTGACTGAAGAAAACAATTTCTTAAAAAATACAAGTGGGCAAATGGGGAAAAATTGGCCAAATGGAAAAGGAGGTGCAAAAGCTAACTGAAGAAAATAATGACAAAAAATTATAATTGGGCAGATGGAAGCTAATGACTCCATGAGACACCAGCAATCAGTTATACAAAATCAAAAGAATGAAAAAAATAGAAGAAAATATAAAATGCCTTATCAGAAAGTCAACTGGAAAGAAATATTTTAAATATCATGGAGCCACAGTCAGGATTGCACAGGACATGGCAGCTTCAACCTTAAAGGGTCAGAAGGCTTAGAATATGATATTCCAGAAGCCAAAGACGCTTGGATTGCAACCAAGATTCAGAAAGACAATTTACCTGGAAAATAGATTCAAGAAAGTTAATTTAAGAAATATCAGATTACCTGCAAGCCATGATAAAAAAAAGTCTGGACCATAATCCAAGAAATTATTAAGGAGAACTGTCCTAATATCCTAAAACCATAGGACAAAATAGTCATTGAAAGAATCCAGTGATCACCTCCTGAAAAAAATAAAGAAAAAAAGAAAACTCCCAGGAATATTGTAGCCAAATTCCAGAATTATTAGGTGAAGGAGAAAATATTGCAAGTAACCAGAAAGAAACAATTTAATATCATGGAGCCACAGTCAGGATTACACAACACCTGGCAGTTTCAACATTATAGGATCAGAGGACTTGGAATATAATATTCTGGAAGGCAAAGGAGCTTGCATTGCAACCAAAAATCTACTACCCAGCAAAATTAAGCATTATCTGTCAGGGGAAAAGATGGACATTGAAGGAAATATGGGACTTTCAAGTTTTCCCAATAAAATGACCAGAACTAAACAGAAAATTTGATCTTCAAATACAAGACTCAAGACAAGTATAAAAAGGTAAACAGAAAAAAAGATATTCAATAAGGTTAAACTGTTTACATCCCAACATGTAAAGATAATACTTGTAACTCTTGAGAATTGTATCTCCATTTGGACAGATAGAAGGAGTATATATAAATGGTATCTATATAAATTCACTTTGATGTGATAATATAAAAAATTAAGGGGTGGAAAAAGGAGTATATGGGGAGAATAAGAAAGGTTATAAGTGTAATAGAGTAAATTACATCATATGAAGAGGCACAAAAAACCTTTTGCAATAGAGAGAAATAAGGGAGGGGTGAGCATTGTTTCAACTTTACTTTTATCAGATTTGGCTCAAAGAGGGAGTAACATATACATTCATTTGGATAAAGAATTTTAGCTTATCCTATAGGGAAGTAGAAGAGTAAGGGGTAAAGGGAAAGGAAACTGATAGAAGGAAGAGCTGAAGCAGGAGAAGAAAGGGGAAAGAAAAGAGAGGTGGGGCTGATAGAACGCAGTGTAGATTGAGGGAGCCAGTGGTCAGAAGCAAAATGCTGGTGAGGAGGAACAGGGTGAAAAAAGAAAGAAAATTATAAATAAAGGGGAAAATAGGATAGAGGGAAATGGACAGTTATTACTCATAACTGTGAATATGAATAGGACGAACTCTATGATAAAACAGAAGCAAGTAGTAGAGTGGATTAGAAACTAGAATCCTACAATATGTTGTTTACAAGAAACATATTTGAAGAGGAGATACATACAGAGTAAAGGTAAGAGCAGAATATATTATGCTTCAGCTGAAGTAAAAAAAAGTAGGGGTAGCAAACCTTATTTCAGACAGAGTCAAAACAAAAATAGATCTAATTAAAAGAGAAAAGGAAGGAAACAACATCTTGCTAAAAGGTACCATAGATAGTGAAGTGATATAAGTACTAAACATATATGCACCAAGTGGTACAGCATCCAAATTCTTAAAGGAGAAATTAAGTGTTACAAGAGGAAATAGACAGCAAAACTATACTACTGGAGGAACTTAACTTCCCCCTCTCAGAACTAGGAACATGTTTTCTTTTGCTGGGTGCAAAGTCCTTCCTCTGTTTTGTACCAACTAGTCAAACCCATAAAAAATAAGCAAATGCAAAAGAATAGAACCCAAAGGCAAATATGTGCACCTGATCAGCTGATATTTTAATTCCAAAGGGAAATTATCACTGCCTAGCCCTGTTTGTATTGTCTCCTGAAGCACCATGCAAACACAAACATTGTTACCATAACAACATCCATACCTCTGATTTATTTATTATGAACCTTTTCTTAGCAAATACTATAAAATGATCCTAGCATTTACATTTACATCCCCAAAGAGCAATAAACATTTGACAATTAACTGGTAATTATTTCCACCTGCTGAACTCTATTTCAAGACATTTTGATTAATTAATGGCAAAAATTTATCACTATCAGTTACTGAATTCAAAAGAAAGTACCAAAAACACATTCCTCAGTCCAAATTAGCATTCATCTAGAATGAGGTCTTGGTCCATTTTCTGGGTCGTTGCCACTGAACTCATTACACACATAATTGGAAAAAGCAGCCACTGTTAATCAATATAACAATATGATTTCCTTTATGAAAGTTAATCGCAATTATGGGAAAGGCAGAAAATAAATTTAGGAAGAAAAAAGAGAAAATAGCATTCTGATTCTTAACATTTGAACCTTATGATTTATCCCTTAGGCCCTAGGGAAAAGACCTTTGCTTTTTGTCAAGTATATTTTCTCTTTCTTTCCTTTTTTTAAAAGATAATTCAACAATGCATTTTGAGGTTACTGCAGTTCTACAGAATCCTCATCAGAGTTCTCATTTATTACAGTGAATAGTGCACACTAATGTTTTAGATCAATTAGACTTGGATTTCACTCTGATTTAAGGTTGTAGAGAATAAACCAGCTCCATCTCTAAGCCCTCCCTTCTCCCTCCAGAGATTAATGTACTTTCAATAGTGTATGAATTTTCTAACCACTGTGTACAAGTTGGGCTTTTCCCATTTTTAATCTTCATCATGTTCTCAAGGCAGTAAACAAAGCCCAGTCCGGGAACTGAAAGAAGGAGGAAATGTGAATGATCGTTTCTCCTTAAAAATTCATGAGCACGTTGGCACTGGTAAGCCAACTGTGAACATTGGGAAATTTCATAAATCTCAATTGACAAGCTGAATCTCATGAATTCTATGGGAACCTAGCCAAAGGAATGCATTTTAGTTTTCTCTCTCATTTGAAAAAAAATGCATCTTCCCTCCTCAAATCTAGAAAGTGCTTAGCAATGATCCTAAGCCTTAGCAAGGGCTTAACTTTCTTCCCTTTTTTTTTGATTCAGTGTTCATGATGTGGGTTCATAGTTTTTTCTAGCTAGTAGAGGGAGACATTATCACTTTTGTTTATGCTAATATGTGGACAAAAGTAGCTTAAGAAAGGCAGGTGTAGATGGGTCATGATGATTGTTAGTTGAAGGACCCACATCAATGATATCACAAGTCGTTAGAATATTGAGGAGGGTACATATATTTTGTTGAGGTAGTGGGAGAAAAGCCCTGTATCTACTAACTAATCATATGATCTTCTAGATCCAATCTCTGCTCTTCTTAAGTATTTGATATGCCATAGAAACAACCATATTCCAATTCCCAATTTAGCAAATGCCTGACCCTGCATGATTTCAGGTCCTGCCATGTCAGGCCTGATTTTTTCATTTAACTCCTTTTACATGCTGATTTAATCAAAGCAAATAACTCTCATCACTTCTACTGGGCCCAGTTTGCCAGTGTGTGTCTTATGTACAGACTAAGTACAGCATTATAATTGTGAAATTTTAAAAAAATCATTAGAACATCAGATACAATAACACAGGAAGGAAAACTTAATAAGTTTAATTTCATTGAAAACACATATGTGAAACACAATTTGTTTTCCTTGAACTGTGAGATCATTTCAGCAGAAGCTCCAGCATCTTGGATTCCATGTTTGAAATCAGCTAATAAGTGAATTCTTTTACCTAAGTGACTATTGATTTTTACTGCCTGTGTGACTATGGAAAAGTTGCTTAATATTCCTGCTCTTCAGTTTCCTCCTCTGGAAAATGGCAAGATTGAAATAGATAATTCCTGTGATCCCCTCCAACTCTAGATCTGTGATATTATGAACCCAAGATAAGCTGATTCTATGATAAAGATGGTAAAGTGGGGAAGGACTGGCCTTAGAATTATACAATTTGAATTTTGGTCCTCGCACAGGAATTTACTAGATATGTGACCCTGGGCAATATTCTACTTTTATAGAAAGGTAGTGAAGTATAACAGAAACTGCTGTATTTGAAGAAGGAAGTTAAATATTGGATATTCTATTTACTGTTTGACCATGAGCATGTCAGTTAATATCCCTGAATCTAAATTTCTTCAGCAATAAAATATAGCACTAACTACCTCAGCAGAAAGTTGTGAGCAAAGCACTCTGTCAATTTTAACATGCTATAAAATATGCACTACTATATAAATGTGATTTTGGATTTAGTCTTAGCATAACATCCTACTAGTTGTATGACTATAGACAGTCAAGTCAATTTGCTCTCCCAGGCCTCTGCTCTTCATTTGTAAATAGAAGGGATTCAACTGAATAAGTACTAAGATACTTTTCACCCCTACTATGTGTTCTAACATCCTATGATTTAATGTCCCATCTACATCCAATATAAGGAGTCCATACTTATGAATTAGAGGCACCTTGATAAAACAGAAGAAATCTGGCTCCAAAGTCAGGAAGACTTGAGTTCAAGGACCTCTTCCAAGAATTACCACTTTGTAACTGTGGATGTGTCACTTGAACTCTCAGTGCTTTAAGAAACTCTGGTTATGATCAGTGTTTTCCAAATGTCAATCTGTAACAAATAATTATTGACCTGCAAATGTTTTAGTGCTAAAATTCTCTTCTTTAAAAGGATAGATTAAAATAAACCTTAATCCTTTTCCTTCTTTTTATATTGTTATTTTCCCTGCACTGGCTCAATCCTTCTCCCCAAATTCTTATTTCCATCTCCCAAAGTCAAAGAAAGTTATATTAGTCTATATTAGCCTATATTAGCCTATATTATATTATATTATATTAGTCTATATTAGTCTATATTACATTGTATTGTATTATATATTATGTTAGATTATATCATATCATATCACATCACATCACATCATATCATATCATATCATATCATACCATATAATTATATTAGTTACATTAGTCATTAGTTATATTACTTATATTAGAAGAATCCACTTTAGAAGATTTAGACATATTATTAATTCATAGATTCAGGATCAGTAGGATTCTGGCTTGCTTGAAAAAAATGTAATAGGTAATTCAGTTTTTCATATTGTAAAAAAGGTACATTTATTTTACATCTGGAATATATGGCTATCTTCTGTCCAAAAATAAAACTGTTTCATGTTCAATATTTTTTATCTGTGATTTGGAGCTTAACTTCACAACCTCTTTAGAGATACAATAATCCACACATATAATAGCTTTATTAATGTATGGATTGTGGTAGTTCAAGTATCAAATGATTTTATCAGTAGCCAACATGAAGCACTGATGATATGATACAGATAGGGAGTCATATTTGTATATTTACAATATAAGAATAATTGAAGATCATTCATATTTGGCAATTTAGTATTATTCATTATATTTTAATTTTTCAGCTCAATTGTTTTTCAGTTGTGTGCAACTCTTCTTCATGACCCCATTTATAGTTTCCTTGGTAAAGATACAGGATAGGTTTGCCATTTCCTTCTCCAGCTCATCTTATAGATGCGGAGATTAAGGTAAACAGGGTTAAGTGAATTTCCCAGGGTCCCACAGCTAAGGCTAGATCTGAACTCACAAAGATGAGTCTATTCTAAGTTGATTATTGTCATTATCATATCTTTTCCCCTTTTCCTACTCCAAACTAATTTTATTTTTTTCATCTCTATATCATTTCTTCTAGTTATTCTCAGTTCTCTTAGTCTTGTGACCAAGACTTTTTTTTCTTTAAGATTCCATTTATAGTTATGTGAGGTACTCTCCCTTTTTAAGTTTACTTCCCTTAATATTTCTTTATTATGTTTAATGTTGGGGTTTTTGTTGGTGTTGTGTGTTTGTTTACACATACCTTGCCTCAGTTCTTCATTTACAATTTTGTCCCTGGGTCAAGAATTGATCCCCTCATACAATTTTGAATGGAGTAGACAGGCACTTTTTGCTCCCATCTCTAATTCCCACAATTTATAGTGTTAGCTTCTCCTTCCTCTTGAGTGTCTATGTTCAGAGCATTGACTCTCTTCCCTTTTCAGTGAGCCTGATGAGAGCTGCATGCATTATGCTTCCTTGAAGCATTGATGTTCATAGAACTTTGGTCTTCATAACACTTCTAGTTTCTTGATACTATAGACTTCAACACCCCCACACACACCCCCCCCACACACACACACACCCTCAGCCTCTGCTCCTCCCAATTTGGGAACTGGGAATTGGGAATAAACTGAGTGCTACAGTACATATTTTTCTAATTGTAATATCTTTGGTCACACCACTGATAGGATTCAGGATTGTTTACCTCAGTTCACACTGGTTTCCCTGTTCATACCCTTGTCTTGGTATCCACAGGATCCTGGATGTCATTTTATTTAATCCTGAACTGAAGAAATGAGCTCATTATTTCTCTTTGTTTTTCTTGCTCATTATTTAAAACAGTGGTTTCTTAAAGAATTCTATTAGAATACTTATTGGAGAGTTATTTCCTCTTTGACCTTCATGTCACCATCTTAATCAGAAGTCCAAGGGCTTCATTTTGCAAATGAGGATACTGAAACACAAAAAGGTAAAATAATGTGTCCAAGGTCACACAAGTAATAAGTGATAGAGCTAAACTCAAAATGCAAATTTTATGAGTACAAAATTACTTCTATTTCTTCATCACGTTAAAACTGTCACCTTATAGATGTAACAAGCTATCACCTAAAGGAAAGCCTTTCAGAATTAGAAAATACTTGGGGGATTGGAGGAAGGTCATTGCTAAACTAGAGAATATCCATATAAAGGCAACCAGAAATGAGAAAAGGGATAGGTAATGAGGAAGTCATCAGTAGCCTGTAAGAAGTAGTTTTCAGTATTCCAGGGCATAGCCAAGATGGTGGAAGAAGGGCAGTGAGCCCACAAACTTATGACACAATCATTCCAAAAAACCTCCAAATAATGCCATAGGACAATTCCTGGAGCAGCAAAATCCATGAAAGAACCTGCTGAGATCATTTTCCATCCAAGTATAGCTTGGAAGGTCAGAAGGAGGGAGCTGCTCTGCCAAGACAGGAGTGTAGCTCAACCCCACAGTCACCCTGACACAGATCCAGTCCCAGGAAGGACTCATCAAAGAAAGAGACCCCCAGAGACTTTGAATCAGCTGCACCATCAGTGTCATCTGGAACTAAGCTCACAGTCTGGGGAGAGGACTGAGCCCTTTGCAGGGTTGGAGATTGCAAGGGTCTCTGCTGGTTCTGAGGCAGAACTTAGGTTTTTCACCCCTGCTGGTAACCAGGAGGTAGGCTTGAGTAGCAGTGGCCCAAGTGGGGGAAGGGCACAGGCTTGTCAAAACTGACAACAACAGCACACAAAGTTCTGCTGTCTGGTTGATTAGTGAGTCAGTCTGGGGTTATCAATGAACCAGAGAACAGGCCAGGGAAATGGAGAACCTGCCCCTCCTTAAATAATACCATCTGGGACCCCCTGAAGCTTCAAAAAATGCAGCCTGGAAATAGTACCCCACTTTAAGGAGCTAAAAGTCAATAAAAGAAAGGCAAGATGAACAGAGAAAGGTGAGGACTATAGAAATTTTCTTTAGTGATAGGGAAGATGGAGGTGCATTCTGAGAGGAATATGTCAATGACAGGGCCCCTATATCTAAAGCTTCCAAGAAAAATATGAATTGGTCTCAGACCACAGAGGTTCTCAAAAAGGACTTTGAAGATAAAGTTAGAGAGATAGAGGAAAAAATGGAAAGAAAAATGAGGGTGATTCAGGAAAGACATAAGTAAAAAGTCAACAGCTTGAAATGCCAAATGGAAAAAGAGATACAAAGGCTCTCTGATGAAAATAATTGTCTAAGAATTGTGATTGAACAAATAGAAGCTAGTGACTTTATGAGAAACCAAGACACAATAAAGCAAATCCAAATGAAAAAAAAAAGGTGGGGGGGGGAGAGGCAATGTGACATATCTTCTTGGAAAAACTGCTGACCTGGGAAATAGATCCAGGAGAGATAATTTGAAAATTATTCGTCTACCTGAAAACCATGATAAAGGAAAGAGCTTAGACATCATCTTCCATATTCTAGAAACAGACGATAAAATAGAAATCAAAAGAATCCACACATTACCTCCTGAAATAGATCACCCCCCAAAATAAACCTCCTAGGAATATTAGAGCCAAATTCCAGAGATCCCAGGTCAGGGAAAAAATATTGCAAGCTGCCAAAAAGAAAGAATTCAAATACTATGGAGACCCAGTCAGGATAGAACAAGATCAAGCAGCTTCTACATTAAAGAATTGGAGGGCATGGAATATGATATTCCAGAAGGCAAAGGAATTGGGATTACAACTAAGAATCACCTCTCCAGCAAAACTGACTATAATCTTTCAGAGGAAAAAAATGAGACTTCAATGAAAAAGAGGAGTTTCTGCTATTCATGATAAAAAGACCTGAACTGAATGGCAAATTTGACTTTCAAATACAAGACCCTAGAGAATGATAAAAAGGTGGAGTTGGGTGATATGCCTGGGGTCATGCAGTAAGTGACTGTCTTGTATCTGAGACTAGGTTTTGGCTGGGATCCCCCTAGGTCCAGAGTGGATGGTTTGTCCACTGTGTGACCTAGCTGCCCTCTGATGACATCTTTAAGGTAAAATTGAGGGGTGAGAGGAATACATTGGTGGAGGGGCAAGGAGAGAGGTAGAAAATCAAAGGAATGTCCATCAATTGGGGAATGACTGAAGAAACTGTGGTATATGATTGTAATGAAATATTATAGTATGATAAGAAATGACAAGCAGGATGATTCCAGAAAAATAACATGGAAAAACTCACATGAACTGATGTATAGTGAAGTGAGCAGAACTGGGAGGGCAATGTACACAGTGACATCATTATTGTTCTATGAGCAATTGTGAATGACTAACTATGCTCAGCAATGCAATGATCCAAGACAATCCCAAGGGAATAATGATGAAGAATACTATCCACTCCCAGGGAAAGAACTGATACTTATTGAGCAAAGACTTTAAAAAAAAAGAGCATTGGAGATTGTACATATATAAGCTATATCAGATTGGTTGCTGTCTTGTGGAGGGGGTAGGAAAGGGAGGGAGGGAGGTAAATTTGGGAACTCTAAATCTTATGAAAATGAATGTGGAAAACTACCCTTACATGTAACTGGAAAAAATAAAATAAATGTTTGTGGCAAAAAAAAGAAAAGAAAAGAACAAAGTCAACCTGGAAAAAAAGAAATAGAAAATACTCAAAATCAGGAAATTACATTCTTTCAGAGCCTATACAATTCCAAAACAAATAGTTTCCTATGATTCTTTTCTGAAATAATAAATTTTAGAATTCTCTAATATTTAACCTATCACAATTAGTAAACTTCTAATATTTAATACATCATAATTTAAATTTTGTTATATTTTAATTAGTTGCACAGTGGATAGAGTGATAGCACTGGACTCAAGGAGACTCATCTTCTTGAGTTCACATCTTCCCTCAGACATCAACTAGCTATGTGACCCTGGGCAATTCACTTAAGCTGTTGGCTTTAGTTCCTCATCTGTAGGAGCTAAGATGGCAGAGAGAAGCAAGGAATTTGCCTGAGTTCTCCCAAGTTTCCCTCAAAAAGAACATTAAATCAAGCCTCTAAATGGGTTCTGAAACTATATAACCTACAAAATACAGAGAGACACAATCTACCAACTTGAGATATTTTAGAAGACTTCAGGAGAGGTCAGTCTCACTCGGCTAAAGGGGAGTGCAGTGCAGTGCTGCTCAGAGCAGCATGGAGGAGGTCTGATCAAGTTAGCAGGAGGCTCTTGGCCACAGCAGAGGAACTGAAGCCACTTTATCCTGACTCAGCAAGCTGGTGGCACAGTGGGCCAGTTGTGAGATCCACCAGCACCAGCAGAGAAGATAGGCTGCCACCTAGAGGGCCGAGCCATCCCAGCACCAGGAGCAAGCATAGGAAGCAACCCCATGGTGTTGAGGAATCCACAAGCCACAGAGGTCTCAGAGTAGAAAGCCAGTGACATGGCCCTTATCCCCCAGCACAAGAAGCTTGAAACAGTAGCCCTTGTGCCCCAGAAGCAGACCTCAATTGAAGAAGAAGAAGAAGAAGAAGAAGAAGAAGAAGAAGAAGAAGAAGAAGAAGAAGAAAAAGAAGAGGACACAATATGAGTAAGAAACAGAAAAGGGCTCTTACCATTGAGAGCTTCTGTGTTGACAGGGAAGAGCAAAACACAAAATCAGATGAGGATAATATTCTCAAACTGCCTACATGTGAAGCCCAAGAGGGAAGAAGAATTGGTCTCAAAACCAAAAAGCCTTTTTGAAAGAGCTCTAAAAGGATTTTAAAAATCAATTTAGAGAGGAAGAAGAAAAAATGGGAAGAAAAATGAAAGCTACACAAGAAAAATATGAAAAAAAAGAATCAACAGCTTAGAAAAGAAATCACAAAGATTCGATTGAAGAAAACAATTCCTTAAAAAAAAAATCATTTGGCCAAATGGAATAGGAGGTACAAAAGCTTACTGAAAAAAAAAAAAACACAGTGCCTTAAAAATTTTAATTGGACAGATGGAAGCTAATAAATCCATGAGACACCAGGAATCAGTCCAACAGAATCAAAAGAATGAAAAAATAGAAGAAAATGTGAAATACCTCATTGGAAAGACAACTGACCTAGAAAACAGATCCAGAAGAGATTATTTGAGAATCACTGGACTACCTGAAAGCCAAGATCAGAAAAATAGTGTAGACATAATATTACAGGAAATTAACAAAGAGAACTGCCCTGATATTGTAGAATCGGAGGATAAAATCATTATTGAAAAAATCCACAAATCACCTCCTGAAAGAGACCACAGCAGGAAAACTCCCAGGAATATAGTAGCCAAATTCCAGAATTATCAGGTGAAGGGGAAAATAATGCAAGCAGCCATAAACAAATAATTTAAATATCATGGAGCGACAGTCAGCATTTGCACAGAATCTGGCAGGTTCAACAATAAAGCATTGCAAGGCTTGGAATATGATATTCTGGAAGACAAAGGATCTTGTATTGCACCCAAGAATCAACTCCTCAGCAAAACTGAATGTTCTCTTTCAGGGGAAAAGATGGACATTCAATGAAATAGGGGACTTTCAAGGTTTCCTGATGAAAAGACCAGAACTGAATAGAACATTTGATCTTAACATACAAGACTCAAGAGAATTATAAAAAGGTAAAAGGGGAAAAATTTATTCAATAAAGTTAAACTGATTACATCCCTACACAGGATGATAATACTTATAACTCTTGAGAATGTTATTTCTATTGGGGCAGACAGAAAGTATCTACATAGGGGGTATTAATATAAATTGTCTTTGATATGATGATATAAAGAAAATTAAGCAATGAAAAAGGAATATATGGGAAGAAGAGCAAAGGGGAGGTGGAATAGGGTTAATTGTATCATAAGAAGAGACACACAAAAAAAAACTATTGCAATAGTGGGAAAAAGGGAGAGATGAGCATTGTTCCAACCTTACTCTCATCAGATTTGATTCAAAGGGGGAATAACATATAAGTTCATTTGGAAAAAGAAATTTTGATTGTTCTTTAGGGAAGTAAAATGGTAAGGAGAAAAGGGGGGCACTGATAGAAAGGAGGGAAGATTTGGGGAGACAGGGGTCAGAAGTTCATCTTCTTTAAAATGAGCTGAAGTAAATGGCAAACCACTCCAGTATCTTTGCCAATAAAACCCCAAATGGATCACAAAGAGTCAGGTATGACTGAAGCGACTGACCAATGAAAATATTTTAATTTAATACATACTATAAAATGGTATTTAAAAGGCAACAAGGGGTAATAGAGAGACAAATTGATTGTCAAGAAACCTTGGTTTAATTCTGGTCTATAGCTAGTTTTTGAAAAAGTCTCAGAGTTAGAAAGGATTTCAGGTGTCATTTATTCCAATTCACTTAATAATTGTAATGCTCTCTGAAGTATCACCAATAAGTAGTTACTCAGCTTCTGCCTGAAGACTTCTTCTTTTTTTTTTTTTTTTAGTGAGGCAATTGGGGTTAAGTTACTTGCCCAGGGTCACACAGCTAGTAAGTGTTTTTTTTTCACTGTACCACCTAGCTGCCCCTGCCTGAAGACTTCTAAGGAGCGATAACCTCCAGAATCTATATAGCATAGAATTTGAGAACTGGGCCCAAGCAAACTGTTTCACCTTTTGAACAATTTAAATTGTGGAAAATTTTCCCTAGATGAGAATAAATTCCACTTCAGTTCCCAGAATCAAAAATATTAGCACGAAAAGGGATGTCAGAAGCCATCCTTATATGACTAAGAATCCCTTCCTTTTTTTTTTTTAATTTTATTTTAGAATCAAGCATTTATTTTATTTTCTATTTACATGTAAGGGTAGTTTTCAACATTCATTTACATAAGATTTAGAGTTCCAAAATTTTCTCCCTCCTTTTGTCCCTTTCCTCCCCCCTCCACAAGACCGCAATCAGATTATATATGTACAATCCACAAGTGTTCTTTTTATCAGTTCTTTCTATAGGGGTGCATAGTAAGCTTCCTCATTAGTTCCTTGGGTGCAAAATCCATGTTTTGCCTTAGCACCAGCATAGACCCCTGTAGTCTCTCCCCTGCCCAGGACTCAGCCCACTCACCAGGCTGTGAGCTTAGTTTCAGACTGGTGCTTCAGCTGATTCAGAGGCTCTGGGGGTCTCCTTCTCTGGTGAGGACTTCCTGAGACTGGATCTGTGTCAAGGTGACCGTGGGGTTGGGCTCGAATCCTGTATCAGCACAGCAGCTCCCTCCTTCTGACCTCCCAAGCCGTTCTTGGTTACAAGATGATTTCAGCACATTCTTCTGTGAGTTTTGCTACTCTTGGCATTTTCCTATGGCATTATTTGGATGTTTTTTGGAGCGATCATGTCATGAGTTCGGGAGCTCACTGCCTTTCCTCCACTATCTTGGCTCCATCCCGGAAGTTCCCTCAAGAATCCCTTCTTTAGCATCAGCACTAAGTGGTCTTATAGTAGCTATTTGAAAACTTCCACTGATTAGTCTCTCCTATCACCTAAGGCAGTCCATTCCCCTTTAGTACAACTCTTTTTAGTACCAACTCACATTGGTATATATTTTTCATCACCTCCAGTTTTGAATATATCTCCCTGCACTCTATTGTGCTTCCATAATAAAGAATGACAAAAGAAGAAAAAAGTGGGGGGGTCAGTTAAACTTATCAAAACATCAATAAAGTTTGACAGGAAATTAAATGGTCCACATCTATGAGCACTGAAAAGAAGGGAGATGGAAGAACACTGCTTTCCTCATATCTACTCTATGATTATTATTGAATATAAGAATTAGATGTTTCAGTTTTGATTTGTTAAAGTTATTGTCTATATTCCCTCCACCCCACTAAGGTAAGCTTATTTTACCATGTATCAGTTTGTTTTTTCTTTATACTTCTCTGAATTTTTCATATTTATTGTTTCCTTTTAAACATGGTGATAATATTCCATTATATTCATGAAACACAATTGGTTTAGCTATACTTCAATGGATGGTTTAAAATTTCAGTTCTGAAACTTAAAACTAGACTAACCATGGAAATTTCACTAAATACCTCTGAGACTTGGTTTCCTTATATCTAAAATGAGAAAAATAATACTTTCATTGCCTCACAGTCTTTTTAAGTCTTTTAAAGTACGATGTGGTGTGACCCTGGGCAAGTCACTTAACCCCCATTGCCCCGCAAAAAGAAAAAAAAGGGGGGGCAACTAGATGGCGCAGTGGTAAAGCACCAGCCCTGGATTCAGGAGTACCTGAGTTCAAATCCGGCCTCAGACACTTGACACTTACTAGCTGTGTGACCCTGGGAAATTCACTTAACCCCCATTGCCCTGCAAAAAAAAAAAAATAAGGACGATGTGAATGTGAGTTATCTACTTAGTTTCTGTCATGGTTTAACTTAAAAAAAAAATTACAATGACAAGTTCTGAAGGGGAAATACTACAGTGGTCACCTGGCCAGGTGTCATCTGTCTACAATTTCTTCATTTTCCTCTTACTTCAAACAAACTACAGGTGCCACATGCTTCAGAATTTTTTCTTAGTCTTCCCAAATAAAAGTAGGCTCCCCTTCCTGGCACTTCTGGTAATTCTTTGACCTATGGTATTTTTACAGTTAGAGACTGTCAATACTTTTTTTTACTTTTTTATTTCTTCAATACTTAGCACAAAGCCTGGCACATAATAGGCAATTTTTGGTAAGCTGATCACTCTCTTAATTTTTATATATTTACTTGTGTAGAGTTCATGTATTAGCTTGCACACTCCATAAAGATAAGACAAATGTTATTACTAAAGACTTCCAAAAGTCAAAGGAGGGGGCAGCTAGGTGGCGCAGTGGATAAAGCACCGGCCCTGGATTCAGGAGTACCTGAGTTCAAATCTGGCCTCAGAGACTTACTAGCTGTGTGACCCTGGATAAGTCACTTGACCCCTATTGCCCTGAAAAAAAAATAAAACAAAGGTCAAAGGAACATAGAATTATATAATTATCACTTGAAGAGATTATAAAGTCCATCCAGTCCAACCCTTTCATAAAAACAATAACAAATCAAATTTATTTATATTCTTTCTTTATAAATTTCCTACATTTTCAAATCTATTCCTCTCCCCAATCCCTCCTAGAACACATTATTTATGCCCCTTGCCCCTGCAAAAAAACAGATAATCACAACGAGAAAATTTTCATCAAAACTGCCTGAAATAGCAAAAAACCTTAAAGGACAAACAGAGGCTCCAAGTCATAAGCTATTGCTATTACAAATAATTAGGGGCAGCTAGGTGGCACAGTGGATAGAGCACCGGACCTGGATTCAGGAGTACCTGAGTTCAAATCCAGCCTCAGACACTTAACACTTACTAGCTGTGTGACCCTGGGCAAGTCACTTAACCCCAATTGCCTCACTAAAAAAAAACAAAAACAAACAAACAAACAAAAAAACAAATAATTAAAGGAGGAAATGCCTTCTGATATCTTTTCAGCTTTAGTTTTTGTGGGTTTTTGTTCTTTACATTTATGTCATTTTAATCATTCTGTGTGCTGTTTTCCTGGTTCTGTTTACTATACATTGTGAATTGGATCATATTTTATATCTTCCTGTTTTTTTTATTGAACAGTATCAATTTCATTTAGCCAATCTGTAATCAGTGGACACTTACTTAGTCTCAGAATATTTTGAGGTGCAGTACAAGGAACATTTTTTTTGTCACCTATCTCCTTGGTGACATTCTATAACAGTGAAACTTCTTGTTCAAAAAACATAGACATTGGGGGCAGCTAGGTGGCACAGTGGATAGAGCACCAGCCCTGGAGTCAGGAGGACCTGAATTCAAATCCGGTTCAGACACTTGACACTTACTTAACTGTGTGACCCTGGGCAAGTCACTTAACCCCAATTGCCTCACCAAAAAAAAAATATGTAGACATTTTCATCATATTTTCTGCAAATTTTTCTATTCTATCCAAAATGATTGGAATACTATGTTGGTATGGTTCTATTTCTACAACCTCTTCAAATCAGACAATTGCCATTTTTTGTCATTCTCTACAATTTGTTTGGTGTGGGGCAAAACTTTAGAGAAAATGTTTTAGTTTGTATCACTCATTATTAGTGATTTAAAATTTCTAATATTCATATTTACAATTTAGGATTTTTCTGTTCATAATTCATATACATTGAAAATTTATTTACAGAGAAAGGGCTTATAATGTTCTATATTTGCTAATATTTATGTATAATATCAAACTATCAGATATAATTGAAACAAATTCATTTGTTTGACTATTTCTTTCTTATACAAGTTTCATTAATTTTGTTCATGAAAAAGTATTTTAATTTCATATAATCCAAATTATCTACCATATATATTTATTACACATAAACTATTTAATTAAGAATGTAGAACCAAGCACCATTGCTGTGAAAACTGCCTGATTTGGTTTATGGAATATTTAATATGAACATTACATAGCCATTTAAAAATGTTGGTGTTATATAGTATGACATGATGGTATAAGGCTAATTTCTATTTTACTAAGAGAGTTTTCCATTTTGTATAATGATATCTTTTAGTTTTAGATATACACTTTTTCAGTTTAAAAATAGGTACTCCTGGGGCAGCTAGGTGGCACAGTGGATAAAACACCGGCCTTGTATTCAGAAGGACCTGAGTTCAAATCCAACCTCAGACACATGACACTAGCTGTGTGACCCTGGGCAAGTCACTTGACACCAATTGCCTCACCAAAAAAAAAAAAAATAGGTACTCCTGTGTTCATGCTTGGTAGGGTCTTTCTCATAAATGAGTATCATATTTTGTTACATGGGGTTTTGTATTTCATCAGATATTGGTTCTCTTTATTTTGATAATATTTTGAAAATTTTTATTTTAAGATCAAATTTCTTTCCCTTTTTTACATCTTCCAACACTTATTGAGAAGGCAAGAAATATTATACTTATTATATATATGAATTCATGAAAAATATTTCAACATTAGCCATATTGTGAAAAAATGCAAGAATTTTAAAAAACCTTTCAATCTGTATTCAGAATTCATCAGTTCTCCCTCTGGAAGTAGGTAGCATTTACCCTCATTAGTTCTTCAAAATTAGCATGGATCATTATTTTGATTAGAGGAGCAAAATCTTTCACCATTTATTATACTTAAAATATTGCTGCTACTATTTATAATATTCTTCTGGTTCTTCTCACTTCACTTTGCATCAATATATATAAGTATTCCCAGGTTTTTCTGAAATTATTTCCTTTATTGTTTGTTATATATCAATAGCATTTCATCACTATCATATACTACATTTTGTCCAGCCATCCCAAATGGACAGGCATCCCCAGTTTCCAATTGTTTGCTGCCACAAAAATAGATACTATAATATTTGTATACATATGTATCATTTTGCTTTTTTTTTAACTTTTGGGGGTATAGCTGTAGAAGCAATATTGTTAGGTCAAAGGGGAGAGACAGACAGACAGACAGACAGAAGGAGACAGAGAGAGAGACAGGCCTAGTTGTACAAAAATATTTATAGCAGCTCTTTTTGTGGTGGCTAAAATTGGAAATCAAAGGGATGCCCACCAATTGGGGAATGGCAAAACAATCTGTGGTATATGATTATGATGGAATATTATTAAGCTATAAGAAATGATGAGCAGGATAATTTCAGAAATGTCTGGAATGACTTATATGAATTAATGTATAGTAAAGTGAGAAGTAGAAGGAGAACATTGTGCACAATGTTGTTTGATGAATAACAGTGAATGATTTAATTATTCTCAGCAATACAATGATTCAAGGCAATCACAAAGGACTAATGATGAAAAATACTATCCACCTCCAAATAAAGAACTGGTATTGGTTGAACACATGTTATTTTTCACCTTCTTTCATTTTTTCTTTTATCCATGTCTTCTTATACAAAATGACTAATATGGTAATGTTTTACATTGTTGCACATATATACCTTATGTCAGATGGCTTATCACCTTAGGGAGGGGAAAGTGAAAGGAGGGATGGACAGACAGAATTTGGAACTCAAAACTTTAAATAAAAATATTTATTAAGAAAGAAAAAAATGGGGGTCACAGTCAAGATGGTGGAGGAAAGGCTGTGACTCTACAAGATCACAACAAATTCATTCACATACCTCCCCCCCCCCAATAAAAATGCCATAAGACAACTCCTGGAACAGCAAAACCCACAAAAGAACAGAGTGAGGCTATTTTCCAGCCAAAGATGGCTTAAAAAGGCAGCAGGGATCATCTGCTGTACAGGGAGAAAGAAGAGCTCAGTGTGAGGTGCAGATCCAGCCCCAGGTAGGCTGTACCTCTGGAGCCTTATAATCTTTAGCAACAGCAGCTTCTTCTTAAACTTGGCTCATGGAGTAGTGAGGGGGCCCAGAGTTCCCTGGTGGGAAATAGTGGGGATCTCAGTGGGAGTAGAGGTGGAACATATTGCCCAGGAAGTAGACTTGAGTGGCAAAGGCCCAGTGGGGGAGGGGAACAGGCAAACCAAGCTTATGACCAAAGATAATCAGATTTCAATCAGATTTCTACTTCAGGGTTAAAGAGAAAACAGTCATGTGGTTACTTACAAGTCTTGGTTGAGAATGAAACTACATCATATGACCTGGAATGCCTTGAATCTTGGGACAATACATCCAGGAAGCAGTGCTCCATGTTAAGAAGGAGTTAAAAGCCAAGAAATAGGTGGGCCAGATGAGTAGGCAGAGAAAGCAGCAGACATTTAAAAGTTTCTTTGGTGGCAATGAAGATCAAAATACACACTCAGGAGAAGACAACAAAGTCAACGCTCCTATATCCAAAGCTTCAGAGAAAAATATGAATTGGTCTCAGGACATGAAAGCACTAAAAAAAGGACTTTGAAGATAAAGTAAGAGAGGTAGAGGGGAAAATAAGAGAAGTGGAGAAAAAAATGGAAAGAGAAACAAGAGTGATGCAGGAGGGTCATGAAAAAAAATCAACAGCTTGAAACGCCAAATTGTCCAAATGGAAAAGGAGATACATAAACTCTCTGAATAAAGTTATTGATTAAGAATTAGGATAGAGACACTAAAAGCTATTGACTTTATGAGAAATCAAGACACAATAAAGCAAATCCAAATCAATAAAAAAATAGAGACCAATACAAAATATCTCCTTGGGGAAAACAAACAAACAAACAAACAAACAAAAAAAACAGCTGACCTGGAAAATAGATCCAGGAGACCTAATTTGAAAATCATTGGACTACCTGAAAACCATGATCAAAATAAGAGCTTAGATATAATTTTCCAAGAATTTTTTAGGAAAAATTCTCCTGATCTTCTAGAAGCAGAAGGTAATCTATAAATTGAAAGAATCCACTGATCACATCCTGAAAGAGATCCCAAAAGGAAAACTTCTAGGAAAATTATAGCTAAATTACAGAGATCACAGGTCAAGGAGAAAATATTGCAAGCAGTTATAAAAAAAAGTATTCAGGGGCAGCTAGGTGGCGCAGTGGATAAAGCACCAGCCCTGGATTCAGGATTACCTGAGTTCAAATCTGGCCTCAGACACTTGACACTTACTAGCTGTGTGACCCTGGGCAAGTCACTTAACCCCCATTGCCTCGCAAAAAAAAAAAAAAGAAAAAAAAGAAAAGAAAAGAAATTTAAAAAGGTATTCAAATATTGTGGAGCTACAGAGTCAGGATAACACAAGATCTAGCAGTTTCTATATTAAAGGACCAGAGGGCATGGAATATGATATTCCAGAGGGCAAAGGAACTGTGATTACAACCAAAAGTGACCTACCCAGCAAAACTGTGTATAATCTTTCAGGGTGAAAAATGGTACTTAAATGTAAAAGAGAACTTTCAGGCATTTGTGATGAAAAGAACTGAAGTGAATAGAAAATTTCACTTTCAAATACAAGACCCTAAAGAAGCATATAAAGGTAAACATGAAAAAGAAATCATGAGGGATATTAAAAGATTAAACTGTTTATATTCCTACATGGGAAGATGATATGTCTAACTCATAAGAATTTTCACAGTATTAGGGCAGCTGAAAGGAATATTCTTAGACAGAGGTCACAGGTGTGAATTGAATATGAAGGTACAATATCTGTAAAGTATTTATTTTTTGCTCATTCTTGTTTTTTGTGGGGCAGGCAGGGTGGGGAGGCTTATGTCTGGGGCCAAATTTGGGCTCAGGGCCTCCTGGTACAGGGCTGGCTCTTTGTCCATTGTGGCACCTACCTGACCCATAATGATATCTTTAAAATAAAATTAAGGGGGGGACTATATTCTTCTCCTCTTTCTAAAGTTATTTTGTCTGTTTTCTTTCATCATGTCACTAATGTCAAGATGTTTTGCATGACGGCACATGTATAACATATTGAATTGCTTGATTTCTTAGGGATGGGTGAGAAGGGAGGGAGGAAGAAAATTTGGAACACAAAGTTTTAAAAATCAAGGTAAAAAATTGTTTATTTTGTTTGTTTGTTTTTTACATGTAACCTGGGAAAAATTCTAAATAAATTAATAACTTTTTAAAAAGAAAGAAAAATAAAACAAAAAAAATCTTTGGTAGTTTGATAAGTATTGTGCTGAATAACTAAATTGAGGTAGTATTGTCCTTATTACTATACTGGTTCAGCCTTCTAATTAGTAATCAATATTGCTCTAATATTTTCATCTGTTTTCATTTTGGGGAAGAATGTTTTGTAATTCTGTCCATATAATTCCTATGTATGTCTTGGCAAGTAGAGTCCCATGTATTTTATACTGTCTGCAGTTATTTTATATGGAATTTTCTTTATTTGTTGAATTTTGTTGGAAATTTTATATACACATATATATGTGTGTATGTGTGTACACATATGTGTATATATAATGTGTGTGTATGTATATGTGTGTGTAAATGCTCATGATTCATGTAATTTATTTTCTATCTTAGTATAAAATTTGTGAATTGTTTAAACATGTTTCTTTGTTGATTTTCTCATGTTCTCTAAGTATGCATCATATAATCTGCAAAAAGTGAGTTTTATTTACTCATTACCTATTCCTATTACTTTGATTTTTTTCTAACATTTTTAATATGCTATTTTTGCATAAAACCTGGTTTTAATTTTATTAATTAATTTTTAACTTTAAATTTTATTAATCTTTCCTTTGAATTTTAGGATTTATAATTTGATGTTTAATTGGTTATATTTCATTTATTCTTTTTCTATTTTTTCTGCCTGTATGACCAATTCATTGATCCTTGTTTTTTCTCCTTTACTAATGTAAGAATTTCGAGATATATTTTCCCCTACATCTCTCTTTGACTAAATCATACAAATTTTGATATGCCATTTAATTATTGTCATTATCTTTAATGAATTTATTTATTGTTTCTATCATTTAGTCTTTGACCCACTAATTTTTTGGTATTATATTATCTAGTTTCCAATTATTTTTTTTGTCTATGCTTCAATGACTAATTATTTAATGTATTGTTTATTTTTTTGTCCAAAAGTGGTAGATTTATTATTTCTACCTTTCTGCATTTATTTGTGAGGTCCCCCCCCAATATATGTCAACTTTTTAAAGGTGCTATGTATACCTCTGAAAATATATACTACTTTTTATTTACTTTAAATATTTTCTATTTATCTCCTTAATTTTTTTATGATTAGAATTGTCAAAGTCTGAAATGTATATATTGAGGTCCCCCACTTCTATTGTTTTACTGTCTATTTCTTCCTATAATTCATTTTAATCGTTGTATAAGAATTTGGATGCTATTCCATTGGGTGCATTTATATTCAGTATTGATATTATTTCATTGCCCATGGTACCTTCTAGCAACGTGTAGTTTCTTTAATTATCTCTTTTAATTAGGTCTATTTTTGCTTTTGCTTTGTCTGAGATCATGATTGCTACTTCTCCCTTTTTTACTTCAGCTGAAGTGTAATATATACTGATTCATCCAGTTATATTGACTCTGGTTTTTTTTCCTGTTTCAAGAGTATCTCTTATAATTAATTTATTCTTGGATTCTTATTTCTAATCTATTCTGCTGTCCTATTCCATTTTACAGATGAGTTCATCCCCTTTACATTCAGTAATCATACTTAACTGTATATTTCCCTCCATTCTTTTTTAAATTTATCTTTCTCTTTGTTTACATTGTCTCTTGCTCAAAAATCTGTTTAGCTTTTGATCATTGCCTCACTTAACCTACTTTCCCTATTATCATCTCCTCTTTTATTAGCCCCTCTCAGCCTACTTTCCTGTTAGCTAAGATTAATTTCTCTTTTTAGCTAGGCATATGTTTTAGAACTAGTTAAGATGACAGTTAAGTTCAAGTGCCTCTTTCCGCATTTTTCCCTTCTTTGTAAAAAATCTTCCTTAGGTGCCTCATATGTGAGATACTTTTCTCCTTTTTCCCACTCCCTTTGCCCTTTTCCAAGTGCATCCCTTTTTCTTATCCTTTAATGTTTTAGAGATCATCCTAACACGATACACTTACACATATAGCTTCTGCTTAAGTGGACACTTTCTAAATATTGTAATAATGCCAGACTTCATAGATATAGTAGGTATAGGTATCAGCTCCCCATGTAAACAATGTAACCTTTGTAAGTCTCTTATGAGTTTCATTCATGGTTACCTTTTTTATCTTTCTTTTGATTCTTGCATATAAATAAAATTTATATTAATCTATGATCAGGAAAACTTGAAAATGCTCTTTCTCATTGAATGTCCATTTTCCCCCTGAAGGATTTTACTCAGCTTCACTTGGTAGGCTTTTCTTTTTTATAATCCTAGCTCCTTTGTCTTCCCAAATATCATATGCCATGCTCCACACTCTTTTATTGTAGTAACTACTTTATCTTTTGTGTTCATGACTGTGGCTCTACCATATTTGAATGTTTTCTTTCTAACTATTTAAATATTTTCTCCATGACCTGGGAGCTCTGGAATTTAGTTATAAAATTCTTAGGACTATAAATATCTAAATCTCCTTCAATACTACATTGGTGGCTTCTTTCAATTTCCACTTTGACCTTTGATTTTATGATATCTGGGTTCTCTTCATAGTTCCTTGATATATGGTGTTTGGACTTCTTTTTTAATATTGCTTTTACGTAGTCTAATAAGTTTTAATTTTTTTCTTCTCAATCTATTTTTCCTAGTCAATTTCTCCATTAAGAAAATTTTTTCAAATTTTCCCTACTTTTTAAAATTCTTTGAATTCTGTTTTATTGTTTCTTGATATCTCATGAAATCATTAGTTTCAACTTGACCAATTCTTATTTTGAGGAGTTATTTTCTTCAGTGGTATTTTGCACCTCTTCTTTTCCAAGTTGTTAATTCTTCATAATTTTCTCACATTGCTTCCATTTCTATTCCAGATTTTGTTTCTTTAACACTCTTATTTGACTTTGAAGATCATTTTTGTTTTTGCTCTTTTTTTATATTTTTCAATCTCTTCTAGGAATTCTTATTGGGCTTATGTCCAATCTGCATCTTCTTTGATACTTTGCCTGTAGAGGTTTTCAATTTGTTATCTTCTCAATTTTTACCTGGAGCTTAACTTGCACTATCAAAATTTTTAATGCTAAGATTCTTTTTAAACTATTTGAAATTTTTTCAATCTACTTCTTGACTTTGGGTTTTATGTTAGAGTTAGGCTCTATTCACCTCTGTTGAAATGAATTACTGGGAAGCTGCATGAGCTTTCCCAGGTTTCCCTCAAAAAAAAAAAACATTAAATTAAGCCTCTAGCAGTGAGCTCTCAAATTCATGACATGATCTCTCCAAAAAAAAATCCAAATAATTCCATTGAACAAATATTGGACCAGCAAAATCCACAGAAGAATGTGCTGAGGTCATTTTCCAACCAAGGATGGCTTGGAAGATTGGAAGGAGAGAGGGACTGTACTAAGACAGGAATAGAGCCCAACCCCACAGTCATCCTGACACAGATCCAATCCCAGGAAGGCCTCGTCAGAGAAAGAGACCCCCCAGAGCCTCTGAATCAGCTACAGCACAAGTGTTGTCTGAAACTAAGCTCACAGTCTGAGACCTTGGTGCGTGTGAGGGGAGGTGGTGGTGGAGATTACAGGGGTTTATTCGGGTGCTGAGGAAGAACTTCAGTTTTTCACCCCAGCTGGGAACTAGGAGGTAGGCTTGAGTAGCAGTGGCTTAGGTGGGGTAGGAGCACAGGGTCATTGGAGCTGACAAGCAAAAAACACAAAGCTGGTTGATTAGCAAGTAAGTCTAGGGTCATCTATAGACCAGGGAACAGGCCAGGCAAATGAAGAACTTGTCCTCCTTAAATCATACTACCTGGGACCTCCTGAAGCTTGGGATACAGTGCCCTACTTTAAGGAGCTAAAAGTCAAGTAAAAGAAAGGCAAGATGAGCAGACAGAGAAAAGTGAGGACCATAGAAATTTTCTTTAGTGATAAGGAAGATCTAGGTGCATTTTCAGAGGAATATGTCAATGACAGGGCCCCTATATTTAAAACTTCCAAGAAAAATACGAATTGGTCTCAGGACACAGAGGTTCTCAAAAAGGACTTTGAAGATAAAGTTAGAGAGGTAGAGGAAAAACATGGAAAGAGAAATGAGGGTGATGCAGGAAAGACATGAGAAACAAGTCAAAAGCTTGAAAAGCCAAATGGAAAAGCTCTTTCATGAAAATAATTGTCTAAGAATTAGGATTGAACAAATGGAAGCTAGTGACTTTATGAGAAACCAAGACACAATAAAGCAAATCCAAATGAATAAAAAAAAAATAGAGGGCAATGTGACATATCTTCTTGGACAAACTGCTGACCTAGAAAATAGATCCAGGAGAAATAATTTGAAAATTATTGATCTACCTGAAAAACATAATCAAAGAAAGAACTTAGACATCATCTTCCAAGAAACTGTCAGGGAAAATTGCCCTGATATTCTAGAAGCAAAAGGTAAAAAAGAACCTGAACTAATTCACCTGATCACCTCCTGAAAGACATCCAAAAGGAAAACTCCTAGGAATATTATAGCCAAATTCCAGAGCTCTCAGGTCAAGGAGAAAATATTGCAAACTGCCAAAAAGAAACAATTCAAGTACTATGGAGCCCCAGTCAGGATATTACAAGATCTGGTAGCTTCTACATTAAAGGACTGGAGGGCATGGAATATAATATTCCAGAGGGCAAAGAAATGGAATTACAACCAAGAATCACCTATCCAGCAAAGCTTTGTATAATCTTTCAGAGGAAAAAAATGGGGCTTCAATTAAAAAGAGGACTTTCAGGTAGTTGTGATACAAAGACCTGAACTGAATGGAAAATTTGACTTTCAAATACAAGACTCTGGAGAAACATAAAAAATTGAAATTGGTGGACATACCTAAGGTCATGCAGTGGGTGACTGACTCTCTTGTGTCTGAGACAGGGTTTTTGCTAGGATCCCATTGGGTCTAGGGTGGATGCTTTGTCTACTATGTCACCTTGCTGCCCCCTGATGACATCTTTAGGGTAAAATTGAGGGGTGAGAGGAATGCACTGGGGGAGGGGCAAGGGCAGAGGTAGCATGGGGCAAAATCCCACATGAAAGAAATAGGAAAGGCCTTATGGAGTGGTGGAAGAGATGGGGGAGGAGCAAGTGTGTAAATGAATTTTACACTCATCAGAATAAGCTCAAAGACCATAATCTCATCAGAGTTGTGTCAAGGAGGGATTAACACACACACACACACACACACACACACACAATTGGGTAAAGTAATCTATTTAATATGGGCAGTAAATGAGCCTAACACTCATCAGAACTGGCTCAAGGAGAGAATAACATACACACTCAATTGGGTCGTGTAATCTAACCCTGCAGGAAAATAGGAGTGGAAGGGGATACAGAGAGAGGGACAAAAGAAGGGAGGGTAGATTGGGGGAGGGGTCAGACAGAAGCAAATCCATTTTGAAGAGAGATAGGGTGAAAGAAAATGATAATAGAGTAAATATCATGGGGAAGGGAATAGGATGGAGGGAAACAGTTAATAGTAATTGTGAAAAAGAGAAAAGGGTGAAAAATTGTACAAAAAATATTTATAGTAAAAAACAAATGGGGTAGCTAGGTGGCACAGTGTATAGAGCACTGGCCCTGGCGTCAGGGGGACCTGAGTTCAAATCTGGCTTCAGACACATAATACTTATTAGCTATGTGACCGTGAGCAAGTCACTTAACCCCAATTGCCTCACCAAAAAAAAAGTATAAAAAAATGAAAAAAAATAATTACCTAAGTTTCTGTAGGTTAATTTGAGGTCTTATAAGTTTTCAGTACTTCCAAGTTGGTATGATATAGGGATAGACTTAGTCATTCCCCTCCTGCTCTACACTCTGGTCCTTATTTAGTAGGGCACTTGCTCCCTTGTGACTGTGACTATTTCTTTCCACCTTGCCACTGTGATCTGGAACTAAGTGACACTCTATTAAACTGTCAATGGCACCATGTCCTATAACCAATACTAACAAATTTGTCCCCTGGAAAATTTCTGGCCAAGTATTCAGTTACTTTACCATCCCTGTGTATTGGGTGTGACAAGTACTCCTGTTGTTGCTGCTGTAGCTTGCCATCTCAGATGCCTACAACCTTAGGGAAGCTTACACAATAATTCATGTACTGCATCCCTGGCCAACCTCTTCCTGTGTGTCCACAGACCTTCTCTGGGCTTCAGCAATGACTTAATTTGACTTCTTTTTCCTCTCAAAATTTTCTTTATTTTTTTGTGTGGGCATTTTGGGGAAGAATGACATAAGATTGACCCTTCAGTCCCACCATCTTGCCCGAGATGGAAATAGAAAGATTGTTGCAGGTAGAATGACTGCAACCTTGGTGATTTTTGTTTTGTTTTGTTTGTTTGTTTGTTTGCCAAAGGTCACACAGTTAGTATCAAATGTCTGAAACCAGATTTGAACTCAGGTACTCCTGAATCCAGGGTCAGTGATTTATCCACTGCACCACCTAACTGCCCTCAACTTTGGTGATTCTTAACCCAGAAATAGGCCTCCATCAAAAAGTCACATATTTCTAGCTCCTCTACCCTTTCTTCTCAACTACACATGCTGGATCAGTGGTACAACCAGGAGTGGGTCTTTATATCAGAATTAAAGAGAAGATTACAAGATAGATATTCATTATTTTTTGGTCCTGGAGATTCATCTGAAATTGCTCTTCATCTGGTACATAAATTCCTTGTTTTTATAGAGTTAGAGACCTAGGAAGATCCTGAAAAAGTGACTACACTGCCAAATTGATAATTATGTATTCAAGCATTTTCAACTCATTTTACAGATGATGAAACTGAAGGTCGGAGAGCTTAACTTCCATGTGCCAAATAATACAAATAGAATGTAGCAGGATTGGAATTCGAACTAAGATCCTCTGGCGTTAGATCTAAGGTCCTCTGATTCAAGCTCTAACACTTATTCTACAATGCTGTTTTCCTTTTGTCCTTACCACTAATCAATGACATATACCTAATATATAGTCCAAAGAATTAACCAGTAGGAATACTATGCTTATTTCAGTCAACCCAATGCTTTCTTTATCCCAGATCTTCCCACCATTCCTCATAGAATACACCACTTACAAATTAAATAATACAAAAAGGAATGGTTATGGTTGTTAGTCTTCTCTGGAAGCAGAAGTTCAGATATGCTCCTGCAAACCTCCTAGGAAAACATATATCACCAGTTTATAAAAAGCCCAGTTGACAGCATTGAAACAAGCTATTTTAATGCAGCACAAATAATAGTTCCTGCCTTCTTACACTTTATCTTCCAGTAACTGGTCACATGAGAACTAGATGTATGCTCTGAACACTCTCCCTTTTGATATGTATGCTAGTCTTTTGCCAATTTATCTTGATTGTGTTATACTTGCTACCATAGACATACAGAGGATCTGATGAATGACTTAAAACTATTTCTGTAACACCTCTTTTAAATCACATTTCAGATTAGTATGCACAGAGAATGGTTTATTTGACACAATTTAACATTTATAGGATAGAAGACTGTTTACCGCAATGAAGTTGAGTTGTCATTGATGGTCCACATCACCTAAGAAAATATAAGTTAAAAGAAATTTCGTTCTTGGTTTTACCTTTAGAAGCAGAGGGGTGTAATAAAAAGACTGTTAGCTTCAGACTCAGAAGACTTGAGTTTCAATCCTAGCTCCACCACTTACTCAGTAATAGTTCTGATACCAAGATCCAGTCTTCAAAATATTACTAAAAGGCAGACATGACTTTTAGTAATAAAGGGTAATAGAGTAATAAAGGGTAGCATCCCAATTACTGAATCATTCTCTTCATTATGGTATTTAAAATCTTCAGTAATAAAGCTCCCACTTGCCTTTCCAGTCTTATTTCATTTTTTTTTTATATTTACTTTCCATTGGCAGCAAACTATGAACCACCTTTGTATAACATTCCATGTTTCCTTTTCATCATTTGGCACAGATGGTCCCCATTCCTAGAATGTACTCCTGCCTCACCTTCAAATCTTAACAGTTCTAGATTTCTTCAAAGCATACCCTTATGTATATGAGTGGTTCTGATGTCACCAGTTGTTAGTTTCCACTCCATCTCAAAATGTCTTTTTATAATTTTGTATATGGTTAGTCTGTCCTTATTTAATAATGATAACGATAATGATGATGATGATGATGATATAGAGAAAAATATTTGCATAGCTCTTTAATGTTGTCAAAGCGCTTTTGCTCCCCCAACAACCCTAAGAACCCTATAGGAATTGTGGAAATGAGTGCACCATGACTTCTATCTGTGATACAACTGTATTCAATATGAGAACTGTGAGAAAATTTTCCTATATTGTTTGAATTTAGCTCTGTGAGACTGGGAAGCTGGACCACCTCTACTTGTTACTTACAGACCCTTAACTAAAGACCTAGGTTATGCTGAACATGAATTTAGTCAAGTCTCAAGATTAATTCAAGGATTTTTCTCACAATCATATATTTCAAGCAACGCATATGTCTTATCTGAAAACTGGCCCCATGTTGATTAATCAGCTTACTATTTCCTCGTTACTTTGATTGAATACTGAGACTCTGGTGGGGTAATGTGTGATACCTCTTTTTTCTGATTTCAGGGAATTGTATCTGTTTGCTTTCCCCTTCCCAACTTAGAAAGTCCCTAATCTTTTTTCCAATTAGAACTCAGATTAATTAATGTTGTGTCCTGATTTATATCCTTTTCTTTTCTTTTAATGTAAAAAATCTGTCTCTCCTTGTATTCAGTATCCAGTGACAAGTTGAGAAGTCCTATTTATGGATATTCAATTGACATGCATTGCTTAATAAATAAATGTTCAAATACTTGAACATTTGCTTGAGTTATTTCAGATTTTACCTCATAAAGGTAGATTCTACTATTACACTCATTTTACAGATGAATACACTGAGGCAGATAGGGATTAAGTAATTTGCCTATGGTCATACAGCTAATCAATGCCTGAAGCAGGATTCAAGCTCAAGTCTTCTTTTCTCCAGATCCAATGCTCTATCCACTGTACTATCTAGTTGCTTTATTATGTTTGCATTGTATTCCCTGAATATTCCTGCAGGGGATATTTCTTTCGTTTTTTTTTTTTCATGCCCAGGGCCTAACACAATTTCTGACACATAGAAGGTATTTAATAAACACTATTTTTTTAAAGATTGAATAAGATTAATTTATTGAAAAACTAATAGATGTTGATCACTGTGTTAGGTAGTGTAGAGGATATGTGAAGAGTATGTTATTATCTATGCTCTTGAGGATCTTGCAATTTAATAGGATCACAGCAAAAATAATTAATAAAAACAATAATTACAAGTTACTTTTATATATGTCATTCAAATATTTTTTTCTCAATGTCCTACCATGTGGTCCTAGTACAGGTACTATGCCAGGCAATGGACATGCAAAGATTAATTAAGAGAAAGTCTCTGCCATCAAGGATGTTACACTCTGTTTTTGAAATAAATACAATGCTGTACATAACACTTATAAGGTTTGCAAAAAGCTTTTCTTACTTAAAAAAAAAAACCCTACCTGTGAGGCAGTGAAAGTGTTTTTAATCCCTATTTTAAGATGATACTGAAGTTTTGTGGCTTGCCAGAGATCTTGATCTCATAGATAGCAATTTCCCATACCCTCTCTTGCAAGAACCACAGACTGGGCCACTGGCCAAATGAAAACAATATACTAGGGGAGGGGGTAATGTGCTCCTTCTTGACATTTGCAACAATAATTAAACCCAAAACAAAAAATTATTATGAATGCTACCAACAAAAAAAATGACCAAATTTGATAACACAAACTTTCTAGACCCATAGTTAGTTCCCTATCTCTTGAATGAAGAGAGCTAGGTATATTTTGTCTTTGCTTTCCCCAGACCAAGATTTGTCAACATAATTACATAATATTTGGATTTCTTTAAGTTATGGTTGCTTTTGTATAAAATTTCCTAGTTTTTTTTCCCCTCTCCTTTCTCATTGAATTCAACACCTGAATCATCTCCACAACTCTTAATTTTATACAAGAGGATTGTGACAATCATTAATCTTTCCTTATGCTTTCTAGCCTCCCAATTCCTTCGACTTCCTAAATCTTATTATCCACTCCTGCACTCTACCTCAATCACACATGGGGATGGTCTCACACTGGATCACCCTATTACCAACAAATGTTCTACTTCCTTTACTAAAAACTCTAACATTCTTCCTTCTGCCTATAATCTTCTTCATCTCTCTCTATACCTCATCCCAGCCTAAACCTACTTTTTTGCTCTGAGACCTCCCACTCCTTCTGTACTTTCTCATACCATGCACCTTGCTTTATTTGAAGTTTCCTCCCTTTCACATCCGAGCTTTGGAGTTAGGCATTTCCACTCTCCTTTGTCCTCTGTTGTGGAATCCCTCACAATCTTGTCCTGTTCTTCTTCTTCTCTTGCCAAATCTCAGACTTGGATTACTCCTATCATCTGTCCTCTTGGCTCCTCCTTACTCATTATTGAATGGAGCTAGAAGGAGTAATGAAGCTATGCTAACTAAGTATATTATAAATTTGTATTGCTGCATTTTAACTCTGTCATCATGGTATTCTCCCTTTATAATCTTTGGATCGCTTCTTTAACATCTATGGGCTTAATTATCATACCTATGCATTTTTGCATTTTGATATGTATGTGTAAATGTGTGTGTATATATATGTATATATAAATGTACTACATATATAAATGTGTGTGTACATATATGAGCATTATGTACATATATTTCTATCTATCCCCAGTCTTTCCCCTGAGCTTCAGTTCTGCATTACCAGATTTCTATTAGAGAACTTCAGACTGGATAGTGTAGGGATATTTTAAACAAAAAAATGTCTAAAACTCACCTATTATTTTTCCTCCAAGTCTTTTTCCTCAACTCAATATCTCTATTTCTTTGAAAGGAATTACAACCAGTCTCTTAGGTTTGAAATCTCAGAATTGGTCTTGATTCCTAACTCTCCCTTACCCCATGCTTTTAATCAAATGTCAAATCTCAATTCTATTGACAAAATAGCATAAAGACCAGTCACAAATTGGAGGTGGTTTGGTGTGAAAATTGAAACAATTCAATTCTATCCCATGAACAGTGACTCCATCTTGTATTATCCTCCACATTGTTGTTTTTCTATAAATCTTTCATGGGAAACTAGATGGTTTATCTATTGTGTCATAAATGCAGAAGGATTGCATTAATCAGCATCTCTCAATTCTGGGAAAAGGCCCCGAAACCTACCCATCCCCCTCCTAACTCAACCAAAACTCACTCTTCCCCCCATTCCCAACTATAAAGCCACTAAATCTTCCCTTCAATTAAAAAATAAATTACCTATTTTTTATCCTAGTAATTTTTTTAAATTAATTCATCTTATTTAATTAATTATTTTGAATACATAAGAATCTGACTCCCTCTGTATTCAGGATCTTTGTACTAACTAGGGAATTCACTGACTCATTTATTATGCCTTTTTTGCTAATATATTATATATCTTGGATTGTTTTATTATTTAGTACCTACTGCACTACTTTTCAAGTTAAAGAGTTATATATACTCACATAGTACAACAGTAGTACATAAACATAAAATATTTATTTCTTTAAATAATTATTTCTTGATATTTCTACTTATTTACGTTTTCTGTGTTTCCTTTGTTTGGAAAGTTTACAAGTCTAATATTTTGCTTAGTTCGTTCACTGTTTTTCACAAAGGAATCCTTAAATGATTTACTTTTGTTTAAAATTTGTTTTTATTATTATTAGACTCAGCTTTGGAAAATACATTAATGTAGGTTGTGACTTGAGTTCCTTATCTACAAGGAATATTTTATTCCATTCTTTTCTGTGATTTCTCATGGCTTCTAAAAAAAATCTTAATTTTTTTAAACTGACATTTCTTTATTCTCCTGAAAATAAGGGAATAAGCATTTATTAAGCACTGATTATTTACCAAGAACTGTGCTAATCACTTTATAAATAACTCTCTTGGTTCTCACAACAATCTTGTTGTGAATTAAGTTATATTGTTATTCTCATTTTACAGAAGAGATAGAGGCAGAGTGAAGTTAAATGACTTGCCCAAACTCACACAATTAGTAAGTGTTCGAGGCTGGATCTGAACTAGATTGTTCCTGACTTCAGACCCAGATCTTTATACACTATGTTGTCTAGAGGCTCTAGTTGGAAGTTTGTGAAATTTGTCATATGGTAATGAAATTGAACCATTACACTCCCTAGATTTTTATAATGAGGGAATGAACCTAAAAACTGAATGATAGAGAATACAAGGAGAAAATATTATTGTTTAAAAAACTAAACTAAACTGAAATGATCTATGGGAAAAGATAAAGAACAAAAAGAAACCATAAAAGGACAAAAAGTCCTAAAAGACTAAAGATTTTAAAATAATTTAATAATCTGGATAAATGAATCTGGTAGACTCTTGGTTAAGAGAGTGATATAAGGGGATCAAACAATCTTATTTCCCCTAATATACTTCTAGGTTAAAATGATAAGGGTATTGGAATTTATTTATTTATTTATTTATTTATTGCAGGGCAATGAGGGTTAATTAACTTGCCCAGGGTCATACAGCTAGTAAGTGTGAAGTGTCTGAGGCCAGATTTGAACTCAGGTCCTCCTGAATCCAGGGCCAGTGCTCTATCCACTGTGCAACCTAGCTGCCCCCAGGGTATTAAAACCAAAGGGAAATAAAATAAGCTCTTTTTCAAAACTGTACAAGAAGATGGTGAGGAGACGATAGGCTTTTTGGTTGTAAATATATGAAATGGCCTAAAGCCAATAAGCAAAACCTAAGCCACTGGAATCTTAACCATGGTCTATTTGAAACTCATTGGAAAACAAAGCCAAAGTTTTCTGATGAAGAAACCAAAGCTATCTATTCCCATATGAAAAAATGCTCTAAATCTCTAATGATTAGAGAGATGCAAATTAAAACAACTCTGAGGTACCACCTGACACCTATCAGATTGGCTAAAATGACAAAAAAGGAAGATAATAAATGTTGGAGAGGCTGTGGGAAAATTGGAACACTAATGCATTGTTGGTGGAGCTGTGAGCTGATCCAACCATTCTGGAGAGCAATTTGGAATTATGCCCAAAGGGCGATAAAGCTGTGCATACCCTTTGACCCAGCAATCCCACTTTTAGGTCTTTTGCCCAAAGAAATCATGGAAGGGGGAAAGGGACCCACATGTACAAAAATATTTATAGCTGCTCTTTACGTGGTAGCAAGGAATTGGAAGTTATGGGGCTGCCCATCAATTGGGGAATGGCTGGACAAGTTGTGGTATATGAATACAATGGAATACTATTGTGCTGTAAGAAATGATGAGCAGGAAGAGTTCAGAGAAACCTGGAGGGTCTTACGTGAGCTGATGATGAGTGAGATGAGCAGAACCAGAAGAACATTGTACACAGTATCATCAACATTGAGTGTTGACCTACTGTGACGGACTATATTCTTCTCATCAATGCAATGGTACAGAAGAGTTCCAGGGAACTCATGATAGAAGAGGATCTCCAAATCCAAGAAAAAAAAAAGAAAGAAAGAACTGTGGAGTATAGATGCTGATTGAACCATATTATTTCTTTTGTTTTGGGTGCTGTTGTTTTTTTTTTCTATTTTGAGGTTTTGCATCACTGTTCTGATTCTTTCTCTTGTAACAGGATTAATGCAGAAATAGGATTAATGTTATTATGTGTATATATATATATATGTGTGTGTGTGTGTATATATATATATATATATATATATATGTATATCTATAGAGATATATAGATATAACCTATATCAGATTACCTGCTGTCTAGGGGAGCGGGGAGGGAGGGGAGGGAGGGAGAAAAATCTGAAATTGTAAAGCATGTATAAACAAAAGTTGAGAACTATCTTTACATGTAACAGAAAAAATAAAATACCTCATACATAAAAAAAAAAAACAAAGCCAAAACCCCTAGGTCATTATGAAAAGCCACAGGGTAGAGGAACTAAGTGAAATAATGCCTTTCAAGACGCTTGAAACCAGCAAGATCTTTGATATCCTCTCAGAGATGAAGTAGGGGACAAAGCCAGATATGTGTAGGTCACTGAAAGGGAAATGGAAATGACAGAAAGCCTGGGGAACACACAAAGCAGATCTTCCAGGAAATCTTAATTGAATCAAACTTAAATATTTTGGTTTTATCAGGAAGTATAGGTGACATTGATAGGTCAAAGGTGCTTGATGCCTCACAGGAGGTCTAAAACCAAACATTTGATCAGAACATATCAGGACTATAACAGGATAAAGTCAACTCCTCTTTGGGGATCGCATAACAAGTGGAAGACAGAGATGGGAATAAGGTGAATGCCCATGTTGGGTCACCAGTGAAGCAGAAGACAGGGTCTGATCACAGTAGAAATCAGGAAGGGAGATGAGTAACTCAATACCCCAATCTGAATTGTGACAGGACAACAGCAACAACATCCAAACTGAAGAGGGGATAAGATTAAGGTCAAAGAATGTGGTGAGAGAGAAGAACCTGGCACAAGTTCCTAACCAAAATATGAGGTTGAAGTCATGAATAAACAGTAAAAAAAAAATCTCCACATACAGTGAAAAAAATTAAATTTTAGAAGAAGCCCAAGAGGTGATCATAGAAAAACAAAGCATCTACACATTAACTCAATGAAGAGCCACATGAGGGGTGGGGAATGAAGATGGAGAATGCCTTATCCACAAATACAACAAGGAAACATAAGAAATACAGCAAAATTAAATGTTAAACTAAAGTTCTGGAGTTTTAAGAAATGGAAAGGGAATAGACAGATTAAAATAGATGGTGGAAAATATAATTAAAATAATAATCTCAATTAAAGACAGAGTAGAGCAAATTGAATTTACGATTTGATCAGCAACAGACATTTG
Source organism: Dromiciops gliroides (assembly GCF_019393635.1). Taxonomy (NCBI): domain Eukaryota; kingdom Metazoa; phylum Chordata; class Mammalia; order Microbiotheria; family Microbiotheriidae; genus Dromiciops; species Dromiciops gliroides. The sequence goes on along the minus strand of NC_057862.1, from coordinate 220,696,338 downwards.
TGCCAGGCATTATACTGAGCACAGGGGATATAAAAAGAGATAAAAGAGTGTTCCTACCCTCAAGTATTTCACAATATGAAGTAACAACATCATCAACAACAAAAAGGAACAAAATCAAAAGGCTGAAATTAGAAGGACATGTAGGGTATTTCCTATAAAAAAAAATAACCTGTAAAAGTAGGAGAAATAATTAAGGACCATCTTACTCCCTCAAACCAAGAGGAAGCAAATAAAATAAAACAAAGAATACCACATTTCAAGAAATAATAAAAAAGAAAATTATCCAGTGTTGTTAGAGCCAGAGGCCAAAATAGAAATAGAACATCCATCCATAGTTTACTTCCCGAAAGAGCTCCAGAATATCATAGCCAAAATCTAGAGCTTCTTGGTCAAAGAAAATATTCTTCAAGCATCCAAAACCTTTTCATAAGTGAAGGAAACAAATATCATTTCAAAGTATGATTTAAATAATAAAAAGGGGAGAAAATCTTGTAATATTATATATTACAGTTTTTAAGTTGTTTAGTTGTATCTCACTCTTTGTGACCCCATTTTATGGGGTATTATTGAGAAAAGATACTGAAGTGACTTTCCATTTTCTTTTCCAAGGTCCCCATTTTACAGTTGAGAAAACCGAGTTGAATAAAGCTCTCAAGCTTACCACTACAGCTGTTCCTCACCACATTAATATCATAGCTCAGAAAACCTAGGCTCAGAGTAAGTAGAATGGAATTGTTGACATCAGCAATGACTTTTCTTTATTCCTATGGATGAGACTACTCAGAAGAAATTTTGTTTCACTTTGGAAGGAATGCAATCAACTTTTACTCTTATCCCCTAGGGTTATGTGAACTCTCCCTCCTATTGAAACATTCTTGTGGACAGGGATCTTAAAGAATGTTTCCTTCTTGAGAATATTGATGCACAGCACTACTCTGATGACAATTTTGGCCACACATGATTAGAATGGTGCCACATATGAGGGAAAATAGGTGAGAAACACTAAGAAAATTAATGATCCAGTTCACTCAGCTAAGTTTTGGGAAATATAGTTTTGGGGGGAGTCAAGAACCTTCTGTAAATAATCCAGAATAACATATGGATATTTGTTTCCCTATGTTTTTTAGAAGTTATTTTATAGACTTAACTGACTGTTCAGGTTTTGAAGGACCCACATTCACTACCTTGCATAGAATCTCTTGTCCCTGAGCTCTTGAAACCTCAGAAGACTGAATATGTCCTCAGGAAACGTCTCAAATCTCCCTTATTTGGGAGGCTTCCATTTTTCCTGGATGGTTTGGATAATTGCATCCACAAAAGGGGTTGGGGAATTCAAGGAGTTGTATTCTTGAGAAGTACTGTTGGAGCTGAATAAAAAGGGGCATGAGATGATCAGTCTTATAATTTAAAAAGTCACCTCACTTAATTGTTAAGTAGTTCCATTGTGAAGTCCAAAGAAATAAACAAAAAACACTGAGTATATCACAAAACCCCCAAGATGTACTTGTTTGAACAAGGATATCCAGTCAAATTCATCTGAATACTGCTCCGCATTCTATGAGACACAGCTTGATTATACATATTATAAGGTACATATGACAAAGTTCTTGTCTGATAATGTGTGTAATATTTTCCATACATGTAATATTTATTGTTAATAATGAAAGAAGCAATGGTGTTTTAGGTCCAATTGAGGGAGTCTCAAAGAAGTTCTATGGATGCAAGAGATAATGGAAAGATTTATAAACTGTTTTCTTGAATTATCATCCACTAACTCCAATGTAACCAATATCTGTCTTTGTGTGAAAGAGAGAAACACACTGTGCCAATAAATTCAGTTGTTGAGGAAAGCCTCTTTTATTTTGTATTTCTTTGTTCTTTGATCTTTTTCTGAAGATAAAAGTTTTTTAAACCAATGAGTTTGGAAGTATTTCAAATAATAATAATACCTCACACCTATCAAGCCTTTTTACGTTTTGCGATTGCTTTTTTACATATTTAATTCTAAAAATAATCACTCTGCTATTATTATCCCCAATTTATACATGAAAAAAGTAAGATTTAGAGATGTTAACAGACTTTCCATGGATTACAGGTATATTAAGTATTTGAAGCAAGTCTTTAACCCTCTTCTTCACCATTTAAGTCTAACATCCTATCCACACAGTACATCTCTAATTCAAACCAAGATTTTATACATTCTCTGATTTCACCCATTTTCCTCCTCTTCCCCCTAACAACCATTTTCAACATCTAAAAAAATCTCTTCTTGTCTTCCAGTTTGCATATTTCTGAATAATTTTCCTTGCAGTTATTAATATTTAGAATGTGTCTAACTTATTCAATGCAAAGGAATGTTTATATTTTCTTTCTTATCTAACACAAACTATACATAAATATTACAAATATTCACACAGAGACATACACATATGTAAAACACCCAGGATATTGTGAATCACACATATCCCACTAATTCTTTGTCATCTTGGATAGAGTACTAATTCAAATTTAACAAAAGACCATTTCCCCCCAGCACCTCAGTGACAAGCTAATCTGTGAGAAATTCAACATCTGCTAGAGCTATAAAACAAATGAAAAATTAATTAGGTATTTGAAGGTCTCCTTTTGAGACAGTGGAGTTTAGTCATCTCTTAAATTCTCTTATGGCTTAAACTGTGTGTTCAGTCTGGAAAAAAGATCTTTCCTTGTTTCCTGATCATTGTGTTTTCAGATCATTTTCTCCTTGTTGGCCAGCCTCAGGTTTTGGTTGGAAGAACTGTAATGCCCTTCATTACATTTTGATTGCCTTCTCAGCCTTTATGAGGCTATCCAAGAACATTTCCCCATCTTTAAGAATTTCCTGACTCCTACTGCCTGTGGCTCAGAAATAACTTTAGAAACTACTCCTCCCACCCTATTGCCCCATAAACACATAGCATCTTTTTTTTTCTTCTTACTAAGGTCACATTTTGATTGTTATCTGAGTTAATATTGGAGTACCAATTTTTGAAATTGTCTATCATCCATGTTTAAATTCCCTGGTGTCTTTTTCACTTTGAAACAACTGTGATTCCATTGATTGAAGTGCTTTTTTCCCAACAAAATCATACTCCTTTTCCTCTTTTTGATTTGGTGTCACTACTGGCTATGTCTTTCCATTTCACTTGTTGACCATCTACTTGTTTTGTATCTATCTTCCTCTTGTTGAAGGACCTTTTAAATTGATAATTTCAATATCCTCAAAATTGTGTATCATCCATTACAGCTCTGCTCAGCCTATTCTTAACTGCTATTCCCATCTTTGTTTTTAATAGGGTCATTTGCCATTCTTTATATCCAACTGGGTGGCATAGTAGATAGAGAACTGGCCCTGAAGCTAGAAACACCTTAGTTCAAGTCTGACTTCAGATACTTACTGGCTGTGTGACCCTCGGCAAGTCACTTAACCCCAATTGCCTTCAATATCTGGAGCCACATCCAGTCATCCTGATATATATCTTTCCACTGGACCCAGATGGCTCCGGAGTAAAGAGTGATGTTGGTGACCTTGCATAGCTCTGCCTCACTTAAATTAAATTCACCCCAAATCACAACACCACCTTAATATCATGGTCCTCTTTGTTTTTTTGTTTGTTTTGTTTTGGTGAGGCAATTAGGGTTAAGTGACTTGCCCAGGGTCACACAGCTAGTAAGTGTCAAGTGTTTGAGGCTTGATTTGAACTCAGGTCCTCTTGAATCCAAGGCCAGTGCTCTATCCCCTGCGCCACCTAGCTGCCCCTCATGAGACTCTTTGAAAACAAAGGACAAATAACACTAACAATATCATATCCCATACAATAATGTATGAATCCAAATGAAGTGATTCCATAGTCCTTGATGGTGAAATGAACTTGCAATAGAAATTTTGGCAGGTTTTTAAAAAAAACTAATATTGTGTCTCACTAAGTTTTTTAATAACAATTATCTTTGCCCCCCACCCACAGGACTGCTTTTACTGAATTCCAACAGTTTTTAGTTATTATCCCATTGTCATATTTTTTTTTTGCAGGGGCAGTTAGCTTTAAGTGACTTGCCCAGGGTCACACAGCTAGTAAGTGTCAAGTGCCTGGGGCTGGATTTCAACTCAGGTCCTCCTGAATCCAGGGCCAGTGCTTTATCCATTGTGACACCTAGCTGCCCTTCATTGTCATTTTTAAAATAAAATTTCTTATTTCTCTATGCTTTGTTCTTTCACCCACACATTTTATTTGGTTATATTATTTAGTTTTGTTTTAAGTTTGATTGTCTATTTTGAAAACTTTAAAATGATTATTATTTTACTTTATTATGGTCACCAAATCGTACGTTTACTATTTCTGTTTTTCTTCATTTGTTTATAAGGTTTATATGTCCTAACATATGATCAATGCTTGTAAAAAGACACTTAAATGGAAAAAATATTTACATTAATTTTATTCACATTGAGCAATTGCTGAAGATATATTATTTGAAAGTTTAAAAAATCAACTTAATTCAGTAACTTTTCTCTGTTTTTTTTCTTCTGAATAGAATTTTATTTTCCAAAATATATGTAAAAACAAATTCTGAAATCAATTTTTTAAAACTTTGTGTTCCAAGTTCTCATCATCCCTCCCTACCCGCCCGCAACCCACAAGAACTTATGCAATTCAAAATAAGTTATACGTGACTAGTCAGGGAAAACATTCCCACATTAGCTAAGTTGTAAGAGAAAACAGTCAAAAACAAAACTTCAAAGTAAGGAATTGTCAAAAACAAAAACAAAATAAAAATAAAAATGTGTTTCCATCTGTCTTCAGGTACTGTCAGTTCTTTCTCTGTAGATGGGTTGCCATTTTCATAAGTCCTTCAGGGTTATATTGGATCATTGCCTTGCTGAAAATAACCACATGCTTCCCAGCAGATCATCTTATACTATTGCTATTGTTTTGTATATAGTACATTTCACTCTGCTTCAGTTTATGTAGGTCTTTCCAGGTTTTTCTGATAGTATCCTGTTCATCATAACCTGTATATAGTACCTTAAATTTGACATTTTTTTCATATTAACCCAGCAAAGTAGGTACCATACCTTTTGCCATTATAATCAATCTTCATAGCTATTTCCCTCTATTCTATTCCCTTCCAATCATATTTACTCTATTTTCTATCTTCTTTTAACCTATTCCTCCTCAAAAGTGTTTTACTTCTGACTGTCCCCTCCCCTGCTCAACACTCCCTTTTTTTGCCCTTCCTTCCTTATCCTCTTCCCCGCTACTTTCCTGTAGGGTTAAATAGATTACTCCTCCCAATTAGGTGTTAATGTTATTTCCTTATTGAGCCCACTCTGATGAGATTAAGGTCTTTGAGCTAATTCTGTATTCTAAATTTTCCTTCCTCCCTCCCTCTTCAACCTTCTCTATGGAATCAAGCAATTCAATATGTCATACGTGTACAGTAATGCAGAACATCTTTACCTTACTCGAAAGTGTTTTGTTTTTTACTGCTCTCTCCCCCAATCTGACCTTCAATCCTTCCCCTCTTCTCCGACCCCCCCCCATCTCCTTCCCCTCCCTCAGGGCAAAAATATATTACTATACCTACTTGAGTATGTATGTAATTCCCTCTTTGAGCCAATTCTGATGATATTAAGGTTCACTCACTCCCCCACTCCTTCCCCCTCTTCCCCTCCCCTCTATAAGCTTTTTTTCTTGTTTCCTTTGTGTGAACTACCTCTCCCTTCCTCTTCCCCCAGTCTATTCCTCCCATACCTTAACCCTATTTTTTAAAGATGTCATCATGGATTAGCTAGGTGGCACAGTGGACGAAGCACCAGCCCTGGACCCAGGAAGCCCCAAGCCCAAATCTGGTCCCAGACACAAGATACCCCATCCTGTTTGCCTCACTAAGAACAAAACATAAATGCTTTATAGTTATCATCCCTTCATATTCATTTCAGACATGTGTCTTCTGTGAATTCCTTAGTGAGAAAGTTCTTATGAGTTTGAAGTATTATCTTCTCATGTAGGAATGTAAACTGTTTGATCTTCTAATATACCTCATGAAGTCATTTTCCAGTTTACCTTTTTATGCTTCTCCAGGGTCTTGTATTTGAAAGGCAAATTTTCTATTCAGTTCAGATCTTTTCATCACAAATGCCTGAAGGTCCTCTTTTTCATTGAAGTCCCACTTTTTTCCTCTGAAATAGTATACGCAGTTTTGCTGGAAACATGATTCTTGGCTGTAGTCCCAGTTCCTTTGCCCTCTGGAATATTATATTTCATGCCCTCTGGTCCTTTAATGTAGATGCTGCTAGATCCTGTTTTGGCCTTATTGGAGCTCCACAGTTTTGGAATTACTTTTGTTCTAGCTGCTTGCAGTATTTTCTCCTTGACCTGGGAGCTCTGGAGTTTGGCCATGATATTCCTGGAGGTTTTCCTTTTAGGATCTCTTTCAGGAGGTGATCAGTGGATTCTTTTAATTTCTATTTTACCTTCTGCTTCCAGAATAACAGGGCAATTTTCCCTCCCAGTCTCTTGGAGGATGGTTTCTAAGTTCTTATTTTGGTCATGGTTTTCAGGTAGTCCAGTGATTTTCAAATTATCTCTCCTGGATCTGTTTTCCAGGTCACCTGTTTTTCCAAGGTGATATTTCATATCGCCCTCTATTTTTTATTCAGTTATAGCTTCCATTTGTTCAATCCTAATTCTTAGGCAATTATTTTCTTGAGAAAGCTTTTCTATTTCTTTTCCCATTTGGCTTTTCAAACTGTTGACTTTTTCTCATGACTTTCCTTCATTGCTCTCATTTATCTTTCCATTCTTTCCTCCATCTCTCTCAATCTTCCTTCTATCTCTCCTACCTTCTCTTCAAATTCCCTTTTGAGAGCTTCCATGGCCTGAGACCAATTCATATTTTTCTTGGAAGCTTTGAATGTTTGACCTTTGGCCCTGTTATTATCTTCTTTTTCTTCTGAGGGTGTATTGTGGTCTACCTTTCCCACAAAGAAGTTTTTGATGGTCTTCTGATTTCTCTGCTTACTCATCTTGGCCAGCTATTTATTGGCTTTCACTTCTTTTTAAAGTGTAGTGCTGCTTCCAGGACACTCTCTTCAAGCTACAGCATGGCCCAGGGAGTGATTGGGCTTCTTCTTAGCCTGCCTGGTCAGTGAGTAACCATAGATGCTTTCTCTTTTACTCGGAAACAGAAGTCTGATTGAACTCTGATTTTCTATAGTCAGAAGCTTGGTGAGCCTGTGCCCTTCCCCCACTGTGCCACCACTACTTGATTCAGCCCACTGATTCAGAACCAGGGCACTTCACCCCAACTCCAGTAGAGACTACCTCCACTTCACCCCAGCCTATCACTGAACCCCCTCACCAGTCTGTGATCAGAGCCTCAGAAACTGCTGGTGCTGAAGACTCTGACAGGTGCTGGAAGCACTCTCTGTTCCCGGCTGGGTCTGGACTGCTCACTGAGCTGTTCAGCCTGATCAGTAGATGATGTTAATTGTCCTCTTTTGCTGAAAAATAGTTTCACTCTGTTCTTATGTGCATTAGGCAGCTCTGGGTTTTTTGTTTTGTTTTGTTTTTTGTTTTGTTTGTTTTTACTGCATTATTTGGGAGTGAGTGGACTGGCTTATCTGGAGCTTGTAGGAGTCACAGCCTCTCCTCTGCCATCTTGGCTCCGCCCTCCTAGTTTAGTAACTTAAAAAACATCTCTTTGTTAACTGTCTCAATCAGGAGGAAAAGATGACTAGAGATCAAGGAGTAGTGAAGCATGGCTAGGGCTTGAATAAAATAATGATAAAGGAAGAGAATTGATACCTATAAAATCCTTGTTTCCAGGACAGATGATTATTTCATTTTCTGCTCAGTAAATATATTCTAAACAGAAGCTATAAATGCTATTACATCACTGAGTGAATACCTCCTATATTTTTCTTAATTACTATGTGCTTTTTAAATTTAATTAAAAAAAACATTCAGGAATCAAGTATTCTTGGAAGCCTTATTTGGAAATTTTATCCAAAGTTTATACTTGTTTGGTACATTTAGTATCTGACTTGGTCAACCATCTACCTAAACCTTAAAAATGAAGGAAAAAGAGTATAAAGCACCAGGTAAGGATTTATTAATTTCTTCTCCAGGACTTTACTTTTCTGGAAATTTTTATTTACTGAGAATTGAAATTTTATCATAATGTCCTTCTTCAGGCTTGGTATTAATTTACTAGGACACTGTACATGACATACAAGGAAGGAATTTTAAAGTTGTGTCCCACTCTTTTTGACCCCATTTGGGATTTTCTTGGCAGTAGTGGAGTACTTTTCCTTTTCCTTCTCTAGCTCATTTTACAAATGAGGAAACTGAGACAAACAGGGTTAAGTGACTTTCCCAGGATTATACAGCTAGTAAGTGTATGAAGCCATATTTGAATTTATGAAGGGGAGTCTTCCTGACTCCAGGCATGGCACTCCACCTACTTCACCACCTACCTGCCCCATTTTTATTTTAATAGATTGATATGTGTATGCTTTATCTCCTTATTTAAATCTACTAAATCAGAGGGCAGAAGAAAGATAGGATAAGAATTTATTGAGCACCTAATATATGCCAGTCTCTGTGCTAACCACTTTATAGCATTATCTCATTTGATTTTTACAATAAACTTGAGAGGCAAGTGCTGTTATTATTCTCATTTTATATTTAAGGAAACTTGGTCAGACAGAGGTTGATTGATTTGCACAGGAGTGTCAGAGCCAGTAAGTATCTGAGATCAAATTAGAACTCAGGTCTTCCTACCGACTGGCCCAGCATTTTATGATATGTACCACTTAGATTCTTCAGATGGTTAGGTAAAAGTTCCATTCAATATAGAAACTCATTGTTATAAAATTAGGACTGCTTCAAGTTTCAGAAAATATGAAATATTTTTTTGCTACTATCCTCATGGTAATGACTGACTCCTTTTAGAATTCAAATTTATTTCCATCCATAAATCCTCATTGTACTATTTATATTTCAATAGAGAATTTTATTGACATTCCTTCAATATACAGATTAACAAGAAGATTTCTGCTTTAAATGAGCATAACTTTTCAGACTCCTGACTCTCTAAACTAGTTTTCTACCTCTTCTGTAGTAGTCTTCTCATATTGTAGGTGTCACTACCCCTATAGCCACTTCCTCTAATTGGTGATTTACTCTCCTGAACCTCCATTTGAAGAAGTACCCACACAGAAATATTCACTTCTGCTATTGTACAGCCCCTGATTTTTAGAACTTCTTTTTTCCTTGCCCCTAGGTGGACCTCCAATTTCTAGCTCCTTTTAATTACTTCTCTCTTAGAATGTAAATTCCCAGGGGCAGCTAGGTGGCGCAGTGGATAGAGCACTGGCCTTGGAGTCGGGAGTACCTGAGTTCAAATCCAGCCTCAGACACTTAACACTTACTAGCTGTGTGACCCTGGGCAAGTCACTTAACCCCAATTGCCTCACAAAAAAAAAAAAAAAAAGAATGTAAATTCCTTAAGAGCATGTACTATTACTATGTAACAACATTCTCTTTGAAAAAATACAAATAAAGTGCCACTCTCCTGTTTTATGGGTGCTTCATCCCTTTCATATATATAGTTATGATTGTTAGTTGTAGTCCCGTGAACATATTATCTTTTTTTTTCTCTTGTTACTCTTCCCACTTTACAAGGAAGAGGGTGGTGAAAGAAAAGGAATTTATTCTACAATTCAAGTACATTATTTGAAGTTGAAGTTTGGTTGCTTGGGTGTTTTCCCTCCTTAAATCTTCCTCCTTCTTAAACCCTACCTCCTCTTGCATCTCTGTATTTTCCATTTTGGATTTAACTTTTTTCTATACTAAATTCCTTGTGTTTTATTCTTATATTATTTTTCTTCTTCTCCCTCTTTATTCATTCCTACCTAGTGTATTTATCTTTCCTTCATTTTATCCCCTCTCTTACAACCAAAAAAATGATTTCTAGACCCTGTGCTTTATTATTTTTGACTCCCTCTGTGACCCATGAGGAGAATGGGATTTGGAAGAGAAACTTGTCTTTTCCCTCCCTATTATAATATTAGCACTTTATCCTCATTTATTCTAAATTGTTTTCTTGGCTCTGGTTATTTCACTCTGCATCAGTTCATATAGATCTTTCCATGCTTCTATGTATTCATCACCACATAATTTCTTACAGCATAGTAATATTCCATTACAATCATGTGTCATTATTTGTACAGCCATTCCCCAATTAATGAGAATCTACTTTGTAAGGGCTAAAATTCTAGCTATTCTGTCTAAAATATCTAACGAGTGGTTGCCAATAAATTATAAGCTTTAGCAAGAGTTAGACTTTTAAGCATTTATTAAGGAGAATAAGAAATTGGTAAAGAGAGAAGGAAAGGCCTAGATTCATCTATTAAAGGGAGAGCACATTTCTAGCTGCCTTCTCCACCAGAGTTCTCAGGAAAAAAGAGAGAGTCAGAACGCCAGCCTCCCTCCCCCTTCTTCCTCCCACAAGCAAACGTCACTTCCTGATGCCAAAGAAAAAACCATGGTCCTGCCCTCAGAGGCCCTCTCCTCATGTTGGAGCTTTCCTACAATAAGTCTCCAGCAGGTGGCATCATTTTAATCGTTACAGTTTCCAATCGTGTGTGTGTGTGTTTGTAGTTTGTATATGTATATATGTGTGTGTATAATGTGATTACTTTTATTTCCATGTCACAGTTTGGGATATATAGATATTGTCATTTGTCCCAAATCACCAATGTTAATAAAAACAAGAGCTAGGAATGGAACATAGATCTTATGATCCCATACTACTATAACCTACAACCTCATTTAGTCAGGAGCCCTCGGAGAAGTCAGAGCTAGTCATCTCATGAACTGAAAGCAGTATTTACCTCACTTTTCCACTGCATATCTGCCAGAAGTAATTTTAATAACAACAACAAAAAATAATACTCAATAACCTTCCTAAATAATTTGGAAAAATGAGAGTTAAGATTAAGAAGGCTGCTTTGCTTCAGTATGAAAAATTGCACTGTTGATCTTCAGCATTGAATAAGGCAAGGAGATAAGACAAGAACTATAGAGTTGGGAAAGTATATGATTTTTCTAAGTCCTTATGAATTTGATCTTCACCATACATTTCTCTATTATTTGAGTAAAAATGTTGGGAATAACCAGAATAATATATGGTCTCATTAAGGTTTTTAAACTGGCTTTTATTCTTGTTGCCATTGTTATTATTGTTAAACTTATGGCTTTAATGGGGGTAGGAAAATTCTAGGTAGGGAAATTTGAGCTATTGATGAAGACTGGCCTTATAACAAAGTCTCAGAAATATTGCCTGGGCAATGAAAGACTAAGCAACTTGCCAGTGGTCAAACAACCAATAGATAGCAAACGTGATTTAAACAACAAAATTCCTGATTCCAAATCCAGTCCTCTCTATTCACTATATCATGTTGCCTGTCAAATATAAATACCTAAAAATGGGGGGAAGGGCATTGTTTGAGTAGAATTGTTGAAGTATTGGTATCTTTTGAAAAATTTGAGAAAAGCCTATGAGTAGAGACAGAAATCAATCAGTGTTGGTCTAGGAGAATCAGTAGACAGGCATATTTTGATCATCTGATATTAATAGAGTTTTAAATACTGATTATATTGGATTATTGTAGTTTTGATTATGAACAATTCAAAATAATGAATAATCCTTAAACAATATTTCCTTTTGTAAACTCTAGGTTTTTATATTTGAGAGGTAACATTAAATAGTAGATATTAATAATATGTTAATAATTAATATTAATGATTAATATATTGGTATACTCATAGCAAGTATATTTACATACTATTATAGCCAGGAACTGAACTAATAAGTATAGATGTTATCTCAGTATATCCTCACAACAATTCTGAGAGTTAGGTGATATTATTAACCCCTTTTACAGTTAAGTGACTTGTCCAAGGTCATATAGCTGGTGTGTCTGAGGTTAGATTTAAACTCAGGTTTTTTGACTCTAGGCCATGAATTGCTCTACCAAGCTGCTTCATGGATTCTGATTCCATTTTTATGAGATAATGTACATAAAATTATATATATACATGTATATGTATATATATAAATGCATATACATGTGTATATGTGATATTTATATACATAGATTTTATACATCTATGTGTACATGTGTATAACTATATCTATACATATAGATATAGAGAGATATAACAGTCCTTTTTATTAGTATAGCTTCAAGAAATTCTCGCTGCTTTCTCCTCTGACCCTATCTCCTTGGATATGGAACACAAAATTGAATGGTTCTATCTGTATCTTAAAAATCTATCCCTGGCTTTCAATTTTCCTTCATTGTTTTAACAAAAGTTTGAGTGAGAAAGGTAGCTATGTCAATCCAGGGTAAAAAGAAAAAAAACAAAATACAAAACAATCCCCACAAAACTATAGATTTCTTGAAAGTCTATGTATCAGGAATATGAGACAGATGTGACTTGCTGTCTGCTAGGTGAGAGCCATAGAGATTTCTGGTCAGGAATCATCAGATAGGAAATTAGGGTCAGAAAGAGAGAAACATAGAAAAAGCATTGAGCTACCTGTAGTACATCAAATTCCCCCCAAATGGAGAATTGGTGTCATCCACTTATTAAAGGCTTTGTGTTGAGAATAAAAACAAATGGCCCTTACCCCTGAGAGCCTTTTCTCTTGAGCTTGATATTCACAGATCAGATTTCTAGGCCTATATTAGAATTGCTTTCTATCTCTGCTTGTTGAACCCATACTCTTTCATTGATGTCCAGTTCTTGTGCCACTACCTTTGGAAACTTTCTCTGATTCTTCTGAAAAAAATGTTCTTTTCCTTTTCAAATATTCCTAGATGATATTATTTGGTCTTCTCTTTTGTATTACTCTCAGGTTTTACTAATATTGTAATATATATACATATATATATACACACACATATATATGTATTTATGCATATATATATGTATAATTTGAAATCAATTAAATAAGCATTAAGAACTTATTAAGGAGGTAACTTTGGCAGCTAGGTGACATAGTGCTCAGAATGCCAGGCTTGGAGTCAGGAAGATTCATATTTCTCAGTTCAAATCTGGTCTCAGATACTTACTAGCTGTGAAACACTGGGCAAGTCACTTAACCTTCTTTGCCTCAATTTCCTCATTCGTAAAATAAGCTAAAGAAGGAAATGACAAAACACTTTAGTATCTTTGCTAAGAAAACCCAAAAATGGGGTCACAAAGAGTTGGACATAGTTGAAATAACTGACCAACAATGAAATATTCTAATTTAATATATACTATAAGATGCTATTTAATAAGGCAACAAGGGGTAATGGAGAGACAGGTTGATTGCCAAGAAACCTTGATCTAACTCTGGTATATAAGAACTGAAAATGGGATCTGAGTTAGACATGACTGAAAATGATTAAATAGCAACAACAAGAAGGAGGTAGCTGGGTGGGTCAGTCGTTAGAGTTCTGAGCCTGGAGTCAGGAAGACCTGAGTTCAAATGCAGCCTCAGACATTTACTAGTTGTGTTACCCCGGGCAAGTCACTTAATCTGTTTGCCTTAATAGACTGGAGAAAGAAATGGAAAACAACTCTAGTATCTTTGCCAAAGGGTCACAAGGAGACAGACAGGACTGAACAACTGAAAAATAAGCACTTATGATGTTCCAGGCATTGGTTTTAAGTGTTAGTGATATAAGAGTAAAGTGACTTGGTCTCTTCCCTTAAGTATCTAACATGCTAGTGGAAGAAAGTGGGTGGGGCACAATATAAGCACAATTCTAAGTAAATACAGTAACTTCACAGAATAATTTAAAATGGGAGAGTTTACTTACAAAGTTTAAGACGTATGAAATAGGTTTAACAGAGGCAAAAATCTGTCCTTTTTTTCCCTTCGTTTTTTCCTCAGGAGCATCAGTTGACTTGGGCATTTTTTGCCTTGTGATATTTCTGATCATGTGATATTTTGATCACATGACATAATCACTAAAGGGTGGGCATGGCAGGGGAAAGAGGAAGAGGGAAGTACCAGAAAAAAAGCCTAATGTAAGACAAGGTTCTTGAACTGTTGCTTAAAGAATGATAGTATTTTTTTATGGAACAAAGATGAAGTTTGAGAGCATTCCAGACACAGGTAGTGGTCTGCGCATAAGCATGGAAGTATATGCTAGGTAGAAAAAGTGAATCAAGTGATGAACTTGGAGACAGGAAGAGACAAGTTCAATTTTGACCTCAGATATATACTAGCTTTGTGGCCCTGGACTACTCACTTAACTCCTGTTTGCTCAACTGTAAGATTGAAATAGTAATAGCAACTACTTCCCGGGTTTGTTGTGAGGATAAAGTGAGATCATAACTGTAGAGTATAGCACAGTCCCCAAAACAAACTAAGTGCTGCATAAATGTTTGATACCACCATCATCGTTGTTATTGATGGGCAACAGTAAGTGGCCAAGTTTGATTTAAATAGATAATTAATGGAAGGGAGTTATAGGAAATAAGATTGAAAACTGTGGAGGACTTTAAATGCCCAACGGAAATTCTGATATTTTCTAGGAAATCTGAACATTTCCATATAAGGATGTAACATAGTCTCCACTGTATTTTAGGGTTATCAATTTGGCAATGGCATAGAGAATGGATTCAAGATTTGAGAGAATGGAAAGAGGAAAATCAATTAGGAGACAGATGCTATAGTGGAAACAAGGTGATGTAGCATGTGAAAGCTGTGAGTGTGGAAAAGAGGAGATAGGCAAGAAATGCTGTGGTTAATACAGAAATGCCAGCAAGGCCCTCTGAGGGAGGCAAAGATGATTACAGTCTATGGGACTGTATATTCTTCAGATCTGTCAATCAACTTCAGTTTATGAGCAATGAAATGCATTCAGAATGTCTATATCTTAGCTGAGATAAATATGGTGAGAAGACAGGTTGTATACTAGAATGTATTGTTAGTCATATGCACTAAGTTCATTTATTCATTCCACAAACATTTTGCTAGCACCCTATTATGAACAATGTGCTGCATTAATAATCTCTGTGGGGAATACAGAGATAAATAAGGACTGTTCCATCTTTTCAAAGAGCTCAGATTTTCATTTGGGTAACAAGATATGTACACAGATAAATATAATGTAAATGAAAATGTGAAAAGTACATATGAAGAGTACACAACACTGTGTAGTCAAATAAGATAGAGGCCTTAGAGATTATAGGAGAGTGATCAGACATGGCTACATCAAAGAGGTGACATTTGAGCTGAGCTTTGTAGAGGATGTGGCTGGGGAGGGGAAGGAGTCACAAAATTCTTTGAATAAAATTTTGCATTCTTTTAAAAATCTGATAACATAAACTCACTTATAAACCACAAATTTAGCAGCAATAGAGAAATACTAATGAACTACTTACAATCCTCATGAAGAAAAGTTTTTCTTAGTGTTACGAAGGGAGAGATCACACTAGCTTGGCCTGGATTTCCCTTAAGGATCTTTGGAAGGTGCTTGTAAATAATTTTCATTTACAACTGCCATGGAAGCAATGACATGCTTTGTAATTTCACAGTGAATGTTCAAAGCAACCCTGACTCTCACTAATACACACAAACATTCTGGGAAGCAGGGAAGGGAAGAATCAAAGATTTAATTACAATTGGGAAAAATGAAACATTGAGGAATCATATATTTGTCAAAGATAAGCACTAGTTTTGAACTAGACTTTTCACTCTGGGTCAGGGGGAAGTTGCTAGAAAGTGGCTTTATTATCCTGTTTGTTTTGCTATGTTTAAATAAGGAAACTGCTATCTTCCACATATTAAATCCTTAAATAATATTTTTTGACTTGATCTTTTGTGCATTCATCTAAGAGAGATTTCCTAAGATATGTCCTTCCATGATGTGATAGTGTACCTGTGTTTTCAATGGCTTAAAAAATACTGGATGAGGAAATTAACTCTACAAAAGATAGGCCTCATCTCTGATAATTATGATCTTAAAGATATAGATATATATATAATATTATATATTATATATAAATCTTATGTATTAAATAAAATTACATATATAATATATGTCTGTGTTTGTATGTGTATGTATGTATACACATATACATACACATACATGTACATACATGTGTGTGTGTATGACTTGCCTAGTGTCACATATATGGTGTATGTCAAAGATGGAACTAGAACTCAAGTAGTTCTGGCCTTCTATCCACTAGGCCATCCTGTCTTGCCATGGGCCAATAAAAAAGTACCTCTCATTGACTATTGAGGTGAATTTTCAATTCAGAAACATTATTTTATCCAGCTGGGAATTTAAGAGAAACAACCCAAAGGGGAATTAACTGATATTAAACTAATAAATCAAGTAATAGAAATGCAAGCCTTTTAAAGAGCACAATTGTCTAAAAACCATGATCATTAGCACAGATCCCATTAAGTATTATAGAAAATTACATATAATTAGTCTAGAATTTTCAGTCAGCAGGGGAAAGGGTTGAAGGAGTCTTTAAGTAAAATTAACAATGCCTTCTATGATTTCATTATTTTATTATAAAAATAATGCAAGTGTCATGATCATTTATAATGCTGTATTTCAATAAGGAATCCTACATGAGTTGCCTGGCAGGAGGCAGGAAGGTTAATTCATTTGCTTCCTTATATCTCTAAATCATATGTATGTTAGAGTCTGGTCTAAATTTCCCTCATAATGCTACATGGGATAATATTATACTTATGATTCCATTGGTATATATAGATCACAGATGAGGAAACTTTTTAAGTGCAGGTTGACACCTTCTTTGCAACTTTTAGGCTTAATGATCTCCCTAGAATATTGAGTGTTAAAATGATTTACTGATATGTGTCCATGGCTGATTTGAACCCAGATCTTCCTGGTTCCAAGGTTGGCTCTCTGTCTTACTAATTCATATCACTCATAGCACTTATACATATGAAGTATATTATTGTTATGATTATCTCATATCAGGTATGTATTGCCAAGACCCCAACATTATTGGCCTCATTAGAGGTCTGTTCACATTTCCTACTTAAAACCATTTTGGGATCTACTTTCTCCACTTGCCAAATCATCTGTAATAATCATTATTATTAATAATTCACATTTACATCATACTTTTAGATTTATGAAGTGTTTTCCTCAAAACAACCTTGTGATGTAGATGACACTTATATCATTACCCTCCTTTTAGAGATGGAGAAAATCTGTCAGAGATGGGTCAAGTACTTTGCCTGAGGTCACATAATTAGTGTTTTGAGCAGGGATGCCAATTCAGATCTTTTAACTTTAAGATTAGTGAACTTTCTACTTCAAAGCACTTTCAGGTAATTTCCTCACTATGCCATGTATACTATGGCCATCATCCTCATTTCAGAGTTAAGTGATTTGCTCAGGGTCACACAACTAATAAAGTATCTGAGGCCTGATTTGAACTCAGGACTATCCTGATTGTAGGCCCAGAACTCTATCCACTATGCTATGTAGGTGCTCCTTCAGAACCTGTACCCCTCCAATATCTTTTTAGACTTCTTATACCTTCCATCCCACCACAAATAATTCTTCCTTCCTCATCTCTATTTTCTTACTCCCTGGGCATATATCCCCCTTAGTTCTAGTTTCTTCTGTTGAGTATACACAATTTATCCTGTAATGGCTTATTTTTACATGATAATTTATATATTGTCTCCAACATTAGGCTATGAGGTTCTAGAGAGTAGTGACTGTCTTTTTGCTTTTTTGTCTGTATCTTTGTGTTTGGCACATAGTAGGAGCTTAGAAATGTTTATTGACTAATTGATTGAAAATCATTTAATGTATAATATAAATGAGGTTATAGGACAGCTACTTATATATCCTGTAGCTAAAGAAATCATCAAAACAAAATGTTCATGAAAAATTAAATATGAAGCAATCATCCATAACTTCTATTTTATTCTTCTGGGAGGTTAATATTTAAAACATTAAAACTTGAAACATTTTACGGGACTGCTAAACAGGCCTTTCACATTTGTCTCCTCTGAACTATCTGAGGACTTCCCTCAGCATCTCTATCTTCCGACAAGTCAGATCATATAGCTCCTCCTCTGATAGCTAGTCATCTTCTCCAAGAATCATTATAGTAACTACAGAAAGTATTCCCTGTTGGCAATCATTCAGAGATTTCAATGATTCTAGGTGGCCCTATCCAGTCTATAAGATAGTGGTCAACATTGGTAATATCCATCTAAGGGTCACTGTTTAGTCACCCACGGTCAGGGAAAGAAACATAAAAGACAGTAAGCATCCAGGCCCTTGAGATCCATATTCCTTCTCACCTAGATGTATAAATGCTTTCACTACCATTTAGCCCCTATAGGTACTGGAGGTAGAGGAACCCTTTACTTCCCCATGAAAAACCCTAGAGAGAACATTTCAGGGTCCTTATAAGATTAGAGAGTTGAAGAGATACCAAAGGTTGCAATAACTTTTTTTAATATTTACCATGCAAGCCATACTTTCTAGCTCATTGTCCCATTCTTTTTAATCTCTTCCACTTTTTCTCTTCTTCCTCATACCCCCATCCCCCGACTGCCCTGATGCTGTCTTCAGGACAAGATAACTTTGCCATTTCAAAGTCTTTCATTGTTGAGCACATGTATACCTGAAGATGTCTTAGGGGACTCATCTCCACTCCATAGGGTAGGCTTAACCATAGCAGACTGGTGGAGGAGTTCACTCAAATACCCTCATTACACAAAGGAGAAAAATTATTGATTCCTGTCCAAAGAAGCTTACAGAATTATAAGGAAGAGAAGGTATATACATAAATAATACAAAATATAGTAAATGTATGAGTGATATATAAAGAGTGTCATGAGAAATCTGAGGAGAGAGATTATTTTAGGGTGGAATATGAGGAAAATTTAGAGAAATAGGGTGGGAGCCAGGCATTGAAATATGAGCAGATTTTTAAAAAATTGTTTTTTGGTGGGGCAATGAGGGTTAAGTGACTTGCCCAGGGTCATACAGCTAGTAAGTGTCAAATGTCTAATGCCAGATTTAAACTCAGGTCCTTCTGAATCCAGGTCCAGTGCTTTATTCAATGTACCACCTAGCTGCCCCCATGAACAGATTTTAAAGATAAAGAATAGTGATGGGTGCTTTCTGGATGTCAATATCATTATAATTTTCATGTGTGGAAGAAGGAATGAGTTTATTTTAGGGACCATCTAGAAGCTGATTTTGTGATTAAGTAACAAAGTCTTGGTATCAACTCATAATCAGGTAGCTATATCTCTATATTTATCTATATATATTATACATGTATGTGTGTATATATAAACACATACACATATAATTTACCTTTGTCTTCAATCACTCATAAAGATTCTCTCTTGTATGGTTCCTGAGAACCTACAAGTCACAAGTCACAGCTCAAATGAAAGAAAAAAATGAAAATCTTGTCCTTTGTTCTGATTAGTCCCTTCCTTATGTTTTCCATTTTCTTCCTTATTGTTAGTACTTTTTCTTTTAGTGAATCTGCAAAGTCATTTTCTGACGATTTTGGACCTAAAGCTTGAAGGGACTTAAGAGGTCATCTTGGTTCAGTCCTATCAACTAGTTTTAGAGCTGACAATACTGACACTAAGGGAGGCTAAGGGACTTGCCCAGGGCTATTCAGGTAGTAAAAGAGAGATGGGATATCTGAATCCAGGTCCTCTGACTTCAGAGCTGACACTGTTACCACCAAGTAATACTGCCTTAGCAATAAAAAATTTTGTTATCCTTAAAAAGTAGAAAGCTTCATAGAAAATACAGAGCTTTTCCTAAATCATAACTCACTTCTGGTCAGAACTGAGGCTAAAAAACAAATTAAAAAAATGGTACATATGTGATGAGATGAAAATGAAGGATTGATTTCCTTGTCTTCTATTTTTCCCCAGAAGATGATCACTGTGTTCATCTTTCCTTGGGTCTTTTGTTTGTTTGTTTGTTTTAACACCTCTCTGCCCTGGTAATTTCTTTCATATAAGAAGTAATAACATGGAGGGAGAACTTAAAATTATCTTTTTCCATGGGAAAGAAGAGACCAGCTTAAAAAAGGAGTTGCTCAGTTTGTTACCGGCATAATAGAACAAAAGACAGGACATAAGTTAATGATGAGAAAGGGAAGACCAGGGAACAGAAAGGTCCTGAAGGGAGGAAGTCAAAATTAATAGCTCCTCTAACTTAAAAGAAGAATCAAAGACATTGGATACTATTTTAGATGCATTTATCTTATAGAAATTTAACAAGGAAGAATTTTTTCCTTAAAAACTACAAATAGACATGAACATTGATTTCCACATTTTCTTTTTCTTTTTTTTTTTTTAATCTCAGAATCCATGCTGTGCCTATTATTTTAGTCTATATTCTTGGAAGACTTTATGATGGGATAGTCAACATGTCCTCAGGCTGCAGGTAGGGAAAATACAATAAATCTTTGTTAAGGTGCTCCCCCTCTGGACCTTGTTCTTTGATACATTTATGTCTCTAGGCCCCATCTATATCACTACGTCCCTTCTAAGGAATTTTCTTGGTTAACCTTTGAGTAATCGGTCCCTAGAAAAATGACTTATAAAGGTTTCATACCACATTTTATATATCCAACAAGTGTTAATAGATCATTAGTCACTATGTGAGCACATTATGGTGTCAGATTTCATCATCAAAGGAAAAGAAAGAAAAAACTGAGAAACTGGGAATGAACAGCATACAGTAGAAATTCCCTTGGTTTTACCCAACAAATAAATCACTGAAAATCTTGGGTAAAGGAGTTTATTTCTCTCTTCCCAATATAAATGAGTTAGTACCTGCCAACTATTTTTTCCATAGCCTACCTCTTCCCATTCTTGAGTCTTCCAATCTGCTTGCCAGGTTCTTCTTCTGTTCCCCACCCCACCCCCCCACCCAGTGATATTATAAGACAATAATAACAAACATTTATATGTCACTTTAAGGTTTAGAAAGTGCTTGACAGTTATCATCTAATTTGAGCCTAATAATAATCATGTGACATAGGGGTACACAATTTACAGATAATGAAGCAGGAAGTATATGGATTTAAATTTGAGGCAGGATTTGAACTTAGATCTTCCAGGCTCCAAGGCCAGTCATATTTCCACTATGCCACCTAGAAGGTTCCAAATATCTTTCCTTATGAAGATTATTCTACAACAAGGTTTCTGTTTTAAAAGCGCAACACAAAGGGTTGGTTCTGACTGACAATAGGCCAAGCCAAGAAATTTTTTCCTTAATTGCTGAGACTACGGTGATTTCCACATCCTCTAGGTGACTTGTCCCATGAATTTCTCAGATAAACAATGGTCATGACTAAATGCTTTACATGAAGAAACAAATCAAAGTATCACTAAAGGTTTGTCATTATAAACAAGGAACAACCTTGATCAATCTCGTACATTATTATCCACCTAAATTGCAGCTTTATGTATGCAAATGCTATGCTATGCAAATCAGCTTGCAAAATACTTTTCTGGTGATTGCCAAGCCCAGAGAATTTATTGTAAAGAATTTATCTAATTTATTATGAAGAATTTTTCTAATTTATTGTAAAGGATTTGTCTAATATGTTGTAAAGATTTTTTTTTCACATCAAACAAGCAAAGGAAACTGCTGAATTTAGTTTTGTAGAATAAGTGGAAAGATCTAAACATGAACAGTTTCAAAATCAGAATGGGGAATGCCACCCATTTCAAGATACTGGTTAAACTACAGTCTAGCAGAACAGCTATTCTCATTGGCATTTTCATTTCTGCTTTTAATCCAGTCTAGTTTGTGCATACTGAAATGGAATAAGTATGTCCCCTTTGCCATTCTAATACCTGATCATTCCCATTGCGGCAATATTGAACTCTTTGCCTTACTGCATACAATATTGTCAAAGAGTTTAATTTCACCTCTGTTGCATAGTGTTTCTCTAACAATAAGTTTTCATTGAAAATCTATAATCTTCTATGGGGGTGATGTCCTCTATTCTAGTCTCCTTTGTCCTGTCTTCATAATAAGCTGGAAAATAAAGTCAATGGGCCCCAATCTGATTTGTCTTTCTCTCATTCCAACTACCAGTGTGCATAACTCAGACCTGACAAGCATTTGCCTTTCCAGAGACCTCCTTGCATTAGCTACTGCTTGACAATGAAGGTTATCAAACTCGAATGGGAAGTGTCATCCTCCTATTTGAGGGTAATCTGTGTGGCTGCCTGTTTTAGATAGTGGCCTATAAAATTCTTCCTGGGGTGAGGGGCGGGGGTAGCAAAAATAAGAGAGGATTAGAGTTTACAAAAGACAAAAGTATCATTCTACCTAGCTCAAATTCTGTCAAATGTCATTTGGAAAATCAACAAATCCTCATACCCAACTGGCATAGTTTCCCTTTCCCTTTCTTTCCTCTAACCATTGTCTCCCTACCCCCAACATTTGGCAGTAAATAAACTTCTGTTTCTGATTTTTTTTTGGCGGGACAATGAGGGTTAAGTGACTTGCCCAGGGACACACAGCTAGTAAGTGTCAAGTGTCGTTGAACTCAGGTCCTCCTGAATCCAAGGCCTGTGCTTTATCCACTGTGCCACCTAGCTGCACCCTCTGTTTCTTATTTTCAATCACAAATGGCATTTTCAAATCTATCTGGGGTTTTTTAAGGAGTCATTTTCATAATGGAACTGAGCAAAAGAACAAAAAAGAGGCACATATATATCACTTCTGTCCTCCTACTGATGAACCCCACATGTAGTACCCAAAGTATTCTCCAGATAGCACAACCTGCTAAACAGAAGAGGAGAAATAAACTTAACTGTTTAGTACAAATAAGCTTGAAAAACCTTTGGCAGCCAGGCTGTGTGCAGGGGGATCTGAGCTGCATCTGAATCACCCAGATTAATAGGACAGAAGACATTGGTAAATAATTGTATTGGGGATAAACAGTTTCAGAGCCCTTCAACTGACAAAGCCTGCTATTGGTGACATGGCATGCATAATGCAGGCTGGATAAGTGGTAGGAAGATCACTGCTATTATAAGTATAAAACATTTCAAAAATAAATTCTCATTTTCACAGACCAGTGCATACTTATTCTCCTGTGATAGGTAGACAGTCATAATAGACTGCCATTTAAATAGATCTGTGGTACTTACATGTTTAATTCCATGGGTAGGGGGAAGAGATACTTTAGAGAAGAGCTAAATTAATTAGTTCTATGTGATGCCATAGCTTCTATTGCATCTGACCAATTTGAGCTATGCAGAAGCAATGGTCATCATGGTTATTGCTAGAATTAAGTAGTGGGGAGAAAGAGGAAGGAATTCAATATATATCTGCCAATAATGAAACCTCTGTTTCTGATTTTCGATCACAATTGGTATTTTCACATATCTGATTTTTTAAGGAGTCATTTAGATATTGGAACAGAAGGGGGAGGGGGAAACAATGATTTCAAATGGGGAGATTAGATATTTTATTCTCAGCCCCCTCCATTCCTATAACTTGTCCTAAGTTAGACAGGGACATCACTGAAAGACAAATGGTGTTACAACTAGGGAATATTATTCACAACATGAACCCAGGTGAGTAATAACTGGACTTGTTCAAACAGCTTTGAAGATACATTTTGTTGACAGAATTCTAACACAGACTCCCTAGATCCAAGGGGAAAACAAAGGCTTTTCATCATTTGTAGTTAATGTAGTTCTTCAAGGTCCTCCATGCAAGCCAAACTGGAATGCTAAACACTTCGTAGCCCTTGGGAAGGGAATGGCAAACTACTGAGAAACCATCTCCTAAGAGGGAGCTTTGTGAAATGAAAAAAGCAAGGGTAGTGGGGAGGTGTGGAGAGATTCAAGAAACCTGGATTCTAATTACAGTTCAGCCACTAACAAATTATGTGACCTTGGGCAAACCATATCACTGGAAATGTTTTCTCAAAACCTTTCTGGTTCACTGTCTTCTCAACTGTAAATTGGAGAGATTGAAGTAGCTAGCCTCCAAGGTCCCTTCTAGCTCTCAATTTATGATCCTATGATCTTTAAAACAGGGAGGCTAGACTAGCTCATGGGTTATGTTGGGAGAGGGAGAAGCACTGACTCAAGAATCAGTTTGGAGTCTGATTACTGGATTTTCCACTTACCAGATGTATGATCTTGTGCAAGCCATCACCCTTCTCAGTTTCTACGTGTAGAAAAAAAATGGAGTGGGGAGATAGGGTGGAGCTGAGTCCAGACTAGATGACCTCTATGATCTCTTACTAGCTCAAAATCCATAATCCTTTCCTTAGATGAATTGTACATTCCCTTCCAGAGTTTAAATTCTCACTTGCTGTCAAACATTTTAACTTTACTCAACCAAAATACTTGTGTATGGCACTAAAAGATTTATTTATTTACATGTTTGTCTACATATTTATTCATCTAATTATTTATTTATTCATTTTGTGCATCCATTCATTCATTTAATCACTTTTTATTTGCTTGCTTATTTATTCACTTATTTGTTTAGTGATGACAGGGTTATGAAAAGGTTTTAGATGCAGACATTGAAGTGATACAAAAAACGTAAAAATTCTACACTGATGTTAAGAAATAATTGCAACAGACTGTCCTTAGTGATCTAAATTTTCCATCTCAAGGATCATGAGATTAGGGAGATGATGTCATGACTTGGAATAAATTGGATTTAAGTGAGGAAGGGCTGTGCAAAGTCATTAGCCTCACTCTCTCCTCCAGAGCCATCTGGGCCCAGTGGCAAGATATACATCAGTTCAATTGGAGATCACCCCCATCATCTTGATGCAATTACACGTTTAATTCCACTTAATAAGCATCTAATTAAGACATTATATCTTTAAAAGGTAAAATGGATTTTAGTACAGGTTGTGTCTATGTACAAAGAAAATGCAGAGTCAAGGCAATGCAAGTTCATCTAGAGGAAGATTGAAAAATGCAAATAAATAATGCTATGTGGGTGGGAACTCCTTCTTTTCTGGGGTTGAGTTGGCCATGTCGGACAGGCAGGTCCTGGTGATTGACGGGCAGGGCCATCTCCTGGGCCGCTTGGCGGCCATCTTGGCCAACCAAGCAAGTCCTCCTGGGGCGGAAGGTGGTTGTGGTTCGCTGAGAAGGCATCAACATCAAGGGAAACTTCTACAGGAACAAGCTGAAATACCCGGCCTTCCTCCGAAAGCAAATGAACACAAACCCTTTAAGGGGTCCTTATCACTTCAGAGGCCCCAGCCGCATTTCCTGGAAGACTGTTAAAAGGATGCTCCCCTACAAGACCAAGCACGGAAATGCATGGTTGTACCAGCTGCTCTCAAAGTGGTCAGACTGAAGCCAACGAGAAAGTTTGCTTATCTGGGGCACCTGGCCCATGAGGTGAGCTGAAAGTATCAGGCAGTGACTGCTACTTTGGAAGAGAAGAGGAAGGAGACAGCTAAGATCCATTATAGAAAGAAAAGGAAGCTCACGAAACTACGAAAGCAAGCTGAGAAGAATGTGGAAGGCAAAATACACAAATATACAAAAGTGCTGAAGAAACACGGGCTGCTGGTGTGAGTCCTCTACGGCAAAAAAAAAAAAAAAAAAGAGGTATGTTTTAATACCATAAAGACATAACATTTTCTCCGTTTTGTCAATTCATTGTAATTTAAAAATAAGGCTATATCTCTCTTATCAACTTGTTCTCCCACTCTCCACAGTGTCTCTTTCAAACATTTTCATCCCTTCTCAAGCCTCCCATTGCTCTCCCTCCCCCAATCTCTCAGCTAAGGACTTTGCCTCTAATTTTACTAAAACAAAACAAAACAAACAAACAATTGAGACCATTCACTATGAACCCCCTCTTCTCCCCCCTTCCTCATATCCTATCATTGGGATGCCTTCTGCCACTCTCTCCTCTTTCACTCCTGTGTCACACGAAGAGGCTTTATTCTTTACAAAAGTTAATCCCTCTACTCTTCAAGTGATCACATTGCATCTCATCTCCTCCAAATGATTGCCTCCTATGACATCCCCATTGTTTCACTTATTTTATTATTTTATTTTATTTTATTTGCGGGGTAATGAGGGTTAAGTGACTTGCCCAGGGTCACACAGCTAGTGTTAAGTGTCTGAGTCTGGCTTTGAACTCAGGTCCTCCTTAATCCAGGGCTAGTGCTTTATCCACTGCGCCACCTAGCTGCCCCCCTGTTTCACTTATTTTCAACTCCATCTCTACTGGCTGATTCCACGTCTCCCCTACTCACAAAAATCCTCACTTGATCTTTCCATTCCTGTTAACTAACCATAGATTTCTTCTGTCTTTGTAGTTAATTTCCTTTAAAAGACTCTCTAGAATAAGTGTCTCTGCTTTCTCTCCCTCTGCTTTCTCCTTAACCCCATACAATTCAACTCCAGACCTTATCATTCCAGAGAAACTGATCTCTCCAAAGTTACTAATGACCTGTTAGTTGCCACTAACGACTTTTTCTCAGTCTTAATCCTCCTTGTCCTCTCTGAAGCTTTTGGCACTGTTGATCATTCTCTCCATCTTGATACTTTTTTCTCTATAGGTTTTTGGGATATCACTTTCTCATAGTTATCTATCTGTCTGACTAACCTTTCTTCTCCTTTGCTGTATCTTCTTCCAGATTATGCCCTTTAATTGATTGTGTCCTTCAAGATTCTGCCCTGGACTCTCTTCTCCCTCTATAGTGCATCCCTTAATGATCTCACCCACTCCCATGAATTTAATTACCTCAAAAGTATCTATTCTTTTTTTTCCTTTCTTTTAATGTATGAGGTATTTTATTTTTTCCGTTACATGTAAAGATAGTTCTCAACTTTTGTTTATACATTCTTTACAATTTCAGATTTTTCTCCCTCCCTCCCCTCCCTCCCCCCTCCCCTAGACAGCAGGTAATCTGATATAGGTTATATCTATATATCTCTATACATATACATATACATATATATATACACACACACATATATATACACATAACATTAATCCTATTTCTGCATTAATCCTGTTACAAGAGAAAGAATCAGAGCAGTGATGCAAAACCTCAAAATAGAAAAAAAAAAAAACAACAGCACCCAAAACAAAAGAAATAATATGGTTCAATCAGCTTCTATACTCCACAGTTCTTTCTTTCTTTTTTTTTCTTGGATTTGGAGATCCTCTTCTATCATGAGTTCCCTGGAACTCTTCTGTACCATTGCATTGGTGAGAAGAATATAGTCCATCACAGTAGGTCAACACTCAATGTTGATGATAAAAAGTATCTATTCTGACCCAAGTTCTCTGCTGACCTTCAAGCTTGCACCTCCAACTGCTTTTCAGATATCTTGAATTGGATGTCCAGTAGATGTTTTAAACACAATAGGTACAAAAAAAACAGAACTCATTCTCTTTCCCCCAACCCTCCCCACCTCACACTTTCACTATTACTATAGAGGACAACACCATGCTCCCTGTGACTCACAACCTATGAGTCATCCTGGATTCCTCACTATCTCTCACTTTCCATATTGAATTCATTAACAAGGGTTTTTTTTTTTTTATTTCACCTTTGAAACATCACTGAAATACGCTTACCTTCTCTCCTCTGACCCTGCCACCATTCTGATGCAAATCATCATTACCTTATTCCTGATTTATTATAATAGACTGCTGGTGAGTCTCCCTGCCTCAACACTCCAATCCATCCTCCATTAGGCAAATAAAATGATTTTCCTAAAATGCAGGTCAGACCAATGTGAAAAATGTTGATGAAATGGAATTTATAAGATTCAATAAACAACATCATTCTTGTGCTATAGGATCACTGATTTAGAACAACGTATTTATGTAGCCCATCTTCTCCTTTTACTAATAAGGAGAATGAGAATCAGAGAGAGTAGAAGTGACTTGCCTAAGTCATACAGATAATAACCAAGTGATGCAATATTTAAGCCCAAGTTTGCTAACTCCCATTCCAACATGCTTTCTAATGGACATTACTACTTCTTACAATATAATAAAGCAATAATACACCAATCCAGATAGATATAATCAACAAAACCCTTCACAACTCTAACTCAATGGAGTCAAGAGAGATAAGTTCTGGG
This sequence comes from Dromiciops gliroides, assembly GCF_019393635.1. NCBI lineage: Eukaryota > Metazoa > Chordata > Mammalia > Microbiotheria > Microbiotheriidae > Dromiciops > Dromiciops gliroides. The sequence goes on along the minus strand of NC_057862.1, from coordinate 220,668,141 downwards.
GTCTTTTGCTGGGATTAATAGGGTTTCACAAAAACATCAGATGAGTTAGTGATTGGTTAGTAGGGCAGTATAGAACCCATATCTCCCATGATGTTGTTTTTGTTGTAGTTTATCCTTTGTTCTTGAAGAGGACCATGACATTAGGGAAGTGATGCCATGACTTGGAATGAATTGGATTTAAGTGAGAAAGGGCTGTGTAAAGTCATTAGCCTCACTCTCTCTTCCAGAGTCATCTGAGCCCAGTGGCAAGATATAGATCAGGGCAATCGGAGATCACCCCCATGAGTGGTAGTATCTAAAAGCATCAAATTTAAGGCATCTCACTAACTTGTATATTAGAGCCAAGAGTTATACCTTCAAAAGTGGGACACAGAAGGGAAAGTAAGGAATAAATAGGGAATATCTTGAGAGACCTTCAGGTATGATGGTTTTGATGCCATGAGACATCAGAGATCACAATCATATTGAGAAAGGTTATTATAATTACTTGATATATCTTTACATTAAGCTCTTGCTAGGATTTCTGTGTTCATCTTTATATATCAAAGTAGTTCATATGTTTTATAGATAGAAATTGGGTTCCACTAAATTAAGTTTGATTGGGTTCCCACCTCTGGAGGTCACAGGCAGACAGGTCCCAATTAGCCCATAAACTGAAAATCTCTAGCCTGGAAGATTCATACATGACTGTATTATATTTCAGATATAAATGGTTCCAGCAAAATGGCATAGAAGGAGGGAGGGAGTGCCAGATAGGTGCCCTGGGCAGGTAGAAAAAATGTAACTTAAATATATACAGTATATTAGATAGAGAAAGACTAACCTTGAAAAAATCAGAAGTTCGGTAGAGTTGTGAACTGATCCAAACCTTCTGCAGAACAATTTTGAATTACGCCCAAAGTACTATAAAATTATGTGTACCCTTTGACCTAGCAATAGCACTTTAGGTCAGTATTCCAAAGGATAAAAAAAACAACAACAACAAAGGTCCCATTATGTACAAAAACCTTTATAGCATCTATTTTTTGTGGGAAAGAATTGGAAATCACAGGGATGCCAATCAATTGGGGAATAGATGAACAAGTTGTGGTATATGACTGTGATAGAATACTATTGTGCTATAAGAAATGACAAGCAGAATGTTTTCAGGGAAAAAAAACTGGAAAGATATAAACTGATACAAAGTGAAGTGAGCAGAACCAGGAAAATATTGTACACTGAAAGGGAAGTGTTATACAATGATCAGATGAATGACAGCTACGATCAGCAATACAATTATCAAAGACAAGTCTCAGAGACTTCTGATGAAAAATGCTATCTACCTCCAGTGAAGGAGCTGATGGAGTTTGAAGGCATACTAATTTTTTAACATTATTTTTCTTGTGTGTTTTTTGGTCTCTGTTTTTATACCATGACTAATATGGAACTATGTTTTGCATAATTGCATATGTATAACCTATATCAAATTGCTTGCCTTTGCAAGGTGGGAAAAGGGGAGAGAAGGAGGGAATTTTAAACTCAAAGTTTTAAAAAATGAATATTAAAATTGTTTTACACATAATTGGAAAAATGAAGTATATTTTAGTAGTATTTTTCCAATTATATGTCAAGACAATTCGAGCATTCATTTCTACAAAATTTCGAGTTCCAAATTTTTTCTTCCTCTCTTCCTAAAATGATAGGCAATTTGATATACACACAATTATGTAAAACATTCTCATATTAGTCACAGTTTTGAAAGAAGAAACAGATCAATATATGTGAGAAAAAATAAAGTAAGTGAAAAAGTATGCTTTGATCTGCATTCAGAGTCCATCAGTTCCTTATGTGGATTTGGCTATCATTTTCTTTCTTGGGTATCTTTGTATTTGTCTTGGATCATTGTGTTGCTAAGAGCTAAGTCATTCATCCAAAGTTGCTAATAATACATACAATATTTTACTGGTTCTGTTCTTTTCACTTTGTATCACTTTGTACAAGTCTTTCCAGGTTTTTCTGAAATCTGCCTGCCCATTATTTCTTATTGCACAGCTGTATTTATTAAATTCATATACTACAATTTGTTCTGTCATTCCCTGATTGCTTCCTTTCTTTTCCCATTCTGTTCAACTGTCCCCTGTCAGACCTCAATAAATTCAACCAAGAAATAAAGAAGCTAAGGTGTTAAATTAGAATATTAGAAATATTAGATAAGACAGGCCTTTGGAGAAAACCGATTGGATGCTATACTACTTGATGCATGTATGTTTAGTTCTTCATTGCCAATGTTACATTTTAGCAAGATGTAGTTTCCTTCCTTATCTTCTCTTTTAATTGGGTCTTTTTTTGCTTGTTTTCTTGATTTATTTTTTTACAAGAAACACACAGTAAGGTGTTGAAACAGAATCTATTATACTATGCTTGTAGAGGTCTGGGACTATTACTATGGAAAATATTGTATGTGTTTATCACTTCCTCTGATTTGATAGATACATTAATAGATGTATTAATAGGCAGAAAATTAGGGAATAGATAGGTTTAATCAGATTGTCTGTTTCATCTTTTGTGAACTCCTCTATCTCTCATTTTGTTAACAATTTAATTCTAAGCCATAGTTATAAAGGTACCTAATGGTTTTCTCTTCTGTTTTCTTTTGTATGCCCATTTCATTCAGATCATATATCCATTTTGGACTAATTGTGGCTTATGTTAAAACCTATTAGTCTAAACCTAATTTCTGTCAATTTGCTTTCCAGTTATGCCAGTAGTTCTGATAAAAAGAAGCCTCTCTCCCAGTAATTAATATTATTGGTTTTATCAAATATGAATATCATATAACAATTATGATTAGTCTTTTTATGATCAGAACATAAAGTATAACTACCATGTTAAACACATGATTAACATATCTGCTAATAATGACTCCAGTTTCACAAAGCTCTTGGGCTTATATCCAGAGGTGATCGTTTGCATTCTTAATCAGGCAAAAGGTCTTAATAAAGTATCTTTTAAAACCTACATATAACCCAAGAACTAGCAAAAAGGCCATTATAATATTCAGCAATCCCTCAACATAAAACCCCATATTTAAACTTTATATCTTTCTCTATTCAAAGCTTCTTTCCCAGCTACTGAATTAAATATATTTGCATAATAGGATGCCTCTCTTTGGGATAATAAAATCTTATGTTTTATGTATTAAAACTTTTAAAGAGTCTTTCTTTTTTTTTGGACATAAAATAAAACTCCTTTTAAAATAAAGGTATGCTTTTTTGGTATATTTAAACCAATGCCCTTGCTACTTATAATCAGGAGATTTTATAAAAGCCATTGCACTAGATTTCTTTGGAGCAAATATGCTGGTCCAGGGTTAGGCGCTGATTTCTAACTAATAATACTAATGACTACTGAAATTCATTTGATTTAATAAAGGCATGTTCTTAAATGACTTTAGGGTACAATGTAAGACAATGCAAGTGACTAGTAAAAAGCAGGGCTCTATGTCCCAAATTCTTCCCAGATTTTAAGGCACACAGAGGGGTCCAAAGATGATCTGAAGCCTGTCAGAAAGCTTTCCAAATTCCTATAACAACAGGCCTACCCCAAAATGTCAAAAAGACACTATGTCAAGCAGATTGCTCATCTCCTTTACTAATAAATATCCTCCACACCACAAAAGAGTCTGAAACTTCTCATTGTATCACACTATCTGAAAATGAACACATTCCACATTCATTTGGGTTAATAGCTGTTTTTTAAAAAAATGCAAATTGCATGATGAAAGGTGGAAGAAAGCTAGCAGTTACTGACCTAGGGATTTCAAATGGATTACTTTGTATGCTCTCTATCTAGTTTTATTATCACTGTGAAGTAAGCTCTTGAGGGCAGGGACTACTTTTTCCATTATCTTTTTATTCCCAGTTCCTAACACAGTTCCTTGTACTGTCGTTCCTTGAAAATGCTAATGAAATTAGAATGGATTGGATAGGATCATGGCATTTCAGACCCTGGACGAATGTTTGAACCTTAGAGAAACCTTTGGATCCTAGTAAAACATTTGGATGCCAGACAAACAAGCAGACCTTTAAATACTTATTAACCAATAATGAAATCTTCATAAAACACTTATTTAAGTAGAACCCTGTCCTGAGTGCCAGGGGAAATAATGATGTACAGATTATTCTTTGTCCTGATTTCCAAACATTTGAGGCCTTTCATTGTTGTTGTGATCATTGCTTAATTATTCTTCAGTTGTGTCTGATTTGAGGTCTTCTTGGCAAAGATAGTGGAGTGGTTTTCTGTTTCCTTCTCCAGCTCATTTTACACATAAGGAAACTGAAGCAAAGAGGGTTACGTGATTTGCCCAGGGTCGCATGGCTAGTGAGGGTCTGAGGCCAGATTTGAACTCAGGAAGATGAGTCTTCCTGACTCCAATTCTGGCATTCTATCCATAGTGCCACCTAGCTGCCATTTGAAGTCTAGTAGGAAAACAAAACACTAGCATTGATAACTACAGCACAGTTAATAAAAGCTAGCAAGGAAGGATGGTGTAGAAGATAGTTAAGCTCAAAGTCAGGAAATACTGGGTTCCGTTTCTGCCGCTGACATCCTGGCTGTTTGACTCTGGGGAGAAAATCCTTCATTGTCCCAACAGTTCTCTAAGATTATGTCTTTTTTTTTTTTTTTTTTTGGTGAGGCAATTGGGGTTAAGTGACTTGCCCAGGGTCACACAGCCACTAAGTGATAAGTGTCTGGGGCCGGATTTGAACTCAGGTCCTCCTGACTCCAGGGCCAGCACTCTATCCACTGCGCCACCTAGCTGCCCCGATTGTAAGTCTTAATAGAGATACCACTTGAATGAAAGAGGGAGTTTCTTGACAAGGGGATTCCATCATTGGTGAAATCATTGATCACAATTGAAATAAAAGAGGTAAATAATGGGTAGATAATATATAGACAGACAGACAGTGCAATCATTTATTTTTACCAGGAATTGTGCAAACTGCTAGGGATAGCAATACAAACAAGCAAAACTGTCTCTTCCCTCAAGCATTTTAAATTCTAATTTGGAAGACAACAAATGAAAGGATGATAGAAATAGTGGTAGGAGGGGAAGATAGAGAAAGGGGCTATTTAGGGAGGATCATGGAGGAATATAATGGAGGACTGGTTCTATGTCAGTTAGTCAAGTACTCTATTAAGTAAGTACTATTATTTAGACACTTTGCTAAGTGCTAATGATATAAATAAAAGCAACAGAGAGTCCCTATCTCTGAGGATCTCATGGCATAATGTGAGAAACAACAACTAATAAACAATTGTGTAACTGTACAAACCAGATATTTAGAGTATACATTTTTGTGGGGAGGGATGCCTCAAAAGGAAAGAACTAAGTTTAATGAGAAAAGGCTTCTTGTAGAATATGGGAAGAATAGTGACAAATTATAGCAAGCCCTGAGGAAAGTGATCAGGATAATATATGTTAAGATTGTGCTATATGAAGACTGAATGAAGGAACTAATGATCTTGAGAAGCACATAGGTATCTCCTTGTAAAGAGCACTGGGATAAAAGTCATAAACACTTGAGGCCAAATCCTGTATTAGACATTTACTAGCTATATGACCCTGGGCAAGTAAGTCACTTAACACTGTTTGCCTCAGTTTCTTCATCTGTAAAAGGAGCTGGAGAAGGAAATGGTAAAACACTCCAGTATCTTCCCAAATGGGGTCACAGAGAGTCTGACATGGCTAAAATGACCAAACAACAACAGCAACAGCAACAGCAACAACAACCACAACAACAGCTGGATGCTTGGCCAAGGCATTTTACCTTTACCCGAGGAGCAATAGAAAGCCAACTAAGATTTTTGGACTGAATGATGTGATAAGACTTGTTCTTCAGGAAAAAAAAAAAAGTATTCTGGCATCGGCATCAAGATGTAGAGTTATCTGGAATACCCTTATCCCCTTGCTTCTCCACCACTCAAAATACTTTCAGGAATCCCAGAGAACATGAAAACCCACCATACCTAGGCACATGTCTATTTGGATTAGATGGGAATCATTCATTCTGTTCCTTCTAGTGACATAGAGGAACACTATACCTTTCTTACTATTTGCTCTCCTCAAGCTCATCCAATCCTTTTCTTCTTTGATTCTTTAACCATCACACCCCCAACATGATCATCTGACCATGTGATGCAGCCTCAGAACCAGTGCCAACTACACAATCATTGTACTATTCACACACATGCAGACTTTGTAGCTGCCACTGGTACTGAGATACACACACAGTGCCAGCTGGTAGGAAAAAAGGAAGTTCACATATTATATATTTATATATGAACTTCTTTTTTATGTGCTGACTCTTTCAATTATAGTGAGTGCCTTCATAGCAGGGACTATCTCACTTTGTGTTCTCAGTGCTTAATAAACACATTTTTATTGGTTCATTCATTTATTTGGGAAAAAATAGAACTGACAATGTCTATAAGGATGTTACAACAGCCCAGGATAATAGCAATGAAGAACTTTATTGTAGTTTATGTGTCAGTGGGAATTAAGAGGAAAAAGGGATGGACATGATAGATGTTGTTGAGATGGATTCATCAGGATCTAGTAATGGGTACAATGTTATTTATTATATAAGATATATATGGAATATATTAAATGAATTTCCCAATATTATATCTCAAAATATGGTGTATTTTCCAATATTCTATTTCAAAAAATGTGGGGCACAAATTAATGTATTAGGTTAAAAAGTGACTTATTTCATTGGTCTCAATATAGGTCATATGCATTGACTACCATTGCCCCATTTTGACTTTATAAATCTTGTAGCCTACAGTACATTTGGAGTCAGATGAACTAGGGTTTAATTTAACTAATTCTCCTACTTATTACCTGCATGACTTTGGGTAAGCCACTAAACTTCTTTGGATATTAGTTTTCTCATATGTAAAATGAGGCATTCAGATTAGATTAGATTTAATATCTTATCCATTTTCAAATCTAGTGTGATCAATGCTATATTCTATGTTACCTTCTATGAAAAGCCTTTCCTAATCCCCTTTAATGCCATTTCCTTCCCTTTCATATTTATCTCCAACTTATCCTGTATACATTTTTCTGTATATGATTGCTTTCATGTTTTCTCTTCCATTAAACTGTGAGTTCCTTTGTCCCTGACAAACAGTAGGTATTAATAAATGCTTATTTGCTTACTGATTAACTATGTTTATATAGATATTGATATTGTTCCTTTTAGAGTAATAACCCTTATTTTGAATGAGCCCATATTTGGTAAGGAAAACTCTCACCACCAATTTACTCTTTCCTCCTCTGCTGCTACAGCAGGGAGTGTCAAAAGCATTCCGATATAAAATCTAGGGGACCTGAGATCTTCAGTAAAAGTGGTACCAGAAATTCTATGGTATATGAATGTGTTTTTAGTTTGTTTTTATGGGTGTGAAAGGCTTGAAAGAATGGATCAGAATTGGGAAAATGCTATTCAAAAATCCTATACTCTGTTTCCTCTAAGAGCTGAAATAAAAGTTGATAGAACCACACTATATTCAAACAATGTAATGGGTATGTAGCCTTATAGCTTTTGGGTAAAATTGAAAAGGGCAATTTGTTTAGGATTCAAAGAACTGGAAATTGCAGGGATGCCCATCAATTAGGGAATGGCTGAACAAGTTGCAGTATATGATTGTGATGGAATACTACTGTTCTATAAGAAATGTTGAACACAATGATTTTAGAAAAAAAATATGGAAAAACTTGCATGAAATAATGAAGAGTGAAATGAGCACAACCAAGAGAACATTGTATAGAGTAACAGCAATATTGTTTTAAGACTGAGTTTGAATGAATGTTATTTTGACTACAATAAATACCCAAACTGACAATAAAGGATATTTGAAAAAAGATGCAACTGAATCCAAAGAAAGAACCGATAAATACAAGTATGTATAAAATAATTATACATAAATATGTATATACATGTATATAAATATATATTGTATGTATATATCTAATGTAGCCATCTCTAAGGTAGGGGAGACAGGAAAGAAAAATAATAATTTACCTTATAATTTTGTTGTATATTTGAAAGGAATAGCAAGTATGCATGCTAGATTTGTAGTTTCATGAACAATCTTTTTTTTTGTATTATGTTATGGAAATGCTTGCTTTTTTTCCAAAAATTAAAAATAAAACTTAACAATGTCTCACAAGGGGAAATTTGGCAAGCATAATGTTCTCCTCCAATTAGGAGAGTAGCTTCTCCCTGCCAATTATAGATTAAAATCAATCATATCAAGGTAAGATTGTAAATGCCAGACTCACTTTTCCTTTATTACACAGAATGATCTGGTATAAAATTTCATTATTATCAAACCACAGTCAAATAGGATTCCCTATTCTAATTTTCAATAAAGTTTACTTCAAACATAGTTTTTAAACCACTTTACAAAGTACTAAGTTTTATATCTATCTTTACTTTGAAACATCTTGTGAGGATGTCTACCAAGGTACATGGGCAGATGAGCAGATTGGAAAAGTTCTTTCCTTTTGTAAATTCTGTGAAGTTTGAAAAAATAATTAACAGAAAAGAAAAGTAAGTTGGTTCCTCAGTATCATAAGGATAGGAAATATTATAAGTGGAAATTGTCTCTACGTGCTCTTTAATTCTGTACCCTAACAACTATGTAATGTTGTCTCTACAAAGATAAAAAATGAAGCCCATTATTTTTATGATGGAGAACAAGCTATCCTATCTTTACACAAACATGCAAAGTCCAAATTAATTGCAGGAATTAGTCAAAGCATTGCTTTTCAGGTATTTAAATTCAAACAAGAGGATTTGAAAAACAGCAAATTATGTTTTAGAATAAAAATTGGAAAAACACAGGTGTTAGATCCTACCTTTATGTCCTCAAAAAGGATACTTGTAAGATTAGTGCCTTCAGCAAATAGTAAGCCAGAAAAAAAAAGAAAGAAAGAAAGAAAGAAAGAAAGAAAGAAAGAAAGAAAGAAAGAAAGAAAGAAAGAAAGAAAGAGAAAAGAAAAGAAAAAAAAGAGCCAGGTTTTCTTTTACTGAATTGAAGTTAACTCCAGAAAACCACAAAATAGTTTAGAGAACATGGACAAAGGGAACAGATCTGAATCATTGTACTGGGACTCCTATGAAACCTTATTTTTTACCTAATTGGAATTTCCTTAAGAAGATGCTTCAAGCTACCAAAAAGTTTGGAATCTTTCCTTCTCCCCTTTTTTAGATTATTTTATGTTATCTAGAAATCCCTGGGATTACTGAAATTTTGGTTAAGATTTCCACATGTAAATTAAAAGACCTGAACTGAATAGAAAATTTGACTTTCAAATACAAGACCCTAGAGAAGAAACAGGAAAAAGAAATCATGAGGCATATTAAAAGGCTAAATTGTCTATATTCCTACATGGGAAGATGATTACTTCTAAGATTTAAGAACTTTCTCATTCTGGGTAGCTGAAAGGAATACACTTAGAGGGCACAGGTGTGAATTGCATATGAAGGGATGATATCTGTAAAGCATTTATTTTTTGTTTATCCTATTTTTTTTTTTGTGGGGCAGGCAGGGTGGGGTGGCTTATGTCTGGGGCCAGATTTGGGCTTAAGGTCTCCTGGGTCCAGGGCTAGTACTTTGTCCACTGTATCACCTAGCTGTCCCATGATTGACATCTTTAAAATAAAGTTAAGGGATAAGAGGAATGCACTGGAAGAAAGATAAAGGGAGAGGTGGAATGCTGTAAAGTAGCTCACATAAAAGAAATAAGAAAAAGCTTATGGAGTGGAGAGGAAGATGGGGAAGGAGTGGGGGAGTGAGCCTTGCTCTCATGAAAATTGGCTCAAATAGGGAATAACATACACACTCAAGTGGGTATAGTAATATATCTTGCCCTCCGGGAATGGGGGAGGGAAAGGGGATAAGGGGGTAGAGGTGAAGGAAGGGAGGGCAGATTGGAGGAGGTGGCAGTAAAAAGCAAAACACATTTGAGGAGGGATAGGATGAAAAAAGAAAATAGGAAATATCAAGAGGAGGGAATAGGATAGATGGCAATACAGTTAGCAATAGTAACTGAATGAAATGATAGGCAGGATGCTATCAGAAGGATTTATGAAAAATGCAATTAATCTACAGAGAAAGAACTGATGGTATCTGAATACAGATTGAAGCATAATTTTTTTTGATAGTTCCTCTTTCTAAGGGTATTTTGTCTGTTTTTTTTTTTCCACAACCTGACTAATGTGGAGATGTTTTGAATGACTGGGGAGGGAGGGAGGAAGAAAATTTGGAACACAAAGTTTTTTTTTTTAAATTAACTAATTAATTAATTTTAGGTTTCAAAATTTGTTTAGATAAGATTTCAAATTTCAAATTTTTCTCCCTCCCTGCCCTCCCCTAGACAGCAGGTAATCTGAAAGAGGTTTTATACATACATACATACATACATACATACATATATATATATATATATATATGTATATAAAACAATAAACCTATTTTTGCATTAGTCATGTTATAAGAGAAGAATCAGAGCAAAAAGGAAAAACCTCAAAAAAGAAAAACAACAGCACCAAAAACAAAAGAAATAGTATGGTCCAATCAGCATCCATATTCACCAATTCCTTTTTTTTTTTTTCTGGATTTGGAGTGCCTTTTCCATCATGAATCCTTTGGAACTTTCTTGTGCTGTTGGATTGGTAAGAAGAATCTAGTCGATCACAGTTAATCAAACACATAATGTTGATGATACTGTGTATAATGTTCTTCTGGTTCTGCTCATCTCACTCAACACCATTTCATGCAAATCCTTCCAGGTTTCACTGAACTCCTGTTGATCATTTCGTACAGAACAATAGAATTTCATTACATTCATATACCACAACTTGTTCAGCCATTCCCCAATTGAAGGGTATCCCCTCAGTTTCCAATTCCTTGCCACCACAAAAGGAGCAGCTATAAATATTTTTGTACATGTGGGTCCTTTTCCCTTTTTTTATGATCTCTTTGGGAAAAAGACCCCAAAGTGTTATTGCTGGGTCAAAGGGTATGCACAGCTTTATAGCCCTTTGGACATAATTCCAAATTGCTCTCCAGAATGGTTGGATCAGTTCACAACTCCACCAGCAACTCATTAATTTTCTAATTTTCCCACAGCTTCTCCAATATTTATTATTTTACTTTTTTGTCATATTAGCCAATCTGATAGGTGTCACATGATACCTCAGAGTTGTTTTAATTTGCATCTCTCTAATCAATAGTGATTTAGAGCATTTTTTCATATGGCAAAAGATAGCTTTGATTTTGTCATCAGAAAACTGCCTGGAACACAAAGTTTTAAAAAATCAGTGTGAAAAAAAAATGTTTTTAATGTAACTTGGGGAAAATTCTAAACAAACAAACCATCAGATAAATAAATAAAAATTAAAAATAAGATTTTCACATGCACCAACAACAATCATTAGATATTTTATCTCTGCTAATGACAAAACTTCATATTAATCATGTTTGGAAAGAAGCAGAGTGGTACACATACAATCAATATTACCACTGATGCTAACTCTCTTTGTGAGCTATATGCAAGTCATTTAACTTTATTGGTCCTCACTTTCCTCATTTGTACAAAATCAAGTGCTTGGATTAGATGGACTTTGCAATCCTTTCAGTTGTTAACCTCAGATCTTATTAAAGAGCAAAGTTACGATGATGACTTAGAAAAGTGTAATGTCACTGGAGTTTTTCTTCAAATTAAATTTATGGACTAAATATAACCTTGGCTTAAGATAAAGGGTTATCTTATGATATAATTAAAAAATCATGAAAGGAACTCATTTATCATCATCACAAGTTTGAACCCCAAATAATGAAAATTTTGTTTAATACAGCCCATGAAATTTTCCTACTAAGATATAGGACTGTTCTAACCTGCATGGATAAAGAGAGTAGACATAATGAAAGAAATCATAGTATTATTATTTGTTAAAAAAATTAGCTCAGAGCCTAGATCATAATAAGAAAGTTAAGGCAGATGGAACAGCTTTAGAGTCATAGTTCATTAGTGGTGGTGCTGGTCTGATTCCCAATAGTTGGAAATCAATCTGTCATCTTTCAGATGCATTTTCATGTACCAATTCTTCCATCGATCCTTCCTTACTGTTCTCAATCAGAAGAATCTTTCATTCTTCCAGTATTACAGAGAATATGATAGATATGGACAAATTACATCATGTAGTAGATATAGGATGGTTTTTGGATTCAGGAGGATTTGGACTCTATCACTCTGACACATACCTACTACACGATTGTGAGAAAATAATCAAAATTAGATAACTTAAATCAATATTTATTAAGCAACTAGTGTACACTAAGCACTGATAAAATAATAAAAATCAGACAGCCCCTAGCCTCACAGAGCTTATTGTAAAAGACTACATGTTATAGAGAACTTGCCCATTTGATTTAATGGAAGTCATCCCCACATAAGTTTTTATTTGAATTGTATTTGTTTGGTTACATATCTGATGTCATCTAATTCTAAAGTCCTAGAAAGGATATAATTATCTTTCATTATGCCTACTATCTGATCATCAATATACTACATAAATCCTTGTCCTAATTTTTTTTTAAGATGCATACTTGGGGTGGGGGGCAGCTAGGTGGCACAGTGGATAAAGCACTGGCCCTGTATTCAGGAGGACCTGAGTTGAAATCTGGCCTTAGACACTTGACAGTAGCTGTGTGAACTTGGGCAAGTCACTTAACCCTCATTGCCCCACAAAAAAAAAAAAGATGCATACTTGGGACAATATTTTTCTTCATTATTATCTTGAGTCCTAGAATCAAGAAAATTGACATTTTGACCCCCTCCTCTCACCCCCTTTGCCCCCAGGTATCTTGTTCTCATCATGTTGTATACTAAACTTTGGGATACTACAGATCTTGGAGATACTTTGAATATAAGTATATCACTGTCTATTGATTAAGGAACAGCCTTACTAAACTTGGAAAGGTTTTTCTATAGAAATTGATCAGTGAATAATGAATACATTTAGTGCCAGCAATCAAGGAAATTGTTTTACTAAAGCAAGGAAGGGTTATAATCTGTGGCAACACCATGGCAATAATATTAACAATAACTGGCATGTCTATGGAGCTTTAAAGTTTGGAAAAGACACTGCATATATCTTATTTGAGTCTCACAGAAACCCTCTGGTAGAAGAAGTTCGCCAGTAATGAGGCAAAGAAAAATAGAGATTAAGTAAATTGCCCATGGTCACACAGATGGTAACTGTCAAAAGCTAGAACTTGAATCCAAGTCTTCCTAATTTGAAGTTCAGCACTGAAAAGAGCACAGCTATTTGTGAAATCTCAAATCACTGAATGAGCCTGTCCTCTTAGATTTATTACACAAAATAATAGCAAAAAATGCCTACAACTTAGCTTTTTTAAAAATTAAAGGAAATTTAAGGTGTACTTTTGGTGACTTCATGAAGATTATTTTAAGGTGCATCAAATTACTTGATTAAAATAAGGATGTATTTGAAACTTGTTCACTCAAATGTAAATCCAATGAGAGAACAGCATAGAAAGTTTGGAAGTTTCAAAAAATAGATGCCTTTTTCCATTTTAAAATGTGTTTAAAAAAAGACATTTTTGATATAGTTCTTGAATGTGAGATTAGAGACAGAAGTTCTGAAATGTCAGGAGAAAAGCTGTCTTTATGGCATTTATGGTCTGACAGGTATATCAAAAAAATAATACAACACAGCTTTATTTTGTATCACTTTTAAAATCACTACCCTAAAATGATTTATGGAGTTAAACTACAAATAACAGGAGAGTGAGTAAAGAACTGAAGTGTAGACAGCAGTTAGAAAAGCTGTGCTTTCATAGGAGATTTTAAAAGAAGAAAGGCACATGACTAATATTTTGAGCATCTGAAACCCACATCATCCTGGGATGTCTTGTTGGGCAATAGCATTGTCCTTCAAAATAAAGAGGAAAATAGGCAATACAGGGGGAACTTAAGTGAAGTACCCATTTGACCAGAACATTAGAGTAGTTCATGTGAAATAGAACTTGTTCATTATTATTGATTTTTAAATTAATGACAAACAAGACAAAATATGACATATGAATGTGATAGAATGTTATTGTGCTGTAAGGAATAAGGAATGTGAGGAATTCAGAGAAACCTGGGATCACATGTGTTATGTAAATTATGGCAGACAGAATTATAAGAATAATATTTATAACGATACAATAGTGTAAGTGCAAATAACACAATGAAGCTGATAAATTAGAATGATCATTCTTTTCCTAGAGAAATCTTGAATAATGATCTCTCTCCTTTTGCTATAGATACAGGATTTTAGTTGCCTGATGTAACACATGTTGTCAGACAGGTTTAGTGTGTTAGTTGATTTTAGCTGTGTTTTTTGGTTTATTTTTTGTTTTTGTTTTTATTTTTTTGGTACAAAGGCGTATGCTCACTTTAAGGGATAGTAGCAAATTATCAAAAATATATATTAAAAATATAACCATTCTATAAAGATAAATGGAATCAACAAAACATTTTGAAATAAATGGAAGTAGTATAATTTTTCATTTAATTCAAGTACTGTAAGGGGCTAAAATTCTAGCTATACTATCTAAAATCTAGTGAGTGGTCACCAATAAATTATAAGCTTTAGCAAGAGTATTTAAATGTTTAAGTATTTATTAAAGAGCATTAGGATCATAGAGAAAGGTAAAAATCTAACTAAAAGACCCTATTATCCAACCCACCATGGCAAGGTCAGGAACCAAAAGAGAAAGAACGCTTTCACCTGCGTCCGCTTCCTACTTCGTGTCCTCCTCCCAGAAATGGGAGGCTCCTCAAGTTGATTGGCTGGTAACCTTGATAGGCAGTACCCACGGGCAAACATCACTTCCTGATGCTAAGGACCTTGACTGCATAGCTTGCCCTCAAAGGCCTTCTCCTCATGGCAGAGCTTTTCTACAGTAAATCTCCAGCAGGTGGTGCCATTCCAATTGTTTTGGTACCACAACTTAATTAGCCATTAACTAATCATTGTTTCTGAGTTGGTTGTTGTTGTTGTTGTTTGCCACAAAAAGTACTGTTGAAAATGTTGGTCTATATTTCTTGAAACTTTCTTTTCATCACTGAAAGTACTTTGTGGACATACCTAGCATTAGGACCCTTTGGTCAAGGCATATTGACAATTTATGATCATTTACTTTCTTCAGATAATTCCAAATTGTTTTCTAGAATAGTTCTACCATTTCTCAGTTACAATAACAGTATTTTAGTATGACTCAGTGTCTATGATCTCTCCCACACTGATAATTTCCAGTCAGTTGATCAGTCGGTAACTATATATTGCCTATTTGTGCCAGGCATTGTGCTACCTGCTAGGGATATAAATAAAGGTTTAAACAAAGTCCCTTCACTCTCTATGCTGACAGTCTGATGAGAGAGAGATGACATACAAATAACTAAATACAAAAAAGCTATATTCAAGATAAATTAGAAATCTTCACCAATGATCATCTTTGCTAATTTGCTGGCTTTGACATACAACTTCAACATTCCTCTGATTTACATTAATCATCATTAGTTATTTGGAACATTCTTTCATGTGATAGTTGAGAATTTACAATTTTCATTTTCAGAAATATTTGTTAATAACCTTTGGCCGCATATCCATTGGAAAATAGCTTTTGGTCATACATTTTTCTATATTTTTGCATATAAGACTTCAATGTAAATATGATGAATATAATAAAGAGAAACAGAAGACTTTATGAAAGACATGATCTCAGAAGATTTATATGACTGGAAGATTTTAAGATCCAGAACCAGCTAAATAGTACACACAGTAGCTACAGCAGTATAAATGGAAATAACAAGCTTAACTACATGACCAAACTTGGGTCCAAACAGAACACTTCTTCCCCACATCATATATATAGAGATGGGGATTTACAGTTGTGAAAATAAATAAAATGTTAGACCTTTTTTTTTTAACAAAATGGATAATTTCTGCATATTTTCCCATTGTTTAAAATTATTTCTTATAATGGATAACTCTCCTGGATGAAAAGGAAGGAAGAATGCATTGAGAAATAGAGGTCTTATAAAAACAACAACCAAAAAAAAAATCAACATTTGTTAAAAAAAATGGAAGCCAAATGGTCAGAAAAATAACTCTTATCTAATAAGGTTTTGAAGAATCCTAAGTGCTTATGATGAGGCAAAATAAAGGTCCGTGCAAAGAATTTTCTGAATGTGAGAATTATATCAAATTTGGGTATTTTGCAAATTTTTTGGAGGCAGAAAGGGATCAGGACTGTGATTTAGGTGGCATAAGAAATTGCTGATGAGACTATTCCTCTACAATATAGAACAATGCCTACTCTGCAGTTTCTAATCAAAAAGATTTGTTTGAAGGCAAAGAGAGGTTAAGTGACTTATTCAGGGTCACATAGGCACTATTTGTCACAAACGCAGGGGTTGAACCCAGATCATCTTGATGTTAAGGCTAGTTGCCATATACTACATCATGATTCCTCTCAGATATAATAGCCATGTGATAAAATCAGGAATACTAATAGCATTACCTGATATTCCTATCATAATTTAACATATATAAAATAATTTTCTTTAAATATGCCCCTTTGAATGTTAAAGCAAATAAGAGATTAGAGATCTTCTGGGTTCAGTATGAAGAACAGGATTAAATAGGAAATATTTATGGCAAGGAAGTAAATATGAGTTTTAAAAAGGTTTCACCTTTACTGAGAGAATGCCTCTCATTTTAAAAATCCTTAGCATAAACATGCCACTCAGTGAATAGGCTTTTATTAGGAGCATCTTCTGTGTACATAACAGTGTTGAATATGACTTAGAATTTCAACAAAAATTGCCAGTCTTCTCAGGCTACTCAGAAGAGACTCGTGTGCCATTGGGCAAAGCCTTTGATCAACTAAAGGATGGTGGATTTGAGGTCACATGACCTGAGTTCTAATATCTTACCTTTTTACTCATATCTGGACAAGCTACTTAAGTGCCTTTTAGGTCTAAATCGATGATTATATGGTTCATAGAACAAGTATTACATACATATATTATATACAAACGTGTGTATCTATATGCATGCACACAAACACATATATATGCATATGTATGTATGTGTGTGTTTATACACACACACACACACACACACACACACACACACACATATATATATATATTCTGAGTTCTATATTCTCTTTTCCTCCAGGACCTCCACAACCCAGTGGGAAAGTAGGCACTATGATGCTCACTGTACATGTGCAGTCACAACAAACATATTGCCATATTAGTCATGTTGCAAAAAAAAACAAACAAAACAGAAATATAAAATGGAAAATATGCTACAATCTGTACCCTAAGTTCATCAGTCTTCTCTCTGGAGGTGAATAGCATTTTTTTCATCATAAATCCTTTGAAATTGTTGTGCATCAATTGTGTTTATCAGAGCTCCTAAGGTTTTCACAGTTGATCATCAATATAACAATCCTGGGGCAACTAGGTGGTACAGTTGATAGAGCACCAGCCCTGGAATCAGGAGTACCTGAGTTCAAATCCCACCTCAGACACTTAACACTTACTAGCTGTGTGACCCTGGGCAAATTACTTAACCCCAATTGCCTCACTTAAAAAAAAAATATATATATATATATATATATATATATATATATATATATATATATAACACATTCCTGTTACTGTGCACAATGTTCTCCTGCTTGCTGCATAAAAAACATTTTTACATGGAATCATGGATATTATTTCGAATGTCTACTGTGGGATTTCGGAGCAAATCACAGTCCCTGATCTTGAAATATTTTCAATCTTTGAGGATACATGACTTGAATTAAGCAATACTTTTTTTTCAGCATACAATGTACTTTATACTGATTATCTGTCAGAAAACATGTAAAGAAAATTAAGAAAACAATGCAAAATATGAGCTCATGATATTTCTGTGTGATTCAGATTCAGAGTTGTAGAAATTCAGATAAGAAACAATTGAGTCATGAAGGCTTTGTGAAGAAATGGGGGATTGAGCCGAAACTGTAGAATCTATGCATTTTCCTTTCTGTATCATAAGGAAGAGGCAGCTGGGTGGCACAGTAGATAGAGTGCTGTGTCTGAAGTCAGGAAAATTCATATTCCTATGTGACCCTGGACAAGTCATTTCATCCTCTTTGCCTCAGTTTCTTCACCTGTAAAATGAACTAGAGATGTAAATGACAAACCACTCTAGTATCTTTGCCAAGAAAACCCCATGAGGTCATGAAGATTCAGACATGGCTGAAAGAACTAAAGAATAAACAACACTAATCATAAGGAATTAGTAAATAATAGATGAGTAAGGCTGGTAGAGTGTGTAACAAAAATCCCAAGTGTATTCCAGTCATATATGCTCACAGAATTCATAAGATCAGTAATCTAGAGCTGCATGGTATCCCAAAGGCCATCTAGTCCAACCTCTTCATTCCATAGGTGTAGAAACTGTAGTTCATTGAAAATTTAAGCAACTTGCTTAAAATGACACAAGTAAGTAAGCAATGGAGATGAGAAGTGAAGCCAAATCTCTGGACTCCTGAGACAGGGTTTTTTTTACTGAGCCACAGGATTATAAACAAACAGTAATATTTGTTTAGCCATTCACATATCAAACAGCAATAAATATCAGATATTATTAATATTATTGTGTTGATTCTGGCTCTGCCTTTTGCTAGCTATGTGACCTTGCTTGAGTTCTTCTCTTGAGTTCTTTATATTCGGTTTTCAGTTACTTTGGCTATTAACCCCTGCAGGAACAGTTGCCAGACTGCATCTCTACAGGGGCTGCTTCCCAGGATGATGGCTACAGGAATCATGCAGGAAATATTTCTATTCCAAAAGCTCTTGGGTTCAGGCTCCTGGCCCATCTCCATCTGTATCTGAAAGGAGTTGGTGGTCAAAGTCATGCTAGTTGTTTGACTTGTCTGACATATGCTACTTTCTATCTCTCCCTTGGGTGCCTTGCTGCTTCTGCTCAGCTGGCTTGCCTGACCTGTGGGTAGCAATTAGTTGTCAGTTGGAAGGGATGGCTGGTCCCTTCTCCACAGGAATTTCTTACCTGAATGATTGCTATGTGGGCTGGACTGGAAGCAAAACCATTCGTCTTGGGGAGGGAATGCTTTCTTAAGATGGTGAGTTTCCATTTCAAAATAGTGAGTTTGAGGCATATGCAAGGACATCTGATGATATTGGCTAGCAGGTAGCAATCAATGAAGGAATAAAGTTTTGGGGATAGATTTGTGATTCATCTGTGTAGAAATGCCATCAGACTATTCCTGTTTTTCCATCCTTTTGAACAAACAATGTTTCCTACATCTTTTGCCCAGCTTGATTCTTTAAAAAAAAACTGGACTAAATCAGCACTTTGGAAGAAAGGTAAAGCTCTGAATCCTCCCCTCCAATTTTTGGTTATTGATAATCATTTTTTATAATCTATCTATATTTTATGGCATATGTAGAATAAATACAAAATAAAGTCTTGTAGGGAGTGAAGGAACTAGTAGATGGGGAAGT
This sequence comes from Dromiciops gliroides, assembly GCF_019393635.1. Classification (NCBI taxonomy): domain Eukaryota; kingdom Metazoa; phylum Chordata; class Mammalia; order Microbiotheria; family Microbiotheriidae; genus Dromiciops; species Dromiciops gliroides. Next base: position 220,648,481 of record NC_057862.1, on the reverse strand, counting down.
GGGAATCATCAAAGGTTTCTTGTAAAAAATAATTCTTGAGTGGAGTCATGAGGGAAATGACAGATGTCACAAGACAGAGGTTAGGAGAAGGTGTCTTACAGATGTGGGAGGTGGCCATAACAGTATGTGGAGAAGCAAGTAGTTGAGTTTGGTTATTGTAATGATGAGAAGAAGGAAATAATAAATAATGAGGTAGAAAAATAAGTAAGTTGTGTAGAGCTTTATAAGATGAACAGAAGTTAACTTTGCCCTAAAGGTGATAGGCGGACCCTGGATTAGGGCAATGAGATCATTGTATCTGGGTTTAAGGAAAACCTCCTTGGCATCTGGGTAGAAGTTGAATTGTAGTGGAGAGACTCTTGAGACAGGCAGTGAAATAGGAGACCATTAAAATAGTATAGACCAGAGGTGGTGTCTGAACTAAGGGATGTAATGATTGGAATGACGCCACCTACTGGAGACTTACTATAGGAAAGTTCTGCTATGAAGTGAAGGTCTTTGAGGGCAAGACCAGGAGTCTTTTCTTTGGTGTCAGGAAGTGATGTTTGCTTGTGGGAGGAAGAAGGGGGGAGCCTGGCACTCTGATTCTCTCTCTTTGCCTGGGGTCTCTGGCGGAGAGCCAAGCTAGAAATGTGCTCTTCCTTTAATAGATAGATGAATGTAGGCCTTTCTCTCTTTACCAAATTCTTATTCTCCTTAATAAATGCTTAAAAGCCTTACTCTTGCTAGAGCTTATAATTTATTGGCAACCATTCATTAGACAGACTAGCTAGAATTTTAGCCCTTAACAGGCAGGAACTGTGCAAGTAGAGAAATAGGGAAGGTGGGGAGAGGGAAATACAAGAAAGGTTATAGAGGTAGAAATGACAAAATTTAGCAACTGTTTGAATGTGTAACGATTGGAATAACGCCACCTGCTGGATACTTACTGAAGAAGAGTTCTGCCCATGAAGGGAAGGTCTTTGAGGGCAAGACCAGGAGTCAGGAAGTGACGCGGGCTAGTGGGAGGAGGAAGGAAGAGACTGGCGCTCAGTCTCGCTCTCTTTCCTGGGGACGCTGGCGGAGAAGGGAGCTAAAAATGTGCTCTCCCTTTAATAGATAGAAATCTAGGCCTTTCTCTCTCTCTTTACCAAATTCTTGTTTTCCTTAATAAATGCTTAAAAGCCTAACTCTTGCTAAAGCTTATAATTTATTGGCGACCACTCATTAGATATTTTAGACAGACTAGCTAGAATTTTAACCCTTAACAGATGGCTGACCACGAAGAGGAAAGCTAAACCTCAGTCTTCTTCTGATCTTCTGGTTGGGTAAGAAATTTCCCCTCCCTCTCCCTTTAACTGCTAAGTACTGGTGTACTGGCTGTGTTTTCCTTTAAATTTTTTCGAATGGACCTTTTAAACTCCCTAATTATCCTATTTTTGATTTTAGTCTGTTTAACCAGACAAATGGGAGATAAGATCATGTTAATGCTTTGTTTTTGTGGAGTTTCTATTTTTCTTTTTATTTTTGTTAAAAGAGCCAGCAACTTACTCACACAAGGAAATATCTCTCCCTCTCCCAACCATGCTTTTTCAGAGAAACCTGAAGAGATTCCCGCAGCTTTTCCCAGTTCTAACACTAATTGTTGCTCTAATTTTGCATGCCTGGAGGCAATGACCCACCCTCTAGAAGCTTTTAATCCCCTAGCACCTGGAGGCAAAGTGGGGGAAGAGGAATCCAGGCCTGAGTTCAAAATCAAGTCTGATTCAAATTGCGCTGGTCCCTCCCCTCCTCCCCAGACCCCACCCTCTACTCCTCCCATGGCCAAGCCCATTACTTCCCCCGCCTGGGAAGTCCAGAGATCTGATGCCCATGCGCAACTTTCTCTAACTACATTTGCAGCTTCAGGCTCAGCCCTTCCCCAGCCTGGATATGCTTCTGAGACAACCTTAGAAAGCCCTTTAAATTCCACATATGCCTGTTTTGTTCATAATTTTGCTAACCTGCTTTTGTCTTTAATTAGTATTCTTATAAAGTATTTGTATGGTGAAAACACTGACAGACAATATAGAGGGGTTAAAGAAGAAAACCTTAAGCTGAATAAGGATGACAATCATCACCATAGTTCAAGACTCCGCTTCTTTTGCCATGGAAGGGTATATATTGTACAGAAATGTAGAAGTAAGCATCAAGGTATTGATATGAGTATTGGGGATTTTAGATATCGGAATCATAAGTGTTCTGAATTCACTCAGAGTAATAGTATCAGTTCAGAGGTTACATAGGATTTCTATGCTATTATATATACATTTTGAAATTAATGGTATGGGTTTATTTTCATAGAGATTTTCATGATTTTGAGATTGGGTTTTGTACTTAGTTTTTAAAACAAGGAGAATATTTGTAAAAGCTTTTTATAGTCATGTGATCAAGTTTATATTTTATAATACTCTTATTAATATTAAGTTCATATTCATTTAGATTTCCCTAGTTTGAATTTCATTGTCTTTTATTATTCCACGTGTATTTTCTTCTATTCGTTTATCTATCTAATTTTGAAAAATTGCAAGATGGTTTTGATTTCATAATACAATGTTAATTCTAGGAGTATTGTGCTCCCACATTCTGAGTTGTTTGTTTTTGTTATTTTTTTCCTCAACTGATTATTTGATCAAACTCTTTAAAGCATTTCCCTGGCAAATTGGTTGCCATGGCAAGTGTAAATTGATTCTAGAAGTATTATTTTTGATAAGCATATTCCCAAAAAATAAAAAAAGAGGGGAATGTTTGTAAAAGTTTTCTTTTTTCAAAAAAAGTTTTCTTTGGGATTGTGTTGTGCTTTAACTTGTATTTAAATATGTTCTGATTTTTCACAAAAGTAATTGTATACCTACTAAAAAAAAAAGGGGGTATTACTTGAAATTGTTGCATAACTATATATTGTGTTCTGAGTCAAGATGTATTCACATTTTTTGCAATCATTTATTATCCTCAATTTTAAATCCATATGAGACTTGGATTATGGGAACTTATCATTTAAGACATTAATTGCCTTTATTCTGAGTTATCAGATGCCAGTTGGCCAAGATGCCATCCAATCACAAGAGGAATACATTCAAGAGCAGACACTGAACTGTCACATGAGGGGAGACATGCATGAAGTCAAGGTATGGCTGAGAGAACGGCTTTTGACAAATGTTGAGGTTGGATTCTCTTGGTTTAATATTTTATTTTATTTTTCCCCACAATATTGTACAGATGGCTGGAAGTATTCATCCCACCCATCTCACTTCTACACCTGGCTTCTATGCTCCCTCCTATATGCCTGATGCCATGGACATCTCAATCCCATGCATCTGATTAAGTCTGACTCAGTTTCTTCCAATATGTTCGGTGGCATGGACATATATTCCATCCACCTATTTTAAGCCTGGCATACTGTATGGGCAGTACATATTGCTCAAGTGTGGGAATGCTCATATCCCATCATTTCTCTGTTCTTTTATGGTAACCCCCATAATTATCTCAGGTGTCATGATAAATAACAGTGTTGAATTTGGCCTTGACATCTGTTACTAATTATATTAGATTTTAAATTTCTCATAATGGCATGAGGATAATTAGGCAGATGATGCATAAAGTGATAAAACAAAGATAAAAATTATTTTTATTAATTAATATTGCAGCAATTGTCTTCTCAATTACCCTCCATAAGGGGGGACTATAGTAATATTATAATTTTAAAGAATGTTTCAATTTTTGTTTTATTATATGTTTCATGTGTAACAACTAAGATTCTGAATTCCCTTAGACATGTTTTTGAGAACTTTCATTGTTTGATTTGATTATTGACAAAGCTATTTTAAAGTTGTGTTAAGCTCAATTTTGTAGGAAATTTTCCTGGCTGATTACCAGCATCCACACATCAACCCCTGAAAAGACTTCCATTCCACGACTACACCTAGAGGACATCTGAGAAAAGACTTTCAGAGACTTTAAATGAACAGTTTTGTTTTGTTTTTTTTTCTCTTTTCTTTTTCGGTTATAATATACACCATCTGTAATATGTACTCTCTGCAGAGGCCCTCCCTTTGCAAGACCAATGTCAAAGCGTCGGTTCATGAGGACAAAAAATCGCCCCTCTGGACAAAACTTTCCTCTCTTCCTTTTCTATATTGTTGTTCACATATTATTAGTTAGCAATAGTTATTATATTCTTTTTACTGTTCCGTCAAGGAAACATTTTGTTTCTTGAGGAACAACAGGGGGGACTGTAACGATTGGAATAACACCACCTGCTGGATACTTACTGTAGAAGAGTTCTGCCCATGAAGGGAAGGTCTTTGAGGGCAAGACCAGGAGTCAGGAAGTGACGCGGGCTAGTGGGAGGAGGAAGGAAGAGACTGGCGCTCAGTCTCGCTCTCTTTCCTGGGGACGCTGGCAGAGAAGGGAGCTAAAAATGTGCTCTCCCTTTAATAGATAGAAATCTAGGCCTTTCTCTCTCTCTTTACCAAATTCTTGTTTTCCTTAATAAATACTTAAAAGCCTAACTCTTGCTAAAGCTTATAATTTATTGGCGACCACTCATTAGATATTTTAGACAGACTAGCTAGAATTTTAACCCTTAACAAATGTGAGGTAAGGTGAAGTGAGAAGTCAAGGAAAATGTTGACATGGTGAATCTGGGAGCCTGGGAGGATAGTGGTCTACTCTGTAGAAATAAAGAAGTTCAGAAGAACGGTGGATTTGGGGCCAAAGATTATAAATTATGTTTTTGGATATATTGATTTTAAGGTGTCTCTGGGATGCAAAATTTGAAATATCCCATCCATAGGATTTTGGTGATTCAGAATGGGAATTTAAGAAATACTAGGGGCTTAATAAATAAATCTGGGAGCTAGTCTACCAGATGAGAAAGTATGGAAAGAGAAGAGGTTCTTGGAATATATCTACACTTTAGTGCCTTTATACAGATCATGAAGTAGTAAAAGAGCTTTAAAAGAATTTTCTCCTAAACACAGGGAAAACTAGAAAGAAGTAGTGTCCAAAATAGCCAGAGAAGGGAGGATATCCATACTTACTGAAAAATAAATAAAAAATTATTTGAAAAGTAATATTTAATTTATAATTAATAAGAACAAATCATTAATAAATATGTAATAAAATGCTGAATAAATGTATGTTGAATTAAATTGAATTACTCCTTACCAATTCACCTCTCTATAAGCTTCCACCAAGAAAGAAAATAATATTCTTTGTAACTAGAGGAAAAAATGTCTTTGTTGAATAACATGATTATTTTATTGATTCCCACCTATTCATTTCTCTTTTCCTGAAAATGGGTGGTGGGGGGAGAATTACAATCCCACCAGCTTCCTTGAAAAGGTGGGATTCTGAGAAATCCAGACTAATTCGATGAAGGTTACTTACCATCTGGCCAGATAGATTTTTAACCACTACACAATAAACCATCTTTCTTTTCTGAACTATTTATTGTGGTTATTAGATATCCTGCTATTGCTGGGGATAATATTAGCCACATGAAACCTAATATTTCCTAGTACAATATAGAAGAAAAAAAGAAGGGGAAATGACTTTAGCTCAGGACATCAAGGGTTTCCTATATTTTTCTACAACTGAAAAGAATGTATCTTGGACCCTGTTTCAGGCTGACCCTTAGGTCTATATGTATTCTGATATAGATTTCCTGGCATGTGTCTCCTCTTTTCATTATTTTTGAATTATTCAAGCATATCACCAACTCCTATCATAAGTTCCATTTGGATCTTGTGGAAAGAAAGTTTGACCTTCACCCTGCATTTTGGTGATGTTAATATATGCAGGCATGCATATAAGAGCATGTCTTTTTCCCCTAAGAAAATAATCCCAATAAATAGAAAAAGTATAGCAAAGTAAAAAAGCATTTAGCTAAAAGTCTGGAGATCTCAATTCCAACTGTAGCTTTCTCAATAATTAACTATATGACCTTGGGTAAATCACTGAATAGATGCACATGCACACACACATATGCTTATTTATAACACAAGGGGAGTTGACTAGATCAGTGGTGTCAAACTCAAATAGAAATGAGATCTACTACATGATACATAAGTTTATTTATTTATGTTTTATTGTATTTTTATTTATTTTGTTAAAAACACTTCCCAATTACATTTTTAATCTTGTTCAGGTGATATTTAGAAGCATGGGCTGCAGACTTGAAACCTATGAACTTGATAAACTCCCAAGGTCCCTTCCAAGTTACAAATTTCTTTGAGTCTATGAATGCTCATCAGATTAAGAGAAGAAAACAATGCTATTAATTACAGAAAATTACTTTGAATTTACTATGCTAATATACTGAATTCAGCTTCTGTAGAACACCCTGGTAAAATTATTTGGTTCCACAAAAAAGGGAAAAAATCAGTTTCTGGGATTCAAGGAATAAAATTCTTTGAATTCAAAGAATAAAATTTAAATATGGGATTAGTGAAGGGTTTAGAATTTGGAGAGTTTATTCTTACTTAATCCAACATTCTTCTCTGCGCTTTTAAGAAAGCTGAAGTCTTCAGTGAGTATCTCTAAAATAGCATAATGCCTTTTTAAAAATATTATAAAGATTAATATGAGGGGCAGCTAGATGGCTCAGTGGATAGAGCACTGGCCGTGGAGTCAGGAGGACCTGAGTTCAAATCCGGCCTCAGACACTTAATACTTAACTAGCTGTGTGACCCTGGGCAAGTCACTTAACCCCAATTGCCTCACTAAAAAAAAAAAAAGATTAATATGGAAACATTCATGTGGATGAGTTTGAAATGGATGCATCAATATAGAGATACCAAAACTGAGACTATGAGTTCTGCTGTCTTTATGTCCATCATTCAATAATCAACAAGCATTTATTAATATCCTCCTGTGTGCTGGAGTCCTGGGCATACAAAAAACAAAAGAAAAGTAAAGAAAATCCATAATCTAAAGTAGCTCAAAATCTTTTGGGTGAGGCAACCTGTGTATGTATAATATATACAGAATAAATTCAAAGTAAAAATCAAGAAATGTAGAGTGTGAAGATTGAGTTGAATCTTGACCAAAATGAAGTTTTGTTTGCTTGTTTTGTTTGTTTTGTTTTGTTTTGCGGGGCAATGAGGGTTGAGTGACTTGCCCAGAGTCACACAGCTAGTAAATTTCAATGTCTGAGGCTCAGATCCTCCTGAATCCAAGGCCAGTTCTTTATCCACTGCGCCACCTAGCAGCCCCCTAAAATTAAGTATTTTAAGATTCAGATGTAAAGAGAGAATGAATTTCATGTATGTGGGACAACTGGTACAAAGGAATTGACATACAGTGATCTGTATAAGGAATAGGGGGGAGGAAGCCAGTTTATTTGGACAGAGAAATGTGATCCTGATAATGGGAGCAATGTTAATGAGGCTAGAATATTAAGTTGAGACCAAGTAGAGGATTTTATATATTATCTTACAATGAATAGAGAACTACTGGAGTTAATTGAATGGGAGAAAAATATGATCAGATCTTTGGCTGAATAATATAAATTTTGCAGGTTTGTGGAGGATGGACTGGATTAGAATGGGGAAAGATGGGGCAGCTAGGTGGCACAGTGGATAGAGCACCAGCCCTGGAGTCAAGAGGGCTTGAGTTCAAATCCTGCCTCAGACACTTAACACTTACTAGCTGTGTGACCCTGGGCAAGTCACTTAACCCCAATTGCCTCACAAAAAAAAAAAAAAAAAGAATGGGGAGAGACAAAGATGTGGTGCAGTATTGTACCTGCAGTTATGAAGACCTGAGTTCAAATCTGGGTTCAGGCAATGATTAACTGTGTAACTCTGGGCAAGTCACATAACCTCTATCTGGCTCAGTCGCTTCATCTGAAAAAGGGGCTTAACAATAGCGCCCATGTCACAGAGTTATTCTGAGGATCAAATTAGATAATATTTGTAAAGTGTTTTGAAAACTTTAAAGTACTATACAAAGATTAGCAATTATTATTATTAGGACCAGCAGATTTAATAGGAGACCACTGCAATAGTCCTGGTTAGGGGCTATGAGGGTCTGCACTAAGGTGGTGGCTGAATGACTAGAGTGTAAGAGTCACATGTAACAGATATTGTGGTGGTAGAAACAACAATATTTGGAAAATGAATATTTGGGATAAGAGAAAATGAGGAGTCAAGGAAAATGGTGAGATCATGAACCCGAGAGTGAGAAGAATCTTGGTCCCTTCGACAACATTGGAGAATTTTTGTAAAGGAAAAGACTACTGGTGAATAATAATGAATTCTGTTTGGGGCATGCTGAATTTGAGCTGCCTCCAGGACATCTTATTTGAAAAGTTGAATTAATAAAATCAATAGCTATGGGTGCTCAGATTCATTCACATAGATGTGGTCACCCATGAGTGTTTAGAAGTATGTGAAATGTGTATATGTGTGTGTGTGTTTCTTTTTTGGTGACTTAATTTAGAATTAATTTTGTTTCCTTCCCCATGATCAGTTTATTTCATATGAACAATTCTCCCAAGAAGTAAACCCCCAACTCTATACTTTGGTGTAGTGCAATGTGTTCAATAAATATCACAATAGGAAAGAGACATCATTAAGAGGAAAGTCTAGAAATCATTGTCTTTGATAGCACATGTTTCTTTTTTTTCTATCTGTTCCTATCCAGCTTTTATCTGCCATCCATTTCAGGTTCTCCTCTGGCTCATGGTGAGGTTCAACAAACTGAGGGCAGACAAGGCCAGGGCCTAGTGGGTATGAGGAAGAATCTTTTATAAGTTAAAGATAAATGGTCCCAAGTGAAGGCTGAGAGAAGAAATAAAAAAATGAGAGGAGATAAGATCACAGGGAAAATAAGGTTTATAAGTTTCAGAGCAAGGCAGAATAAAATCTGCCATCTTCAATCAATCATTTACTAAATGCCTACTATGTGTTTTATACTGTGCTAGGTTCTGGGAATACAAAGACATAAGCAATACAAATCATTTTTAAATAATTTTGTATGGTATATTAAAACTTGCTTTGTCTTATTAATAACAAGGTCCTTCAAAACAGTGTATTCTGTGTGATATTTTAAAGCTTTCTCCTTCATACCCCTGAATTCACATTTCCTAAGAATTGACCTTGTGATTACATCCCATCTATCAAGTCATGAGGGGCACTTATCTCTTGTAGCATCTGCCTTTTACACTTTATATCCTGCCTATCTCCAAGAGGATTTGGTATATTTTATAATTTCATTTTTTCAACAAACCCTTAATGGGGACCACTTATATGCCTATCACATGCTAACTGTGGTGTAGAACACTGATTTCATGTGATAAAATAACATACTACAAAGAACTTACTGTTATTCATGTGAGATAAGACATGGAGTCAGATACACAATACTATCTTATGTATGATAGGTCATACAATGCTATTGATTGTTAAAAGAGTTTGAAATGAGGAGGGTGATTAGCAATAGTTTATGGGAGGAGAAAACATCTTGATGGGTAAGATTCTGAAAGGCAGATACTATAATGGAGGTGGGAAAGGATGAGTGAATTCTAAGTGTGAGAAATGTCATGAGACAGCTGTGGAGGAGAGCAAAGCAATCCTGTGTAACAAAGAAAACAATCAGCCAAACGAATTGACAAAGCAACCTAGTTTGATAGGAAATGTAATTATCTATTCTCTTGGTGCATTCCCTCTCTTGAGAGGAAAGAGGAGGGAGCATTAGAAATTAGGTGTGGGGGGCAGCTAGATGGCACAGTGGTAAAAGCACCGGTCCTGGATTCAGGAGTACCTGAGTTCAAATCTGGCCTCAGACACTTGACACTTATTAGCTATGTGACCCTGGGCAAGTCACTTAACCCTCATTGCCCTGCAAAAAACAAACAAAACAAACAAACAAACAAAAAAAGTAATTAGGTGTGAAGGCAGGTAACTATAAGGCATGTACAGAGAAATGAAAGTAAAATATTTGACTATTGTATAGAGTTTGGTTAGTATGGGTTGGATAGGTAGGTGAGGGAAAGATTGGGAAGTCAGTAAATTAGCATTTATTAAACACCATTGTTCTAAGAGGCCATTGAATTTCAGGCTATGAAGTTTGATCTTTACTTTTTCAGGCATCATGGAGACATGATAGGTTGTTGAACGCCAGGATGGGCTGTCCAAGGTTATTCTGCACTAAAAAGAGAGATTGACATTGTATCCAACCATCAAAATAACTATTCAGTGTATTCAAACAACTTTGTTATGTCTGTTAAAACACACACCCACAGACACACCGTCTGACTAAATTTGTCATTTAGTGATGCCAAATGAACCTCATGTAGCTCTAGCCAAATTTAGGCTCTGGGTATCACAATATCACAAAATCACAATATGATTTTGGAGCTACATTTTACTGTTTTCAATGTCAGATTATTATTTTAATCTATTTTCTTTTTGATTTATGTTTTTAATTGGTTAACATTCTTATCATATTTAATTGAAGTATGAATGTCACAGAATTTCTATAAGTATGGATGCCAATTAAAGCAAAGACCCAGAGAAATGTTACAAAGTGATTAGGCTTCACTTCATTTATTATAACATGTTCTGACCTTTTCATTATTTTTTGGTAATTATAGTGTGTTTTCCTAGGCCAACAGAGACTTACATATATTGTTTGATCAAGAGATCTCATCTGACTTAAAGTTCAAACTTTCTGTTGTGTTTTTCCCCATTGTGACACCTGGTGGTTTTCCTAATGCATCCCTCTATTCTTTTTACTAAAAGTCAACTATATTTTTCATACATTTTCATTTTTCCCAGAATCTCTGAACTTGAAGACAGGAGACCTGGGTCCAAAACTTGTCTCCCTTACTTGCTATCTATGTGACTTTGGGTAAGTCACCTACATTTTTGGACCTGTTTCTTCATACAGACACGTATATACATACATGTACATGAAGTGTATATATGTGCATATGCATATTTACATGAAGCATATGTATATGTTTGTATGTACATGAAGTATGTGTATATATGAAGTATATGTGTATATACATATACACATACACTTATAATTACACATGCACACACATATATAGGTAGACATTGTACTAGATTACCTTGATGAGGGTCAGATTGTGAAGGGCAATTAATGTCAATCTAAATAGTCCATACTTTATTTTATAGATAACTTGGAAACATGATATGCTATTGAATAACAAGTTGTCAGAGTGTAAGTGACATGGTAGTAGAAAGATACATGAAAGCTTTATGAGCAAACCATTAAAATAATGACTGTCCAGTCAGATTTCAGAAAAACCTGGAAAGACTTAAATGGACTGATGCTAACTGAAGTGAGCAGAACGAGGAGAACATTGTACACAGTAGCAGCAACATTATATGATGATCAGGTGTGATATACTTGGCTCTTCTCAGCCATAGACAAGACAATTCCAAGACAATTCAAAAAGATTCATGATGGTAAGTGCTCTCTACATCCAGAAAAAGAACTCTGGAATCTGAATGCATATTGAACCATACTGTTTTCAGTTTTGTTTTTGTTCTTCTTTATTGAGGTTTTTCTCTTTTGTTCTGATTCTCTTGTCATGACATGACAAATATGGAAATATGTTTAACAAGATTGTATATAAATGACGTATATCAGTTTGATTGTGTCTTGTGGAGGGGGGAGGGAAGGGAAGGAGGAAGAAAAATTTGGAAATCAAAATCTCATAAAAACGAATGTTGAAAACTATTTTTACATGTAACTGGGAAAAATTAAATACTGTATTGATTGAAAAAAATAATGGCCACCCTCAGTTCTTTAGGAATTTTGCAGTGGGGATTCCCAGCTTTAAATGTATACCTGGGGGCAGCTAGGTGGCACAGTAGATAAAGCACCGGCCCTGGATTCAGGAGGACCTGAGTTCAAATCCGGCCTCAGACACTTAACACTTACTAGCTGTGTGACCCTGGGCGAGTCACTTAACCCCAATTGCCTCACCCAAAAATTGGAATTGAAAATGCATGAAGGGAAGTCAATAAAAGGAGGCTTGTGAAATACTTACATTGCTACTTTTTAACTTGGAAACTTAGCTTGCAAAATTTACTTGTAAAATAAATATGTAATTGTTTTTATAAATCTATTAAATCCATTTAAAATTTCATTCCATCTTCATTTCTACATTACAATAGATGATTAGTGTGATACAGTGAAAACAGCATTGAATGTAGAGTCAGAAAATCTTATTTTGAATCCTGGTTCTAAGACTGCCTAGCTATGTGACCATATGAAAATTACAATATTTTATGTGTGTGTCTCAGTTCCTCATCTATCAAGTGAAAGGCCCCTTCTGATTCCATATCTATAATACCAAACTACAGTGGTCTGCCTTCAATTTAAGTTCCAGATATATTCTTTCAATAATTTAAAAAGATAAAGAAATTCCAAAAATATATGTGACAAAGCTCCATTTGGTTATTTTTAGGGTAATAAAGACTTGTCATAATTCTGCTCATTAATTTTCCAATGAATGCTCTTGTTAAAGGTGCTTATCAAAATAGCATCAAAGGGATTTGGATTACTGGGGAACAGAAATGGCAAATGATTTTGCAAAGGCTTCAAATACAAACTTCATGACAGAATAAATGTTGACACTGATGACTATTCTAGGTCAGTCCTTCACGGTTAATCACTAACTAGGTTTGTACTTAGTGTGTTAAAGAAGGTTTGCAATCTGAATCCATTATATGGAGTATCCACATCAATGAAATTAGAGATCCTATATATGTGTGTGTGTGTGTGTGTGTGTGTGTGTGTGTGTGTGTGTGTAGGCATATATGTGTATACACACTCTATGTTGTAGAAGCATCTCTCCATGTAATGTTTTCATTACTTTTGTATGAGGAGGGGAGAGCAGTCTAGACCTGTGACTTGTCTGTATAGGAATCACCCAACGATAAATTTTTCTTTGATTGTTATATGGAGCAAAACCATTGTTAGGCAAAACTTCTTGAAGTGTGGATCATGACCCCATATGAAGTTGTGTAACTGAATGTAGATGGCTGGAAAAATGTGTAAACAGTAACAGGTGATGTATACTTATTTTATATATCTGTATACCAAGGATGGTATAAAAATTTCTCAGGCAAACAGGGGTCAAGACCTTTGAAAAAAATTTAAGAATCCCTGGTCTTAGGGAAATACCTTGGGCTCTGAGAGGTTGTGACTAAGGGACTTGCATAGGGACATACAGCCTTTATGGAGAAGAAGCAAGACCCGAACCCAGGTTTTCCTAAATCCAAGGCCAGTTTTCTATCCATTGTCATAGTTCCTGTGATAGATGATAGATAGATAGATAGATAGATAGATAGATAGATAGATAGGTGTATAGATAAGGTATATAAAACATACATACAGACATACATATTGCATATGTACACACATATCAAAAGTCCTTTCCATCCTTAAATCTATGATGCTATGACATAAAATTGTTTGCAAACAAATATGTTCAATATATACTTTTTTTAGCTATAGCAAATCTCTCCGTTGGTAGATGGAGTAGCCTCAGCAATGGAAAAACTGAAAAGAAGATTCAGACTGCACAATAATGACATAAAATCTGTCTACTGTCTTACAAATAATAAATCATGTTTTTTTAATTGATTCAGCTGAATGAAAAAAAATTAGTCTTAAGTCCTGGATGCCCTCCATGATTTCCCTCTCAAGTCCTCATACTGAAGTGGAACAGCTTGGAGAAGCTTGCATAAGTTTTTTTTTTTTTCATTTTCAGATACCAGGGGCCCAGTCTACTCCACCTTTACATAGAACACCTTCTTTCCTTTGAAAGATAAGTCTCAGGAAGGAACCCCTCAGGGTGCCAAGACTTAGGCCATAAACCCTTCCAGGAATAATCAAGGATCAGCCAATCAAATTAAAGAGTGGACTGGAGGCAGGGGATACATTTGCAGATGTTGGCAAGGCTGGCTTTTAAGCTGGTGATAAGTGCCCTTCATTCATTGCTTCCTGTAATTGAAATGTATTGCATGAAGAAATAAGGCTTGTTAATGAATTACTGAATTAATTAGAAATGAAGTAATCACTAAACCATGCTAGTCAGCAAACTGCTATTCTACAAAATTCTCTTTCCTGTTCTTTTCAGCAAGAGTAAATGTAATTGCCATTTAATACAAGTACCAGTAACATGGGGTAATAGCATCACTGAATATTTGACTGTATATATTTTGCATTGACCACTCCTTTTCCCAAAATGCCTCATTGTTTGTAGCTTCAAGTAATATCACAGTCTAACTGTGCTATCAAAACAATTCCATTGCCCTCAATGATGGGGTAGGAAGAGCAACTGCAAAAAGGATAGCCTTCCTCTGACTCTTTCCTCTCTCTCCATTTATCCCCAGTGCCCAGACACCTCATCCAGGGAAGATGATAAGAAAAAATCCTAAGGTCTTCCAGGTCTTGCCATCTGCTTGCCTGTTATATTTTTCATACCTCCTAAACAATGTCATGTTACCTGCTAATGTACCCTAAGAACTTCTAGATTTTTCTCTCTTGCATCCTTGAAAATATAAGCCCTTCCATCAGTTCGGTAGATAAAACCTCTTATATGTATTTTCTCTTTTTTAAAGCTGTGAAGTCCTTGAAAATAGAGATTCTTTTTTTTTCTTTTTTTCCCCTAGTGCTTAACAGAATATTTGACAAAGAGTAAAAGCTTAATAAATAATTTTCATTCATTTTCATTTCACTCTTTTCACTTTCCAATATTTATTCAGTCATATTCTCTAAGTTTCCCCAAGGCATAAACCTCATGAGGGTTATACACATGTTGGAAAGTCTAAAAGGAAATTAACCGCCACTGAGCATTCCAAACTCTGAAATTCTGTCCATTTAGATTGTTCCTCAAACTTTCAAACTGATCTATTTATTTCAATATGAGGCAATAGGTATCTCAGAAGGTATAGCAAAAGACCTGAAGTCAAAATGACCTGAGTTCAAATACAGCCTCAAACACTTCCTAGCTATGTGAAACCAGGCAAGTCCTCAATTTTCTCATCTGTAAAATGGGATAATAATAGCACCTCCTTTCCAGGGTTCTTGTGAGAATTGAATGAGATAATAATTATAAAGCTCTTTGCAAACTTTAAAGCATTACATAAATATTATTATATTTTATTGTTAATATCATAGTTGTTGTTATTATTATTTCCTCCTTTTCCCATTATGTCAAAATGTACATCCATTCACACATATTTTCATATGTATGCTAATAATTATATGTATTCAAACACATATGTTCTTTCACATTAACATATATTTAAATATTTAAAACATTTTTCTGACCTAAGATTTCAACTCTATGTGACTAATCTCCTTTTGTAAACTTTCTCCATTGGTATAAATTGTGAAGTCCTTTTGTTACTGATAGTCTTAGTTGCTTACAGACCTCAAAGGTTAAGTGACCTACTCATGGTCACATAATTCCCATGTATCAGAAACCTTGAAATCAAGTGTTCCTGATTCCAAGAAAGACTCTAAATGCCAGAAGTCTGAGATTTTAGGACTTGATTGCTGACTTCACCTTGATATCAAATGTCCATATAGTCAAATCTTTGGTTTTGCCAGTAACAGCATATGGCTATGAGAGCTGGACTATAAGAAAAGATGAGTGGGCCAGAATTACCATTTTTAAATTGAGGTCCTGGGGAAGATTTTTGAGAGCCCCTTGGACAGAAAAGATATCCAATAAGTCAATATCTAAAAAAAAATAATTCAGAATAGTGTTGTTTGTCCTTGGTTCTCAAAGACAACCAGGACATAAGGGTGATGTTATTACTTTCACTGAATTGGATTTAAGTGAGAGAGGGCTGTGCAAGGTCACCAACCTCACTCTCTCCTCCAGAGCCATCTGTGTCCAGTGACAAGATGTATATCACGATTACTGGAGATGGCCTTGGATGTTTAAAGCAATTGGGGTTAAGTAACTTGCCCAGGGTCACACAACTATTAAATGTCTGAGGTGAGATTTGAACTCATGTTCTCCTGACTCCAGGGCCAGTGCTCTATCCACTGTGCCACCTAGCTTTCCCTTCAGAATATTCATCAGAAGGCCAAATACTGAAACTGAAGCTTAAGTACTTTGGCCATATAATGAGAGGACTGTACTCAAAGGAAAAGACCCTGTGGTTGGGAAAGATTGAGGACAAGAGAAGAGGATGACAGGGGGCACCCACTAGCCGCACACTAGGGTTCCTCCTTCTCATGAGAAGAAAATAAAGCCTTTGTCACCTCGCTGCTGAGTTCCTGAGAATTATTGAGAAGAGGATGAATTTTTCCCTCACAATTGGAGGCCCCAGCGAGATGTAAGGAGCTGCGGGGCCCTCCGGGTTCCAGCACTCCCAGTGCCCTTCACCAGCTATGGTCAGAGCCGGAGCCCGGAGGGGGCCACCCCCAACTCCTGAGTTCAAGGAACTCAGCAGAGATGTCGCAAACGCAGGGTGGAGCATGCTCCCCAAGGGGGTAAGAATTTATCAAAACAGGGATTGCCTGTTTTGGGGAGGAAGGAAAAGCCAGCGCTCTGGTTTGTTAGGCTCATGTTAGGGAGTCACTTGCTATACGTCTTTTGCAGGGGTATTGGGTAAATTTATGAATGAAAGCTTGCCTCTCATGATTGTGAGGATAGAGCAAAATGTTATTGGGCTTTAGTATAATGTTTTCTTTGGGCGGAAAAGCCAGGAGAGAGGTCCCTGAATTTCATCTCAAGAGAAGAGAGCATGGTGCGGAGGCGTGGCTC
The DNA here is from genome assembly GCF_019393635.1 of Dromiciops gliroides. Lineage (NCBI taxonomy): Eukaryota > Metazoa > Chordata > Mammalia > Microbiotheria > Microbiotheriidae > Dromiciops > Dromiciops gliroides. Next base: position 220,631,689 of record NC_057862.1, on the reverse strand, counting down.
GGTCTGATGGGGTCATCATCTGACTGTAGGGGTATCTTGTTGGGGGAGGGCCATCCCCCACTGGTGTCGACTAAGGGAATTTGGGTGAGGGGCAGCTCCAGATCTCTCAGGTCATCTCACTCCCCCCCTCACCCCACAGGGACAGCAGCCACACCTTATCTTGTCTTCCCTGGGGGTGGAGGAGACTGGAGTGAAGGGTGGTGGTCCTGGAGTTACTCAGTATCTCTTTGGGAGTGTCTGTCCTTTGGTTTGGTTTTGTGGGGACAGGGTTCTTTTTAATTTGCTCCAGGAAACTTCTCAGGTAAACTAGGTCCATTAGAAAAACAAAAGAGTTTGCTTGGGAAAGGTGGGAGAGGCCTATGGGTCCTTCAAGAGTCTGAGATTAACAAAGATCATTAGCCCCAGGCAATTCATTTGCTTGGGAGAGGGGAGTGTGAATTCAGTGCCTTTTCTTAGAAAAGAAAAAGTTTAAAAAAAAAAAGTTTGAGAATTCTACTTTAAAATCCTGAGAAAACTGATTCCATGTTTTAATTGGTAAACTGTTGACAGATGGAAATTACGGTAATATTTAGCAGTTGTTGCATGCTATTGTAAATTGGTTTTGTGATTTTTGCTAAGGGTTAAATACTGTTTGAGTTTATTGGTTAACTGAAAGCCTTCCCTGAAGCTTTTAGATATTCATTCTTTTACATTAATTGCCTTTCTTCTGAGTTATCAGATCTGAGCAAACATGGTACCAACTATCCACTGGGAGAGAGGACTCGGTTTCCTCTACACTGTATTCCATGAGGCTTGCCAACTTCTGTTCTTTTATGGTAACCCCCATGATCATCCCAGGTGGCATGATAAACGCAATGTTGAATTTGGCCATGGCAACTGGTATCAATGGTATTAGATTCTTTAATTGTCTTATTAAATTAGAAGGGTAAAGATGATCACTTTATGGACTCCTTTGCAGGTGGCTTGGGGAAGTTTTTAACAGCATGGGGCATTCTTGGCATCTCTCACTAGAACAGCTTTTCACTCCTGATGCAGGATCCTGGGGTCCCTGGATTCTCTTGGTTTTGGGTGTGCCATGGTGCCAGGTGGTTAAAGTCTGTGTGTGCCAAGGTGCCAGGCATGCTAACCAGGGTGCCAGGTGGTTAAAGTCTGTAGGTACCTGGGGTGCCAAGGTGCCAGGCATGCCAACCAGGGTGCCAGGCGGTTAAAGTCTGTAGGTACCTGGGGTGCCAAGGTGCCGGGCATGCCAACCAGGGTGTCAGGTGGTTCCATAGGTACCAGGGGTGCCAACCAAGCCAAGCAGTGTGCCAGGCAATTGGAGTCCATAAGCACCAGGTGTGCCAAGCAATGTGCCAGGAGATGCCAAGTAGTGTGCCAGGCAGGGGTGGTCCCCAAGAATTCAAAGGGTTCATTAAAGATGAGGAATGCCATGTCTAGTGACACAGAAAAGGAAGAAAGTACACCTCCCTGAAATTCCCAAAGACAGCCCTTTGGGAGACAAATTAGATATTTGGGATAAACTTGAGAAGTATAGAGGAAAATGCAAGAAGAGAATGATAAAATATTATATTGTTGCCTAAAATGGACTGGGGTTCCCCTCAAGGGAGGTTCAGTCCTTTTGCCTAAATATGGGTCTAATGAAAATTGGGTATGCCAAGCCTTAAATGTATATGTGATCCTTACTTGGGAAGGGAAACAGAGTTCCCAATAATAGAAATGAAAAGCATGTTTCTCAGATATTTCTGGCCTCTCTGCCTCTGTTTCTTTACTCTGACAGAAGGGACTTCTGGCCCAGACTCCTTGAGTTTCCAGCTCACCAATTTAAGCCTGGAAACTGGGTATTGATAAGAACCTGGAAGAGCAACAAGTTGGAACCTGATTGGGAAGGGCTGTTCCTGGTGTTACTTTTCACTGACATTGCAGTGAGGACTGAGGAGCAGAACTGGACTCACTACTCACTACTCTCAAGTAAAAGGGACACCTTTTCCAGAAGAAAAACCAGAGCCAAAACATGAGCAGTGGACTGTTAATAAGGAATCTGATCGACCAAGGGTGAAGTTTAAAAAAGACTTTAATGTACAATATACTAAGTCTGGTACAAAAAGGGGGAAGGGAGGTAACATTTTGGGGTAGTGGGAGCTGCTCAGGCAAACAAGTAGTGGAGGAGCAAAAAGGATTTTTTTTATATGGGCATCTGAAGGAGGAACTGATCCCGTAGGAAAATCTCATGGATCCTATATCCCCCTATCCTTTTAAGACTCCAGAAATAACCTCTCCAAGTCCAGAAGGGAAATTAGGAAACCCAACAGGCCAGTGAAGTTAAGGATGTGAGACAGACAGTGGAGACAGAGACTGGGTTTGGAGATTCAAATGCTCCGATGGAATGGGTCAGTGCTTTGGGAAGACCAGCTGCCCATACTCTAAATCCAGATTAGCCTGGAGGGGTTCTGGTGTCTCCTTCAATTATACCAGAACAAGTTGGCAAAGGGTGAGAGTTGTAGGGATTTGGAGCTACTCTTCCCTGTGATAAAAAGGACAGCAGAAAAGATAATACCCACTTTTGTTGGAGTCCCAGGAAACCATCCTGCCTGTCTCTCCAGATGGGTGAGAGGTTTTCTGGTCTTGGGTAATATGAGTTGTGTCCAAACATGGGAAGTAACCGAGAATAACTCAGTAGATTTTTCATCCCTGATCCTCCCCTGAGCTGACCTATGGTGGTATTGTGGTGGAAGATCAACCTTACCCCCTAACTGGGCTGGGACTTGTGGGTTGGTGTGGCTGGTCACCCCCTTTACCATGGCATCTGAGCATTTATTCAAATCTGAGTCTAAATCAAGAAAGAAAGGGTCATCTGATGCTCTAATCTGCCTAGATAGCATAGGATTCACAGATTTAGACCAAAAGGCAGAGGAAATAGTCAATAAATGGAATGAGAGGAGCCAAATAGTCAAAAATAAAGAGGAGGGATTGTGAGAAATGGGTAATTGTCTCCTCACAATGTGGATATAACAAGTCAGTCATACTTCCCTGACCTGTTTGTAGGACAAAGGTCTCAGATCCCCTCCTCCCCCTCAGGTTAGCAAGGTCACATGGTTCAAGGAGCCCTGGTCTCAATTAGGTCCTCTCCAGAGTTCTGTCCATATAAGGAAGTATAAGGTCCACTCCTGAGATATGCCCATACAAGGAAGAGGGGTGGGAATACTGCGTTCCAATTAGCTAGTTTTTCCACGTAGATTGTAACCCCGACCAGTGATGAAAAAGGGGAAGGTCCATTCGCGTTAGGGACTAGGGTATAAAACAGAGCCTGTGAGCCCCCTTTCGGGGCACCCACTAGCTGCACACTAGGGTGCCTCCTTCTCATGAGAAGAAAATGAAGCCTTTGTCACCTCAAAAAAAAAAAAAAGAAGAGGATGACAGATGATGAGATATATAGTGTTACATAAATAGCAAACATGAACCTGGACAGACTTTAAGAGATGGTATAAGACAGAAGGGCCTGGTATGCTATAGTCCATGGGATAAGGAGGAGTCAAACACAAGCAAAGGACAATTACTGAAACAATAATCAGTCACCAGTTCTCTGTGTAGCTTTCATGAAGACATAGCCCTCTGAGCCTGAGATTCTTGATCCTCTATAAAATGAGAGGATTGAGATATATTGTAGGTCCTTACAAACTATTATTTAGGCTTTCCATATTATTTTCAACTAAGAAAGAACAATTTCTAAGGTGTTTTTCTCCACTTTTTTCATTATAGATGTCACTATAGGATCAAAGGGATAGCTAAATTCCTAATTTGCATCCAATATTGTTTCAGGAAGTAGCTCACCTCCTCCCACTCATGAAACAGCAGTAGTTAGAAAAAATGTAAGAAGAGTTACATTACTTATGGGCATGGGTTAATAGATATCAAATGCATTTGACCAAAAATAATAATAGGATAATGATCCTGAAAACAATGAGAAAAATCATAGCTACTAGGTGGAAAAGGGTTTTAGCATATCCAGAAAATAGGTTTAAAAAATAGTGGTTGAAATTTCCTGAAAAAAAACTTTTAAAATGATCCCCCCCCCAAAAAAAGCCTCATGGTTATATATTTACACAGTGCTTAGAAAATGAGGGGTAAGAAATAATGTCAAAAGAGATGGTCTCAAAGCCAAGAAGACCTTGGTTTAGGTCTTGCCTCAAACAGGTCCTGACGTGACTCTGGATAGTCAGTAAAGATGTCAGTCCAGGCACCTCTCTAAAACTGTAAATTGAATATGAGACACTAACATGCATTGGTAGGGAAAGTTATCTAATCCAGGAGTTTTAATCATCTATATATTTGGATTGTATCTTGGTAGATATCTTGGGGGATCATGGTTCATACCTAATTTCTGTCAAACCCTTACTTTAATCATTAGGATCTTTGTGTTTCTTCGTTTGAAGTATATTCATATTTAATTTGTTCCAGTGATCAATCTCTCTATTTGAAAAATAGGTATCAAATAATTTTAATAATTATTGCTTTGTAGTATAATTTGTAATTTGGTATTGATAGAACCCATCCCTTTCTACTTCCTTTTTTATTATCATCTTTGAGATTCCTAATATTTTCTGCCTTCATATAATTTCAATATTATTATTTTTTTCTAGCTCTTTAAAATAATATTTTGTTAGTTAAGCTAGATATTGCACTGAATAAATACATTAATTTTGATAGGAATTTATTACATTGGTTCAACCTACCCATGAACAATTAATATTTCTGATTATTTAGGTCTGTCTGACTGACTAGCTTTTTTTTTAAAAAAAAACTAATTGATACAAAATAGATATATGAATTTATATGAATCTCTGCAAATAGCTCAATATATCAAACCTGCCAAATACAATTTCACCTTAACATGGGTATTCAGTGTCTTAAGCCAAGAGTCAGTAATTCTGGGCATTTCCTACCCTTATAGGTTAAGTAGGGGGCATATCTGGGAAAGGAGGATATTCATCTCCAAATATATGATATCATATAGACACTTTATTTCATCTAGCCTATAAGTAGTCCTAACCACAGTCTTGAACCACATACCTTCTTTATGTTTCTTGGAACCCTTTCACTCACAGTTCCCAGATACAAATGAATCTCATATGGTACAGATAAGATGAAACTATCTCTTACCACCCCTTTCTCTAACGTCAGCTGAAAGCTGTTTCTCTTTCATGAAATTTTCTACCTCCTTTGTAGCTATAACATTCAACCTGTATGTTTTTTTAATTTGTTTATATCCTTAGAAAAATGACTTCTGTTAGAGTGTGAACTACTTGAGCTTGTACTTTTTCATCTTTGTATCCCAAGTCTATCATAGGCCAGAATTGAATAACAGGTATCTGAGGTAGAATTTTTACTCATGCTTTTCTGTCACAATTCTCCTTTCCATTGCACCAACTAGTTTCTTCAAAATTAAGTTAGTGGAAAAATTAGACTCAGAAATGTCTAATTTATTTAACATAATTAAGGAAAGAGATGTCCCATATAATTAAATTAATGAGCTTACCAGATGATGACAGCATCAGCTGATGAGCTTACAATTTAAATTGTATTGTTGTTGCTGTCATTTCATTCTTGTTATTTTTTTTCCAGATAGAAATAGACTTAAGAAATTTTGCTATTCTCCTATTAGTCTTCAATATTCTCTGGACTACTACACATATTAACAAAAATTTTTTTGGATAATATTAGAAGTTCATCTTTTGAAGCATCATTGCTGGCAACTTTGGGATGCTGCAGTGGCAGCTAAAATGGAAGGGATGATATGTAGTTAATCCTTAGCATTGATTTCAAGGATAACAAGTACAATAGGTTCTTAAAAATTGCATTTTGATTGAGTGACTCTGTTTCCATATGACTTTAATTTCTCTTTTTAAATATTGAGTTTTAAAAGGTTTTTTTTCATTCCACATGACTTGGATATCATAAATATTTTATATGACATATATCGATAATGATTTCTTATATATTAATAGATAGTGTGTCAAGGTAATTATGGGCAAAGGACATGCCTATCATAATGTTTCTGTTCCAGAACAGGCAATTTGCAAAATTCTCAAAGGCATTATTTTTGTTATTATAGGAAAAAATAGAGGGCGGAGCCAAGGTGGTGGAAGAAAGCCTGTAACTTTTCAGAGCTCCCCATGATCCATTCACATACTTCCAAATAATGCTATAAGACAATTCTGGGAGCAACAGAACCCACAAAAGAACAGAGTGAGAACATTTTCCAGCCAAAGACAACTTAAAAACGTGGTAAGCAAGGTGGGCTTTACTGGGCTAATAGGGGAGTGGAGCCATGCCACATAGATCCAGCCCCAGGCAGCCCGTACCTCCAGAGCCTCAGAATCATCAGCATTAGCAGCTACTTATGGAACTCGGCTCACAGACTTGTGATGGGGTTCAGTGGTTGGATGGGGGGAGCTAGCAGGGGTCTCTTGTGGTGCTGAGGCAGAGTGCCGTTGTGTTGCCCAGGAAGCAGACTTGAGTGGCAGCAGCCCAGTAGGGGAGGGGCAAAGGCATGCCTGAGCTTGCAACCATAATGAATCAGATTTCTGCTTCCAAGTTAAAGAGTAAGCAGGCTCATGGTTACTTACAGACCAGAGCACAGGCCAGGGGAGTGGAGAATATGCCTTTCCTTAAATTGAACCACCTGGGACCCTCTGAAGCTTGGGACAGTGCATTATGGAAGCAGTGTCCCACTTTAAGAAGGAGTTAAAAGCCAAGAAATAGGCTAGGATAATGAGCAGACAGAAAAAAGATGCTGACCCTTGAAAGTTTCTTTGGTGACAAGGAAGATCAAAATACACCCTTAGAAGAAGAAAACAAAGCCAAAGCTCCTACATGCAGAGCATCCAAGAAAAATATAAATTGGTCTCAGGCCATAGAAGTGCTCAACTTTGAAGATAAGGTAAAAGAGGTAAAAGAAAAAAGTGGAAAGATAAATGAGAAGGATGCAGGAGGGTCATGAAAAAAGGTCAACAGTTTGGCCAAATGGAAAAGGAGATACAAAACTCCTTGAAGAAAATCATTGCTTAATAATAAGGATTGAGGGACATCTAGGTGGCACAGTGGATAGAGCAATGGCCCTGGAGTCAGAAGTACCTGAGTTCAAATCGAGCCTCAGACACTTAACACTTACTAGCTGTGTGACCCTGGGCAAGTCACTTAGCCCCAGTTGCCTCACAAAAAAATTAAAAGAAAATAAAAAGAAAAATAAAAAGAATAAGGATCGAGCAAATAGAAGCTAATGACTTTATGAGAAATCAAGACATGATAAATCAAATCCAAATGAAAGAAAAAATAGAGGGCAATGTGAAATATCTCCTTGGAAAAACAGCTGACCTGGAAAATAGATCTAGGAGAGATCATTTGAAAATTATTGGACTACCTGAAATCCATGATCAAAACAAAAGCTTAGACATCATCTTCCAAGAAATTGTCAGGGAACATTGCCCTGACATTCTAGAAGAAGAAGGTAAAATAGAAGTTGAAAGAATCAACCTATCACCTCCAGAATGATATCCCAAAATGAAAACTTACAGGAATGTTATAGCCAAATTCCAGAGATCCCAGGTCAAGGAGAAAATATTGCAAGCAGCTAGAACAAAAGGAATTCAAATACTGTGGAGCTGCAATAAGGATAACACAAGATCCAGCAGCATCTATATTAAAGCACCAGAAGGCATTGAATATGATATTCCAGAGGGCAAAGGAATTGGGATTACAATAAAAAATCACCTATCCAGCAAAACTGCATATAACCTTTCAGGGTAAAAATGGGACTTCAATGAAAAAGAGGACTTTCAGGCATTTGTGATGAAAACACCTGAACTGAATAGAAAATTTGACTTTCAAACACAAGACTCTAGAGAAGCATAAAAAGGTAAACAGGAAAAAGAAACAATGAGGGATGTTAAAAGGTTAAACTGTCAACCGCCAGAGGAATTTGCCCCAGTGCCCCTGAATCAGCTGCAGCTCCGGCATCTTCCGGAACCAAGCATGTGGTTGGACTGAATGGCTGGCCCGGGGGGTAAGTGCAGGGGTACCAGTGGACTGGGGGGAAGGATTCGACTGTCACACCCCAGCAGGGAACCAGGAAGAAATCATGAGCTATGAGAGGCCCAGGTGGGGGAGGGGAACAGGGGAGAAGTCTCATCTGAAGCTGAGAACCACACCACAGAAAGCTTTGCTCGTTGTTGCTTAGTAAAGTAGGCCTGAGGTTATCTCCAGACCTGAGAACAGGCCAGGTGAGATTAAAGTCTGCCCCTCCTCAACCCCCAAAACCTGGGACCCTCTGAAACTGAGAACAAGAGTGAAGCTGAGAAGCAGCCCCTGCCCCCACCCCCCAGTGGAGAGTTTATAATCAAATGAAAGTAAGGCCAGGCAGGCTGAGAAGAAGCCCAACCATCCCCTGGGCCAAGCTGTAGTTTGAACAGTGTGTTCTGGAAGCAGTGCCACACTTTAAGGAGTTAAAAGCCAAGAAATAGTAAGCCAGGATGAGTAGGCAGAAAAAGCAGAAGACCATAGAAAACTTCAGAAGCTCAGAAGAAGAAAACTACAACCTCAGAAGAAGAAGATAATAACAGGGTCAAAGCTTCCAAGAAAAATATGAACTTGTCTCAGGCCATGGAAGCTCTCAAAAGAGACTTTGAAGAGAAAGTAGGAGAAATAGAAAGAAGATGTAGAGAAAAGGAGGAAAGAATGGAAAGGTAAATGAGAGTGATGCAGGAGAGTCCTGAGAAAAAAGTCAATAGTTTGAAAAGCCAAATGGAAAAGGAGATTAAAAAACTATCTGATGAAAATGACTGCCTAAGAATTAGGATTGAACAAATGGAAGCTAGTGACCTTATGAGAAACCAAGACATAGTAAAGCAAATCCAATTTAATGAAAAAATAGATGGCAATGTGAAATATCTCCTTGGAAAAACAACTGACCTAGAAAATAAATCTAGGAGAGATAATTTGAAAATCATTGAACTACCTGAAAACCATGACCAAAACAAAAGCTTGGACACCATCCCCCAAGAGATTGTGAGGGAAAATTGCCCTGATATTCTAGAAGCAGAAGCTAAAATAGAAATTGAAGAATCCACCAATCACCTCCTGAAAGAGATCCCAAAAGGAAAACCTCCAGAAATATTATAGCCAAATTCCAGAACTTCCAGGTCAAGGAGAAAATACTACAAGCAGCTAGAAAAAAGGAATTAAAATACTATGGAGCTCCAATAAGGATAAAGGAAGATCTAGCAGCTTCTACATTAAAGGACCTAAGGGCATGGGATATGATATTCCAGAGGGCAAAGGGTCTGGGACTTCAGCCAAAAATCACATACCCAGCAAAACTGAGTATAATTTTTTGAAGGCAAAAATGGGATTTCAATGAGAAAGAGGTCTTTCAAGCATTTGTGATGAAAAGACCTTAACTGAATAGAAAATTTGACTTTCAAATACAAGATCTTGGAGAAGCATAAAAAGGTAAACAGGAAAAAGACTTCATGAGGGATAGTAAAAGATCAAAGTTTTTATATTCTTACATGGGAAGATAATACTTTGAAATAATAAGAACTATCTCAGTAAGAAATTCACAGAAGACAGGGCTGAACTGAATGTGAAAGGATGATATCTGTAAAGCATTTACGTTTTGTTCTTTGTAGGGCAGACAAGGTGGGATGTCTTATGTCTGGGGCTGGATTTGGGCTTGGGACCTCCTGGGTCCAGGGCTGGTGCTTTTTCTACTGTGCCATCTAACTAATCCATGATGAAATCATTAAAATAGGGTTGAGGTGTAGGAGGAATAAGCTGGGGGAGGGAGAAGGGGAGAGAGAGTCTTTGGAGAGGTAGTTCACATGAAGGAAACAAGAAGAAAGCTTATGGAGAAGAGTAGAAGAGGGGGAAGGACTTGGGGAGTGAGTGAACCTTAATATCATCAGAATTGGCTCAAAGAAGAACTAACATACATACTCAAGTAGGTATAGTAATGTATTTTGCCCTGGGTGGGGGGAGGGAGAAAAGGGGGGAAGGGAAGGAGGAAAGGGCAGATTGGGGGAGAGCAGTAAAAAGCAAAACACTTTCAAGGAAGATGAAGATATTCTGCATTACTGCACCTGTATGACATATTGAATTGCTTGATCTCATAGGGTGGGTTCAGGAGGGAGTTAGGGAGGGAGGAAGAAAAAATTAGAGCACAGAATTAGCAAAGGGACCCTGATCTCATTGGAGTGGGCTCATGGAGGGAATAGCTTTCATACCCAATTGGGAGGAGCAATCTATTTAACCCTGCAGGAAAATAGGAGGGGAAGAGGATAAGGAAGGAAGGGTGAAAAAAGGTAGTGCAGAAAGAGGGAGAGGATAGTCAGAAGTAAAACAGCTCTGAGAAGGAATAGGTAAAAAGAAGATAGAGTAAATGTCATGGGAAGGGAGTGGGATGAAGGGAAATAGTTATGATGATTGATTATAATGGCAAAATGTATGGTACCTACTTTGCTGGGCTTTTATGAAGAAAATTCTCTGTCAAGCTTAAGGTACTATATAAAGGTTATGATGAACAGGATACTATTAGAAAAACCTGAAAAGACCTACATGAACTGAAGCAGAGTGAAATGTACTGTACACAAAATAACAGCAATAGTGGGGGATGATCTGCTGGGAAGCATGTGGCTATTTTCAGCAAGGCAATGATCCAATATAACCCTGAAATACTTAATGAAGATTGCAGTCCATCTGCAGAGAAAGAACTGGTAGTATCTGAAAACAGATGGAAACACATTTAAAATTTTTTTTTCATTTCCTCTTTGACAATTCCTTAATCTGAAGTTTTGTTTTGTTTTGTTTTTTTTACTGTTTTCTCTCACAACTAGCTAATATGGGAATTTTTCCATGACTACTCATGTATAACTTATTTTGAATTGCTTGAGTTCTTGTGGGTGGTGGGTGGGAATGGAGGGGGGAAGAGAAGTTGGAACACAAAGTTTTTTAAAAATTGATGTTAAAATTTTGTTTTTACATATATTTTGGAAAATAAAATTCTATTTAAAAAGGTTAAACTGTTCAAATTTCTACATGGGAAGATGATACTTCTAACTCATAAGAACTTCCTCAGTATTAGGGCAGCTGAAAGGAAAATACATAGACAAAGCTACAAGTGTAAATTGAATATGAAGCAATGATATCTGTAAAGCACTTATTTTTTGTTTATCATTTTTTGTGGGGCAGGAAAGGTAAGGTGGCTTATGTCTAGGGCCAGATTTGGGCTTGGGGGCCTCCTGTTTCCAGGGCTGGTGCTTTGTCTACTATGCCCTCTAGCTGCTCCATGATGACATCTTTAAAATAAAATTAAGGGATGAGAGGAATGCGCTGGAAGAAAGGGAAAGGGAGAGGTGGAATGGGGTAAAGTAGCTCACATAAAAGAAATAAGAAAAAGCTTATGGAGTGGAAGGGAAGATAGGGCTATCTCCCCTTAGCATCTTTCCCTACCACTTTCCCACAGGAAAAGATACATTACTACACACACTTGAGTGTTTATGTTATTCCCTTTTTGAGCCAGAATTGGCTAAGGGGAGATAGCTGAAGGAAGGGAGGGCAGATTAGGGTAGGGGAGTAGTAAAAAGCAAAACACTTTTGAGGAGGGATAGGGTGAAAGAAGATAGAAAATAGAGTAAATATCAAGGGGAGAGAATTGTATGGAGAGTGATACAGTTAGCAATAGTAACTGTGAAAGAAATGATAAGGATGCTTTCACAATGACATGAAAAATGCAAACTATCAAGAGAGAAAGAACTGATAGTATCTGAATACATATTTAAGTAGGAAGAAAGAAAACAAATAATTTTTTTTTTGTTCAATAGCATTTAGAGAGAAATAGTCCGAGGGCATGTTACTATAATTCTATCATTTTTTGTAAATAAGTCTTGTTGGAAAAGCTAGATATAATAACATTTTTATAGCTGATAGTAAATATTAGAATTGTTTTTTTTTTTTTATATAATATCACTGAAAGAATTCTCAATATAATTCCTGCAATGGGATAACAAGGATGATATGTTTCTCATCCTATTCCCACAAAGCTTTGATTTTTTTCTTTTCAGTCTATGTATTGAAAGCTTATATTTCCACATTAAAGGGACATTATGAGTATTTATTAGTATGGCATCTATTTAAAATATTGTTCTTAAGTTTTGGGAAATCTGTTATATATGGGCAATTGTAGATATCATTTTGGTTCATGATAATGCTCTTCCCACTCCAGTCCAGCCTCTATTTAGCCATCAAAGTGATTTTCCTAAAGCATAGATCCAATCAGGCCACCTCCTACTCAGCAAACTCCAGTGGCTCCATATCACCTCCAAGCTCAAATACAAAATCCTTTGTTTGGCATTAAAGGACCTTCAAACCTCACCCCTGCTATGTCTCCAGTCTTCTAAGAGCTTATTCTCCTTCCCTGTCCTTTCCATTGACATTGGTCTCCTTATTGCTCACAAATCCTATTTACTGTTAACTGTTCTCGATATTCTTCCTCTGGGTGTTTTTACTGGCTGTCCTCCATACCCAGAATGCTTTCCTTATCATCTTAGCCTTCTAACTTTCCTGGCTTCTTTCAAGTTCCAGGTAAAATCCCATCTTTTACAGGAAGCTTTTCCCAACTCTCCTTCATTCTAATGCCTTCCCTTTGTTATTTTTCCCCTACTTTTCTTGTCCATAGTGTGTTTGTATATAGTTATTTACTTGGATTCTCTACCACTGGATTGTCAGTTCCTTGAGGGGAAGTATTGTGTTTTGCCCCTTTTTGTTTACCTAGTGATTAGGATAGTACCTGACATATGATAGGTGCTTAATAAATTATATTTGACCAACTGTCTTGTGATTAATTGCTTCAGATCATTATGTATCAGATTTTTATATTTTTCTTGTCATCTCTCTTTCAAGCCACATACTGTCACTGTTTGGTGTTCTGTTTATTTGGACCTGGAGTCAGGAAGATCTGAGTTAAAATCCAGTTTCAGACACTTACTAGCTATTTGACTCTGGGCAGGTCACTTAATACATGTTTGCCTTGGTTTTCTCAACTATAAAATGAGAATAATGAGTGCGTATCTCTCCAGGGTTACTGTGAGGATCAAATGAAATAAAAATTATACAGAAATTAGTGCAGTGCTTGGTATGTTGTAAGTGCTATATAAATGTTAGTTAGGGCTGTAGGTTGTTGTTGGTGGTGGTAGTAGTAGTAGTAGTAGTAGTAGTAGTAGTAGTAGTAGCAACTACAGCAGCAGCAGGAGTCTCTACAGGTGGTGGCACTCTACCCTTCCTACTTATATATTATTCAAAGGAAAAGTTATAGGCTTATAAGCCTAGGTGTATTAAAGTAAGGATATTTGGGCTCTAGACATCTAAGTTGCATAATGGATTGAGCAAAAGATGTGGAGTCAGGAAGACCTGAGGTCAAATTTAGATTTAGCTACATTTGACTAGCTGCATAACCCTGGGAAATCACTAAACCTCTTCCTTAACTGTAAAATGAGAATGATAATAGAACCTAACTCCCAAGGTTGTTGTGAAGATAACATAATATTTGTAAAGCATTTGGCACCATGCCTTGCATTTAGTTTGTACTTAAAAAATGTTCTTCTTTACTTTATTTCTTCCTTTCTTTTCTTCCTAATCAAATCCTGCCATTAATTATGTGACTTTGAGCAAATCACTTGACATCCTTGTGCTTCATTTTCTTGATTTTTCAAATTTGCTGATTAGATTAAATAGTATTTTTTCTATTCTAAATTTCTGTAAATCCATAACATCTTGATTCTGGTTTTCTCTGTTCTAGGAAAGCATAGAATAAAGCTAATTAGTACTGTGGTTGGGTTTTGAAATAGCTTGGACATTGAAAGGTATATTTACTTTGTGGTTTTCTACAGTGTATTAAGTTGTTAAATTTTCTAAATAAATGACTTCCATTAAAAAGTTATTACATTTGAATTTTGAATTTATATTCCTCTTTAAATGCACCCATATAGGAGTATTTTTTTGTTCTTTTTTGTTTAAATCTTTGTGCTTTTGTTTTGTTTTTTTAACTGAAAATGGGATTGCAGTAAGGAAATGACCAATGTTTATTGGCATCTACTATGAACTTACAGCCTTAGAGAGTTCTCCGGGGACAGTGAGAAATTAAGAACTTGCCCAAGGTCACATAATCAGTAGGTGTCATAGGTAGGATCAGAACCCATGCTTTCCTGACTTCAAGAGCCAGTTGTCTATCCACTCATTAGGCTATCCTTCCTAGGTGAGGAAGCTTTTTGTTATGCTTTGTTGTTTAGTTGTTCCAGTTGTGTCTGATTCTTCATGACCCCATTTAGGATTTTCTTGGCAAAGGTACTGGAGGGTTTGTCAAGTCCTTCTCTGGCTCATTTCACAAATTAGGAAACTGAGGCAAATAGGGTAAATTGATTTGCCCAGGGACACACAGCTTATAAGAGTCCAAGACCAGATTTGAACTCAGGGGGATGAGTCTTCCTGACTTCAGGCCTGACACTTCTCTCCTCTGCACCAACTAGCTACCCAATATTATTACACTAGGATTCAATATAATTCCAGACAAGAATTACACAGTAGTATGAAGGATATCATCATAGGGATGGATGACTAGAAAAAATAATAATAAATCAGCTAGTAACATAGCAAGAACAAAATATAAGCAATAGTTTTATTTTGCAACATGACTAATATGGAAATGTTTTGCATGCATAAATATGTATAATCTATAGGGAATTGCTTGCCTTCTCAATGTTGGGGGAGGAAGAAGAAGAGAGAGAATTTGGAACTGAACCTTTTAAAAAATGAGTGTTAAAATTGCTTCAATATGTAATTGGTGGAAAATACAAAACAAAGGAAAAAATAGAAACAATAAAAATAGTATAAGCAACAGATAGCCCTTATGCTCCATTGTTCCCCACGCCATGTCTAGAGGTTTAGAAGAAAGTCCCTAGCAGATTGATTGCCCTACTTGGAATAGTTATGAGAGTAGATAGAAGTGTTCCATAGGATGGCAAGGTATGCCTGGATTATGATCTGCACCAATGGAAGGGAGTTCCTTCATCAATGAGATCACAGGTTCATGCTAGGATCAATGATGTCTAACATTAGAGGAGGATATGGGGCAGAGTGAGGACATTTTTCTTACATGTACTCAGAGACAGAGAGAATTTAAGCTAGAATTCCCATTCAGAATTTTTGAGTAGATGGAATAATGTCTTGGTGAAGGGAAAACAGGACAAGAGAGAATGTGAATGGTTAACTACTAGAAGGAAGAACAAGTAGAAATTACATGGAAGTAAAGAGGAAAAAAACACATAATTGTGTTTTGCTAGATTTTGCCTCCTCCATGGACTGATCCCTAAAAATTCATCTTTCTTGAAATGATTGCCCTTGTAGGTAGTAGGATTGGTTCAAGTTTTCATGTGCCATAATCCAAAGGTAGAAGAAAAGTTAAGTTGTTTATATTTCACCAATTACTCTGTTAAATTTGATTCCATCAGCATTGGCATAACATGCCACCCATAAAAACCAGTAGCAAAGGATATGTAATTAAGGTCTTAAATAATTCTTTTTTTAGGTAACTACCCCTCAAATGACACTAAACTTACTATTTCAAGGGGATGGTCAGGTGCCAGCATTTTTTTAAATCTCCTAATAAATTAGTATATATTAGTTTATATTATATTGTTAAAGTAGACGGAGGTTGTATATACTGAAATTGAGATGTTGTAGTAATGTGGTGGTTTAAATGTTATTTTTAAATTAACTTTATTGTGCTATTTTACTAGAACATTGAGAGAATTCATTTGAGCAGATTCTGAATTATTTTAATAGTAGTAAGATTCCTATTTAATTATAAAGCACAAGTTATTTTAAACCTTCCTTCAGAGAAGAAATTTCCCAGCTGCTAAATTAATGTTAGTACTAAGGCAAATTTGCAGAAAACTAGAAGGCAGGAAGGCATTTCACTTATTCTGTGAGTAATAGGAACGTAGGATTGGAGGTTTAAGGCTAAAAAGGATGTAAATGGTCAGACAATTTTTCTCTCTCTTCTATGTTGCAGATGAGGAAACTGAGGCCTGGAAACTTTCAGTGTCTTATGCAAGTTAGGACTGTTAAGGAGATAAGAATTCGGATTCAGAGCCAGGTTACCTGCCTCAAAATTCAGTCCTCTTTCACTTAAATTTGTATCTTATTAATTCCTTAGAGGCAGCTGTGTAGTATAGCAGATAAAACACTAGGTCTGTTGTCACAAAGACTTGAGTTCAAATATGGCCTTAGACACTAGAGTTTAGACTGTAGCAAAGTAATTTAATCAACTGCCTCTTATCCTCCCAGCTTTAGGGCCAATGCTCTGTCTACTGTGCCACTTAGCTTCCCCATCTCATACACTAAAGTGATCAAATCCCAATCATTTATATTAACCTTTTTCTATACAAGTCAATACTTTACTAAAATAATTTTATTAATTTTATGCAAATAGGAATAAAGGGTTATAAAGCTGATTTATTTAAGCATGTTCTAAATTCAATTCAGACTTCCAAAAATTAATTCACTCTGATGTGTCGATTATCCACTTCCCATCTCTTCCCAGAGCCCTTGAATAATGAAGTAACCTATAGTCTCTACCTATGTAATACCTAAATTATATCTGTCTCCCTGTGATATAGGATCTTACATAACTTATCTGGTCTCTACTTTGAATAAGGAACTTTAATTTAAAAGGAATTGGCATTTTTTCACTAGCCAGATGACTTCCTTATTACAAAAAATAATAATAATACCCTTTCTCAAGTACAAAATTGAGTCTAGTTGTATATTTTTTCATTTTATTGAGGAAAAATAGTCATTCAGAGGAAGATGATTGTCAGTAGAACTATTGGGGAAAAACATAGAAAAGCATGACTTTTTGAATAAATTGATGAAATTTGTTATTCTAAGAAAGCTGGGGAAACATTATCCTACAGAGTCCCATATTTATAAGGTATACAGTGTTTGTTTATGGTAATATCGTATGTTGCTCTAAACAAGTAATGTCTCTTACTTGACTGCTTACTCTAGAAATTGTTATTTTTATCAAGTTATGTACACTCTATTCCTTCTTCTTAGAGGTTATTTAAAAGAGGATATTATGAAATTTAAAAGCATTTGCTAGTGTGCTACACACTTCAAGCTTTGCTTCTGACAAGTATTATGGGTATCTTGGTTAGTAGAAGGAACTACCATGATGAAATCATTTATGTAATAGGAAATACAAATTCATGGAGATCACTTATGTATGTGTTTTCTAAACATTTTGTGCTTCTGAAACCTTTTAATTTTGACTATTATGTCAAAACTATTAGGTTTGACTGTTAATATCTAGATTCTGCTATTTTCCCCAAGACATTTTTTTTGGTCAAGTAATTTTTTTTTCTTTTTTCAGGGCAATGAAGGTTAAGTGACTTGCCCAGAATCACAGAGCGAGTAAGTGTAAAGTGTCTGAGGCCATATTTGAACTCAGGTCCTCCTGAATCCAGGGCCAGTGATTTGTCCAACTGCACCACCTAGCTGCCCCCTGGTCAAGTAATTAAATATTTCATTTGTTTGGTCCCAGTCATTACATATATGCACACCTATAATTCTTCCTCTTCTATTTACTGTATTTTATCTCAACTTCCACAGTTTATACTTTGGGTAAAATTAAGTACTACAGAAGGAAATGGAAACCACTCTGGTACCTTTGCTGAGACAACCCCAAATGGGGTCCTGAAGAATCAGACATGGCTGAAAACAAAAGAACAATAACAAGAAAATGTGGTAAATTAATTCTTAGTTGACATCACAAAGCAACTGTGGGAAGCTATGATTTATACTCCAGTAGAAAAGATCCTGATATGAAATCCTTATATTAAAACTCCTCTCCCAAAGTCACTAATGACCTAATTGTCATATCCAGTGATTTTGTATCTGTCTTTATTCTCTTTGACTTCTCTGTAGCATTTTCAGAACCAGAAGAAAAAAATAAAAAACTTGGTTAAAACCCTGTCTCTGAAACCAACTAGGAGTGTGACCCTGTCCAACTCCCTTTAGCACCCAGTGCTTTTGGCAGCTTTCTAAAGGTATAAATTTCAGAGAAGATGCCAGCCTGCATTCATAGAAGTTTCACACCAGAGTCCTCTGAACCAAGGAAATCACAGATCTAGTTCATATCCCTATGCCTCTGAAAACTGTCTTCTCCATTGGCCTTCAATGCATCACAGTCAAATTGATTCTTTTAGGTTCCTTCCAAAATAAAGACAACAATACTCAGAGGGAAGAGATGAGATCTTATTTAAATCATTGATTCAGTTTTATTTAACTTCCTGACTCTAGATATGAAACTTAACCTCTCAGCCTCATTTTCCTCATCTGTAAAAGGAAAACAATTCTATCTGCACTGCTGACCATTTAGTAATGTTGTGAATGTACACTTTATTAAACCATAGGGCACACTGGAAATAGAAGCCATTAAACTCCTGGTTGCCTGTGGTGACGATATGTAGGTAACAAGCTGGTGATACTTTCAATCTGCCCCTGGGCCACTATATTGGCAGATACAATCTTAACATTCAATAAATGATTCTGCTGGCATTACATGTGAATATGACCTAATCTTATCATTCTGATTAACCATCTAATCTGTTTTTCCTTTTGAAATAATACCTCCTTATTAGTGCTGGCAAGATTGAGCCTCATATATTTGATTTACAAGTCAGTAATTCTGTTCAAATAAAATAGTAAGATAAATGTATGTAATAAAGTGAAATCTAACTCAATGAATCCAATATGATTTAATTAGTTGTGCAGTTAAGGATCAAAATCCCACTTGTTCTTTTTCACTGGGGCTTTATATTAATAAAACTATGGCCAGGATAAAATTGGTATTATGATGGATATTTGGTTAAAATTACTAGGTCATTGGAAATAACTTTTCAAAATATAAGAACCAAATGAAAGAGAATGCTGAGTCTTGAATTTAATTGATGCAAATTATATGAAATTTACCTGAAGAAAAAAATATAATTTTATTCATAAACTTTATAATCTTCAATGTAATCAAGCAAGCTAGCCTAACTCCAACTAAGTCTGTTCCTATCCTACAAAACATGGTTGACTTGCTCTATGTTTCAAATAACAATCTTATTTATGTAAAGAAATCAAAAATAAAAATTCAAGTAGACTGGATTTAATTTATTCAATGACTCCAAACTGATTCTTGGCATTTAAAATATTGAGATTTATATTTCCCCATTGACACTATATGGTTAATTCATAGAGTAGTCAGTTGCTAAGCATTTTTAAGCACCTGTTATGTCAGACATCGTGCTGAACACTGAGGGGTACAAAGAAGGAAAAAGACAGATCTTGTCCTCATAAAATTCTCAATATAATAGAGGAAATTGAGACTAAAACGAAGCTGAAAAGGAAGGAGGAGGAGGCATGGGGAGAGAAAGGTACAGGGAATGAGTGCATGATGAAGTCCAGAGGAGTGCAGTCAAGTGGGAAATGAAGAAATGAGGAATAGTTGTTGAGGATCCAAAGAGCAATGATGAGACATGCGTTCAGTGTGTGTAGGCTAGTGGAGATTTCCAACAATGATTTCATTGCAAGAAGTGATATAAAAGATAGCATGATCAAATAAAGGAAGTGGAGACACTGAGAGTTAGAGGCAACAGAAACTTAGTCTGAGTAACAGGAAGGTCTTTAGGATATTGAGTCTATTATCTAGAGAGGATTTCAAAGATGGAATGAATGAGAATTTCACAGATTAAGATTGTATGAATAGGTTGGATTCCACACCATTGGAGAAAGTACCAACATCTGTTATACTGCAGATCCAATGAATTATTAATGAAATATTCTTTAAAAGATTAAAGAATCAAAAGATTGAGTGTTCTTCACAATATCTATATTTTACAATGCTCAGGCTATATTGATATTGCTTAAAATTGCAAACCACTCTAATATTTTTGCCAAGAAAACCCTAAACGGGGTCATGAAGAGTCAAATATGACTGAAAACAATTGAACAACAACAAATAAACTCATAGCTGGTACAACAGCAATGCTTCACTAGTACCCTTGAGTTTTAAGGAGAAAATGAGAAAGGTCTTCAACGTATTTAATGCCCCTATGGAAAACTTTTAGGAGGGCCCATATTTGGAAGATAATATTATAATAAAGTTAATGTGGTACTGTTAAAAGAATGCTGTATGTTTTTTTGGAGCCAGAAGATCCAGAATTAAGTATTGTCAAGTTAGGACAGAGACAGCTTCCATGAGCCTGTTTTCTCTAAGTTGAACAGGTTAGCCTAGATTACCTGGAATATCCCTACCAGATCTGAATTTATGATCAAATGAGCAACATAAAGATAACTTATTATATCATATATAAATAAAATGATTCAATAGAATTTACTTCTATCTTAATTACTTAAAATATGCGTTTTAACTCTCATCTAAAAATGAAGATGATCTGTTCTGTCTATTAAAATGAGTGGCAGCTATCCCTTTTATTTGGTTAACATGCCAGTTGAAATTAGAAATATGCTTGTGTTTCTATAGAATTTCATGTCCTATGGAACAATGCATATACAAGTACTTAATTTCTTAAGTTTTTATCAAGTCTTTTAGCCACATCTGCCAAAGTTTTCTATTGCCCAATTTATCTCATTATAAATCATTAATGAAATCATCCAGGTCCTGATTAGGATGAATAATGAATCCTTTGAAGTACCCACATATATTTGAAGCTTTACTGTTATAAGTTATAACTGTAAAATGTGGTCATTGGTGCCAGTCCAATGGAAATATGAAATACCTATTCAAATAATGCAAACACTTCAGGAGATTAATTATCCGTACAAAAAAGAATGGAGCTGTATTCAAATGTCTACTGAATATTTCTATTATGCTTGCACCAATTACCATATTTTCACACAATTCAAAGTTGCACTATAACTTCGAATAGTGCCAATATGAATGGTGTGATTACTCCAGTGAATTCATTTTTCACACTAATCTGGACTTGGTTTGTAGTTTTTTCATATGAGCAGGTTTCTGTTTAATACATAAATAATTTTAGGTGTAAAATTCCTCACTCCCTCCTCTCCTTCCTTGCTTACTTCCTTCTTCCCTTCCTTTCTCTATTCAACCTTCCATTTCCCACACTTTTTTTTAAACACCTGCCTCATAGAATAGGTGCATACATATTAAGATTTGCCAGGTTTGGGGGGCAGCTAGATGGCACAGTGGATAGAGCACCGGCCCTGGAGTCAGGAGGACTTGAGTTCAAATCCGGCCTCAGACACTTAACACTTACTAGCTGTGTGACCCTGGGCAAGTCACTTAACCCCAATTGCCTCACTGAAAAAAAAAAAACGATTTGCCAGGTTTCTCATAAAATTAGAAAACATTACACTGGGAGCAGTATTAGAGATCCTTTTATCCAACCCTCTCAATTAAATAATTAGTAAATTGAGGTCTAGAGTGACTTATATACACAGTTACACAACTAGTTTGTAGAAAATCCAGGATCAAAACACATTACCAAGTGTCTAATGCAGTATTTTGTCCATTATATTATGCCATTTTTCCTACCATATTTATCCACCTTAATGTTTTATATATTTTCTCTTCTTAGAGACAGGATTATTGGTAGGATACTTCATAAGTGTCTTCTGCAACATATTAAATAGTATTATAATATGTTTTAATCAGGATATGGAGGAAGATGATTTTTAAATAAGGAAAGCATAGCATACCAGGATACTTTGATAATTGCCAAATGTTTTGACATCTCTAAGTGAAAAATGATACAGTTCAAAAGTTTGATGGTAAAATACTGTGCACTTGAGTTGATCCAAAAGGATTGGCAATATTTCAGCATTGTTCCATTACACTTAGCTTTGTCCAGTTCTAGAATATGGAGGAGGAAATGCTAACCTACTCTAGTATCTTTACCAATAAAAATCCAAATTAGGACACAAAGCTTTGGACACCACTGAACAACAGTAACAACCTGTTGCTCTTCCCTTCCTTAGTTGAGGAAAACACTGGCATTCATTTTGGGTCAGCTAGATGTTATAGTGGATAGAGTAGTGGGCCTAGAGTCAGGAAGATTCATGTTTCAGAATTCAAATGTGACCGTAGACACTTACTAGTTGTGTGACTCTAGGAAGTCACTTAACCAGGTTTGTCTCAGTTTCCTCAACTTTAAAATTAGCTATAGAAAGAAATGGCAAGCTCCTCCAGTATCTTCATGAAGAAAACTTTAAACAGGGCTGCAAAGAGTCAGACATGACTGTTATGGACATAATGTGGAATCAGAAGAAATATCTTCACGTCATACTTCTGACATTTACTAGCCATGTGACTTTAGAATAGTCATTTGTCTTCCCTGGGCCTCAGTTTACTCAACTATATAACGAAATTGTTAAACTCAATTGTTTTTGAGGGTCCTTTAGTCTCTAGATCAATGATCCTAATATCATATGAATAAAAATAATTGAATTTGAATCCTAGCTTTGCCATTTACTATGCAACTTTAAGTAGGTCACTACCTTTCTGAGTCTTATTTTTCTCTGAAAGAATAATGTGATGAGAAACATGATGACAAAGAGGGTGTTCTTTCATACATTTCCCAAGGACCCATCACTTGGTGTGAGAGTTACATTTGTACCTCTGTTCTCTCCCCGCCCTAACCCAAATGGTTCCGTACTGTGGGCACTTAATAAATATTTTAAATAGATTTAGGGACTATATGGATATTATATTACACTGGGGGTGGGGTGGAGCAATGAGGGTTAAGTGATTTGCCCAGGGTCACACAGCTAGTAAGTGTCAAGTGTCTGAGGCCGAATTTGAACTCAGGTCTTCCTGAATCCAGGGCCAGTGCTTTATCCACTGTACCACCTAGTTGCCCCTTATTCTATGACATTTTACCTGCTGTCTCTATTACTCTTCCAGGCTCATCGCTCTTAGAGCTGTTACCACCCCACATTTTTGTGTGGTGCTATAACCCAGAGCTTCTTAAAGTTTTCCCACCCTTTTAAACTGAGAATTTTTTTACATGACCTCGGATATATACATATAAAAATACATTGCCAAATATTTCATGATCCCCACATTCAGTTACATGACCCCATATGGGGTTGCAACCCACAGTCAAAGAAGCTTTGCTATAAACAATTTTTAAAATGTGCCCATTTTAAGGGAGCACTTAAATTATGCTAGTGAACCCCAGACAGACAATACTGATGGGAATAATATAAAGGCATAAGGACAATGGTATGCTTTGGAACAAATGCTCAAATGAATTCACACATTATAGTGAATGTTTGTGTAGAGAATTATCTCTGAGCAGAGGAATAGTTTTATATGATGGGATATGACTGGTACTAGAACACTGGGAGCTAAATTGATATGGCCAAAGGGGAAGAGGGAATTTTCTTTGGGGAACCTAGGTAAGTACACTGCTAATGTCCCTTTGTTAATAATAACAAAAGGGAATTTAACTGACAATTCCTCATTTTTTCTCATCTATAAAATAGATATAATAATTGCATCTATTTCACAAGATTGTTTTAAAGATCAAACAAAATAATGGATATAAAGTATACTGTGAACATTAAAATGTAATATATGAGTTATTATTTTAAAATATACTTTATATTTTTTCCATCATCTCTATTTCCTAGTATATACCTTCCTCTGCCCTTCCCAGAGAGCCAAGTCTTAGAACAACAATGAAAAATAGGGGGAAATTATTTGGCAAAACTAAAGAACACATAAAAAATATCTGAAAAAAAAATCTGGCATTATTTGTAATGTTCAATACCCATTATCTTCCACCTGTGCAAAGAAGGGGGAAAGTGTTCTCTTAAAGCTCTTCTGTTACTAGCTGTGTGACCTTGGGCAAGTCACTTAACCCTCATTGCCCTGTCAAAAAACCCAAACAAACAAAAAGCTCTTCTGTTGAGCTATTGGAATTGGCTCCAATTTGGTCATTACAACTTCACCACCTTCAGCTTTGATTATTTTATTGTTGTTACTCTTGCTGTTTACATTCTCATAGTCATGATACAGATTGTTTTGTTTAGCTTACTCTGCTTTACATATAGGTGTTTCTGTGATTCTCTGTAGTCAACATGTTCTTCATTTCTTTTTTTGTTTGTTTGTTTGTTTGTTTTTTGTTTTTGTTTTTTAAGTGAGGCAATTGGGGATAAGTGACTTGCCCAGGGTCACACAGCTAGTGAGTGCTAAGTGTCTGAGGCCGGATTTGAACTCAGGTACTCCTGACTCCAGGGCCAGTGCTCTATCCACTGCGCCATCTAGCTGCCCCGCTCATTTCTTATAGGACAGTAATATTAATTACATTTATGTCTTATTTAGTCATTTCCCAATTGATTTCCATCTCATTTGGTTAGGATCTTTGGTACTACAGCTTGTTGGTACAGGGAATAGAGTACCATTCCTATAGTCAAGAATATCTGAGTTCAAACTGGATCTCAGAAACTTATTAGCTCTATGATCCTGGGCAAGTCACTCTGACTCAATTTCTTCATCTGCAAAAACAAAATAAGGATAATAATAGAAACCATATCCTAGGTCTCATGTAAAGATCAAATGAGATATTTATAAAGCACCTAGAACAATGGATGGCACACAAAAAATACTTTATTATTATTATTATTACCAAAAATGGAACTATAAAATTTTTGATCTATGGAGATAGGTTCTTTCTTTTGATCTTTGACTCCATCTATCTATCTATCAGTCTATCTATTGGTCTGTCTGTCTGTCTGTCTATCTCTATGCCTATCAGTAAAATCTCTGAGTCAAAGGATGCTCATCATCATCATCATCAACAGCAACATTTTATACAATCAACAAAATGGCCATTCTAGGAAATAAATTAATAATCTCAATAGAATGAAAGCTTTTCAATGGTTTAAATGAATTCATTTAGCAAGGAAATTGGGAAAATACTAATTGACTCACCCAGGTGCCAAAATTTCCAGGGAGAATGGTTAGGGGTGGGGCATAGGGGTGAGGAGTAAGACAGATTTACATTCTGGATGAAAGTTACAAAGATGTCTGCTGATATGAGGATACACTGTAATTTTGTTTTAATGTCTTCAGTAGAATGGTGCCATTTAGTTCAGCTTTTAATGTGGCCTTAAATTGCTATTTTATTACCCTTGTTGACATTTTGGAGGCATGAAATTAGGAAATCACATTAAAGACGCAAACAAAAAAAAGCAAAATCCCTCAGCCTAGTTAAACAATGCAAGCCTTAGCCACACATTTGAGTAATGTTTTTTACCTTAAAACACTGAGCATGCATATATTTGAAGTTTTTGTTTTCCTAACCAATGAATTAGTTTTTATGAATAATTGCATACTCTATCACATTCCCATCCTCTTGGGTCTGTGGTGACCTTGAATCAATGCTTTGTAGTTGTTGTGTGTGAGAGAAAGAAGATATTTTTATTGTATTTCTACACCCTTCCAAGGAAACAAGATTCCTCTCAATTCTACTTTGTGCAATCATTCTGCCTTAGAACCAACACATGTCAATATGCTGGCTGCTCTAACCAGCAGTTCTCTGATTCTATATTAAGATGATGATAGTTTTGTCCCTGATCAAAGTCATCCTGTAGTGAGATTTGAAAAAAAAAATCCTTTCACTCATTATAGTTTGTGTATTTTCAGTTTGAGTTATACAATTAAATTGGATATAAAACAGCAATGGAGGGGAGAAGGGGGTATTTGCCATCGAACAAAAAGTGGTATTTGATGAACTAGAATGCTTATGTGTTTACTTTTTTAAACCTTTTTTTTAAAAAACACCCAAACTAGTTCTTCCCTTTAATGTATAAAAATGAAAGAAAACACTCATCCCTAAATTTCTTTTCCAGGAAGCAGCATGAAAGAATCCAAAACAACACAATCTAAATAGATTTGGTTGCTGAGGATAACAAGTTTGTTTTTTATCAAGTATTCAGGCCCAATAAGCATCAAGAGGATGTGTTCTGATGCCAAGAAAGAAAACTTCCCTGACAATTATCGCTGGGGATAAAAACTATTTTCAGCCTGAGTTTTCAAAGGCAAGAATGGAAGATGAGGGGATGTTTCACCTCCCCAAAGCTAGGGGAAAACTAAGGATGGAAGTCTGCTGCCTGTCCACAGCTCTTCCATTATTTTGTTGACAGAGAAAATGGAGGCAGTGAGCTATCTGACAGGCATGGGGCATCAAAATTATAACCTGAATCTGTTTTATTTTGCTTCCATGAGTTGTTTCCTTGGTTTTGTTCCCTTGTCTTCTAAGGTGGCAGTTTAGTTCTTATGATCAAAAGCCATATATCTGGATAGTAACTTAATCTATCACTTCATGGCTTTAGGAAATGCCCAGAAGAGAGACCTCTTTCTGTCAATTCCTACTTTTCAATTTACAGTCTTTGAGAGGAGCCTGAAGAATCTACAGATTAAGTGGACTTGTCAGGATCACACAACTAGTATGTGTCAAAGGTAGGATTTGAATCCAGGTTTTCCTGGCTTTGAGGTTGGCAATCTATCCACTATGCTATGATTTTCTCTTCCTAAAATTGAATGTAGGGGTGCATTTGTTTCCTTCAGGTCTCCCCTACCCCTCTCCTCCTTTTCAGGGATAAATTGAGTAGGATATGTTGCTATACTAAGATAAAATATTGGGCAGAGAATATCAGTGGAGGAGATGAAGTCTTTTTGGTTTGTTGTTTTTGTTGTTGTTTTTCTTAAACTGACAACATGTACAAGCCAATGCATAATGATTGGAGCATAGCAGATACAGGTGAGGAAGCCACTTACCCATATATAAAATTAGATGGGTTTGGCTATAAATAAGTCCACCAGAAATTACCTATAGGTCACCATAGAATGAATAAACAAGAATAGAATGTGGAATTAAGCAATTTGGACTGTAATTAGAATACTCTGTCTTCATTTTGCTGCATAGTATAGACCATATTTGGACAGATCCAGTATTAGCAATTCTTACAAACAAAACAAGGACCAAAAAAATAAAATCCCTGGGACAGACAATGAGATAACATTAGTGTTGTGGAGTAATCTTGACCTCAGGACAAAAGGCACCATGATGGGAAGAGACACAAAAGTGCTGCTGCTGCTGCTGCTGCTACATGAATTCACCATGGGGAGAAGTGTGGGGACTGGCTGTGGAAAAGCAGACTTAAGGTGTCCTCTCAGGTTAGAGAGAGGAAAAGGATGGCCACTATCTGTCAGCTTACTATTTTAACTGATTATTTTCACTAACTAGGTGTTAAATTCTGCTTTTCTACTGCCCTAAAGGGGTGCAATAATAGCTAATATTTATATAGCATTTACCAGGCACTGTGCTAAGAGGTTTCCAAATATCTCATTTGATCCTTACCAGAACCCTGAGAGGAAGCTGCTACTATTAACACTATTTTATAAATGAGGAAACTGAGGCAAGCAGAACTCAAGTGACTTGCCCCGAGTCATGTAAGTGTCTCAGTCCACATTCAAACCCAATTTTTCTTGACTCCAGTACTATGCCAGCATACCACCTAGCTGTCCCACAAGTACTATTTATCACCATCTAAATTAAAATGTTTTACCTAGTTTATACCTTCTAGATGGCCTCTAAAATGGCTAATGCTTATGTAAGTTTATAAGGCTGTCAAAGATTGTGTGTATACACATACGTATTGCTATATGTATGCATATGTGTATGCATGTAGTATGTCTATATGCACATACACACATATGTAAACATGTATGTATGTATATATGTATGTGCATGCATGTATATATTCATTTGAGTCTGTTTATCTCTACAACCTTTTGAAGTACGTGCTATTATTACTCCTGATTTAGAAATGGAATTGAGTCTGAGAGATGTTAAGTGACTTCTCCAGAGCCACATAGCTAGTAACTTTATGAGGCAGCATTTGAACTCAGGTCTTCTTGACTCCAACACCAATAATCTTTCCATCATGCCACTTAACTCTTTCTTTATTGTTATAACTCTTTACCTCAAATAGAAAGACTATGACCAAGTACTCTAAATATTCCTGAAGAAATTCCACTTATATGTAGTAAATTCCTTACAACTAATCTGACGATAGTTTCTTACCTTTCTAATCCATCCTGTCATTATCGTCAAAATATTGTCCCTTATGTGTCACTCTGATTACAACACTTTCCTGCTCAAAAAACTTACTCATAAATTATGTACAATCTGGTTCACCTCTCATTCAAAGCAATTCATGCTATAGCTTCAACATAGTTTTCATCTTTGTAATATACTTACTTTGTCCCTTGTATGAACTTCATGTTGCTGCCAATTCAGACTATTTTTTAAAAAATTTTCTCCAATATTGAGGACCAGGGAACTGGTCAATAAGCCCACTCCTGAAGAGTATTTGGCTGGCATATTGTAGATATAATCAAAAACATTTTGAATTAAAAAGTAAATCAATATTGAAAATTGTTGCATATTTATATATCAAGCCAGAGGCCATAAAAAAGTAGCAAGTATAACATAGAAAGACCTTTAATTTTGATGGTCAAAATCCAAGAAGGTAGACAACACCAAAAAAAAAAAAAGATAAAAAGCACAAAAAGGAGGAAAACAATAACTTTAGCTGTCTATCAACAAACTCAAATGATATGAATACTATTAAAAAGCTAAAATTAGTGGTCCTAATGCAATGAGACAAATATAACATTATGGAAATCATCAGACTTTGTGGGTTAGGACTTTTAACTGGAACATGGTTTTGAAAAGCTATAACATTCAAAAAAGAAAAGAATAGAAAAAGGAACAAGGTAAATTCTTTATGAAGAATGAAGTATAATCATGTAAGGAATAATTGGAAAAGAAATTTTAATGTGAGGAAATAAAGGAAGTAAAATGTGGTAGCATTATGGTGCTCATTTAGGTGAAGATCAATGGTGAAATAAAAGGAAGTGATGCTGTCTTGGGAATGTAATACAGAAAATCTAAAAAGTAGAAGGAAACCGATGAGGAGTATGCGAAATAGATTACAAACCTGGCAAAGACTCATGACATAGTATTGCTGGGGGACTTCAATTAGTCAGAGTCTGCTGGAAAAATTCTTTCTCTGCCCAAAACAGAAGCTCACAAATATTTGGACTCTTTAAGAATATTTTCCTTCTTCCAGTGGTAGGGAAAGCAACAAGGGGAACTGTTACTTTTGATTTTATTCTTAACCAGATGGAGGAACTATCTGCTGAGGTAAAAATGAAGGAAACCATGAAGGAAAATGACATTAGAGAAGAGGAAAGATGGCCACAGTCTGTTGTGCACTAATAGATTTGGGGAGAACAGGACTGAAAAGTTTCAAAGAAAGAAAAGGTGGTAACCCAGGGTCTACAATGTTGTAGAAGTCAGCCAAGAATGATCTGGAAGGTCTCCAAAATGAAATACTGGCAATATAAAAGGAAATAATTCCATTGAGGAAAAATAGGGGGAACTGTGTAAAGATACTGGCATGGATAAGCAACACTGAGTATATTTATTTATTTTAATTGCAAACTTCATAACCATTTATAAATTTAAGCTTTAACAATGGAAAATTAAGTAAGCCACGTAATAATGAACAACAAAAGAAAATACTTTTTGTTTTATGCCTTCTAGCCAAGTCCTGTTCTACCACTTTAAGACTTTATTATTTTCTTCCACCTCTTTTCCTTTTAAAAATTACTCCTTCTTTTTCTGATTAAAATTTAATATAATTTTAGTCATTTATAGAATATCTAGTTCTGCTGATTTTAATATGCATCATATAGTATATACTTTACCATATTGTAAGGTTTTCTTCATATTTCTTATTTTTAGGAGGCAATAACATTCCATGATGTAACACACTAAGAAAAAGCAATGATCTTAGAGTCAGAGGGCCTAGCTTAAAACCAAGTTTCTGGCACTTAATACTTGTGTGACCTTAGTCAAGTCACTTAATACCCTTGGGGCTCTATTAACTCACATAAAAAATGAACAGGTTGGAATATATATATATATATATATATATATAAATGTTTAAGCTTTACATTTATGATTCAGTAATTATGTTAACATACCATAATTTAATAAGCACTTTTCCAGTTGTTGGATATATAGGTTATTTCCAATTTTAACTATAGGAAAATTTTTTAATGGTTCATATCCTATCCTTCCCTTTCCACCAAGGGGGTTTTGTTTTGTGTCACTTGTCTCTCCCTAAAAAGATACAGACACCATCCCCAAAGCATTACCCCACCCCCAGTCTTTCTAAGTTGAGGAAGAATCCCATGTTTGTGCAATCCATGGTCATTTTATTGATGTGATAATGGGAAACAAAAATTGTGTAATGATGCATATGGACTACTTAAACCTGTGGGTTTTAAAAACCTTTAAAAACAATTTTTACCAGGTTTTTGTGGGGGTAGGTGGAAGGTGGGGGCGTGGGGGTGGGTTGCAGGTGGGGATGTGATTGTATATGTTTTGTTTGTTTTATTTTAGTTTTTTGCTCTCCTCTCAACAGACTTGCACAAGGAAAGCTTGAAAACATTTTGCCTCTTGGCTTGTTGGAGCCTTCTTTACCCATATTGACCTTCTTTTTCTCTTGAACTTTAGATGAAAGTAGAGGAAAACCAGTATGAGATCAAGATGCCCAACTTGCTGCCCTGATCTAAGAAAGGCTGTGCAGCTCATCAGCTTCACACCTAAATCTTTTCTCCTCCCTCCATTCACACAAGCTATTTTCCTTTCCTCTCGATCCCTCTCCTAGTTCTGGGATAGGAGAGAAGCTTGCACCCACTCTGGTTTTTCAACAACCCAGTGAAGGAGGCTATATGTCAGTCCCTGCCTGTGAAGCCAATAAAGCTAGAGGCGATGGAGGAGGCACTAGTATAATATTTCTAAACCACATTCTTTGGGTGCAGGTATGTGTATTCCACCACTTTGTTTAGTTCAGATAAGAGTTAGTTTCATGAGGTGTTTGTTCTGTCTTTGTTTATAGTATTTTTCTCACCTATCCAAACTATAAACTATATCATGTTCCTTTCTTCCCTGTTTGCCCCCTCTTCTTACCTCTCTTCCAAACTATCAAACCAAAACAAAAGAAAAAAAAAATACACACACACTGTCACTTAGGTTTTTCTTCCTCTACTCCCTTTTTGACCTTTGAAGACAGTGAAGTTCTTGTATCTCTCCCCTTATTAGAATGAATTTGACATGTTTATATTTCTAGGTTTCTCTACACTTCTGTGAGTTCATTTCAATTGTATTTTACTCACCTCTGGTCTTTTCATTAATAATAGTTGCAAGTTCTACTTATAGCTGAAATGTTTTCTTTTTGGGTTATATTCAAATTTTTCATTTAAATGATCTGAAATGCTTTGGTAAATGTTTAACAACCAGGTCTAGAGGGAATAAGTAAATACAACACATTTTTAAGTAGAATCAACATTATTAAAATATTTCACATTACTTTCCTAAGTTTATTTAATCAACAAAAAAATTAATCAAGGCTTTATGTTTGCATTTCTGTGATGTAAATGTACATACTGAAAATTTAACGATCAGTTATTGCAAACTAATTTGAACTGGCTCCAGCACATTCCTGTTTATAAACCTATTTCTTTGGCTTCCTGGTATATCATACACTAAGATTAGCTTGCCTTTTTTTTTTTTTTTGTGGGTCAATGAGAGTTAAGTGACTTGCCGAAGGTCTCACAGCTACTAAGTGTCAAGTGTTTGAGGTCAAATTTGATCTCAGGTCCTCCTGAATCCAGGGCCGGTGCTCTATCCACAGCACCACCAAGCTGCCCCCCCACCCCCAAGATTAGCTCTTTTTAAAGGTGGTTATTGCTAATTCTGGTGTGATGCTGGTGGGTGCTGATAACCAGAAAGCTTTCTGAAAGCACCTGTATTTTTTCCTCATTGTCTTTAAAACTATTTTATCTGTAAGGTTCCTGAGAAATGCCATTTTGGGGTTCCTTTCAGGAGGCTATTGATGACTTTCTATTTTCATTTTGCCCTATGATTCCAATAGATTTGGACAATTTTCTTTTATGATTTCATGAAACACGCTGCCCAGATTTGTTTGGGTTTTAAACTGTTTGTCACGGTTTTCATTGAGCACAACAGTTTTCATATTCTGTCTCTTCAACATGTTTTCTGCATTGGTTTTTGTTTTTGTCCTTAGAAAACTTTCATTTTATTCTTCTTTTTTCCCCTTAACATATTGAGTTTTTTCTAATATTTTTATATTATTGTCTCCTGGAGTTACAGTGTTCCATTTGCCACACTGCATTTTTTTTTAGAGAATCTACCACTTGGGTAAACATTTACACCTTCAGTTGGAAGAATTTTTACACACACCCCACATTTTCTTTTCCATTTGAACCTTATTTCATTTCTAATTTCTTTCTTTAAGGTGTTATTAAAAATCATATTTTCCATCCACTCTTGGCATCCTTATGACAACTATCCTTCACTCCCCTCCCCCACCTCCCCAAGGCTTTGCTTGTATTTATGGATATTTTCTTGTTCTGCTTTTACCAAACAGGTATCTGTAATTAAAGTTTTTTCTTTTACCATGTCCCATATTTTCTTTGGTTTGAATTTGTATCCTCATTCCTTGATAAGGACTTTCTTCCAGGTTCAGACTAGACTCCTTTTCCTGTCTTAGATTGGGTTCTAATGTTGGCTCCAACCATTACTATTTGTCTGTGATC
The DNA here is from genome assembly GCF_019393635.1 of Dromiciops gliroides. Lineage (NCBI taxonomy): Eukaryota > Metazoa > Chordata > Mammalia > Microbiotheria > Microbiotheriidae > Dromiciops > Dromiciops gliroides. The sequence continues at coordinate 220,598,847 of NC_057862.1, read as the reverse complement.
AGTGATTCATCCTTGATCAGAGCACTATTGGCTTCAATTTATTCCTCCACTCCCCTCCAGCATTCTTGGTCACTCTAACTGAGGGTTTTCAGGCCTCATGGATTATTCCCAGGCAGAGAGTTGGCAGGCTTTATGAGATTTTACTTGGGCCTATGCTGCCTTTCCTGACTTTTCCCCTATCCTGGTGTCTGCAGATATTTTTTGCTCTTTTTTATAAAGTCCTGGATTTCCTACAGGAGCATAGTACTACTTCTCTAAATTTCTTGAGAATTATTCCATCTTTTGCTCCTTTTAGATTTTTGCTAGTACTTATATTGCAGAATAGGTCCCTTCTGTGACTTTTCAAGTAACCATCTCGGTTGAAAGGTTTTCCAGTTTTTTTTAAATGAAAATATTTTTTATTTTTACCTCACAGTTGTAGTTAATTATGGGCTATGTTATGAATTGAGAATTTAAAGTGATTTTTAAAAAATCATCTCCCCATTCATTTTTCACAAGTTTTTATTGATTCATTCCCTTTCCATTTTTTTAATTGTGAGTTTATCAAATACTTTTTATATACATTGAGTTTTGTCTGGGGATTCCCTGTTCCACAAATGTATTTTTAAATCCCCCTTTCAATAGGAATCAGTGTTAGATTTATTATCATTATTAAGTCTGGCAGGTCTTTTAAGACTCAATTGTGCTACCCTCTACTTATTTTCATATATATTTTTCCATATGGATTTTATTGTGACTTTATCTAATTCTTTGAAATGATATATTAATATGGCATTCAATGTGTAAGTTAATTTGGAATTATTTCAATTTTCTATATTTTGGCTCCAAGTAAGTTTGAGAAGAGGATAATGCTATACCTGTACACTTCTTTTAAAAATTCTCTCAAAAGTTATTTTAAAGTCACCTGTATACTTGGCTCTTGTACATCTTGACAAGTTAACACAATAATAATTTATGTGTTTTTGTCATTATTGTGAGCATTTCTTTATCAATTGACCTTTGTTCTTAGAATCTGTTTATAGACGTAAAGGTGATTTCTATGGGAGGAATTATCTTGTAACCTATTACTTTATTAAAACCATTTATTACCTCAATTATTTATTTAACTACTTGTTTATAGCCTTTCTTGGATGCTCTGAGGATACAATCATGCTATCTAAAAGAAGCCATTTTTGCTTTTTTCATTGTCATTCATTTACATTTTTCACATCTTATTTTTCTAAAAATATATTAAGTAAGAGTAGTGAAAGTGGACATCACTTTTTGTTCTGACACAATGCTCATACTTCTGTGCTGTTTATAAAATTGTATACATACTAAGTGATGATATTGATCCTTGACTTTGCTTAGTTATAATTGTCATATTTTTCTTATAAAAGGAACTGATTAGCCTACTAACTTTATCTTTATTTAAAATAATCTGTAAAATATGTTACTAGTTTAAAAAATTTAACATCTTTTACTTGTGACTCAACTGTAACTGGTTCAGCTTTTTGTTGGCGGTTCTTTAATGACTTCAATCCTGTTTTATAAAAATGATATTTTTTCAAAATTTTGAATTTAAACACCACACAAAACATTATTTTCATTCACTTCACATATCACAAAAAGGCAATTCTCTATGAAATCATGAATCTATTTATAATACTTGCTTTTAGATAAAAAATACTTAAAATTCTATATGCTACTTTAAAAATTGTTATACTTTGCTTCCATCTATATTCTGTTATAGAGGTACACTTTTAAAAAAGAGAACTATATTCTGTAGGTACACTTTTTAAAAAAGATTCTAATGTTACTGTTTTTGACATCACTACTGATGATAATTTACTGAGATTTTTTTCAACCTTGAAAAAATAAGCAAAATTAAGTTAAACAAATTCACACAGTGGCCATGTTTTCTTGTTTGTTCTTTGTTTTGTTTCATTTTGGTATGTCTCTTTCTGGACCTTTTGTCCATCATTTCTGCTAGGAAATGAATGTTTTGTTATTGGTCCCTTAGAATCATAGTTGGTCATAGAACTGAGTAGAGTTCTAGAGTCTTAATTTTCTTTGTAATGTTCCTGCTTATTATTCATATGATCTAAGATTATTTGAAAGTACTTCACTGTTATTTCTTATGATGCAATAATTTTTCATTAAATTCAAATACAACATGGGGCAGCTGCGTGGTGCAGTAGATAGTGCACCAGCCCTGGATTCAGGAGGACCTGAGTTCAAATCCGACCTCAGACACTTAACACTTACTAGCTGTGTGACCCCAGGCAAGTCACTTAATCCTCATTGCCCTACAAAAAAAAAAAATTCAAATACAACAATTTGTTCAGCTATTCCCCAGTTGTTTAAGAAGGATTTATATTCTTTTAGTTTTTTCACCTTTTGCACCCCCATTAGGATCAAGAAGTTTGTTTTACTTGCAGCTCTTCTCTCAGAGGTCTTAATTTCCCTCTTACTGTTTCCCCATCCCCCTTTTTTTCCTGCTTGAGTTGAATCTATTTCTACAGTAAACCATTTATCTGCCTATTTTTATAACCATTTTTTCCCATTTCAGATATGATTGGAGTTCACTTAATGCCATCTTTCTGTCTTTTTCCTTGTCTTTATACTTTTCATCTCATAAATCGCAATTATGAGATTTTTTTCTTTTTTTTCTTTTTTCTCTCTTCAACCTCTCTGAACATAAGCAATTCATCTTCCCAGAATCTCTTATTTAACTTACACAATACCATTTGAAAACATTATGGTTCTAGAGGGACACTTGTTTCTTCTTTCCTTTTAAAATATTAGCTTTATATTATTGTATACTTTAAGATTTCTGAAGTACATATGAGTGTGTATATATACATATATATATATATTTCTAGATTTCTTCTGACACATTTCTATTTCAAAGTTTTGTTTTTAAACTTAGTTCTGATATTTTCATCAAAAATGCTTGAAATCAACTATTCCATATTAAAGTTCCCTCCTCTTCTTTTAGAATCATACTCAGATTTTGAAGAATAAATTATTTTTAGATTTAAATCTATCTTGATCTATTTCAGCAATGGAATTCTGTGTTTCAAGATCACCTTTGCTTTATTGAAGAAGCTGTCAGATCATATATGATCTTGATGCTGTTATCTTGGTACTTGAATTATTTCTTTCTGAATATCTGGATTTTGCCCCTTTGTCTATGGAGCTCCTAATTTGGGCCGATTATTAGGAATATTGCTTTTCAGATTTATTTCAAGAGATGGATTCTATCTCTACTTTATCCTCTTTTCAAACAGTTTATGCAGTTTTTATTTATGATTTCTCAAAATAAAATGTTCAGGCTTTTTTGTCATGGTTTTTATGAAATCCAAACAATTCTTAAATAATCTCAACTTGAGGTGTTTCAAATCACATTTTGTTTTTCTTTTTTCTTTCATTATATTCTTACTTTAGATACAGTTAGACAATTTTAAGTTTATAAGAAGGTACCAACCTGCATTCACAGAAGGAATTTCCTAATTTAGCAGTTCCCTTATCAATAGAAATACAGGCCAAGGCCCTTTCTTCTAATACTTATAAATATGCTTCATTCCACTCCCCTTCCCTAACCTATGAGCCATACTTTGTAATAAAGAATGGAAGAAAGAAAAAAAAAATCATTTCAGTAAAGCTTAACAGTTTTAGCTGAGTCAGATAGTACATATAATAGGCCACACACATATGGCTATAACTCTGTGAAGCTTCAGCCAGGATATTTCAGAGAAGGGAATTAAATCCAGGTTATCCTGAGTATAAGATTATCTATCTATTATAATGCTTCCTCTCCCATAGGACTGGAATGGGCATCAAAAAAGAGAAAACATATGAAAATACTTTGAAAAGTATAAAGTGATTTACAAATATAAAAAATTATCAAGATACTTCAGCTACCATACTTTAAGAAGCAAATGTAGGCCTTGGTGAAGACACAAATGACAAGAAAAATACACAAAGGGTTAAGACATTTATTTCATGAAAAAAATGCTAAGTGGGAAGGTTTGATATAGGACTGAACAGATTTGAGAATTTCTAGAAATATATCTGACAAATGGTAATAATATGACTTTAAAAATACATTTGAAATGAGTATAACACCAAGGGGTTAAGGCTGAAAACATATGAAGAGAAATTTATTATTGGACATTAAGAATAGACTAGAAGGGTTCTGAGCCATTGGAAAATGTGGGCAAAACATATTTGGATTTTTTTTTTCTACATCAATGTGAAATCCCTCACCATTCTTTGCACAGTTCGAGGTACAAACTGATTTGGGCCAGTGGCTAAGATACCAATTGGATTAAAAAATGTTTCTACTAAGTTCTAGTCTCCCAAAAATTGATTAGAATATACAAAAATAATACAAAACATTCAGCTGCAATGCTACCAAGTCTTGAGCAAACTTTCTGAGTTGTCTTCAATAGCTGAGGTATTTTTATTTGTCACGCACTTGACACAAAGTATAACACCCTCACAGTACCATGAGCCCCAAATGTCCTTTATGTCATTATTTTGCATAGCTTTCAGATTTCAAGCTAGCTTTTAGCCCCATGATGTCTCACCTATTCCATCCATTTATAGAAGCATTTTTCACAAATTTGGCAAAGTTTTAAGAAGGAAATGGGCTCATCAGAGCCCAAGTGACCAGTGTTTTAGGACTTCTGACAGCCTTTAGAACAGTCTCAAGGAAGACAGTCCTGGATCATCCTAAATTGCATTACCTTAATTTGTCATTAACCAAATCTGCTACATCTGCCAACCCCTATGGCATGGATAATTGATTTTACATTGTGGGATTTATGACTATTATTATAATTGTTATTGTTGTTACCATCATAATCCTCAATACCCATACTTAGGTCACAATTGTAATTTTTATGATGTCTCTATCAGTAATATATTTTTTAAAATTTCCATGTGTCTGTCATACTATTATTATAAGTCAATAAAATTGTTCCAGAAGTATGGAACAGAATAAAGCTGATAGTCACATTTCTAGAGCAATTTAACTTGGAAAATACTGACATTGCACTGAGGTTTCTTTATCTTGTAGCTTCCCAAAAGAATATGTCAATTTCCCATTTTGACAATATGTAGAAAAATAAATGACAGCTGTCATCTCTGTATAACTTTATACAGCAAAGAGAGGCAAATTTCAATTCTATAAAACAAACATTCATTAAGTATTTATTCTGAGTAAGGAACTTACCAGGTACTAGGGAAATGAAGATTAACATAGATACTGTCCCTTCCTTCAAGAACCTCGTAATCTCAAACATAAGGTGTTGTGAAGGAGAAATGGTACACACATAAATAAGAATGTAGAATTCTGGTATTGGGGATAAAGGATGTGGTTGTGATTCCCAGTTGTATGTCCTCAGGCATTTAATAATTTATTTTCTCTGTACATCAATTTCCTCAACTTAAAAATGGGGGGAAAGGACAGCAAAGCTTGTCAACTTCCTTTATCACTGGGCTTTGATGAAGACCAAATTATGTATCTGAAAATGAAATAATATATGTAAAGTGCTTTGTGAACCTTAAAGTGCAGTATAACTTTTGTATAATAATGAAGATGATAATGATGATGATAAAACTTCAAAGTGTCATGAAATGTCAGGAATTATTACCTAACCACTGAAATACAAATGTTTTTTATGATATGCTTTGTCTTCACCCAGAAAATTACTAGAAGACATTCAAATCCATAGATATCAATGCCTAATTCTTTTTCTTATGACAATAAAGCAGACAGCTAGAGAAGTAACTTCAGTGTGCAGTAAAGACTTATTCATATTGACCTTGAACAGCTCCTTCTTACATGATGTCTTGAGATTCCTGACAGTCTGCGATTTTATGATGCTCCATACTTGACAAATATGACACAATAAACTGAAATAGAACAAAAATGTGAGCTTGTGTCCATTTTGCTCTTTTTTAAAGACCTTTTTCTTTTAGTACAAGGTGCTTGGCTGAAGCACTTGTTCTTTTTTCTTCTGCAAAAGTCAAGATGGTCTGATGTTAGCCCTTAAGTATATGAAGTCAGAAGTGAAAAATACACAGTATATTCTTCAAGGCCTTTTCATCATATTACGTCATATTCTAAACTGAAAATTCAGATTGCTAATAGAAAGCTCAGGGCAAATGGTATTAAAACATGATTTTCTTCATGTGCAGTTGACTAAAAATGTTTGTGCACATGCACACACACATATACATAAACATATAGAAATTGTGTGTGTGAATATGTATACAGATATACATACATATGTGTATATACTTTATACATATACACATATATAGTTAGACTACTATTACTAATGGTATTTTTACTTTCTTTTCATATATATATATACAATTTTATATACATATATGATTAGACTATTATTCTTAAGATCTTCTTTATGTATAATGTATGTAACAATGTGTGTATGTATATATAGACACACATATATACATATATATGAAAAGAAAGTACAATAATACTATTAAGAGCAATACTCCAACAATGAAATGTCTTTTGCAAACTTGTAAGTACAACTATTTAGATAGAATAAGGTAGCTATATAAGATCATGATGTATTTACATATAGACTTCTTGATTTTATCAATAAGTCACATCTAACCCCAATGTGTAATAATAATAATAATAATATTAATAATAATAACTCCTATTTATAAACTTGTAAAGTTGCTGGCTAGTTTATGAAAAAAACTTTACATCTACTCTAACATTTGTTTCAATAACTCAAGTGAGGTAGTTGATGTTAATGTCCATTTTGTAGATGAAGAAAATGAAGTTCAGACAATTGCTTGTACAAATGTACAGAATTATTAAGTATCTGAGATAGTATTTGAACTCTGGTCTTACAGACTTACATAACATACACACAAATATCCATTCATGGTTTTATTCAACTTAATTTACCTTGAGATGCTCAAGGATATAACAAGAACATAGAATAATAGATTTCAGGTGAGAAAGTATCTTAGAAGCCATAACGTCAAGCCCCCTTATTTTACAATTCAGGATACCAAAGGCCATGTAGTTGGTTAGTAAATAAATTTTTATGAAGTGTCTACTATGATTAGGGGACTTCACCAAGGACACATGGATAGTAAGCATCAGAATTTTGTCTTTGATTTCAGAGATAGTGTTTCTCTCCCCCTACCCCAACTCACCTCCACCACACAGTCACCATACTATTCTAGGGCTTGGGAAGTTGTTCTTAGACTCTACTTCATGTTTTCTGGGAAACTCTTTCATCTCAAAATCATAATATGATTCAAAATTATACAATAAGAGAAGTACAAATGAACTTATAAAATCATCTATGCCAAGGACTTTTTGTGTGTGTGTGTGGGGGGGGGCAATGGGGGTTAAGTGACTTTCCCAGGGTCACACAACTAGTAAGTGTTGCGTGTCTGAGGCCCGAATTTGAACTCAGGTACTCCTGAATCCAGGGCCAGTTCTTTATCCACTTCGCCACCTAGCTGTCCCCCAAGGCCTTTTTAATAGGAAGAATGATAAAAAAGTAGACTGCTTAGAATCTAAAGGCCTGGGTTCCAGATCCCGATTTGCTACTGACTTGCCCTGTGACGTTCCCTGTCAAATTTCCTATTTACATTTCAATTTTGGTAGCTGTAACATAGGATATTGGGTTAGAGATTGATAAATCATTTTTCATTATGAATCCTTCAGAACTACCTAAGCTTTTCACATTGGATCATTATTAGAATATTGCTCTTTGGTCATAGTTCCACACTATTCTCCTGAATGGTTGGACAAATTCACCCCACCAACAGTGCATTAGTGTCTTTATTTTCCAAATCACTTCTAGCATTTATCATTTTCCTTTTCTGTCATATTAGCAAGTCTGATGGGTGTGAAACAGTACCTCAGAGCTGTTTGCCTTTGCATTTTAATTAATAGTGATTTAGATAATTTTATGACTTTTTATATAACCTTGATTTATTCTTCTGAAAACTACCTGTTCATATCATTATACCATTTCTCAATTGAGGAATTAGTTGTATTCTTATGAATTTAATTCAGTTCTCTATGTATTTGAAAAATATGGCTTTGATTAGAGAAACTTTTACATTTTTCCCCTAGTTTTCTGCTTTCCTTCTAATTGTGGCTGCATTGATTTTGTTTGTGCAAAACTTATTTCATGTAAATAAAATTATCCATTATCCTTCTCATGATTCTCTTTATCTCTTGCTTAGTCAAAAACTCTTCCCTAATCCAAAGACCTGGCAAGTAAAATTTTTCATGTTCTCTTTTTAAATTTTTTTTTAATTTGGAATTTTTCCTGTTACATATATAAAGAAATTTTCACATTGATTTTTTTTTTGATGAGGCAATTGGAGTTAAGTGACTTCCCCAGGGTCACACAGCTAGTAAAGGTTAAGTGTCTGAGGCCAAATTTGAACTCAGGTCCTCCTGGATCCAGGGCCAGTACTCTATCCATTATGCCATCTAGTTGCCCCTTCACAATGATTTTTATAACTGTGTTCCAAATTCTTATCCTCCTTCCCTCCCCAACTCCTCTTAAGAACTCAAGCAACTCAATATAAGTTATACATGTGCAGTTTTCCAAAGCTTTTCCACATTAGTCAAATTGTGAAAGAAAACAGACAAAAAACTTTAGGAAGATGAATTTATACACACACACACACACATACATATATATGTAAATATGTATATAATTATATACACATATACATTTATGTATATATATAATATATTATATATATATAAATAATATCAGTTCTTTCTCTGTAGATGGACTGCACTTTTCATAAGTCCTTTGGAGTTGCCTTGGATCATTGTATTACTGACAATAACAAAGTCATACAGCAGATCATCTTACAATATTGCTGTTATTTTGTGTATGGTACATTTCACTTTGCATCAGCTCATGTAAGACTTTCCAGGTTTTTTTCTGATAGCATCCTGCTCCTCTTTTTTTATAGTAAACTACACTAAAATAAATATCTATCATCTATCTACCTTCTAAGTTCATTGACAATCAATTTAAGAAACTTAGATATACCTGTATTATCCTTTAATCCATCTTTTCAAGAAGATTATCATGAAATACTTTATAAAATATTTTATAAAATTCTAGGTAAACTATGCTATTGATATACTGTTTTAGCAAATTTTAATATACAATTTTAGTTACCCTTTCAAAATAGAAAATACTATCAGTTCTTGATAACACCATGTTGTCCATTTTTATAATCAAGTTTTCCTTTTTAAGAAGGGGTAGCTAGGTGTTGCAGTGGATAAAGCACCAGACCTGGATTGAGGAGGACCTGAGTTCAAATCCGGCCTCAAACACATGATACTTACTAGTTGTGTGACCCTGGGCAAGTCATTTAACCCTTATTGCCCCTGCCCCCAATTTTTTTTTTAAAGAGGTAATTAACCATTCTAGAATTTTCCTAGGAATTGAAGATAAATGGCCTAGCCTTGTGAGAAAATAATGGGATTTGGCAGATACTCAAAGGATCACCTAGAGATCAATCTAAACTGATTGAATTAAGTGAAAGTGTTTGACTTTGCTGATTAGCCTACTTCAAGTTAACTAGATTGTAACCACAACTGGCTAGCCCTTAAGAAGGTTTTGTTCTCAGAAACTAAGTACTTTGAACTCAATTCAAGACCACCTTCAAGTCCAGTGAACCAATGGATTTGGATGATACCTACCAATCAGCCTCTGCTCCAGACCAATAAAAAGCTTCTACACTCAGTTTGAGAAGAGTCCATGGTTGAAGCAGGCTTGTGGTGGAGGACTTGAGGTAGAACTCTACCAGGCTGGAACTCTAGGATAGATAGGCCTTTTCTTAACTTTCTTAACTCCACTTGTTCTTTTTTTTTTTTTCTCCAATACCTAGTATGCTTTAATAAATGCTTAATGCCCATAGACTGGTGCTAAAGCTTCTAATTTAAGGTGACCACACATTTAGATTTTAAACATCACCACCTTTACATTATTTACAGATGCTGTTTTCTTCCTATGATTGAAAATTAACATGTTAAATGACTGAACCATTTTATTTGATCATCTTTCCCCTAGATAATATCATTTATACTCATTCTGTAGTATGTTATTATGCGTAGTATACTACAAGCTACTCATATCTGCCCCTGCATCTTTGAAACATTGTAGGTGACTTGCAGTGTTAATTGTTCTGACCTTGTAGCATTATACACAGATTTCACCCCAGAAAGAATGCTGGTGTTAAAAATAAAACCATGATTTTCATATGGGACAGATATGAATATGTTACTCTCCTAAAATCCAATGAATCCCTATTATATCTAAGATCAAATCAAAATATCTGCTTCACATTTAAGTCCATTTAGTACCTGGCCACTCCTTTCCTTTTCTTATTAAATATCGTTTCCCTTTTTGAACTCTATGATCCAGCTAAATTAACCCTCTTAATGTTTCTGACCCAGGACCCTTCATTTTTCTTCTCTGTACCTTTATAGGAATTGGCTAATCCTAATGATTAGATTACCCTGCCTTCTCTGAGAAGACCCAGTTTACTTCAAATTTAGCTCAAGTGCCACCTTTTGCATGATGCCTTTATATATAATTACTTATTATTAAATAATATATATATGTATTATTTCTATATATTCAGAGAGACTTTCCATATACATATATAAAGTCTTTCTCTCACTCTCTCTCTATATGTATGTATATATAAAATACACACTCATACACATATGCATGTATATACACACATATATACATGTGTGAATGTATTTATGTATATATGTGTGTATATATAGAATTTCTATTCTATTCTATTCAATGTTATTATACTCTATTATTTTAATATCATGTTTATATTAAATTACATTATCTAATGTATAATCATAATATTTATTATTATATTAACATCACGTAATGTAATATAATGATTACTACTTACCACTACTAACATTTAAATAGCATCTACTATGTGCCAAACATTGTGCTAAGCACTTGACAAATATTATTTCTTTTTTTATTTAGAACTGTATTTTTTCCCAAATTACATATAAAACCAAAATTTAACATCAATTTTTAAAACTTTGTATTCCAAACATTATTACTTCCTCCCTCCTCACAACCCCTTAAGAACTCAAGCAATTCAATATAAGGTATACATGGGTAACAATGTAAAACATTTCAACATTAGTCAGGTTGTGAAAGAAAACAGACAAAAAAAACTTTAGAAAAAGGAACTAACAAAAAAAAAAGTATGCTTCAATCTGTATTCAGATATTATCAATTTCCATAGATGGATTGCAATTTTCATAAGTCCCTCAGAGTTGTCTTGGATCATTGTATTGCTGAAAATAACTAAGTCATTCACAACAGATCATCTCACAATATTTCTGTTATTTTGTATACAGTACATCTCACCTTGCATCAGCTCATGTAAGACTTTCCAGTTTTTTCTAATAGCATCCTGCTCATCATTTCTTATAGCAGAATAGTATTCCATCATAATCTCATCCCACAATTTGTTCAGCCATTCCCAATTGAGGGGCATCTCCCCAATTTTGAACTCAACTTTTTAAAAAAATATTTTTTGTATAACAACCTAGTAATGGTATTACTAGGTCAAAGAGTTTGCATGGTTTTATAGACCTTTGGCTCTAGTTCCAAATTGCTCTACACAATGTTTGAATAAGTTTACAACTTTAACAAAAGTGTATTCATGTCTCATTCTCCATATCTCCTACAACATTTGTTGTTATCCTCTGTTGTTCTATTTTCCAATCCAATAAGTATGAAGTAGTAATCCAGAATTGTTTTGCCCTGAATTTCTCCAAACAATAGTGAGTTAGAGAATTTTTTTTTCATATGAATATAGATAGCTTTCATTCTTTCATCTAAAAACTTCATGTCTTTTGATCATCTATCAATTGGAGGATGGCTCTTATTTTTTTAAAAAAAGTGACAGTTCTCCATGTGCTTGGGAACTGAGGTCTATCAGACAAACTTGCTTCAATTTTTTTTTCACAGTTTGCTAACTGTATTTCTCTCCATCCTATTCCCTCCCCATGATATTTACTCTATTTTCTATCTTCTTTCACCCTATCCCTCCTCAAAAGTGTTTTGCTTCTTACTGCCCCCTCCCCCAATCTGCCTGCCCTCATTTCACATCCCCTCCCAGTTATCCATTTCCCCTCCAACTTTCCTGCAGGGTAAGATAGATTACTATACCCAGTTCAGTATGTATGTTATTCCCTCTTTGAGCCAATTCTGATGAGAGTAAGGCTTACTCACTCCCCCACACTTCCCCCATCTTCCTCTCCAGTCCATAAGCTTTTTTTGCTTCTTTTATGTGAAATACTTTACCCCATTACACCTCTTTGTTTCCAATTATCCCAGTGCAATCTTATCACCCATTAATTTTAATTTTAAAAGAAATCATCCCTTCATATTCAACTCACACCTGTTCCCTCTGTCTAAATATACTCCATTTAGCTGCTCTAATAATGAGAAAGTTCTTATGAGTTATAAGTATCATCTTCCCATGTAGGAACATAAACAGATTAACCTTTTAATAACCCTTAGGATGTCTTTTTCCTGTTTACCTTTTTATGCTTCTCTAGGGTCTTATATTTGAAAGTCAAATTTTCTATTCAGCTCAGGTCTTTTCATCAAGAATGCCTAAAAGTCCTCTCTTTCATTCAAATCCCATTTTTTCCCTTGAAGTGTTATACACAGTTTAGATGATTCATGGTTGTAATACCAGTTCCTTAGCCCTCTGGAATTTCATATTCCAAGCCCTCCAGTGCTTTAATGTAGAAGCTGCTAGATCTTGTGTTATCCTGACTGTGGCTCCACAATTCTTGACTTGTTTCTTTCTGGATGCTTGCAATATTTTCTCCTTGACCTGGGAGCTCTAGGATTTGGCTATAATATTCCTGGAAATTTTCATTTTGGTATCTCTTTCAGGAGGTGATTAGTAGATTCTTTCAATTTCTATTTTACCTTCTGCTTCTAGAATATCAGGGCACATCTCCTTAATAATTTCTTGGAAGATGATGTCCAAGCTCTTTTCTGATCATGGCTTTCAGGTAGTCCAATAATTTTCAAATTTTCTCTCCTGGATTTATTTTCCAGGTCAGTTGTTTTTCCAAGGAGGTATTCCACATTGTCTTCTATTTTTTCATTCTTTTTGTTTTGCTTTATTGTATCTTGATTTCTCATAAAGTCATTGGTTTCTATTTGCTCAATCCTAATTTTAAAAGTTATTTTCTTCAGAGAGTTTTTGTATCTCCTTTCCATTTGATCAATTTGACTTTTCAAGCTGTTGCCTTTTTTTTTATGATTTTCCTGCAACACTCTCATTTCTCTTTCCATTTTTTCCTCTACCTCTCTTACTTTATTTTCAAAGTTCTTTTTGAGCCCTTCCATGCCCTGAGACAAATTATATTTTTCTTGTATTCTTTGGATGTAGAAGATTTGACTTTATTATCTTCTTCTGAGGTTGTATTTTGATCTTGTCATCTTAGAAACTTTCTAGGGTCAGCATTTTTTTCTGTTTGCTCATTTTCCTGGCCTCTTTCTTGATTTTTAACTCCTTCTTAAAGTGGGGCACTGCTTCCATGGTGGAAGGCACACTATCCCAAGCTTTAGGAGGTCCAAGGTGGTATGATTTAAGGAGAGTTATGTTCATCCCTCCCCTGGCCTGTGCTCTGGTCTGCAAGGAACCACTGGACTGCTTCTCTGCCCTCTAACCTGGAACAGAATCCTGCTGCACTGTGGCTGTAGGCTCCGGTGTTCCTGCACCCCTCCCCCACCTGGGCTGCCATCCAAGACTGTGACCCAGACCTGAGCATGGGAAAAACAACAGAGTCCTGCCTCAGCACCAGCAAAAGACCCCTGTAATCTCTCCCTGGCCAACTGCTCGGCCGCATCACTGTCTGTGGGCTGAGTTCCAGCAGCTGTTGTTGCCACTGCTGATTCAAAGGCTCCTGAGGCCTCTTTCTCTGGGTCTGGGTCTAGTGCTTTGCAGCACAACCATAGGGCTGTGCTCCACTCTCACCTAGGTTCAACGGACCTTTCCTGCTGACCTTATAAGATGTCTTTGGCTGGAAAATGATTTCAACTTGTCCTTTTGTGGGTTTTGCTACTCCAGGAATTGTCCTATGGCATTTATTTGAAGGTATTTGGAGGGGTCCTAGAGAGGGCTCAGGAAAGTAACTGCCTTTTCTCTGCCATCTTGGCTTAGCCTCCCAAATATTCTTTCAATCTACATTTGAAATACATACTATAATCAACATTTTAATCTTTCACCAATTACTCATACATTCCATGTTATTGCAAAATGGGGCAGCTTAACTGGTTTTGTAGTAGAAGAAGAAGAATTTTAAGATTTAGCAAGTTCATGATAGCTAAGAATTTCTAAATAGAAGAGAGATTTGGTATTATTTTCTTGGTTCTAAAGTGCAAAATTAGAAGCATAGTTAGGAAGCTGTGTAGGGGTAAATTCAGGGCCTTTGTGAGGTCCAAAAAAACCCCATCAGAACAAGAAGATATCTTCTAAAGCAGAAACAGTGCTCTCCATAAGTAGCTAGTTTCCCATCAATGGACATCTTATGGGTGTTGTTGAAGGTACCTTTTTCAAAGTATGGTCTAAATTAGATGTTTTAAGGGTTTTTGTTTTTTTTTAAATCTGAGAGTCTGTGATGCTATGAAATATTATTGGTATGTACATATATTTTCTTTCATACAGTTGTGAAGGATTATAATTTTCAATTTCAAATTTAAGGTACTATTTAAACAATGGTTTTATATTCCTTTTTAATATTTCTCAATGTTAATATGAATTATTAAGCCTTTTCAAAGATTGTTAGTCTCACATTTAAATCTTATATTCAGTGCACCTTCTAGTAATAGGTGGAAGCATGCTACAAAGGAAAGAGAGGGAGGGAGAAAGAGAAAGAGACAGAGACACAGACAAAAAGGAGAGAGAGAGAGAGACAAAGATACAGATAGAGACAGAGACACAGATAAATAGAGACACAGAAAGACAGGTATATAGACAGTGACAAAAAAAGAGAGAGGGAAAGGAAGAGGGAGAGGGAGGGGGTGGAGGGAGGGAGGCAGAGAGAGAATCATGACAGTAAGAATTGATGGAGTATACAACTAAAATCCAAACAAATTTTCCTTTATGAACATTTTACAGTACAGTTTACCTCTGCCTCTTTTTACATTTACTGATAGTACATTTTTCATCCTCACTGCTCCAGAATACTCTGTCATGTTCCGCTCTTTTTAGACAGTTTACACATAACAACATCCTCACCACTTAGTGTGAAGCCCTATCAATCCTACAAGGCATTCTCTGCCTTGCCTCCAGTTTCCACAACATCCTGGAATAATCAATAGAAAACTGCCAGTTTCTTAATAAATCTGCAATTAAAATGCAATGAATTTTGAATGAGAAATGATTTCTTTTAAGTGTGACTGAGGGCTATACATTAACAGTGAAAGGGGAGAAGGGTGCTAAAAAAATTGCACTCAGGGGTTAAGCCTTTGACTTCTGGAAAACGGATGCCCTGTAGCATCAATGAGCTTATAATTTGCAAATATAAATTATGTCTTCTTTTCATACTCAAGGAATTTCCAAGTAGGAAATGCCTACTGGGTTGAATAGCTTGCAAACTTGAAGAAACTTAAAAATAAATTCAGAGGGCCAATTTAGGCATTAAAAACCTCTGGGAACATTTTATAAAGGGATAAATAGTGTTGTCTATACCCTAGTTAAGATCTGGTTTGGATAGTTCAATTCACATGTTTCTATTTTGTAGCTATAAATTTCATGCTCTTGTTCAGTTGTTTCTATCTCTTCTGACTCTGTGACCTTGTTTGGGGTTTTCTTGGAAGACATGCTAGAATTGTTTTCCATTTCCTTCTCCCCTTCATTTTACAGATGAGGAACTGAGGCAAACAGGATTAAGTGACTTGCCAAGGGCCACACAGTTAGTAAGTTTCTGAGGCCAGATTCGAACTAAAAAAAAAAAAATGGGTCTGTGTGCGACGCAGGAAGAGAAGTCTGTCTCTGTCTCTGTCTCTGTCTCTGTCTCTGTCTCTGTCTCTGTCTCTGTCTCTGTCTCTGTCTCTCTCTGTCTCTCTGTCTCTCTGTCTCTCTCTGTCTCTCTGTCTCTCTCGGCCCTGCCATCTTATGGGGACTAGCTGAATTTCAGCGCGGCCCCCTTCAATCCGTGGAGGAACTCACCGCCTGGGCCCCATGATGCCCGGCCACCTGCAGGAAGGCTTCCGCTATGTCATCACCAACGGGTTCGACCAACGACGCATCGGACCCCTTCTAGGTGCTGAAGGCGGCAGAGAACAAGAAGAAGGAAGGCAGCGGCGGACACAGGCCTAAGAGCGCGCGGCCGCAGCTGCGGCGGGGGCGCGCTGGAAAGCCGCTGTGCAAGGAGTCGCAGAAGGACCGCAAGAGTCCATGGCCGCAGCTGTCCGCACAGTCCAGGGCGGCCGCCACTGGTCAGGGCTGCCGCAGCCGCAGCTCACAAGAAGGATGAGGCGCCGCCGCCAGCTGTGCTCAAGAAGGAAGGGATAAGATAAGATTAGTTGGTAGAAGGCCTGACCAGCAACTTCAGGGTGAAGGGCAACCAATTGATGGCAAAAGACCCGAAAGGCGACCACCTCATGAGCGACGATTTGAAAAATCGACCGAAGAAAAGTTTGAAGGAGGAGAATTTTCAGTTGACAAACCTATTATTGACCGGTCGATCCGAGGTCGTGGTGGTCCTGGGGAAAGAGGACGCTGTGGTCGTGGCTGTGGAATGGTCAGAGGAGATGGTTTTGACTGTCGTGGAAAGAGAGAATTTGATAGGCATAGTGGAAGATCTGGTCTGAAGCATGAGGACAAGCGTGGAGGAAGGGGGAAAGGGAGACTGACTTGGAGCAAACCACTGTGACAGAGGAGGCACCTGGAGGAGAAGTGGCTGATACAGAAAATTAAGAAAATTAAGTTGAGTAGGTGAAAGAGGACCCGAAAGAAATGGCCTTGGATGAGTGGAAAGCGATTCAAAATAAGAACCGGGCAAAAGTAGAATTTAATATCCGCAAACCCAAAGAGGGTGCCGATGGGCAGTGGAAGAAGGGATTTGTGCTGCACAAGTCCAAGAGTGAGGAGACAAAGGGAGTGACAGAGGTGCAGGGGAGCCCTGTGGAGTCAAATGAGGCTCACGCCGAAGAATCTGTGATGGATCATCACTTCTGTAAGCTTGCCAATGATATTACATCCCAGCTGGAGATTAGTTTTGGAGACCTTGATCGCCCGAACATGCTGGCAGAGGAGGGGGAGGTAGGCCCGGATTTGGTGGGCGGCCCAACTCGGGAAGCAGAAGTGACAAGCCAAGTGCTTCTGCTCCTTATGTAGATGACCCAGAGTCTTTCCCAGCTCTGGCCTAAATTGGATGTCCTAAGCCCGACACCTGTTCCTTTGTGGACCCTCCTCCACAAGGCTTGCATGCTTAATGATCCTAAAGGACTAAGAAAGTTTTTAAAAAAGACTCATTCATACCATTCATACCTAAAGATTGAATTTTATCTGTCTTGCAAATGAACTTCTCTTGCTACACAGAATATGGTAGTCAGTTTTATATTTAGAAATGTAATGGTAGCAGGGAAGTTTTCATAATTTTCAGACATTATGCATCCTTCATGGATACTTTTTTGTATTGCTGCTTGAAAATATGCGTTTCTGAACTTGAAATATAGATGTAAACAGTGTGTATGAAAAAAGAAAAAAAAAAGAAAAATGGGTCCTCCTGACTTTAGGCCCCATGCTCTTTCTCCTGTGCCACCTCACTACTGCAAGCTCAAGATCCTCTAATATTTTATAATTAGTAATTTGTTATTCTTCCTAAAGATCCCACATAAGATCATAGATTTTGCCCTGAAAGGATATTTAAGGCCATCAAATCCAATGTTACTCTTTTTACATATAAAATTGTGAAGCCCAGAGAAGTCTTTTGATTTGTCCAAGTTCTTCCAGCTTGTAACAGAGTCAGGATGTAAACCCAAAATGTCTTGCACCACAGCTAACCCACTTTCCATTGTGCTATGTTCCACTTTGTATTTGGAAAAGGTGTAAAGACACATGTGCAGAGGCATTATAGTACAGTAGAAAAAGTGCTAGAGTTGGGGTCCAAGTACTTGAGTTCAAATTGTGGCTCTGCTACATCCAATCTATGTGAACTTTAAGTAACTTGACATCTCTAGGTCTCCGTTTCCTAATCATTAAAGGGGTTGGAATATATGGTTTCTTAAGGACCCTTTTAAGTCTAAATCTTCTCTTCTTTAAGATTCTATCATTTATTTCTGCCTTCATGAAGAAGATCAGGTAAAACCCATATAATGGCATATTTCTAGGTCAAATTTCCATGGCCACTAAGATATCATTTCCTCTCTCGTCCCCACAAAATGATTTAAAACTGCTGGTAAGCTCATAGGTCATAAGACAAATGCCCAGTTTGCCCGTGATAATACCATAACATCCAGAAAAATTTAATGCACCAAATCCCTTTATAAATAAATGTCATTACACAACACAGAGAAACTATTTCTAAGCGATTTACAATTGCTTGGATTATTTTAAAGCACAGATAAATACACTTTTAAAATTTATTATTATTTTTGGTAATAAACATTTTTATTTAAAATTTTGAGTTCCAAATTCTGTCCCTCCTTCCCTCCCTCCCCCACCCCAGTCAGCGAACAATCAGATATAGGTTATACATGTGCATATTTATTATTTTTAAAGCATTAGAAACTATATTTTCCCCTCTCATCAACATGCTTATCAATAGAAGATAAGAAATTTTGGGATGGTATAGTGTAATGTAGTAATAATAATAACAATAATAAAGATACACATGTAAATAAACAAATATTTATATAGGCGCTACTATGTGTCAGGTGCAATGCTAAGTGCTTTACAATTATTATCTCATTTTATCCTCACACCAACTCTGGGAGGGTGATGTTATTGTTATAGACATTTTATTTATTTATTTATTTGGGGGGGGGGAGGCAATTGGGGTTAAGTGACTTGCCCAGGGTCACTCAGCTACTAAATGTCAAGGGTCAGAGGCCAGACTTTAACTCAGGTCCTCCTGAATTCAGGGCTGGTGCTCTATTCACTGTGCCACCTAGCTGCCCATTATAGCCATTTTAAAGATGAAGAAATTGAGAAAAACAGGTTAAGTGACTTGATTGTCACATTGCTAATTATTATCTGAGGCTGGATATGAATTCAGGTCTTCCTGACTCTAGGACCAACACTCTATCCAGTGCACCAGAAGCAGAGATCTGGATGGTAGTTCTTGCTTTGCCAGTTAACTTGCTATGTTGACATGACTTATCTAACACTCTACTCCCTCATATGCAAAAGAAGATTAGGTTAGATAACCTTTAAAGGACTTCTCCAGCCCAGCTTTAATACTCTATGATTATGTGTTTTCACCTAAATTCTTTCATATTAGCCTTTTCCACAAAGGAAATTATTTATACATTCAATCTTCAACACACTTTTATTAAGATCCTATAATGGGGGGGGGCAGCTAGGTGGTGCAGTGGATAGAGCACCAGCCCTGGATTCAGGAGGACCTGAGTTCAAATCTGGCCTCAGAAACTTAACACTTATTAGCTGTGTGACCCTGGGCGAGTCATTTAACCCCAATTGCCTCACCAAAAAAAAAAAAAAATGAAAAAGAAAAAGAAACAGGTCCTATAATGAACCCAGCCCTGTTCGAGGCAATGAACACACAAAGATGTAATATCCTTACAGAGATTACATTGTAGTACAGGAAAACAATATCTGCACAGATAAGACAATATAAAATATATAGGAAATAACTTTATGAACCAAGTGTTCTCTTTACTAATATTTGGTATGCTTTAATAAATGTTTAATGCCCAAAACTGGTGCAAAAGCTTCTAATATATAAGTAACAAATATATTAGAAACCCCAGCTAATTTTCCCTAAACTTGGGACAGAAATAAGGCGATGGCATATAGTTTTACTTGCCACATATTGTTGTTATTGTTGTTGTTGTTTGTCCTTTATTTTCAAAGAAGAACAAGGACATCAACAGGTGATTTCTTGACTTGTGGGTGAACTGGATTTAAGTGAGGCAGAGTTGCACAAACTTTTCAGCTTCACTCTGTCTCCCAAAGTCATAGAAGTCCAGTGGCAAGACAAAAGTCAAGATGACTGGAGATGGCCCAGGATTGGTGTCTACAATATCTGACCAAGCTCTAAGTGCTCCACAGCACCTGCTTCAGCCGCCTTCATAGCAGTTGGAACAAAGTGTTCTCATCCACCTATTCCACCAAGAGATATCGTCATATGCTTGGGGGAGACATCCTCCTAACTCAGTGATATGTTTGAGTCTTGTTGGCTATCCTCAATATGATTTAGCCCATCTGTTCTAAGGTAAGAGATAGAATAGGTAATAGCAAGTAGATAAAGTTAACTAAAACAAGAAGTTTGTGAGTGGAAGCAATGTGAAATTGGTTGTATAATATATGGCTTGGACGGCCTTTATTTAAGTGAGGAAGAAAAAACAACAACAAAAAACAGTATTTGGTATTATAGGAAATAGGGAGACCAAAGAGATTACAAGTGGTGGTACTATTGACAGAAAAAGAGGTTAGCTTTGGAAAGAAAGATGATTAGTTTTATATTGGACAACTGATTTCAGAGAGGCCTATGGGATATCCTGTTGAAGACACCCATTAAGCAGTTTGTATGAAATGTATACTGTCTTTAGGAGGGGTCTAGTATTGCTCTGCTCAGGAGTCAAGGGCAAATAATTCATTTTAGTGTCAGTAATACTATGGAGGCTTTCACTTTTGGCAGTAACTATAATATCCAGAGAACTGAAAGTGACTTCTCAAGGGTCATGAAGCCAGTACATGGCCTTAACTTGAACATCTTTCTGACTCTAAGGTCTGTCACCATTGTGCCTCTGAGACAGAATCAAAATTCACGTTTAAATAATGTTTAGTTTACCAAAAGCACTTTATTCCCAATAATCCTGTGAGGTAGTTCATTATTATCCTGATTTCAAATATGAGGAAACTGAGTCTCATTTAGCTTAAATCAGCCACTTAGTCAATAAACATTTATTAAGTATCTACTGTCAGCCAAGGGTCAACTAGATGACTCAGTGGATAGAGCTCTGGACCTAGAGTCAGGAAAACCTGAGTTCAAATATAACCTCAGACACTTACTAGCTGTGTGACCCTGGGCAAGTCACTTTAATCACTGTTTAGCTTAACTTACAGGAGAAAGAAATGGTAAGCCATTCCAGTCTCTTTGCCAAGAAAATTTCAATGACAGCACTGCTGCACTGTGGTCCACAGGGTCACGAAGAGTCAGACACAACTGAACAACTAAATAACAACAACGATTTGCCAAGGACTGTCCTTTGCCTTTCCTTGAATCACCAGTGCTTAGTACAGTTCCTGGCATGTAGAAAGAGGTTTATCTGCAAAAGATAGTCCTTGCTGCAAGGAGCTCATTATAAAAGGGAAAGTCAATAGGCAAACTATTATGTCCAAGCAAACCATACACAAAATAAATTGGAGATAATAACCAGAGCTTATATGTCATATATATGATGTAAAGAATTAAAATTTAGCCACAGGTCTTCTGATGAGTGTTTTGCCTTCTTATCGTACTTCCTCTCAATAATGATGAAACATGTATCGTGTACTACAGTAGGTCAATATCCCATAATGTATATGGAAGTACTTTGCAACCCTCATCTCAAAGGATTACAGATTTAAAGATAAGAGGGACTTTAGATATCATTTAGTCCTGTCTCCTTTTATTATTTTTAAATAATATTTTATTTCCCCCCAATTGTATGTTAAAACAATTTTTAACATTAAATTTTTTTTTGAGTTTTAAATTCTATCTCTCTTTCCCTTCCTTTACTCCTCCCTGAGACAGTAAGCAATCCAGTTATACATGTGCAATCAGGTACTGTCTCCTTTTATTGGTAGATGACAATGAGAACCAAAGAGATCAAGTGACTCACTCAAGGTCACATACACTGGACATGGCAAAGCTGAGATTAATACCCAGGTCCTCGGGGTGAGAATGCAGCAAACTTTCCACCATATTGCAGTTTCTGTTGTTGGTGTGCAAATGCAATTTCCTTAAGGGCAAGGACTGTTTCATTATGATCTTTCCTTCCCCATTTCCCAGAAAACATTCTGTCATAAAGCAAGATCTTAAAAAAAATAGTTGTTATTTAATATGCAAATTGGGATTAACTTTAGTTTGAACCACATAGATATTTATTCTTGCTTTTTATTGGTTAAGAATAATTCTGTGTAGTTTATAGTCCAAAAATTAGTCCATGAAGCATGCTGTACTTCTGCTCATAATGATTTTCTTTAAAAAGCGATCCAATTCGTAATTATGCATATGCATCATTTTCAGCATTGTCTTTTGCAAAGAGAGGCCCCATATTACATTAAAAATTGCTTTTCTTTCTTTCACCCAGAAGTCAAAAGCTCTGTCTTCTTGGAAACTTTCAAAAGGAGATTGGATTTCCAGGGCGAAACCCCATGAACTGCCTTCCCTTTTATAACCCTCTCCCTATATTTCCAGAATAATAACATTGGATATTGTACTAGCCACAATTATATCTTCTTTATGCAGATGGTGGGGAGACTCTGTAATTCATAGGATATAGTGCTGCTCAAATAACCAAAAGCATTGCCATTTTATCATTCAAAATGATTCTTAATGTAAAAATAATGAAAGTCATAGGCAGAAAAAAAAGATGGTCCTGCAATGGATACTTATGTTCCCAGTGGTTCAAAAGAAAATGTCAGCTGCTTGCGGCTGTGATGGAATATTGAAATGCGAAGCTTTTGATTTATACTGTCGATTTTGCAACCTTATTGAATCATTTCTAAAACATAATAAACTGGAGTTAAGTACAAACCTGCAGTCACTGACCTCTTTATTACCTGATTCATTGTGCTTCAGACACTTTCAGGGGAGAAATGAGCTCATCAATCAGATGATAATGTTTACCTGTGCATAGCGTTCTTCTCAGCTGATGGCTTTAAGTATCAAAAATACATGAAAAATAGCTTTCTGAGAATCTCTCAGATACAGCCATTGGCATTTCTATAGGATTCTGAGGCAAGAAAGCCTTTCATTTCAAATAGCCGATTCTTTTGGTCATCAAATCTAACTAATCATTAACCCATAATAACTTCAAAATCCTAAATCTCCTAAATGATTTGAAGCCAGAAGCACTCCTGGTTCCATCCAAGGATTATATCCATAAGGTATTATTGTAGGATCCAATCCTTTAGAAAAAAGTTGTCCCTTTTATAGCCTGGGAATGTGTTTTATTTGTAGTATGTCTTTTTTTCAAGTGGCTTTTTGTTGTTGGGGTTTTTTTTTGTCTTTGGAAGAGAAAAATATTGGAAAACATACCAGAGATGTGGCTTCCCTCATTCCAGAAAACAATACCTGTGGGTTATGGACATCTAGTGGGAAAAGGATCAGAGGACTAAATGTTGGAAGAGACTTCAGAAATTATCCATACAAATCTTTTCATATTGCAAATGAGTAAACTAAGGCACCAAGAGTTAAACTGACAATAAAAGGGAGCAAAAGGCACCGACCTTCTCATGTTAAATTTACTCCCTTCCACTATTCTATGTCATTTTCTATTATTTTTCTTAAAATATCTGCTGATTATATGCATCCTAAAAGAATCACAGCAAGGTAGAATGGAAATCACAATGTTCTACTAACTATTAATCATGCTTCAAGACCAACCTCACCTCCAAATATTTATTCTACAAACCACTACAGATCAATCTTTTGAAAATGTCACTTTGGAATTTATGCAATTTATAGGGAGCTTTTGTCAGTTTCACTCATTTGTTAAAACCTAACCCTCAGGTTGTTTTCTATGCGTACCTTTCCAATTTCATCCCTCACCATTTTAGCTATAGCCAAGCTGGAGATCAGAGAACTTAATGCTTCAGAAACACACTGCATGCCCTTCCTAAGCTGTGGCCTAACAACACAGTATCCACTTAGCATTTGCCCCATCCAGTCCACATCCAAATGTGGCAACCTTGATGGATGAGCCCTTTTTCTGCTACTGCTGGACTGGGTCCCATTAGGCTGGGGGCCAACAATCACTCCTCCACTCTTTGAGGGCCTCTGATTTGGATGTAAATGCTTGCACTGACTCTACTCTTTAACCTTCCATGCTTCAACTCTCCTAACCTCTCAACTCACAATGCTGTGCTAATCTCCTAAAATGAAAGAATAAACACCGAAGCAAAGAGGAAACACTCATATTCACAATCTAAGTGTTGTCTTTGCATGGACAGGGTCCAAGGCCTCTTTCCTTTAAAACATTGTCACTCCTCTCTCACTGGTCAATGTCAAAGAATAAATTATAAGAAGAAAAACGGTTTTTCCTGGTAGGTTTTTCTTTGAATACACTAGAGTTCTAGCTAGACAATGCCAACCAATCAAAGAGGCTCTTCTACACCAAATGCTTAGTAGATTAAAATCAGTTACCTAGCGTTTTTCACATCTCCCCAAACTGTTTCTATTACATAGTATGACAAGTATCTCAGAAGCAGGCTTACACACTCTTCCACATGGGAAATTTCATTAGCTGAGAATATTCATGCCTGCTTATGCATACATTGACCAGTTCCTCATTTCATTGACATTCTGTGAGAAGGTGACAAGTGAGTCGGTGTAATCTGGAACTACCATCCCCTATTAAGGGATAGCAATGAGAATTTGTGGGTTTTGAATCTAGAAATTGTGCCTGAAAGCTATCTATATTTCAGAGAAACATTAGGTAAATTTCCAGTCCTGTAGCACTCTCAGTGGATAACAGAGCATCCAGACTCACAGTATTTATTCCTGTTCCTCTTGAGGCAGGAATCACAGCGTTTTTTGGAGAGGAGTGGTTAAGATTCCTGATTTAGCTATCCTTTTTTCCCCATGAGTCACGTTTCTATACATTTAGGTGTGCCATGTGACTATACAACTCTTATATGGGCAACACATACCTTGCACTTGGATTTCACACCAAAAATCCAGTTTTGCCCAATATATTAATATGGTGATATTTCATTTCAAGACAGAAGATCTGAACTTTTAAAATAATAACAATACATAGGCAGTAGAGTAGAATAGGATCTAAATTGTTTTTCTTATTATGAAGAGGAAGAAGCAGTAGGGGAATTGGGGGACTCATGAGAATGGCAATCATATTAAAACAAAATATCAAAATTTTTTTAGAAAAATTACAAATAATACCAAAGAACAATCTATGTTTTTGCTACATTGTAATTTTATGTAATACCAGCCAGATTACATTTTTGGGTAATATTAATGCCTCCACTAAATTTCTACTATGATGCCTCATCATGATTGATAGGAGATCCTGAGTTTTTGAAGGTTATACAAGTTCTTCTATGTGGGCACTTGAAAGGCCTTGAGGACTGGACCATCACATGTTTTCTGAGGATTAGCCTAGAAAAGTTAAAAACTGCTTATCCCTGGGTTGATCCTATGACAAGGTGATGAATTTTGGTGTCTTGGCAACTCTCAAAGATTAACTACCTTAATTGGGATCAGGATCTGTTTTAGATGAGAGAGTACCTAAGCTGATGAATTTATGGATCCTTGAAATATTGACATAAATAATGTTATCGTTCAGAGATTGGCTCTAATGTATTAGTCAATATGTATGTTTTGAGTGCTGCATCTAGCACTGTTGTCAGGACAAAGAAGGATGCAGAAATGTAACATGTTTCTCCTCCCTCCCCACCCCAACCCAACTGCATACAAGGTGTCTAGAAGCTACCTTTTTGTTTTGTTTTGTTTTGTTTATGTTTAGAGCTATATTTCTATAAGTGAAAGGATGCCTAATGAGGAAAAGCCCTCCACCAATGTAGATTGTGGCTGTTTTGTTTTCAACTTAAAACCTTAGAATAGGGTTTCTTAGCGTTTTTAAAGTGCGGTACAATGTTATCAATCAAATAAAACCTATTGATCTCTTTTCAGAATTTTTTTTTGTAAATTCATGTCTCAGTGAATAGAGTACTAGACCTGGAGTCAAGAGGATCTGAGTTCAAATTTGGTCACAAAAACTTACTAGCTGTGTGATTTAGGAGAATTCATTTAACCTTTGTCTGCCTCAATTTCCACATTTATGAAATGGGTATAATAACGTTACCTACTTTCCAGTCTTATTGTTAAGATAAGATGAGATACTATTTTTAAACCACATTGCAAACCTTAAAATAATATATGAATCCTAGTTATAATAATAATTATTATTGTTATTGTTATTATTACACAATAAAAAATGTTGAAATATAATTATAAAAAATTATGTTCATAGACCCAAATTTAAAAACCCATACCTTAGAGATTTACCTGGGGCTGTGATAGCTATGACCTGATTGGGGTTACATGGCCAGTAAGTGACCTGGGGGAGTACCATGTTTTACTGATTCTGAGGTCCTTTCTCTTCTGCACCACATTGAATCTTTTTTTGGGGGGGGCAGGGCAATGAGGGTTAAGTGACTTACCCAGGGTCACACAGCTAGTAAGTGTGTCAAGTATCTAAGGCCAAATTTGAACTCAGGTCCTCCTGAATCCAGGGCCAGTGCTTTATCCACTGCACCACCTAGCTGCACCACCCCCACACAGACACACTGATTCTTTTAAGAGAGTGAAGAAAACATAGCATTTCTTTGATTTTTAACATGTATGTATGCTGTTTAATTTTCCTACTTTTCAATTAAGCTTTTCGATTGTTAATGTCTCTGCTTATGTCTCCTATCTCTACAATCCCTTAGTGCTTCAAGAAGCTTCTCTAGACATCTACTTAGTAATCATCCTTCCCCTTACAGTAAGATAAAATTTATAGTGCTGACCAAGAAGAAATTTATAAGATCTTTTTCTTTTGAAATACAATAAAAAGGCTCAGAGTAGAGATATAAAGCATTCATTGCTAAGTTCTATCAATAATATATCAATTACATTGAACTTTAGAGTTTTATAGAACACAGATTTTGATAAGCTAAAAAACAGTTGTTTTGTTTTTATTTGATTTGCTATATTGTGTATTGTTTTCTTAGAATTCTAAAAATAGAATAAGTACATGGGAGTTGTGATTTCTTTTCTTTTTTCTTTTTTTTTTAAAGAAAAAACAGGTAAAAGACAAAATAGACTTTTAAAGTATTTAATTTATAATTCACTTCCATAGGTAAATAGGCAAAAAGGGGAGGTTTTATTATTGCCACACCCTTCATAGTTTTATTACTAGATATTTAAGTTTGAGCTATGCATTATTTTTCATTATGTCCATCTTTTTTCTAATTTGAATGAAAGAATTCTATAATGAGAGATAGAATCTATCTGAAGAAAACTATCCATAGCAAATAGCTTTCTCATTTTCTTTGCCATGTCAGTATTTGGCTGTGCTGGGTAATAGCTAACATAAAATAATATTTCCCCCTTCCTTTCAAAGATTAAAAAAAGAAAAGAAAAGAAAAAGAAAGTTTAAGGTTCTTGTTTTTCCCCCTTTAAGAACTACCTTTTTCCAAAGACCAAATCGAACTAAAAACCATGCTTCCCCCCTCCAAAATAATGACAATATTGATACAATTTGAACCAAAGGAAAGATTCAAGTTATTTTCAAGCCCTACCAGGTTTTCTCTGAGAGAAGTATCCTTAAGCCACATTGTTTTCTAGAGATTGAGTAACCACAGAAATACATGTAATACAGCTCCAAATGAGTCTGATAATTAGATTTTGTCCACTCTATCTTTACTTTCAAAGAAACAGTTGATTGACTTTTTTCTTTCTATAGAGCAGATCAATATGCATGGATCTGATAGGATGTAATATGGTTGTGAGGGCATAGGTATGGAGGAAAAAATGAAACAAAGTATCCAGATTTCATTCTTAAATTTCTGGTCAGAATCATAGATGTTTTTATTCCGCACAGGTCATAATATTAGGGATCATTTAATCCAATTGATATTGGAAGAAAAATCCTATTACAAAATACTTGGCAAATGATTACCCATCCTTTGCCCAAAGAGTTCCAGTGAGAAACAATACTTTCCTTCCCTGGGCAGGATATTTTACTTTTGGATAGCTCTAATCATTAGAAAGTTGGTTCTGACATTAGACCTAAATTTGACTTTGAAACTTTTACCTATTATGTCCAGTTCTCCTCTCTGAAGCCTACATTTTTAACCTCTCCTCCACCTGACAAACTTTAAATTATTTGAAGAAACCCTTCACACCCTGCTCCATTCCCTTAGTCCTTTCTTTTATAGATTAAATATCCTAGTTCCTTCAACTAAGTCATATTCAAAGTCCTTCAACAAGTCAAGTCAAGTCAACAATCATTTATTTTGCACTTGGGATGTGTCAGAAACTTTGCTGAAAGCTGGAAGACACAAATAAAGGAAAACAGCAATTTCTTTCCTGAAGGATCTCACAATCTACTGAGGGAGACAATATTCCAAGAACTACATATAAACAAGAAACATACAGGATGGAGCTAGTCATAAAGGGAAGATCCCAGCATTATGCCAGACTGAGAAAGGCTTCTTATAGAAGATCAGATTTGAGTTAAGACAGACATTCTGATTGCCTTCCTTTTTATGTTCTGCATTTTTTCCCATGACCTTCCTAAACTATGGCTCTGAAAATTTAATCCAATACTCACTATATTTTCTCACCTGTGCAAAGTACAGAGCAATGAACACATCCTTATTACTAGAGGCATTGATGTTTTCAATGAAGTTCACAATAATACAAGCTTTTCTGGATTCTTTCTTGTCATGTTGTTGACTCATAATCACTTCTCATTGTTACTAAAATGCCTAGACTCAGATGCTAAGAAAACACTGAAATAATCAAGTGTTTTGGTTTAGAAAACTAAGGTCCAATTATATTAAGTGATTTAACCACATACTTGGCACCGGTAAATCTTTTGATTTTTATCCCTGTGATATCTGAACAACATACTGCTTATTTCTTTCTAACTTTATATTACTTAAACTAATGCTTAATTATTATGCTTTTAAAATAGTTTCTGAAATTCAAGGTCACTGTCATCACTCCTATTTTTGAAGACTCAAAGTTTCATTTTCTAAAAGGTTTAAATTTAGAAAACTCAGACTCAAGATAGCTGAGATAGAAAACTGCTAATAGTTCACAGTAAAAGTGTCACATCAAATCCAAGTGAAGTTGGGGCTATTAATTTCCATTTGTAAGTGTCCCTATGAGCTGGAAATTGTATCCCCATCAGTACCTAATTCCACTGCTTCTATGCTGTGACCCTCTACTGCTGGTTATGTGCCATTATCAATTTAAAAGTCTATTCAGCTGTTCTTGAGTTGGCCCAACCTATTGAAAAATAATTCCAAAGTTCCAGTTCTCTAAATTATATCTTAGAGATTTCAGAATGAGTGAAACTCATGAGAGATTGCATTGTCTATTGGGATAAAATATTTAATGTAAGGTTCATGTGTGTTATGCCCTTTAGTATAATAAAAACTCTTATTGCTTGCTACTGTTAATTTCTCTTGGCTTGTGCATGAGGATTCATTAAAGGCCTGTCATTGCTAGGGAAACATTCCAGGACATTAGACTTAAACTGTAAATCTATCTACCTTTTAACACTAGCTTTCCATACCTTGTTGCCCATGCTTTTGAAAAATTGAAGGAGTAAAATTTTGAGTTAAAAACTTGATTATTTCAGTGAGTGCTGCCAAAATGAACACAATAGACCTTATAATTACACCAAGCTATGTGTTTTAAAGTTGTCCTAATTTTTCCTTTCAAGACACACAATCTATGTTCAAAGGTTGGTTATATAAAGGATTAGGAAGATGAGGAGAGAGTTTAGATTAGAAGAATCTCCAAGGGCAAGACAATTTTGTTTGGTAAACTAAGTAGAAATTTAAAATATGGAGGAAGAGGCATGGTTGAAGAAAAAATGGGGTAGTTTCTTAAAAAGTCTTTTATCTGCATCATAGAATGATAGCTGTAATATCTATATATCTCATGTAATTGTCAGCTCTGATTGTACATATAAAAGGTAAGCTTTTATATGAAATAAACATCTACAATGTATATATAACTACTCTAGGAGAGTAAGGGATTCCAAGAAAAATGAATACTTGTTGACTATGATGAGCAATATGACAGAGTACTTTTTTTTACCCTAATTTTCTCACTGAAACAAGCTTAAAAAAATGTAAATGAGTCCAATCTATAGTTCTAACTATATCAACAAGAGAAAGGTGGTTCTAAGACTTCCTCTATATTATAAAACATTCTAAAATACTAAAAGAGTTTCAAACAAGCTCCCACTAGCCCTAATTAACCCCAGCTGTCTCTAAGTAAAGACAGTAAAAATAATCTGAAAAAATGTGTTTTTACAAGCTCTAATTGAGGAAACCTCTACCCACTCCCCTCATGGCATTGAAACATTATGAGCTCATCACCCTCACACCTCACAAGAAGCAGAAAACATTTAGACTGCCCAGTTATAATTTGGAAAGGGTTAACTATTTCAACCTGAAATTTAAAGAAAACAATCAATATAATAAAATGAAGGTCTTTAATTGGGGTGAAGCAGTTATAACTCATGGTATTACATAGCAGATGCTAAGAATAAACAAAAAGTGGGGCTGGAAACAGAGTTTATATGGGGTATAAAAGACAGAGCAAGTGAAGAGACTGCCTTTGGGGTTGATTACCTCATAGGTTTCACCAGTTAAGTTCTTTTACATAACAAGTTGAGAGAGTGACTTTGGGAGGTGGATAGTTTCATAAGGTAAGTTGTTTTATATAACAAGCAAATTTACATAAAGAAATCTTGAGACTCTTTGGAGGGGAGAGCTTGGGAGGTCTACAAAATAATCAGAAGCTAGAATTGACAAAGTCTGGCGAACCCCAGGCAATTCATTGGCCTGAAAAAGAAACTAGATAAAGTCTGTCAGTTCTCAGTCAATTGTGTTTGTCAACCCTAACTGTTAGAGTGGGAGAACTGTGATGATGTAGAGGTGGCAATAGGGAAGAGACTTCTTGCCTGAGTAAAAAGAGCCTACAAATCTACTGCTCATATATTCTTGCTCAGTGGAAATTACACAAATCAGGCCCCAAACCAGGCCCTTCCAAGCAAAGGAATCAGAGCCCACACCAACTCAGAGATTTGAGCAGAAGAAAACAGTAAAGGTGGGGGGGGGGCAAGATGGTGGAGAAAATACTGGGACTCAGAGGAGCTCTCCCCAAACCTCTCCAGACACCTTTAAACAATACCCACAAACAAATTCTAGAGGGAAAGAACCAACAGAGTATGGAGTTAACTTTCTAGTCCAAGATAACTTAAAAGGTTGGCAGGAGGGAGGTATTGCATCAAGGAGGGAGTGGAGCTCAGTCCAGCATATACCATGCTGGTGCAGTTCTGGTCCCACAGACCAGGAGCTGACTAAATCAGTGGTTCTGGCTGCTGCTTCCATACCTCTCGGTACAGAGATGGTAAGGGAGTCAGGCGTCTGGTTAGAAGAGGATTACATGTATCCCTTTGCTGGCACCAAGGGAAGGACTCCATTGCATTGCCCATGATTGGATATGGGTCACAGTCCTGGGTCCCAGTTCCATGGTGGAGCATAAGGACACCAGAGATTGTGACCTCAGGTAACTCTGGTCACAGTTCCAGGGTAGAAAAGGGGACTTGTGTTAACTTTCAGACCAATGGACAATACAGAAGAGTGGTAAATACACCTCTCCTTAGATCATACCATATTGGAAGAACTGAAAAGTTACAGGTTTCCAGAATTACCTCTGAAAAGAACTGCACACACAAATTAACTTGAACCTTGGGACTGTGCACCCTTCAAAAGGGAAGTAAGACCTCACTTTAGAATAAAGTTATAAGTCAAGAAAAAGGCTGGGAAACAAGAAAACAGCAGAAAAAAATCCTGATGATAGAAAGTGATTATGATGACAAGGAAGATCAAAACACAAACTCATAAGAAGACAACAAATTGGGGCAGCTAGGTGGCGCAGTGGATAGAGCACCGGCCCTGGAGTCAGGAGTACCTGAGTTCAAATCCGGCCTCAGACACTTAACACTTACTAGCTGTGTGACCCTGGGCAAGTCACTTAACCCCAATTGCCTCACTAAAAAACAAAGAAAAAGAAAAAAAAAGAAGAAGACAACAAATTCAAACCTCCTACATCCAAAACCTGAAAGAAAACTATTAATTTCCCCCAGGCAATTGTAGAGCTATTTTTTTTTAAAATCAAGTAAGAGAGGTAGAGGAAAAATTGGGAAGAGAAATGAGAGTGATTCAAAAAAGAGGTAGAAACTTGGTAAAAAAAAAAAACACTTTTAAGAATGGACATAGGGGGGCAGCTAGGTGGCACAGTGGATAAAGTGCCAGCTCTGGATTTAGGATGACCCAAGTTTAAATCCAGCCTCAGACACTTGACACTTACTAACTGTGTGACCGTGGGCAAGTCACTTAACCCTCATTGCCCCACCAAAAAAAAAATTTAAAAAGAGAGAGAATGGACTTGGTGAAAGGACAGAGAGAGTAAGATAAATGGGGGAAATAGGATGAAGGCAAATACAGAGTTGGTAAACATTACTGTGAAAAAATACAGCAAGTTTCTCTGATAAAGACCTCATCTGTCAAATTTATGGAGAAATTATTCAAATTTCTAGAAATAATAGCCATCTCTCAACTGATAAATGGTCAAAGGATATAAACAGGCAGTTTTCAGGCAAATAAATCAAAGCTATCTATAATCATATGGAAAAAATGCTCCAAATCACTATTGATTTGAGAAATACAAATTAAAACAACTCTGATCTACCACCACATGCCTGTCAGATTAGCTAATATGACAGAAAAGGAAAATGATAAATATTGGAGGGTATGTGGAAAATTTAAAATATTAATGCACTATTGGTCAAGTTGTATACTGATTTAACCATTCTATAGAACAATGTGGAATTATGCCCAAAGGGCCATGAAACCATGTATACCCTTTCATTCAGCAACACCATTACTAGTACTGGGGAGATACCCATCAATTGAGAAATAGCTGCACAAGTTGTTGTATTATGATTTTGGTGGATTACTATTGTGCTATAAGACATGATGAACATCATGTTCTCAGAAAAACCTGAACTTACATGAACTGATGCAAAGCAAAATGAGCATAACCAGGAGAACATTGTGCACAGTAACAACAATATTGTCTGATGATCTATTGTGAATAACTTAGCTATTCTCAGCAACACAATGATCCAAGACAGTTATGAAGGATTTATCATTAAAAATGATATCCAAGAGGGCAGCTAGGTGGTGCAGTGGATAAAGCACTGGCCCTGGATTCAGGAGGACCTGAGTTCAAATTTGGCCTCAGATACTTAACATTAGCTGTGTGACCTTGGGCAAGTCACTTAACCCTCATTGCCCCACCCAAAAAAAAAAAGACAAAAAAAAATAGTTAAAAAAAAGAGCTGCTATAAAAATTATATCCATCTCCAGAGAAAGAACTGATGGAGCCTGAATGAAGATTGAAGCATACTTTTTCTTTATTTGGGGTTTTCTTTTTTGTCAATTTTCTTTCACAGCATGACTTGAATGGAAATGTATTCTGTATGTAGAACCTATGTCAAATTACCTTCTCATTGAGAGGGAGGAATGGAGAAGGGAGAGATTTTAGTGCTCAACATTTAAGAAAAATAATGTTAAAATTGTTTTTTCATGTAATTGCAGAAAATAAAATATTAAATATTTAAAAAGAAAATATTAAAAAAGAAGAAAACAGCAATGGATGTAATATGGGCCAAACAGTGAGAAGGGAAGCCTATAATAAATTCAAAGGCTTAGAATAAAAGCCCAAGACAAAGCCCAGCTCTCAAGATAGACCAATAGTAAGCCTTATAGTGATCAAAGGAAGAGTGAGCAAGAATTTTAAGAAGACTGTGAAATAATGAGGCTAGTAAAAAAATTCTCTATTGAAAAATTAGAAAATATTGAATTCTATGGATTCACTAGATGATAAAATAACATGAAGAACCTCTAATACAGTTTGAAACCAGCTACCTTAGATCAGGCTTAAATCTTAAATTCTTTGTGTGGATTGTAAAGCACTGAACAATCTGGCTCTTTCCTATTTTTCTAATCTTGTTAGACTTTATCCCTATTAGCTAGCTCTACTATCCCATTTTGCACCTTGCCTAACATATGGCTCATCATCTCTCAAAAACTAGAAGACATTGAATTCTATGAATTCACTAAATAATAAAATAACATGAAGAATCTATAGTATAATTTCTTTTTCAGGGTTATGGGGGGTTAAGTAACTTGCCCAGGGTCACACAGCCAGTAAGTGTCAAGTGTCTGAGGTCAGATTTGAACTCAGGTCCTCCTGAATCCAGGACCGGTGCTCTAAACACTGCACCATCCAGCTGCCCCCTCACAATATTTTAATCTTAGTTTTATTTCTCTTTTAAATTATACTAGATAGGGGGCAGCCAGGTGGCACAGAGGATAAAGCACCAGCCCTGGATTCAGATGGACCTGAGTTCAAATACAGCCTCAGACACTTAACACTTACTAGCTGTGTGACCCTGGGCAAGTCACTTAACCCCAATTGCCTCACCAAAAAAAAATATTGTGGAAGGCAGAGCTCTCAAATAATGTATAATAGAAACATTGGAGACAATTAATACATAATCGACAAATAGTTCCTCAACAATAATGTTTCTGAAGAGATAATAAAGAAAAGGAGCAAGAGAAGAAAAAGAAGGAAGAGAAGGATGAGGAGAAGGAAGAAGAGCAGTAGGAGGAGAATAGGGGCAATCACAAGGAGAAGTATAATCCTGAAAAATACATAAATTCTAGACTAGTAAAAATAATTTATTTCAAAGACGTAATGCAAATGATAATCAAGAATAATGTAACATAGACACTCAGAAGTTTTGAAAACAGATGGAAATATACAATTTGATGTGATTCATACATCACCAAAAGAGAAATGGAACTGATGTTTGGAATTACTAGGTTTATTTTTATTAAGAATTTGAATAGCAAAAATATTTTATGGCTAGGAGAAAGGTATTAACTTGTGATGTAAAGTCAACTTGAAGAGCTTCAGATTGCCCCCTTTTATATGAGAAATCAAAGAGAGACAGAGAGAGAGAGAGAGAGAGAGAGAGAGAGAGAGAGAGAGAGAGAAAGACAGAGAGACAGAGAGAGATTGGAATATGGTGTTTTACAAAAGAACATAGACCTTCACCCAAAAATAACCATGCCTGAGGAAATCTGAAAAGGTTTCATATAGATTGTGACACAAGCTGAAACTTGAATCAAATTAGAAATATCAAGTTCCAGAAGAAAAGAAGGGAAACATTACAACCTATGCAAAGGCTTGGAGGTGGGAGATGAAATGCTGTCTGGGAAATAGACATTAAGACCATTCAACAGGAACACAGGCTTTTTGTGGTCATAAAGGAAGAGGAGGATGGGCATGGGTGAAATGAAACAAGTCTTTAGGTTTAAAGGCATTTATATACATACATACATACATACATACATACATACATACATACATACATACATACATACATGTGTGTATGTATATGTATGTGTGTAGCATTTATATACATACATGTGTGTATGTATATGTATGTGTGTGTGTGTACACACACACACACACACACACACATATTCCCTCCTGAGATACTCTTACCCAGTCACTCTATGGTTGGAACATTATATTCACTCATGAGTGATGTCTGTACTTTAAAAAGAACAGAGGCAATAAACTAAAAACTAAAAACTAAAAGTGTTCAGAAGACAGCAACCAAGATGGTGAGAGTTTTTTAGTGAATGTCACATGGAAAATGAATCAAAGAACTGGGAATGTTTAATTTGAAGAAAAGAAGAGCAACTTTGCAAATTTCAAATTTTTAAAAGATTCACAAAGGGGAAGATTCACTAAAACAGAATTAGAAACAGTGCTCAGAAGTTGCAAATGATAACTCAGACTTACTGTAAAGAGAGGGGGGAAATAAAACTTCCTAACAAATCCAGGTTTCTAAAATTGAGCTAGGCAGCCAAGGAAGATAATCAATTTGCCCTTTGGAAGTGTCTATGCAATGATCAAGTGATTACTTTTGGTATTCTTCTTCAGTTACTGGTTGGACCAGATGACTTCAGAGCCTTGCTACTATTATTTTGAGACTGATATCATAGATATATTACCATTATAATATGGGATGGGCAGTAATTTTTTGATCTCAAGCATTTTTTTAGTTTCAGTACTTACATTAATACATTTATTCTGATGACAAATTTCTTTTTTTCTAGTTTCTTAATATTTAATTATCTAATATGTTTTGCCTAATACTTATTAGATCATAGTCTGAGACTCATGAATCCAAAACAACAGAAGGGGAAATACTTTGGGAAAAGTTATTTTATATATCTTAGATATCTTTTAAATAACATGTCATAAATATTCAGTCCAGGGCCAGCTAGGTGGCGCAGTGAATAGAGCACCAGCCCTGGATTCAGAAGGACTTGAGTTCAAATATGGCCTCAGACACTTGATACTTCCCAGCTATGTGACCCTGAGTAGGTCACTTAAATCCATTTGCCTCACCAAAAAAAAAATTTAGTCCCTTATTAAATATATATTTATATTTATAAATTGAATATATTAATGTTAACTGAATATATGTAAGATGTATTAATACAAATTATATATCTCTACATATAATAGTAGGATAAATATATATGTGTATGTATGTATAAACTTATGTTTGAAAGTATGATATCTATAATGCTTCCTTTCCTTTGTTATTTGAATTTGTATTTCATTTCAAGGCTCAACTGTAGTGTCAATCCTGTTGTTATTTCAGTCAAGTCTGACACTTTGTGACCTCATATGGAGTTTTCTTGGCAATGATATTGGAGTGATTTGCCCTTTCCTTATCTAGCTCATTTTACAGATCAGGAAATTGAGTCATACAGGGTTAAGTGACTTGTCCATGGTCAGACAATTAGTGTCTGAGGTCATATTTGAATTCAGGAAAAATGAGTTTTCCTGACTTCAGGCTCAGAACTCTATCCATTGTACTACCTAGCTACCTTGTGTCACATCTTGCATGAAGTCTTCTTTGATTTTCCAGGGGCCATAATAGTGCTACCTCCCACTATTAATGTGTATACCTTTCCAAATACATTTTTATTTTTCTGGGTCCATGCTATATTTTTTAGTAGAATCTACATTCCTTTTGGGCAGGAGCTATTTTTTCATCTGTACTTAGGGTGTTGAATGAGAGGAGATTATTCCTAGGGTAAGGTCAGTCCAGCTTAAAAATATTAAAGACACATAATTTTAAAGCTGGGAGGAATCTTACTGAACAACTAATTCAACTTCCTCATTTTATAGATAAGAGAGTTATATATAGCCCATAGGGACAGACAACTTTACTAAGGTCACAGAAATATTTATTGTCAGCAAGTATGTATTCTCTGAGCTAGTCTGATTCCACAGGGAATTTAATGTCAGGTCTCCTAACTATTAAAATATTACACTATCTGTTATACCAGTTGTTTAATATTAATTTTAAGCAATTATTAACCTTTCACAAATATAGAGATTACCCTGTTTTCTCTATCCCCAAGTGGGCTTATTTGGACATTAATGGGTTTCCCTACATTGGAGGTCTTCAAGCAGAGACTGAGTAACCACCTGTTAAGGATGGTGTAGAAGAGTTTTGAATTCTGCAATTAATAGGCCAAGCTGGTCTCTGAGGCCCTTTCTAACTATAAGGTTCTACAATTCATTATTTGGGCTGAATATATTATATTAAGCATTTGTTTTGTGCCTGTCAATGTGTTAAGAGGAGGGGTTAAAAATTCAAAATTTGAGTTAGGCTTTACCCTGAATTAGGTTACATTTAATTTAATTTTAATTAAAATTTTTTTGGAAGGGGAATGAGGTTTAAGTGACTTGCCCAGGGTTACACAACTAGTAAGGGTCAAGAGTCTGAGGCAATATTTGAACTCAGATCCTCCTGAATCCAGGGCCAGTGCTTTATTCACTGTGCCACCTAGCTGCCCCCTAGGTTATAATTTAATAGAGGGAGATAAAACATTTGGGAGAGGTGTGTTCAGGGAAGTTGTCTTATATATCACAGGCATAGAAAATTTCAGCAAAGGTGCAAAGTAAGTTGATAGACAAATCAATTGTTTAATAAGTATTTATTAAGATTATAGGCTGTTCATGATCCTCTGAGTATCTGGTGATAGAGACAAAATGAAGTAGTTCCTGCCTTCAAGAAGCTTTTATGCTACTTGGAGAAACAATAAATCGTAGATATGTCACTCCAAAATACCTAATAGTTAACATTTATATAGAGCTTTAAAGTTTACAAGCACTTTACAAATTTTATCTCATTTTATCTTCACAGCAACCCTGGTAGGTGGTAGTATTACCTCTATTTTATATCTGGGTAAACTGAGGCAAAATAAATTACTCACCCAGAGTCACACCCCTAAGAAGTGTTTGAGGCAAAATTTGAACTCAGGTCTTCATGGCCCCTGTACAGTGCTCTATTTCTACCTAGCCTCATTTGAATATAAAAATGAAACACAGTTATATGGTGGTGGGCTGTAGGTTCAGATCATTCTAAAACTGTAAAGATTAGGATGGCATTTCTCCTGATCCATAAAAAGAAGTTAGGAATTCTAAGAATTGGAAGAAGGCCTTAGTTTGTGTGCTGGTCGATAAGCAAGTTCAGAAGCAAGGAACATATGTGTACCTCAAACCTAGAAGCAACGGTCTGTTTCAATCATAAGCCCAGTCTGAAACCTGCAGAGGAAGAGCAAGGGCAGGAATTCTATACCAAAGGGTGATCTATAGTTTTGTTAATAGACTGGTTTCCAGCTGGTTTGATAATGACTGAATCCAACAACAATCTACTGAAAACCAAAATGCAGTAAAGGAGTGAACCAACAGGTGTGTTTTTCAGACCCAAATCCACATGGGGAACTTACAAACCTCAGACCTGGGGATGGAGGAAAAGTCAGTGGCCAGACTTTGTCCTTGATCAGACTACTTTGGGAACACCTAAAGCTCTCAGGCCCCCAACATGAGCAGTCTCTGAAATCCTGGAATAAATCAACGCTCAATACTCCCAAGGAAAGGTCAACAAGACCAGCCTGGACATTCCCTCCAGACTTGTAGCAGAAACCTGCCCTAACATCAAACCTTAAGTCAGGAACTAAGCTGGAAAAGCAATTGGTTAAAATAATCCCATCATATTCTAATGGGATAAATGCAAATCTTGAAGGGGAGCTAGCTCTGGAAGCAGGAGGATGTAATATACGTAGTGGCATGGATTGTAAATGATTAAGAAGTGACATTAATATTCGGTTTGGGGCAAAAAGGGCAGCTAGGTGGCTCAGTGTATTGTACATAAACACTAGAGTCAGGAAGAGCTGCATTTAAATTTGACTTCACACACTTTCTAGCTATGTGACCCTGAGCAAGTCACTTAACCCTTTTTTTTTTTGCCTCAGTCTCCTCATCTGGAAAATGAGTTGAAGAAGGAAATGGCAAACTACTCCAGTATCTTTGCCAAGAAAACCCCCAAAATGGGGTCATGCAGTCACACATGATTCAACAAAACAAGATTAGGGCAAAAAGGCAAAAGCTATCAGACCCCAGAGTCCCAGGAGCAGAAATAGAGATTCTTTCAGCATGTATTCCCAAGAGTAACTTGCTGTGGGTAGCATCTGTGATATGCAGAGGATGTACAGCATGCAGGCTGCATTCTGATTTTGAAGGGCTTTATGTGAAGCCTAAAGAGAATATTATAATAGTATGTTAACTCAAAGGCAATATGGAGCCAAAAAGAATAAGGTAAGGACATGGCCAGTTATACGCTTTAGGAATATCAATTTGGCAGCCATATGAAGAATTGACTGGAGAAAGAAGAGACCCAATCCTAGGTGATCAGTTAGAAGGCTATTATAATAGTCGAGGTGAAAAGTGATCAACACCTGAAATAGGATGGTGGCTGGACAAGTGAAAAGAGGATGAATGTGAGAGAAGGTCCTAAATAGCAACAAGTTTTTAAACCTATCAGCTGGAGCCACAAACCACAGAACAACCTTCACTCATGTGAAGGGGCAGGCAATATAGCACATAGTATAATTACTGCGGGAACAAATCTCATTTTTAATGATTAGAGGGTATAATTAGGTTTGGTAACCTGAACATTACTTCTACAATCGATAGAGATTCTTTCAGCATGTATTCCCAATAGGAACTTGCTGTGGGTAGCAGAGAAATCTGAAGCAATATCCCCTGTCACTTTATGCCTCTTCACAGGGAATACAGAATAAGAAAACTAGAGATATCTTGCTCCAATAACCAACTTTTACATATGAGAGATGACTTTCTGAAGGTTACAAATAACAGAACAACCTTGAACCTAGGTCTCTTGATTTTCTAGTTCAATTTTTTGTTTGTTTTTACTTACTCCAGTGTATTCTTCTTGTCAATAGAATTGCGATTTGTTGACATTGATAAGTGGTAGCTTCGCTACAGAGATGTATGCAAGCAAGACTTGAGGGCTCTGGGAAGAGACATCAGCAGCTGGGAGGAGATGGGCAAGGACCGCACCGGATGGAGTTCAGTACTCAGGAGCAGCTTGCACTCAGTTGAGGTGGGCCTCCAAGCTCTGGAGGAAGAAAAACGAATGAAACGCAGGAACCAACAGGCAACAGAGAGCACAGTTTTCCAATGTCCTCCTTGCGGCAGGAGCTGCGGCTCCCGTATGGGACTGCACAGCCACACTGTGGCCTATGGCTCTTCAAGGCGCTGATCCATGGTCATCCATGAGTGGCGGAAGCCTACTACCTTCCTCTTCATAGAATTCCTAATGTAAACAAGAAACTTCCTGATGACTTCTTCCAAAGTATCAATCACTTCCATAACCTTCTCTGAACAGTACCTGCCAATATCTACCCTCATTAAACAGATACATGTGTATGTGTTTATTTTATTGAGGTAATATCCAGATTTATCCTGATTCTTAGCTTCCCTGGGGATATACATTTTCTTGACACAATTGTGTTATTGCTTATTCCTCTACTCCCTCTCACCATCCGGGGTGTGATGCTAAATGTTTAACCAACAACTCTCTATAACACATATTTTTTAGGTTTAATCTGAATTATTAAGATGTTCTCCATCACTTTCTTAAGTCTAGACAGTCAACAAAGCCCTATTATAAATTGGCTTGCCAATTTCCGCAGTATAAAGCATCACGTGGAAAATTTAACGGGCCTCTCTTGTCAGCCTCTAGTCAGTACTAGCTGTACTGAAGCCCTACAGCAGTCATGGTATCGGGGGAATGGCTTGAGTTACCACTCTGGAAAAGCTTTTTATAACATTAGTTCAAGGCTTCATCTTAGTCATGAGGTGAGTATGCAGCTGTTGTGATTCAGAGTACCAAAAAGCCCTCCTCTTTTCCCCAAGGACTAAAAATCAAAACTCCACAAAAGGCCAAACATCTCTCACAAAAGTGATTTGTCAGTACTTAAAATTTTACCATTAGAGATTCATTCTTTCAAATTCCCTTCTATTAAAAAGGAAATGCCTCTAAGAATAACGGTGTGACCATACCCTTTAACCCTAATTAGAAAAATGAGAGGACTCTTTAATGTTCCTTCTAGTTCAAATATTCTATGACCACATGCTCCTAGGGGTAAACCATTGAATAGATTATCTGTCATTAACAGCTCAGCATACATTTGTTTTATAGAGCTTTTCCAAGTGACAAAGGCAAAGTAGGTTTTGATAACTGAAAAGAAATAGGTGCTAATGATAAAAAATTATCTGAGGCCAGCTCTCATGTTTTCTTCCATTATTACCCTCCTTAAGAAAGGAAGAAAACTGACCTTTGAATATGCTGATACATTAGAACATCCCTTTTCATGCTTTTGTGTCTAAAGACCCCTTTTATAGTCATAAACCTACTATGGGCCCTTCCCAAGATTTTTGTTTTATGGATTATATCTATATTTACCTATTAATCAACAATAACAACAACAACAAGAAGCATATATTAAGTATGTATTGTGTTCTAGGAAGTGCTAAGTGCTGGGGATACAAAACAAGGTAAAAGATAGTACCTGCCCACAAAGAGTTTATAATTTAGTGGGGGAAACATCATGCAAACAAATATATAAAAAGCAAGCTATAAAAAGGAAACAATTAAGGGGGGAAGTACTACGATTAAAAGGAATTGGGGAATTATTTATTTTTAAAATATTAGAAAACAACATAGCTAAAAATTATTACGAAAATAGTTTTGGCATCAAAATGCCACTGAATGTGTCTTGGGGACCTTAAGGAGGCAAGAAACAGCACTTTGAGAATTGCATTAGAGCAATATGGGGCACTGTATGCAAAATCAGTAAAGGGAAAAGGCACAGAAACTAAACAATTGCAAATCAGGAATTTTCAGAGTAGTCATTTCTTTAGTGAGTTGGATTAGATAGCCATTGAGATGTCTTCCAACTCCAAAAATATATGAATAAGTGAGGAAAATGTTATCATATCAGCCATCATTTGGCATTCATACACTGGGCCACTAGGAGGCACAGTGGATAGGGTGTCAGGCCTGGTCTTCAGAAAGATTTTTTGTTGTTGTTGTTTGTTTCTACATTCATTTCACCCTCCTCTTGGCCTCATTTTTTTAGGGGGGAGGATGTGTTCTTGGCAAAGATACTAGAGAGTGTTTTGCCATTTCCTTCTCCAGCTCATTTTACAGATGAGGTGTTGAGGCAAAAAGGGTTAAAGGACATGCCTAGGGTGATGCTGCTATAAAATGTCTGTGGCCGGATTTGAATCCAAGAAGGGTTCCTGACTCCAAGCCCAGTTCTTTGTCCATTGTGCCATTTAGTTTTCCTGTGGTCTAAAGATGACCTGAGTTAAAATGTGACCTCAGACACTTATTATATGTGTCACTGTGAGCAGGTCACTTAATTTATCTACCTCAGTTTCCTCATCTGTAAAAGAGAGATAATAATAACACCTACCTCATAGGAAGGTTGTGAAAATCAAATGAAATACTAATCATAAAGTTTTTAGCACAGTACATGGCATTTAAGCACTAGATAAATGTTAGCCATTGTTGTTTTTATTTTTGTTATCCTCATCACTACTACTACCATCACCACCACCACTACTACCACCACCACCACCATTATTACAGCTACCACTACAACCACAGCTACCACAGCTATCATCACCTCCACTACTACTACTACTACTACTATTCCCAGTACTTGGAATAGCCACTAACACCTCTCTTATCTCCCTTCTTTGATCAGCAGCCTGGGGCTATTTGGTTAATAGGGTCCAGCAGAGGTGTGGAGGGGATAATGAGGAATAGTTATAGAAAGCTAACACAGAGGAATAAGTACAGATGTTAACAAAGGATTATCATTTCTGGAGGTGTCTACAGTTATGACAAACATTGAAAGGATCATCCAGATTTCTGTGAACTCACTGAGTAGGTACAAAAGATAT
Source organism: Dromiciops gliroides (assembly GCF_019393635.1). Classification (NCBI taxonomy): domain Eukaryota; kingdom Metazoa; phylum Chordata; class Mammalia; order Microbiotheria; family Microbiotheriidae; genus Dromiciops; species Dromiciops gliroides. The sequence continues at coordinate 220,555,085 of NC_057862.1, read as the reverse complement.
TCAAGAAATGCTAATGAAGCATCTGCTTTGTGTGACAAAAGTAAGGTGAGGAACTAGGCCTGTGATAACACTGTTATACAGAAATCTCAGCTGAGGAAAATCCTTCTAATGAAAGTTAATATTTTCTCTGCAACATATAATATAAGAAAGTTACCCAGAACACTGAGTGTTCAAATGACATACTTAGAGTTCCACAACCAAGATGTGTCAGAGATGGGACTTGAACCCAGGTCTTACCAGCTTTGAAGCCAGTTTCCCATCCATTGTGCCCTGCTAGCTTATGGGAACTCTTTGAAATTATGGATATTTTCCAGATTCCTGAAGATGTTTTAGAGATAAAATATACTCACATATACAATCTGTTGCCAAGGACAGATGTTTCTGTCTTCATACCTCATTTGGGGTACATCCCCTTCTCCCTTCTGACACTGCTATCACTCTTGTATAGACCCTCTTGACCTCACACTGCAATTATTACAAAAACCTTCTGGTTGATTTTCTTTTCTCATCTCTCCATTCCAGTACACCCTCTGATAAGCTGTCTAAGTGATCTTCCTAGAACTGTAGATCTGACCTTACATGCACTTACTTAATAAGCTCTCATGTTTCCATTTTATTTCCAAGAAGGGGGATGGAGAAAGGAATAAACATTTATATAGAACCTACTATGTAGCAGATAGTGTGCTAATTATTGTTGTTGACGTTCTGTCCATCATTCCTGTGACCACATAAACCATAAAATCCATGGGATTATCTTGCCAAAGATATGGGAGTGATTTGTCATTTCCTTCTCTAGTGGATTAAGGCAAAAAGAGATTGAGTCACTTGTCCAGGTTTACATAGCTAGTAAATTATTTGAACTCAGTTTTTTCAGGCTCATCAGTCTATCTACTGTGGCACCTAACTGTACTAAGCACTTTACAAATATTATCTTATTTGATCCTCGCCACATGTCTGTAAGGAATAGGTATTATTATCACCCTCACTTTTCAGTTGAGCAAATTGTGCAAATAAAGTTTTAGTGACTTGCTCATGATGACAAATTTTGTGTATGAGGCTAGATTTGAAGTCAGGTCCTCTTAACTCCTTGTTCAGTGCTCTATCCACTGTACTTACTAGCTACTTCAGATCATCCTTAAATCTAAAATTCCTTTTTTTTGGGGGGGTGGCAATGAGGGTTTAGTGACTTGCCCAGGGATACACAGCTACTAAGTGCCAAGTGTCTGAGTCTGGATTTGAACTCAGGCCCTCTTGAATCCAGAGCCAGTGTTTTATCCACTGTGTCACCTAGATGGCCCCTATAATTCTTTCAATGGATTGTAAAGCACCTAACAACCTGCCCTTTTCCAATTTTTCTAGTCTTATTTGACTTTATTCCCTTCAACAAACTAGAATTCATTGAAACTGGTCTTTTGTCATTTCTACTATATGGCATTTCATCTCTCAACTACGAATTCTTCTAGCAGCTCTCCCCTCCACCTATTGGCTCCCTTGGCTTCCTTCAAGGCTCAGCTCCCATCCTACCTTCAGCAAGAAACTTTTTATGGTTCATATATATTTGTTGGAATTTTATCTCCTTCATTATCATGTGAGCCCTTTGACAGTAGGGATGACGTTATTCTCTTTGTTGGTATCTCTTGCACTTAACACAGTGCCTGGAACATAGTAAGTGCTTAGTAAATACTTGTTAAATTGATGACTCAAAGGAAATAGCATGCTTTAAGTTGACCTCTAAAAGGCTGATTTTGATTATAGGTAAGAGCATCTTATGTGAAGAAGGGAAAATGTTTAGATATAACATTGGAGAATGAAGAATATTGCCAGGACAGGTTAAATGGGTTTCATTCAATACTCCTGAAGATCTTTGGTGAATTAATTCCATTTCTCTCCCCCCGAACCGGGATTTTGCCTTTTGCTTAGTCTGCTTCTCTTAAGGGTATGAAGAAGAAGAGCAGGAAGGAGAGTTTAGAAAGGAACATCTCTTTTCTAGGCTACTCATCAAATTATAACAAGGCGGGTTTTCTAAGGCTTGAAATGCTCTTTAAATTAATTAATTAACTCATTGGATATTCCCAACTTGGTCCATAGTAGATGTCTCATACTATCATAAATGATACATGATACATGACTAAAGTTACAAATACGAGTCAGGAATATAGGATATAAGCATTACTTAAGGGTTTATGTATCACTCAGTGTGATAAGCTCTGGAGATACAAATATAAGTAATATAAAATAAATATTAAAAATGATAGTCTAAGTTTCTGCCTTGCCCTCAAGAAATTTACATTATAATGAGGGAAGAGCAGATATAAAAAAAAGTGTGTGTGTGTGTGTGTGTGTGTGTGTGTGTGTGTGTGTGTGAGAAATCCAGAAAGTCACAAGCAGATTGGGAAAGGGAATGAAACATGGCCTAACTGGGCCACCCCCAAAGTTGGCATCCTAGAGAGGAACTCATCAATGGGAGAAGGGGGACACACAATAGAGGAATATTTCAGGTTGACAAAGTCCCAAGCTCTGGGGGATTTTTCAGTGTGATAAGGCAATTGAGGCATGGATGTGAAGTTTGAAGATTAATAACAGAGCCAAAAGGGTAACAGATACAGCAAATCTTAAATACATTTTATGTGCCATTAATTCCTGCATTTTATTTACTGCTGCATGCCTCCAAACACCAGTGGTCTCCATGAGTGGCACTATCCATGGAATATTATATTTTAACTGGATTCTCGGAGGCTTCTTGCTGTGACTTAGAGATATTTCTGAACATAGTCTTCCTAAGTAAATGAAGAAGCAGTTGGCCTTGAGAACAATGTCCTGAAGTCTTAGTTCCAGAACTGGGGCATCCTAGGCCATAGACAGCCTACATTTGATAAGTACCTGACCAAAGAGGGTTGAGGGGTCTCTAACCTACCTGAACTGTGTGTCACTCAACTAATTTATCCCTTATCTTCTCCCTTCAGTATCACAGATTGGCTAATTCTTACAAAGAAAAACAGTTTTGCTATTCTTACATATTATGCCGCTATCTACCTTTCAAGATTTATCCGAAATGAAGCCATCATCTTGGATCTTAGCTTTGATACCTTCATTCAGAAGTGATATCACCCTCCACTGAAGTTCAATGGAATTTTGTTTGTACTTTTTATGATTTTACCCTAGTCTCACTTGCATTATCATTATTTGGTTTCTATGTTGTATGAATTTGTTTATGTGCTTTGTATGATATAGATTTCCTTGTATTTCAAGTGACCTTAAGTTTTTGGTTCATGGATCATTTTCATATTCTGGTGTAGTCTAAGGCCCATGTTTCAGAATTATATTGTTAAATACACAAAATAAAATACATAGAAGTACAAAAAAAATAAGCAATGTATGTATATATATAGTATATATGTATATGTATATATAAAGATATATTATTTAAATATAAAAATATACATATTATATGTAGATATGTATATGTACATATATATATAGTTTGTGGGTCCCAGGTTAAGAACCACTGTCCTAGACTTCCTGAGAGTATGAACTGTCTTATCCTTCATTGTATCCCTCAGAGTGAAGCACATTACACATAATGCCCAAATAACTAAAATACCTAAATAATTCAACAGACCTGCGTTTGCATCAATATGAGTACTTTTTTCAAAACTTCTAGGCCCAGTCCATCCATACCTTCTTACCCTGTAAGAATTTAGTGCATAGTTTCTGGTAAATATTTCCCTGCCAAGTAAGCCTCAGTGAATTGACTACTTCATAATAATAGCTCTCAATTCTATGGCACTTTCAGTTTTACAAGCTTCTTTCCTTACAAAAACTATGTGAAGTAGGTAGTAAAAAATCAGTATCCCTATTTATAGATAAGGAAATGGAAGAGCTGAGAGGCAAAAGGACTTCCCCAATTTTGGGTAACCATATCTACCATTTTCACCCCTGGGATAAGCTTTGCAAACCATACCTGCAGAGTAAACAACATGAAACACTGTCAAATTGACTTGTTAATAAGAATTAAGTTTAAAATGATGAATGAGCTTAGGGTGTTGATGCCTAAAAGTGAAGGTCTAGGATACAACCATGGTGGGGGAAGCATGGGGGGCATGTATGGACATGAGTAGTTTACCATCTTGAGTATGTCAGTCAGAGTTAGGACTTCCAGTTTGAACTAGTTATTCTTGCTACCTAGTATTAGACTCAGTTATTTCTATACTACTGCAGGTATTCAAATGCTGTTAGTAAAATCGAAATTTTAGCAAATTGGGGCAACATTCTTATTGCCTAACCCTAGTCTAGTTGAGCTTGGCTACAGGTTTCTTGGATCTTAATCTAGAACTTACTTTACAGTATAGTGATTATTATTATTGTTTTATTGTTGTTATTCTGATTATTCTTATTCTTATTCTTAATTTCCCTAAGTATTTCCCAATTAAATATAAAAAATTAACAATCATTTAAAAATTAGTTCCCAAAGTTTTACTTCCCTCTGCCCTTTCCCCTTCCTTGAGAAGGCAATTTGATATTGATTATTATACAAATGAAATCATACAGCATAGTGATTTGAAATGACTATGATTATTATAGTCTTAATCTCTCACAATGATAAAAAAATCTTTAGCTGTTAGCACAAGGATATCTTTCATTTTTTCATAGTCTAACAGAAGTATAAAAATGGTATGTTCTTGGCATCAACGAGGCCAAGAGGACAGTTATTTTCTTTATTATTACATTGAGAAGACTCAGCAGCTCTCATCTAAAATTGCTGCAGCACCATGAATAGGGGTGAATTTAAAGAATAGATGAGGGAAAATGTACATTCCTTCATTTTTATTCCCACACGGAATAATTCTGTAAAGGGATAGTTCAGCGGAAAAAGTTTCCATCAGGTAATCCTACCCACAAAAGACACATCTCTTCAATGTGGTCTCTAGCAGGATGTGGTAGCTGTAGGGATGCTAAAGCAGAGTTGCTTTTTTTCCTCCTCTTTTGTTCAGAAGGCAAGAACAAATCTTTCTAAAATGAACCTTTTAAATATGAAACTATCACCGGAGGCTAATTGAAACAACAGACAATTGAAACAAATTATGCATTCTTCCTTCAGATAAGAGACTTAAATTATAAATCCTTTAAGACTCAAAAGTGTGAAATAAATTTGAAATGCAATTAAGTGTCAGAATTAATGACATTTCCAAGTTACTTCTTATATAATCTTTTGGAATGCTTTGAGGCTCTTGGAACTCTGTCTTTATCTTAATCAAAGGTAAAAGCGTATTTTGTAAAAATGTGAGCCAACCAGCTCCTTAATCCTGACCTAAATATACAAATATCCAACCTCCCTCTCTTACTCACTCCTAAGCATTGTAGTTATCAAGAGATACTGTGTAGAAAGACCTTCATTTGTATCAGTTCTCTCTCTTCCTTGGTTAATGGTATGTGCAGTTTATAAATGTTGTGTGTACATTACTAAAAATCTTAATTGTATCAAGTGTGTTTCATGCAGAAAACCATAGAGATCCAAAGACTGTTGGCACTCTACTTCACTCTACTTCATAGGTCACCTTAAAATTTTAGTGGTCCCCTGTTGCTACTATAGGATTCATTTTGAATAGATATCAGCATCCTTCCTTGTGCTACCACACTGGAAATCTGAAGAGCATAACTTAGTTGTACATGTATGTTCTAAATCCCCCGAGACAGCGTTTCTAAGACAGATGTAATTATATTTTCCCTTTCTTACAAAAAAAAAAAAAGAAGAAAAGAAAAGAAGGAAAGGCAAAAAAACCAGATGTGAACATTAAACTTTGATTAAAATAACATATACAAATTACTTTATTTGTATATATCTTATTCAAACATTATGCTGTTAAATATTATTTTATAACACAAATAAAATGATATCATGAATTAGATTTAGACAAACACCTCATACCACATACTAAAATCATTTCCAATTATATATGTGACCTACATATAAAAGGTTGTACCATAATGAAACTAGAGAAAAAGCAAAAGAGATGTGTTTCTCAACCATAGCTAAGAGAAGCAGCTTTTGCTCAAAGAAGGAATATAGATGATCATAAAAGATACTATGGGCAATCCTGAATGCATAGATTTGAGAAATTTTCACACAAAATCAATATGGTTAGAATTAAAAAAAATAACTGGGAATTTTTCTGCAAGAAATTTCTTAGAAAATTATGATAATTAGAGACATGTAGATAAGTGATATAATACATAAGAATAAGCCCCACTACCCAATAAATAAATGGCCAAAAGGTATGAACAGTTTTCAGTAGAAAGTTCATGTTGTCAACAACATATGAAACATGTTCAACATTGCTAATAATAAGAGAAATGCAAAATAAAATAACTTGCATACTGTACAATAAAACAATTATATTGACAAAGATAGGAAAAAACAAAAATACAATTGTTGGGGAATTATGAAAGAATAAATATATAAATACACTATTGACAGGGGTATGAATCAAACAAGTCTAACCAATCTGAAACACAATTTGAAACTAAATATTCAACCAAAATCACAAAACTGTACATTTCCTTTGACATAGCAATACCATTACTAAACACATGCCCCAAGGAAATTTAAGATAGAGGGAAAAGATTCAACATGTACAGAAATATGCATGACAGCATTTTTGTTACAGTCAAGAACTGGAAATAAAGTAGATCTAACCAAATGAGGAATAATTTATCCAAGCATTTTATATTAATGTAATGTAGAAATTTTTAGATTCTGTAAACTTATTTTCAGTTCAATATTTATATAACTTTATTTGAATACAATTGGTTTCCCTTGTAATTCCTTGTATTTCTTTTATTCGTTTGAAAATATTATTCTGAGAAGAGTTCATATGTTTCACCAGACTGCCAAAGGGGTCTGTGAACCCCAAATCATCAAGGACCATTGATTAAGTGGCATTATATTGTGCCTTAAAAATGAGTAAAGTGATAGATTCATAGATGAATAGGAAAATTATAAGAACAGATGCAAAATAAGTGAACAGAACCAGGGGAGCAATTTATACTATGACTACTATAAAGGGAAACTAAAGAACGCTAATGAATTCCATGATGAATTACAATCCCAGAAAATTAGCATAAAAGATAAAGTGTGTCCCAACTTTTGGCAGAGAGATTGTGTGGAATAAGACATACATACTCAGACACCATCAACATATGAATTTGTTTTTGCTTGATTATGCCTGTGTGTTATAAAGGAAGCCTTTTATCTGCAGGGGTTAGATATGGAGAGTGTTGTGGGAAGATGTGAAGGGTTATATATATTTTTTGTGAGGCAATTGGGGTTAAGTGACTTGCCCAGGGTCACACAACTAGTAAGTGTGAAGTGTCAGAGACTGGATTTGAACTCAGGTCCTCCTGAATCCAGGGCCAGTGCTTTATCCACTGTGCCACCTAGCTGCCCCGATAAATTTTTTAAAGGAAGTTAAAGAACAGCAATGAAACACTTTTTTTTTCCTTCTTTTTTTGCAGGCAATAGGGGGTTAAGTGACTTGCCCAGGGTCACACAGTTAGTAAGTGTCAAGTGTCTGAGTCCGGATTTGAACTCAGGTACTCCTGAATCCAGGGCCAGTGCTTTAACCACTGCGCCATCTAGCTCCACCCCCCCCCCCAAACACTTTTTAAAATACACAAAGGAAAGAGAGCCAAAGACTGTTCAGAAAGTGACACAGATAAAACAACGGTTTGGGTATTATTGTGCTAAATTTAATATATATTTAAGCATGAAAAAAACAAGCTTTATTTAATAGATTTATTTAATGCATGGTTTCATATGCATTGTTTTTTTTTGTTCTTTGCATATGGAAATGTTTTAACTCAAAATGTAAAAAATAAAATATAAACTAAAACATTTATATAAATGCCTTCCCAATAAATCACTTTGAAGGAATAACAATAATAATGGTGACTGTGACTGTGTAGAAGCAGGATAATAAAACTAACATAGGTAAACATAATATATTTCTGTTGGGTACACATAATATTTTTCTGTTGAGTAGAACTGAATTATGCTATATACCTATAAAATTATAATTCATATCTATATAGATGGTGATTACAAAACATCATTAACATCCTAAAAAAGAAGGGCTTGATCAGAACATTCTTGGAAGTTGGAATCAACTTTCATGGCAAAAAGGGAAAACTAACTTTTTGGATCTGCCAGGTGGTTTAGTTTGATTTAATAAAAAAAAAATCGAAAGCATATTTTTGACCCTCAAGACCCTGAAGTTGTTAAGCAATAATCTAATTATTCAAAATTACTAAGAAAAAATGAGGGAGGTCCTATTTCATAATAAAAAAAGAAACAATTTTATTTAGGACTATAAGAAGAAATGAAGGATTTAAAGTCAACATTCTGAAGAATTTGTATTTCAGTTTTGACCCTGAAAAAAACACAACTCATTTAACAAAGAAACTCTGATCTTATATGAACTGTTGTCATATAGTATGTCAACCTACCAAGTCAAGACCTCAGTAATTCCATTTAATATATAAAGAAAGAAATATTATAAACAAATACTACCCAGGAATGTATTTCCTTATCACAACAGTAGTGACAAGATAAAGCTGCTCTCTATTTGTGGTTGGAAAAGTCAGTTTTACTTTGGATTGGAAACCATATGTGAAAAATAAAAAGTAAAGCACTATTTGGAACTGTCGTGGCAGGACTATTAGGTTAAGAGATCACATATTATACTCCATAAACATCTTGACTCTGAATCAGTGTTGTCTAGACTTGACTGTAAATTCCAATATGTAAGGACTATACATCACTGTAAATTTAAATTCCAAGTGTATTTGTCAAAACTTAAGAAGAACCAATTGTTAATTGCAAAAAAACAAATCCTTAATGAGTGTCCATGATTTTTTTCTTGACTCTTCATTCAGGGGTAATAGTTTAATTGATGGAACTATGTCTTAGAATTATAAAATGCTACATAGAAGTCATCTGGTTCAACCTTTCAATAAGTGGGGAAACTGAGGCCCAGAGAAGTCAAGTAACTTTTGCAAAGATTTTTTTTTTCCCCATACATTATAGCTCCATTTTCTTACATGTCTGGGACATCCCCACCCCCCAAAAAAGTTGAAGAATGAAACAAATAACTTGATTGTTTGACTGAGGTGCAATCAGTTACAACTGAAAGGGTTTTTTTGTTGTTGTTGTTGTTTGTTTTGTTTTTAAATCTAGGGAAGGAATGTACTGATAAATGTTTAAGAAATGGATCTCAAAAATATGTATATATATATATGTATTGTGTAATTTAAGATTCTAAATGTGGATTCTAATCTGTTCCCCCAGTTTGGGGGAAACTGACTAAAATTCACTGATAAAACGAGTTTAGGTTTTTAAGGGTTTATTGGAAAATAGAAAGAAAAAGATTGAGAACAGAATTCTAACAGGCCTGGCATTCCTATCTTTCCTCAAATATCCTGTGAAGTCCTCTGCCGCCACCAACCATCAAGTCAGGAAGCCAAAAAGCCCAGCGCTCTCTGCGCAGGCTCCCTGTCCTCCTTCTGTCTCCTCCCAGACCAATAGGAGGCTCCTCAATTTGATTGGCTGGTAGCCTTGATAGCCAGCACCCATGAGCAATACGTCATTTCCTTACGCCAAGGAAAATGCCACAATGCCCTCTGAGGCATTTTCCTCATGGTGGAGCTTCCCCACAGCAAGTCACCAGTAGGTTGGCATCATCGCAATCATTACAGTATATATATATATCAAAGCATACTTTCAATCACATTATAATACTTTATCCATCACTCTCTTAAGTCAGGACAATCAACAGAACAATAAATCAAACTCTGATTGTAGTGTTTGTTAATTTCTGAGGTACAAACATCCACACTAAAAAATTAACAATATTCTAGGTATCTCTAGAACACCCTTGTTTCAGTGCCTTCATCTACATTTTTCAGAAAATTTCCTATAAATTTTTTCATAGTAGTGACATAGACCAATATACTGAGTAAAAGTTCATCCAACAAAAATGGATGAATAAAGGAATGCAACAAATTTTATCTTACCATGTATATTTTGCCAATAAATATTTTTATACTTGAATATGATGTTATATCAGTGGACATAAAGGAATATATACATGATTTCTCTTTCATCCCTCGCTTATTCTAAAATAAAACAGGTCTTAAGACTAGTTCAAATATCATATACCATTTTGGAACTGTTTGAGAGCAAAGATCAACAACTATTACTTCCACAAGTTGTTGTTTTTAGAGAAGTGGGAGATTTTCACCATAAAGTATTGCATATTCTTATCAGAGACAGTCAATGTGACTACTGGTTTTACTGAGATTTTTTTTTAATCTGTTAAAAGGATAAACTCACTTGAGGTATAAGATAAAGGAGGCAAACATGGATATGAAAATGACATAAAAACAATACCTCAAAATGTTTTAGATAAAAATAAAAATGCAATATAATGACCTTAACAATATTATTAAGTTCATGGTACATAATATATATGGAGTTCAGTAAAGTATTTGACAAATGCTCTGATGATATTCTTATGGAAAAGATGGACAGATATGTTCTAAATGATATTATTAGACTTGCCAATTACTTAGTGAATAACCAAAGTCAATGGGTTTTCACCAAAAGACTGATGTTAGTACAGAGGGAATTCTCTAGTGAAATGTCCTAAGGGTATCTCCTTCGTCTGGAATATAAAGAATTTTTATCAATAACTTAAGTAAAGTCCTAGTGTATGTGATTATCTCATTTATAGATGTCAAAACCTGGCATTGATGTTTGATGGAACTAAGATTTTAAAATATCTGAACAAGACAGGAGACTACAACAATAGTAGCAAGATAAAATTCAATTAGAATACATATCAAGTTCTCTTCTTGGGTTCAAAAGTTCTATACAAGTACATCATGACAAAGAGATGTCTCTGAAGTAATTTTTGTGAAGAAAGAAAAGCCTTAGGCCTTTTAATAGACTACAAGCAGTAATATGGAAACCAACAAAGTTAACATAATTGTATGCAATATTTATAGAATTATCATATCTCTATTCCGCTCTTCCCTGTTAGAGAAACTCCTGAAAAAATACCTGTGGAGGAAATGATTGGTGTCTTTAAATGCTTAAAGAGCTACTAAATAGGGGGCAGCTAGGTGGCACAGTGGATAAAGCACCGGCCCTGTATTCAGGAGTACCTGAGTTCAAATCCAGCCTCAGACACTTGACACTAGCTGTGTGACCCTGGGCAAGTCACTTAACCCCCATTGCCCTGCAAAAAAAAAAAAGAATTACTAAATAGAAAAAAGGGTTATAACTTGGTGTTAGAACATTATTAGGACAAAAAAGTGAAAGGTATAGGGAGAATCATTTTGGCTTGACAGAAGGAAAATCTTACTGGGAAAAAAAAAGAAATGCAACAATGAAATAATAATTATAGTAATTATTTATATGCTACTTTATGATTTTGAACATACTTTTAAAATTTTATCTAATTTTATCTTCATAACAACCCTGAGAAATAGAGATGCTAATATAATTATTTTCAGATGAAGGAACTGAGGCACACAGGTTAAGTGACTTTTATGACCCCAAAGTCATACAGCTAGTAAATGTTTGAGCTTGGATTTGAACTCAGCTCTTTCTAACTATATCCAGCTCTAGCACTATATCCAATGGAACAACTAGCATCTTAATGGATTATCTCAGCAGAGTCAGGAAGAGTATATCACTAAAGGTCTTAAACTGGTAGATGGAAGTCAATTTTTGGAAGATTCCATGTACAATATTCATAATTTGGATAGAGGTTTTGCTAGATGACAACTGTAGTCCCTTGTAAGCATAAGAATTCTATGATTACCTTGTGAACTCTATAATCCTCCTATGATTTTCCATATTTGGATATGATTATAGCATAAGTCTTCTTCCTAATCTAGTTCAGTCCCTTTATACCAAGTTACCAATAAGGTAGTATAGTTCTTCAAGGACCCACTCATTCTTCTACTTCTGTATCACTCACAAGACATAACTGACAAAATAATTTAAATAGATTATTTAATAAAAGCTAAATGGTCACATTTGTTTCTTTTTTCTTTCTTTCCTTCCTTCTCCCTCCCTTCCCCCTTCCTTCCTTCCTCTCTTTCTCTCTTTCCTTCCTTCCTTCTTTCCTTTTTTCCTTCCTCCCCCTCCCTCCTCCTCCCTCCCTCCCTCCCTCCCTTCCTCCTTCCTTCCCTCCTTCATTCCTTTTTCATTTTCTTCTTTATTGATTTTCTTCCTTTATTCTTATAGTGGTATTCACAGCTTTCAGCACAGTGCTTGAAATATAGTAAGTTCCTAATAAATGCTTATCAACTGAATAGAATTCTAACATGTTTCATTGTTACTAAATATCTTTAAAAGATGACATCGGAAATAAAATCTTCTGATTCCTAACTATGCAGCTGTTAAACAAATGAAGTTAGATTTAGAAGGAAGCAACAGCTGATTACAAACAGCAACTATGAACTATTTTGCAGTGAGCCCAGTCTTTTTTAAAGAAACCAACAGCTGATTATGAATAGCAACTATGAAATATTTTGAGTCCCCCACTCCCACCCTTTTAATGGGTATCCAGACTCAAATACTTTCAGCTGTGGATACTCCAATTCTTCTATTTTGAATGCATTTTCTTCTCATGGAAAAAAAAAAAAAAACCTTCATTTGATATGGCTAAAAATCTAAGCCAAGAATTGTATTATATAGAATTTGCCCCCGGCTTTAATAAAATGAATAACAGCATTTGGGTGAAAGGGTTATGATAAAAGAATAATCTTAAAACCAGGCAAACTTTTACATATTCCTCTCAATAGAATATGAGAATCTGATTGTTAGAAGGAAAGAGAAATTTCTCCTTTTGCATTTGATACACGTGCAGAAAGTCTCATAAGAAAAATGGATACAACAGTCCTATGGAAACTATAGTCAAATACCTTTGTATACTCATATACTGATTATTTAAGAAGATCCAAGAGACTCTTTAACACAAAAAGGAAAAAAAAAAGAACATCAACAATATGGGTTTCCAAATTATATTTTTCCTCCTTTGGGAGGGAGGGGAAGATTTATCTAAGATCATGCTTCAGGATGTTGTGGAGACAGACTTTGAAAAAGGTAAACTTCAAAATTATAAGAAGAAATCATACTGAATAATAAAACAACTACAAATAGCAAAGTCTGAGGGAAAATTATCAAATACTAGGGAATATGGAGGAGTATTTATCTTTCCCTTGCAATTTAGTAGGGACCCTGATTAAAGATACAAACATACACGCAAACATAAATGCATAAACACACACACACACACACACACACACACACACACAAAAGCAGCTAGTGGACTGTCTATTGGACTCAAATCAGGAAGACCTGACTTCAAATCGTGACAGGCATTTGCTAGTTATGTCCCTCTAGGAAAATGACATCATCTCTCAGAATCAGTTTTGTCATTTATAAAATAAGGTTCCTTCTACCTTTAAATCTATGATTCCATAATCTATGATCCTAAGACAATCACAATAAATAGGGTAGAGGTCATATTTACACAAAGATTTGTCACAAATCAAATAAAGGATCTAGTATTTCAAAGAATCAACTGACACTCATTCATTAAATGCCTCTACAAGCCTGGCACTGAACCAGGTGATATAGACTGAAAGACAGAAATAATTCTTCTAAGTCCTCAAGGAGTTCATATTTTAGAAGTAGAAAACGTGCGTGTGGTGTTTGTCTACAGACAAACACATGTATATCAAGTTTAATAAAAAAAACACAAGGATTTAGTTTGTTTGTTTAGGAGACGCAAGAGAAAGTAACCAGTCACTTAAGGCATTAGGAAAGGGCTTAGAAAGAAACCAAGTAATCTATCTAAAAGTAGAGATATTGAATAGATGCATTTCAGGGATAAGGACTAGCTATTCAAGTCGCAAGGAAATAGGGGAGTTTGAGTGCCATGTATGAAGGGCAGTAAGGGAGAGAGTTTGGTTGAACTGGAAACTATGAAATAATACTGTATAGTAAAGCTCCAGGGGAGATTGGAGAAAAGTTTTAAAGTTCTTTGAGTGCCTATCAGAGAGGTTCATATTTGATCCTCAAAGAAATAGGAAAACCACTGGAGCTTCTTGAGTGAAGGAGTAATAAGGCCACATGTGTATTTTAGGAAAATTATTCTGGCACCTTGAAGGATGAGTTGGAGGAACAGAAAACTTGAGACAGAGAAGCCAATTAAGATGTTATTTTGAATCCAGAAGAAAGGTATTGAGTTCTAGACTTGGGTAGTCATATTTAATATGGGGGAGAAAGAGAAAGATATGAAGATCATTTGGGAGGTAGAATGAACAAGATTTGAATGGATATCTAGGGTGAGTGAAACTGAGGGGTTGAAGATGATTTTAAGTTTGTAAATCTGGGTGACCATAAGGATAAGATTGCTTTTGACAGAAACAAATCGTTTGAAATATTGGTGGTTTTTTTGGTAGGGAAATGAGTTCTCATTCGAACATGTTGATTTTGACATCTCTATAAGATATTTTGTTCAAACTATCATGGTATTTCAATGTTTGAAGAACCATAAAAGATGATTGGTCCAATTCATGTGTGATTAAGAATGTCATATAGAAATACATTTTTATTGTTATTGTTCAGTCATTTTCCAGTCATATTTGTCTCTTCATGACTCCATTTGGGGTTTCTTGGCAAAGATATTGGAGTGGTTTGCCATTTCCTTCTCTAGACCATTTTACAGACAATGAAACTGAGGCAAACTGGATTAAATGACTTGCCCAGGGTCACACAGTAAGTGCCTAAGGTCAGATCTGAAGTCAGGAAGATCAGGCTTCCTGACTCCAGGCCCAGCACTCAATTCATTGTACCACCTAACTGGCATATCCAAAGACATCGCATGGATCAAAATCTGTCTCCATAATTTCTTACCATTAATCCTAGCTCTGTCCTGTGAACCAAAGCAGAACTAGAAAAATATCTTTTCTCTAAAAAATTGTATTGAAATACAAAAAGATGGCTGGATATTCCATCTAATCATTTTTTCTCTATGCTTTTTAGCAATTCTTATTACCACTCTTTAAATAACAGTCAACAGTTCCCACACCTTCCTTATGATATTATTCTGGATTCTCACCAGCTTGGCAATATGCTTTAAAAAAATGAAGTGGCCAGATCTGAGCACAATACTACAAACATTGGTTTGATAGGACAGAACTCACTGTAACTATCACTTCCTGTATTCTGGACATCTCCACTCTTAGGCTAGATTTTGGTGTTCTATTGCCATTTCAACTTCCAACATTCTTCTCCGATCAACTTTTATCCCAATACAAAGGAAGTCTTCACTGTAACCTACTTTTTATTATATTTTTTTATTTGTTGGATGCTCACAGCTCTGTGCAGCAGGTAGGAAACAGTGTGTAAGAATTCTGGACTTAGTGTCAGGAAAACCTAAGATTCAATCCTGCCTAAAACACTTACTAGCTATGTGACCCTGGACAAGTCACTAAACGGAACTCAGACTTAGTTTCCTCAATTATAAAACAGGGATAAAAACATATCTCCCGGGGGCAGCTAGGTGGCGCAGTGGATAAAGCAATGGCCCTGGATTCAGGAGTACCTGAGTTCAAATCCGGCCTCAGACACTTGACACTTACTAGCTGTGTGATCTTGGGCAAGTCACTTAACCCCCATTGCCCCACAAAACAAAACAAAACAAATCAAAAACAAACAAAAAGAAAAACATATCTCCCAGGAGATTGCCACATATCTCTATAAGAATCAAATGAGATAATAGTTCTTTGCAAGTTAATACTATATGCACAATATAAATACTAGCTATAAAATATTAGCCAGCAATTACTAAAATGCCAAGATCCTTTTAAAAAATTTCTGTCTAGTGATGTCTTTCCCATTGAGTGTATGTGTGGGGAGAACACAGAATTTTTCAGCTATTTCAAGAAAAATAAAACAAAGCAAACCTAGGAAAATAAAATTTCCACTTCACCAATCTGAATTTCCTATGTTTTATTATCTAAAAGTTGCCAGCTTTGAAATTAGAGAACTTAGTTAAAATGCTGACTTGGTATGACCTTAAGTAAGTCATATAAATTTTCTGGACCTTCATGCCCTTGTCAAGAAAATGAAGATCTTGGTCAGTTTGCTATAGGTTGGGCTAAGTCCCAAATCCTATGGTCCTATGATTCAAATAATTATGAACATATGCCTTTGACCAGAAATGCCGAATAGTAAGTAAGGCACAAAGCGTGAGACATTTTATTTTTTAAATTACCTGATTTATTACTGAATTATTTTAGGTTGCTAATTTTCAGTTGTTTGATCATGTCTAGCTCTTGGTGACTCCATACATAGCACACCAGACCCTTTTGTCCTCCACTATTTTCTTTTCTTTTTTTAATATTTTTTTTGAGGGGCAATGAGGGTTAAATGACTTGCCCAGGGGTCACACACCTAATAAGTGTCAAGTGTTTGAGGCCAGATTTGAACTCAGTGCATCACCTAGCGGCTCCCCTCTCCACTATTTTCTAAAGTCTGTCCAAACTCATTTTCTTTTCTTCCATGACACTATCTATTCATCTCATCCTCTGCCATCTCCCTCTCCTTTTGCCTTCCATCTCTCCCAGCACATAATATTAATTGTTAAATCATCAGACTTTCCATACATCCTCAGACACATCCACAGCTGAGCTTCCTTTAGTTCTGGCCAAGCTGTTTCACTGTCTTGTCCTCCACTTTTCCCCAGTAACATATTGGAACAACTTCTGATATAAGGGGGCTTATCTTTCTATGTCAATTCTTTTAGTTTTGTAATACTGTTCATGGGGCTTTCTTGGCAAAGATATTGGAAGGGTTTGGGACATTTTACTCTCCAGTGGATCACTTTTGTCAGAACTCTCCACTATGACTTCTTTTGGGTAATCCTGAATGGCACGGTTTAGAGCTTCATTGAGCCATGCAAGCCCCTCCTCCATGACCAGGACCTGATCCAGGAGAGACTTTTAGGTATGGCATAGTAATAATTAATCTCCTTCATTAGCCAGCAAACTTAAAGAGTGTGAAGTTATTTCAGCAGCTCTATTCCTAAATTTTGACAAAAAATATTCTGTGGGTAATGGTATCAGTTCCTACTTCTTAGTCTATCCAATGACTATGTACAGTGGAGTCAAACTTAAAAATAGAAACAGATCCCTGCAATCTCTTGGAGAGAAGTATATTGATTCAGAAAACCATAAATTAACATCATCTATTTTTAAAATTTATTTTGTTTTATTTGTTGTTTTTATTTATTAAACATTTAAACATTTTTCAATTACATTTTACTGTTGTTGTTGTTTTTTTTTTTCACAGAAAGGCCCACCAGGAGGTTTGATACCTCTATGTCTGATTTTAGGAATTTGGAGTACAATAATAATGAGTCAGAATTCAATCTGCTTCTTAATCTTGGATTAAAATTGCATTGGTCACTATTGAGTGCTATGAATAGTAAATTAATTAAAATTAAAATTAATCATTGAATTGCTGGTAATTTGGATAACCTACATTGAAGCCAATTTAGAGTTAAGACCACTGACAAATGTTTATTAAAGATTTTTTAAAAGCATAAAAAAACACCAAACAAAAAAGATTCAAATAATACATTAATTTGGAGAATTTTTTCCCTATTCAGGCCCTTATTAGTTTGTCATCTTTCTGAAACAAATGGCAAGAAACGTCATCTTTGGTAGACCTTCCTGCTGAATAGATGGGACATTTCTTTATAATATGCCCCCATGCTGCTTCATCACAGTCAGGAACCTTTTATTTTGGCTTTATATAAATATTCCAAATGACTCATACTTAAAAAAAAAAGAGCCCAATTATAGGGAATACAGCTGTGCAAGCTGTGAAGTAAGTAATTAATCTTTTAAGCTTTTGGGAAAAGTTCAGGGCTTAGACTCAGCATGGGATATATACAGTTCTCTTTCTACAACATCCATGTGCTGTGTTCATTTCAAGAAATGTTAAAAGCGTGGTTATGCCCCGAATTGATTTTAGGTTCTTTTCCTTTTAGCATTCATGTAAAATGATTCCCTTATTAAGTGAATATCTTCTATCCTGTGTTTTAGCTCAGGAAAAAATATAAGGGGCTAATCTTTTATTAGAACTTTGGGGGTAAGGAGAGTAGATGAAAAGCAGTTGGATTCAGTTCTGCTCATGCATCATTTAAACATTTGCCAAATATAGGGTCTTTCTGAGCAGTTCCCAATTACTGATTCACATGCTGATCTGATATTATAAAGTCTTTCATCTCTGAGTGCCAAAGTCCTACACAGAAATATATGCAATTTATACACAGGGATTAGATCACCCACCACTGAAGTATGAACACCTCTCTGACGAAACTGAGCAACTGGGTTTTTAATGTTGCATGGTGAGAATACTTGTGGTAATCTATTTGAAAAGCAAAGAAACTGAACTTTTGAATGAACTTAGTCAGCAGAATGACAGATGCTGCAATTTGAATTATGTTATTGGATGAATGAGTAAATATATGAATGAGAGAATAAATTAAGGAAGGAATAATGGTCAGGGAATGAGTAATGGTTTTATGATTTAACCTCATATCCATTAATCTAAAAAGGAGATTTGGGGTCAAACAATAGATGTTTCTCATATATATGAATCATAATCAGTCTTTCCTAATACTACAATCTTGAGGTGTTTCTAGGTTTTTTCTACTAAATAACAGCAATTATGCTTCCTAGAAATTGATCGCTCTTTTCTTTTTTTCCTAATCTTACTTGAGTGAAAAGCTTCAGATATTTTCTATTTGATAAAGTGTTTTGAGATGTGCAAAGTGATTTCCTCACAACACCTCCATGAGACAAGACAGGTAATACAAATAATATTATTCTTATTGTAGAGAGGAGGGAAGTAAAGTTTTGAAAAGTGAAGCAATCAGGTTCAAACAGTTAATGTCTTAGGCTGGATTCAAACCTATATTTAGATATTCCAAATATTAAAGAGTTTCTTTCATCAGACTTCCTCCTTAATATTTATTTGGGTCTGTATGGGCTAAGTGTGGGAATGTGTTTGGAGGGGACTAATAATTGTTCACAGAATATGTCGTTTTAGCTTTTTATGTAAAAAAAAAGATTTGCATTATTTCTACAATGGGGACAAAAATGCTTTTGTGAAGCACCATTGTATTCTGTTCCAATTTTATGTATTTCTTATACTTTACTTTGTTCTATATTTAGGCTCTCTGTGTAACTTATTCCTCCCTAATGGATTCTAAATTACCTTAGAGCAAGGATAATGCCTTAATCATCTTTGCATCCCATACCATCACACTTAGTATGGTGTTTTATATATGGTATGAGTTCAACAATATCCTTTGCTATTTAGAGTATTTGTATAAGTTTGCCCTTCATGTCCACCAATATCTTTCAGCCCTTAGCAAGGGAAAATGGGAAATAATTTTCTGTTAAAGTTCTTAGAAAGTGAGATGAAGATGGAAGGGATAAAGAGAATAAAGTCAGACAGTCAAGTAATAAGCATTTATTAAATGCCTACTATATACCAGACTCTGTGTTAATCACCAGGGATACAAAGAAAGGCAAAAGATAGTCCCTGCTATCAAGGACCTCACAATCTAATTAAGGAAATGATGGTCAAACAAGATAAATGCAGGAAAATTGGAGATAACAGAAGAAAGGAGCTGGCATTAAAGATGGTAGGTGAGTGGTCAGGAATGTTTCCAGTAGATGGTGGATTTTTAGCTGGGACTTGAAGGAAGTCAGAGAAATGAAGAGGGAGATGAAAGATGAAGAGGGAGAAAATTTCAGGAGGTCTGAACATGGGGTATTATTTGAGAAACAGTAGGATATCCATGTTGCTGGATGTGCGTGTGTGTGTGTGTGAGAGAGAGACAGACAGACAGACAGAGACAGAGAGACAGAAAGAGACAGAGAAAGACAAAGACAGAGATGGACAGAGACAGAGACAGATAGACAGAGACAGAGAGGCAGAGACAGAGATTGACAGAGACAGGGACACAGTGAGAAAGAGAGAACCAGAGATAAAGATAGAAACACACAGAGAGACAGAGACTGACAGATACAGGGACACAGAGAGAAAGAAAGAAACAGAGAGAAAGACAGAGACACAGAGAGAAACAGAGACATGAGAGAGACAGAGACATAAAAGAGACAGAGACAGAGAGAAAGTTATTTTGGGTGATAGTCATGAACTGTTGGCACTGAGACGACCGACTTATTGTTATTTTTTTTTTTTAGTCATCAAATATGACCTCACCTTTACATAGTTCTTTAAGGCTTACACAACACTTTGTTTACAATGGCCCTGTGAGTAGGTAGTATAGGTAGATGATGAAACTGGTTTTACTCAGATAGTAAGTGTTGGAATCAGTATTTGTTTCTGAGTCTCATAACTCCAGGTGTGATAGTCCATTATCCTTGTCATTGTGTTCTTGAAATTTTGAGAAGTGTCAATAAGTATTCTGGCCAAAGTAAGTGGGTAATATACATAGGTATGGTTTTGCTTTTTTATCTGTAAAACAGGTCCATGTTCTGAAAAAAATTGGCCATAAAAGAGAATTTTATGTATTAGACCCATCTCCTTAAGAGATTTAGATTATAGAATTGGAAATGTGATCCTATGGAGAGGAAATAAATCTGATTCCTGACTTTGATATGTTGCTTATATATCAAATAACAAAAATGCCCCCATGTTGCTAAAATGTTTTTCCATGTTAGGACTGCAGCTTCTGCAATGTTTTGGTACATCAGTCAAAAAGACTAACAAAAGTCTTTGACTATTACAGCAGATCTTCATGTGAACAAGAGAACTCAATGTGTTCATGGAAATTAATTATTTTGGAGGAAGAATTTTCTTATATTATGAATGGAATGCATCATGGTTGCCATAGCAAAGATATGGGGGCAGGGATTCTGAAAGTTATATTATTCATTTTCCCTAATAATATTTTTTCATTCCGAATATTATTTTTGAGCATTTCACTATTTTCCTTGAGTATTAATTTGCTCTATAACCCATATAAATTTTATATTATGTATCTTATTCACAAGTCTGAAATAAGCCCTATTTTCTCATTTGGACCTCAAACTTTGAAAAATCTTCTTGATGCTATTGTTTTTATTCTTTCATATTTAACCTTGTTTTGTACTTTATTCCACAAAAAATATTAGATTTTGCAATTGTTAAAAAACATTTGCTCTTCTCCGTTTTCCACTTTTCTTGTAATGGCTCTCCTATAATTTTAATTTCTTTTAGTCACATTTGTTTTCCATTTATAGATCATCTCAACTCACTTCACTTTCTCTTTGGGCCAGTAGTTCATCTTTTTATTATTTTTTTTAAAGTCATATTGGTCATTGGTTAAGACTAGATCAAGAAAGGGGTATCTGGCGTCTTGGTTCAGGAAACAGTCAATTGCCCAG
Source organism: Dromiciops gliroides (assembly GCF_019393635.1). Taxonomy (NCBI): domain Eukaryota; kingdom Metazoa; phylum Chordata; class Mammalia; order Microbiotheria; family Microbiotheriidae; genus Dromiciops; species Dromiciops gliroides. Next base: position 220,533,542 of record NC_057862.1, on the reverse strand, counting down.
TTCATCATTCCTTTCTTTACTGTTCCAAACCTCAGAGGCCCCACAATTAATTTTGAAGAGATGTTGAAATTGCACATAATTGTGGTTTCATTGTCCATCAGTCTTTCATTTCTTTCTGTCCAGGACCATTGCGCATTCTCCCTCTTATCGTCATCTGCATTGGCTTCAGCCTAAATATGAATGATTATATTTTAGTGATTAGGGCTTTGCATTTCTGAAAACCCCAAATTCTCCGTTAGAATGTCAGACTCTCACCTCCATTTTTTAAACTTTGTTTTGCTGATTAGGGGAGCCCTCCAAATGTATCATGTGAATAGTTTAGTCATCCTCAGGAGTAAGCCATGTTTCTGTAATGCTTCAAATGTCATCCATTCCTTTGTCACACACATGCTCTAATTTTTGGTAATTTTATTTCTAGTTGGGCTCAACAATTTTAGTTATTTTTCCCTGATTGTATCAATTTATTTTAAGTCTCCTATTTCTATGTTTGTATTTCTATTCCTGACATTCCCACACCCTACTGCTTTATAATTTTTGTTTTTCTATCAAAACATTTCATCTGAATCCTCTCTATCGCATTTTTTCATCATATGGTTTTTATCTTAACATTCTTTTTGTCCCTACAAAGTATTTTCAATACCCCATTAACATCAACCTACTCTTTTTGAACTAGTTGTTGTTAAAGCAGCCTTCCTGGTTTTCACATCAAAGGGGGATCCCTGTAAAAATTCATAAAAATGTAATGTATGACTTGTAACAGACCAGGTCTTTGGTGATTTTAAGTCCTATTACATGTTTCTAGTACCTACAAATCGCTAATTCTGGAAAAGTAGAGAAATCTTTCTTTCTATTTGGTGATTATAGATGTAAAAAGAGAGAACAATTTGAGGGAGAAGGAGAAATAAAGAGAAGAAGAAGGAGAAGAAGAAGAAGAAGAAGAAGAACAACAACAACAACAACAACAGCAGCAGCAGCAGCAGCAGCAGCAACAACAACATCCAGCAGTAACAACAACAAGACAATGACAACAATGGAGGAGGAGGAGGAAGAGGAGGACAAATCTGAACGCAGATTAACCCCATCCCCTAAGTACCATTATTTTTTTTTTCCCTCTGCTTGGTGTCCCTCATTTTGCAGAAGAAAAAAAATGTAGTACATATTCATTTTATGAAAATGATTCGGGCAGCTAGGTGGCACAGTGGATAAAGCACTGGCCTTGGATTTAGGAGGATTTGAGTTCAAATTCATCCTCAGACACTTGACACCAACTACCTATGTGACCGTGGGGCAAGTCACTTAACCCTCAATGCCTTGCAAAAACAAACAAAAAAAAAAAGCCAAAAAAAAAGCAAAGAAAATGATTCTTTAAGAGGTTAATTCAGGTAAATGTAGAGAATCCTATTTAGGATGAATAATAGAAACACAAATATAATAAAACATAAAATATAGTATATAGATCTAGAAATAATATGAACAAGGTATGCTACAAAACAATAAAGGATTGGGCTAGAGTTCTGAATATGTGTTACAATCCTGACTTTTTCATTGACTGATCACAGTTGGGACAAAACATTTTCTCATTTCTTTGTCACATGTTTTTTTCTGGAAAAAAAATAGTTCTTGCAATTACAAAATGTTTTAAAGTGCTTTGAGATCCTAAATACATAAATCATTGTCATTGTTGTTGTTGTTTAGTAATTTTTCAGTTGTGTCTGACCCCATCTTAGCAAAGATACTGAAGTGGTTTGCCATTTCCTTCTCCAGCTCATTTTACAAATAAGGAACTGAGGCAAACAGGGTTAAATGACTTGCTCATGGTCACATAGCTAATAAGGGTCTGAAGCTAGATTTGAATTCATGACTACTGTCCCACGTGGCTGCTTCTAAAACCATATGGATATGCAATAATGGAAGCAATAACATTGCTTAGTTCCTCTTCTTTTGAGAACATGCATTGTTTCAAGGAACATGAATTAGATACCATGATAGTCAATAACTCAGTAACTAAGTGGATTAACTTTCAGAAGAGGTCAAATACTTATACTGTAAACAAAGGAAGTTTTGAGTGACTTTAGGCCACCAATATTTTCTCTTTAGCAATAATTTAATTTCATACTTTAAAAATGAATTTTAATTTTAGGAACAGAAAGGGGATAACTATGATAACTGGGTTCTCAAAATTTGGTTTTCTTTGTACTACATCTATCAGCAAGGAACAGTACAAGCAGGTAACAGTTCAACAGTAAAAGACCTTGCATATGCTGGAATCATGTGCAACTTCCAAAAACATATTCCTTTGAGATTTAAATTGGCTGGAAGATGTGTGGATTCAATTTTGCAGATTCAAACCTTATGTTTTCTTCCCTCTATCTCTTTTAATCCTATTGTTAGCTGATGTAATTGAATGCCACTTTAAAGTTTGCAATCTGTCATTTTTGAGTTTTTTTAAACATAATATGTCATGTAATTTGATGTCACTTTACAAATACAGTACAGAAGGGATAAGCTCCTCTGCTGGATAGAAAGTCATTGACACATGTGTAGTGTTAAGCTGTTTTACTGGGAAAATTTCTTCAGGAGTCATCAATTTGGATGCTTCCAAAAATGATCACAACTCACCCATCCCTGCTGTAACGATTGGAATGACGCCACCTGCTGGAGACTTACTGTAGAAGAGTTCTGCCCATGAAGCGAAGGTCTTTGAGGGCAAGACCAGGAGTCTTTTCTTTGGCATCAGGAAGTGACGCGGGCTAGTGGGAGGAGGAAGGAAGAGACTGGCGCTCAGTCTCGCTCTCTTTCCTTTGGACTCTGGTGGAGAGCGGAGCTAGAAATGTGCTCTCCCTTTAATAGATAGGAATCTAGGCCTTTCTCTCTCTTTACCAAAATTCTTATTCTCCTTAATAAATGCTTAAAAGTCTAACTCTTGCTAAAGCTTATAATTTATTGGCGACCACTCATTAGATATTTTAGACAGTTTAGCTAGAATTTTAGCCCTTAACACTGCCTATGCTATGCAACTGTTGACAATGTCTTCTCACAAGTTCAGCCGAGAGGGTCCATCTTTCCCTACAGGATACCATTTCAAAATTCAGGCTGCCCACTTATCAACCTTCACTCTCATACAAATGATTAGCCCATGAGGCCTTATATCTCCATGACAACATATTTTATTCTTGTTTTTGTTTGAAGTTCCTATTATTTTGTAGCCTGAACATCTCTCTGACCATCTCTATTCATTTTCCCATTTGTGGGAAAATGTTCTTCAGAAACTATTTGGTTCCATGTTTTGCAGCCACATAGAAACACTAGAATATTGGTATTAAAAAAAAAAAGATGAGATGTTGTTTCTGGGAGAAGCTTGAAATATTTATTTTGGTAGGAATAATCATTTTAGCAAGTTTTAGATTTAGAATGTTATATTTGAGGGAAAATAAAAACACTATTCTATACGATTTGTTTTCAGCAATGTAAGTTTTAGCTTCCATTTTACCTCTATTCCAGCCTTCTTTGATTCTATTACCTGGTACTTTCTACTCTTGTTCATAATACCTTTCTAATTAGATATATTATATATATATATATATATATGTGTGTGTGTGTGTGTGTGTGTGTGTGTGTGTATGCATGTATATAGGCATATATACACATATACTAATATATGACACACACACACACATATATATACACACATATAAACACATATACAGAAAGAGAGGGGGAGAAAGTGGGGAGAGAGATCCAGACAGAAAGAGACAGAAACAGAAATTGACAGAGACAGAGATGGGCAAACTTCATATATTACTTCTCATACCAACTCTAATTTACTCCAGAGTTTGCTCTCTATGCCAGAGAAGGGAAAAAGACTTTATTATAAAAACAAAGTTTGCCTGATATTGTTCAAATTTTAGTTTTAAAAGTTCCTTTCCATGGTTGGTATCATATCTCCCATAATAACAACACTTTTCTTTTTTCTATCTAATGGGTTTTTTCCATCTTATGGTGCAAAAAGGTGAAAAGATTATATTTGAGTACCTTGAGTGGTTTTAAATTCTCCCAATCACCCCCAGTCTGGAAAGGGCTAAACCCAAGTAAGATGATTAAATTCATCCCTGGCAGAAAAGGTTTAGTTTTCCCCCAAACCCCAGTCATATCTGATTCTTTGTGACCTCTTTTGGGGATCTTCTGGAAAAAATCCTAAAGAGGTTTGCATTTCCTCCTCCAGCTCATTTTACAGATAAGAAAACTGAGGGAAACAAGGGTAAGTGAATTAACCAGGGTCACAAAAGCTAGTATCTGATCCTGGACCTGAACTCAGGTCTTCTTGACTCTAGACAGCTAGGTAGCACAGAGTTCAGGGCCTGGAGTCAGGAAGACTCATTTGCCTGACTTCAAATTTGAACTCAGACACTTACTAGCTATGTGACCCTAGGCAAGTCACTTAACCCTGCTTGCCTCAGTCTCCTCATTTGTAAAATGAGCTAGAGAAGGGAATGGAAAATCACTCCAGTATCTTTGCGAAGAAAACAGTCACAAAGAGTCAGAAACAAGTGGAGAATACTGAACAACCTTAACTTTCTGACTCCAGGCCTGGTACTTTAAATACTCTGTCACTTAGCTGCCCATGGTAGAAAAGAGTGACAATAATTGAACTAAAGCTGCTACTTTTTTGTCATTGTGTTGTAAATTCTTTGAGGCTTGACCCTTCTCTTACACTGGACACATTTTCCTATACATAGATAAATATTTATTTCATAGAATCATTGCTGTAAAATCATACTGCACTTCTAAGTCGGGACATGGGACAGTTTTTTTTTGTTTGTTTGTTTTGTTTGCTTGTGTTTGTTTCTAAACTATGCTCTAGTTATATAAAGATCGGGTATGTTTGGACATAAAATGGCTGCCATCTGACCAGACCCTTTGGTAAAGCTAAAGAGACACACTGGTCTAAATTATCAATAACTTCAATTTATTGCTATGGAGATGAGGGGGCTCATTAGTTTGATCAAAAGGTGTCAGAGAAATTCTCAGTATTAATGTTCTCTCTCCTATTGTTTCTACATCAATGTTTCCATACTGTCTAACTTACTTTCCCTTTTCATGATGTTTATAGAAAATCATGTGGAATTTCACTTCTAGTTTCTCCCTCTCCCTCTTTCCTTCTTTTTATCTCAAAAATTCAATTCAAAATTCAGACACCTCCTGGTTTTCCTTCCTTGATTCTGAACCACATAGAAATGCCTTCACATGGTCTTTTTAAAGACTTAAAAAAAAATCTTTGTAGTTCATGAACCTAAGGGTAGAACATACAACTATCTATCTCCTTTAATTTGAGAAGTAGCCAGATAATCAATGTGCATGTATTGGGGAAGGGGAGGGGGGTGTTATTGTCCAGTGGGCTAAATTTGTTTAATTCACAATCAATAGCAGACACATGGCTCAGGGATGAATGATTTATCCTAGGACTGAGCCTCCTGGACCTCAAACCACTTCAGAAGAAAAATACTGGTGTGGTAATAGTATTATGGGAGTGAGGTCTTTTATTTCTCAAAATTTCACTTTATATTGCATAAATATATTCTGAAAACACATACATGCAGAGCCATTTCCCCATATAGTTTGACTGATGAGCCATATTACATTCTGTCAACTAGTATTATCTTTGTCAGAATACCTCTTAGATGAAATACAAGGGAGACGATCTTATGTTAAAGATGATTTATGAAAGAGAAAAAAAAAGTATTATGGCATTTTAAAGCTATGATAAACTACCTTAATAGTAAGCCCTCTGTACAGAGCATATAAAGCTAATACTTTAGCTGTATCTGTACACACATATACAAATATACACATATGTAAACATGTGTAAGAAAAATATATGTGTATATGTGCATATATATGAGAAAGGTCAATATAGATAAAGATTACATATAGATATCGAAGTTATAGATATAGATGTATTTGTTGTTGTTGTTTAGTCATTTCAGCCTTATCTGTTTCTTTATGACCCCATTTGCGGTTTTCTTGCCAGAGATGCCAAAGTGGTTTGCTATTTTCTTCTGCTCATTTTACAGATGAGAAAAATAAGGTAAACAATGTTAAATGACTTGCCCAGGGTCACACAGCTAGTAATAGTCTGAGGCCAGATTTGAACTCAGGCTTTCTAGACTCCAGGGGCAGCACTCTATTCAAAGTGCCACCTAGGTACCCACATAGATGTATGTATATACACGCTCATATCACTACTTTTGTCTATGTGTAGAAATGTATTATATGTAGGAACATAAATTTCAGAATGTTCAGTATATAAATGTAAAATTATATTTGATAACACACAGAATAATTAGACATTAAAAAATGAGTATATGTATATACATATATATGTTTATATGTACATACTTTCATTTAGTATTGAGATACTATATAAATGTCATCTCTTGCCTTGAAATTATACTTCTGAACTGGAAAATAATAAAATACTTTTATAATTAAAAAAAGAAATTATACTTCTGGTGCTATAGGTAAATGTGGTTATATATGGTAAAGCTGATAAAATATCTGAATTTGAAGGAAGCTTCAAGGTCATAAGCTTTAACCTTTCAGATCCTTGTAGAGACAGGTTAGCACCTATATCAAAGAGTCCCAGGCATAGCATTGTCCCTTTGTTCACACCTACCTGCCTTTCCACCCCGAAGTCTCTGACTCTGGTTTCAATCTAGCTCCTAGATCAGCTTTCCCAGGGGAGCAACTTTTTATGGAATTGAGATTTGGCAACTTCTTCAAGTGTTGCAGCCCCTGCCTCCTGAGCAATTACAACTACTCAAGGCCAGAATATTCTCTCCATCAAAGTCCCTGGCAATATCAAACGGGTTGGCTTGCAGCATGTACTTGTGTATGTGTTACATTTAAATACCTAGACTGGGAAAAGGTCTGAAATAGTAAGAAATAAGCACATTTCAAAATTAGGGTGTTGGGCAGCTAGGTGGCAAAGTGGAGAAAACACCAGCCCTAGATTCAGGCGGAACTAAGTTCAAATCCTGCCTCAGACACTTGACACTTATTAGCTGTGTGATCCTGGGCAAGTCACTTAATCCACATTGCCCACCCCCCCAAAAATAAATAAAATTAGGGTGTTACACATCCATTGGCTAAGCTAATGATTTCTTTAAATAAAGAATTCAGCCTTTGTAAAATTTCAGGGATAAATGAAAATGCTTTGGAAATTTGCAATACGTGAAGTTTATTTTCTTTTGTTTTCTTTTGTTTTTAATTTCATAGTGAAGACTAATTGAGTAATGGTCTCTTATGCTGAAAACTATAATTTAGATGCTATCTTATTTACGATAACCCATTATTTGTTTTAAAATAGAAATCTTTCATAGTTACTAATTGTTCTTCCCTATACATATATAAGTCCATATTGAGCCTATTTCCAATTATTTAAACTGCTACTTATATAGAGTACAGGGATTGCAAAAGTGAAGGTGCTTGGTTTCTTAGGATATAGATTTTAGTTCTATGGATTCGGCTAGGTATTCACTATAGACTTTCATACCTCAGTTGTCATAGAACAGAATAACTGTGATTGAATTATAATCCGAATTTAACTTTGCTCACTGATCCCAGCCTAGTGCTTGATCCCTGGGGATATTACATAGGATGAAGCATAATTCACCTTTTCATCTTCAAGGACAGAGTCCCACCCTAATGTTATACTCAAAAGATGGGTTATTAGAGAGCTACAAGATTAGTGTAACCATGGGAAAGTACTAAATTAGAATATACACACATATGTATATATGTGTGTATGCATGTATGTATATATATATGCATATGTATTCATAACTTATTCTAAATTATAAGACAAACATTTAAAAATCTATGGACTGGGGGCAACTAGGTGGCACAGTGGATAAAGCAAGGGCCCTGGATTCAAGAGGACCTGAGTTCAAATTTGGCCTCATACACTTGACCTTTACTAGCAGTGGGATCCTGGGCAAGTCAATTAACCCCCATTGCCCCAGAAAGAAAGAAAGAAAGGAAGAAAGAAAGAAAGAAAGAAAGAGAGAAAGAGAGAGAGAGAGAGAGAGAGAGAGAGAGAGAGAAAGAAAGAAAGAAAGAAAGAAAGAAAGAAAGAAAGAAAGAAAGAAAGAAAGAAAGAAAGAAAGAAAGGAAGTAAGGAAGGAAGGAAGGAAGGAAGGAAGGAAGGAAGGAAGGAAGGAAGGAAGGAAGGAAGGAAGGAAGGAAGGAAGGAAGGAAGGAAGGAAGGAAGGAAGGAAGGAAGGAAGGAAAGAAGGAAGGAAGGAAGGAAGGAAGAAAGAAAAATCTATGGACTGTATTGTTGAATTAACATGAATTTCATACAAACATTCACCATCATACAAATAACAAAAGGAACTTTATATATTCTTTTTTTACTCCTTCTTTCTGCCCCCTAAAACAAAATCCCAATCAAAGAAATGGTAACTTTTGGATGTTAAATATTAGCTGGCTTTCTCAACAGCCTCATAGAATGTCAAAATTTTAAGGTGCAGTAGAAAACTTCTCATCTAGCTTCCTCCTTTTACACATAAACTAATTGAGGACTAAGGAGGGGGAATCTCTAGACCAAACACACAGAGAGTTTGTATCAGAGGTAGAGCCAGGACTCAAAGTTCGCTAAAGCCTGCACTAGAACTAGCAAGCAATCCTAGATTTGAGGGACTAATTCTGTTATGTTTTAGAAAGAACAATAAAAATTGTTAATGATAATGATAGCTAACATTTATGTAATGCTGCAAGGTTTACAAGCCCCTTAAGTAAATTCTATTTCATTTTCTGTTTTCAACAAACCTGGGAAATAGGTACTATTATTATTGTTATTTTTCAGATGAGGAAATTAAAGCAGAGGTTAAGTGACTTGCCCAAGGGTCACAGGTGATAAGTATCTGAACTCCAGTCTTCCTGATTCCAGATCCAGAGCTCTAATCTTGGTGACACCTAGCTCTGCTTCTTAAATGACTTATTGCTAAAGTTCCAATTTACAATCAATTTCTGTAGGTTTGGTGTGTGCACTGATTGAATAGGATAATAGTGACTGGAGTTTGGGACAATCTGTTTTTTAAAACAAAACAAAACAAAATGCTTTTTTTTTTTTTTTTTTTAGCAAATTGGCCTTGATATACCTTCAACGGCTTTAAAGACCTTAGGCACAGTTATCAGTTATGTAGATAGGAAACCTTCTTATGTGGCAGCCATGGAAAACTATTGTTAGCTCAGGAAAAGCAGCCTGTCCAATATAGGTGCTACTAATTATCTTGAACATCACCTTGGAAAAAACTGCAATTATTTGAGTAAAGGACACATAGCCCATTAAGACTTCTTGCAAAAGTTACAAAGTGGGAAGATGTTATTTGATGTTGAATATTCAAGCTATGAAGTCACAAGCAGGTTACTTTAAAGAAAAATATTCATTAAATATGTAAGCTAAAAAAAATCAATAAATTATACATAGATTCTCTTGAGGAAGGGAAATCCTAAAATTTGAGGTCATGCTGGTATTGGTACATCCAGTAAAGAGTAAATAGTTTGAATGCCATACAGACGCTTGCTCCTTCACTTGGCCTTATTGAAAATATATACATTTGTATACAAACTATTCATATACTATGTTAGTGATCAGTGTACACCTCTAATTGTGAGTTCGGCCTCAGTAGTCATATAAGACAATGACCAATAAAACAGTCACTCAGAGCTCAAACCTAAGTTATTTCAATGATTCTGCTCTTCCTCCCAATAGATCTAGTTGTAGTTGTTTCCCAAATGGGTGCATAGACACATAATGACATGCTGCAGAAATGCTAGGATACTATTAAACTATCTTTGACTTCTTTCTCTGTAGCAACATAGCAAAACTTCTTGGCTGAATATTCACTCCTACTCACACCACCTGGACTTGGTCCCTATGCCCCCTGGGTTCTGATAGAAGAATGTTTTGCTTTATCTTGATTGGAACTATGCCTCCACATAGCTTCCTAGTCATTTCTTGACCAAAAATATCCCACTCCCTATTTACTTCCCCTTTGTTTTCTTGTCCCATTTGGAATGGAAGCTCTTTGAGGTCAGTCTTTTTTCCATTGCTTGTATTTGTATCCCCAATACTTAGCAAGTGCCTGGCACTCACCTGTAGTAACAAAAGACAATGGGAGTGCCTTTTGCAGAACATTTATAGATTCAGAGGTCTCATTACCTTCCCAAAATATTGTGGGTTATAAAACAGTCTTCAGGGAGCAGCTAGGTGGCACAGTGGATAAAGCACCGGCCCTGGATTCAGGAGGACCTGAGTTCAAATACGGCCTCAGAAACTTGACACTTACTAGCTGTGTGACCCTGGGCAAGTCACTTAACCCCCATTGCCTTGCACAAAAAAACCAAACCAAAACAAAACAAAATAAACCAAAACAAAACAAAACAAAACAAAACAAAAAAAACAAAGAACAGTCTTCAGGTTGACTTAAATGTTCCACACAGTATTTACATAATGCATATTACTAGAAGCAAAGACAGAGAAATAATAATGGTAAAAATAGCATAGAAGTTAACCTAGTATTTTTTTAAAATCAGGTAACTGAACAAAGGACAAGACATTCATGCCCTTGTTAAAGTGTAATGATAAAATAATGAAGGCAAAAATGCATTCTCATCTTCAGACATTGTTTTTGTTATTGTATTCACTCCATCATTGGAACATCCCTCCTCTAAGCTGCCTTCTTCTGATTAATGGATATCTTTTGGTACCTCTGTTTTGGGGAGAGATCCAGTCCCATCATAGTTATTCCCTTTATGTCTATATTCATGACTTTCCTGACTTCAAAATCATATCCCCACATGGGTGCTTCTCCCTTTGCTTTTTATCTCTTGTTTTCTCATTTTTCTACTTCCATTAAAATGTAAGCTTCTTGGGATGGGGGCAGCTAGGTGGCACAGTGGATAGAGCACCAGCCCTGGATTCAGGAAGACCTGAGTTCAAATTCAGCCTCAGATACTAGACAACTATTAGCTGTGTGACCCTAGGCAAGTCACTTAACCCTCATTACCCCAATTAAAAAAATGTAAGCTGCTTGAGGACGGACATAGAGCCTATATTTCTTTTGCTTTCCATTTGCATACCCAACAGTTAGCATAATGTCTGTTAGATATAAGCATTTAATAAATATTTTGTTGCTGCTTGCTGCTGCTGTTGTTGTTTTCATTTGTCTTATCTTGCTTAAAATTCTAGTAACAGCATTCTGATAAGTGAATTCCTTCCAGCACTTTATTAATGAATAACAAAAGAGAACATAGAGAGTTGAGCAGGAGTGGTAAGCTAAGTTAGGAAGAAGTAATAACTCATTAAAGACAAGGCCTATCAGTCCTCTCTACTCTGAAAATGAGTTGAGAATTAAAGGTGTCCTTCAAACAGGATCTGAGAACTTATTGGATATAAGCATTGAAATGGGAAGACAGGAGTAGCTAGGTTGTCCAGTGGACAGAGCACCAGCCCTGGATTCAGGAGGACCTGAGTTGAAATCTGGCCTCAGACACTTGACACTTACTAGCTATGTGACCCTGGGCAAGTCACTTAACCCCAATTGCCCCACAAAAAAAGAAAGAAAGAAAGAAAGAAAGAAAGAAAGAAAGAAAGGAAGGAGGAAGGAAGGAAGGAAGGAAGGAAGGAAGGAAGGAAGGAAGGAAGGAAGGAAGGAAGGAAGGAAGGAAGGAAGAAAGAAATGGGAAGAGAAAAATGGACTGCTTTTTAGAAATTGAAGAGTTGACACAAAAAAGAATTCCCAGAAATGATAGTGTCTGCCATAAATGCCATCTTCTTTTCACTGCTTTAAGAAAGCTAGGTCAAGCTGTCAGCCTAATATAGGTGATGAAACTGAGCTCCACTGAAAAGGAAGGACTTATCAGATTAGGTTGCTATGAAGAATAGTGATAGTGATTGTGTTAATTTGGTAAATGGGCAGCTAGGTGGCACAGTGCATAAAGTGCTGGGTCTAAAGTCAGGAAGACTTCTTCATGAGTTCAAATTTGGCATTAGATACTAGCAATATGACCCTGAGCGAGTCACTTAATTCTGATTGGCTGAGTTTCCTCATCTGTAAAATGAGCTGGAGAAGGAAATGGCCAAACACTCCAGTATCTTTCCCAAGAAAATCTCAAACGTAGTCATGAAAAGATGAACACAATTGAAAATGACTGAACAATACAGAGATGCACATATATGTAAGTATATATGGATATCTATATGTATGTATATCTATGTATATATCTATGTATATTTATGTATGTGTTTATATATCTATATATCTAGGTCTAGATATATGGATATAGATATATACATACATACCCTTGAACTTGTGTTAGTTTAAAATGATGATTTGTATCATTTACATCATTTTAATAACTAATATGTATATACAGCATTAAGGTTTACAAAGCACTTTAAAAATTTTTCATTTTAGTTATCACTACTTGAGGAAGAATCAATATGTTTAGAGTACTGGAATTATTGAAGGATAGAAAAGAAAAAGAAGTTGGTAAAGCACTACACTTGGATTTAGGATGAAATAGTTTCAAATCACGCCTCAGACTCTTAATGTATTGCCTTGGCAAAGCCACATGATCTCTCTGATCCTGTTTCCTTATCAGTAAAATAGGAATAATAATGTCTATTTTGGGCAGCTAGGTGGTGCAGTGGATAGAGTGCCAGGCCTAGAGTCAGGAATATTCATCTTCAATCTGTGAGAAAGTAATTATTAATAATGAATATCTTGGGGGGAACCCAGAGATCAGTTCCAATCCTCTCTCTCCTTCACCCCAGAAAGTTCAGCTTTTGTCTGGGATGAGCCCAAGGGAACAGAGGAAATGGAGATTGATTCCTTTGTTTAGTTAGGTGAAGAAGCACACCTGAACACTGGAATTTGTCCTTTTGCATACTCGTTTTTTTTTTGTTTGTTTTCTTTTGGGTAGCACAATGAGGGTTAAGTGACTTGCCCAGGGTCACACAGCTAGTGTCAAGTGTCTGCGGCTGGATTTGAACTCATGTCCTCCTGAATCCAGGGCCGGTGCTTTATCCACTGCTCCACCTAGCTCCCCCCCTTTTTACATAATCTTTAGACCACCCTCAAGTCATGTCAGTCAATTGAACTGAATGATGCTATAACCAATCAATGTATAATGATCCACCTCTATCTAGAGAGGATAAAAGCCTTGGCCACATCAGGATCAGCCTCTCTCTATTTGCTCTCTCCTGTCGCTCTCTCTAGCCTCACCCTCACTTGGTGCATGTTTTTCTTCTTAGAACTATATAAGTATGAAGGCCTGAGACTATGCAAACTTAGGGTGACATGTGGTCAATTCTTTTCTGGTATGTAAGTTATTAGTTAATAATAAATGCTTACTGACAAAACGGTGCAATAGCAATTAATTTATAACAGACGGTAGCCACAATAATTTTTAAAAAGCACAAATATGAGTTCAAATATCACCTCAGACAATTACAAGATGTATGATCCTGGGCAAATCACTTAACCCTGTTTGCTTCAGTTTCCTTATCTGTAAAATTAGCTGAAGAAGGAAATGGCAAACCACCCCAGTATCTTTGCCAAGAAAATTACAAATGGGGTCATGGAGAGTCGGAAAAATTTAAAACAATTGAACAACAATATGTATTTCAAGATAGGGCTACTTTGAAGATCAAGTGACATGGGGCAGCTAGGTGGTGCAGTGGATAGAGCACTGGCCCTGGAGTCAGGAGTACCTGAGTTCAAATCCGGCCTCAGACACTTAGCACTTACTGGCTGTGTGACCCTGTGCAAGTCACTTAACCCCAACTGCCTCACAAAACCAAAGATCAAATGAGAGAATACATACATAAATATACATATATATAATACTTTTCAAAATATAAAGCACTTTATTAATATGCGATGATGGCGATGATGATGATGATGATGCTTAAGTACCAAGGCATTAACACTAAAATTGGCCATTACTATAGGGTGTATTTCAACGATACAGAAATCCAAAATTATCCAGTTAGAAGATGCCATCCAGGAATATCTAAATGTATGATGTTGGTTGGATCTGGTATCTGCACCATTATTTTCCCTTTCAATATTTTTCTTTACTAATAGCCTGTCTAAGGAATAAGTACATTAAAAATGGCCCCATATTGTGTACCCATTTCTCATCTTCCTCTATCTCTGGCATAGTTCAATTGAGTGTAAAGTTCCTATTGACCCCTCAGACAGCTCTGGGTCCAGATGGTCTCCAGGGAATGCTGCAAAAATGAGAAATTAGACCTCTTGACATCAAGGTCATAGGAAAAAAGCAAAATCCTTTGACAAAACAAGGGGAAAATTATGTCCCTACTGACAGAAAGCAATAGATTAAAGTTATCTTTCTGACTGGTTTTAAGCTTAAGGGAATTTAAAAACACATGCTGCTGTGGGCAGTCACAGAAAAGCAATAATAAAAATTTTCTCATGTCTGCGCATCACTGTTTATCTCCACAATAATTTGGACTACAGACATGTTCTATCTTGAAGCACTGAGATTCAGTTTGGAACCAAAACCAGGGTTAAAAACTTTCATTTGGTATGTATATAGAGAGTTCATTTGTCTCTTTGATCTCAAAAAAGCACAACAAAATTAACAAAATGAAAATGCTCTAAAATAGAATTATCATGAAAAAGAACTATACTGAGTATCACCTCTGATTAATTCTGAGAGATATTTTCCCCCAATATCCTTAACCTACAATATTGTATAATCCAAGGATGTATAGCTTGAAAGAAACATAAGGATCCAACTTCTTCATTTTATAAATACAGAAATGGAGCCTCAAATAGTTGAAGTGACTTGCACACGGTCACATTCATGGTAAGTAAAAGATTCAGGGTCTGAATATAGGTCTTTTAATTCTACCCCCAATATTTTTCCACATTATATCACATTGCTTTAGAAATCATGCCCAATCAAATCAATATAATATCAAGAAGAGGGAGGATGTAAGAGTGAACCAGGGCCATTGAAAAGTACTTCCAGTAGCCAAGTAAAGTCTGTGTCAGTTCTCCTCTGAATAATCTACATCTTGAGATATTCTATTTCACGTCATTCTACATTTAACCTTGATAAAATTCTGGATTCCTTGCTACTCTCATCTATGCCTCGACTTGGAAAATTTTCCTTTCATCACAACTTGACCTCCCTAGTTCTTGAGCAACAATTTAGTTCACTAACACTAAAGATCTTCACCTGGAAATGTGGTATTTGACTCCACCCCCAAGCTGTTGCCAGGGAAATGACATAAGTGGAAGATCTTGCCCTCAGCCACAAGCTCTTTTGCCCAAGACTGTAATCTAGCTGTTAGAACCTCCCAGGCTTTGGTTTACAAACTCAGAATCTATTGTTATAAAAAGTGGTCCATAAGATACAAAGAGTTATGTACATGGGAACTCTTGTTCAAATAGACTTGTATAGATTGCCTTAGAAACCTATAGCAATATCTAGTCTGCATTGCATCTTATCTGAAGGATTTCTATGTCTTTTAGTGAAAAAGAACAATTCAGATTAAGTCTTTTTAGGTTTGTCACCCTTCAGAACTATTTTCATAAAACAAAACAAAACAAACAAACAAAAAACTACTTCCCTAGAAATATGGGTACAGCCTACTTGGGGCAAACCAGTGTGAAAGACTGAAAGAACCTGAAGACCTGCACTGAATTCCCTGCTCCACTGCCTGTTAGTTTTAACCACATATTTTATCCCATTGAGTCATAGTTTCTCATGTGAGGAAGGGAGAAAATAATATTTGTAGCATCTACTCCATAGGGTTGTTGTGCAGATTGAATGAAAAAATTGTTGTAAAAATTATTGATAAATACAAATTTCCATTAAGTGTGTTATTACTATTACCAAAATCTAGATTTCTGGGGGCAAAGATCAATTAGAGGTTGATTATAATACGTCTCTTTAAAATATCCATATCCCCTGGTACATTTAAAATATTGCTCAATTTACAAAAGTCTGATTTACACTCAAATTTCCAGGAATATTCAAATTTCCTATAAAGTACAACATTTCTGTTAAATAGAAGAACAAATAAATTTTCTAAAACTTAAGCAAGCAAGAAGAGAAAATATAAAGAAATCTACAGAGAATAAGATTTTAAAACAACATGAATCGTGAAGAGGACTATGTGAGCCTTGTCATCTTTTCTGATCATTAGAGATCAGAGTATTTTTTTAATGCTATGAAAATAAATAACCAACTAAAAAAAGTGTTTATAAATGTAAGATAAACATTGAGATACTATTATGGGACTTTGTGTGGATTTTTATCCTTTAGAGATTTAAAAAGGTGACTTCTTATCTTCTTGAAAAACTATGATATATGACATACATAAATGGCATAAATCACTTATTACAATCTTTTAAAATGTAAACTACTATTCCCAGTGTATACAATATCTTCACCATTTCCTCACCACTTTTGTTTTTAATTTTTATATTAATAAATCAAAGTTCACAGGCGTAGCAGATATGTGAGGTTATGAGTTATGCTCATTGCTCCATGTGCAATACATTGTCTTATACGTTAATAAGAATGTATTGCACATGGAGCAATGAGCATAATATGAGACCCTTTTTGATGATGACATGAAACTTGCAGAGGATCAAAACTATTGTAGGAAACCTCTACAAAGAACTTTTTAAACATATATAAGCATCCTTATTGACCTTAAAATTCAGTTTTGAATATGAATGGAACTATGTAGGGTGAAATGTGACTGTCCAAGATTCATAATTACCCAAATACCACTCAAAATATTTCTATTAATATACTTTGATTCATGTTTTCTTTCACATCACAGATGTATATGCATATCAGGATGTAAATATAATCAATTAAACAGTGCATGAATGAATAGATGGTTGTTTATATAGGCTGTACTACATATTATTAGAGGATATAAAAATAAATATATAGGTATAATTATATTTGGATAAAGTATAGATATGAAAGGAATTCAATTTAATTCAACAAATACCTATGAGTCACCTACTATGTAAAAGGTATTATGTAAGTTGCTAGGGAATAGAAACATAAAGAACTCTTGATATACCTAGAAAGGCATACATAGGGGGGCAGCTAGGTGGCACAGTGAATAAAGCACTGGCCCTGGATTCAGGAAGACCTGAGTTCAAATCCGACCTCAGACACTCGACACATACTAGCTGTGTGACCCTGGGCAAGTCACTCATTGCCCTGCTATACCCCCCCCCCAAAAGGAAGGCATACATGGAAGTCCAGTTATATCATGATTAAATACTTGGGAGAGGTCAAAGAGTGGATAGTAAGATATCTCAGAAATGAGAGAGTAGTTCTAGGTGGAAGAATTAAGGAAAGTTTTATGAACATAAATTTATTTTTAAATAGTTTATTTTTTTTGATTAACAAACACTTTTTAAAATTAATATATCCATCCCACTATCTCAATTGGACTTTAAAAAATTTAAAGACTTCAATCCAACTTTACTAGATGAGTAGTCCAGCAAAACAAAATTCTCACATTAGCCATATCCAAAAATACATAACTCATTCAGATAGATATAATAGTATAAAATTTAGGCTCTTCTCTTTTCATTCCTCTCCACCCCCACTCTGTATCCACTCCCTATGTACTCTTGTCCATTCCAACAGCTTCAACCATTCCTCTCCCGTCAGATAAATCTTACATAAAATCTCTACCTTGTGAGTCCCAGAATTATATTTCCTACTACCTATGAAACCCCTCCAGATGGATGTTGCTATAGCACTGTCAGTTCAAGGAATCCCAAACTGAGTTCATTATCTTTCTCCTTATATGTTTCCCTCTTCTCTTTTCTATTTATATCCTTGGCTTCACTATTCTTTTGGCTTTCCATGTTTGCAGCCTTGGAGATATATGTTGCTCTTTTTTCCTCACTTCTCCAATCCAATTGGATATGAAGTGCTGTTATTTTCATTTTCATTGCACCTCTTATACTGTACCCCTCCTCTTTTTGCTCAACCATCAGCTTGGTTCATGCTCTCATTACTCTGATCCTGTCCACCCCCCACCCCAGCAATAGTGTTCTTCTAAGTTTGACCACCTTATGTCTTATCCTCTTCCAATCAATTTTTCATACTGCTTTCAGAATAATTGTTCTCATGCATACATTTGGGCATTCCTATGTCTTCCCCCATAATCTTCATCTGCTGAACCTTTATCTACGTCTTAAAGTCCAATTCAAACAGCATTTTGTTTTTAAAAAAATTGTTCAGAACACCATTCCCTGGTACACAAAAGTACTAACTTTTCCTTTGCAGTTCTCACATAGCACTTCATTTTGTAACTCTATAATGAATTTTTACATAGAAGGTAAATTTATGCCATTCGGTTGGTGTCTGAAACCCTTAACTAGGTGGTAATCACCATGAAAATTTATAGAATTAAGTGAGGGCAGACATTGTATATTTTCTGAGTGATCAGTGCTTTCTAGAACCTAATAGAATTTCTATATACAAAGAAGTTTAATAACAGTTTATTGATTTGCTTTGTTGTATCCGCATCTTAAAGGAAGAGTTAAATACAATTCAGCAAATAGGTGTTATTTTCAAAATATGTGCAGAGTGTCATGCTAGGCATTGCAAACACAGCAAGAAAAATAAAAATATGCACAGTCTTTAAGGGGTCCATAAAGCAAGAATTCTTACCTGGAATCCATGAGCTTTAAAAACATATTAATAACTATCATTAAACTTGGTTTACTTTGTGATTCTATGTATTTTATTGTATGAATTTTACAAATACTATTCAAAGAAGGGGTCCATGATCTTCACTAGATTGCAAAAATGTCCATGAAATAAAAAAAAGTTAAATGACTCACTGTAAAGTATGAAAGTAATATCCAAACACTTTTATTAAACTATACAAAGTAATTATTTTGCCTCACTATACAAATCCATACAATGAATAATAGCAGAACAATATCTTGTCAGAGGACTCTCTAGCTTCATTGAGAAATGAGAAGATGATGGTGAGGATAATAATGATGATAGAGAGATAGTAAAGTGTTTTGAAGAATATAAAAGACTAAACAAAGGTTAGATATTTATTAATTTCACAATGACAGAATTAGAAGAATTTTTTTTTAATTACTATCTTAGGTTAAAGAAAAATGTACAGGCATAAATGTAAAGTGTCATAGTGTTCAGAAGATTTTTGTTTTGTTTTTCCCAGAAGTGCTACACAAATATCAATTGTATAAAGTGTTCAGTAGTATCTGACTCTTCATAACCCTATTTGGTGTTTTCTTGTCTAAGATATGGAGTGGTTTGACATTTCTTTCACCAGCTCATTTTGCAGTTGAGGAAACTGACACAAGCAGGGTTAAGTGACTTGCCCTGAGTCACACAGTTAATAAATATCTGAGGCCAGATTTGAACTCCTATTGAAGATGACTCTTTTTGACTTAAGGCCTACCACTCTATCCACTGTGGCACCTAGATCCCGCAGCATTTCATTTGTAAAAGACAAGAGGGAAGGCTGGAGCAGGCCCTGAGATCAATGTATGCCTCTGAAGTACAATGTAAGAGTCAAGTTAATTGTGATCTTAGGTTTTGTGAGATTTAAAATTGGATATTAGATCATAAATCTCCCCTCTTTAACATTTCCCTTAATTTATCTCCCAGACTAGTAAATGGAAGAAACCTCTGGTCTATAGTTAGAGCTTTTATTGTGTGGTAGTTACCAGGTGATGTTGATTAGAGGGATAGGAAAGTAGAAATACGAACAAATAGTCTTAAGTCTAAGCTTAGTCTATATTCCATATAAAACTCACCTAAAGCCCAAGGCCACCTTTGGCGGGGAGAGCCGCGTCAGGCACGTGCTGCTAACTGTGAGCCGGGCCGCGTCCAACTCCAGTCAGCATCTGTCTGAGCAGTGCAGTCATCAGACCAGGAAAGCAGGCCAGAGAGAGATCCCACTTCTGTTCTCTCCTTGCCTTTTAAGCTCACATCCCGTAAGTGGAGTGCTTGGCAGCCGGACTGATGTGCGTAGCCTCCGTCGGTCTCCTCCCCAAAAGGGTGGTCCTTTAAAAAACTGGCGTCTTTCTGTATTCACTGACTGACTGTTAAAAAACTTATTACCACAGTTTTGTTAATAGAAGTATCACCTTCCAAGTGAGGATACTGTGCTCTGTCCTGGCAAAGGCACATTTAGGTTTGGGAACCATATTTTTTTTTTTTTAAAGTGAGGCAATTGGGGTTAAATGACTTACCCAGGGTCACAAAGCTAGTAAGTGTTAAGTGTCTGAGGCTGGATTTGAACTCAGGTACTCCTGACTCCAGGGCTGGTGCTCTATCCACTGTGCCACCTAGCTGCCCCTATTTTTTTTAATTATGTCTTGTTTTTCTCTATTTACACATAAAATAATTTATAACATTCCTTTTTTATTTTTAAGCTTTGACTTCCAAATTCTATCCCTCCCCTTCTCCACTTCCCTCTCTGTGAAAAGTTAAGTAATCTGATATAGGTTATATGCGTGTTATCATGTAAAACATTTCCATATTAGTCACTATATTTTATAAAGGACACTGCAAAGCAGGATCACATCCAAAGGAGCATGACCAGGGCCATGAAGGGATTAGAATAGAGAACAGAATTGTTTTTGTGTCATATATCCCCTTTGGCATTCTCTAGTAAAACCTATGAACTCCTTGTCTAAATAATGTTTTTTAAATGCATAGAATAAAATACATAGGTTTGCAAAAGAAACCAATTATATGGAATAAAGGCATAATTTCTTCCATCTAAGTTAATGAATCCCTTGACATCTAACCACAGACACTTAGACATCCATTGGCCCCAAATTAAGAACCCCTGCACTAGAAACTATCTCAGATGAAAATTGCTTGAGGCAACTTATATTTTTAGTCTGGACAAAAGAAGTCTTAAATAGAATATAATACCTATTTTTAAATATTTCAAGGCTGTTATATACAAGGTAAATTAGAGTTATTCTACCTGGTTTTAGAGAGCTGAAATAAGAATGAGTACAAATTATAGGCCAAAGCAATTTACTTTAGTAAAAGAAAAAAAGGAAAAAAATTACTAACCAAAAAAAAAAAAAAGAATAGGATGTCTTGAATTTAATGAATTCCTATCATTCGATAGCTTGAAATAAAAACTGCATGATGGCTTTGTTAGGAAAGAGGTATAGAGGGAATTCTTGCATAGGGAAAGATTTAGCCTAGATAGCTTATTGTGGGGCCTTCTAACTTTAATTTTTTTATGATTTATAGACATAAGTAGAATAAATATTATCATTCCTCCCCCCAATTTGGCATGTAGGGAAACTTAAACCTTGAAAATTTAGCTGTTTTCTTTTCAAAAATAACTTTGTAGTTACAGTTAAAAGTATAGACTACCATTAATATTCCTGGTTCTTAATGTAACAGCAGAATACCAAAAAGTTGATAAAAGATCCTTGAAGCAAACCAAAGACTAGTTTTTACTTGTACATATTGTTGAAAGGATGCATACTAATCCTTTCAGTGACATACAGACATAAGCAAGAACATAGACACACAAACATTAGAAGCAGCATCTTCTAATATTAAAGTAATCAATGAGTAAATATCCTTCCGGGAACAAATCAAGCAGCAGTATGATATAAAGGAACACTCGTCCCATAGGTACTGCCTATAATTAAGAATTCAGGGGCTTTAAGCCCAAGGGGTTACAGTATTTGCCTTTTTGCAAAGGGGGATAGTAATAAACTCTAATAGAAACCATGTTTCTCTCCTCGTTCCATAAAGGATGACAGTATTTTTCCTAATTCTGTATGTTTTACATATGAAAAAGGAATACAAAATAAGTAAAGGGAAAAAAGGCAAGGATCATAGATTTGTGTGAATATTTCAGAACACAAATGGTAACAAGGAAATCTCCATGTTAAAGGAAAAATACGTTTTCTTTCAATGACAAAGGAAAACCACACAGAGAATCCTCATGCTCCTGCTGGCCTGCAGTGGGAGAAGAATCACTGGCTGGAAACTTTTCAACAAGTAACCAGAGTACTGTGAGTCCTAGAAAATGGACAGGAAACATGATGCGTTATAACACTGTATTTAAAAACAGATTGACAGATGGAGGTTGATTGGCTTTGGTGCTCTCTAATGATAGCAGCTAATGTACCTGGTTACAGATCAATTAAAGATACGGTATCTAGTTTCGAAAGTAAATTTGATTCCTGGAAATAATAGAAGTTAAAGTCAAGCTCTGACTGCATTTGAGTATGTATTGGGGAGGGAAGTTGAAGGAGATATTAAATAATCTGTGAGGGACCCTTTTCAAAAATAATTTAGAAAGAAAATGTATGAGACCATCATGGACTCACAGATTTAGAAATGGAAGAGACACTTAAGGCCAACTATTCTAACCCTTTCATTTCAGGGCTAAGGAAATTGAGGTCTAGTGGTTAGGATTGGCCCAAGGTCACATAGGTAATCATTAGGAGAGATGGCATTTGAACTAAGTTCCTCTGACTCCATTTACAGTATGTTTTACAGTATACCATGTTGGTGGGGGTTTTTTTATGTGATTTCATCCTTATTTTCATTTTAAAATAATAAAACTATATATATATTGCACTTATTAACTTAGAGTGTTCTCATAATCATCTTCTCAGTTGAACTTCACCATGCCTCTGTGACAGATTCTCATTTTAGAGGTGGGGAAACAGGTTCAGAAAAAGGAAATGCCTGGTCTGGTCAGATCTGGTCTGTAGAGCAATTTTTGCCACTAAATATAGACATTATAAAAAATGGCTACTTTTTTTCCATGCATGTATCCAAAATTAATCTAAGATCCATACCAATGCCACTTTTTTCTTCCCCAAAATAGTTTACCTTTTTGTTTTTGTTTTTTCCATTTGTATCTGGTTTTATACCATTGCTCAAGATTGTTTCTGAGTGGAAACCTGCTATTTTGTGCCTGATCATAGCATACCTTTGGCAGAACAGTTACCATGGCCTTCTTTTTTTTTTTTTCTTTTAGTGAGGCAATTGGGGTTAAGTGACTTGCCCAAGGTCACAAAGCTAGTAAGTGTTAAGTGTCTGAGGCTGGATTTGAACTCAGTTACTCCTGACTCCAGGGCCAGTGCTCTATTCACTGCGCCACCTAGCTGCCCCCATGGCCTTCTTAATATTTGTCTTTTCTATAGTATTTAAGAAACTATGGTCAATGAACTATTGACTACATCAGATCCTCAGAACATTGGCACATTCCAGGGAAGAGCATTCAGTGCTGGAAGAAAGCACCTAATACTAGCTACCATACAAGTACCAAGTGCTCTCACCATTTTAGAAGTGTTGCTTCAAAAATAGAGAGGGTTTTTTGTTTGTTTTTGTTTTGTTTTGTTTTTAAAGACTAGGGGACTA
Source organism: Dromiciops gliroides (assembly GCF_019393635.1). Classification (NCBI taxonomy): domain Eukaryota; kingdom Metazoa; phylum Chordata; class Mammalia; order Microbiotheria; family Microbiotheriidae; genus Dromiciops; species Dromiciops gliroides. The sequence continues at coordinate 220,510,052 of NC_057862.1, read as the reverse complement.
GGGTTAGCTAGATGGTGCAATGGATAAAGCACTGGCCCTGGATTCAGGAGGACCTCAGTTCAAATTTGACCTCAAACACTTGACACTTACTAGCTGTGTGACCCTGGGCAAGTCACTTAACCCTCACTGCCCAGCAAACAAAAACAAAACAAAACAAAACAAAATAATAAAGACTAAAGATAAGTATACCTAAAATTTTTGATTCAGAAAAAGTCTTTATCCTTCCTGAATTTAAGAACTTAATGTTTCCTTTCCTGTTCATGAAAGGAAGAGGTTTTTATTATTGATGTTGTTTTCTTTTCTTTTGCTGTTAACAAATATATAATAAAATATCGACATACAATATAAGAGCAATCACAATTGCAGAGGACCAAAAAATGGAAAAGACTTATAGTGAGTATTAGTATCCTGAATCATAACACAATCAATTATACATAATATAAATAGTATTTTATGTTTTTTTTAGAAACAAGGGATCTTTTTTCATGCACTCTTTTGAAAATGTAACGAAACATATTTTTGTTGTTGTTCAGTTGTTTCAGTCATATTCACATTTATATATCACCTAGAAATAAACATTTATGTATTACCTACCATGGACCAGATATTGTGCTAAGCACTTTAGAAATATTATCTCATTTGATCCTCACAACATCCCAGCTGCTACAATTCCTTTTTTACAGTCAATGAAACTGAGGCTGATGTTAAGGGACTTGTTCATGTATGCACAGCTTGTAAGTGTCTGAGGCTGTTTGAACTGTTTTCCAGGTGTGAGGCCTAGTGTTCTATCCACTATGCCACTAGCTACCATGGGAAAAAAAAAAGGAAAAGCATTTCTGCTTGATGTCTTAAGATTCCCAGCAGCTTTAAAGAAAAGAATCAATGTTGTCACTATCTACTATTATAAACAATTACATTATGCATGTTGCTCACTTGTGTACTTTGGAAAGTATACAAGGCAAATCCAAACCAGAAGTAAAGAGTTGTCAGAACATAAACACTTATCAAAGTTAAAAAACAAAACAAAACAAAAATAGCAGAAATGCCACATACTATATAATGGAATATGTGGGTTATTGGTTTTTGATATTGTTGCTTTTCCTTTGTTTTCAAAAAATATCCAAGATATCTCACGGTGATATCTTGACTTGTGTATAAACTGGTTTAAGTGAAGCAGAGCAGCACAGAATGCCGTCAGCTTCATTCCCTCTTCCAGAATCAAGACAAAAGTAAATATAACTGTGAGAGGCCTGGCATGTAGTGGATAACCTTGGCATCTTCACTGTCTGGCCCACTCTAAGTACTCCATAGTGCCTGCTTCAGCCACTTGCATGGTTGTTGGAACAAATTGTTATCATCCACCCATTCTGCTAGGGAAGTCTTCATAGGTTTGGGGTAGACATCACCTAACTCACCAGCAGGTTTGAAGCCCTTAAGTTACCCTCAACCAGGGTTAGTGATCTTCCAAAATGGTTTAATCAAGGTGTATCTGCTGGGCATGCTCCAACTTCTTGGTGAGAGTTGAGTGCCAGGTTGACACCAGTGGTGGATGAGCAGCCCTGAAAAAGGATCAGCAAGCCCTCACACCAACGATGCTAATTCTCCCCGAATACCCCATGTGTGTATACATACATAGATCTAAATCTATCCATAGATATTTTCAGGGAAAGAATGGATATGAACCACCTACAAGGGTTTCAATCATCATCATTTGAAGAAGTACCCATATTGATGGGATCATCAATCCATCACTGATGAGAATCACATAGAATAAGAGGATGCAGGTGACTTGTAATCTTATAATTAACATCCACACTGATGAGACCATGAACCAATTGAACTATTGAAGCAAGTCATATACACAAATGACATGTATATTGATGAAAAATCAACTTGAAAATTATGTAATTACATAGAAATCATTTAAAGGCAATATGACAAAGAGACAGAGTTCTGACCTTGAAATCAGGAAGAAATGAGTTCAAATCTGGCCTTAGATACTTACTGGTTGGGTGACCCTGGACAAGGCAAGGAATGAGAATCTATGTAGTACCTACTATATGTAAGGCATTGTATTAACAGGCTTTTTGTTTTGTTTTGTTTTGTTTTTTACAAAAACTATCTCATTTGGTCCTCACAAAAACTTTGTGAGGTAAATGCTGATATCACCTCCATTTTAAAAGTTGAGGAAACCAAAACAAACAAGGGTTAAGTGGCTTTCCCAAGATCTGAGGCATAATTTGAACCCACATCTTTAGGCAACTGAACAGAATATTGGTATGTACTTTTTTTTTTTTTTTAGTGAGGCAATTGGGGTTAAGTGACTTGCCCAGGGTCACACAGCTAGTAAGTGTTAAGTGTCTGAGGCCTGACTTGAAGTCAGGTACTCCTGACTCCAGGGTTGGTGCTCTATCCATTGTGCCACCTAGCTGCCCCAGTATGTACCTTTTGACTACAGCAATTGACAACATTTTAGGGACCATTTATTTTACTTCCTATATTCATTTATTTTTTCCCCTCTTGTACTTGTTGTTCCTTTCCACTTTGCCTTAACATCTCATCAGAATGCTATATAAAAATACCATATTAAGTTATTCTTCCACAAACCCACTATTCTTTTTGCTTTAGAACATGGACTCAGGTTTTTATTTTCCTAAAAGTCTATCCTTATTCTAACATTTTTCATTACAGGAGCTTTTGACTTATAAGATCATAGATTTGGAGCAGGAAGTTAACTTAGAGCCTTTTTATTCCAAACCCCTCATTTTTTTTGTTTTCTTGTCATTTTATAAACTTTATTCTTGTCATTTTCTTTTCTTTCTTTCTTTCTTTAGAATTTTCTCCAAGGTACATGTAAAAAAAAAACAAATTTTTTCACATTGACTTTCAAACGTTGTGTTCCAAGATTCCTTCCTCTTTCCTCACTCTTCCCTAAGAAATCAAGCAATTCAATATATTATACATGTGCAGTCATACAAACCATCTTCACATTGTCAGGTTGTTAAAGAAAACAGATAAAATAACTTTGGAAAGAGGAACTAACAAATAAAATTATACTTCAACCTGTATTCAGATACCATCAGTTCTTTCTCTGTTGATGGTTTGCATTTTTCATAAGTCCTTTTGATAGCATCTTGTTCCTTATTTATTTTACAGTTACTATTGCTAACTGTATTACCCTCCAACCTATTCCCTTCCCTTGATATTTACTCTTTTTTCTATATTCTTTCACACCATCCCTCCTCAAAAGTGTTTTGATTTTTACTGCCCCCTTCCATAATTTGCCCCCCCTTCCTTCACCTCTCCCCCCTTATCCCCTTCCCCTCCCAATTTTCCTCAGGGCAAAATATATGTGTGTATGCTATTCCCCCTTTGAGCCACTTTTGATGAGAATAAGACTCACTCACTCCCCCTGTTCCTTTCCCATCTTCCCCTCCACTCCATAAGCTTTTTCTTGTTTCTTTTATGTGAGCTACTTTACCACATTCCATCTCTCCCTTTCCCTTTCTTCCAATTCATTCCTCTTACCCCTCAACTTTATTTTAAAGATGTCATCATGGGTCAGAAAGGTGACACAGTGGACAAAGCACCAGCCCTGGACTCAGGATGCCCCAAGCCCAAATCCAGCCATAAGCCACCCCACCCTGCCTGCCCCACAAAAAACAAGGATAAACAAAAAATAAATGTTTTATGGATATCATTCCTTCATATTCAATTCACACATGTGCCCTCTAAGTAAATTCCTTTCAGCTTCTCTAATACTGAGAAAGTTCTTATGAGTTGGAAGTATTATCTTCCCCTATAGGAATGTAAACAGTTTAACCTTTTAATATCCATCATGATTTCTTTTTACTGTTTACCTTTTTATGCTTCTCTAGGGTCTTGTATTGAAAAGTAAAATTTTCTATTCAATTTAGGTCTTTTCATCATGAATGCCTGAAAGTCCTCTTTTTCATTGAAGTCCCATTTTATTTTACCTGAAAGATTATACACAGTTTTGCTGGGTAGGTGTTTTTTATTGTAATCCCAATTCCTTTGCCCTCTGGAATATCATATTCCATGCCCTCTGGTCCTTTAATGTAGAATCTGGTAGATCTTGTGTTATTCTGACTGTAGATCCACAGTATTGGAATTCTTTTTTTCTAGCTGCTTGCAATATTTTCTCCTTGACCTGGGATCTCTGGAATTTTGCTATAATATTCCTGGAAGTTTTCCTTTTGGGATCTCTTTCTGGAGGTGATCAGTTGATTCTTTCGATTTCTATTTTCCCTTCTGCTTCTAGAATATCAGGGCAATTTCCCCTGACTATTTCTTGGAAGATGATGTCTATTCTCTTATTTTGATCATGAAAACCCCTAATTTTTCATGGGAAGGAATTGAAACTGAGAGATGGTGATTCAACCAGGATAACATCACTAGAAATGTGTGTCAGTTTTTGAACTCAGCTCTTCTTTCATTTTAAGTCTTGTGGTTTATCCAGTGTATCACCTAGCTGCCCTAATTCATAGTAGGCCAAAGAAGTTACTTAACTTTTAAAGAAGAAAGCAACATGGGAAAACCATAAAAATTAAATTTAGCAAACATTTATTGAGTGCTTGGATATGTGCAGCATCCTGTACTATGTGGTAAATCATATGCCTTCCTAGTTGCACTGCTGAAAACTAGAAAAGGAGAGATAAATAAACAACTGTCTCAATTCTGTCACCTTGAAAAAGAGATTATATAGTCACATTGGACTTACAAGATTTTCTCAAATGAATGTTCAACTCTACATTGCAGGCCTTCTGATTCCCTCTTCAGGAGGTTGTTAGTCTTTACTATTTGAAAAGGCATACTTCAGAAATTCAAGCTCCCTCAGTTCTCCAGGCTGTGTTCTGTTGGCTACCAAATGGTCCCTTTTGAAGCATATGGAGAGTATCCATGGGAAATATAGGGGCTCAAGAAGACTTCTTAAGGAGGTACAGATTCTCTGTCACAAAATAAATGAGATAATAAGCATGCCATTGAGCTGGAATTCCAAACACTCTCTAAATGTAAATTAACTTACCACAAATTTGTAATTAGCACCCAATAAATCACTTTAGGAAGAGTGTCAATACAGTGAGGGGTACACAGTCATCAAAATTAATTCCTAAGTCCTGAGGACTGGCAAATGCAAGCTGTTTTCATGTTACAGTCATTAGGAATGAGATTGTTTCTGCAGCGAATTGTTACAAGCAGTTAAGTAACTAATAGAGATGCTGCACTTTGAACAAGAGCCACCGCTCTTAAATTCTACAAAAAGTGGTAGTTGCTAAGCTGTTTTACTGAAGAAACTATTGTCATTTTATCTGAGGTAGTGCAACTTTGCAAGTGTATTTTAATTAAAATAAAAATTTATGGTGAAAATGACAACAGAGTAACAGACTCATTTCCTGCTTAGTTCCCCACTAATAGTCACAAAGCCTTGAATCAAATATGAACTATTTAGTTTAGGGCTATTTAAAGAACACAAATACTTATGGCTAAGAAATTACCTACAAAACAAAACACAACCCAGATAGTTCTTTTCTTCCAAAGATCCTGGAACTTACATCTTATATCTGCTTGAAGGATGTGGTGTCATGGAAAGAAAATTTGACTGGGAATCAGAAAAAAGACAGTATTCCAATGCCAAGTCTGCCATTAGCAAGCTAAGAACCTAAAAAAACTTATTTAACCTTTCTGTGTCTGTTTCAGTATCTGTGAATTATGGATGATGATATTCACTCTAACCATCTATCAGGTTGTTGTAAGGATCCAATGAGATAGAAGATTCAAACTGTAAAAGGGAAATCTAACTCAGAATGTAAAGTTAAGTAATGGAAATCATCTAGGATTTTGCATCTGGGGCCCTAGATTTGAACCCCAATTCTTTTCTTTACTATTTGTGTGGCCTCGGGAAAAGAATAGCCTCTCTATTATGGGGCATCCTGATACTGTAGTATTGAATTAAAAGTCAGATATCTTTATTTTAAACTTAAATTTTGCTATTTAACTACCCATGCAAATTTGAACAGGCCATTTAATTTCCCCGGGGCTCAGTTTCCTAACCTGTAAAATGAGTCAATCAGAATAGATGACTTTTAAAATCCTAAAAATCCTATTATTTTGACCAATTAAGTGACATTTTTAATTAATAGCCAACTTATTGTTCTATATCTGTAATTCATTGAATCCAACAGTTGCAAAAATACGCAGAGGCCACATAGTCCAAATTACTACCAAAAACAAATCTTTTTTTTCTACATTCCTAAAAAGTGATAATACAGCTTCCGTAATATCTCCATTTTTGTTAAGCTCCCATGCCAAAATTGCTTCCAAAGCAAGAGACGCGAAGAAATCTAAATGTGTATGTAGTATTTAAAAATTTATGTTGTGTAAACTACTATAAACAAATGATTATTTTTTTAAACAAACATACATGAAGGCATGCATTAACAACTTGAAATGTTCTTAGAAGTTTAATCGGGAGATGATATGCTCATTTTGGTATTATTTACATTTTTACAAAAGTATTTGAACCACCACTACTCCACCCCCCACCTTGGGAACTGTCTTGAGAGCCAAATTAAAAGTAAAACAAGAGGGGCAGCTAGGTGGCGCAGTGGATAGAACACCGGCCCTGGAGTCAGGAGTACCTGAGTTCAAATCCGGCCTCAGACACTTAACACTTACTAGCTGTGTGACTCTGGGCAAGTCACTTAACCCCAATTGCCTCACTAAAAAAAAAAAAAAGTAAAAAAAAAAAAGTAAAACAAGAAATCCAGTCTCATCTCTGTAGAATAATTTTGGAATCTCCCATCTTCCTCTTCCTCTCTCATTTCATCATGTTCTTTCATCTTCATCACCTCATCATCAGATCATCTTCTTCTGTCATGTCTGGCTTCAAATTCCTTTCAGAAACTTGAATAAAGCAAAATACCTACCATCAAAAGATTAATATTTGTCACCACTGATATCAGATATAATATTCGCTACACTTTAAAGGGAATTAATTCCCAAAGAATAATTCCATAAAAGCACTGGCACCATCATCATAATATGGATTCAGACTCCCAAGATGATCATGAACATACATATCTCGCCTAATATTAGTTTGTTCTACAAAGAGAGAATGATAGTTAAAACTTACTTTTGGGGCAGCTAGGTGGCACAGTAGATAGAGAACTGGCCCTGGATTCAGGAGGACCTGAGTTCAAATCCAGCCTCAGACACTTGACACTTACTCGCTGTGTGACCCTGGGAAAGTCACTTAACCCCAATTGCCTCACCAAAAAACAAAACAAAACAAAACAAAAAAACTTACTTTAGAAGAACTATTCATCCCATGTAAACAATAGATAATAAACCAAACAATGACTTAAAAATTATATTAAGATACACCCCAGATCAAGAGTACTTGAAGCAGGAAGTTACTGTATTCCTTAATTAAACACATTTATTAAACGTCTATGAAATATAAGGTCCTGTGATAGGTGCAATCATATAAAGACAAAAAGAAAACATTCTCTTTCACAAGAAGTATACATTTTATAGGGGGAAAGAGTATGTATGATAAAAGGAAAAACGATGGGAGAGAGAAAAAAAGAGAAATATCTATGTAGTTATCTATGTAGGTACATATATGTGTATCTACATATGTATTACATATTATATAAAATAGGGACACTAGAAGCTGGGATGAGGAAAAATTTCATATAGATATCAGCTAACCTTTTTTTAGGAAGCTAGAAATCCTAAGAAATAATTGTGAGGAGAGAGTAAATTTCAGGGATGGGAGATAGTGTGCAGAATGTTTTATTGTTTTTAATTTCTATTCTGAGAAAAATAGAAAGAACACAGCATTTGGATTCAGATGACCTTGATTAAAAATGTTGTCTCTTCACTTACTACCTGTATGACCTTAAACAAATTCCTTAATCAAAATCTATGAGTTTCACATCTCTCATGTATAAAATGAGTAGGGCTGATGAGATGACCTCTGAGGTCTCTAATCTCTCTAAGTCTATGAGCCTATGATTTTATCTTCTCCATTTCCTCATGCTCTTTCATTTTGTTGGGTAGTTTGATCTATTTATATTTGAAAATATACTTCTTACATTTACTTTTTTCTCTACCTTTTCTTATGTGCTTATTTCTCCCTTTTTTCTTTTGTCAGCACTTTTCTTTTCAGTCAATTTTACTTACAGTATTTTATTCTTGTTAATTTTTCCCACGGCCTCTCCAGTTCTATCCATTCCCATTTATTTGCTTTAGCAGAAGTTCTGTAAGGTTATTTAATGTATTTAATTCTCTTTCTTTTTCTTTGACCATATTTAAAGGGAAACTTATCCATTTGCATATATGATATCTGATACACTTATTAAAAAATAAAATCAGTCACAGTGCACACAATTTTCTAAGACAAACTTCATTACATTACTGGTGAATACAATCAGTTTTTTTTTTCTTATAGAAGCAACTTTAGCAATGGCATAACTTGAAGTAAATTGCTCTATAAATAAGATCCTAAATGCAATGTCATAAGTCTGAGAATATTAGTAAAAGGGTTATAACAATGTTTTCTTTTTTGAAACAGGATTATTTCATTTTCTTTCCTTCAAGCAAACCTCACAACTACTTCTTTAGAAAGCAAAAGAATATTTAGCTATATGCAGAGAAAATATGCATTAGTAAAGACAAATTCTTGAGAAAAGAATTGAAGTTCACTTTATAGAGTAAGAGAAAATGACAAAGGAAAATAACATATCAAAACAAATAAGATTATACATGACAATATTCTCCCTTGATGTATGGTAGCCATTTATTAATGGAAAAAAATATCTGTTAAATGACAATAAATTCATTTTCAGTTTGTACCTGAGCAATCAGGAAAAGAGATAAGGAATTCACTGCTTGTTCATCTCCCCACTAAGGCAGGGGAAGAATGGAACACCCCAAATAATCCCACTGACTTAATGAAACATGACATACTTGTGTCTGTGAAATAGTTAACTGGCTCCTAAAGATCTAGTGAATAGAAAACTGATGATCTTTTTTGAATCTTAAGAGAGAAGAGCTCAGATATTTTTTTTCAAATGTGAGGAATTCCAATTCAGTTTTGGGCAGTCTGGCCTTATGTGGAGCATTACTTTCAATTCTAAATATGACATCTTAGGAGGGGCACTGACTAACTAACCTATTCTTTTTGGCTTTTCAAGCTGGTGACTTTTTTTTCACAAGCCTCCTGCATCACTCTCATTTCTCTTCTCATTTTTTCCTCTTCCTCTCTTATCTTAACGTCAAAGTCCTTTTTGAGTACTTACATGGTCTGAGACCAATTCATATTTTTCTTGGAAGATTTGGATGTAGGAGCTTTGACTTTGTTATCTTCTTTTGAGGGTGTATTTTGATCTTCCTTTTCACCACAGAAACTTTCTATGGTCCACAGCTTTTTCTGTCTGCTCATTTTGCCAGTGATGTCTTGACTTTTAACTCCTTCTTAAAGTGGAGCACTGCTTCCAGGGCACACTTTCCCAAGCTTCAGGGAATTCCAGGTGTTACAATTTAAATAGAGGCAGGTTCTTCACTCCTCTGGCCTGTGCTCTGGTCTGTAAGTAACCACAGGCCTGCTTGCTCTTTAACCTGGAACAGAATTCTGTTTCACTGTGGTTACAAACTCAGGCATGCCTGTGCCTGTCCCCTAGGTGTGCTGCCACTCATGATTGCTTCCTGGTTCCGAGCATGGGCAACAGAACAGAGTTCTGCCTCAGCGCCAGCAGAGACCCCTGAAATCTCCTCCTGGACAACCAGTCGACGCTCTCACTGTTCCATGAGCTGAGCTCCAGAAGTAGCTGCTGCCTTAACTAATTCCAAGGCTCTGGAGGCTTGATTCTCTGAGGCTGGGGCTGGGTCTCTGCGGTGTAGCCTGGATCTGCACTCTACTTTCACCCTGGTACAACAGACCTTTTCTGCTGATCTTCTAAGCTGTCTTAGCCTAGAAAATGATCTCACCCTATCTTTTTGTGGTTTCTGCTACTCCAGGAATTGTCTTATGGCATTATTTGAAGGAATTTGGAGGGATTAGGGGGAGAGCTCTGCCATCCTGGCTCTTTCCAACTAACTTATTATAAAGGAAGATAAAATAGCACATATAGAAAATGGCATACAAGGATTTTTTTAAGGAGTTGTTGAGGAGAAAACCTAGGCAAAAGCAAGGACAATATCTCTCTTTGAATAGCTTTCATGTTGAAGAGAGAATAGGAATTAGAAATAGTCAATTAGACAGTCTCTTGATCCTCATAAAGTAGAACTTGGAGAAACATGTAGGAGCTACATAGAAACAGATTTTATCTCAATATAAGGAAAAGCTTCCATAAATATAATCCAAATAATCTCAAGAGGTATTGGGTTTCCCCATCAATAGAAGTCTTCAAATGGAGGACCATTTTATGTATGTGGATTGTAGTGCCAAAGGCCAGGTATCGGAGGCTGAGTAGAGGGAAATTAGTGCAGGATTGGGGGGGGGGGGGTGTGCATGTGTGTGTAGAGGTTAGGAATAATAACTGGAAGGCATATTATAGAGACTGACAGATATAATTTGAAAGTTAGATTAAATCATAAGTCTAGAGTGGGAAGAGATCTCAGAAGTTACCCATACTGGCTCCTCCATTTTACTCATCAGAAAATGAGGCCTTGAGGTTGTGACTTATTCAAAGTCAATAGGCACATGGCAAGGGAGGGATTTGAGCCTAGATCCTCAGATTCTAAATCTAGTGATTTTTTATTAAACTACAAAACTTTTCTTCTGAGATTCCCTTTTAATTCTGAGATACTTTGTGTCTGTAGGTCATCAAATAAAGAGACGGTGGCTTGGTGAGGTGAAGAGAGAGAACAATAATGAATTTAAAATACAGTTCTTCACTTGATATTATGAATAATGACTTCAAAATTGCTTTTCTATACACTACACACTGGATTTCCTTTCTAAAATGTCTTTACCCGCTATCTGCTCTTTAGTTGCCAACTTTGATTATCATGTAAGTAATTCAATGTTTGGATACTCTATCAATTTAGAAAATACATATTTGAGGCTTAACACATTCATTTTCTTTTAAATAATAATATTTTTAAAAAGTTTACACATTAGGGTTAAAGCCTTTGTCCTCATTGAAGGAAAATCTTGGCAGGCATTTTCTCCCCTCATAACAAGACTGCCAGAGGAAAGGGCAAACATGAAAAGTGGACCTGGCATATGTCCTGAATGTTGATGAACTTAGGCTTCATCTTACAGAAAATCAGATTTTATTTTGAGAGATGTAATTTTGTTTCAGCACCAAAGCAAAGAGAACAGTATTTGTAGTGTTGGGAACTGAGACAACAATATTTATGTCAAAGAATAAAAATTCAAAAGCAGTAAGTATTCTTCTTCTTCTTGTGTTCAAGAAGTGGAGAGCTCAGGGTACATTATATTATATTCCATATATGCCAGACACCTATTTTGGTGTTTTTGTTGTTGTTGTCCTTGTTGTTTTTTTGGTTTGGGGGGGTTTTGGGGGGCAATGGGGGTTACGTGACTTGCCCAGGGTCACACAGCTAGTAAGTGTCAAGTGTCTGAGGCTAGATTTGAACTCAGGTACTCCTGAATCCAGGGCCAGTGCTTTATACACTGTGCTACCTAGCTGCCCCTGGTGGGTTTTTCTCAATCATTTTTTTTTACCAGAAGGAAAAACTTATTGTTTCTGAGGGGGAAGATACAGGGAGAAACAAATAGTATTTCTGAAAATGACATTGTAAAAGGTATAAGAATTCAAGAAAATTAATACTCATCTTCACACCTGACTGACTGTCTCCATTACAAATGAGTCATAAAGAATCAAAGAACTTTCCTAAATTATGAAAGTTATAGGATCATATCTCTAAGACTACAAAGAATTTCAGAGGCTATCTTTTCCAAAACCTTTATTTTAAAGATAAGTAAATTTATCCATAGACAAGTCAAGTAACTTGTCCAAGGAAATATTAGTTATTAGTATCAAAAAATGAGATCTGAACACAAGCCCTCTGATGATAGAACAAAATGCTTTTTGAGAGTGTCCTGTTTTCAAATTTACAAGACATATAAAGGAGAACTTGGGAAATGGCATTAAAGACTAGTGGCCAAACAAACTCTCTCATGCTTGGTGGAAATAGAGGATAAATTACTCTTCAGCCTGAGCTTCTACCTTAAATGTAAAAAAAAAAATGGTTATGCTCCTGGTTGTTATGGTGTGAAGAGGAATGATTTTAATGAAGTAAAGCTTGGCATGCTAGATGCTATGAAAGCAAGTAACTGGAAGGAAAGGCCTGCTTGGATGAAAGGTGAAGCAGGCACATGCTGGAATAATGTGGGGTGATGATGGCTGGACAAACACATAAAGAGCACTGGAAGAGAAAAATATATCTCTCTGTAGGTTCTAATTTTGAAAATTAGCAAAGAGAATAAGTCTACTATATTTCCAGCATGTTGTTGGTTGCTCTAATTTCATTGATATAAGTTCACCTTTTTATATGAATATTTCTTCTTCTTCTTCTTCTTCTTCTTCTTCTTCTTCTTCTTCCTCATCTTCTTCTTCCTCCTCCTCCTCCTCCTCCTCCTGTTTAGTTGCATCTGACTCTACATGATCCATGTGTGGTTTTCTTGGCAAAGATACTGGAGTGGTTTGCCATTTCCTTCTCCCCCTCACTTTACAGATGAAGAACTGGAGCCAAACAAAGTTAAGTGACTTGCCAAGGGTCATACAGTGTCTGAGGCCAGATTTGAACTCAAGAAAATGAGTCCTCCTGACTCATTTTCCAGCATTCTGTCTACTGCACCACCTAGCTGCCCCATGGATGTAACAAACTGTCTGCAAATATGGAAGACATATAAATATATAATACACTTACATACATAATGTGATGTACTCTGCATAGATGTGTATAGATGTCTGTTCCTTGAAAAGGTTATCCTGTAAAAGTCTTTAATTTTAATCTGGGTAGACATTCAAATAAAAATTTCTTTACTTTCCTTCTCCCCTCCTCTGCTTTGCCCCTCCATTCCCCTTCCCCTTTCTCTTTCTCTCAGTGGGAAAGATTGTCCTTAAAAAGAATTTTATTTCAAATAACCAACCTTTCTATTATGCAATTTCTGTTGCTTTTAAAGCTTGAAATGATTAAACAGCAGAATGTCACTAAACATAGTGATTCAGAACAGATTAAAAATAAAAATGAGTGGCTGAGAATAAGGAGAATAATATTAGCTAATGCTATGATTAGGATGATATCATTGTGCATACCTTTTGTTGAATAAGCCTGTGTAATTATTCTGACTTCATCTTCACTTGGCACACAGTAATTTCTGTCAACTTGTAGAACATCTGATAACAACATGATAGGAACGTAATGGCTGAGAATGCTGAAATAGAGAGAGAATGCAAAGCAGTGTCTTTTGAAGTGAAATCCCTTAGGGACTGCATCTACACTATACTGATTCCTCTTGTGAGTACAGAAATATCCCAGTGGTTCATTATAGTGAATTAGGAGGGTCATTGTAAAATGCATTGTATATTTGATACCTAAACATCAAAAACCAGTCAATACTGGCAATAACAAGAATAAGAAATTACCATATTCTCAGTTCAGGGTCCTGCTTACACACCTGTTATTAAGGATAACCATTTGTCAACCGAAGTAAAAGTCTGTGCCGTGGATTCGGGGAAATCAATGCACAGCAAATGCTTATTTCCATATCATGTAAGATATTTCTGTAGAATCGATAAAAAAATAACCATAACAAATTAATGGTCAATGATGCTTTTGATTTAGGATTCTCTTATTAAAACCAGAAAATTATTAGCTTTGGCAAAATGCATTTAAAGAGACCATAAGGTTTTGATTCCTTTATTTATAACTCAAGGCCATTGTACTAATAATAATTCACAGTTATATATTAAGACCCACTAAGTAATTTCTTCAAAATAGGCCAGTGAGATAAGGAGTACATGCATCATCATCTACATTCTACCAATGAGAAAACTCACGCAGTTAAGTGGCAGAGATTTTAAGTGACTTGCCAGGATCATATGGCTAGAAGGTCTCTGATTCAAGATTTGAATCCAGATCTCCAGATTCCAAATACAGCTTTCTACTTGAGTTCAAATTTTCTTATTATAAATTGGGATAATAGGGGCAGCTAGGTGGTGCAGTGGATAGAGTATGGGCCCTGGAGTCAAGAGGACCTGAGTTCAAATCCAGCCTCAGACACTTAATATTTACTAGCTGTGTGACCCTGGACAAGTCACTTAACCCCAATTGCCTCACCAAAATAAATAAATAAATAAATTGGGATAAAAATACTCGGTATACCTGCCTCATGGGGATATTGTGATTATCAGGTGAGATAAAGTATGAAAACTAGTTTTGGAACATTACATCACTATACAAATGTTGCTTTATGTTGTTATTATTGTTTTCAATGATACACTATTATTTTTATAGTAAAGAAAGCGTTGAACTTGGAGGCAAGAAAACCCAAGTTCAAATATCACCTCTTGGACATAACTATATTGTCATGTGCCTTACTGCTGCCCACAACTTCCCATCAGGATCAGTTAGTTGCCCCTTTTACCAGGACCTCCACAGAAGCTACCCAATCTCACCCCACTAGGGGGAAGTTAATCCACTCATTTCTTGGACTCCCTCTGAACTGAACCCTGATTAGAATGTGAATGAACCAATCATAATATCAATCCCCTATTTCTGGCTGACCCCACACCACTAAACTTTGCTTTATCCCATCCAGTCAACCATTATGATACCAGGGCCTAGGCTTGGTGGACATCTTGCTACTTGTCCTTTGGCTGGCCTCATACCATCCTTTTTCCTTCCAGCCCCCTGTCCCCTATATATGACTTCCACTCCAACACCCCTATTTCCTTTGATCTCTTACTCTTGTTCTGGAAACACTAAGCATATCAATATTACCATTGTTATTGCAAAAGACAAGGCAATGTATTACTGTATGGTTCCACTCCCAATCCTTGTGACTCCCTAGAGTTAAGAAAATACTCATTTATTAATTGCTTACTATGTGCCAGGCACTGTGCTAAGCACCAAGAATTATTGTTGTTGTTTCTTGTTGTTGTTTTCTCTGTTTTTGAAGAGAACCAAGGACATCAGAGGGTGATATGTTGACTCACCTGTAATTTAGGTTTAAATGAGGCAGAGTTGCGAAAAGTCTTATGGCATTATAACCTCACTCTCTCTTCCAGAGTCATCAAGGGTCAGTGATAAGACAAAAGTCAGGACTACTGGCAATGACCCAGGATGCAATGGATGATCTTGCCTTCTCTGATGTCTGACCAAGCTCTTAAGTGATTCATAGAACCTGCTTTAGATGCCTAGTTTTCATCTGCCCATTCTATAAAGGGAAGTCTTTCCATGCTTAGGGTAGAAGCCCCTCCCTACCAGTCTCCCGACTGATGTGTTTGTGGCCCATCTATTATCATCAACCTGGTTTACGCCATCTACTGATATGTTTTACCTGACTCTGGCTACTGCACATGCTACAGCTTCTTGGGAACATATATGACAGTTTGGTGACAGGTGGACAATAAAGGTAGATAAGTAAAAAGGGCTTGGCAAGTCCAAGTGAGGTTGTTAGTCTTCCTTAAACACCCATACACACCAAGTTCCAGGAATACAACTATAAGCAAACTCTCTTCTATGGGCACCAACATCTATGTTTTACCCCCCACACAGGTAAAATTTAACTATCTAATGGCAGGGCATATTTACTCTTTTATTTGTATAACCAAAGCATAGAACTATGACTGAGATATAATGCATGTTTAATAAATATGGGCTAATTGGGGCAGTTAAGTGGCACAGTGGCTAAAGCACTCAGGAGGACCTGAGTTCAAATCCAACCTCAGACACTTGACACTTACTAGCTGTGTGACCCTGGGAAAGTTACTTAACCCTCATTGCCCCACAAAAAAAGAAAAAAAAGATAAATATGGGCTAATTGATCAGTAATTCTGTAACCCTAGGTAAGTCCCTTAGCCTTTATGTGCCTCAATATCCCAGATGAACCCTCTAACCTTACTTAGGGCAGCTAGGTGACAGAGTAGATAGAGCACTGGCCCTGAAGTTGGAAGGAATTGAGTTCAAATCTCACTTCAAATACTTACTAGCTGTGTAACTCTGGGCAAGTCACTTTAACCCAATTGCCTTAAACATCCATGGCCATCTCCATTTGTTCTGATATATATCTTCCCACTAGACCCAAATGGTTCTGGAGTAGAGAGTGAGGTTTGTGACTTTGCACAGCCTTCCCTCATTTAAATCCAGTTCTCTACAAGTCATGATGTCTTCGTGATGTCATGGCCCTTTAAGAACAAACAACAGCTTCAAGAAACTTCATCAATTATCAGCTGAGTCATAAATAGGCTGCAATCCATGGTGCCAGAAGAAAGCTCTGCATACTGAGAAATAACATAGATTCTTCATTTCTTAACATTGTTGTTGTGGCTACCATTGTTATATAAAAAAGGGGTTTTCTGGCAATCCAAAGGATACCATAGGTGTCCTCAGAAAAACTGGATCAAGTATAACTATTCTTTTGGAGCTGATCAAGAAATCAAACTGTCTTCTGATCTCCTATGGGTTTTCAGATCACATGCCATATAGGATCCTGGTAATACCTCCTATACTAACTCCCAATGACAACATGTTCTTCTTGTCTCTCTCATCTAGGCTACCCTTCCTCTCCTTCCTTTCCCTACCACAAGAAATACCTACCTTATCCCAAACTAGACTGAACATCCCAGGAAGCTGATTAGGTATCTATTGTTATGTTTTGTAATTCTGAAAAGAAAGGCAGATTTTTGTTTATGAAAAAGAAAGCAAACAGAATGTGGGAGGAATGACTACTGACATTGTTTAAATAAGCACTAGAGTAAAACTCAACTGTGTGTTTTCTAGGGGTTCTGAGTAATCACTCATAGAATAGAATTTCAGAATGGTGCAGTATCAAAATAAAATTATATGACAATGGTGCAATATGCTTTGATTTTTATAATGAATATCATAATGAGTTTAGTTTCTTTACATCTAATAACAATGTGCTATATAGCCTCCCATCAATCCACATGTTACATAAAAACATTTGGCAGAATATAGTCCAACAATAATAATAATTTTCATTGATAGCTCAAATCTAATAGCTGAAAGCACATCACAATGAGCAATTTAATTCCTTCTCATTCTTGTGTGCTATTTAATTCATCCCCATTCATCCTGCAAGGTAGGCAGCTATATGGCTTTCATTAAAATAATAAAAATAAATGAAATGTTTTATATACAAAAGAAAATCACCTCTTCTACAACTGGCAAGCAAGGGCTCCCCAATCTCATGAGTGAGAATGTGTGTGTGTGTGTGTGTGTGTGTGTGTGTGTATGTGAGAGAGAGAGAGAGAGAGAGAGAGAGAGAGAGAGAGAGAGAGAGAGAGAGAGAGAGAGAGAGAGAGAGAGAGAGGAGTTGTTTTGGAGGCTGCCTATTTGGCTATCTGCGGCAAAACCTTGCATCCAATGGATGTGTTGGAATGGAGATAATTACTAACCCTGACCTACCATAGCTCTAGCTAGAGAAATGAACATCTCCATTTATGTTCAGGTCTGGCAGAGAACTTGGATTTCAAAAGATTTAAGGTTGCCTCTGACTCTCAGGAGAGATGCCTGCTGCCCAGGGTGGGGTGGGGAGAGGGGTGGAGAGAACCACAGAATTGAGACTTAAAAGACTTGGATTCAAATCCTAGCTCTGCTATTTATTATCTATGTGATCTTCGACTACACATTTTCTTTTCTAAGTTTCCTTTTCCTCATTTGTATAATATGGGGATCATCCAAGATGGTCTCTGGGGTCCCTTTCAGGTAGAAATCTCTGATTCTGCAATTCTTCTGTGATTATACTGTGATCCTACAAAACGAGAAGGACCATGCGTTCTAGTAAGACAAAATTATTAATATACTTATATGTATTGATTAAATGGCATGACAGATGGATCTTAACAAGAGATCTTCTGAGAGAAGAGGAAATAGAATATTTTAAAAACCCTATATTAGAAAAAGAAACTGAATAAGCCCTCAATTAGAACCCTAAGAAAAAAACCCCAGTGCTAGATAGATTCACAAATTAATTCTACTAAACATTTAAATAACAATCAATTCCAATACTATGTAAATTATCTTGGAGAATAGGAGGAGTAATACCAAATTCCTTATATGACACAAATATTGTGCTCATACCTAAACCAGGAAGAGCAAAAACAGGGAAAGAAAACCATAGACCAATTTCACTAAAATATTCATACAGATATTTTAAACAATAAAATACTAGCAAGGAAATTAGAGTAAGTTATCATAAAGATCATACACTATGAGCAGGTGCAATTTATACCAGGAATTCAGGGCTGGTTCAATATTAGAAAAACTATCAGCATCATTTGACTATATCAATAATACCAACAGAAACCATATGATTATTTCAATGGATGCTAAAAAAGCTTTTGACAAATACAACACTAATTCCTATTAAAAACATTAGAAATCATAGGAATAAATGCAGCTTTCCTCAAAATAAGTAGTATCTATCTAAAATCACTAGTAAGCATTCTCTGTAAGGAGAATAAGCTTAGAGACTTCCCAATAAGATCAGGGGTGAAGCAAGAATGTCCATTATTTCCATTATTATTCAATATAGTACTAGAAATGCTAGCTATAGCTATAAGAAAAGGAAAAGAAATTGAAGGAATTAGAATAGGCAATGAGAAAACAAAACTATCATTTTTAGTTGATAGGATGATATAATTCGAGAATCCTAGAAAATCAACCAAAAGACTAGTTGAAATAATTAACAACTTTAGCAAAGTTGCAGTACATTAAATAAACCCACATAAATAATCAGCATTCCTGTATATTACTAACATAGTCTTGCAGCAAGTAGCAGAAAGAAAAATTCCATTTAAAATAACAGCAGATAAAAAAAATACTTGGAGTAAGACAAACCCAGGAACTATAAGAACACAATTATAAAACAATTTTCACACAAGTCAGATCTAAACAATTGGGAAAATATTAACTGCTTGTGCATAGTCAATGCCAATGTAATAAAATGATAATTCTACCTAAATTAATTTACTTATTCAGTTCCATACAAAACTACCAAAAATTATTTTATAAAACTAGAAAAAATAATAACAAAATTCATCTGGAATAACAAAAGGTTAAGAATATCAAGGAAATCAGTTTTAAGAACAAATGTGAAAGAAAGTGGCTTAGCTCTCCCAGATCTCCAAGTTTATTACAAAGGGGTAATCATCGGAACTATATGGTATTGGCTAAGAAATAGAGTGATGGATCAGTGGGATAGATTAGGTACACAATAAACAGTAGTAAATTACCATAGTAATCTAGTCCTCGATAAAACTAAAAATAAAAGTTTTTGGGACAAGAACTCACTATTTCACAAACACTGCTAAGAAAACTGGAAAGCACTTTGAGAGAAACTAGGTATAGTAGGTTTCCACCAGTTGCGGAAGACCATGGATCATGATGTGCCTTGAAGAGCCACAGGCCACAGTGTGGCTGTGCAGTCCGATACGGGAGTTGTAGCTCCTGCTGCAACGAAGATATCCGAAAACTGCGCTCTCTGTTGCCTGTAGGTTCCTGCGTCTCATTTGTTTTTCTTCCTCCCGAGCTTGAAGGCCCATCTCAGCTGTGCCCAAGGTGCTCCTGAGTACTGAGCTCCATTGGGCACGGTTCTTGGCCATCTCCTCCCAGCTGTTGATGTCTATTCCCAGAGCCCTCAAGTCTCCCTTGCATACATCTCTGTAGTGAAGCTAGGGGCGTCCAGTCCAGCAGGTCTTTGGCCTGAGGCTAACTCGACATAGAGTAGGTCTTTAGGAATGCGCCTGTCTTGCATGTGGTGCACGTGACCGAGCCAATGCAGCCATCTTTGTTTCAGTAGCTTGTAGATGCTTGGAAGTTGTGCACGTTGGAGCACTTCCATGTTGGTGATCCTGTCTGACTAGGTATAGACCAAAATTTCATACCATATACCAATATAGGATCAAAATGTCATATGATTTAGACATAAATGGTATTACCATAAGCAAATTAGGAGAGCATAGAATAATTTGCCTGCCAAATTTATGGATAAGGGAAGAATTTTTAACCTAACAAGAGATAGAAAGTATCACAAGATGTAAAATTAATGCTATTGATTAAATTATTTTTTTAATTGCGCAAATTAAACCAATGTAGCCAAGATTGGAAGAAAAGCAGAAAACTGAGGATATTTTTATAGCAAGTTATTCTGATAAAGCCCTCATTTCTCAGATATATAGAGAACTAAGTTAAATTTATAAGAATAGGTCGGGGCAGCTAGGTGGCACAGTGGATAAAGCACCAGCCCTGGAGTCAGAAGGACCTGAGTTCAAATCTGACTTCAGACACTTGACACTTACTAGCTGTGTGACCCTGAGCAAGTCACTTAACCCTCATTGCCCTGCCCCCAAAACAAACAAACAAACAAACAAATAAATTTATAAGAACACAAAACATTCCCCAATTTATGGTAAAAGGATATTAATAGGCAATTTTCAGATGAAGAAATCAAAGCCATGTATAGTCATATGAAAAAATGCTCTATATTATTATTAATTAAAGAAATACAAATAAAACAATTCTGTTACCACTGATAGCTATTAGATTGCCTGATATGACAGAAAAGGAAAAGGACAAATGCTGGATGGGATATGGAAAAATTGGGACACTAATACAGAGTTGGTAGAGTAGGGAATTGATCCAGCCATCATTCTGGAGAGCAATTTGGAACTATGCCCAAAAGGCTATAAAAATGTGCATACCCTTTGACATAGCAATAACACCACTAGGTCTGTATCCCAAAGAGGAGAGAGAGAGTGAGAGAGAAGAGAACCAATTTGTACAATGGTGTCTTTATGGTGGCAAAGAATTGAAAACTGGGAAGATGTTCATCAATATGGTGATGTCTAGGGGCAGCTAGGTGGCACAGTAGATAAAGTATCAGCCCTGGATTCAGAAAGACCTGAGTTCAAATCTGGCGTCAGACTCTTGACACTTACTAGCTGTGTGACCCTGGGCAAGTCACTTAACCCTCATTGCCCTACAAAAAACAAAAAAACAACAAAAAAAAATATAGGTTGGTGTCTGGACAATTTCTGGCATATGATTGTGGTGGAATACTATTGTGCTATAACAAATGATGAGCAGGTAGATTTCAGAAACACCTGGAAAGACATGAACTGATACAAAGTGAAGTAAGCAGAACCATGAGAATATTGTACACAGTAACAGAAGTATTATATGATCATCCCTGTACATAACTTAACTATTCTCAAAAATACAATGAAATAAAACAATTTTAAAGGCCTTGATGAAAAATACTATCCACCTTCAGAGAAAGAATTGATGTGGTCTGAATGTAGATCAAAGCATAGGTGGGGTTTTTTTTGGTGGTTTGTTTGTTTTACTTTTACATGTTTTTGGTCTGTGTTTTCTTTCACAACATGACTAATATAGATATTTGTTTTGCATGTCTGACCTGTATCAAATTGCTTGCCTTTTCAGTGAAGAGTGGGATAGAAATAATGTGGAACTCAAATTTTAAAAATAATGAATGTTAAAAATGTTTACATATAATTGGAAAAGGGGCAGCTAGGTGGCACAGTGGATAGAGAACCGGCCCTGGGTCCAGGAGGACACCTGAGTTCAAATCCAACCTCAGACACTTAACACTTACTATCTGTGTGACCCTGGGCAAGTCACTTAACCCCAATTGCCTCACCAAAAAACAAAAACAAAAACAAACATATAATTGGAAAAAATAGAAAATATTTTAAAAAGCAAAAAGAAGATCTTCTGAAGCTCCTCTAGCATCTTTCTTTTTCCTTTTTTTTCCATCTTTCTTAGAAAGAAGAGCAAGAACACTTCCTTTTCATCCTTGTGGTAGAGAACAGAAGAGAACAGTACAGCACATCCTTGCTTTCTCTTGAGGCCCTTTTCCTGAAGTGAATAATCAGGTTCAAAGATATGCAGGGTCTAAGGCCACATACTTAATGCCCCTCCAAGTCACAGGGCCTGAAGTCAGTATTATTTTTCCTTGAGCACTATCAGAGCCACACAAGAGGATGAGGATTAAATCTAAGAACTTCCTGGTAGATGAGTATTCAAGAACAAGGAGGTATTAATGGATTCAAAATGACAGATAGGGCCCACAAGGAGATAAAGTAAGAATCAAGAGGCAAGGCCTGGTCACTGCTTTGAGTCACTATGCAATAATTATATATGAAATCCTAGTAATAGGAACAGTTTGAACAAAAGAATTGTAGGAGTGCATGGAAGAAACGAAGAACTCAAACGAGATAAAGAACAAAATTAGAAGACTTGGAGAAAAAGTAGGTTGGAACAGAAGGTGGAAAGCAGTAAATAGAGTGAAAAATAGAATATAGCAAATGGACACACAATGCTGAAATGAAACAACAGAAAAAAAGAAAAAGAAAACATTTGAAAAGACTGGTTGCTGTTATAATTCCTTTTCTTTATTCTAATAAATCCCTTCCTCTGTCTTACCTATTGTCTGAAGAACTCCACGATATGCATTTCAATTATCCTAATTCAAATATAGTAATATTTTTAGATAAATAGAAAAGTCATTTTAAGTGACTCAGCTGACTTAACTATTTTGCCTTTTATGTTGTTCTCTAATTCCTTAGTCAGCAGAAAGTAACAGTTATAGCTTCCTTGATCTCTGCCCCTCCCCACCCCAACAACTCCCCTACTCTCCCACCCAGCAAAGTTATTATAACTTCTTTTGATCTATGCTAGGTGGCACAGTAAATAGTTACTGAAATCAGGAAAACTTGAATTCAAATCCAGCCTCAGACACTTACTAATTGTGTGATGCTTGGCACGACAGTTAATACTGTTTGCCTCAATTTCCTCATATGTAAGATGAGCTAGGTAAGGAAATGGCAAACCTTTCCATTATCTTTGCCAAGAAAACCCCAAGTGGGTTCCTGGAGAATTGAACACAACTGAATGGACTGAACAACAAAAGTGAGCTCTTGGCTTTTTTTTCCCCAATGCTAGGCAATGGTGCTTTAGTGTTGTTTATTCAGTATCATTCTAAGATTATTTTCCTGTTTGATGTTCTGTAAAGTGTGTTTGCTTAGAGCAGAATTCCTTTTGCCAATTTCTTAACCTAAAGCTCAGTGCTTTATTATCACCCCACCACCAACCAACAGCACCCTGACACAAATACCCATTTAATTGTATGACATACTTGTTAGCTGAAGTCCCAGTGCCTCACTGCAGAAAGTCTGTGAACGCTTTTGATATATTTCAAAAGGTCAATAAATGTTGACAATCCTTTAGTCTCCTTAACCTAATTTGAGGTATTAGACCATTTCCAACCATCAACTCTGTTACTAGTTGATTAAACTGCTTGCATTTGCTTGTTATCTTTAGTCATTTTCCCCTAAATTTTAACAATTTTAATCATTTTGTGGTTAAAAAAAACATGAGTAAATAATGATTATTCAAGGATTTTAATTGTGTTACTGTAATAATAGCAAGTTAGTGATTAAGCTGAAGGATTTGGGGAATATTACTTCCTTCAGATACTAGTGATAATTGGGACCCAGATGCAGTGAATAGAACAAAATCTGTTTTCATTTCCCCAAGGTGTAAGCACTCTATAAAATGTCCTATTTAACACTCAGGTTTGAATGTAAAGTAAATTGCAATATTTTAAATCTATACCTAGAAATCCGTCAATTAGTATTTATTGACTACTTATTACCTTGTGCCAAGCACAATCATAAAACCTATAATCAGATTAGGTCTACAATATGTATCTGTATAAATAATTTGCAAACCATACAGACAGCAAGTAGCTTCAAGAAAAAAAAAAGAGACACTTCCTTGGTTTGGAGTAGCTTACTCTGTTACTTCAGGGAACAGAGGTTTGTTGGTTGTTGTCCTTCGTTCTAGAAGAGGACCAAAATGATATCACTGTACTGGGGTCAAGGTACGATGTGTCCAACTGTGGCTGATCAGACCAATTCAAACTTGGAAGGCTCTACTATAGGTTGAACCCAAATAGTCCATAAGTTCATAAGTTTAGAAAAGAGGCAGTCTGATATAGCAGATATAAATCGGGTCTAGAAAGCCAGGATCTTGCCATAAACAAATACTGGCTGTGTAACTCTTGGCCAGTGACAACCTCATATTACTGCAGGCGGATTATTAATGCTATAAATTATTGAACAGGAATCTGCAGTTTTAGAAGGGCATCAATTTCATCACTGGGATTTTTCTCTATGGGTGAAATCAAAGGTTCAGTTAAAAAAGTAGGTGATGGGTTCAGTTAAAAAAGTAGGTGATGTGATTTAAAATATGAAATTAAGCAACTCATGATTACCACCAGTGGAGGAAAAGTCATTGCTAGGATTTTGGCATACTTGTAAACTACTTGGATGTAAGGATTATTTTATCCATTGAATTTATAAATGTAGGACCTAGCACAGGACCTCTCACATAAACACAGAGTAAATGCTTGTTGATTTATTTACTTATTGACTGGGAAACATTTTGAAGCTTAGTCAAAATATTCACAGAATAAATAGTAACTCTTAAACCATGTTTCCAATCTGATTATGTAACCAGAAATGCAGTGATATTTCAATTTTCCTTTGCTTTGAATTTTGGAGTATCTGGCAGCTAAATTTAAACTTAAATTTAAAAAGGGCAAAATTGAAAAATTTTTTTTTGGAAAGTTCTTCTTTTGGTAGCTAGATCCCTTCACATTATATCTTTCTTCAAGGGGAATTTTATAACTACCCCTATTAGTAGCATCTGCATGTCTTTAAAATATCCTGCCTTTTTCTGCTAACTAATGAGAATATTAAATAAGCTCAATGCTTCCCCTGACCCTACAGCACCCTAGGTTCTGCATCCTACAAGTTAAAAATAATGCTACTTTACCATTGTTTTCCATATTTGGTATCAGAGTATTTAGTCATATTAGAAACACTTCTGTGTGTAAGACTTTATGAGGCACTTTATAGAATAAAACATCCAGTCATCAATTTGTGATATCCAGATATTGAAACAAATCCTTTACTTACTTTGAATCTTTTTTAACAACTAGAAATTAGCAAGTAATTTTTTAAAATCTGGGCTTTAGGAAAGTTCATCTACAATATTTTTGTTAGCTTTGGTCATCATTGTTATTCCTTTTTTTCTTTTGACAGGGCAATGAGGGTTAAGTGACTTGCCCAGGGTCACAGCTAGTAAGTGTTAAGTGTCTGAGGCTAGATTTGAACTCAGGTCCTCCTGAATCCAGGGCTGGTGCTTTATCCACTGCACCACCTAGCTGCCCCCATCATTGTTATTGTTAACTAATTCATTGTCAGATATAATGTATTTTACAGTGTAGGTTTTTCCCCCTCTTATTATAGGACTTTTAAAAAATTTTGTTAGAGAAGACAGAATTTTAGAAAATCTTTTCTGTTTTTTTTTTCTGAGATAAGCTGAATCTTTTTCAGTTACTCCTACCCTTTTGATTAATTTTTTTAGATCCATTTTAAACTCCCCTGAAGCCCAAAGTGTATTCCAAGTGTGTTGAAGGTAAATATTGGAAAATGAAATGTAACTTTCCTGCTTTAGTGATGCATAAACACTTAAGGGTTTTTAAAAATAGGTAATGTGCTAACAGCCTTGCTGTTCATCAGCTTGGAAAATGAAAAACATACTTGTGTAGCTGTTGTTTTATTTTTTTAATGTTCTTACTGTTCTTATGCTCAGAAAGGAAATTATTTTCAACCATATGGCATCCTGGTTATGTTGCAGAAGTGCATAGAACATTTTTTTGTAATTGATTGATGTAGGATTCAAATTTTAAAAAACAGTAAAAACAGTTGAATCCTAAGCTCTCAGGGAGGGACCCTACTTCATTGGTCAGACAAGCTGTGACAAATTTGTTAGGGACTATAGATGAAAATCAAACAGTATAGACAGATATAGGTAAATTATCATCTGAATGTTGAATGGAATGCTCAAAATGGAATCACAGACCTATTGTAATAGCAGAGCACTAGAAATTACAGGAGATCCAAAATACAAGCTGTTTTCCAAATCGTGTGATTTATAGTGGATGGCCTGTCTCACTAATGGAAGGTGAAATAAGATGAATGTTATTTTAGTTATCAAAATGATATTGCTATCTTTAATATCATTTAATGATAATAGCCTTCTTGGGCTAATTCTCACTCCTTCAATCAGACATGCCTGATCCTCAGAGACCACCCAATTTAAAGGAAGAAGAAGAAATGTTAGCAAATGCTGTGCCTTGTTCTCCTCATCTGTAAAATGGGGTATAGGTGGGAACATTGTACTAAATGAGCTCTAAGTTCTAATGACTTTCAATTTTAAAGTTCTATGGCTCATTCTCTTGCCTTATTCTCTTTACCTGGCTTTGGTTGGTTGACTCTTATTGACAGTATCTGATGAAAGACAATGGGGAAAGTCCTTTGCCAATGTTGAGGTGACTTGTGGCCCTGTGAAATGGGTTCGGCTCCTTGGCAATGGTTTGGCTTTTCTATTCTAGTTGAAGGGGAAGGAGGGAACACTGTGCTTAGTGTTTTAGAAATATTATCTCATTTTATCTTCATAACAATCCTGAGAGGTAGGTGCTATTATTATCCTATTTTTTAATTAAGCAAATTGAGGCAGAGGTTATGTGATATGTCCTGGGTCACACAGCTAGTAAGCTGGAGCTGAATTTTAACTCAAGTCCTCTTGACTCCAGACCCAATGTGTTACTATAGTGCTACTTCTTAGTTTTTAGAATTCAGAAGGGAACCCCAGTATTATAGAATTCCAAGTATACCCGTTTGTTCTTGCTAAATTTAAAGTAAATATTTTGCAAAGGCAAAAAAAAAAAAAGTCTACGTCCTTGACTCTAATAACCAATGCATTCAGACAGAAAAGTGAGAAATGCAGATGAATCCTCTAAGTGTCGGAATGATGCTCAATAGCCACTGCTAAAAACCCAGCTATCCTCTAATACTTTGGAGTTGTATTCTGTAACTATGAAATATACAAGAGCCTCTAAATTTTTCACTTCTCTATCCAGGCTTGCAGTTTGGGTTTGAGAGAACCTCGAGCTGGTTCATTGTAACTGCGGATCAGGAAAACCCAGCCCTGTCCTGGCACTAGCCAAGCATTCTGGCTGAGCAGGAGCTAAATGGCCTACGATATATACACAGAATGCCCGAGGTAACTGTGACTTCTACTAATTAATTGTGGAAAGATAATTTCCTTTGCCTTTTTTTCCCCTTTAAACAAATTGCAGCGTTATATTTCAACCAAATGACCTTTCTAAAGCTCCACAGTGACTAATTATAAGAGAACGAGGGGCATTTACTATTAGCAGAAATGGGATTTAGTTTTGCAGTAACCTTGGGAGACTAGAGAGCCCATGATGTTTAGAATCCACGGTGATTAGAAGGGGAAAGGGGAGGGGGGGTCTTTACCAAAGGATGTTTCATATAGCTCTTGGCGCCATGCTGCTGAGCTTGGTATATTCAATGCCACAAAGTCAGCAGACTGAAATTCCCTGTCTGTTTTTTATGTTGCTAATAATCTTCAATTTAGTACTGTTTAGAGGGGGGGTGCAAGGAGAGTGAGACGCAGAGTCAAAAAAAGGGGAGAAGGCTTTTTTTCAAAATAAAGTATTGTGGCTAAATAGATTCAGCATGGAGAGAGAGTAAAGAAACCTAGGAACTAATCCTGATTCTGATACTACTTTGCTATGTAATTGAGGAAGGTCTCTAATCAATCAACAAATATTTCTTGAGTAAATTCTAGGTTCATAACACTGTATTGGGCACAGTCAGGTATGGAAAGAGGTAATAGACTAGCTGCACAGACCTTGGGGAATTTATGCTCACGTTGGGAACATGAGACATAAAAACCAGGAAATTTAAGTGATAGTACTAAAATTAAATCAAACCCTGAGTAAAATAATGATCATTATCAGACCTAGGTAAGAGATGAAGTACTTCTATCCTTTCAGGTGAAAGAAAGGGTACTTTGGGTATAGAATACTGCATACACTCTCACACTTGATTACTCTCTGTGTTATCTGGTTTTGCATACCTATTTTTTTTTCTTTTTTACAAGGGAGAGCAGAGTATGGTGAAGTGGTAAATCTGGAAATGATTATGGTGTAAAAAATTAAATTAATTAAATATGTTTTAATTTATGATACAAATCAACCTTCTGAAAGATGTACCAAAGTAGTAAATTGTTCATTGTAAAACTAGCTTCATACACAAACATCTTGTAAGTTCAGAGAGGGGAGGCATGTCTCTCTCTCTCTCTATATATATATATATACATGCGTTCAGCTCCTCTGACCCTTTGAAAGACAGCAAAAATGATGTAGTGCCCGGAAAGCCAACAGGAGGCTTTTTGTTTGTTTGTTTCTCTTTAAAGATAAATGAGAGTCCTGCCTGCTTGAAAGTGGAGCAAAGGAGCCAGTGGAGAGGAAGAGATTGGAGATGCAAGAGAGGGAAGAGATAATTGAGAGATTAATGTCTCAGAAGAAGAAAAGGGAAATACATTGAGAACAGAGGATTTAGCATTGGCCTTGGACAAAAGGAAGGCACTTTGCTTCTGAGTTGGGGAAAGGAACAAAAGATGAACACAAAGACATTGAGATAGGAATGTTTTCAGGTGGGAAAGAGAAAATGGGTGTGGGATGACCTTAAATGCTGCCCCAAAGGAGTTAAGGTCATCTGCTGATACTGAGGGAGGAATGAGATGAGAGGATTATCAAGAATAAAGAGGGGCAGCTAGGTGGCTCAGTGCATAGAGCACAGGCCCTGGATTCAGGAGGACCCTGAGTTCAAATCCAACCTCAGACACTTAACACTTACTAGCTGTGTGACTCTGGGCAAGTCACTTAACCCCAATTGCCTCACCAAAAAAAAAAAAAAAAAAGAATAAAGAAAGGTTGGAACACTTGTTTCCAGATTAATCATCCTAAAACATGTCTTGGATCATTTAACTTCATTACTAAAACAAAACAAATAAAATCAAACCAAACAAAAACCTTTGGTAGTTCTTTAATGCTTATGAAATATATGCCCTCCAAATTTTCCATCAACCTTTCACTAAATAGTTTGTCTTCCAGAATTCCATACTTCAGTCAAGCTAAACTCCTTGAGACTCTCCTTCCAAAACTCCCATAATTCTCTGTAACTATTTTTTGCTACACATGGAATTTAGTCAGAAAGTCCTGAAGTGTTCATCTAGTCCAATCCACAGCTGAAAAGGCATCCTATTATAACTACCCCACAAGTGGCTATCCAGCGCTTGTCTGAAGATCTCTAATGAGGGGAAGCTGCCTACTTCCCAAGGAAATGCATTCTAATTGTTAGGATATCCCCTCCCTTACCGAGTCTAAATTTATTTCTTAATAAATTCCAACTATTGCTTCTGATTCTGACCTCTGGGGTAAAGCAGAGTAAAGCTGATTCCCTTTTCCACATGACAACCCTTCCAACACTTTCTACCTTGTCTACCTTAGGGTCTTCCCTTCTCCAGTCCAAGAATTCCCATACTTTTTTAAAAAAATTAAATTTATTTTAAATTTACGGACTAAAACAAACATTTCCATAGCATAGTATGTTTTTTAAAAAGATGAGTTCACATGGAACTACAAATATATCATGTACAACTTGCTATTCCTTTTACACATAATAAACATAAACATAATAAAGTTATAATGTAAATTTATTTTTCCCTTTTTTATCCTTCCCTTACCTCCCCACCCAAGAGATGGCTGCCATTAGACACAAACATGTATGCAAAAATATTATTCCTTTTGCATAATACCATACCCATTCTTTTATAAGAAATAAGAGGCATTTTGAGACTGAGATGAAAGTAGAAATGAGAGGAAGAAAGCAAAGGGAGGGATGGAGAGAAGGAGAAGACAGGGATAGAGAGAGAGAAAGAGAGAGAGAAAGAAAGAGAGAGAGAAAAATGGATGGAATAAGGAAGGCTGGGAAAAGGAGAGGGAGAGGGGGAGACTAGAGACAAAGAGAGAATATAGCATATAGCTTGGGGCAATAATTGCCCTATTTAGAATATCAGGAAGTGACCTCAAAGTCACTTCTAGTAAATTGAGAGGCAGAGCAACAATCCTGAGAGCAGTAATCAAAGGTATATGAGTAGAAATAGCTGTGGCAACTTTGTAAGTAATGCATTCTCTTTGCAAACCGGAGTATGATTGGAAAATGAGAGCATACTGTGCATAGGAAATGAGTCCAGAGTGAGAGTATTTTCAGTAGTTATATGTGGAAGAGTGGAGCAGCGTGATGGCCCAGGTGATGTAGGGCAAATTCAGAGTTTTAGTTGTACCCTGGTACTGGGAGTGACAAAGAGTATGTAGGAAGGGCTGCAACCTGCTTGCTTAGCATTCATCCTCCTACATCACCCAACTCAGACTAGCAGAATGTAGACTATAATTTAAAAATAAACCCCAAATATGATTTTGTCTCATATAACATATCTACATTATGGGATGCATACCTATTCTTTAAAATTACATTTTAATTGATATATAACATACATTTCCCACTATATCCATTATGGCAGTTAGGTAATGCAGTGAATATAGAATGGGAATTGGGGACTGGATGACCTGAATTCAAATCCTGCCTCATACCCTCATTAATTGTGTGACCATGGATATAACCTCTATGGGAGAGGGGAGGTATATTCTTATGTGTTTTCTTTGGGGCCAAACTTGGTCATTATAATTTTGCATTTGTTTTCAATTGTTCTCCTGTGGCTGTTGCTGTTCCCATTCACATTGTTGCAGCCATTCTGTATAGTATTTTCCTGGTCCTACTCACTTAATTTTACATCAGTTCATTTAAGTCTTCTCATGCTTTTCTGTATTTATCATGTTTGTGATACAGCACAGTAATAGTCTATTACATTAATGTTCCACTTTTTTTCTGTCATCCAATTGAAGGACACCTAATTTATTTCTAGTACTTTGCTCCACAAAAAACTGCAGTCCTACTTCTTGTTTCTGTCTTGAGAGGAATATAAAACACTAATAGCATTGCTTAAGGGAATATAGATGACCTAGAAAATAGGGGATCTAGATAACTTTCTTATTTCCCTTATTTAAAGAGGAAACAGAAAGAGACAGACAGAGACAGACAGACATACAGACAGAGACAGAGGGAGACAGAGACACAGAGACACGGAGACACAGAGACACGGAGACACAGAGACACACACACAAGGAGACAGAGACAGAGACAGACAGAGGGAGTCAAGAAAGAGAGAGAGAGAGAGAGAGAGAGAGAGAGAGAGAGAGAGAGAGAGAGAGAGAGAGAGGTATTTAAAAATGGTGCTGGACTTGTAATCGGGAGACAACCTCAAACCCCAACTTGACCATTTGCTTGGTATGTAGCCATGGGTAAAAACTGCTTGCTTCTCTAAACTCCAAGTTTCCTCACTCAGATAATGAAAATATTTGCTTTACATAACTCATAGTATTGTTATGAAAGGTCATTATAAACATTACAATGATAGATCGATATGACTTTGCATCACTAGCTTACACTCTTCAAGGTCAGAGACTGTATTGTGTTCAAGTTTTCATCTCAGAACATTTGGTATTTCATTAAAAAGTTGTTACTCATTAGTGGTTTTCTGGAACAACAAAATATGAGTTATTGTGGCAGCCAGATTGAAATGAGAAAGCATCATTTTATACTGAGATACATCTGTAGAGTTTTGTGCCTTTCCCTAAAATTATAGGCCCCAACCTTTTAAATAGAATTTTCATATGCTTCTATGATGACTATCATTGCCACTGGGAGTCAGCATTATGACAGTGACAGCCCAGATTCCAGGGGAAAAACATATTCAAAAGTGAATATAGGAACTGTGTGTCACAAACACTGTGGGCAAAATATGATGCTTGTTTTTTAACTTCTCAATGAATAAGTTTCTTCACATGTAAAATGTCACATTTTTCACAAGACTATTTTGAGGAGCAATTGAGATAATATATGCAAAGTGATTTGTAAAGTCTAAATTGCTGCATAAATATGATGTATTTCTTTAGTAGTATGTTGATTAGTTGGGAACAATAATATTTGTTCAATAGGTAATAGGCATAAGAAGTAGTGGTGTTATATGAAAATACATCTATCTAGGGCTTGTCACTGAAGTTCATCTCATTCTACAGGATATTAGCAAATAACCAAATAAATTGAGTGAACTACTACATTTAATAAAGGTGTGGTTTACTAAGTAAACTCATAAAATACAGAAGGCAATAATACAAATGACACATACCAAATGAATAAAATGACTGTCCATCCCATCAAAGTCCATCCCATCAAAGCACAATTACCACATCTATAGAAATAATCACAATTCTCCTTAAAGAATAAAGAACAACTTCAATAACAGGAGAGTTATTCAATGCTCATGATTAAAAATGTCCCAATATAATACGAATAACTGATAATATTATTGCAATCTATCTATGGAGCCTGGGATATTTGCATAAACTCCCCTTATTGATGAAGAGAATGATGGATCGATACTGAATGCCTATGTCACAGATAGAGTTAGTATAAAAGATTTGGGGAGGAGAAAGTTTCTTGATCCTATTTAACAAAACTTGTTAGGAAAACAAAAGAGCAGTATGACAGAAATTATGCTTCAATGAGCAACTTATACCATCTGCCACAATAACTTCAACATAGATATATGACTTGAATATAAAAAATTAAACCATTAAAAAGTAGAAGTTAAGCATATTTTATAGTTTTGTCAGCTATGGATCAGGTTGATTACAAAAGATAAAATAGATAATTTCAAAAGGTTTTTGCATCAACAACATTATTACACCTAGGATATGAGAGGATACATTTCAGTAGGAAAAAATATTTATCTGAACTATATCTGATATCCAAGATCAATAGACAACTAAAAGCAATATATATATATATATATATATATATATATATATATATATATATATATATATATATGTCCAAAAGCCATTCTCCATTTTAAAAAATTATCAGAGGAACAAACAATTCTCACAATAAGATTTGCATACTGTTGAAAATTATATGCTATTTAGCTTCTGGTAATTAATAATGAGAAAAATGCTAATCGAACAACTGAGTTTTTATTCCATTGCCAGCAAATTTGCAAAAAAACCACAATTATTAAAAAAATGGGAATAGTGTTGGAGGCCAACTGTTGGAAAAATTGTGAAATGACCCAAACATCTTAGAAACCATTGTGTAATTATGCTGAGTAACTAAATGTCCCTCAACTCTGACTCACTTTTAGGTATTTAGACCAAAGAAGGCAAAAACAAACAAAAAAAAATTAAATATGTCGTATGCCCTAAAATATCTTCAGCAAGCCCTTTTTAGTAGCCAAAAATGGGAAGTAAAGTAGATGGCCATCATTTGAAGAATGATGTAGCAAAATGTAGTATGTGAATAAATATTATTGTACCTTGAGATAAAGCACTGGTCCTGGATTCACTTGACACTTACTATCTGTGTGACCCTGGAAAAGTCACTTAACCCTCATTCCCCCCCACAAAAAAAAAGCATTGGGAGATTGAAGTGAATAGATGTAAATAAAATAAGGACTAACAACTACAACAACATAAATGTTTTTTCTTTTTTACAACAAAACCATTAAAACTGAATGCTATGAAATTATTATGACTAATTATCTCTTCTAAAAAGAAATATGAGAAGAAATCTCCACCTGCCGAAATGAGAGATATGAATGTGGAATGTTGAATATAATGTCTATTTCAAACTAGTTAATTTTCCTAAACAATTTTTCTTCCTCTTTAAAAAAATATCATAAAAGATAGCTCTCTGAGACAATATTGTCATAGAAATTCAGTGGCAACTGGTAATGTAAAAACAAAATATATTAATTAAATTGTATTTTTACAAAGAACAGCACAAACTTATTTGTAATATTTTCATTTCCAATTATGACTAGAGCAATTCTACAGAGCTCCCCACTTTTACCAGAGAATAGAGGAATCACAAATGGGGCATTGCTCCCACGGCCTGGAAATTTAGAGACTGATAATAGCACTTGAACTATTTTTGTAAATATAGGAAGAACTAAGCTTTGCACCTAATTAGCAAGAATAAATTAGTTGAAAAAGGAAGCTCCCAGATGGGGAACTTTTCCTACAGCTTCACCCCATAGCTTTTTCCTTAGTAAACATACACGTGCCCTCCCTCCTGTTTCTGCCCCTAAAGCAGCCTCCCTAGTAACAGTGTTACTGTAGTCTAGGATCAATTCCCAGGGAGGATTGTTGCCCAGGCTCCCTGAATCCCAGGCCCCTCACAGTTGATTAAAGGAAAGGCTACTATTGCTTGACCCTGGTACCAAATTGGCTAGCCATGACTTGGCTGGTTGAAAGAAAGAAAGAAAGAAAGAAAGAAAGAAAGAAAGAAAGAAAGAAAGAAAGAAAGAAAGAAAGAAAGAAAGAAAGAAAGAAAGAAAGAAAGAAAGAAAGAAAGAAAGAAAAGAGCTCTTTACATATGCTTCTTATTCTAAGATGTATTCCTGGTAATGATTCCAGTAAAACTAAGAAACTGATTTATTATATTTTACCAAACTTCCTCCTCTATCCCCCCTCAAAACAACATCTTGAGATGTGCCTTGCAATTATTATTATACCTTTTCTTTGGTGAGACAATTGATTGTGACTTGCTCAGGGTCCCACAGCTAGTAATTGTCAAGTGTCTGAGGTCACATTTGAACTCAGGTCCTCCTGAATCCAGGGCTGGCACTCTATCTACTGTGCCACCTAGCTGCCCCTGT
The DNA here is from genome assembly GCF_019393635.1 of Dromiciops gliroides. Taxonomy (NCBI): domain Eukaryota; kingdom Metazoa; phylum Chordata; class Mammalia; order Microbiotheria; family Microbiotheriidae; genus Dromiciops; species Dromiciops gliroides. The sequence continues at coordinate 220,475,006 of NC_057862.1, read as the reverse complement.
TATACTCTTTTTTAAATAGAAGAGGAAACAAATTTCAAGAGATTCTTTGGTTTGCTCAAAGATCACACAGAGACATTTATCATTAACTTTGTACTCTTTCTTTGTCTATTGAAATATCATGCTGGTGCACCTACCTCAAGTCTCTCTTTACTTTAATCCATCCTCCATTCAGCTGCCAATGTGATTTTCCTGAAGCATAAGACTGAAGATACAACCCTGCTACTCATTAAAGTTCAATGGCTCCCTGTCATCACCAGGATCTAATACAAAAATCCTTTATTTGGCATTCAAAGCTCTTTAGAACTTAGACACACACAAGCTAAGAATTGGAAATCAAAGGAATGCCCATTAATTAGAGAATGGCTAAACAAGCTGTGGTACATGATGGTGATGGATTATTATCGTAGTATAAGAAATGACAAGCAGGATGATTTCAGAAATGTCTGGAAAGACTTGTATGACCTGATGTATAGTGAAATGAGCAGAACCAAGAGCACAGAGACAGCAATATTGTTTGAAGAACTGTGAATGACTTAACTATTCTCAGCAATAAAATGATCCAAGATAATCCCAAAGGACTAACGATGAAGCATACTAGCCACCTCCAAAGAAAGAACTGATATTGATTGAACACAGACTGAAACATGCAATTTTTCACCTCTTTCATTTTTTTTCTTATACAAAATGACTAACATAGTGATGTTTTACATGATTACACATGTATAACACACACCTGATTACTTGCTGCCTGAGGGAGGGGGGAAGGGACGGAGGGAAGGAGGGATAAAATTTGGAACTCAAAACTATAAACAAAAATGTTTATTATTAAAAAAAAATTAGACACACAAAGTGTTCTTACATCTTATTATCTAACACCTACTCTTCTATTAATTGGCAGTGGTTTCCTTGCTATTCCAGAAATAAGACACACCATCTTCCAATTCAGGGAATTTTCCATGGTTGTCCCCCATGCTTGGAATGCTCTCCCTACTCCACTCCAACACCCCAGCCTTTGAGTCCCAACTAAAAGCCCACCTTCTACAGGAAGTCTCCCCTACCCCCTCTTAATTATATTGCCATCTCTTTGTTAATTATTTCCTACTTATCCTGTATAAAGGCTTGCTTTGTGTGTGTACATATGTGTGTATATATGTATGTATATATTGTATTGTGTGTATATATGTAGTATTTATATATCTATATGTATATACACACACATACATATGTCTGTGTTTACATATTGTCTCCCCCATCAGATTGTAAGTTCCTTGAGGGCAAGGACTCTTTTTTGCTTCTTTTGCTTATCATTGCTTAGCAAGTGACTGGCACATATTAGGCTTGTATATGCAGATTTAAACAAAAAAAAAGAAAAGTTTGCAAATCGAGTGACAAAATTAAAAGAATAGCATGGTTGCTGGCTTGAATTATGCCTTGCCTACCTGCATTTCCATTTCAGGAAAGAAACACGCTAACATTTTCTGACACTTGGTACTTACTAATGTCAGCTATGCTGCAATGAATACCAAAGTTTAAATACCAAAGTTTTGACACCAATCTTTTTGCTTTTAACCCATGTCATTGTTGTTTAGGCATTTTAGTTGTTTCTAACACTGTATGGCCCCATTTGGTTTTGTTGTTGTTGTTGTTGTTGTTATTGTTGTTTTTGCTTTGCAAGGATACTGGAGTGGTTTGTCAGCTCATTGTACAGATGAGGAAGTTGAGGCAAATGGGGTTGTGACACATTTATGGCCACAGAGTTAGTAAGTTTTTAAGACTCAATTTGAACTCATAAAGATGAGTGTTCTTAATTCCAGGTTCAGAGCTCTATCCACTGCCCCACCTGGCTGCCCTTTTAACTATTGAAATATGCATAATGCCAAATATGAAACTAAACACTTTTGAAACTAAGATTCACTCTTAGGTTTTAACCTTCTACAAAGACACTCTAGTGGCTGTAATTCCTAATAGGTGACCGAGCAAGTCTGCATGTTTAATTCACACCCATGGCACTGGCATTTTACTGTAAGTAAGAAAGAATTGTAGCTCCCAGGTGGTTCTGTTGCAAGTGACCTATGAAGGTCTTTTCCACCAGTGAAAGAAACAAACTCATTCTCCCCAGCTCTGATGGTGGATTCCATGATGCAGAGCAATGATTTCAAATTGAGTTATCTAAGAACCAAGTGTTCAGAATAGGTCTGATGTAAGAATAAGAGCAGCTGTTCTTAAAGAGGTGTCATCCCAAAACAAATCAATCAATCAATAAGCATTTATTGAGCACTTCCTCTATATTAAACATGGTCCTAATGTGTTGGGAATACGGAGAGAGACAAAAGCAACAATTCCTATCAAAGAGGTTTAGATTCTCTTCAGTCAGCAAGTCAGTAGAAATTTCTTAAGTTTCTATTATGTGCCAGGTTCTGTGCTTTGATTTTCCTGAAGAACAGAGCTAAAGATATAACCCTCCTACTCATTAAAGTTCAATGGCTCCCTGTCATTTCCAGGATCTAATTCAAAAACTTTTATTTGGCATTCAAAACCCTTTATAACTTAGACACACACATGCCTAGTCTTCTTACATCTTATTATTTAATGAAGGGTACAATGAGGATACAAATACACACCAAAAATATAGTTTCTGCCTTCAAGGAGCTTAGAATTTAATAAGGAAAGACAACGAACAAACAAAAGAAAGCTAAAAGGGGCAAAGAGGGGAAGTTAACCAATGGGGGAGTAAGTATGGTGTCTGTAGGGAATGAAGAAGTAGCTGTCCTAGCCCTACCTCTTAAATGGAGTTCATTGTTCTGTCCTCTAAAGAGAGTGGATAGATGGTGGGGTAAACACTATTTATGAGTTATGGGTACTAAAGCTTATTTCATCTTGGAGATTGATGAAGTTTTTCATTTTTGAGGTTCCTAGCAATATGATGAAGTCAAAGACATTCAAAAGGAATGTAGGGGGCAGCTAGGTGGCACAATGGATGAAGTACCAGCCCAGCATTCAGGAGGACCTGTGTTCAAATCCAGCCTTAGACACTTGACACTTATTAGCTGTGTGACCCTGGACAAGTCACTTAACCCTCATTACCCTGCAAAAAAAAGAAAAAGAGTGTAGGGAATAAGGGTGTAAAATGATTGAATTTATATCTGTAATTTCATTGATATAGAGAATTCCTGGGTATGGGAACTCCTGCTACCAATGAAAGATAGCACTTTATCTACAAGTTATAATTTCAGAGCATTACTTAAAATACTGAGAGGTTAGGTGATTTACCCAGGGTCACACAGGCAGGTTTTGCCATAGGTAAGACTTGAACCTAGATCTTTCTGGATTTGAAGCTTATTTGACTGCTATATTAAGCTGCCTCAGTTGGGGAAATAGTATATAAATAAATAGGCATATATAAGACCCATACAGAGACAAGTAGATAGAAGGTAATCTTAGCGGAGAAGTTTCTAGAAATTAGGTGGGACTGGAAAATGACTCCTGGACAAGTTGGCCACCGAGGTGAGTACTGAGACAAACCAAGGAAAATGGCCAAATCAGTTTGTCCAATCATTCATTGGGAAAGAAGCAAGGGGGGAAAAAGTTTATTCAAATGCTAATCAATTGTATTTTGGGGGCCTGGCAGGGAGAACAAGCCAATTAAATTCAACAAGGATTTGTTAAACCCATATTTAATGCAGAAGGCAGTGTTGGACAAAGGATTTTCTTGTAATTCAGTCATTTTCAGTTTTGTATGACTCTCTGGGACCCTGTTTAAAGTTTTCTTGGGAAAGATACTGGAGTGGTTTGCCATTTCCTTCTCCAACTAATTTTACAGATGGGGAAATTGAGGTAAACAGGGCTAAGTGACTTGCCCAAGATCACACAACTAATAAGTGTCAGAGGCTGGATTTGAACTCAGGATGATGAGTCTTTTTGACTCCAGGACTGAGGGGGTATCTATCCACTCTGCCACTTGCCTACCCTTTGTACAGTGGATAGAAGATCCAACTCTTGCCTCTGAAAAAAAAGTTTTGGGCCATGGATAAATCAAACAAAATTGTTATGTTCCAAGCAATTCTCTTAGCTACAGATTCTTTGCTGATTTTCATCAGTAGAGGATCTACACTAAAACTTGTTTATACTAGGTATTTAAATTATTCATCCAATATTTTCCCCTCTAAACCCAGCTTCCTCTTCCAGTCTGCCTTCAAAAGGAACTACGCTAAACACAGCTGATACAAAGTCATAACCAAAACAGTCACCATACTTTAGGAAGTTCAACTAGGGGATGAGAAGACAGGAGAGAGCTAAATAAATTCAACCCAATGATTGTTTGCCATTGGAAACCAGGTATTTACTAACTAACTGACTGGTGCTCTTTATTATTGTTTTTTAAAATTTTGTGTGTTGACTCATTATGATGTAACAGCCCAGGTTGAACACCTGTCAAATAGCACAAGCAATTCTTAGCATCTTTCTTAGTAAATGATTCAGGAGAGCAATGTGCTTCTGGCTTCTCTGCAATTTCAATTTTGTTTTAAGTTCACCTTTTGTATGTACTCATTATGATACTTTTATGTTTATGCTTATAAATTACTTGGTGACTAAGAAAAACAGAAACCAGAGGCACTGAGTAACTTGGAAACAACCCTTACCTTTTATTGATCAGCACAAACTAGTTATGAATGAACACTGATCATGATTCCATGAAGAAAAAAATTAAGGAAAACATTGCACACATTAAACATGTGCTGGGATAAGTAGTCTGCCTGTTCAAATGGGATTTAATAATTCAATAAGAAGAATAAAAGCTAGCAGTTACATAACACTTTAAAAGGTTTGCAAAATGCTGTGCCTTCACTTTCTCTTTTGATCCTCACATGAATATTCTGTGGTAGGTGGTATTATTATCATTCCCATTTTAAAGATTGGGGAAACAAAGACTGAGAGGGTAAGAGACTTGTTTAAAAGCAAAGGAATATCAAGTGGCTAATACAGGATTTTAATTCAGGTCTTTTTGACTTCAAGTCCAATACTCAATCTATTACTCAACATAGTCATCTCTGTTATGAGTAGGTGAAAGGAAGTAAAGAAAGTGTTAACATGGGCACTGTAATGACTACACTATATGTTAGAACTTTCTTTCTTCACAGGGGAGCAGGACAATGGAGTCACATACCAATAAGCCAGTTAGAAGGATTTTCATGGCTCAGAGCTTCTTGACATACCAGTGATCCTTTGCAAGTGAACTCTAGCCAAATTCAGAGATGCCTGTAGCTGCCAGAAACCACAGAACCAGGCTTGATCATCTCAAACCTTGAGCAAAAGCTACAGACTCCAGACCTTGCTCAAGACTTTCCAAACATCCTGCTGCCTGTCTTATTCTGTCTACAGATGTCTTTTCCCTCAACCAATGAAAATAGAATATGAACTTCTTGCGACTAAACTTCTCTTCAAAGAAGAGATATGAGAAGAGGTCTCGTCCCCTTCTTCCCTCTCTATCCCTGTTCTCCCCCTCCTTCCTCTCCCTTGATCTTTCTGTTGTGTTTTCCCTTCTTCCTTCTTCCTCTCTTTGTCTATATTTCTCTCTTTCTATCTCTGTCACTGTCTCTGATTGTGTCCATCTTATCTCTGTCCATGATCTATAGACCCAGTCCTGGTCTTTCTATCTAACTCTAATCTTGAATCTGTGATTGCCTTTTGGACATTTCAAAATGAATGTCCTATTGAATTTAAAACTCAACATGTCCAAAATAAAACTGATTCTATTTCCCCCCCAAACTCTCCTTTCTTCCTACCTTTTAATACTACTGAGAACATTACAATCTTCCCAAGGACTAAGCCTAGAAAGCTCAGTCATCTTCATCTTCTTACTTTCACCCATCCCCAATGTATCCAATTAGTTAAAAAAATCTTGTTTCTGTCTTCATGGCTTCAACTTTTATAACTCAGATCTTCTTAATTTTTCAGTTGGACTACTGAAATAGCCTCCTATTTATTTCCTCACTTCCTCAAGTCCATCCTAACTCCAATTTATGGTCCACTCAGTTGCCAATATAATATTTTCTAAAGCATGGGTCAGACCATGTCATTGGTCTCCTTTGCAAACTCCTCTTTGTTTCCTTAAAGACTCAGATAAAAATCTTGTTTGGCATTTGAAGTTCTTCATAACATTTCTAGTCATAACATTGCCAACTTGCCTGTCTTATACTTTAATGGCCTCTATACATTCTAAAATCAAAGTATACTGGGTTACTTTCTGTTCCTTGTACAAAACACAGTATTTACCATCTCCCTGACTTTTCATTGGCTATTGCTCATTCAGGAATGTTATCCCTCCTAAATTCTGACCATAATCATAAGTGCAGAGAAAGAATAAAAACAAACATATGCATATCCAGGGTCTTTCAAAAGTCTTAATACAACTGCTCAAAGGCAATTAGAGCATGATGTATGCATACACACATGCATACACACACATATACACACACATATTCTTTTCTTTTGCTCATAAAAAAATGAGCTGAAGTTTGAAGTTCTTATTTCCATATGTGTATTTATGCATTAACACAAGCAAAGATGGATATATGTATATAATCATATGTATACACATATGTGTACATAACAATGTAGCTATATATTCATTATATGCTAGCCATGCACACACATACACACACATATGCACACACACACACACACCACATACACATGCACATGCACATATCTCATAACTTCAACTGTCTGCTCAAGGTCTTTTTGTTTGTTTGTTTGTTTTGTTTTCCACCCAAGTAACTGAATGAAGAAAAGTAGGGCTTCTTCAGAATCCAACTGAATAGCATGAGTGTACATACTTCCTCATTAGAGGTCAAGACAATGCTGCTTAATGAAAAGAAGTGGGTCAACAGAAAACCTCATTAAGTTCTTAAAGGTAAGGCTGAGCTAATAGATACAAAGGTTATAAGTGTGAAACAAATGACCAGTCTCACCATAAGTAAAATAAATTGTACTATGTAATTAAAAAATAAATCCAGCATTTTATCCTAGCACCAATTTTCATTTATCACAAACCCTCACATTACAAGTCAGGGCCAGTTTTGGACAAAATTTTGAAGTTTATATTTATTGATTTCTCAACCTTTTCTTTCATTTTTCCCCCTCAAATGGCTGCACCCCATCCTTGCAAATACCCACCTTTGTCATATTCCTACAAAGTTTTGTTCTGTTTTGCTATCACTCTTAGAATTAATTCCCACTATATTGTTTGTTGTAATGGTTTAGGGAATGACCTCTCATTTTAAGCCTTTGAGAATAAAAGGAGTGCATTTCCAATCATAGAATTTTCATTCTATCCCTAAAGATTTGGAGGAGATGATTTTTTTTTTTTAGTAACTGAGAACTTCTTAGAATAATGATGCCACATGTGTACTCATGTGCTTTCATTCTTCACAATGCCAAGTCTCTAAGTGACTATCTGAAGAGCTTCTATAACATTCTGGGACATGTCTTCTCTCCCCAGTTGGGCAGGTATAATGCTTACACTTTTGTTTTTACTACAGCACTTAGAACAAGAAAGAAAAAAGTAAGGAGAAGTCCCCTAAGAGTCAGTTTTTCTTTGTATCTCCAGCCCCAGAACCTTGCCTAATTAAAAGATAATTCCACAGTTCATGTGGTCTGATGTCCTTACTTTACAGATTGTAAAGCTGAGGCCCATGGAAGTAAAACAATATGTTCAGGGTAACATCTGTAAGTGTGCAAGTAGGACTGATAACAATGGAAATAATAATGATAGCTGTAAAGTTTGCAAAGTGCTGTACATATATTATCTCATTTGTTCCTCAAAACAAAATGATGTTATTCTTACCCCATTTTGGAGATGTGGAGAGTGAGGTTAACAGAGTTTAAATGACTTGTCCAGGGTCACACAGATTGTATATGTTTGAGATTGAATTTGAATACAGGTCTTGCCTTGAATCCTGACTCCAGGTTCAGCTCTTTTTTTTTCTGTTGTACTACTTAGCATCCTCAAAAATTTAAGTTTCTTAAATCTTATTACAATTATCTTTTTGCTGAACCACTTTCTTTCTGCTATTAGAAGGCCAGGTATATGAACTGATGCAAAATTATAATTTTACTTTGAAATAAATATTTTTATCCTACCTCTACTTTTTTGCTATATGGATTTTTTAAAATCATGATACAACATGTTTTATGTGGCTTTCTAAAATTGCATTTCTTCTGGTTAACATTAAAATGCTGAAGTCTCACCCCAAATGAGGTCAGTTTTACTCTAGGTGAATCTACAATGTTGAAGCTGAAGTGTTGTTTTTGTCTGTATTTGCCTAAAGGTTGGAGTCCAGTTCCTACAAAGGTCCACAATTTATGTGAGTTTTAGACATAGAACAACCTTGTAAATGTAATGTAAAGGCATAAACGATTCAAAGGTGTCTGTGAACAAAGACAGAAATAAAACTTCTAAAATAATACATCAGATTCATTAGATTCTTCCAAGAAGATAAGAACCTTTTGTGGGGCTAAATAAATTTTCTTCATTCACCACATGAGCAGCCCAAGGCAATATCATGTAGGGTTTACAGGACCAAAGATTGCTTTTCTCATCATAGTATGGCTTTCATACTTTAGTAACAGGTCTGTCTGCTACAAAGGATTTTATTCTTCTTGCTCTGAGAAGTCAGTGCCAAAGTCTCCAACTCTGAACTCTCAAATTCAGGAATACCCATGAAATAATACCCAATGTTGGAAACACCTTTTAGGAAATTCAGAATTACTAGTTTCTGACCTGTACTCATAAGAGGAAAGAGAAAGGCTGAAGAAATCAGGGAGGAATTAAAGGTCCAGAACTCCTCCTGTCCCCTGACACTGCTTTCAGATTTTCTGGGGAAAGAATTGATTGTTCATGTTTTCTTTTTCATCTAAGTCACCATTTTAAACTGCTGGGAGTGGAGGAAGGCAAAACGGGAGGAGAGAGGAAGAAATACAAACCAATATTTTTTTTTTGTTTCACTTTGGTCTTGAAATCTAAAAAAATAAAGTGGGAAACAAAAGGAGAAAAGTGTGAGAAATTTCTTAAGTGGTTCTAATAGGTCACAGAAGGATGAATTTTCAATCCCTAAGGATGAATCAGGGAAGTTTCTTTTGTCCTCCCAGCAAAGGAAGAACATGTGTAATTCCATGGAAGGTCTTCTTCTATAAAGGTCCATATTATCTAATCTCTTCAGTTGATTGTTTGACTCATCAAGTCATTCCCACCCTCTCCAGATCAATAATCACTTAACCAAGAGGGAAGGTTTGAGTGGGATGTACTGAGGAAGTGCCTATGGAAGACAAAGGATAACCTGAGACCTGGGAGTCTAGGATCATACAATGGTAAATGGAAGAACGGAAGTGAATTTGTGTCACTCCCAAATGGTGATTTCACCTAGTCACACAGAATATATAAGCTGTGCAATACAGCTTATAAAAATGAGACTCTTTAACAATTAATTAACCTGAAGGTAAGGCAAACCAGAATCTACTATGTGAAATGTTTTGAATAGGTTTACACTTGAGGAAGAATAACGTTTTTGAGTGTGATCCAGTCTATATAAGGCAATTTAAGTACTTCTGTCTCTTCCCCATACAAAAGCTGAAAGGGTTTGCTACTTATACCACATGAGCAGGATAATTCACTGAGACATTTGCACTGCGAATCAAAGAGCATTTTATCCAAGGTTTACACAGCCAATTATTACTAAATATTCTTAAGCAGAGGATGGCATAATATATATATTTAAGCCACATATAGATAATCTTGTTGCAAAATGTATTTATATCCTTTGGCGATATTTTAATTTCTTTTGTAAATCTCATTTGAGAGTGGCACATCATTCAAACATCCATATTCCCATCAATTTGATCAAACACTTTATCCACTATTGTATCAATGCAATTCAGACTTGTGAATGTTTGCTATGTCAAAAAAAATCTTCCTTTTGGCTCAAGGTGCTCATCAGCCATCTGGAACTGCTTCCCTGATCTCATTCATTATGCAAATGAGATGTAGTATTCGTTAGGTTTCATCTACTGATACTAATACATTAATGGGGATGTTATAGCTTGAGCCCTAGAGAAGGCATTGCTGTCTCATCAGTCACTGTCTTGCACTCACACCCCATTACTTTTAATGTCTCCCTGGCATTTAAGGTCATTGGATTCTTAATTGCTGCAGGGTTTGGCATTACCAATAAAATAGTTTTCCTTTCTGTTGAGATCTTCTATCTGATGCAGTTGTTTGGATGGTGTAAATGGTAATGATGATAGTGACTAGTAACTTCCCCTTTCTATTCTCCAAGTGATTTCCCCACAATTTAAGAATTGACAACCCCAATGTTAACTGCATCTAATCGAAGGAATGAGTTTTTCAGAATAATTTTCCTTATTTTTTTGTGTTTTGTTTTTGAGATGCATGTGCTTCTCTCTGATGCTGCGGTCTAGTTGGTACCAAATCCAGATGAGTGGAGTATCCCAATATTCTTAAATATAATTCTCAGCCATTAAAGCTTAAAACTGAATGAAGACTTTTGGAATACACATTTTTCAAATTAAATAAAACTATTTTGGAAATGTTTATTTTTCTGAGACAATTCTATTTAAAATTACAATTCTCTATTCTTGAAAAAATTTCAAACACTGTGATCAGTGGTCTTAACAATGAAAATGTATAATTTAAAATGTGATTAAAGGGATGTTTTCACACATAAATCATGATAAAATGGTTGAATATAATAAAACAATCAGTATTTTGCAAGCAACCACTGTTTGACTTATATCAACATGTGTTCAATATTGGTTTGTATTCCTGGGCACAGCCTGAGCTGACATATTCTATTGTATTAAAGTTAGTAATATCTTTATTTCCTAATATAGATGAGGAGGAATGTTTTCATTGTTCATAAATTCTAATTATGCATATAATTAATATCTATGTTCTCAGCATGGAAATTATAGTAAAACTATAAAAAGGAGCAAATGTCTCTCCTAACACTTTGATTACATTATCTGGTACATATTATATATTTATACTTATAATCTCAAATATTATCAAATATATCAAATCTTCTCCCACAACTCTTTGTGGGAAATGGCAAGCATGTCTTTCTACTGTAAGGATTATTGTTTTTTTTTTTTATTCTTGTAATAGCAACTACTGGCATTTCTTTTTTCCTTCCTTTTTACATGTAGGATCTGATGGTGTCAATTGTTTCCCTAGAGGTTATATACAGTAAGTGGTGCAAGGGAATTGTCCATTACTTCTTCAGAAAAACACAGAGAGCTTGGTTAGCACAATGCTTTAGGCCTTAAAAGAACAGTACATTCACTTAACTGAGAGTATCAAATTTCATAAGACCACCTTTATTAACTAAAACCTGATTACACATTGAATTCTTTAATACTGCCTCGATTTTCACCCACATTTGTTATTGGATTATGTGTATTCTATCATTGCTTTGTTGCTAACCTAATTTTCAGATTTCCACATGCATGTTCTGCCTTGGGCCCCTGGATGTTTGGTGTATTAAAATAATAGCCCTTATTGCTTGAAAGAACAATATTTTGTTTATGGATTCTTCCTAATTATGATGATACCATAGAATACTGTCCTTCCCTTACTAGACTGACTTAACAGTACTGCAGTTCATAGTATAGAGGGTTCTCAGGCACAACCTCAAGTCATGTACTTAAGGAAGGATCACAATATTTCTTCTATGATCCATGTAAGTACCTCCTTTTCTCTGGACCTTAATTCACTCAACTGCAAAATTATCAGCTTAGGCTAGATAGATAATCACCAAAGTCTTTTTCAAGTCTAAGATTTCATCATAACTTTGCTCAGAATAATGTTAAAATGTGATAACAAAGCAATAGTTACAAGTGCTAGATGAAAAGTCCACCAAATAGAAGATAAAAGAGTGAGGATGTGGTTCCAGGGCAATGTAGGTCAGGAGAATTTTTCAGTGAGCATCAGAAAGATAGTAATTTTATAATTGTGTCTCTGCTAATATAAAGTAGTGCCTGTGATTTCGCAACAGTAACATTGGGAATGAAAAGACTAAAGAAATGCATTTCTACTCTCCAGATTATCAGGAAAAATGGATCAGTATTCATAGGAAACTACCTCAGGAGTCTACCAGGGAGGAAATAAAGAATTAGAAACGGAGGACAAAAGAAAAGTATATTGGTTATCATTACACATTGCTAAATTATGAATTCAAATGAAGGTATTCCAAATATCATCCAATGTTCTTTGTGCTACATTATATTTGCACTTACAAGGAAAAAAAAGTTATAAACTCATTATTGCTATTTAATTTCCCTTTCAAATGTTTAAGAATGTCATGTTTTATTATTTATTTGTTTGCTCTGAGTGGCACCTATGGTTCATTAAGACACTAGTCTTTATAAGCTAAATCATATAAATATATATGTGTGTGTATCATCATTTATAACCATTTATCATATTCATATATAAACATATCCCACATATATTTAGACACAAATTTGAATACAAATGATTTAAAAAATGAACAAAAACAGTATCTAAAACATAAATAGATAATTTTAAAACATTCACTAAGCAAACAGATGTCTTCATTATCACATACTTGAGAGCATTACATTATTTTAACAGTGAGCAAAGTGTTATTTTACCAGGGCACAGACAAAAACAATCAGTGGAGATTGTCCTCTGAAATACAGAAGAGAAAATTGTTTTCCAAAAATGTATCTTAGAAAAAATTGACCACACATTTATTATCAGGGAAATAATTCATTCAAACAGTCTGCACTAGAAAGTGTAAAATATACTCAAGGACAGCAGTATTGAACTAGAAACCTTCCAGAACATTATAAGAATCTAAAGATATGGAATCTGTCAGAAGATCAACTTTTATTACATTAAAAAAAAATCCATGTTTATTTTTTAATGTGAAAGCATGAAGTTAATTGTACATATTGACTTAATTTTGTGATATATGTTCCCTGAAGAAAAAGTATTTCTACTATCATAGATCTAGAGGTATAAAGGACCCCCGAGACTAGAGTTCAGTCCCATCATTTTACAATGAAACTGAGGCTCAGGCATGTTGAATAACTTGGTCATAATCATATAGATAGCAAGTGACAGAAAATAAATTATTCAAGGCTATATGTAAAGTGATATGCTATCAGCACAGGTATATTAATATAAAGATTTGGGAGTGACTCATAAACTATAAAGGGCATAAGGGTTTTTTTGTTTGTTTGTTTTTTTGGTGAGGCAATTGGGGTTAAGTAACTTGCCCTGGGTCACACAGCTAGTAAGTGTTAAGTGTCTGAGGTCGGATTTGAACTCAGGTCCTCCTGAATTTGAAGGGATAGAGGAAGAAAGAGGGATTTGCCTTGGAATTTTCCTCTCTAGCATTCCTTTTTATTAATTTATTATCCCCTACCTAGACTAGCTAATTAAAGTTACAGCCTTTGGGTTGGAGAGTAACTGATTTGACTTACCCAAAACAAGTTAGCTATCAGGGAAGACAGTATAAGAGGGTAAGGAATGGACCAATGAAAACCAGGGACTAGAAGGCCAGAAGGCTTGAATCAAGGTTGAAATGAGAGGGGCAAATGTGTTAGGCAATAAAGAAGATAAAAAGATATAATCAACTAAGTTAAATAAGAAATGTGTATATCACAGTTACTATGTGCCAGGTATTTCCCTTCTAATCAAAGTTGCATTGGATTTGTTTGTTTAAAATGTGTGTGTGTGTGTGTGTGTGTGTGTGTGTGTGTATATGTTCTAAATTGTCTATTTTATCTTCTGTGATTCTATCCCTTATTTGCTTATACTTCACAAGAAATTTGGGGGCTTAGGGATTAGTTGGTTTTGGGTTTTGTTTTGTTTTTTCCTTTGTATATATTTATTCTATGTTTTGGGGGTTTTTTTTGCCTTTTTCCTCCACTTTATTTCACACTCCCACCACACCACCACAATAATGACTTCTTTTTAATTTAAACTAAAAACAATTAGGGATTTTAGAAAAGTGTGTATGTACTGTGGGGAGGAAGGAGGGTGATGGTGTCACAGCCTGAGGTGTTGGGGAGAGGGGATGGGACAAATCAGCAGATGGTCATGACAGGGCTCTTGAAGTTGCTGGCTGCCTGAAGCTGCAGTTGATAGGCCATAGGTTAGATCTAGAAGCCATACAACCTGAGCACAAATTGGTTGTCAGGCCATTTGGGCCCATACTCTGGATGCACCATGAAGAGCATGTGGGGAAAGGTAGTATTCTATCTTTAAAACAAAACAAAACAAACAAACAAATAAAAAAAAACCTGGTACAATTAACTTTTTTGTTTCATGTAGTTTTCATTTATGATTTCTTGGAATATAGAAATTTACAGCCAATGTTTCTGATAAAGACTGCATTTCTCAAATATATAGAGAACTGAATCAAATTCATAAGAATACAAGTTATTCCTCAGTTGAGAAATAGTCAAAGGATATGACCAGGAAGTTTTCAGATGAAGAAATTAAAGTAATCTATAGTCATATTAAAATGTTCTAAATCAATATTGATTAGAGAAATGCAATGTAAAACAAATCTGAAGGAACACCTCATCCCTATTAAATTGGCTAATATGACAAAAAAGGAAAATGATAAATGTTGGAGAAGATGTGGGAAAATTAGAACACTAATGCATTATTGGTGGAGTTGTGAACTGATAGAACCATTCTGGAGAGCAATTTGGAACTATGCCCAAAGAATTATAAAACTGCGGATACCCTTTGACCCAGCAATATCACTACTAGGTCTGTATCCCAAAGAGATCATTAACAAGGGAAAAGAGGGGGCAGCTAGGTGGCACAATGGATAAAGCACTGGCCCTGGATTCAGGAGAACCTGAGTTCAAATCCAGCCTCAGACACTTGACACTTACTTAGCTGTGTGACCCTAGATAGGTCACTTAACTGTCATTGCTACCCAAAACAAACAAACAAAAACAAACAAGGGAAAGGGACCCATGTGTACAAAAATATTTGTAACAGTTCTTTCTGTGGTGGCAAAAAATGGAAATTGAGGAGATGCCCATTAATTGGGGAATGGTTGAACAGGTTCTGGCAAATGAATGTAATGAAATCCTATTGTGATATAAGAAATGAGGAGCAGGTGGATTTCAGAAAAACCCAGAAAAACTTACATGAACTGATGCTAAGAGAAGTGAGCCAAACCAAGAGAACATTATATGTGGTAATAGCTACATTGTGTGGTGATCCACTATGATAGGTAGACTTAGCTCTTCTTGGAAATACAATGATCCAAGTGTTAAGGGCTAAAATTCTAGCTAAACTGTCTAAAATATCTAATGAGTGGTCGCCAATAAATTATAAGCTTTGGCAAGAGTTAAACTTTTAAGCGTTTATTAAGGAGAATAAGAATTTGGTAAAGAGAGAGAGAAAGGCCTAGATTCCTATCTATTAAAGGGAGAGCACATTTCTAGCTCCCTTCTCCGCCAGCGTCCTCAGGAAAAAGACCGAGACTGAGCGCCAGTCTCTTCCTTCCTCCTCCCACTAGTCCGCGTGGGACTCCTGAAGAAAAGACTCCTGGTCTTGCCCTCAAAGACCTTCCCTTCATGGGCAGAACTCTTCTATAGTAAGTATCCAGCAGGTGGCGTTATTCCAATCGTTACAGTCCCCCCTGTTGTTCCTCAAGAAACAAAATGTTTCCTTGACGGAACAGTAAAAAGAATATAATAACTATTGCTAACTAATAATATGTGAACAACAATATAGAAAAGGAAGAGAGGAAAGTTTTGTCCAGAGGGGCGATTTTTTTTTGTCCTCATGAACCGCCGCTTTGACATTAGTCTTGCAAAGGGAGGGCCTCTGCAGAGAATACATGTTACAGATGGTGTATATTATAACAGAAAGAGAAAAAAAAACCAACAAAAACAAATCAAAACTGTTCATTTAAAGTCTCTGAAAGTCTTTTCTCAGATGTCCTCTAGGTGTAGTCGTGGAATGGAAGTCTTTTCAGGGGTTGAGGTATGGATGCTGGTAATCAGCCAGGAAATTTCCTACAAAATTGAGCTTAACACAACTTTAAAATAGCTTTGTCAATAATAAAATCAAACAATGAAAGTTCTCAAAAACATGTCTAAGGGAATACAGAATCTTAGTTGTTACACATGAAACATATAATAAAACAAAAATTGAAACATTCTTTAAAATTATAATATTACTATAGTCCCCCCTTATGGAGGGTATTTGAGAAGACAATTGCTGCGATATTAATTTTTAAAAATAATTTTTATCTTTGTTTCATCACTTTTTGCATCATCTGCCTAATTATCCTCATGCCATTATGAGAAATTAGAAAATCTAATATAATTGGTAACAGGTGTCAAGGCCAAATTCAACACTGTTATTTATCATGACACCTGAGATAATTATGGGGGTTACCATAAAAGAACAGAGAAATGATGGGATATGAGCATTCCCACACTTGAGCAATATGTACTGCCCATACAGTATGCCAGGCTTAAAATAGGTGGATGGAATATATGTCCATGCCACCGAACATATTGGAAGAAACTGAGTCAGACTTAATCAGATGCATGGGATTGAGATGTCCATGGCATCAGGCATATAGTTATAGAAAATAAAATTTTAGCAATAAGACAAGCAAAAGAAATTGTGACAATACGTGAATATAAGAGGAAACAAATCTATTACTTTTTGAAGATGATATAGTAGTCTACTTAGAGATTTCTAAAGAATCAACCAAAATTAATTGAAGCTCTAATTTCAGCAAAGTATCTTGGTAAAAAAGAAACAGATTTAAACCATCATTTTTATTACTGTATACTACCAATTGAACCCAGCAGGAATAGCTAGAAAATCCATTTCATTCATGATATCTATAGAATGTATAAAATATTTGAAAGTCTATAGTCCTTCCTATAGGAGGTAATAGTTTGGAGGATGAGAGGCAGGTCCATATATGGATAGTAGTTAACATAACTTTATTACTACTCACAAGAAGAAAAGACCAGATACTAATGGGGAAAATTTTTGCTTTGTGGCTTCTATTGACTACTGTCCTAGAACAGAAAATATCATCTCTAGTTATCCTGAGCTATGTCTTGCCACTGGACTTAGATAACTCTGGAGGAGGGATTGAAGCTGGTGACTTTGCACACAGCCTTTTCTCACTTAAATCCAATTCACTTGCAGGTCATGATAACACCTTCCTGTTGTCATGGAATAAAGGACAAAGGACATTATAGGAGTAACAAGTGATTTGAGATATGAATCCTAAAACTACATTTGTACTTTGGTCAAAGTCCCCAAATCCTTCAGGGCTCAAAATTATCTAGAGTTTTAGATAAATTGCTGATGCAGGGCCAATAGGAGATTGCCTCATTATCCTGAGGGAAAGACAGTTGGATAATCAGGGCCAGAAAAATGAGGATGTTTTCTGAATTGCTGAAGAATTGAGGCATGATGGGTAAGGACCCAGGAAACTCTTAAGGGTAGTGGTGGTAATTTGCATTTCTAGAGTTTATTAGCTTTGTTATATATGCATCCTGGGGCTGTACTAGTCAAACTGGTTTTTCCTGGCCAACAGCCAGTCCACCTACCAAGACACCCAGGAATTATAAAAATACAATTACAAAACAAACAAACAAAAAACAACCTTTAGAGAATTACAAGCAGGCACAAATATTTGAGAAATATTAATTGATCATGATTAGACCAGGCCAATAAAATAAAAATGGCAATGATACCTAAATCAATGAACTTATTTACTCCCATACTAATCAAGCTTACAAAGGATTGCTTCACATAGCCAGGGGGAAGATATTTTGGAGATACAAAGAAAAAAAAAAGAACCTCTAATGAAGTCATTAAAAAAAAAGTGTGAAAAAAGTGTAGGGATATAGGGGAAAGGAAGACTATTAAGGGCAAAACCTCCAAAAATTACAAAAAAGTAAGATTAAAACCATTATTTGTTAAAAAAAAAAAAGAGGGACTGACCGATGGAACAGATAGTTACACAACATATAGAACCAAAAAACCCAGTAGCCTACTTCTTGACAAGTCAAAGGACCCCACCTACACAATTAAATTCACTATTTGACAAATCTGGAAAACTGGATAACAGTCTGACAGGAAATGGATTTAATATGACAAACACATCATATCATAGACAAAGAGCTCCAAATGGTTATATGACCTAGATATAAATGATTATATCACAAACAGAGGAGCAAGGAAGAAATCATCTTTTAAATATGTGGATAGGAGAATAGGATGACCAAATAAGGGATAGAAAGAATCAAAGAAGATAAAATGGACAACTTGGAGTATACAAATTTTTAAAAAATACGTTTTTGCACAAACAAATCCAATGCAACTAATATTAGAAGGGAAAGATTTACCTGGGGTAAGTATTTCAGAGGAAATTTATCTGATAAAGGTCTCTTTTTTTAGCACATAAAAGAAACTAATCCAAATTTATAAGAATAATAGCCATTAGCCCAATGGATAAATAGTCCAAGGAAATTGTCATGGGGTGCAGAGCACCCCAGAAATTCTCTGGGGCACATCAAGGAAACTTCTCCTTGAGAAACTAAACCAGAGGACAGATAACGCCTAGAGAGATAAGCTGAACCAAATCAACCCAGCTAGCTTCAGATTCCTACCCTTCATTCTGGTCTCCCTTACCCTGGGGAGATAAGTTTGGGTGTGGCTGTGGCCTTTGTGTTCTGAAGAGGGATCCGTAGCCACCCCTCACCCAATTCCTCTAGTCACTACCAGTGGGGGATGGTCCTCCACTCCTCACCCAATTCCCCCAGCTACCACCAGTGGGGGATGGTCCTCTCTCACTAAAGGAACTTTTCAAAGGCAGATGGTCCACCCCCATCAGTCCTCTATAAAAGTACCTTCCAGTCTCCTGTTCGAGGAGATTTGGTACCTCTGAGCCATGTGCTTTATGCCAAATCTTCCCATGAAAAGTTCAAGGATTTCTTTCATGGTTTCCCTCCCCCCACCCTTCCCTTCCTTTGCTCCTAAATAAACTACCACCTTATTCTAACTACATTTTGTGTGCAAGAGGGTGTAATTCTTTAAAGAGGAATTCCTAAGAACCCCAACCCCATACCCCATTTCCCACCATATCAAAATGAACAGGCAGTTCTCAAATGAGTAAATCCAAGTTTTTGATAGCTATTGAGAAATTTTTAAAAATGAGTAATTACATGAGAATGATTAAATAAACTCAACAGGGAGGACTGGATTAGAGTTCTATTGCTGTTTCTACCTCTAATCAATCCAAAAGCATTTAAGTAGCGAAACACAATATTGAAACAATAACTACTCTCAGGCAATTTATATTTGATCAGTAAAGACAATATGAATACATACATACATATATATATATATATATATATACATATATATACACACACACACATATATGTCATTATAAACAAAATATATGCAAAGGAATTACAAAGCAATTTTATTGTGGAGAGGGTGGTCAGCACTATAAACTGGAAAGAAATAAGAAAAGGCCTCATGTAGGAGGGTGACTTTGAAAGAAAGAAAGGAGTCACTTTGATGAAGAGACCAAATGCTTTCCTGTTATGAGGAGCAGCCAAAGCAAAGGTATAGTAATGGAGAGTTGTATGTGTGGAATAGTAAAAATCCTGTGATCTTGCACCACATTCATATTACTTAGCAGTTTTGTATTGCACTTATAGCCAGTTTTTAATAATGGTATTATTTATACAATGTGAGGGGCTTTGAAATGCAGTTTAAAGATCTCATCACATTAAAGCCCATAATAATCCTCTGGAAGTATAATATAGTCTTACAGATACAGAATTAATAGTGCTACCATTATATCCCCAGTTTACAAATGAGGAAACTGAGGTGCAGAGATGTAACATTCTCTGTCCATATTCACTTAGCTAATAAAATTTAGAGGGGAGATGTGAACCCTGGTCTTTCTACCTCTAAATCAATCATTTTCTCTGATATGTCTCTCTTTCTCCCTGTGCATCAAGCTATAAATAAATACTGGAATGAAGTATTCAGTGGCTAAGGCAACAAACACTTAAGGGAGAGGCCTGTATTATGTGAAAGTCCATTTAAAAGCATATGGGGGGAAAGGGGCAGCTAGGTGGCACAGTAGATAAGCACCGGCCCTTAGAGTCAGGAGTACCTGAGTTCAAATCTGACCTCAGACACTTGACACTTACTAGCTGTGTGACCCTGGGCAAGTCACTTAACCCCAATTGCCTGACCTAAAAAAAAAAAAAAAAAAACATATTGCGGGGGGCGGGGCAGCTAGTTGGCGCAGTGGATAAAGCACCGGCCCTGGATTCAGGAGTACCTGATTTCAAATCTGGCTTCAGACACTTGACACTTACTAGATGTATGATGCTGGGCAAGTCACCAAAAACTGTGGGGACCAATTTTTAATTGGGGAGTGTTAGCTCAGTGGCTCACCGCAATATTGGGGCTAGGAAGGAGACTGGCAGCCTCCCTCAAAACAGAACAGGATTTATTTTAACAAGAACAAACTTAACCCCCCACACACACACACACACAAACAGGATCAGTAGGATCAAGGGAAAGGAAATAAAATAGGGAAAGGGAAATTATACAACCTGAGAAAATATCACTGCCCAGGAATCAGCTGAGAATATGCAGCAGAACGCCTGTTACCTTCCAGCTTCCACCTAGAATGCCCAATTCTCCTCCTCCAATCCCAGAAAACCCCATACCACCCCAGCCAATGGGATGGCTGCTCTGACAGTCACATGACTGCCCTCACTAGGCTTCCAATCATTATAATTTTGCCAGGTCCATGTAGGCATTAGGGAGTGGTGATTACATGAAGTCCCAGCACCATGGCAACGGGTACAACCAGCTTGTGGAGCACAGTGCTGTTTGTGGAGCCCCAGGCCAGTGTGTGCTGTGCTGAGGCATAAAAACTTCAATTAACAATTAATTCTTTACACCTCAATTGCCTCACTAAAAACTAACTAACTAACTAGATAGATAGATAGATAGATAGATAGATAGATAGATAGATAGATAGATAGATAGATGAATGAATGAATGAATGAATGAATGAATGAATGAATGAATAAAATGCATATGGAGAAAAAATTAAAAATTAAAAAAAATAATAAAAAGCATATGGAGGGGCAGCTAGGTGGCACAGTGAATAAAGCACTGGCCCTGGATTCTGGAGGACCTGAGTTCAAATCTGGCATCAGACACTTGACACTTACTAGCTATGTGACCCTGGGCAAGTCACTTAACCTTCATTGCCCTGCAAAACAAACAAACAAATAAATAAATAAATAAAACAATAAAAGAGTATGGAGGAGGGGTAGTTAGCTGGCACAGTGGATAAAACACCAGCCCTGGATTCAGGAGGGCCTGAGTTCAAATCAGACCTCAGACACTTAACATTTACTAGCTGAGCAAGTCACTTAACCCTCATTGCCCTGAAAAAAAAAAAAAAAAAGCATGTGGAAGAGTACATTTCAGGGAAAATAATCAGATTACTCAAGGATGTGCAGCAAGAATTTGAGTTCCCTGGTGGGGCGGGGAAACAACAAAAAAAGAAATCTGAGCTGCTAAAGGAATCATCTTGCTATGATAGAAGATAAAGTACTTGAGATCATTTATTTTCTCCAAACTTTACAATGCTAAAATAATCCTGTTAATATTATAAAACTGACATCATAATTTTAATTTGTTGAGATGAAATTTCCCCTGGATTCTATGTAAAAATGCCATCTTTGTGGTTCTATATTTTTTTTTACAAATGGCACCAGCTTTATTACTGCCAGAGATGTGAGATGTCCAAGTTTGGAAGGCAAACACAGAAAGAAGTGTCCTTTCCTATGCCAATTCTAACATTCTTCAAATATAGGAATGCTGCACTTCATATTAGTTTGTTTTATGAGAAATAATTATCAATAACTGATATTTTGATGGACCAAGTGTCCTCCCCTTCTTTCTTAGTCCTTATCCCCACACCACCCCGCACTACAAAGGCAAGTTTTTCTTGAAAGTAAACTTCATCTGTTCCAAACCCAACCCAAACTTACAAAAGAGATGCTTTTGTCTAGATCTCTGAAGGATTTTACTGATAAGATTTGCCTGGCACAACCATACTTAGATGGAAACTATTTTGCTTGTGTGTGGGGTCTTACATTCTTTGTCTGATGACATTCTTCTCAAGAGTTGAGTGACCTGAGTCATGTATCCTCAGACTTCATTTTAATATAGCACACCTGTACATGTCAACCAATTAGCTTTGATTACTAAGCACTGGACCTCCTACAGTAGGAAGGGTTTGTGAACTGTGAACCCACTGCCATTAGGAGTCTTTGGTCTGATAGAGATAGCCTATTAATAAAATGATTAAATTACCCAGAAACTATGTTTCTCAAATTTTTAATCATCACAATTTTCCCCAAGCATTATCTTATACAATTGCCCCAAATATTCTCTACCTTCCAAGCAAAGTGGATCTGATGGCTAAAAATACATATTTCACTTTCCCATTTCCAAATTTTTCCCCATCCTGGATCACAGATATGCCCCATTCTGGTCCATAGATTTAGATTTGGAATGTATCTTAGAGGTGATTGGGTTCAAATCCTATATTTTAGGTTTTTAAAAATTAACTTAATTAATCAGTAAAAATCCACACTCTTCCTCAGTATGCCATTTGAGAATAAAAGGAAAAAATTATTACATGTATATGGTTAAACAAAATAAATTTCTGTACTGATAATGTCTAAAAGAAAAAAAATGAATATATGTTTGTATGTTCATAAACATACAGGCATATTTAGTGTGTCATATACACATACACACACATATATATATGTATATACACACACACACACATATGCTCGCATTTTCACTTTGGATCTTTCACTTCTCTATCAGGAAAAAAAAATGTGTAGCATATTTCATTATTGCTCCTCTGAAACTGTACGAACATTACATTATTCAAAATTCCTAAGCCTTTTGAAGTTTGTCTATATAATATTGTAATCATTATATAAATTTTCCTTTGGATCTAGTCTCTTCATTTTGAATTAGTTCCTCAAAATCTTTATATATTTCTCTGAAAAAAAATCCATTTCACATTTGCATTTGATCAACTCTATGTCATAATTTATACCAGCTATTCTTCAATTAGAGTGTATGCTCTCAGATTCAGATTCTTTGCCACCTCAAAAAGAAGAATGAATATTTGTACAAATCATTGTTTTGTTTTGTTTGAGTTTGTTTTAAGACTAATCATTTCTTTAATGTACCCTCTCTCTAAGTCCCCCTTTTCCCCTTTTCTGCCTATTTCTATTCTATTCCATATTTCTGCATGTAACTGTGTGGGTATATATTCTTACCCTCCATGACCAATTCAGATAAAAATGAGACTGAAGTGTCAGCTGCCCACCAGACACCTCTCTTCCTTGTTGGTATATAATTCTACTTGGCATACATGATTATGTGAGATCATTTTCTCTAGTCTTCCTTTTCCTTTCCTGATCCCTAAAGTGTACTTCTCTTCTCCTCCATTCTTTTTTTTAAATAATCAAGATATAGGGGCAGCTAGGTGGCGCAGTGGATAGAGCACTGGCCCTGGAGTCAGGAGTACCTGAGTTCAAATCCGGCCTCAGACACTTAACACTTACTAGCTGTGTGATCCTGGGCAAGTCACTTAACCCCAGTTGCCTCACTAAAAAACAAAAAAAACGAAATAATAAAATAATCAAGATATATAAGAAAGCCAAGTCCAGGCTTTTCATCTAATGAGATTTCCTCTATGACCTCTGATGATAAAAGGATTCAGGGGCGACATTTATTATTTCCTCATATTAGAATATAAGCAGTTTGGGGGTAGCTAGGCGGCACAGTAGATAGAGCACCAGCCCTGGATTCAGGAGGACCTGAGTTCAAATCCAACCTCAGACACTTAACACTTACTAGCTGTGTGACCCTGGGCAAGTCACTTAACCCCAATTGCATCACCAATAAATAAATAAATAAATAAATTTTTTTAAAAAAGAATATAAGCAGTTTGTCTTTGTTTAGTCTGCTTTTCTTCTCTAATGAGTTTCAGTTTCAAAATTTTTCCATAGCTCTGGTCTTTTTGTCAGGAATACTTATTATCTTTTCCCTTAGAGGATTCTAGGACTCCACTCAATTTTTCTGGACAAGTTATTTTTCACTGTAAGCCTATACACGCATGCATATATATGTATATTTTTATGTGTGTGTGTGTATACACACATGTATATGTATGTATATCCTTTGCTTTCCAGAATATCATATTCCTAGCTCTCTGTTCCTTTAATGTGATGGATGCTAAATCATTTGTGATTCTAATTGTGCCTCCTGGGTACTTGAATTTTTTTTTAAAGGACTGTTTAGCACTATTTTTTTTTTTTACTGTGGAAGATCTAGATTTTGTCTGTACTGTTACTGGGAGTTTTATTTTTTAATTAATTTGTGGATTCTTCCCATATTTCCTTTGCCTTCTGGTTCTAAGAGATCTTGTCATTTTCTTATAAGATTCCTTGAAATACAATCTCTAGACTTTTGGTTGTTTATGACTTTCAGGTAGTTTTATGATTCTTAATTTCTTCCCCTTAATCTGTTTACTAACACATTTGTTTCTGTTATAGATTTATTTTATATTTATTTAACTTTTCAATCTTTTGACTTTTTTTTAGTGAGGCAATTGGGGTTAAGTGACTTGCCCAGGGTCACACAGCTAGTAAGTGTTAAGTGTCTGAGGCTGGATTTGAACTCAGGTACTCCTGACTCCAGGGCCAGTGTTCTATACACTGTGCCACCTAGCTGCCCCTTGACTTATTTTTAGTTCTTTTTTCCCATTTATTTAAAATTTCATTTTTCCCAAATCACATGTAAAAACATATTTTAATGTTGATTTTTAAAATTTTGTAATCAAAATTCTCTTCCTCTTTCCCTCCCCACCCCTCCTTAAGAACTCAAGCAATTCAGGGGCAGCTAGATGGTGCAGTGGTTAAAGCACCGGCCCTGGATTCAAGAGTACCTGAGTTCAAATCCGGCCTCAGACACTTGACACTTACTAGCTGTGTGACCGTGGGCAAGTCACTTAACCCCCATTGCCTAAAAAAAAAAAAAAAAAGAACTCAAGCAATTCAATATAAGTTATACATGTGTAGTCATGCAAAACATATCTACATTATTCAGGTTGTGAAAGAAAATAGACAAAAAACTTTAGAAAAAGGAACTAAAAAATTACGTTTCAATTATATTCAGAAACCAATGGTTCTTTCCCTGGGAATGGATTACATCTTTCATAACTCCTTCAGAGTTGTCTTAGATGACTGCATTGCTGAAAATAACTAAGTCATTCACAGCAGATCATCTTACTTACTTGCTGTTATTTTGTATACAGTACACTTCACTTTGCATCAGCTCACGTAAATCTTTCCAGGGTGTTTTTTTTGTTTTGTTTTGGTTTTTTTAACAGTATCCTGATCATCATTTCTTTTTCTTCCCTTCCCCAACCATAGCAATGAGGGTTAAGTGACTTGTCTAAGGTCACACAGCTAGTAAGTGTCATGTGTCTGAGGCTGGATATGAACTCAGGTCCTCCTGAACTCAGGGTGGTTGCTTTTTCTACTTCACCAACTAGCTGCCCCTTCAATCCTAACTTTTAAGGAGTTATTTTCTTCAGAGAGCTTTTATGCCTCCTTTTCCATTTGGTCAATTTGGCTTTTCAAGTTGTTGATGTTTTTCATGATTTTTTTTGCATCACTCATTTCTCTTTCCATTTTTCCCTCTACCTCTCTTACTTCATTTATTTATTTATGTATTTATTCATGTATTTATTCATTTATTTATTTGTTTGTTTGTTTGTTTATTTATTTATTTATTTATTTATTTTGCAGGGCAATGAGGGTTAAGTGACTTGCCCAGGGTCACACAGGTAGTAAGTGTCAAGTGTCTGAGGCCAAATTTTAACTCAGGTCCTCCTGAATTCAGGACTGGTGCTTTATCCACTGTACCACCTAGCTGCACCCTTTTACTTTATTTTCAAGTTCTTTTTGAGCCCTTCTATGGCCAGAGACCAATTCATATTTTTCTTGGAAGCTTTGGATATAGGAGCTTTGACTTTGTTATGTTCTTCTGAGGGTACATTTTGATTTTCCTTGTCACCATAGAAACTTTCTAGAGTCAGCATTTTTATTTTGTTTGCTCATTTTCTTGGCCTGCTTCTTGACTTTTAACTCTTTGTTACAGTGGGGCACTGCTTCCACAGTGAAGGGAACACTGTCCCAAGCTTCAGGGGGTTTGAGCAGCTGTTCTCTAAGATAATTCTAGGAATTTGTAAGTCCTTAGTTCTTCCAAGGTGGTATGAGTTAAGGAGAAGTATGTTAACCACTCTCCTGGCTGGTGCTCTGGTCTGCAAGCAACCACATACCTGCTTCTCTGCCTTGCAACCCAGAACAGAATTTTGCTCCACTGTGGCTTCAAACTCTTGTGTGGTTCTGCTCCTCCCCCACCTGGGACCACCACCCAAGATTGTGACCCAGATCTGAGCATGGGAAAACAATAGAGTTCTGCCTCAGATCCAGCAAAGAAACCTTTGTCATCTTCCCCTGTTCAACTGCTTGACCCCTTCACCATTTGTGGGCTGAATTCCAGAAGCAGCTGCTCTGCAGCTATTCAGAGGCTTCCAAGAACCGGTTAGTTGGGGCTGGGTCTGTGATGGGTTTGGATCTGTGCTGGGGAAGCCTGCGCTGGGCTTCACTCTACTCTCACCTGGTACAACAGACCTTTCCTGCTGACCTTCTAAGTTGTCTTTGTCTGGAAAATGATTTCACTATGTCTTTTTTGTGGGTTCTGCTGTCCCAGGAATTATGACATTATTTGAATGTATTTGGAGAGGTCTTGGGGAGAGCTCAGGCAAGTCACTGCACCTCCCCTGCCATCTTCGAATCTTTTGGATTTTTAAAAGAAAATATTCCTTGTTGTCTCATGAAGTCATTACCTTCTACTTCATCCAACCTAATTTTTAGCGAGTTTATTGCATGGACAAGGTTTTGGATCTCTTCTGCCAAGCTGTTAATTTCCTTTCAAGTTTGTTCTTCTATGGTTGTCATTTATCCTCCCCCCCCCACTTCATTTAATTTATCAAATCAAAATTTAAACTACTTTTTTAAAACTCTTGCTTCATTTCTTTTTTTTTTTCTTGTGGGGCAATGGGGGTTAAGTGACTTTCCCAGGGTCACACAGCTAGCAAGTGTCAAGTATCTGAGGCTGAATTTGAACTCAGGTACTCCTGAATCCAGGGCTGGTGCTTTTATCCACTGTACCACCTAGCTGCCCCTTGCTTCATTTCTTGAAGGAATTCTAGTTGCATTAGTGTGTTCATTTTTTTTTTTTGAGACTTAGCTTGTAGATATTTTGATGCTATTCTCTTCTTCCAGGTTTGTGTCTTGAGAATCCCAGTCACCACAATATGGTTTTGTGTGATATTCCTTTTGCTTTTTGCTCATTTTTCAAGCCTCCTGTATGATTTTAGACTTTTGTTAGGGCCAGGCCCTTTGCACTTCCTGAGAGATGATTTTGAGTGATACTTTTGTAGCTTTTTGGAGATATTGATTTTCAGTCAAACATTCAGTTTCCCCAAAATGGTATGATGTAGGGCAAAGTATGATCATTGCTCTACCTGATCCAAGTTTTGCTACGAACAATAAACTAATGTACTAATAAGCTTTTTGTCTTTTTGCTTCCCTTTCCCTTTCCCACTCAACAAGTGTTCTTAAGAAAGTCCCATGCTCATTAAAACTCTTGTAAAATTAGGGAGTTGTGGAAGGCAGAGTCAAAGCTGCAAAGCAACATAAATAAATATAACAACTCCCCTCACCCCTCCAAAAGGTATTAGGATTTATATAACTCTGCTATCATACTGTGTTAATCAATTGAAAAATATTATTTCATTGATCCTCACGGCAACTGTGAGATGTAGGTGCTATTATTATCCCCATTTTTACAGATGAGGAAAATGAGGCACAAAGAGATTAAGCAAATTACCCAGGCTTCCACAATGATGCTGAGTCTAGACCCTGAGTCAGCGTCTCAGGTCTTCCTGATAAAGCCCAGGGCTCTATCCATTGTACTACATAGACAATAAGCAGCCGGGCTGGCTTCCAAAGTTTGGTTTAATGATGCCAAACTCTGCGTTTGTTTATTTGTTTGTTTTTTTTCACAGTGTCTTCCTGAATACAAGGATGGGTCTTTATCCACCATGCCATATTTTCTCTTATAAAGATTTTTACTATTTTCAAAGTCCTTTCCAGGTGTCAAAGCGATTTTCCTAGAGGTTATATAACTTTCCCTTCTCAAAATTTAGGGTTTTTGACAACCTAGCCTCTTTTTACTTTCCTTTTTCTCATACTTTACTTCCCCAAATTCACTCTATGATGCAGAGATTCTGTACAAGTAGTCCCTAGCATATGATATACAGGATGGTCTCTCTTCTCCACCTCCACCTCCACTTCTCAAATGCCCTGGTTTCCTCAAGGCTCACCTGTAATATCATGTCAGATATCATGTGTTGTAGGAGCTCTTTCCAGCTCCCCCATCCACTTGAGCCTTTCCCTATAAGGTAATTTTACTTCTGCTTTGTATGTATCTTGTGTGTACCTATTTATTTATATCATATCTTTCAATAAAATGTAAGTCCCTTGGGGACAGGAACATTTATTTTTCATTTTTGCCTTTCTTTTTATCTCCTGGGCTTGGTAGAATATGTGGCACATGCTTTGGTATTCAGTTATTTCAGTTTTATCCAACTCTTTACAACCCCATTTGGGATTTTCTTGGTAAAGATATTGAGGTTGTTTAGCATTTCCTTCTCCAGCTCATTTTACAGATGAGGAAACTGAGGTGAATGTGATTAAGTGGGTGACCCAGGATCACACAGCTAGTAGGTATCTGTGACGATAGTTGAACCAAGGAAGATGAATCTTCGTGACTGACTCCCTGTGTGGCACATAGTAAACACTTGATATATGCTGCTTGATTGATTTCCTCACAACATAACTATGAAATGAAGGTAGAAGAAAAACTATTCCCAGTTTACAGAAGAGAAAATTGAGACTCAGAGATGTTAAGCCATTTGTCCAAGATCATATAGTTATACTAAGTACAAGAGCTGAGATCCCCTAACTCAGACTATTGCTCCTAAGCTACTATAATGTTGACCTTCCTGAATTCATGAGCACATAAATGTTAGGAGTCAAAATATTTAAAAGGAAAGTTTTATATGTGTGTGCGAATGAATTCGTGTATGTTGCTATTATTGGTCCTTCGTTTTTTTTTTTTTTTTGGTTGTTTCTTGGGGTTTTTTGGTGAGGCAATTGGGGTTAAGTGACTTGCCCAGGGTCACACAGCTGGTAAGTATCTGAGGTGACATTAGAACTAGATACTCTTCACTCCAGGGCCAGCATTCTATCCACTGTTCCACCTAGCTGCCCCATATATGTGTGTGTATACACACAGACATGTGTGTGTATATATACACATATATACATATATATACACACATGCATATGTATACGTATATATGTATATATACACATAATATATTCATATACACATACTATATGCACAACTATGCATACATACACACAGATACACAATATCTTTTATTTGGAATGTCTTTGACACAACAATAGAAATTAGAAGAAAAGTCTTAAGCTTTGTCCTGCCCTTGAGATCATACACATAGCTTGGTGAGAGTTACTATGGGTATGAGAAAAGTTGAAAGGACAAAGGATAAAGGGCAGGCATGTATATTCTCAGCATCACAAAGACTCAGTGGGAGGGTACTGGCTGTGGGTCTGCTCATGTAGGGCAGAGGAAGAGATTAAAGGAATTTATTTATCTTACCTTGACTAGATTTAAGGCTGGGGGCCTTCTATTGTGAGGACTAAAAAGGAAGTCATATCCTTTGTCTGCCAGTGTTACAGAGACCACAGGGTTTAAGGACAGAGCTGAAGATGTTGTGGCAGTCCCCTAAGGCACGCGACCTGGTAGTCTTACATAAAACAGAGGTAACTTTCCCCAGGTAACTTCTGGAGTTGCAGCAACAAGAATAGGAAACAGGAGATGAGAAGAGCCCCTTCAGATGACAGTGAAGAAGTCAGGAGGTGATTCTGAGCAGTGGATGGGGTGAAGAATGGCAATCTGTAGAGTGTGGAGCTTCCCTGCCACAGCTATTATCTACCAGAGTGCAATGGCAGAACACTGAGGGCCTGAACTTTGATGTCAATTGATTCAGAAGCAGCAGAGATCAGGACTGGAATAGCCCTCGGAGGTCCTGTCATCCAAACTTCTTCATTTGAAAGAGGAGGAAACATAGGTTCAAAAGGATGAAAGGGCTGGCCAAGGACAGGCAGTGAATAAGTAACAGAAATGGAATTTGAAAAGATTTTCTGTTGCACCATGCTGGTGGGTCATTTAGACTAAGGTAGATAGCCAGAAGTTCAATGGATCAAGTGTTGGACTTGAAATCAGGAAGATTTGAGTTCAAATTTGAGCTGAGGCACTTATAAGCTGTGTGACACTAGGCAAATCACTTGACCTTTCTCCATCTCTGCTTCTTCAGCTGAAAAATGGGGATAGTAACAGCACACACCTAATAAGCTTATTAGAAGGATCAAATAAAGTGATGCACATAGCAATACTTAAAGTGCTATATAATCATTCCTCTTTTGTTCTCTCTTCCTCCTTGACCACTACTTCCTCCTTCTCTTCTTCCTTCTTTTATTCTTCCTTTTCTTTCTTCCTTTCTATTTCTTTTCTTCCTTCCTTCCTTTCTTTTTTCTTCCTTCCTTCTTTCCTTCCTTCATTCCTTCCTTCCTCCTTCTCTTGTTGCTGTTGTTCTCTTCCTCCTCTTCTCTTTCTTTCTTCTCCTTTTATTCTCCTCCTTTTATTCCTCCATCTCCTTCTTGTCCCCTCCTCCTATTTCTATTTTCGTTCTTCCTCTAAAGCAAAATAGATGGCACAGAAATCACTGATGTAATAATCTTACTTTGAATTATGGATTTCCAAGATAATCATTCCCTTTCTCACTAGCTTATGAGGACAATTTTACCCATTTATGTATGGATGTGGCTAAGACTAACTTGATCCTTAAATATGTCCTAACTTACTTTGCTATTTTCCAAAATACAAACTGTGCTATTAAATTTATTGATCCCATTTAATGTGTTAATTGTGAAATTATTGAATGAGGCCATGAGTTGAATATTATCCCTTACACTCCCACCCATTGCTTCAAGTAGCAGCGTAATTTCAGAACTGACTGTAATGACAATTAAACTTCATTTTTAATTTAAAAAAATCAAACCATTTAAAAATATTATTCAATGCAATAGAAACCTAATTTGTTTTATGACTGCAGTTTTGAAAATACCAGAAGTATAAAATATCCCCCTAAGTAAATATATATATATATATATATATATATATATATATATACACACCTAGAGTCTATATGTGCCAGGCACTGGACCAATTATTTTGGAAATATTATCTCATTGGATCTTCACAATAACCTTGATAGGTAGGTGGTATTATTATCCCCATTTTTGAGAAAACATTTTGAGAAAACTGAGGCAGAGGTTGTGATTTTGCCCAAGATTACACAGCTGACTTCTTTCCCCCCTTATGTCCTATCTTCTTTTTTTCCCTTTACTCTTCCACATAATAAAAATATAAAGATGCTTATTAATTTATACCTTAAACCAGTGTGTTTAAGAATTCAACTTATCAAGTTTTAGTTTAATTTTATTTAATTTTAGCTAACATAGCCATATAATTTAAGACCATTTTTCCTAG
The DNA here is from genome assembly GCF_019393635.1 of Dromiciops gliroides. Lineage (NCBI taxonomy): Eukaryota > Metazoa > Chordata > Mammalia > Microbiotheria > Microbiotheriidae > Dromiciops > Dromiciops gliroides. The sequence goes on along the minus strand of NC_057862.1, from coordinate 220,443,040 downwards.
TTTAGTACATCCACTATATGCTTGGTATCTGTGAGATACTAGGGTGTTCTAGGGTAGGCTTGACTCAGGCCAACCCTCTGGTGGTTAGTTATAAAAATGGGATAATATGAATGAAATACTCTAAGGTTATAAAACAGCTAACAAAAATGTACTTAGTTATACTAGAAGGATATTAAACAAAAACTGTCTTTGAGGACACTTCCACTTAAGTCAGTTGAGTAAAATTCCATTGTCATGTCTACCAGCCAAGCATCAGAATCCTCTGGAGCTCCTCCTGAACTCTTTCTGCTCAGCTAATGAGGAAATGACATCACTAATCTGAATCTTAAGTCCCCTGAGCCAAACAAATCTCAAGAAAAGTTTCAATAACTTTTAATGACACATTAGCCTAATTTGTATGGGAGGTGGGGAGGATGTGAAGATATTGTTCCTATTGTATTAAGATATAAATACAAAAATGTGAACTAAACCTTACTTACTAAGTGCTTACTAATGGAGAATTTCCCATTAGAATGTAAGCTCTTTATGAGTAAAGCTTAAGATCTTTGTGAATACAACTTATTTCATTTTTCATATATTATTGTTATTGTCATTATTATTTACTCTATTTTTATGTATTATATAAGAACATACAATTATAATAGAATAATGTAATTATATACAGATTTATTTGTAATCATGTCATATATATGTATCTACACACATGCATATATGCATGAGTATTGACTAGATTTACTCTTTTTATATCTGTATATATATATATACAGATATAACTATGCATAGTTGTGTGTATATATATATATATGTATATATATACACAATTTAAACAGATAAAAATATGGACAAAGTATTTAAATTCAGGGATACTACCAGTTGTAGAAATCAGTTATGTGATGGATGGATGGATAGATTAGATAGATAGATAGATAGATAGATAGATAGATAGATAGATAGATAGATAGATGATAGACAGACACTCATGTGTATGTGCTTGTGTATGAGATCCCCACCAGATGGCAACAAAGTGCTACCCCATCATAGATAAACAAGTCAGTTTAGGTGAATCAGCAATGGGCCCTGAGGGAGAAATTGGAATTGTCAGGTGAAAGGCAAACCAAATCACAGCTACCAATCCTCCCACCATTTCCTCTATCCCTAGTGAAGACGTCACAAGACCTTAAACCAGAGAGCCCCAGGAATAGCAGGATCCCCTACATCAGTGGGCATGCTACCAGTCCAGCCCCTTCAGTCATCACCTAAAGAATAAATCCTGCAGAGTTGTTACATGGTAACTGCTGCTAAAGTTTGTGCCACCTAGGACCCAAAAAGTCAGTTTCTCACTACCAAAATCCTTGGAAGTATCAAATACCTTGACATCAGAAATGGCTGCAAATATATCGTTAGGAATAACATTGAGAAAGATCATTACTGACTGGTTTGCCACCGTACCCTAAGGACAATGTGGCCTTTCAAATAACCTAGTGTATCTTCTATTCCCCCCCCCATTAGAATATGAATTCCTTGAGAAAAGGGACTGTCTTCTTCTTTTTCCTAGTATCTCTTATTCTTAGCCCAATATGTTACACGTAGTAGGTGCTTTTTAAATTCATTCATTTATATATATATATATATATACATATATATACATACACACACACACACACACATATACACACACCTTTGCCCTTTATTGCCCAATTTAAATCCTAGGGTTTGTTAAGTTTCACAAGTATCCAAAATTGTCTTCACTTGACTTAGCTATAATTAAAAAAAAAAATCGAGAAGTTATCTAACCTTAGCCTAAAAGTATAAACTTCGTATGTGCTTAAGTCTCTAGGGGAATAGGTTTGTACTTTGTGTAATCCTTAAAGATACCAAAGTACTATGCATACATATGTTTATATATATATATATATACACACATGAATGCATGTGCACACACACATGTGCATCATGTATTATATGTGTGCATGTGTATATCTGTGAATGTGCATGCATACATACGTATGTGTATGTAAACATATGTATAGGCATTATCTTATAGTTAATTACACAATTTGATGATCTGCTTTTCCTTTGATTATAATCTTTTCCACCTTACCTCAACATTGTTTCACATAATCTGCACTCTTACATAACTGCCATTTCTTATTCCCCAGAACATTGTAAATTGATCCCCATTGGATAGAAGTCATATACAGTTAGTGCTCTATCATGCCTTAAAATGAAACCTTGTACCTAAATGGAAATAAGACAAAATTTTATTATTAAATGTAGTAACTTTGTTCCACAAAATCAAGTAGAAAGGAGCAGCAGAAAACTGAGGATTCATGCAGCATTTAACTAGAGATTTCATCTGAAACCATATTTCATGAAGAATAAATTCACTGAATTGAATTTTATTTGTGCATCTTGGTGGCTTGTGCAATCAATTAGAGCCTTACAGATGGAAGATTAGCATGTTCTGGCTAACATTTTATGACATTGTTAAGTACAAAGTCAATGAACAGAACCAGGAAAAAAAGAGTTACCCATAAATCAAAGAAAAAAAAAAGAAGTATTTCTTTTGAGCTATAGAAGTTTGTTATGATTAATGGAATTCCTAATGTGTATCATTGGTAATTCAATTACAGCAAAGTAATTATGAATCCTCCCATTCTTCTCTTTCCCCAAACATTCTTGTTCCATGTTTGAATTGATTTACCCATTATAGAATTATACTTCACATATTTATGCCATCTTTGATTTTTTGTGTTTTGAAAGATTAGAACTCTACAAAGATTTGAAAATGACACATCTTAAGAGACAATTCTTTTGGGACCACATTGAGAAATAACAACTTTCAGTAACCTTTTCCCCTTGTCTTCTATTTATATTTCCTAATGTTAACTAATCAGTATTTTAGTCCTTCCAGAGGCAATCCAAGAAAAATAAAAGCCAAGAAAAGCAATGTTGATAATTTCAAAATTCCAACAGCTTCCTTCAATCAAATCTCCAAATAAAACTCCAGCTACTGCCCAAAATGAACTAAGATTGAATGCTGGATTACATTAACCCTAGTTCTGATATCATTCATAGTCAGTGCACTCATAATGAACCCTGTCTTTGGTTGGTTGTTGTTCAGTCTGTTTCACTCTTTGTGACCCCATTTGGGGTTGTCTTGGAAAAGACACTGTAGCATTTTTCTATTTCCTTTTCCAGCTCATTTTACATATGAGGAAACTGAAGCAAATTGGGTTAAGTGACTTGATCAGGGTCACATAGCAAGTAAGCAATTAAGGCTAGATTTAAACTTATGAAGATAAGTCTTCCTGACTCCGTGCCCAGCACTCTATCCACTGCCCCCCCTACTTGCCCCTTAGCTTTGGTTACTGTATTTAAAAAATGAACTGGGTTGCCTTTTCTCCTTTTTATTTTGTCGCTATTTAATTTAGTTGGTTTGCTTCTTATCACTCAAAAGTTAAATAATTCTGGGGATAATCAATATGAATACAAAATAAATATGAAAGACTTGGACAAATGCATATGCCATGTAGAGGGTGGGCCAAAAGTCACAAAGGGGTCTGATGTTTTAATAACTAAATTTTTTTCTTTATTTTTTGCCATTTACAAGATTTGATTTTTCACATGTAATGTAAATTCACTTCCTAATATACTACATATGATGCTATGATGTTGTAAATGTAAAACAAAAAATAAGAGTTATTTAATATTCATGACTTTTGGCCATATATATATATATATATATATATATTAATCAGCACACCATAATACATATTCATACTATAGATACTTATGTAGTACTGATGATGCTTGTACAGTGTGTGTCTAAAAATGTAAGTTTATATACAAATATATAGATTGATACATTTACAAATACATACATGAATGCATCTATCTACCTGTATATTATCTATATATTTAGAGAGACAGACAGAGATGGAAGAGGATGGGATATATATGTGTGCATATACAGGGTTTGGTATAAAAACTGCATCTATGATTTCATTGGTTTAGGGAAGTAATAGGTAAAATAATCTCCTCTACCAATGAAGGTTAGCAATTTTTGGATGTGTGGCAATTTATAGTCCTAGTGAGCTACACTGGACACTGAGAGTTTAAGTGACTTGCCAAAAATCACACAGCCAATATAAGCCTGAGGTTGGAATTAAATCTAAATCTTCTGACTTCGGCATCAGTTTTCGATCTACTGTACCACACACACACATACACAGGCACACACACATACACACACACACACACACACACACAGTTTCTCTGTCTCTGTCTTTTACTTTATTTACATGTGTATAAATGCATATGTGTATATACACATATGTATATGAACACATATACATGTGTGTATCTAAGTACATGTGTAGACATTCATTTTTTCATACATCCATAGAAACACTACCTGATATACACTCTACATTGTCTAATGTACATCTAATTTTAATTGTTTAGTATGAACTCTCAAGGTTGTCTAATATCATCTTTTTTATGAGATCAAGATGAACTTGGCTACTATTCACACATTTAAGCACACTTTGAAACCATTCTGGAAAAAATACAGCCTTTTGAATTTTGTCTCCATCCACTATATAATAACAGTTAATTTAAAATCCAAGTAAATATTATTGAAATTGAACTTGGTTCTTGTCATGATGCTTAAATATAACTCCACCTTGGGAAAGCAGTGGAGAATTTGGAAATACTGTTTTAAAATACTGTTTTCTATACAGCACCACTGTGCTAAAAAGAGTTCTGGAAATCATAGTACAAATAGTCCATTTAATAAAATACTACTGCTTCAAAGAGTATTTGAATTTTGGTTGGGCCAAAATTTTACTACTGAGCACTTCAGAGGTAATCCCTATGATTGTAAAGGAGTATAGGTAGCCTAGACACATCAGTACTGCCAACCTCAGGATTCTAGGATAGAATGGGAAGTGACAATGGGAACAAAACTAAATTCAATAATAAAGAGAATAATGGATATCTTTAGTGATTTTATTATATTTAGTGATTCCTATGTCTTATTTTTTTAATCTATGTAAACCTGAATTAACATCCTTATTATTCCTTCCTTTTGTGATCTTATCTTTGATTTCTATAATATAAATGGCAATAATAGCACTTATCTCACAGGGTTGTTAGTATCAAATAAGATGGTACATATAAAGTGCTTTAAATAATCTTGAAGTTCTATGTAAATATAAATAATAATACTAATTGCTATCATCTGTACTTAAAAATATAAAAAATACTGTCTGTAGCATAACTATATTCCTGCTAAAAATAGAAATATGTCTATCTGTCCCTCAAGTTCAGAAAAAGAGGATGGCATATCAAAATTCATGTTGGTATCTTAATGATGATGATGGTGGTGGTGGTGATGATAGCTAACACATAGCACATAGTGCTTTTAGATTTGCAAAGTACTTTATATCAGTATTATCTCATTTGATCTTTACAACCCTGGGAGGTAGGTGCTATTGAGATCTTTATAGATGTGGAAACTGAAGCCAATAGAGGTTGTGACTTTCCAAGGGTCACACAGCTGAGGCTGAATTTAAACTCAGGTCTTCCTGACTCTTGGCCCAATGCTTTATCCAGACAGGTGCTGATCATATCCTTTCATTATGTCAAAGTATACAATGACCATAGCAAAATATCATCAGAACAAAGAGTTCCCTCTACTTTGAAAGTCCTTAGATTATGGTTTAAATGGCTACATAAACCAGGAAATACACATATATGTGTATGTATGTGTAGTCATGTAAATGCATATATACATGCATGTATGCATACATACATATTTTTCTTTGGCAATCTTTTTATGAGAATTAGTACATGATATGGATGCATTTCTAATCAGGAAGATGTGCCAAGACAACACTGAAGTAAATAGAACTATATTGGTCCAATTTTGCGTGTCAAGGAATACAGTGACTCTCATGTCTGATTTAATTATAGGGTTTTACTAACCACAGGCAGCTAGTTGGAACAATGTGACAATGGACAAATCAATTAATCTTGTTTCCCTCAGTTTCCTCATCTGTAAAATTAGCTGAAAAATGGAATGGCAAACCACTCCAGTGTCTTTGCCTAGAAAATACCAAGTGGGATAAAAAAAAGTTGGACACAACTTAAATGACTGAAAAACAACAATTACTAACTACAGGTATGACAAGCACTCATACAAAAATAAACAAAGAGCATGCATTCTTCTTTTTGTTTTCAACCTCAGGTCTTAGTCTTGGTTGAGTTTTGAGAAATTAAATTATGTATGTAGCCACAATCCAGGAAGGAGTTGGTCAAATAAAAAGCATTTTGGGGTAAACCATATAAAGCGTAGTCTTTAATATTGCCTATTAAGAAAGATAAAGATGTCTAGTGCCTTTGACAAATATATCAGGGTAGGAGAATAAGATCCCAATTTGAAAATACCAATCATAGCTCTGTCAGGAAAGGATAAACACAGAAAAGGTAGAATTCCTATAATGCACTGATGTATTCATCAGTCATTCTAGCTGCTTCTATCTACACTTTTACCACTCCAAACTTTGAGGAAAGTATTCTAGTCTAACAAATAGTTAGACTCACAAATTGGTCTAATTACTGATTAGTATTAACAAATCTAATAATTACTGAGCTTTTTTTTTTTTGTGAGGCAATTGGGGTTTAGTGATTTGCCCAGGGTCACACAGATAGTAAGTGTTAAATGTCTGAGGCCAGATTTGAACTCAGGTCCTCTTGAATCCAGGGCCAGTGCTCTATCCATTGTGCCACCTCGCTGCCCCAGTTACTGAACTTTAAAAAAATTTATATGGATATGTGATTTCATAACTAAAGATAACATCTCCAATGATGAATTAAAAGGTAAAGGAGTATTCAAAGGTAAGGTGAACTGCCCATGTGTAAGAGGCAAATTTTGTTTTTGTTTTTGTTTTTTGGTGAGGCAATTGGGGTTAAGTGACTTGCTCAGGGTCACACAGCTAGTAAGTGTCAAGTGTCTGAGGCTGGATTTGAACTCAGGTCTTCCTGAATCCAGGGTTAGTACTCTATCCCCTGTGCCGCCTAGCTGCCCCATCAGAGGCAAATTTTGCACCCAGATCTTAATGACTTCAAGTCCAGTAGTTTATTTACTTCTCTTGTAGCATTTCTCATGTTAATGTTGTTATTAAACAAAGACCTTTGTTTAAACTCAATTGGCTTTCATTTCATAATTTTCTATTGGTTTAATGACTTATTTTGACAAAATTAGTTAAGCCCTTCCAAAGTTATGATACTACTCAAGAACAGCATCAAAATTCATAAGTATCTATTGTATCACTATGCACTTTACGAATACCTTGTGTTACAACCAGACTTTTTAAAAAAGTGGTCAATAAAATATTTTATTACTTTGACTATACTTGAATGATATATGACATGGTTGAAAGAAAAAAAAAACCAACAACTATGTTTTGCAGGAAAATAATGGTCCACTTCACCCTAAGAAAGAACTTAGCTCCCAGAAGCATTAGTTGGTTTTGTCAACACCTAGGGATGGCAAAGCACCAAAGGCACAATTCCTAAGAGGAAATAGACAGTGTAAGGAGGAGGAGAATGCTGATTACCAGGATGTGGACGCTGAAAACAATATCTTATTCCATCTCAGGAGTTCCTAAACATTATTATAGTTCTAAAAAAGTGTAACGCACCTTTTCTGGTGTCTCATCTCCTCTTTTTAGATTGTAAACTCATTGAGAACAGGACTAGATGAATTATCATTGTCAGTACAGGGCAACACTTCCCTTTTTGTTAAATAAACATTATCTGACTGAAGACTAGTTGAGCTTTTTTGTTTGTTTGTTTGCTCTGTCCATAGGTTTTTCTATTAATCAAGACATTTATCAGAAACCTACTATATGCAAGGCACTCTGTTAATCAATGGAAAAACAAAACTGTTTTTGTCACAGTTCCTGCTATCCTATAGCTTATATTCTAATTCTAATGGCCACGAATGGGCAACTGATTATTGCTGACACCCAGTAGAGTCTGAAAGCAAGTTCCTGAATAGGAAGTTAACAGAAACTCTTGTAGAGCCAGTCCTACACAAGTAGATATAGTATTGTATTTACCTCTCAGCTGGAGGAAGTCTTTGTTTTGAGGAAAGTTCTGAGTTCAACTTGAGCTGATTTATGGATAACAATCAAGTCTTCTCAGCTATGTAACTGTAAAAGAGAAATCCTGACCAAGGGTTGAAAAGAATGCATTTGTTCAAAGCACTGGAAACTTTAAAAGTTACCCATACCTAACACATCTCCTTACATTGCCGAGCCAAGAGTATGTTTTTCAAAAGGAAAGAAAATAGATAGGAGACAATTTAAAGAATAGAAACATCTCATGGCAAACAGAGAAATGTGATGATAAGGGAACACTGAAAATTCACCCATAAGCCTGGAAGAGATTGAAAAGGTTTATTTTTTTCTCTTGTGTACATGAAACTCTTTTGATGGATGTACTATAATAATCAGACACTTTGAGAAAGTTTTTTTTTTCAAATTACACCTGAAAAAGAAATCCAGAGAGAATCACATCCTTGAGTCACCAGCTTTGGAGCCTTCCAATAACATTTGATATGTCAACACTGAAGGCCCACAACTCTCAGGGAGCCAAAGTGATAAGCTAAAAGATTTGTGAAGGTGTCAGGAAGGTGACAATTTCTGTGGTCATGGGCTTGACAAATTGTCAGCAATGTCCTTATAAGCACTGTGTCTGATTTACTAGATATAAAGGTGGCAATACCTTGGGTTCCTCTGAAAACTGCAGGGAGAAAGAGGTTGGAATTTTAGTGACAGGAAAGGGTAGTGCCTGACAGTCGACCTCAGTCATGTCACAAAGAAGTCAGAAAGATCAAAAACATAGTGTCATAAAAACCAAGAAGCAACCTTAAAGAAAGGTGGTCAAGCTGACCCTCAAAATGCTAAAACATTGGAATAAGTGATCCCAATTTGTCTACACATAGCCAGAAAAACTCCTATTTATATGAAGTCTGGAGAAGAAAACATCTTTTAGTAAATTCTTCCTCTTCTTTTTCTTCTTCTCCTGAAAATGAGGTTTGCAAGAAAGGAGTTAAGAGAAAGAGAAAAATTCAATGCAAATCAATTTTAAGCTATGTATTAAGAATTTATGTGCAAGGGAATGTGCTAGGTTGGAATAACAAGGCGGGAGGGGAAAATGTTTCCTTTATTCTTCCCTTCTAGTAGTTAGTTACCTCCCTTCCCAAACTACCTCAGATTCATTTTGTATATATTTTGTATATATTTCTATTTTTACATCTAGTTCCTCAGCCTCTATCCAAGATCTATTGCCACCTGTGCCCAGGCAATGTTACTGGATAGCTAATCTAATGAGGAACCAACAAGGATGGTTTTCCTTCCAATTAGAACTAATTTTGAGAAATCACATGCTGTGTCTTAATCTGTATTATCACTACCTGACAGGGGATAGGTAACCCCAAAGCGGGGAAAGTCTTAGCAAACATGAAGCTTAAATAATTTTTACCTTAATGTGCTCATTAAAGCATGTGTTTCTGAGAAGATAAAAACCCTTTCAATAACGAAAATGTGGTACTCAATTTAAAAAATCTCCTTAGGCTCTATAATCTATCTCCCTTTTATCTTACCTCAAGCTGTGTTTATACAGCAAAGTGACGGAAACCATGTGGAAATTTTAAACGGAAAAACTGTCATTGAGGAAATGGGGGAACGATTTTGTGATTTGTGAAAACAAAATAACTACCATACGCTGTCTGATCCATGGACTATACAGCCCAATATGCTTTTCCTAATGTCACCAGGGAATATGTGGGAGGACATGGAATATAATTAAACCAACCCTAAAGATTTGGAATGTCCCACAAATATCAATCAATTAGTCAGCAAGCATTTGTTAAGTATCTACTATGTGCCAGGAATTGTGTTAGGCCTGGTAATAAAAAGACAAAAATGAAAACAGTATCTGCTTTCAAAAGACATCACATTTTATAAAAGGAGACAATATATACACATACATAAATAATTACAAAGTAATTTTGGGTAAGGAGGGTGCAAAGGTTTTGGAGATTGAGAAAGGCTTCATAGAGGAGGTCGTGTTTCATCTAAGTATGGAAGGAAACTGGGAGAATATTGTAGTTTCCTTTAAGTCTCTATAATATAGTTGTTATTGATGAATTTCCCTAAAGATTTTTTTTAACTTTAGTCTCTATTTTTTTCCACTTTATTTTCTAAAATGAAAGGTCTTTTAGGAGATGATTTATTTATTTATTTATTTTTCTTTGTGCCTTTAGTAGTTTGTACCACACTCTGTACTTTAAACATGCTTCTTGAATTAAACTATAAAATGGGGCTGAAACAAGAAAAAAGAAGATGTGATGGTCTTTATAATTGTTAACTAAATCCTCAAAGAAGGCAAAGGTTTATGGGAGTGTTAACAGTAATGGAGAAGAATGTCACAAAACTATCCTTGCTACCTACGCACTCAATAGCTTAATGTATTCAGAATAAAAAAATCAGGATATTATTCATTCACAATGGGTCAGTACAGTCAAAAGAGAATGAGCAAGGGTCTTTTTTGACTGAGATATTATCAGCCAACCTCATCTAAATTCTGATTGCAGAATTTATATTCCTTATGATGATTTGAGAGCCTAAAGGAGCAGAGTGATTGTCAGATCCCTGCTCTAGTTTTCAGAGCTGACAGAAAAATTAGCTTTGGACTTGTAAACCCTGCAAATCAGACCTGAAATTCTCTGAAAGCATTTTGGACCCCTTTAATATCATTTTACCCTTCATTGTTAAACCACTGTTAGAGAAATAAAATTCAGAAGAAAACAGGATACAATACAGAAGATTGATGTATATTTCATCATGTAAAAAGCTAAATTTTTAATAATTTTTCTGAACTTTTAAAGTTCCTTTTAAAGACAAAAATATATTAAAAATGACCTATTTTCCAAAATAAAAATTTGTACATATTTGTAAAAGAAATACACAAAGACTTTTAACTCCCTATGTTTTTTGAAATTAGAAACATATATATATATATATGTATATATCTATGTATATACATATATATAAATTATTATATTGTTTTCAGCATTTTTTAATCATCAGAAATGAATTAGGAACTAGTTTCTCTCTTTCTCTCTCTCTCTCTCTCTGCAGTGAAAATGGACAATTTTTACTCAAAATAGATTTGATGTTTGAAATACAATAGCTTGAGAGGACTGATTTTTTTCCATCTTCTGATAAGGAGGCCATAAGTTAAAGTAGGTGAGAGGTCTCTGAGAATCATAAATATAACCTTCTAGCATCCCCACAGTGGCATTGTCATAGAGTACTTAACTTTTATATAACTCTTAAAGGTTTTCAAAGTGCTCTCATATTTATTTGATCTAATTCAATTTTCATAAAAACCTCATGGCAGTATCAAGTCCTCTGTTTTATAAATGAAGAAACTGAGGCGGAAATAAGTCAAGAAATTTGCCCCAAGTCAAGCAAGTAACAAATGCCTAAGTGTGTATGTGTGGAGGGATGGTTGGTAAGGGTGAAGGGGTAGAACAGAGATTTCCTGACTTCTTTTCAGTGCTCTTTTTACTGCAAATTAATTAGAAACTAATTTATATATTCTAGGAAAATAGTGAGACAAGGATATATATATATATATATATATATATATATATATATATATATATATATATATATATATATATATATCCCACAAATGGGGGATTAATGGTAAAAGATGGGGACTTCATGGGGATGCTCCTATGTTATAGCCTCTAAGACAAACAGCAATGAGGATTTTCTGGGATCCTTTATTCCAGGTCCAGCTGGATTGAGGGACCTACTTTCAAATGCTTTCAATAACCATCTGAATCCTCTAGATCCTATATTATTTACTTTAAAGTCTGACTTAAATGCTTAGGGATAAAAGTCCAAAATTGCAGAGTATATTTTCATCTGCAGCCATCCCCATAAACCAATCTAAACTAGAAAAGCATAATAGCTAGATTGCTGAAATTGTACTAAGATTGACCTAGGTTCAAAGCTCTACTTCTGACACTTACTAGCTATGTGCCTATGGGCAAATCACTACTATTCTGGGCCCTGGTTCCTGATACACAATTTGTTTATTTGCTTTTCATTTGTGTCCAAATCTTCATGACCCCTTTTGGGGGTTTTCTTAGCAAAAATACCAGGGTAATTTGTCATTTCTTCCTCCAGCTCATTTTACACTTGAGGAAAGTGAGGCAAATGCCCAGGGTCTCTGAGGCCAAATTTGAACTCAAGTTTTCCTGGATCTAGGCTTGGCACTTCATCCACTGCTCAAGCTTTTGATGCCCCCTGATGTATAACATAGATATATTATTACCTGCCCATCCTAAGTTTTCTGTGAGGTTCAAATGATCTTTAATGTAGTGATCCTCAGAACATATGCCTTGCTGAGATTGCTGCATTGACACTTGTTTAGTCCCCATTAATCATGTTAGCTTGTGTTAAAGATGATTTGTTTGGTGGAGTAACCCTTGTAAGTCATGGGGATGTACTCTAATCCCCAGCTTCTTAAACTGTGGATCACAACCCCATATTGGTTCATGTAACTGAATGTGGGAGTCGTGAAAAATTTTGGCAACAGTAAAAGGTTATGTATGCCTATTTTATTTATCTATATACCTGGGATCCTGTAAAAATTTCTTAGGCAAAAAGGAGTCATGAGTGTAAAAAAGTTTAAGAAGCTTTGCAAGTATAATCGGTCTATAAAGCTGTGGAAAAGGGTATACCCAATTTCTTATTTGGACTCATCTTCAAGATAAATGCATTCTCTCCTTTGAATTCCCAGATTAGAAGAGGAGTTTTTCTCTGCCCTCTTCTCTGCAGTAAGTAGAGGCTATAAGCACACAGCAATGATAAGTTGTGATTTGGTTAGATGAGATTGAGTCCTCAATAACTTTTTTCTTCTGTCTTACTGTTTCCATCCCTGAACATAAGCTTTATTAATGAATATTCTGAGCTTGGCTGACTACTTCATGATTCCATTAGTTCTTGAGTTCTAAAACAAAATGACAGCTGCCCAGCTGGAGATAAGGTCTGTAAGAGCAGACTTCTCAGAACAGAAGACCACCACTTCACTAATGATGTCATAGTACAGGAAACTAAAGAAAGTATAAACCATGACCAAGAGGGCCAAGAAATTTGTGCCTTCTGCTAGTGTCCTTAAGTTTTGCAAAGAGCTTCAAATACTTATCTTATTTGACACTTACAACCCTGTGAAGTAGGTGCTATTATTATTCTTATTTTAGAGATGAGGAAACTGAGGCTGACGAGATCACACAGTTAATAAGTATCTGAGGCAGGAATCAATTCAGGTCTTAGTGTTCTATTGACTATGCCATATACTTGTCTTGGATTCACTTGGGATGAATGTGAAATATCAGTTTGGTAATCCCACAAAGGATTTCTACCCTTTGCAAAAAACAAAACAGTACAAAACAAACAAAAAACCCCATAATGAATATGAATTGTTTTAATTCTGTTAATATGTATTTATGAGTTTTTTGCTTCTTGAGTGGTTTAAGAAGGAAACAGCTGTGTTATAGTTTAACTCTATCTGGTACACTATACTGAGTATCTTTATTTAAAGTAGCATTTTATCCAGTTTGGGGACCCCTGAGATGTGAAGCATACCCCAACTTTCTTTTAAAGAATTCCCTGTAATTTCACCTCAAGGTGGCATACAAAATGAGCCAGAGAGAGAATAAAAGAATGGCACTCCTCTTTGAAATCAGAAATCCAAGTCACCAAAATAAATTTGGTTCTTTCTGAGTAAAAACTCCATTATAGGACAGGGTTCCTGAGCCATGGATCATGGTGATAAGATGTCAAAATGCTTTGAAAACTTTCAAGTGCTATAAAAAATATCAGTTGCTATTTGTTTTGAAGATAGGTCAATTCTGGCAATAATGTTCTACATGGAGATCCTACTGCTTGATTTAAAAAAAAATTACAGGGGCAGCTAGGTGGCACAGTGTATAGAGCACCAGCCCTGTATTCAGGGAGACCTGAATTCAAATCTCACCTCAGACCCTTAACAATTACTAGCTGTGTGGCCCTGGTCAAGTCACTTAACCCCAATTGCCTCACCTATATATATAAAACCATTTAGAGTTCTTAAAATTCTTAACATTAACCTCTTTAGGAACTTTTGCATCTCCAAGCTGGAACAGAACTAGAATGAAGATCTATTACTCTATGTTATAGATAGATAGATAGATAGATAGATAGATAGATAGATAGATAGATAGATAGATAGACAGATGATAGGTAGACACACACACACATATATCTATATGTGTATGTCTCCTAACTGTATCTTCCTTTCAGAGAAAAGCAATTGTGTGTGTGATTTTTTTAAACAGGCTATGAGAAATAAAAATAATTTATTCCTTTCCTTTCCTTTCTTTTCCTTTCTTTTTCTTTTCTATTCTTCCATTCTTTTTCTTCCCTTCCCAGATTATCCATTACTTGGCCTTTGGAAAAGAAGCACAAATTAGTTGAACCAGGGTATAGTTTTTAAAAGGAAGATATCTTTTCATTATTCATTGAAGACTTTCTTTTAAGACACAACCTGCTTCTATATAGCTCCCCATACTCTTTCTTTTTTGGCCTTTTTGTCTTCAGAAAAGGAAGAGGATAGAGAAAATAGAGAAAGCATACAGATATAATGATCTTTTGTCAATCAGGTTATTGATCAATTTAATTGCATTCCTAGAGTCATTTTCATAAATACGAAAATATGGAAATTGAAAAGCTTCAGGGAAACATTTCAGGAGTATAATTTTTTGAGCTACCAGACAATTTAATTCAAATGAATAATCATTTATTAAGCATCCACTAAGTGCAAAGTGGTACGCTAAATGTTTTAGATACAAAGACAAAAATGAGGGGGGCAGCTAGGTTGCACAGGCCCTAGATTCAGGAGGACCTGAGTTCAAATCCAGCCTCAGACACTTGACACTTACTAGCTGTGTGACCCTATGCAAGTCAATTAATTTTGATTGCCCCACAGAAAGAAAGAAAGAAAGAAATGAATGAATAGATGTATAAATAAACAAATGCTTGTTGAATAAATGAATTAAAAAGAAAGACAAAAATGAAACTGTCCTCCCCCACTAGCACTGCCCTAAAAAAGCTTATATTATGTTAGGAAGGTAGGGATGCAATTTGTATGCAGATGAGTATGTATAAGACTTATACCAAGTAATTTCAAGAGACAGCACACACCAACAATTGAGAGTAGGAAGATCAAGACAGACCCCTGTAAGACGTTCTGGACTTCACTTTGAAGGAAGACAAGGAGCTTTAGCTAATCATTGGATTAGCTTCTGAGCTTTGTATAAGTTTATAGATGTTAAAATCAAAGAGATTTAGGAAAGGACTTCGAAAAATTGTATATGCACTTTTACTTGGATGTTTACAGCTGTCCCGGGGTTTAATACAACCAAACAGTTCAATAACCACATAATTGGACTAAACTGACTAGCAATTAATAGGTTGGCAACGTCTCTTTGTGTTATGCATAAAAATTGAAATTAATGTACAGGAAGAATCAAAAGTACATTACACTAGAATATATGAAGTATTTACAAATATATTTGAAATTCTTCTTGACCAGAAAGTATATATTATTACTGTTGTTGTTTTCTGAAATAGGGGTTATTTTGTGTATCTCTAATTCCTATTCTTTTATCTTTGCAGTACAGATATTATAAGATACCTTTTACAGTGTCTTTTCGTATTAACTTTTTTTTTTTTTTTTTTTTTTTTTTTTGTGTGGCAATTGGGGTTAAGTGACTTGCCCAGGGTCACACAGCTAGTAAGTGTCAAGTGTCTGAGGCCGGATTTGAACTCAGGTACTCCTGACTCCAGGGCCGGTGCTCTATCCACTGCGCCATCTAGCTGCCCCTCGTATTAACTCTTAATAAATGTGTTGATTGATTGTCTTTCACAGTTATAGTAATTATACTTCAAAATAAGCTATTAGACAAGTCCATAAATTTCTAAAACCTTCAGGGCTCCTCATTTCTGAAATGGGGTGGGTCAACTAGATTCACTTTAAGACTCCCATTTAGGTCTAAAATTCTATCATCCTCTATGATTGACTTGTTTGTACAATTTCCAAAGTTTTCCTTTTTCTTTTTTCCAGGGCCATATGTTGCTACATAACTCTTTTTTGGAGGATAAAAAGAAAACTCATTCTGAATAAAAGTCCCGCGATTTCCAACAGCTACATAACCCTGAATAAAGGTAGAAGCATGCCCAGGCTCCAAACCCTAAATATGCTCCTCCTCCTCTCTGTTTCTTTGCTTCTTTTGACAAGAGGACCAGCGTTCAGAGGCGGAGGTATACACAGCAGAAAAATTCCATCTAGTACAAATGCCTGTCCAAGGACAGCAATATATCAAGAGGGAATAAGTCTTTGTCCCATGTTGGGGTTAAATGCTTACTGCTGCAGGGGAAAGCTTGCATTTCTTTTGTACTGTGTATGTCTGTGAATGTTTTATGAATCCAATTGAGCTTAAGAATCAAGTTTCTCAGACAGACACAGTTTATTCAGAAGAATAAAGATACAGCAGAAAGTTATTGATTTTTGAGGAATCTACGCCTTGTGAAAAATTAACCAGACATTCCTTCAGAATCAATACGATTACCCTTGCTGTCTCAGGACTGCTACTGAATCTGATCCAAGGAACGTCCCTGTCCCCAGGACAATTGGTGGCTGATTGGTTCCCTTTAAAAGTACAGATACTTGGGCCAGTTCTCCTTTTTATCTGTGTCTGGAGCTCTCAATAAAATTTACTTTCTCCCTCATTTTCTTTTTAAAAGAGTTTAGAATTTATGGGCAGAAAGGTGTTCCAGTATTAGGCAGACCCACCTGTGGCAGCTGCTATTCTCTTTACGCTTTGCATATAAGGCTGCAGCCTGTTTTGTCAAATATTTCAGGTAAAGCTTCAAATGCTCCCTAGGAAAATACTTGGCAACTGACAACTGGTGCTGGCTTGCCTTAGCCTAGACAAGAACTTTATTAAAAACTGGCTAGATAAACCTTGTTTTTTTTTTTGTTTTGTTTTGGTTTTTTGAGGTTTTTTTTCTTTTTACCTAAAGTTTACCATTTATATAGTTTTTATTGTATTTAACACATCCTAT
Source organism: Dromiciops gliroides (assembly GCF_019393635.1). Taxonomy (NCBI): domain Eukaryota; kingdom Metazoa; phylum Chordata; class Mammalia; order Microbiotheria; family Microbiotheriidae; genus Dromiciops; species Dromiciops gliroides. The sequence goes on along the minus strand of NC_057862.1, from coordinate 220,425,782 downwards.
CACATACTTATTGTTGCATACCATACAACATTAAAGCTGGATAATACTTAAGAACCTATCTAGTCCAACATTCTCACTTTACTGATGAGGGAACCTGATACCAGAGACATGGAATCACTTGCTCAAGGTTATACAACAGGTGAATGGAAGTGGGATCTCCTGACTCTCAATCCATTCCTGTTTTAGTTAGTTTTTCAGGATTCCAAAGGCTTTGCGACTTGATGAATAGAATTCTGGACATGGAGACAGGAAGATTTCAACTCAAATTTAGCCCCTTACATTTGCTAGCTATATAATTGAAGGTAAATCATTTAACCTCAATGGGCTTCAGTTTCTTCACCTATGAAACAGGGAATAATACTTGTATTATCTACCTCTCAGGTTTGTTCTATGGCTCAAATGAGATACTGTATGTAAACATTTAACATGCTATATAAAAGTTATTTTCTTTTTCTTATCATATCCCACCACTATACTGCCAACACCAATGAGTTATTGAAGACAGCATTACCTACAACACCAAACATAAAATCTTCATTCTTATCACTCAAGAAATACTGGACTAATTTAATTTATGTTGACCTCTATATTTTTCTATCTGACTTTCTAGATTCCAGGTCTTTTGTCATTGAAAACTTGTATTTTCTCACCTGTTTTACCTCCTAGGGCTCATTTCATTGAACTAACAATAAACTTCAAGGCTTTTGACAGAACAGGTGTGACCTTAGAAAAAACCCTTAAACACTCTGGACCTCAGTTTCCTCATCTGTAAACTGAAGAAGTTGAAGTTTATGGTTTCGAAGTTTCCTTCTTGCTCTAAAACTATGACCATCCAATCCCTAGCCTCCATTAACAAAAGAACATTGAATGTAGTATCCAAGCAGAAATCACTAAACTTCTCAGGGCCTCAGACTCCTTATTCCTCCTCATACTGTGCCTACTAGAACTTTAGACTCTGAGATTACCTTGGACCTTAATAGGTGAACTTTCTCCTTATCTTGCCAGGAACCAAACCTCCCCATCACTTCTAGGCCATTTCCAAACTATGTCAGGGTGAATGTAACCACTCTTTCTCTTTACTTTCTAATTCCCCTTTATGTATTGGCTTGCCCCATTGCAATATAAGCTCCTTCAAGACAAAGACTTTCTTTTTTGTATTCAAGTCTCTAGTATTTGTAACAATACCTGGCCCATATTAAGGGTTCAATAAATGCTTTATCATTCATTCATTCATCTTCAAAATGAGGGCATTGGCTCTAGCTCCATCTAAATCCTCTTTCAGCTCTAAGTACATCATTCTTTGACCTGACTTTTAGTATTGGCTCTGCTACTTCCTAGCTAAGTGATTTTTTTATCTCTCTGGTCATCAACTTTCTTATCTATAAAATTAGGGAAGAGGGAAAATAATCTGTATGATCCCTTCTAGTTCTAATTATTACTACTCTTTATGACCTTCTATTTCTCAGATGCATGGCTCACAGCTCTGAGAGTCCTCCCATAATGTCAGTCCTGAATCCAGACCTTTCCATTAATCCTCTTCAGTCCTGAATCCTCACCTGATTTACCTGGTCCTATTCTCATGAACTTCTTAGCATGACAGAAAATCAAAACTGTAATTTTAATCCACTAACACTCCAATTTGATCCTTCCATTCAGTACATGTCTACATTGCCAAAGAGAAGAGATAGGTTCAGATAGATACCTGAACAACAAAGGCAAAATCCCTCTTACCATATGATATGGGGAAAATGGAATTCTTGCGTTGTTTGTTTGTTTGGCAGGAAGGAGGAGATGAAGTTGGCCCTATTCACTGGAATTGCCTAAATACATTGATCATTGTTCAGTCCCTTACTATGTCTAAAGAGATTAAAGCCTAATTGCAGCAAAGAGCTTCATTTTGGTTACCTTTTTATGAATTAATAAATGGATGAATGAGTGGACAACTGAATGGTATTCATTAAGGGCTTATTATTGGCCAAGAACTCTAATAAGTTCTGGGGATACATACATCCATGCATATATACATACATACATGTATACGTGCATACATATATATATATGAGAGATATGTGTGTATACACAATATATATATATATATATATATATATATATATATATATATATATACAGAGAGAGTCAGAGTCCTTACACTTGGAAGCACTTACCTTCTAACTGGTTGGGATAATATAAATAGAAGGGTAATAGTTAGAGATGTTTAAATTGGAAAAGTTACACAGATAGTGAGTGGAGTCATAGGAAAAAAGACTAATAAATCTTTTCCAAGATCACTGATAATGTTGGTTTGATGATGGATTCAAAACTGGAAAGATGGAAGGAGATAACCTTGTATTTAACTACTTTTAAAATATTTGTAATTATTCATCTTATATTTATGCTAGGTATTACAATAGAGTGCTAGGGCTGAAGTCAGGAAGACCTGAGTTCAAATCTAGCCTCATACACCTACTGCCTATGTAACACTGTGCAAGGGTCACTTAACCTTTGCCTCAGATTCCCTATCTGTTAAATGAAGATAATTATACAATCTACCTATCAGAGTTGTTGTGAAGATCAAATGAGATAGTAACTTTAAATCACTAATCATAATACCTATCAAAGAGAAAATGCTATATAAATGTTAGCTATTATTACTACTAACATTTGTATGAATATGCTTGTGTATATGTATTTTTGTGTGTATGTTTATATATGGTGTGTGTATTTTTGTCTCCCTCATTAGAATACATACTCATTGCCATTAGATTTTTTCCCCTTTTTTGTACTTTTATTCCTAATACCTAGCACAGTGCCTGGCAGAAGTTAGGCAATTAATGAATGCTTCATCATTGAACAGCATCATAGGAGGTGCTTGAGAGTTTAACAAGTAACTGGAAAGAGGAAATAAGGATCTAGCAGGTATTTGAGGCAACCATTAATCAAGAGACTACAAGGTGGAAATTATAGGCATGAAAGGATTAAGTTCATCAGGGCTTAGTTTCTGGACAGAATAGCACGACAGCTGATGAAGAGAAATCTGGGAATAAAGTTTTAGTTTGTTAACTTTATAGCATGTTCTGAAAGGATACGTGATGTTTTGGAAAGAGGGCCAGATTTGCTGTCAGTAGGACCTAGAGAGAAGATCTACCAATGTCACATGCTTATTGTGAGACTATGATCAATTTAATCACCTTTTCAGTGCCCTCACTAACTTGCAAATTATTAACTGCAATTTATATTATATTATTATATTATATATATTATATTATAATAAATATATTAACTGCAAATGAGTTTCCAATCTGTATTAGAGGGATTTTTCACACCGAGAGTTTCTTATACCTATGAATTCTTGAAGATCCATATCAAAACTAATTAGTGTAAACAATTTAGTTTACACAAATTTCTTTAGATTTGACTATAAAAATGTAATTGATGATCTGGATAAATAGAAGGAGGAAGAGGAGGAAGAAAAAGAAAGAAGAGAAAGAAAGAGTAAAAAAGAAAGGAAAAACAATAACAAGAAGCTGACAATTAAGTAGCCTTTTTACATTTATAAAGTTATTTTAAAGTATTGGATAAATAATAAAAACACATTCAATGCTTACTATACACCAAACACTGTGTTAAGTGCCAAGATACACATACAAAAAGGGAGATATCATTCAAGAAGATTATGTTCTTCTGCCCAAAGGGCTATAAAACTGTATACCCTTTGATTCAGCAGTACCATTGTTTGGTCTGTTTCTGTGTGTGTGTGTGTGTGTGTGTGTGTGTGTGTGTGTGTGTGTGTGTGTGTGTGTGTGTGTGTGTGTGAGAGAGAGAGAGAGAGAGAGACAGAGAGACAGAGAGACAGAGAGACAGAGAGAGACAGAGAGAGACAGAGACAGAGACAAAGTAGGTACCTATTTCCATAAAAACATCCATAGCAGCTTTCTTTGTAGTGGCTAAGAATTGGATTGAGGGGATGCTCATCATTTGGTGAATGGCTGAACAAGTTGTGATATATGATTGTAATGGAATATTATTGTGGTATAAGAAATGACAAACAGGATGACTAAAAAACACCTGGAAAGATTTAGCATGAATTGATAGAAAGTCAAGTGAGCAGAACCAAGAGAACATTACATACATACAGTAACAGCAATATTGTACTATGTGCTGTGAATGACTTAGCTGTTCTTGGCAATACAATGATACAAGAAAATTCCAAAGGAGTCATGATGAAAAACACTGCCTACAGAGAAAGAACTAATATTATCTGAATACACTGAGGCATACTATTTTTCACTTTGTTTCTTCCTTTTTTCTTTTTTCTTTCCTTTCTTCCTTTCTTTCCTTCTGTCTTCTTGCACAAACTAATATAAAATGCTTTCAATGATTGCACATGCATAACTTAGATCAGAATGCTTATCAGGGAGAAGCAGGACATGGAGAGAGGGATAGAATTTGTAACTCAAACCCCCCCCCCAAAAAAAAAACAAACAAACAAACTTTTAAAAGCCTAAAAGCTATTAAAGTTAAAATTGCATTAGAATTGTGGGAGTATACTGTGTAAGGGAATGATGGACAGGGATATGTGTTTTAGACTGGTATTGCCTAAAACCATGTGAGACATGTACAATGGAAATTATACTGATTTTAAAGGTAAGCAAACTAAGGCTCAAAAGGGTTAAGTAATTATCACACGATCACACTAGTATATATCTGAGGTAAAATTAAAATACCTTGTCTTTCTCACTCCATATCTACCATTTTACAAACTATGTCACTTTGCCTTGTCTGGTGTATTGAATGGATGAGGTGAATGATGGATTGCATGGGATTTAAAAGATAGTAATCCATATGAAAAGTCATGTAGTAAGTAAAACCAATTAACAAATCAATCAATAAACATTTATTAAGCACCTATTATATATCAGGCACCATGTTAAGTGTTGGGCACTGTACTCAGAAAGATGATTGGAATTAAAGTCCAGAGAAGTCTGGCATTTGAATTCTGGTTTATCCACTGTGTGACCCTAGGCATCCAAATTCAATGGCATTTAACTCTGGACTTCAATTTCATCATATGTATAAAAAATGAATAATACTAATCTTAAATACAGTAAAATTAAGTTGTTATATAAATGTGTTATATAAAGATTACAAGAATTCGGAAAATAAAAATTGTGGGTGGCTATATTTAAGAAAATTTTATCAATTCAATAAACATGTTAAGTGCCTTCTTTGTGCAATGCATCCTGTCTTACAGTACATGGGAAGGAGAAGGGGGATAAATACAAAGTTTAGATATAATGAAGTTCCTTACCAAAAGAATTTCTAGTCTATTAGAGATTAGACACAATATAGATAGACATAATACAAAATATTGCATGATAAATGATTATAGAAGTGTGGAAGTGAGTTCCAGTAGCCATTAAGACATTTCTACATATACAGCATAAGGGACAAATGGATACTAAATATGAAAGTTATATATAGATTTAAAAGCAATTTATTCCATATCGCTCTGACAATCTTTTTTATCTTTTTTAAGAGTTTTTTTAGTCCAGTGTATTTTGCATCGGACACACTAGGAAATATGTGTGTGTTTTTTTTAAATAAATAAACAACTCAATGGAAGAAGAAGAGCTTCTATGACTAAAACTTCAGAATTTGGCAAATCAGAGTCAAGAATAAAAAAGGACTGAAATCTATTTCTCAAGAGATGACCTATTCTGTGTTTGTGTTTGTTTATTTGGTTCAGATCAGCTTATTTCTAATTAGGATACTGTTATTTTACTTTTCTTAATATGTGGTATAATGTTTTCATCTTATTGATTTTTTTAAAATGAACTAGTATGGAATTGATGATGTGTATATAATAATCTATACACTCTATTGAAATACAAAACTTCATACTAAAAACGCACTGTGAATGAAGATAATAGAAGCCCTATCATTTTTCCCTTCTATCTTTCTTTTTCTAGATAATAACTGAAGAGTTCCTGGATATTTGTATCAATTTAGAATTGACATATCCCAAATCAGACAGAAAATATACTAAAAAAAATATGCATACATTTTTCCTACTTTCTTGCCCATGCCCTTGGGCCATCTTATTTGTCATTTTCTCTGGTAATGTCTGAGCTGCCAAAGCATTTCATTGAGAGAACCTTGATTTAGACACTATTCTACTGTGATGCAGTATCATATTTCCTGGTTAAAATATTTGTGGTTCAGGTGATCAAATTAAAATGAGCTCAGTTAGACTTTATCCCACTAGTTCAATTAAATCTGCTTTAATTTGGGTATTTACCTCAATCAGCCATCTTTCAGTAAGGGAAAGGGCAGTGGAAGAAATGCTCTTGTGAATTATTCTGTTTAATGAAGAGAAACAAATGCAATGAAGAGAAAGAAATTGTAGCATCAATGCCCAAAGTTGAGTTATTTTGAATAGATCATATGTATAATGAAATAAAATGATTTTATCTTTTATTCTATGACTAGTCCTTGATACACACAAAGTATTGTAACAGTAATATAGCAAATATTTTTACAGACACGTTGAGTTCAAGACAAAATCATCTTTAAGTTGGGATATTCTCCCCCTCCCATGACAGTTTTATATATCAGAACAAGAGCAAAACAATCTTATCAACTCTTCATTCAGCAAAGAAAATGTGTATTTTATAGTCTGGAGATGTTTTAGTGTGCTTTCTTCTTTTGTTTTAGTGAGTCCTGTGTTAATTGATCACATCCCTTTAAAGGATATGTTCAAAGTGGCTTTCATGAAGAAAAAAAAAATGTGACCAGGAATTAATCACTATATTTCTTTATCATCTTGTTCTGTGACAATCTCATGATTCAGAAAATACTGTTCTTAGTCAAATTTAACAAACTCATGCTGCCCCCTAGTGGTCTGTCAGAACAGATTAAATTTCTATCACAACATTATATTATGGGGAATTGAACTTTCTTATAGCAGAAGTTGGAATTTTGTAATATCAGAATTCTATGCATTACAGAGTGAAACCTGAGCACCTACAGGAAACTTGTCAATTTAATAGCCATGGATATGCCTATACATTTCTACCAATTTAACTGGCCTTAAATCAATTTATTGTCATAGAAATCAATTAGACTTCTTAAACTCCAGCCCATTTAGCTAGAGGGTACTTTTGCCTCCCTCACAAGCTAAGATTCTAGAACAATTTCCTAAGTTAGCATGCTATATTTTAATTACCTTCATAATTAAAATGCTTCAAGGTCAGTCCCAGCAATATTCCCTGCTTCTATATGTGGGTTGCCACAGCAACCCTAGGAATTGAATCAAGATAAGTTACATATATGTTAATGTCCTCAAGATGAGATAAAACACATATGTGTAAATGTTACATATCACATATGTCTAACTGTACTGTACTGTATACATGCATTTGTGCACATATATTGTTATATATATAAAGTATGAGCTTATACTATGTAGATAATTTTATATGTGTATGTGTCTATGTAGACATACATATATACATGTATATATATATACACATTTATATATATACACATACATACATATACACATACATATACTAGCAACCATATAAGGGTGTATGAGTGTGTTGATATATTGTACAGTTTGTATATATATATATATATATATATATATATATATATATATGTGTGTGTGTGTGTGTGTGTGTGTGTGCGTGTATTTACACACACACACATATATCTCAAGAGAAATATGTGTGTATTCATTTAACTACAGTGTGAGATCGCGTGCTCCATGAGCATAAAGAATGACTTTTTTCCATTTATATGTTCAGAACTTAGGAAATAGTGAGTTAACATTTTTTAATTCATTCATTCATATTTGCTATGTACATAGCACTATAATAATCTAATGGATATATGATCAAGTGAACATATGTTAATGAACATTTGATTCAGGGTCTGATCGACACTTGAGGCTTATGGATTTTGGGAAAACATACTTCAAATTTTTTGTCTAACTTCAATCTAGCTAATGATATTAGATACTTTGTAAGGTCTATTAATCTTGTGTAGAAGTAAACAATTTAATATATTATATTAATGTATTAAAATAATGTAATAAATAGTTACTCCATTCATAGCATTTTGTTAGATTGTGGAAAAGCTAAGATAAAAATTAAATACTCTTATGTTTTCAGGGAAATCATTGTCTACTGATGATGCTCTCCCTCTGACTTCAAAATAAATTTGCAATCTTTTCTGTGATTATGAAAAGATTTGGAGAATTAACTATTGACTATATTGCGTGATAACTACTCAGAAAGAAGAACAGAGCATTGGTATATATTTCTGAATTAATTGTTTTCCCCTCAGTTAATAGATGGTCTCTTCTTTGAAAATATCCACCCCTCTTATATTAGTAGGAGAGTTGTTCATTCAAATGCAGATCTTAGACATCCTCTAGCCCTATCCCATCCTTTTAGAGACCAGGAAACTGATTCCAAGAGGGCCAAGTTGTTTTGCACAGTGCCACATTCTTAATGAGTGACAGAAACAAAAGAAAACTCCATATCTCCTTGTTCCCATTCTAAAACTTTTTTTCTACCACACTATGCTTCTCTTTGTTAGATTTTGTTAAATCCATGTTCACTTCCATTTCCTTGTTCCTTTGCAGGATCCTCTGGTATGCGGTGTTCCCAGCATATTGTGATTTCTTCTGACAAGGACAAGATCATATATTTTTTAAAAAGTTATTCACTCTAAGGTTCTACACTTAATGTGTTATACTTGCCAAGAGTAAGATCATTTACAAACAGCATCTTATGTGAAGAAGGTTTTTAAAAGAAAAGAATAAGTTTATAATGGAAGAATTTCAGACATTAGTAGGGAAGAAAATTGTCAGCAGTCTTCCTAGAATTCTCATTAATTATTTCCTACTAATTTTGTTGTGACAGATAGGTGGCACAATGCTGATAGAGCACTGGACTTGGAGTCAGGAATATTTGGGTTCAAATCTGATCTCAGATACTGTATAGCTTTGTGTGTCTGGGCAAGTCACTTAACTCTATTTACCTCAGTTTCCTCATCTGTAAAGTGAGCTGGAGAAGGCTATGGCAAACCATTTCATTATCTTTGTTAAGAAAAGCCGAAATGGGGAGCAGCTACATGGTGCAGTGGATAAAGCACTGGCTTTGGATTTAGGAGGACCTGAGTTCAAATCCAGCCTCAGACACTTGACACTAGCTGTGTGAACCTGGACAAGTCACTTAACCGTCATTGCCCTGAAGAAAAAAAAAATGTCAAAAGAGATTCTCTGGAAAGCTGACGAATTCTTTGGGGGTCAGCTAGGTGGTGCAGTGGATAAAGGCCCAGCCCTGAATTCAGGAGGACCTGAGTTCAGATCCAGCCTCAGACACCTGACATTTACTAGCTGTCACTTAAGTGCCCCACCAAAAAAATTAAATTAAATTTTTAAAATTAAAAAAAAAAGGCAACCCCAAATGGTGTCAGTAAGAACCAAACATGACTAAACAACAACAAAAACAATTTTGCAAAACTACCTTTTCCTGAACTTTGTGCAAGCTTTGAAAGGTACAGTCACACATTGTGTTAAGCATTGGGGACAAAAATACAATCAAATAAGATGGTCTCTACCCTCAAGGAGATTACATTACAATGCTGGAAAGCAATACATAAAGGGGAGCTAAAAAAGGTAGAAGAGGGTGTGGGAGGGATGGTTTCCTAAAGCTGGAGAAGTCTGATGTGTGTGTCAATTCAAGAGTGAAATGATGGGGGGGGGGCAGCTAGGTAGCATAGTGGATAAAGCACTGGCCCTGGATTCAGGAGGACCTGAGTTCAAATCCAGCCTCAGACACTTGACACTTACTAGCTGTGTAACCTTGGGCAAGTCACTTAACCCTCTATGCCCCACAAAAACAAACGAAAAAGAATGAAATGAGAATGGCTAGGGAACTATCTTCAAAAGATAGACTATTTGATACAGTCATCAATCTGGAAATTGGGCAATAGTGTAGATGTTTCTCCTGAATGGGAAGGTAGGTATTTCTGATTTTCTTACTGTCATTCCATATTCAGATAAAATTTTAGTTCTCTCAGAAAAGAAGTTTTCTCTTATACAGGACTGAAAAAGTTCAGGTGTTTTCTGAATAATATGCCAAAAGACAAAGGTATAAAATTATTCTCTTGCTATTCAAAATTGTTTATTGAGATGATTTCCTGTTAGTGAACTCAAGCTAAGCTTAAATTGCATCAATGATTAATGTTGCGTCTTCATACATTATAGCAACAAAAATAAATATTTCCAGAAATCAGTGGTTACTTCCCATTGATTTTAACCCCAAACTTTTTTTTTTCAACTTCTGGTATTGACTTTTTACCATTCAGCGCTTTTGCTTTCATTTCAACTGATTGTTCATTCAACAAATGTTTGTCAATGGCCTACTATGTGCTAGGTAGGTGGAGAAATATAAAAATATATAAAATGTGGTCCCAGTCCTAAAGATGCTCATAATCCAGAGACAGTTACAAAAATGTTTGCAAAAACTTTAATAAATATTAAGATATATATTATAAATAATTATTATATATATATATAATAAAAATTAAGGAATAACAAGAAATAGCTAAAAGTTCTATGTAACAGGGATCTCTACTCACTAAGCAATCAAGAAAGCTGTCATGGGATTATAGATTTAAAGTGTCACTATACCTCCTTTTTCATAAGCCTCTCCTTTTATAGAGTAGGAAACAGTTCTAGAGTGGGCCAGTAAATTATCCAAGGTCACACAGGAAGTAACAGAATGGGCATTGTTTTTAACACACCCCTTCACAATAAATCCAGTCTTCTTCCCACAGCATTATACTTTTCTCATCTAAGGAGGAGGTGGCATTTTCTTTACTTAAAACAAATGCTCCAGATTTGGAAAGCAACTCCCCTTTAATTGTAGAGAAAAACATGATATACATTCTTGCTGTGTCTGCCTATGTGAAACAGGAATCTAGATATCATTAAACTAAACTGTCACCCATCCATTGAGTCACATTATTAATGTCTACTAGCTTCCATGATTAACTGTTTCTTCACATTTTTGAGTTTGGTTCTCACTGGTCAAGGTCTATAAACAAAAAGAACAAAACCAGAAATCTGGGGAGCTACCAATGTTTTGTTGTTGTTTGTTTGTTTTTTTATATATTGAGAACAAAGGAAACACTCAGAGGAAAATACTTGGAAGGATTAAGGGCCTTTAACCCTTACAATTTAAGAACTAGTTGAAGGAAATGGGGATAATAGCCTGAGAAGAATTAAGGGGCATTGATAACTATTTTCAAGTATTTGAAAGGCTTTCATATGGAAAGCTTGTTCTACAGATAGCACACAGAACTAGGAATAAGGCAGAGGATTTGAAACTTTTATATTTGATACAAGGTACTTTCTAACAATTAGAAATACCAAAAAGTAGAATGAATTCTCAGGAGGTTAATGGGACCATAGAGATTTAAGGGAATCTTTAAAAAGTCATCTAGTCTATCCAAAATGCCAGCCACTTTCTCCTATTTTTTGAGGGGGGGGGCGGGGCAATGGGGGTTAAGTGACTTGCCCAAGGTCACACAGCTAATAAGTGTCAAGTGTCTGAGGCTGGATTTGAACTCAGATCCTCCTGAATCCAGGGCCAGTGCTCTATCCACTGTGCCACCTAGCTGCCCCACTTTCTCCTGTTTATAAGTTCTTCCCTTAGAGAGGGGCATAGGACTGCCAACCTTTCTCTTTTTTCCTCCTTTATTCCTGTCCCAACTACTTTTATGACTCTAGATTGGACACCATGCCTCCATTGTGAGTATGTTCATTCCCAATCCTCTAATATTCACCTACTTCTCAGTTCCCTTTTGTGTATTGTCTTCCTCCATTAGAATGTAAATTCCTTGAGGACAGGTGACATCTTTCTTTTTATTTGTCTCCCTAAAACTTAGCACAATGTACATAGCAAGTGACTAATAAATACTGATTCCTTCCTTGCTTCTTTGTATCTTGACCAGCCTCTGGTTTTACATGTGAAGAAAGTAAACCTCAGGCAGATTAAGTGACTAGGGTAAAGACAGAATTTGAACCTATGGCCCTTGACTACAAATCTAGTGTTGTTTCCATTGCCCTAGGCCATGAGCTCCTCCTTATTTTGCTTGAAGTCTTCAACAAAGTTTGAAGGAACTGCTTCTAGGGATGCTGGAGATTACTGTTCAAGTATAGGTTGAACTAGATTACCTCTGAGGTTCCTCCCAACTCAGTTCCCTCTCAATTTAGAAATCTAAAGAGCCTTCTTTCTACTCTAAGGGGCAGGGGGGGAAGGGGAATAATTGGTTTATCCACTTGTTTCAGTGGTTTTCGGTCATGTCCCACTCTTCGTGATCTCATTTGGGGTTTTCTTGGAAAAGATAGAATAGTTTGTCATTTCCCTTTCTAGCTCATTTTTTTTTACAGATAAGGAAACTGAGGCAAACAGGGTTAAGTGACTTGCCTGGAGTCAAATAGCTAGTAAATGTCTGAAGCTGGATTTGACCTCAGATCTTCTTGTCTCCCAGCCAGGTATTCTATCTATTGTGTCACCTAGCTGGTCCCTTATCCAGTTATACACCAATAAAAGTGACAAGGATCTGGGGAAATTTTTAAGAATAAGTATGGAATGCAGAACTAGAACTGCATGGTGTTAATCTGCATGATGCACTATCAACCATATAGAAATATACAGGAATGGATATTACTTGGGCCCACGCTGTAAATAAGTTTAATATGTCTCATTAAGCTGGGTTAGTTCATTTTAATTATTAGAAAATTATTTCTGTAATGCCTGAGGCAAAGTGTTTTAAATATGGTTTTAAATACATCACATACATATCAGCTAATTACTTAAACAGTGATATTCAGTTTTGCTACTTCTCATGACACAATCTCCCTATCTGCTAGTTGAAATTAACCAAGGGAATGTTAAGTGTAAACTGAGTGTTTGAAAGGTAGGCAGACATAGAGGAATGCATTAGCAAATCCACTGAGGTAATTTTTTGGAAGTAATTTAGGCTGTTAGCCACTTGGGATAAAATTAGAAACAACCTGAATCATCTACATTCAAAGCTGGAAAGAGTTTCCCTCTCATATTGCTTTCTATTATACATACATCATGTGTTATCAGCAAGGTTGTGCCATACAGACAAAACACAGAGACAGGCATCCTCCCTCCCAAAGATTTTAAAATAATGATAATGAGTATTTCAAATGCAACCAGCTATTTTCTATCAACATTTTGCAAACCAACATCAGGCAACATTCATTTGTGTGATTACATAGTGATAAACATGGCATGGAAATAGTCAATTTTGCACAGAGCTGAGGGACCTTTGGCAGGTATTCTGGCCTTTGTTTTGTCACTGATTTGCTGGGTAACTTTCTCTTAGTCCTTGAACTTCTCCAGCCCCTGGCTGTAGAGCTCTTAAATTTGAATGATAGCTCTCTTCCTCTGGGACTGTGCAGAAAGGGACTCAAATCCATTAGAAATCCTGAGCAGATCTATCATGGGAAATAGGAATCACATGTTTGCTGTATATGTAGGGGTGCATGAAAGAAGGAAAAAGTATTTATTAAGTGCTTACTGCATGCCAAATACTATCCTAAGTGCTGGAGTTAGAAATAGAAGCAAGTTACATGATTCTTGCTGTCAGGGAGCTTAAGACAACGACTCGCTAGAAAGTGGCTTAGGGGAGATATATGTGGCAATGTGATATTGAAATGACTGGAAATAATATGGTGGGCTGGATACAAGAAAGGTTAAGTTAAAGGTGCACCTATCAGAGCTCAGGGTCTGCGCACACAGAATCCAAAGCTCTAGGGGAGTGGTGATGAGGAGCATGAGCCAGAAGCAAGCAGCATGGTGTGGAAACATCTGAGACTTGTCTCCAGAGAATACACTGCCATTTTGCAATGAGTGGGGCCACTCCTGGGTTAGAGTGCAGTTTGGCTCAAGAAACCAATCACTATATACTTGTTGACCCAAATCTTCAGATGATATCTACTCACCATCTCTAATTCTAGCTGCTCAGTACTTGTAAAATGAGAAGCTATGGAAGATGACACCACCACTTATACAAACACCATTCTCAGTCATCACAAGAGCCTGGAGGGTGGGGATCTAAAAATAAGTGGTTCTTTCTCATCTGACAAGTTCCTACCTCTTCTTTTCATCTCTATTATTTTTATTCACTGAGACAAAAATTCATTTTTCTGATTCTCTTTATGTCACTGTCTTTCCTGTTTACTATTCCATCTACAATTCCTGTCTTTTTCTCATCTCTCATTCTTCTGTGCCCTCCTGAACACTTTGTGGATATCTACAAATCCACTAACACAGACTCACTATACTGTTAACAAACTCCCCTTCATCCTAGACCTCTTTCATTCTAATTTTTAAAATCTTCTGATAAACAAGGAAATCTAGCTCCCTTGGAAAATTCTAAATCCTTGCTAACCCCTTCTTAATGTGGGTTTCCTTTTATGCTCCCTAATACCCTGGGCCAGATAGAAAAATTGCTTCCTCACTGTCACCTACACATAGTCTCTGTCAACATAACTTAATTCTCTCTTCTGCCATTTCTTCACAACCTGGTCCTTTCCTGCCTTTCTTTGTTTTACTTCTCTCTTTCTACTGTTTTGGTTTATTTAGTGTTCTAAACACAAAATGACTTTCCAACTCTTCTCTGGACTTTCACACTAGCTGTGCTCTAAACTTTGAATGTACTCCCTCCTTCTCCTTCTCTTAGAACCCTTGGTTTCTTTACAGACTCATCTCAAATGCCACCTTCTTCACTTCTCCATGAAACATTCCCTCCCCCCTCCTAGCTGCTCGGACAACCCATCTCCAAACTACCTTCTATTCATTACATATTTCAGTCACCACTATCTGGAATAAGAAATTCTGAGTTTGACTTGTTCAGTTGTTTTTTCCCCAGTCATGTCCAGTTTTACATGATCCCATCTGGTATTTTCTCAGTGAAGATGCTGGGATGTTTTTTTTTTTTCCTTTTCCTTCTCCAGTTCATTTTATAAATGAGGAAACTTAGGCAAACAGGGTTAAGCAGCTTGCCCAGGGTCACATAGCTCATGTCAGAGGCCAGATTTGAACTTGGGAAGATGAGTCTTCCTGACTCCTGACTAGGTACTCTATCCACTGTAGCCCCTGGATACCAAGTAAGTACTCAAGGGTTCAATAAATACTTTTTAATTGATTGACCCTTTTAGCTCTAATCCTTATTACAGTCCCCTACCAGCTTCCAGGTGTTTCTCCTTTATTATCAGGGAATTCAGGAACTGGCTCAAATTCATATGACATGGCCTCAAATGTTATAAACACAATTTTTACCAAATTGCTTATTGTTTTCCCCAGAAATTCTTCTAAGGCACTTCCCCTAGTAATTTATATTTTTGAGTATGTCAAAGCTTGCTTTAGTATTTTTTCCTGTGTCTTGTTTAGTTTGTATCCCTGCTTTACTTTTCTAATTTTTGTATACAAGTATCAAGTATTTGTGATAACTATTGCATTCTAAAATAGTTTGAGGTTGGGTAATTCTATGTCCCTTGGTTGACATGTATTTCTATTATTGTTTTTTTTCATCTTGAGAATCCAGGTCTTTCTAACAAATTAATTATATTATATTTTTCCTATTCTACATACTATACCCTGAGGAATTTGATTTTTTTATCACTAATCTGTAATCTATAAATCAATTTAGATAGTAGATGACCAAGGGGTACCTCTCTGATTACTTAAAGTTTCCTCTTTTTCTATATTAATATGTTTTGTATATTTTGGGTAGATTAATACCCAAATATTTTCTGTATTTCATAGTTATTTAGAATTGAGTTTCTTGTATTATATTTTCTCCCTGATTTTCACTACTACTGTTTAGAATTGCTGATGTTTTTATGGATGTTCTGTATTTTGCTATCTTGTAGAGACTATTAATCATCTCGATTAGTTTCTTCACTGATTCTCTGGGGTTTCTGAAGCACATTATTGTGTCATCCATAAATAGGGATCATTTTGTCTCCTCTTTGCTGAAATTTATACCTTTAATTTTGTTCTCTTGTCTCATTGCTATAGCATTTCTAGGACTATGTCAAATAATTGTAGGGAGAAGAGGTATTCTTGCTTTACCATGGTTTGTATTTAAGAAAGCATCCAGTTCACTGTTGTAATAATGCTAGCTCTTAGTTCTGAATATGTACTTTTGATCAAACTAAAGAAGATTCTTTGCATGCCTGAGTTTTATTGGTTTTTTGATATTCATTAGTTCTGCATGTGGTCAAAAGTTTATACTACAACTATTTAAAGTCATATTTTGTTGTTATTTTTTGTCTCTATGATTTATTTTGCTAATTGTTTTCCTAATGTTTAGCTGCCCTTATATCCCTGGTGTGAATCCAATTTAGTCATAGTAAATTATTGTCTGAATATATTGCTCTTGTCTCTATAAAAGGATATAATTAGATTTTTTCATCAGTATTTATTACTGAGATATGTCTACCATTTTTCTCTGCTTTGTCTCTCCTGGGTTTGAGTATGAGGACAAGAGTTGTCTTGAAAAGAGTTTTATAAACTATTCTGTCTATTTTTTTAAAATTATTTTCTTAACAATTAATTATTCTTTAAGTGTTTGATAAGATTCACCTTTCAAACCTTCCATTCCATAGTAGCCTCCCCTTTTCCCTTTAGTAATTCATTTATGGTTTGCTTGACTCATTTTTTTTTTCCTGAGATTGGGTTATTTAAAATCCCTAGATCATGTTTTGTTTGTTTAGTTTTTTTGGTTTTGTTTTGTTTTGTTAGACACTCAACATCTGTTGGTCTCCCTTCTTTCACTTTCTACTCTTACTAATATGTCATATCCAGAGCTGCTCAATTAATATTTAAGACATATGACTAACCAAATTATTCCTCTGAGGAAAAGAAAAACAAACAAAAAAAAACCCAACAACAACAGAACTTTAGTGCTTTCCTATTGCTTATAGAATGAAATGCAAACTCCTCAGTACATGTACCATTTAAAGCTACAATCTGGCTCCTACCTATCTTTCCAGATTTATTACTTCCCTTCATGCTCTCTATGTTCCAGCCAAACTAATTGACGTGCTGTTCCCAGAACTCAAAATCCCAGTTCCTACTTTTATGCCTTTTCATCAGCTGTCCCCAAAACCTAGATTGCACTCCTTTCTTATCTTAAAATTTCTACTTTCTTTCAGGGCTCAATTTAGAGGCCACCTCCTATTCAGTCTTTCCTGATTTCTCTAGTTGTTAATCCTCTCTTCCTCCTCAAATTACCACTAATTTAATTACCTGTGTGTACATTGAAACTTCTCTCCCCATGGTGAAATGTAAGTCCCTCAAGGGGAAGGAATATTTTGTTTTTAATCTTCATATCTCCAATACTTAGTACCTAGTAGGAAATTGATAAATATTTGTTTATATGAATGAAATCTTCTATTCCATTTTTCTACATTGTCTTCACTTCTCCCAATACCTAGCAACGTACTATGCATGTAATAGGTGTTTAGTAAATGTCTGATGCATTATTTAATATAAAATGAGTAAGTCCATATAACAGAATAAATTACAGTGCCTCCTTGTGGATGAATGATGGAAGGCCTTTTTCTCCTCTCTCTGCCATTGCAAAGCAGATATGATCAAACTCCCTCCATTTGGCTGTAATGATTTTTAAAATTGGCTGCTGAGTTAGAATGCCATGGATACACCAAAACTGCAGTGTCTGTCCTTCAGGTCTCTGCTTCCTGCTAGACTTAGAATATAAGGATGTTTCTCTAATTTCATGAGAGCTGGGGCAGGATACACTTTCCCTTAATCCATCGGTAAGTCATGGGGTAATGGCCTTTTTAGGAAATCTGTATATGGGATGGGAGCCCTTCATTTCTATGTTTTATTGCCATTGACAAACGGCCTGGTGAGATCTCCAAAGCCAGCTGGTATTTTCCACTCTCTGGGCATTAAGGCAACAAGTTGGCTCCCAAAGCAGCTGTGGTAGCAGTAGTAGCAGTGACAGACTGGCTAAAAGGAAAAGGGTGGCCTATAGAGAGAGACTTCAGAGAAGAAAGAGCATTAGCTGAATTCTAAACAGTAAAAAGTAGCTAAGTACAAAGTAGCTAGTGAACATGCCTGTTGCAAATGGCCCAACAAGTCTCAAATACTAGCCCATCAAGTGTGATCACCTGATAATTGCTTAGCATTGACTTTCCTATATGGAAAGATAGTATCTTATTTCATAGCTGACTTATGTTTTTTACTCTGGGTACCATGTTTCCTTCCTCCCACATTAGCAGTGATCCTTAGGCTAAAGGATCGACCTCTTCTATAGATTCCATTATTCAGTTTAATTTTTCAGTCTGTTCAGTTATGTTCAACTCTTTGTGACCCCACCGACCATACCGTCCATGGAGTTTTATTGGCAAAGATACTAGAGTTGTTTGCCATTTCCTTCTCCAGTATATTAAGGCAAACAGAGGTCAAGTGACTTGCCTAAGGTCACATAGCTAGTTAAATGTCTAAGGTCAGATTTGAAAGTCTTGACTATGCCTAGCACTCTTTTTACTGATCCATCTAGCTGCCTCATTATTCAATATTATCTCCAATTGGAAAGAAGAAAGGAGAAGGGAAATACTGCCTCAGAAATCTGAGATCAGAATAGAATTGAAGCACTGAAAGCATAGTTCCCCTGTAGAGGAAACAGACAACCCCAATTTGCCTTGGTTTTTGCAGTTGTCTGTGTCAAGATAATGATAGATGAGATTTGGCAGATACTCAGGAGCCCACCTGAGTGGATTACTGGCTGATTCGACTGGATTAGTAGTTGACTAGATTCTAAGCACATCTGGCTGGTACTTGAGAGTACTTAAGAAAGCATGATTCTCAGAATCTAAAAAAACTTTGAACTCCCGGCCCAGTAAACCAACCAGCTTGAAGAACCTCCCATTTCTGGGAGAGGACAGGAAGGAGGAAGGAGAGCAGAAAGCGCTGTCTCTTTGGGTTCCTGACTTCACCATGGTCGTAGTGGTGGCAGAGGAGGAGACAGAGGAGTTGAGAAAAGATAGGATTGCCAGGTTGTATTAATTCTGTGCTCAATCTTTCTCTTCTTTTACTATCTTTCAATAAACCCTTAAAAACCTAAACTCATTTTATCAGTGATTTTAGTCAGTTTCCCCCAAAACTGGGGGAACAGATTAGGACCAACAATTAGAATTTTAAATTATGCATCTGTCAAGGACAATGATTGGAAAGTCTATTAGCCCATATAAATTCAGTGCATCAGTGCCTGGCTACCTCCTGTGATAAAAGACTAATCAAAGATTTTATATATCTTTATATCTATATCTATACATATATATATGCATGCATATATGTATTCATGTTTATATATAATATATATTAATATATAGTACATGTGTATATATGCATATGTGTATGTATATGTGGATGTGGATGTATATACACATACGCACTTTATTATGGACCTACTGTTTGCCCAGTTGTTATGTGTTCTGGTGCTGGCTAGAACTTCTCTTTAAAGAGTATTCGTTTTTCAATATGACCATTTATACCTTGTAAATCAACAAAAGCTACAGATCACACTGTTCAATTTGTCATGCTGATTATCTAGATTTTAGGAAAGTGGCCAAAGAAATGTTAACAATGTAGATCAATCTTTAAAATGAGTCATGTATATTCTTTTTTCAGAGACCTGGTTGTTAAATATTTACCAGCACGTCCTGCCTCCCCCGTATTTAGAGTATACTGAATTTCAATATTTGTAAAGCCATCTTTTGCTTCCAAGAAGAATTATTGGAAGTCAAGATTTTAATAAACTCTTATACCCAATGATTTCTTTACCCAAAATTTTAGATTATGTATTATCATCCCTTCCCCTCTGCTCCCTTCCCCTCCCTTTCCATCTCCTCTCTTGACTTGTTTCCTTCTCTCATCTCTTCTTTTCTCACCTCTCTTTTTTTCTCCTTTCCAATTCTACAAAATATTAAATAATGGAATCTCTAGCAGATGTAAAGCTTTAATATCTGCCCTACTTCTCTTTTGGCTTCATGTACTTTAGTCACTACTTTGTGACTGGTATCAAGAGCTTCTAACAAAAGTTCCTGCAAAATGTTCACCACTTCCCATGTTCACAATTCAGGGCCAACCACCCCCTCCTAAGTAGTACTTTTTGTTCTCTCTGGTACAACGTGGGCTGTGTTAAGGCAAACGTATTACCTAATACATTCTAAGGCAATCCTTTTCTTAGCTCTGGTGCAGAATGCAATCCCTACATAATAATAACTATATTACTCAGCTCGTCATTTCAAGACTATTTGAGAATGTGGATAGAAATAAGATTTTTGTTGCTCCCACCCTTTTTTAGAGAAAAGAATTAATAACTTCTTATTTTATTAGTGACCTAAAAATAGGATTGAGAAGAGTAAAGCTGATATCTAGGGATTAGCATTAAATTCCTAAACTAGAGAAGAGTCAATAGGTTCTTCTTATATATCAGTTCCTCTCTGTCTCTGCCTCTCTCTTTCTATTTCTTGTTTGTTTTGCTTTGTTTTTTGTGTTCTTGTCTCTCTTTGTTTATCTCCCTTAAAAAAAAGGAAACAAATGGACAGGTATTTAAAAGTCTTAAAATAACTAACATTCATATAGCAATAAAGGTTTGCACAGTTTTGTTTTTTTCCATACTGAAACCAAGCCAGGTTTGTAATGTGTTATTACCATCTCCTTTTTACAGATGAGGAAGTAGGGGCACCAAAAGTTGAAATGTCTTGCCTAAACTCACTTACTCATGACAAAGCTCAGTCTCAAATCCAGGTCTCCTGCCTCCAAGATGTGTGCTCTTACCACTGTTATATAACCCTGCCTTTCAAAATCAAAGCATATGTCTTTTTTTGGTCCATAGAATCAAAGCCATTATATTCAACACCTTTCTTTATATTAGGGTGATCACAAGTCAGCATTATTTAGTAGAGGAGCTCTATTTCGATTAATATTTACCATCTGGAGGCAGGTGTTGCTGTTCCCCCCCCTCCCCGCCCCAAAAGAACACTTAACGTTTTCCTCATCTTTATAATTAGTGTGATATCAAGCTGTATCAAAAGTAAAATTCTGCAAAGTTGAGTCTTCTTAGCTCACACTAGTCAGAGACCATTTTTAAAGGTGCCCCCTAATAAATTGCATTTCAAGCATATACAGCATTGTAATAAGTTATGTACCATTCCTAAGTGGATTAGCCCTGAATCATTTACTTTTCCAGGAAATAAAATCTTTCCATTTCATCACATCTTGTCTCATGATCATACACATGTGAATGTCTTACCTACTTTGTTTCTACTTAGGGTCTGCACACTTATGGGGAATGAAAGAGTGAGGACAGTTAACCAACCTGACAAACCTCCCTCTCTCGATCAGCCAATAGGCATGCACTGGGTGGGCTAAGTAATAGAATGATTTGGATTGGGGGAGCTGTAAAATCTACCTTTAGAACTACACACAGGATATAAAATCCTGGTGAAATTACCCAGTTTCTACTTCATCTCAACCAGCCTTAATTTCTACTCATAGGGAATATTAAATCTTCAAAAGGCCTATAAAAGGAGGACAAGAAATATTTCTTTGTGAGCACATTAAATGACTTAAATATTAAAGTCTCCTTACCATTTATTATGCATGAGCACCTTTGGGAGGAGAAAGGAATGGGTCCCAATACCTTTGGCAAGCCAAATTTACCTTTCCATCCCTCCTTTCAAAAACAACAACACCCCCCCCCCCCCAAAAAAAAAATAAAATAGGAAAAAGTTTAGAGATTTCATTGCAATCTACTTTAATGGATTATAATGCAAATTTCCTTTTGGTCAAGTTCTTTGTGCACTTTTTTATTTGTTTTGTTTTAATACTCCTCTACCACCATTTTAGTTCATGAGGGGACTAAAGAAATGAGTTAGTTGCCAGAAGGCATCCAAAGGCTCCAAGGAGGTGCCAGGAACTAGCTTTTACTGTGGAAACTTATGAAGCAGATGGAAACTCATATAAGAAATTTTCTTTATATTTGGGCACAATAAGGGATAGAGCTACATTGAAAAGGTCATGAAGATCAAATGTTCACATGCCAACATGCATTAAGCGTAGAATATAGCACTTTACTGCCACGAAATCTCTATTACTGCCATGAAGCAATATGAAATGCAGCTTTTCAAGAAAGAAGGCCAAACCCATATAAAAATAGCACAAAATTGTCCTTATGTAATTCAAGGCTCAATGCATATGTATTGGTATTCTCACCAGTTCTGCCTAAGGTGTGTTATTGTAATTTTATTGATGATATATAGATATAGATATGCATAGCGATATGGAGAGAAAAAAAGAGACAGACAAAAAGAAAGACAGAGACAGATATAGATAATACAGATATAAGTATGGATATGATTATGCAGTTAGGTTGCTCAGTAGTTAGAATGCTAGGCCTAAAGTCATGAAGATATGAGTTCAAATCTGGCCTCAGAAACTAGTAATGTGACTCTGGGTAAGTCACTTAACCTCTGCTTGCCTTAATCCACTAGAGAAGGAACTAGCAAATTGTTCAAGTGTCTCTGCCAAGAAAACTCCATGAACAGCATTGGTGTGCTATGGTCCCTGGGGTCACCAAGAGTCAGACATGACTGAGCAACTGAACAACAACAACAACTAATATATGATATAGATATTGATGAGACAGCAAGATTGATATAGGTATAGGTATTACAGAAGTCTTAGTGTAGTTTTAATCACCATTATGAATTTTGGGACACTTTGTATATCTATATTTATATATATGAATATAGATATATAAATATATTTACATCTATATCTATATTCATTATTTATGCATTTTGTATATGAACAGAGAGAAAGAGGGAGAAGGAGAGGGAGAGTCAGGGAAAGGGAAAGGGAAGAAGAAAAGAAGGGAAGGAGTAAGTGAGAGAGAGAGATTTCAATGTAATATCAAAAAGGGTCTATGTTACACAAAAAGGTTAAGAACCTCTGCTCTATAGTTTGAGCATATGCCACTGTATTAAGAGTCTCATACTAACAAATATTCTCCTTAGGTTGATATGAAATTTGGACCAAACCTTTTCTTTTAAATGAAAATTAAGAGATAACAGAATCCAGGGCTCAGCCTGAAATTAATTCCAAAATATAAGCATTTTGATGGCTTTTAAACAAGAAGCCAAAACCAGAAGTCATTTGCCCACCAAATTAATAGGATATCCAGCTTGTCTAGGGTTAGATTAAGTATAAATGATGAGAAGGTTTAATATTATGGCAAGCTAAAGCATTTAGTATAAGCCTTCATGAGTCTGCAAAGTAGAATGTGAAAGGCTTGGCAACAGAGATTCCTTTGTTCCCAAATAGATGGTCTTTTTCAACACTTGGTTGGATCAACATCCTTTGAAGAGAAACTTTGTTACTGTTCCTCAACTTTTCACATCTAGTCCTGGACAAGACTGTGATCTACCTAA
Source organism: Dromiciops gliroides (assembly GCF_019393635.1). Lineage (NCBI taxonomy): Eukaryota > Metazoa > Chordata > Mammalia > Microbiotheria > Microbiotheriidae > Dromiciops > Dromiciops gliroides. The sequence continues at coordinate 220,402,198 of NC_057862.1, read as the reverse complement.
AAGGAAAAGGTACAAAATTCTAATCTATCACTTTCCTTCTCATTTGAAGAAAACTCATATTTCTATTGTTTTTTGGCCAACAAAGATAAAAATATGCACTTGACCCTTCTCTTTGGTAGCTTAAGTTGTCCCCCCAAACCCAAAGGAAGATGTTTCTGGATAAACCCCAAATGCTCTGGGACATATAGCCAGGGCAAAAGGAATCAAGGGCCAATTTTATTATTAAAAAAAAAAATTGTCACAAAAGCATTATGACCTTGTCATATGAAACGATTTTTTAAAAAAGTTTAGTTTTGAGATTACTAAAAAGATTGCATTTTTTTAAAATAGAAAGCTAGTTGAATTGTTAATTTCTCTACTCTCTTTATATGAAAAAAGATTTACAAGATTATCTATATTTATTTCCTTTCTTCTTTCTGTGTTTGCTCTATGAAATAGTCTTTAAAAGAACACATTGTAGAGGCAACTGAAAAGGAGATGGTTTACTATGCTTTTCTTTGTAATGTGCAGAGCTATCTAATATAAAGTTGCCATTTCCTATGAAAAAGAAGCATTTCAGGGCAGCTAGGTAGCTAGGTGTTGCAGTGGATAGAGCACCAGCACTGGAGTCAGGAGTACCTGAGTTCAAATCCGACTTCAGACACTTAGCACTTGCTAGCTGTATGTCCCTGGGCAAGTCACTTAACCCCAATTGCCTCACTAAAAAAAAAAGAAAGAAAGAAAAAAGAAAAAGAAGCATTTCATTCAAAGTTTCTAGGGACAGTGAGAAGGAAGAAAGGATGTGGTGGAGAGTTAGGAGCAGAGGGCTCAGAATGGAGTCTGAATCCTAAAGAGATATCCATTGGCATCAATTGAAGTTTGAACAATTCAGATACTAAAACAAACAAACAAACAAAAAAGCATACTACTATCTTGACAACAAGCTCTTGTCCTGCAGTTTACAGAATTTTCTCTCCTCATGCCAATTCTAATTTTATTTTTCTTTCTTCCTTCCTTCCTTCTTTCCTGCCTCTCTCGCTTCCTTCCTTCCTCCCTTACTTCTTCCTTCTTTCCTTCCTTCCTTTTACTAAAATGATGGTAACAAATTAAATTTTTTGCACTTCACATGTGGCAGACATGCTGCTAGACATGATAATATTTTTTCTTATGTTTGGTATTTTGTAAAATAATAGCAGGTAAACCAGAGTATGGAAGGAGAGAAAGAAAAGGGAGTAGGAGATGTAAGGAGGAAACATTACTTAAAAGTGAAGGGCTACAGGGGCAGCTAGATGGCAGAGTGGATAAAGCACCTGCCCTGGATTCAGGAGGACCTGAGTTCAAATCTGACCTCAGACACTTGACACTACTAGTTGTGTGACCCTGGGCAAGTCACTTAACCCTCATTGCCCCCACCCCCCCAAAAAGTGAAGGATTTGTGGCATCCAGAAGAAAATGAGTGACCCTGAAAATTCTGTTTGATTCTCTCATTAGGAAAGTAAGATATGAACAAAAAACAAAAATAGTTCAGCCTGTTTTAGGAAGGAAATTAAAGTCTATTATCTTCCTGAAGTGGGACTTGCTTTCATACATTCTTATTCTTCCTTTATGATTTTTAGCTCTGTCAATGTTATATTCCTAATTACCCTGAGGAACATCCTGGTTATTTTATTTGTGCATTTATTTTGTCTCTCCTTACTCAGAATTTCCTCTTGTCACCTGCACCTCTTATATATTAACTTGCCCAGTGGGAAGAGAAAGGCACAGAATCCTCTGCTTTAGAATCCAAATGCTTTCATACTTCTCTAGAGCTTTTATGCCAACCCACTTATATGCAACTTTTACTAGGAGGCTGTGTCCCCAGTGGATGATGATTACATTTCCCTAGGAGCACCCTTGAACTGCTGTAGGGAGTCTGCCAAATTTTGTAGCTCAAGAGAGCCCAATAGTGTGCTTCTAACATCATTATCAGTTTTCATGCTCAGGACTTCATGAAACTCTTGGACACCAACTTGGTACTAATCCTACCTAAAACAGTATTCTTCCTCTTTTCCTCTCTGACACTCTATGAGCCAATAATTTTATAACTGATTGAAATCAACTCTCTTGTTGATAAATATTGAGAAGGTAAATCCATTTAAATATGTATTAACAAGTACCACCTGTGACAGGTACCTATGGTGCAAGTATGAGATGTAAAAGGAAATAACTAGCCCTTCTAAAAATAGAATTCTATTTCATGTAACAAGAAATTCTACATATGCCAAATTAGGCTGTATAAATAAGAAAACAATCAAATGGGTAAAATATACAGATTGGTTGAAGGGTGCATCTATCCTATCATAACTTTCTATAACTTACAGGTGATTGCTTTTCACATCAGTTGGAAAAAATGTCTATACATTTCTTCTAGAAGAATAAGTATCATATTTACAAAAACATGAGAAGACTGTACTTTATAACAGTCAGTTTTTGCGTAGCTGCCATGTGCCACTGGAAAAAAAAGGTATGTGTGTGTGTGTGTATATATATATATATATATATGTGTGTGTGTGTGTGTGTGTGTGTATGTATATGTATACACACATACATACATATATATACATATATATTTTTTCTCTTCTCATTTAATTTTCTCCAGCAGACTATCATATCTAACTTTTCTAAAATTCTGTTTATCTTCTTAACTTTTTTCTTGTTCATTTGATTAATTTTTTTGCTTATATTTATGTAATTCTGAGAAAAGAAAATTGAGGTCCTTCACTAGTATTCTAATTTAAAAAAAATTGGGGGGGTGGGGCAACGAGGATTAAGTGACTTGTCCAGATTCACACAGTTAGTAAGTATCAAGTGCCTGAGTCTGGATTTGAACTCAGGTCCTCCTGAATCCAGGGCTGGTGCTTTATCTACTGTGCCACTTAGCTGCCCTCTTGCACCTCTTTTATGTGAAATAATTTACTCCATTCCTTCCTTCTACTTCCTTCTACTCCTACCTCTTCCTTCTACCAGTGCATCCCTCTTTCTTAGCTCCTGATTTTGTCTTGTTTTATTTTACTTTTGATAGCATACCACCATAAACAACTCACAACTGTGCCCTATGTCTACATGTGCTCCTAACTGACCTAATAATGATTAGGTTCTTAGAGGTTACACATATCACTGGAAGATTACATCACTGTACATCTTAAACATACAGTAGAAAACATGAATGCCCAATCAAAGGCAACAAAAAAGTAAATATGAGAAAGAATCCAGAAAAAAAAGAAAAGTATACCAGAATTTTTACTTTCCCTTAGGCAACAACTGAAAGCAAATTCAACTGATAAGGTTGATTCAAAAGACTCAAAGCAGTGTAAAGAACAGCATAAAGAATTTAATGTTAATTGAAAAGTTTTCTACAGAGTGCTTCAGAAGTAACATAAATCCTAAAGAAGAAGTGGGTAGAATATTTCTGGTATTTTATATGGTCTCAAGAAGTCCAATTAAATGGAAAAGCAAATTGAATCAAACATGAAACTGAAAGATTGTTAACCATCAATGCAGAGGAAAAATAGAACAAATACTTCAAGAGAGTTAATTGGATCTCTAGCTCTCTCCATAACTGAAGAGTGGGGGATGTAGTGAAGATGCACTTTAGTTTAGACTCTTCACAGTGATGCATGAATTACTAGCAAAAAAAGATCATCAGCTTCCTCAGAGGCACGCCTGATTAAACAGAAAGTATCACATATTTATCATCAAAAGGAAAAAACACTAATGATACCTCCAAATGTGGACTAATTAAATGGTTATACAATTTATTAAAAGGATTAACAACTTATATCAGGAAAAAAATAATATAAACATCTATAAGAAAATTACATTGGCTGAAGAGCAAAAAACAAAAACACAAACATAAAAGGATATAGTCTAAATTTTAAGGATCTAAAGAGCAACTTATTATTGGTAATGATTTGGTAATTATTAAACAAGCTATTCAAAAGTATTGCAATATTTGTTAATCATGATGAAATTTTTGATTTAGTTCTGAACTCATGGATACTCTAAGCATTGTAAATATGTACATAAGATATTGCCCCTTTTCTTATGTAGCAATGCACCTAATTGTTGTGAGAAACACAGAGAAAAGAAGTTTGAAGAAAAACATAACTAACTCAGAGAATTTGAGAGAAAGCGACCCCTCAGAAAAAAGTAATTACTTATTATAAAGATAAAGATTAGTTTCCATGTGATTGTTGTTTTCTTTAATACTTCAAAATATATAGCTAAGAAACATTGAAATAGATAACGTTTTTGCTCTTGAGGCAATTGACTGTTGGTATCAAAACTGACAGAAATGTGGATTTAGAATTTGTCATCTAAAATATAGGTGGCTCACGATACAAGAAAAGAAAAAAAAAAGAAAAGGACACGATTTGAGGCATGAAAGTCAGTGAGAATACAAATTACAATGAGAAGCTGAGCCATCAGAATTCAGGACACAAAAATCCAAGAAAGCCAAGAAGCTTCCACAGAAGTAGAGTAGAATGGGAAATAAAAATATTAACTGACTACAGCTAAGTAAAACTGAAACCAACTTGACTAGAAAGGCTCTGCAGTGGATATTAGAAGCCAATCTGATTGGAGGTGCTACATTTTGATGGATAATATTTAAAGAAAGAAAAATCCTCTTTGGTTTGAAGAGCTCGATGGGCTTGCCTACTTGTTCTTTCATGCTATCTACATATTCAGAGAGGTAGAACCCCTCAAAGCTTATACACATTTCCCTTTACTACCCTATGTGCCCTCAAGAAGAAGGAAACTTTCATGGCTTAGAGAGCAGACATGAATAGCTTTACAAATAGACAGCTTTAAGCAATTGCTTTTTCACTGAAAGAACATAATGAAGCCTTGGTGCTCAACAAAGGAACATACCTGAGAAGCTGTGAAGACACCAAAGTTTAGACTGCTCTTTGTTAAAAGAGTTTAACATTGTTCCAATGGTCCATAAGCAAGAGAGATATAGCTCTATTTGATCACAAATAAAAGAAGAATAGAAGAGGAGAGATTCTAGCAAACAGAAAACACAAAATCTAAAGTGTTCCAAGAACATCATGGTCTACAAGCTAGAGTTATATTTTCCTGGGCATGTGGCATTCCTTATTCATATTCCTTCCTGTTTGGTTTTCTGTAAGTTGATGACCACTCTCCCCCATGTGCATATACTGTATGCATTATTGAGAGAAGTTTTAGGGTGACTATTATATTTTGATAATCCTATACATTACCTTCTTTTTTAAATAAATGTTTCATGATTAAGATTTAATGGTGCGGACAGCTAGGTGGCACAGTGGATAAAGCACTGGCCCTGAATTCAGAAGGACCTGAGTTCAAATCCAGCCTCAGACACTTGACATTTACTAGCTGTGTGACCCTGGGCAAGTCACTTAACCCTCATTGCCCGGGGGAAAAAAAAAAGATTTAATGGTGATGAAATGAATTGTGTGGATGATAAGATTGGGGCCTAGACATTTTGTTCAGTCCCTGCTAAGTCTCAAAAAAATTCCCAAAGAGAAATTATGTACCAGACAGAGGAATTAATGATGTCTTCACAAGGTAAAAAACCAAAAAGCTTTTCAGGCATTATGCATGAACAGTAGAGAATGCTAATTCCTAATACTCTCACTCAGAACTTTACCATTCAACTGTCTCAATGCTCCAGTAGGGTACAGTTCTCCTGTAATCTCTACCAGAACAGCCAGACCTTACTTTCATTTCATCATTCTATGGCAATAAGCAGCATTTTCATGCTCGGAAACTTGAGGAGGAAGGAAAATGTAGCTAAATTCAGTAAGAGAACTGAAGAACAGATGGAACCAGGACAGGGTTCCAGAATGGGAGTTGCATTGTGCCCAAAGGAAAAGTTATCTAGCATCCAAATGAAGCCAGTGCTTTCTGTCTACTAGTCACCCAGTGCTGAGAGAACAAGGACTGAGAAAAGGTCATTGGATGTGGCAGTGGAAAGATAATTGGTAACTTTTGAGAGAGTAGATTCAGTGGAATGATGAGGTTCAAGCCAGATCATAACAGGTTAAAAAGTGAGAGGAGGGGGCGGCTAGGTGGCGCAGTGGATAAAGCACCGGCCCTGGATTCAGGAGTTCCTGAGTTCAAATCCGGCCTCAGACACTTGACACTTACTGGCTGTGTGACCCTGGGCAAGTCACTTAACCCCATTGCCCCATAAAAAAAAAAAGTGAGAGGAAAGAAAGCATAGGAACTAATTACAGATGAACTTTTCAAGGAGTTTGGTCACAAAGGGCAAAAGAGATATAGGACTAGAGTTCCCAAGGATTGAAGGATCAAATGAAGCCCCCCCCCCATGGGGATGAAATGGGTATATATATATATATATATTCATATGTGTATATATGTATATATGTGTGTGTGTGTATATATTCATATGTGTATATGTGTATATATGTATATATGTGTGTGTGTGTGTGTGTATATATATATGTATTGTGAAATTTAAAATTCTAAATTTGGGTTCTAATCTGTCCCCCCAGTTTTGGGGGAAACTGACTAAAATCACTGATAAATAAGTTTAAGTTTTTAAGGGTTTATTGAAAGATAGTAAAAGAAAGAGAAAGATTGAAAACAGATTTCTTATACCGTGGCAATCCTAACCTTCCTAAGCTCCCACTTCTGAAGTCCTCTGCCACCACGCCAATCTCTCACACCAAAAAGCACAGAACTGTCTCCCCAGCATCCCCTTCCTGCTTCATGTTCCCCTCCCAGAAATGGGAGGTTCTTCAAGCTTATTGGCTAGTGTCATTCAAAGTTATTGGTTTACTGGACCTGAAGGTGGACCTAAAGTTCAAAGTTTTTAAGCTTCTGAGAACAATTACTTTCTTAAGTACCCTTAAGTACCAGCCAGATGTACTTACAATCTAGTAAACTGGAAGTAAGCCAGTAATCCAGTCAGCAGTCAGTCACCTTATCTAATTCAATCAGTTCAAATCAGTCTCCAGGTGAGCCCCTGAATATCTGCTAAATCTCATCTATCACATTCCATTATCTTGACACAATATGTATATGTATATATATATATATATATATATACACACAGTAAATATACATACATATGTGTACACATATGTTTATATGTGTATGTATATATGTATAGATAGATATAGATAGATAGATACACATACACATAGTTTGAAAGAACCTCTAGGGAAAGAAGGATGATGAGTTGATGAAGGATAGAAGTATTGCCTAATGGCAATGAGGGCTGAGGCTATGTAGTATAAATTTTTTATGCACCAAGTCAGAATTGTTATGTGATTTTTCTCTCCTATGACCAGCAACATGTCAGAAAGAGTAGAGTTTGTGGCTGATGGGAATCATCCCAAGATGAAGCTAAGAAGGGCACATATGATAATATGGTAATGGGAGAAGGGACTCAAGAGAAGAGAATAGTGTAAAGTTTAACTGGTTCTCCAAGTGGCCAAGATGAAGAAAGAGGAAAGAGTGCAAAGACGATGGCCTGGGAGAGATCTGAAGGGTCAAGAAATTAATGGTAGCTTTGAAGGATATCCACTGGGTTTGAACTTACTATCAAATGGAGAAAGATGATGAGAGTTAGAATAGGACAACAAAAAAAAAAGGGGCCAAAGGATTAAAACTTCCAAATATATCCTGATGATTGAAATTCAGTTTAAAACCTAGAGCACAAGCAGAAAAATCAAAAGGGGTGATACTCAAACCATAAGGGAAGATAGCTACAAAGACATCTAAAAGAGAAATTTTCTTCAAATATATATTGTATGCAGAAATATGTTTAATGTGATTGTACATATATTACCTATATAAGTTTGCTTGCTGCCTTGGGGAAGGGGGAGGGAGGGAAAAAATTGAATCTAGAAATCATATAAAAAGAAATGTTGAGGGGGCATCTACGTGGCACAGTGGATAAAGCACCAGCCCTTGATTCAGAAGGACCTGAGTTCAAATCTAGCCTCAGACACTTCACACTTACTAGCTGTGTGACCCTGGGCGAGTCACTTAATGCTGATTGCCCCACAAAAAAAAAAAAACAAACAAAAATAACAACAACAACAAAAAAAAAACCCAAATGTTGAAAACTAGAAAAACTAACTAAATAAAAAGTTTTTTTCAAAAAAATAAAGAGAATACCAAAAATAAATAAATATATAAATATATATTGTAAGACAAATAAAATTAATCACTTTTTTTTTGCGGGGCAATCAGGGTTAAGTGTGCCCAGGGTCACACACTAGTAATTGTCAAGTGTCTGAGGTTAGATTTGAACTCAGGTCCTTCTGAATCAAGGGCTGGTGCTTTATCCACTGTGCCACCTAGGTGCCCCCCACATCAATATTTTTAAAAAGTAGAGAAGCTTGTGCATTTCCAAGAGCACATAGAAGCAGAATTATCTCAAATGGTTCAAGACAAAAGACAGAATCTTGGAACAAAAGAGATTACACGACAACATGTGTGGCCTGTACAATATAATTAATTATTTGAACAGAAAAACTTGAATCTATAGACACAAGAAGCAAAAGGGAGAACAACTGATGGGAATACAAATGTTACGTGATAGTCAATAAGGAAGAAGAGATACAAAAAGCAATAATGATAAAAGAACATAATTGTTACACAAACAAAAAATACTAATCCCAAAGGAATACTGAATAGAGACAACTTAAACTTCACAGGTCTCACAAATCAACATGAAAAGTCAAACATCACAAATAGGAAACTACTGAGAATTTCTGAATATAGAAAATAAAACACCAATCAAAGGGATCAACAGATTTCCTCCATGAAAAATAGACAAACAGCAAAAAATAAAATTAAATGTCAAGTGGATTGTTATTAGATTTGACAATTGCAATGTCAAACAAAGTCTGCAGTCAGCCAGAAGAATGATTTTCTACATCCACCAGAAACCACAGAAAGGAAAGAAAAATATGCTCCAAAAGAGCAAGTAGTTTCAAGATAAAAATGAAATGATATAACCTGCAAACATAAGAATAATAATCAATGAAAAAGATGAACAATCAACCACAGAGAAGCATTTGAAACTTTCCTACAAAAAGTGAGCATATTATTCAATTTGCAACCAGCAAAAACCAAGCAAAACAAAAACCGAACACAAAAAGATAAATAAAATTACCAACTAATAAACTGATTGTGCCATCTCTAGAGACTATTAATAGAAAGAAGAAACTGTAAAAAAACATGGCATTAAAGAAAGAAATAAAAACCTTGAGACTATACTGAGATGGTTTAAAAGTACATAAGGAAATAAAAATGAAAGATGAACTTACAAGAATAGAAGAGATGACTATGGAGGAGTAAGTTTGAAATACTGGGAACTAAACATTCAGTCTCTTCAGGAGATGAATCAATACATTTAATTCAACCAAATTACACAATGGGATGGTGTATAAAAGGGAAGAAGGGAGGTAGAAGATAGAGGCAAATGTGAAATTATTGTTTATCCTTTGTTTTCCAAGAGGACCAATAACATCACATGGTGATATCTTGTGCATGAATTGGATTTAAATGAGGCAATGTTGCACGAAGTCAACTGCTTCACTCCATCTTCCAGAGTCATTGAAGTCCAGTAGCAAGACAGAAGTCATTATGACTGGTGAAGGCCTTGCATGCATCAGATGACCTTGGTTTCTTTGATGACCAAACTCTAAGCACTTCACAGAGCCCACTGCTTCAGTTGCTTTCATGGCCATTGGAACAAATTTTTCTCAGCCACCCATTCCAATGAGGGAAGTCTTCACATGCTTGGTGTAAACATCCCCCTAAAACATAAATGGGTTTGGGGCCTATTGGTTACCTTTAACCTGTTTTAACCTTGCTGCTGAGATAGCTAAAGTCCATCCTGAAAAAAATAAGAGGAAAATAATTCCTGTAATCTCTCAGAAAGAAGAGCTGCAATTGTGCTACAAAAGAATTGATGATGTGGTAAAGAGAGAGACTAAAACAAGGAGAAATAAAGAGGAACCTCTCAACTTAGTGGGAGGGGGTCGCACTGAAGAACATATACACACACATAAACTGTAGTGGAGATGTGCACTTTAAAATGGGTGTAATATGCAAGGATTAGGTGCTTAGGTAGACATCTCTTCTGTGTTATGCATCCATAGACAAGGTCTATCTCAAAAGAAGGTATATCAGAGCTACTGGAGGCAAAAATATCCAGAATAGTACGAGGCCATGGACAGAAAGAAGAGACTGAATGGCAAAAGGAAATAATCATTGAGTGGGTAGGGTCAAGACCTGATCTATAAATTTCTTCAATTGTAAAATAGGGATAATACTAGCACCTATCTTCTAGCATTGCAAGAAGCAAATGGGATAATATTTGTAAAGCACTTAACACAACACCTGGAACATAGTAGGCAATTAATAAACGCTTGTTCTTCCCAGTGCCCCCCCCCCAAATCATGACTAACTGGATTGCTATTTCTTATGAACTGGCTGACAACAAATTCCCATAATATAAATATAAACCTTAAAATATTTCAGAAAAAATCAACACATAAACTATAGAGAAACTGGATTCTAATCATAGATTGAACTGTTATTCATAATTTCCTAGATGTGTCATTAATTCATAAAAACTCAAGAAGAAAGTTTTTAATAGTTGTTGCCATTCCAAATATTTATATTCTCCAAGCTTCATGGAATTAAAAAAAGCTTTAAAAAAAGATCTAGCAGAAAAGATCAAAGTCAACTAGAAATAAATGAGGTACATATCATCCCTATCATACTGTCTGCTAAGGACATTTTAAAGGAGTCCATGAAGCATTAATTTACATCCTAATATTTTTATTCAAGTTCAAACAAAAAGCAGTTATTTTATCAATCTATACAATAGTCCAAAGAATATTAAATATAAAAGAATAAAAGAAGAAACTTAGTCCTGGGCAATATACATCAGAACACCATAAAAAGGTGAGAAAAACGTAATAATAATTATAATAATGACAAAAAATATTATAAGAATGAAACAATAGTACCAACAATAGAAGCGCTGAACCTGTGATTTTATTTATGCATGGAATTCTCAGTTTGGAAAGTATACTGATATAGATTGAAATCTCATCTGCAACTTAATATCTTAGAAAGTTGTTTGTTTGTTAGTTTTTAGGAGGAAGAATCACTGTGAGGTTGTGACTTGGCCTGTTCATTGAGCAAGGAGGGTCAGAGTAAGGGCTCATTGATTCCAAGGAATGATTTCTAACTACAATAGCAAACTATCTAATGGGGCCCCAACCAAGCAGAAGCTCAAATATCAATAAAGATAAAGTTTCTCAGTTCACACAGCATTGTAATCAATTTGATTATTTTCCACAACTCTGTGAAGTTTGTAGTGGAAGTGATTCCTAAGTTTCTATCCATTTATCTAAGTCTGTCTTCTCTGTCTCTGTCTCTGTCTCTCATCTTATCCATCCATCCACTCATTCATCCATCCATCCATCTCTCTCTCTCTCTCTCTCTCTCTCTCTCTCTCTCTCTCTCTCTCTCTCTCTCTCTCTCTCTCAATTTTCTATCTAATCTATCCATCTATCTACAGCAAAGGAAGTTGAGACAGGTTAAATGAGTCGCCCACACAGTAAGTGGCAGAACTAGGACTATGTCTTTTGAGTCAAAGTTCATTTTAATAGGGGGCAGCTAGGTGGTACAGTGGATAGAGTACTGGCCATGGAGTTAGAAGGAACTGAGTTCAAATCTAACCTCTGACACTTAACACTTACTAGCTGTGTGATCCTGGGCAAGTCACTTAACCCTAATTGCCTCAAACATCTGGAGCCATCTCCATTTATAGTGATGTGTATCTTGCCACTGGACCTGCTCTAGAGGAGTGAGACTAACTAGTGACTTTGCACAGCCCTCCCTCACTTAAATCCAATTCTTTGCAAGTCATGACATCACCTCTCGATGTCATTGTCCTCTTCTAGAACTAAGGACAAACAACAACAATTTCCTCTAAATTACAGTTCAAATTCAGCTTATAAAGAATGCGAATTTCCATTCATGGAGTATTTTAATTACCAAAGAGCATCTGAATGAACATATTTTATACCTCCAAAATCACTCCTGAATAAAAGAATTATTAATAATTCAGTTAAAAATAGTTACTATATTGTATTCAAGATAGTCACAAGACACTGGGGAAAAGAAAGAGAAAAAAGAAGGCATTCCTGCTTTTAAGAAACTGATGTTCTATGGGGACAATATAGCATATACACAGAGAAGTAAATGCAAAGTAATTTGAGGAAGAAGAGATTATTAATAAGCGGGGATGTGGAGGAGGGGGCATCAGGACTAATGCATAGAAATTTCAAAAGCACTTTTCAAAACCAAAAATTTTATGCAGGAAAATATTTATCCCAGCTGAGACTCTTCTCTTTCTCTCAGTAGTCTTGTAGCCTAAAGTGATGCAAACAAATGGATTCTGGTAGTGTTTCTAGCACTTTAGACAAAGTAAACAATTCCTCATGCTATTTCTCAGATTTTTATAGTTCTTCATTCATTACAAAAATGCTACAGATAATATATGTTGTTTAGTAGTTTTTCAATGACTTGAATTTTATGGGTTTTATCTTAACTTGTGCTTTCTGTAGTAGTAAAATTTTACAATGCTTTGATTAGATAAAGGAAAATTCTGTCACTAATTAAAAGTTTTTTGGAATTTGGTGAAGTTTTTCAGTATGCTTGGACTGAGGCACTAGGGGAGAGCATTTTCAATTGTAGTCTTATGAACAACTTCTTAACCAAATTCTTACAACTTTTAATTAGCTTCAGAATTCTTCTTGTCAGAAACATTATGCAGACTATGGTATAATGCTTGGGGAATAGAATGCTGCCCACTTTAAATGTGTCTTTCACTTGAAGAATGTGCACATGTTTTTCAAGGTTTGATTGCTTGTACTGATGGATCCTGTAAGACTGAGGCTGTTTACATAAAAATAAAAACCAATCAATCAAGAAATAATTATTATGTGTTTATATGCCCATCACTGTCCCAGGTTTCTTAGGTTAAAGGAGTTTACTAATCCATTTTTTTAAATTGTCGAACTAGTTATACAGTAACAGGCAAACTCAAATGAGTTTCATTTTTCTAACAGAAATTTGTTCTTTTTTCTATTTATATATTGTCATTTTGTAGAAAGAGCCAGTAGTCAAGATATGATTGGTCTCCCCTTAACATAATATGAAGACTGTACTTTGGCAGATATCATAACTGGTTCTATAAAGTATAGTGAGAATTTTTATTTCTTATTTAACAACTTTGTCACCATAATAATTAATAATAATGATAACTGATTAATAATTAATATTCAAAATGAACTTTTGTGTTTTATTCATTAAAATCTTCTTGAGTTGTATGTAGGTCATCATTATTCCTAGGAGTGTAAGGGAGAGGAATCCCCTCTCTACTCATATCCTCCTAGCTAGAAGGTCAAAGGAGAGTTGGCAAAATCCCAAAGAAATACTTTCAAAATATCAAGATAAAGAAGCTATTTCTCCTCATTTTCAATCTTACCCTAATGAATTTGTGGTTCTTCTTGGCTCTATTGCCTATAATCTTTGACAAAAACCCAGTCTCAAAGGCCAAGGGATGAAATGAGAGTTTCTTTTCTGGGTATTTCCTTTAACTAGGGACCAGAGCCCATGACTTACTGAAAGGAAACAGCACATCCCTAGCTTCATAAACGTGTTCTAATCTACCTCCTAAACTGGTAAATGAAGTTAAGTTCATGATAAACATTAGAAATAAAATGCCAATGAAATAGAGTTCAGAAGGACATGGAAGTAATCAAGATTATTTTTTTGAAAGTATCCTTGTTAACATTACCTTGTTGAAATTAACAGTTTAATATAAATCATGAATAATAAAGTCAATGGCTTCATATAAAACCTTATTTTTGTGTCTTGATTATTTTGTTGACACTAGATAGATAGATAGACAGATAGATAGATAAATATAAAAACTGAGGTCAAATGTGGTGGTGTTTTTTCATTGCCATGAAAGAGATAGCTATTTCTGTTTGTTAGTTTATGCCAGGGAGATTTTCCAACTTCATCTCTATTGGTTTATGCATTTAAAACTTTTTTATGCTAGTTGATACTTCATATTAAGTGCCTTCTATATACATTTTAATAACATGATAAAAGTTATTTTATTAAAGTGAAATTAATTTGTCATACTTGAAATTTGATTTTCTTCATATGCCACACTGGCAAGAGCCTTTATTGATCTTAGGCACTCCATAAGTAAACTTAAACCCACACTTTGCTATCTGCATCACTGATAGGTGTCCTTTCCTTTCTTGCTTTCTATTTGTTTCTGTCTTTGGCTCTCTCAATCTCCGTATATCTCTCTGTTTCTGCCTCTATCTCAATATATCTTTTTTTTTTTTTAACATAGTAAATGCTCCCCCAACAAATAAGAAAACACTGGTAAAATAAATTTCTGGGTACTATTTAAATGGGAGAGACAGAAACAGCAGAGGAATACATAGACCAATACAGAGAAAGAGACATAAGAGAAAGATAGCAATAGAGACAGAGATATGGAGATAAGCATACATTGTTCTTCAATATAATATATTTTTTTCTGAGAGGTACTAAAGCAAAGAAGGCAGAAAGTTTAACTGAGAATGAGGAAGACCTGTGTTCAAGTTTTGTCTTTCACACACACACAAACTTAACCCTCTCAGTGTCCTCAGCTAATTCTCCGAGACTTTTAATTGTAGAGAAGGTACTTACCTTCACTGATGGAGAGAATCCCTCAATAAGAGCTTCCTATACCTATATATCACAGGTTCTGTCAAAATAATTTCTTTGAAAAGTTAAACACTGATTGTAATTTCATGGAGAATGGAAGAGCTCCTTTGTTGTTGCTGTTGGTTTATTTGTTTCTATATATTCAGCACTTAACTATTTTGCATAGAGTAAATGATTGATAAATGTGTATTGAATTATGGTCTAAATTGGTTTCCTTTTTTTTTAAAAAAAGGAAAATAAATATTATTTAACTCTGATCTGACCCTTAGAAACCAAAATCAGTCTGGAAATTGTGGATATTCAAGTAAAGCCTGGTGGAAATTTTTGACATATCTTCACATTCAAAAGTTCTAATTCCATACTGTATTGCGTATGTTAAAATGATGATGATGGTGGTGGTGATAATGATGAAAATAATGTTGATTAAATGAATAAAAAACATTGAATGATTACTGAGTAATTCACCATGTAGAGGGTATGTCTGGATATTTTTCAGGAAAGTATCTTCTTCATGAGAACAAAGAAGAAGAAGGAAAAGAAAGAGAGGGAGAGAGGAGGACAAGGAGAGGTACCTATAGGTTCTCTAGATGGCTGAGAGAGTACACTCATCAATAAGCACCTAAGATCAAGAAGGGCCCTTACCAGTATAGCATATGGAGAAAATCACATTGCAGGTATGACAAATTAGTCACTCTATAATAAAAATAGGTTTTTCACATGCTATTTAGGCAGTTGTCACACTTCATTGCATAGACTGGAAGTTCATGATGATGGAAGGTGAAGTCAGTTTTCGAAGTTATCCCAAGTTCTGAGCATGGGGGAGGGAGCTTCCTGTAAAGTTTGCTGAAGTTTGGGGAATTTGCTATGTTAAATTCTACAGCTTTCTTTGAAGGAAAATCCTAATGGACCTTGCACACATTGGTCTGGAAACAAAGGTGTGAAACTGTATACCCTGCTTGGCAGGCCTTGCTAACATGGCTCACAAAGATGAAGGAAACAGAAATTTTAGCAAATAACCTTTTTTTTTTTAAAGGGAAGGAATTATCACTGGTCTTTCAGCAGAGTTGTGTGGTGGAGGAAGGACTGTGATTTCTGCAAAAGGCGCTAGATCGACATCTCAAGAGACTCATGGTTTTCACCTTACATTTGAATTAGTGCTATGTAAAAGCATGTTGTAGAAAATAGTCAGAGTCTGATTACAGGAAGCCAGAGCAGAACCTCTGACTTGACAGTTTAGCAATCTAGCTGGGACATGTATTTGTGTGTACACATATGTATATACACACATACATACTTATGTTTGTGTTTATGATGCCTGAATACACATGTGTGTGCATACAGAGTATCTCAAAAATTTTAGTATAGATAAATATACTACATAATATAAGTTTTATATATAATACGTATGTATATATACATATAGCTCTGGTCTTATAAAGTCCTTTACATTTGCAAGGAAATTGTCATGTATTATCTGATTTGGTCTTCACAATAATACTACTTAGTAGGTAGTATAAATATTATAATCCTCAGTTTATAGATAAGGAAACTGAAGCTCAGAAAGGTAAAATAACCAATGTCTCAGAGCTATAATAATGCCAATAAAATAATAACTAGCAATTATATAGCACTTTAAGTTGTATAGAGCATTTTGCATATGGGATTTTGTTTGATCCTCACAACCCTGAGAGGTAGGTACTATTATTATCTCCATTTTAGAGATGAGGAAATGTAGACAGAGAGATGTGAAATTACTTCCTGAGCATCATACAGTTAAGTATCTGATGAAAGATTTTAACTCAAGTCTTATTAACTCCCAAGTCCATTCATCTATCTTTTGTACCACCCAGCTGCCTCTATAATAACAAGCCAATATGTCATCGATCTGAGAGTCAAACTGTAGTCTCAAGAATGTCAGTCCAAGAAACATTTCATAACATGGTAACACTTCTAACAGGTGACTAGGTGGTGTAGTGAAGAGTGCTCAATCGCCCCCCCCCACCTCAAGGAGCTTATTTTCTTTCTTTCTTTCTTTCTTTCTTTCTTTCTTTCTTTCTTTCTTTCTTTCTTTCTTTCTTTCTTTCTTTCTTTCTCAGGGTAATGAGGGCTAAGTGACTTGCCCAGGGTCACACAGTTAGTAAGTGTCAAGTGTCTGAGGCAGGATTTGAACTCAGGTCCTCCTGAATCCAGGGCCAGTGCTTTATCCACTGTGCCACCTGGCTGCCCCTCAACTTTCAATAAGGAAATATTTACTATGAATCCTGCCTCTTACACTTATTAGCTGGGTGACAAGTTACCAAATCTCTCAATGCCTCAGCTTACTCATGTATAGAAAAAAGATAATAATAGTACCTACCTCTCAGTGTTGTGAGGATTAAATGAAATAACATGTAAATCATTTTTGAGACATAAAGAGCTATATGTAGATGTTAGTGAAAATAAATTGTGGTCACCAATGTACTGTCATCCAATATTTTCTAGAGATAATACTCTATATTGAGGATCTGTACTAGACTATATATTCCATGTATTATAGAACAGTTTGTGACAAAACTTTTTGGGATGAGGAGCATGCTTATCTTGTCTAGTCTTAAAAGGAATCTCAACATCTGCAGGTCAAACAAAATGTAATTTATCATTGAAAAAGAATGGGACAAAGTTACTAAAAGTCATGATAAGCTCACTTTATATAGTCTTAGCATTTACAGCTTTGCTTCGAGTCACCTAGCAGACTAGAGTGATTTTGGATAATGCACCTACTTTCTTTATTTGCAGAAGTGGAGGGTCAATGGTTATGGAATCCTGCATAACATCAAACTTGGTTGATGTGTGGAATAGTCTCCTAAACTGTCTTTCTCCTGTTTCATTCTTTCTAAGAGATGGCTCTCTGGGAGGAGAAAGAGGAGGATATATTTGGAAATGTACATGATATTAAAACAATAGTTATCAATTAAAGGGGTCAGCTAGGTGGTCCAGTTGATAATGCACTGGCCCTGAATTCAGGAGGACCTGAATTCAAATCTGGCCCCAGACACTTGATGCAAGATGTGTGACCCTGGGCAAGTCATTTAAACCTCATTGCCCCACCAAAAAAAAATTACCAATTAAAAATAGTAATGTATGCAATGACTCTTGGAAGTTATTAATTCAAATAATTTTGATAGATATTCTTTAGTATGTTCTTCAATATACATACACACCCACACACATAAGGCATATCTCATTCTATGGTATGGGCAAACACATTTTTCAATATGGTGATTTTTTTCTAAAATGATATATTTTTCCAAAATTATGATTTTTTTAAAAAATCCTTTTTAAAAAATCATGATTTTTTCAACAACGACAGTATCCAGAGCAGTATTATAAATTCAGACAACTTATATTGTCATGCCTGTGAAGAAACTTTTCTCCCTTCTAGATGTAAGGTACACTAGACAATGGCTGCAAGACTCCATCCACTCCATTCAACCTCTTTTCATCTCTAGTGGCATGGCAGCTCATCCCTTTGAGTATTTGTGTTTTTGACTCTGTTGAGTTACCCTTGGCAACTTAGCTGGTAATAGCTAATTAAACCACTAGGTGGCACTATTTGCTGGGTAATACAACATTCCTCCTGGTGGTTTATATACCCCACCAGGGCTAAAGGGCTAAGTCCATGTTGTGCACATGTATGTACGCATACACACATGCATGTATGTATGTACACATAATGTATATAATGCACATATATAATGAAGTATATATATTGCACATGTTTATAGTACATGTTCTGTCTGTGTGGTGTGTACATGCAGGCATGAATATATGCATGTGTGTACATGCATGTGTATATGTATGTCTATTACCAGATGTCAACAATCCTCTATTGCATAATATTCAGTCTATCCCTACAGGGAAGTGCTGTGTCTGTCATCAAGAGGTGTGTGTCTATGTGGTTTCACACAATTAAAGCTTAGTTCTGAGTTCTTGCTGACTGACAATGCCCCACCTTCTTTCTTCTTTTCTTATACTTGTGAATCATTTCTCTGAACACTATTCACATGACTTTGATATAATGGAGTTAGAGGTTCATGAAAGAAGACACACCTGTCCAAATGCTGTACATATCTGGTTTTTACTAAGCATAGGATCAGAAAACAAATAAACAATATTAAGTCAACAGACATACATCAAGAGCATATTATATGTCATCATGCTAAGCACTAGGAATATAAATAAAAGTGAAAACATGTTCCTTTCCCTCAAAGAACTCACATTCTAATGGGAGAGGAAGCATGCATCTATGTACATATAAGATAAGCAAAATCTCAGAAGAAAATCACTGACAGTAAAGGGGATCCGGAGAGGTCTCTTGTAGTATATTGGGTTTGAACTGAGTCATGAATGAATCCAGGATGTGGAGGTGAGGAATAGAGCACCCCAGGCATAATGGAAGGTATAAAGTCTATAAATGTTGTGTGTTGTGGGTGAGGAAGCATAAATAATTCAGTTTAACTGGATCATAATGTACAATCTAAGAAGTAGAGTACAGTTCAAGAAAACCAGAATGGAAGAAATTATATGTTGACAGACTATAAATGCCAAAGGACTTTATATATGATCATGGAGCTAATGGGGAGTCACTGAAGTTTATTGAACATGTACATATGGGGAAGAGGGGTTTACATGATCAGTCATGAAAACAAAACAAAATCTAGTCAGTTGGTACTACATTATTACTCTCCCAAACACCCCAACTGATTGATGTAGCAGATATGACAATGGCTGTAGAAGAAGCAAGCATTAAATTGGTCAGTGCTATCACCAACAAAAACAACATTTATTAAGCAATTATCATACGCAGAGTATGGTGTTGGGTACAAGAGAGAGATCAATGGTTTAGACAAGAAACAAAAATAATCCTCATGTTTCCTACAGACTAGTAGAGGAATGAGGCACCAACACAGATAATCATTATATACTATACCATGAGAATGCCATAATAAAAGTGCAAAGCAAAGTTCTATGTTGACATCTGAAGCTAGGATTGTTGTACACTAAGTGGGGAATACAAGTTGATAGCCCCAAAGGTCCCTTCGAGCTCTAAATTTATGAACCAGTGATCCATTTTAGGCCATCAGATTTTTGATAACCTCTGGGTGGTGATAAAGAGACAGTAAGGGGCAGCTAGGTGGTGCAGTGGATAGAGCACCGGCCCTGGATTCAGGAGTGCCTGAGTTCAAATCCGACCTCCAACACTTAACACTAGTGGTGTGACCCTGGGCAAGTCACTTAACCCCGATTGCCTCACTAAACAAAACAAAAAAAAGAGACAGTAACACTACTTCTTACTTTCACATTACCCTCTTCCTCTGTGCACTCCCCTCTTCCCAATTCTCCAAGACCTACTCAGGGGAAAGGCAAAACAAACTATAGCTTATGCTGTGACTGTTAGACTGTCTTCTGACTCAGAGATTTCTCTAGGATGTATGAATTGATGCATATGATAGGGCACTTGGGGCCAGTGCAGGAGGACAGTTTAATAAGTCTAGTTAGAGAGTATTTAGTTCCCTACATATTACTTAAAGGGTGGGTCATAGATTTATAGGTAGAAGAGAACATAGAGACTGTTAAATCCAATGTCTTCATTTTGCAGATGTGGACACCTGTAGAATAAAGAACTTAAGTTCACATAGCTCATAAATAGTGGAGGAGCAATTTGAAGCTAGGTTTTTCTAACTCTAAGCTAAGCCCAGAATACTATGCCATATACCACACTGATTTTCTATAGGTTAAAATCTCAATACGTGCTTCCCAAAACAGTGTTATTACTAGTAAACTCCCTGAAAAAAATCTATTCTAATCATCGGAATAATATGGCATATTGTTGTTGTGGGATGAGGGACCCCAACCCCAAGGATTCCTTTAGCTTCCCCAGGGGAGGGACAGCTCTGTTTCCAATCTCAGGAATGAGTCTTGCCAAGCATGACCCTGGTACACTGATAAGCAATACCAAGGTCTGCAAGATGATATGCAGGATATAGATGGATTCAGCATATTCTACTGATATCCCATTATTCAAAGATTCCCTCCCAGTTATCTTGCCCTTCCCATTTCTTTGTTTTGTAAACATACAAAACACCAGGTCTTCTCTTACTCCAGTGGGACAGTTTTCCATAGTGATCTTTCCCCTAGCCATATATTCCTCTCCTAATAAATCCCTTTTTATTTCACAAGATTCATGATGAGCCTCCAATTCTTTGTGTGAGCTAGCCCCCCCATCCAGGTCACAAGTCAATCCCCCAATAGTTGTTATTGTTGCTGCTGCTGTTGTGTGTGTGGGGGGGGTCTTTTTATTTAATCATCAGGTTATAGAATGTTATCTCCAACTTTACTTAAATCTGAATCCTTGCTTAATCAGACACACTTTCCATGATTCAGTTATAGGAAGATTATCCATAGACTTGATCTATAGCCTTTGAATCATAGAACTTCATTGTCGAGGGGAATCACAGAAATCATTCTTACTATGTCACTTCTCTCATCTTACAGATCAGGTTATGAAGGCCCAGAGTATTAAGGAATTTGCCCAATCACACAGCTAGACACGGTAAAGAGATATGGGACTCCAGTTTCTACACTTCCAATCAAGTGTTCTTGATTGGCCCTGCTATGACTCTTCCATGGGAAGTTTAAGCAAAAAATACATATGAATCAAATACTTGTAATAATTTCCATATTGTCCGCAAGTCTTAATGAAGAAAACATCAGACCTACTTTCTTTAAGAGATATTTGTTTAATTGTGTTTTTATTGATGCTATTGGGTTACTATTTGTGTAACTAATATTCCGTTATTGTTTTACTTGCATGATTCACAATTACACATCAGAACTCAGAAATAGGGGGGATTATAAGGTTTAATAGCTATGTCGTCCTGATAATTTAATGTTAGGCTAGTGCCTATGCAAATATCTTTTAATTTGCCAATTTGCTACTGTGATTATTTCCAGTACTTAAGGATATAAATTCCAAAGCACATTCTTCACAGTTGAACACTATAATTTTGAGGGCCAAGATTACCAGGACTATCTTAGAAGAATCATTTACACAGGCAAATCCACCTGTAGTTTGTCCAGATCTCCCTCCAACAATTTGGGTCCTGGTCATGCTCATATCAGATTCAGTTATTGCTACCAGCTTTCTTTGAGTTCATTTATCATCCTGTGAAAAATATTTATAAATGGCATTAAATCCAATATTCTCTCAAACCCCAATGATTATGGGTGATTAATTTTCTATTCGAGACTCCATTAAGTGCCTTTACAGATATTCTTTCCAGAGGCCTAAGTCTCTAATTTATTTCTCCCCTCCCCCCTTCTCCTAATGGTACAGGGTCGTGCTGGGATATTCATTAGTTTCCTGCCAGCAGTTCTGCCAGGCAGCCTCAGAAGCATCAGCATCACCTCAGAAATCATTAACGTAACTGGTGCTGCAATCTACACCTGCCAAGCTTAGAATAATCATTTAGAGACTGAAACATGCTCCTCCATAAATGAGCATTTTGGGAAGTTGGGAAGAGGGTAGGATAAGAGGTGAATGTGGTTTAGTCATTCTCTTGAGGCAAAAGAGATCTCAGTAAATTAAGCCAGAAGCCATATTTCTGCACAAATTGTTGTCACGTTTGGGGAATAGAGATCATTTCATGGGAATGGGGGGTTACTAAGAGTGAGGAGCCTTGTAATTTACTACTGGATAAAGGAGAATTGGGAATGTACATGAGAAAGTCAAAGTTTAATCAGATTTGAAATATATTGTTGTCCCTTTTCTGCCAATTCATACATATATGAAGTATTCTGTCTCCTATTCTGAATGAGGTTGATGTTCTTAACAATAATATGAAAAATGCATACAACTATGAAGAACAGGAAGAATAGAACTGGGGCTTCCATCTGTCATCAATTTCAACCTTAGCCAAAGCATACATTCTGCCTGCAATATCAATGAAAGTGGTCATTCAAGTTGGGATCAAACATATTCAGTGAGGGAGACCCCAATTTTTTGGTGAGGATTAAGAAAATGTAGAAGCAGAATTGATATTGTAAAGAAAAGGATGCATATTTCTGACATAGATCAAAATGCTGACATGGAGGTAAGATTTAGTTGTGACTCAATTCACTGACAATCCAAAGAATATTATCTTATGACATTCAAAGTATGGTTCTAGGCACAGAGATTACAAAATAAAAAAGAATACAGATCATTTATTCTTTCCTGGGCCTGCCTCAGACTAACCTTTAGGATAGTCTGGGTACAATTTTGTTGATTTTTCTTCTTAATTAGAACAGAATGATGTCTGTTTCAATTCAAGGCAAACCACTGAACATTTCAGTAGTACAAGCCTATGCTCCAACCACTGCCAAAGAGGCCAAAGTTGATTAGTTCTATGAAGACCTACAACATCTTCTAGAAATAACACCCACACCCACCCACCCACACACACACACACAAAGTCTCCATCATAGTATTGTGAGAAAATAATTATTAATAATGTATTTCTTTGGGGGGGGGGAGGCAGAGACCCAGTTTTATTCTGGATTTCTCTTCACCCCCACTCAAAAGTGGAGTTCTTAGAAACTTTAGCTAATCTCTTTTGGGACCAGCCCAGCAGCCCAAGGGCAGATCCATAGAAATGGAGACTGACTCTTAGCCACTTCTGGACTTCACCTACCTTGCCCTTTGTCTTTTTTGTACACTTCCTCATTAAGTCATAGGTAAAACTCATTTTAATATGGACCACCCTGAGGTCATGTTAACCAATGGAATAGAATGATGTTAATAAATTATCTTTGATCAGTGTGTAAGAGTCACCTGTATCAGAACAGGAAAAAGACAGACCACAAGGCAAATGCCATTCTTGGCTCACACCCTAGGTGAGGAAGGCTGTTGGTTGGTGAGCATTCGCCTCTTAGTACAGAATATGCAATATAGAGACAATATGGCATGAGTGGGGGGGGTTGGCTTGGGTTATATGCCATGTGGTCAACTCTTTTCCAATATTTAATATGATTATATAATAAATGCTTAATGCCCAAAACTGGTGCAATGACCATTTATTTATAAGTAGCAATATTTTAGAAAAAGCCAGTCTGGCCCTCAATAATTTAGACAGAAACAGTTAATTCCCTAAAAAATTATTATAATGCAGCATGGAATGCTAAAGTAGGGGATCAAAAATTATTTCAATTATATTGGAATTGGACAAATAGGCAAATTTGGCCTTGGAGTACCAAATGAAGCAGGGCAAATAATAGAATTTTGTCAAGATAACTTGCTGGTACTATCCATCTCTTAAAAAAAAAAAAAGAACTGACATTGGTTGAATATAGACTGAAGCATGCTAATTTCAATTTCTTGAATGTTTTTTTTCCTTTTATTCAATTTTTTTTTCAGGGTAATGGGGGTTAAGTAACTTGCCCAGGGTCACACAGCTAGTAACTGTCAAGTGTCTGAAGCCAGATTTGAACTCAGGTACTCCTGAATCCAGGGCCGGTGCTTTATCCACTGCACCACCTAGCTGCTCCTCAATTTTTCTTATACAAAATGACTAATAGGGTAATGTTTTACATAATTGCACATGTATAACATATCTGATTGCTTACTGTCTCAGGGAGGGGAAAAGGGAGGGAGGGAAGGAGGGAGAGAAGCTAGATTTGAACTCGGTTCCTCCTGAATCTAGGGCTTTATCCACTGTGCCACCTAGCTGCCCACAAGGATGGTGTGGAGAATCACCAGATTCTCATTAGATGTACAATCTTATAAATGTGATATGACATGTATACAAATAATATCCATAAAAGATAACTTATGGATATTCAACTTTTCTCCAGAAATAATAGTACTCTCTTAATTGCCATATATAAAGGGTCCTTCTACATTTTCATCCTTCTTGACTTTCCATAACAACCTTGTCTTCTCATACAGTCTGTCTTTTGCTTTTGGTGACTATTCTTTCTTGAATCACCCTTAATCATCTAACTTCCCAGTTTTTTCTGCTACACATAGACCCATGTCATGCACATCTATTATAGGTGTCCCTTAAGGTCCTTTCCTGGGTCATCTTTAGATAGATAGATAGATAGACAGACACATAGATTCTTTCACCAATTAAATGTATCAGCATCTATAGCCTCAGCAATCATCTCTATGCTGATGATTCACAGATCTTTTTATACAACACTAATCTCTATCCCAATCTCCAATTCTAAATCACCAGCTCCTATAGGATATTTTTTTAACTAAAGGTTTCATTATAAGCATCTCAAACTCATAGAATTCCAAAGAGAACTCTTTATCAAACACAAGACGAGCTCTATTCTGAACATTATTGTTGTTGAGGACACTGCTAACATTCTAGTCATATGAGTCAAATACATTTAAAGTACATTTTAGGGTGATGTCTATATGATTGCAGAGGCATATAGTTTTATTCATTTTTTTTTTGTTTTGGTAGGGCAATTGGGGTTAAGTGATTTTCCCAGGGTCACATAGCTAATAAGTGTCAAGTATCTGAGGCCATATTTGAACTCAGGTCCTCTTGAATCCAGGGCCAGTGCTTTATCTACTGTGCCACCTCAGTGCCCTATTCATTTAAATCTTGAGTGTTGGGGATGGAGCCAAGATGGCTAAGGAAAGGCTGTGACTCTCCCCACTCCCAGCAAACTTGTCCACACACTACAAAAAGTAATGCCATAAGAAAACCCCTGCAGCAGTGTAAGCCACATAAGCAAAGAGGATTGTGAAGAGAAAATAAGAAATAGAAGGAAGATTTAGAGAGGTAGAGGAAAAAGTGGAAAGAGAAATGAAAGTGATGCAAGAGTCATGAGAAAAAAGTCAACAGCTTGGAAAGCCAAATGGAAAAAGTAAATAAAAAAGCTCTCTGAAGAAAATAATTGCCTAAGAATTAGGATTGTACAAATGAAAGCTAGTGACTTTATGAGAAAACAAGGCACAATAAAGCAAATCCAAACAAATATAAAAATAGAGGGCAGTATGAAATATCTCCTTGGAAAAACAGCTGACCTGGAAAATAGATCCAGGAGAGATCATTTGAAATCATTGGACTACATGAAAACCATGATCAAAATAAGAATGTAGACAAGAAATTGTCAGAGAAAATTGCCCTGATATTCTAAAAGTAGAAGGTAAAATAGAAATTGAAAGAATACACCAATCACCTCCAGAAAGAGATCCAAAAAGGAAAACTTCCAGGAATATTATAGCTAAATTCCAGAGATCCAAGGTCAAAGAGAAAATATTGCAAGCAGCTAGATAAAAAGGACTTCAAATAATGTGGAGCTATAGTAAGGATAACACAAGATCTAGAAGATTCTACATTAAAGGACAGAAGGACATGGAATATGATATTTTAGAGGGCAAAGGAACTGGGACTACAACCAAAAACCACCTACCCAGCAAAACTGTGCATAATCTTTCAGGGGAAAAATGGGACTTTAATGAATAGAGGACATTCAGACATTTGTAATGAAAAGACCTGAACTGAACACAAAATTTGACTTTGAAATACAAGACCCTAGAGAAACATAAAAAGGTAAACAGGAAAAATAAATCATGATGGACATTAAAAGGTTAAAGTGTTTACATTCCGAAATGGGAAGATAATACTTCCAACTCATAAGAACTTTCTCAGTATTAAGGCAGCTGAAAGGAATATACTTAGAGGGCACAGGTATGAATTAAATATGAAGGAATGATATCTCTAAAGCATTTATTTTTTGTTAATCCTTGTTTTTTGTGGGGCAGGCAGGTTGGGGTGGCTTATATGCAGATCTGGATTTGAGCTTGGAGAATTCTGGATTCAGGGCTAGTGCTTTGTGCATTGTGTCACCTAGCTGACCCATGATGACATCTTTAAAATAATGTTAAGGGGTAAGAGAAATGTATTGGAAGAAAGGTAAAGGGAGAAATAGCTTATGGAGTGGAGGGGAAGATGGGGAAGGAGCAGGGGAGTGAGTGAACTTTATTTTCATCAGAATTGGCTCAAAGAGAGAATAACCTATACACTCTCATGCATATACTAATATATTTTGACCTGAGAGAAAGTGGGAAGGGATGGGGAAAAGGGGGTGGGGGGAGAGGTGAAGGAAAGGAGGGCAGATGGGGGAAAGGGCAGGAAAAAGCAAAACACTTTTGAGGAGGGATAGGGTGAAAGAAGATAGAAAATAGAGTACTTATCAAGAGGAAGTAATAGGATGGAGGGTAATACAGGTAGGAATAGTAACTGAAAAATGATGAACAGGATGCTATCAGGACATATGAAAAATTCAAACCATCAACAAGAAGAACTGATGGTATTTCAGTACAGATTGAAGTATAATTTTATTTGTTCCTCTTTCTATATTTATTTTGTCTATTTTCTTTCACACCTTGACTAAGGTAAAGATGTTTTGCATATCTGCATATGTATGACATTGAATTACTGGATTTCATAGGAAGGATGAAGAGGGAGGGAGGAAGAAAATTTAGAACAAAGTTTTTTAAATGAATGAGAACTTTTTTTTCTTCCATGTAACTTGGGGAAAATTCTAAATAAAAATTAAAATTAAAAAAAAAATCTTGAGTATTTCTTCATATATGAAACAGATATGGTCAATTTGTAGTTACTTTGAATCTGATGGGTTTTTTTTTATCATTCCTTCTAGGGTTTTGTCATTTCTATTGTTGTTATTTTTTAGTCATTTTCAATCATGACCCCATTTGGGGTTTTCTTGGCAAAAATACTGGAGTAGTTTGCTATTTTTTTCTCCAGCTTATTTTATAGATGAGGAAACTGAGGCAAATAAAGTGAAGGGATTTGTCTAGGGGCAGTAAGTGTCTGAGGTCAAATTTGAATTCATGAAGGTGAGTCTTCCTGACTCTAGGCCCAGCATTCTATCCATTTTGCCTGTAGGAATGCAGGATTGCTATTTTTTTTTTGTAAATTTATTTTCCATCCTGCTTCTTGCTGAAATGTTTAACTGTTTCAAGTTTATTATCTTGGGTTTTCTAAGGAAACTATCATGTTAATACCTTTTAGTTATTCTATCTTATCTTATTATAACTATCATTTATCAAATTATGTTAAATAGCAGAGACAAAAAAGGTCATCCTATCTTTACCCTTATTTCCAATAAGAAAATTTCTGGTAATTCTCCTTTACAAATAATAGTAACTTTTGGTGTTGGAGATACATGTTTCAGTTTATTAAAAGTGGCTCCTTTATGCCTGTGCTATAGCATAACAGTCTCCTACATTTTATATTTTAAAAAATCAATTTATGTAATTTTTCTGTGCTTCATATTTAGAAATATTAATGTATAAGGAGTCAGTTAAATCTAATGAAAACTGCTATACCCTGTCCTTAACACAATTCCTAGCCCTCCTAAGGTGAGTATTCATTCCTTGTCCTGGATTTGTGTGAAAAGCATAGCCCTTACTTGCTGTGAATGGGCTCTTTGTGTACTCATTCCCTTTTAGATAAAACACATTATGAGACTCCTATCCCTCCTCTGCTTCAGTGGCACCATTTTTCTCCTTTATTTAAAAAAAAAAAGCAACAAAAACCTTTACTCCTACCACACCCTGATTCCCAGGCCTTTCCTTCCAATGTTTATTCCCTCACCTACTTTGATATATAGGCATGTTGTTTCTTTCTAGCTCTTTTAATATAAGGAAGAAAGGTCTTTCCCTTTTCTGTACACAAAAAGGATGAGTAGGGTTATATCTCCATCTCATATTTTTTGTATATCATTGCTCCATTTGAGAGATACACTACCTTTTTTTTTTTTTTAAGTGAGGCAATTGGGGTTAAGCAACTTGCCCAGGGTCACACAGCTAGTAAATGTTAAGTGTCTGAGGCTGGATTTGAACTCAGGTACTCCTGACTCCAGGGCCAGTGCTCTAACCACTGTGCCACCTAGCTGCCCCCCCTACCTTTTAAACACTCATCAAAGATACAAATTCTCTTGTAGAAATTACTTAAAGAAATATTAATTTAGTTTTTCCTCCTTCCTTTTTCCTGTTTCTTTAGCCCCTGTGAACTTTTTAGCCCTTAACATCCCCTGTTATTCTATTTATCCCATTGACCAATTTGTTTTTCAGGAATACTATTCCTGGTAATTGTACTTGTTTAAGTTTCTTGTGTATCTTCTTTTATGATTACTTGCAGTGTTATACTCTGTTCATTTTATTTTTAAGAATGATTCAAATGTTTCTCTTTCATTGAAAGTTCATTTTTAGATTGATGTTTAGACTTTGACTTTGCAGAATATGTTATTTTGTGTTATATTTTAAAATACTTTGGTTTTTGGAATGTCTCAAAGTTTGTTTTAAGTGTATGGTATTTCTAGTCTATTCAAATTCCCAAGCTTCATAGCTAAAAGCCTTTCAACTGGATGCTTGCGAAATGTCATTGTTTGATGAAATTATAAAATATAACCACTAAATTTCTTGGAGTTGTGGACTTGGAGATTTTCCCCAACTGCAATTATAGATTTGATCAATCAGCATTTTATTATTTGTTTTCAAAATTTCAGGATTGATTTCACCTATTATTTATGCTAGAATAGCATGTGGGAACTTTAATTTGTCATTTTTTTCCCTGTGAGACCTATGATCCTTAAATTGGCTTTCTATTTCCTCTCTCCCATGTGAGTTGTTTTGATTTATACTGCAATCATGCACTCTATCAAAGTTGTTGGTTTTGTTTTTGCCTTTATTGTGCCAGATTTTCTTCTATGTCTATATATTTCTTTTAATTCTAAGTAAGTCATTCCTTTTTATATAGCCTCTATTACTCTTCAGACATTCTCTGTCCATGGTTTTATTATATCAACTACCATGTTTTTCTTATTTATTTCTACTTTCAGAACTCGGATTCTAGATCTAATTTCCATCTTAACATCTTATTTTAAAAGTTTTAATTGTATTTTTGAACCATTATGGAGCTAATTGTTTGATCTGTGGGGGATATGTAGAATTTGTTTTCTTGTTCTCTTTTTCATTGGAAATTTTGGTAAGTGAGGCAAAGAGAAAGAGGCAGCACTAGACTTGATATTAGAAAATTCTGGGTTCAAAGTCTTCCTCAGGAATTTGGCTATGTAACACTGGTAAAGTCACTTTGAGTCTTTCAGCGATGTTTTCTTCATTTGTGAAATTGTGAGAACCTATTTCCCAAAGTAACATGTGCATCAAAGATAACAATTTATGTAAAAAAAATTGAAATATTTTAAACTGCAACATAAATGTGAGTTGTTTACTTCCACTTTCTTATATAATTCTTAATCGTTGTGCTGTTTTCCCCATTTTACTAATGTTCAGTGTTTGTTGTTGTTGATGTTGATGTTGCTGTTGCTGCTGCTGCTGTCCCCTCCCCCCCACTGGTGATTTATATACCTGACATCTCAGTTTATACCTAGAACTTTTCTCTGACTTTTTTTTGGTGCATTTTAGCATTTTTTTCTTTTATTCCTAATAGCTTATCTCAGCAGACTTCTCTGTTTGTTCCCTATTTGTTCCTTCTCCATTCTACTGCTAGAACATGCTCTCTTTTCCCTGTACAAATTTAGGTTGCATTTAGACTTATATTGCCCAAGCAAAGGAAACCTATTGTTGTTCAGTTGCTTTTTTCCTTGGTCACAGACGTATAGAACATATGGGTTATAAGGGAGCTTTGGCACCAAATAGTCTGCCTCACATGCAAAGAAATGCCATTATAACATAATGAAGTAGTCGTCTAGTCTTTGGTATAAGCCTTTCAATGAAAGGTAATCCCATCTCTCCCAAGGCAGGTCCTTCCTATTTGGGATAATTCCAATTTGTAAGCATTTTTTCCAGATATGAAGTCTAAATTTATCTTTTTTGAAATGTCTGCTCTTTGCTCCAGAGGCTAAACAGAAGCCTAATATTTCATACACATGATAAATCCCTGTTCAATTACTTGAACAATTACTTGATTCAATTACTTGATTCTATTCCCTCTGAATTTATTCTTTTTCAGTCTTATCATAGCAGTTAACTTCAGTTGATCTTCATATGCCAAGGACTAAAGGTTTTTCATTATCCTATTTACCTTCTTTGGAAGATTCACCCATTTATTAATGTTGCTCATACATTTTGGCACCCAGGACTGAACACAATAGTCTAGAGTAATCTGATTAGTTTGAAGTACAGAAGGGTCATCACATTTTATTCCTAGAAACTACAAATTTCTTAATGCAACTCATGATCTAATTTTTAAGTTGCATTTTTAAGCTTCCATTGAGAGATACTGTGACATTGTGGTTATAGAATTATCTTTAGGGCAAGGAAGGCTTTGGTCCAAGTGATACCTCTAACATACTTTCTGCATGACTGTAGGTAAGTCATTTAACTTCTTAGAGCTCTGGGAAACTCTTCAGGATTATAGATTTCAAATAAGATGCTGACTTCCATTGGTACATGGAGGTTTGTCACATAGTAGTGTCCTATGCAAAGTACATAGTGCATAATGTTCTATGCAAAGGAAATCACAGGCACAGTTGCTATCTCTATTATACTATTGACTTATAATGGCCTTGCATAATGACATATATGGGTCTTTTGATTTTCAGACAAAGTATTATATAACCATGCTTCACTCCTCATGCATTGAGAAGCTGATTTTTAACCCAATTCTATGTTTATTTTTATTTAATTTCACATTTAGTGTTCAAACCTCTCAAGGTCATTTTATATCCTAATTCTGTCAACTGGTCAGTGGAAGGCTTTGAGGATGTTTAGTCTATAAAAGAGAAACAAGATGGGGAGATGATAGCTATCTTCTAGACTTTGCAAGGCTGTCATGTGGAAGAAAGATTAACTGGTTGTCTTCTTAATCAGTAAGAACCAAAAGAAATGGGCAGAAATTGAAGACAGTTTAATTTTGAATGTCAGAAACAAACAAACAAACAAACGAACAAACAAACCTAAACAATTAGAACTATCCAAAAGTATAATGGGCTACCTCAAATGATGTTGGGAAATAATCAAAGATGGCATAGATAAAGCATGGGACTTGAAGTGTTGAAATTATGTATGTGGGCTTTGATCCCATCTCAGATATGTACTAACTCTGAGACTCTAGACAAGTCGTGACCTATTTCAGTTTTCTCAGCATAAAAATGGGCATAATGCTAACACTAAACGCATGGATTTGATATGAGGATCACATGAGATCATATAAAAAAATGTTTTGCAAACCTCCCTGAGTTATATAGATCAACTTTTATTATTGTGCTAGGATCCCCATCTATAGAGCTTGTGACTAATAAAAATATCAGACAGTTTCTCAGTAATTTAATCATTTTATTATTAAGGCCAGCAGGTTATTAATAAAAGGAGGGTTGTATATCTGCCTCTTTCAGACCAAAAATGATCATGGTAGTAGGCTCACACCTTATATAACCTTGAAACAGTAGGTCATTTATCAAATAGCAATCGAATCTAATTCCTTAATGTAATTAGAGGTAGTCTATATTAAAATGAAAGGTTATATCAGACTGCCTATAATTTAGGCTATTGAATCAAAGAACATATACCTTTTTCAATGTGTGGGCTGAGTGATTCTTTCTGTGAGCTATCTATACAAAAGGATGTCTCTACCCAAACTTGAGAAGAACAAAATTAGCTTCCCCACCCTAGATTAAATTCCTTGCATGGCTGCATAGGGATTGATCAAGATGAAGAGAGTTAAGTGCCATTTTATTATCAAGGACAAATTGGACCTTGAAAAATCAGTTCTTTGGAAGAAGGGGGAGGAGCTCTGAATCATCCCAAGAAATTGGTAATAAATAATAAATAATAATTCTCACAAGGTATTGATGCAAAGGTTAGATGACTAGTTGTCAGATATAGTAATATATACTTTTTGGGTATACCTTAAACTAGATACCTTCTAGAGTATATCCTAGCTACAAAAATCTATACTATAAAACTAAAAATTATTGATAAAGCTGAAAAAGATTAGGTATAATCTAGGGTTTAGAAATTTACTTAGTTGGCTACATTAAGGTACTATCATATAATCATTGTTATCCTTCATGATTCCACCATTTCCTACCCAAACATCAAAATTCTCTGACTTCCCTCCATCCCAAAGCCTTTTTTCTTTTCAGCACATAAACAAAATATAGTGTCTAAAAAGTAATAAATCACTTGGAAGAGGAAGTGAATATGAAGCCTGTCTCAAGACCTGAAAACAAATGGAAAACATGTGACTAGACTATTGGTACAACTTGGAGTCTTACTTGCAGGCATCATGTTTGGTGAGGACTTCTTCATATATTTAGGTATTTTATGAGATCAAATAAAAATCATACTATTGGAAGATTAAAATGTGTCTAAACTGGAAGCTATTTGTAACACTGTAAAATACTTGTTTTATTTCTAAATATGATAGTTATTACAACAACCAGTGATTCTCACAAACAAAAAGACACTTCATTCTCACAGTATTCTATGTTTTTAGCTTCCCAAATCAAATTGAAATAGATAGTCAATAAAAGTGGTAAAAAAGATAGAGCATACTACAAAAAGAGATATGAGAGTAATATTCAATAGGCAGGAAATATAGAGTTTGGAAATATAATCTGGAAGCACATGATTTGAGCTCACTGAGAAGAATCTCTATTTAGTGGAACACATTTTTTCAGCTTCTGATCTTCACA
Source organism: Dromiciops gliroides (assembly GCF_019393635.1). Classification (NCBI taxonomy): domain Eukaryota; kingdom Metazoa; phylum Chordata; class Mammalia; order Microbiotheria; family Microbiotheriidae; genus Dromiciops; species Dromiciops gliroides. Next base: position 220,368,676 of record NC_057862.1, on the reverse strand, counting down.
AATCAAATGCATATGATGAAAATGATTTTTAAAATAATATGATATTGAATTCTATATTTCTTTCTAGCAAAGAAATACAAAGACTGTTTCCAAGGACTGAAGTTCTTGCTTAACTATATCAAAATTCTCAAAAATACAGTCCACAATAAGTTAGGAAACTTTGTTATGTAGTATTTTTTTCAAATAATCCTCAAAATGAATGACTTTAAATTGATTTCTAGTATTTTATTTCATATTCAGTGACATGTCAATATGACTACTTGTGTACATATAAATATATTTATATTTATGCTTTTGCCCAGATTTGTGATTCCATCAGCATAGAGAAAATACACTGAAGGAATTCCTATCAGTGCAAATTTAGTAACTCTTCAACAATTTAAAGAGTGTTAGAAAGTTACCTAAGGAACTGAAAGGTTTAATCAGGGGGAAAAAAGTACTTTTAAATCAACAACTCTAGTCTCTCTGTTATCAGGTATTATCGTCCCAATACCCATCAAACAAAAGCTCTATTGATCCTTTTTTAAAATGGTTGCAAAAGAGCAAAATAAAACAAACAAAAACCCCACAACAAAATCCTTTTTTAATGTCCTTAGCTTCCTTGTCTCAGCTCATTCCCAGAATTAACATTTCTGACCCTATTTTTGATAAGATTCTATCACATCAATATTCATTCCCTGTTACTGGGCCTTGCTTTCATCGATATAATTCTTTTTATTTATTAAATTTTTAAAATTTTTGTTTTTTTCAGGGCATTGAGGGTTAAGTGACTTGTCCAGGGTCACACAGCTAGTAAGTGTCAAGTGTCTGAGGCCTGATTTGAACTCAGGTCCTTCTGAATCCAGGGCCAGTGCTTTATCTACTGTATTACCTAGCTGCCCTATATAGTTCTTTTTAAAAGCTAAGCTGGACATATGTTTTTTTTTTTTCCTGATAAAAATATTTTATTTTTTTCCAGTTACATGTAAAAATACTTCTCAACATTTGTTTATACAAGCTTTCCAATTTCAGATTTTTCTCCCTCCCTCCCCTCCCTCCCTTCTCCCCTAGACATCAGGTAATCTGATATAGGTTACATATATATAACCTATATAACATAATAACATTAAACATATTTCAACCTTAGTCATATTATAAGAGAAGAATTAGAGCAATGAGGAAAAACCTCAAAATAGAAAAACAACAGCACCAAAAGCAAAAGAAATAGTATGGTTGAATCAGCATCTCTTTTCCACAGTTCATTTTTTTTTTTCTGGATTTGGAAATCCCCTTCCATCATGGGTCCCCTAGAACTCTTCTGTACCATTGCATTGGTGAGAAGAATCTAGTCCATCACAATAGATCAACACACAATGTTGATGATACTGTGTACAATGTTCTTCTGGTTCTGCTCATATCACTCATCATCAGCCCATGCAAGACCCTCCAGGTTTCTCTGAACTCCTCCTGCTCTTTGTTTCTTATAGCACAATAGAATGCCATTACATTCATATACCACAACTTGTTCAGCCATTCCCCAATTGATGGGCATCCCCTCAATTTCCAATTCCTTGCCACCACAAAAAGAGCAGCTATAAATATTTTTGTACATGTGGATACTTTTCCCTTTTTTATGATCTCTTTGGGGAAAAGACCCAAAAGTGGTATTGCTGGGGGGCGGAGCCAAGATAGCGGAGAGTAGCCAGCAAATTGCATGAGCTCTCCTTCTGTTCCCCCAAAAAGAACATTAAATCAAGCCTCTAAATGGATTCTGAAACTATAGAACCTGCAAAGATACAGACAGACATAGTCTTCAAACCAGAGATAATTTAGAAGACTTCAGGAAATGTCAGTCTCACTCAGGCAAAAGGGAGGCTCAGGTCACTGCAGTGCAGTGTGCGGGAGAGGGTGGGGCAAGTCAGCAAGAAGCTGTGGGACACAGCCGAGCAACTGAGGCCCTTGGATACTGGCACCACAAGCCAGTGGTGCAGCAGAACAGTGGGGAAACCCACCTGCACCAGCTGAGAGGGCAGGTTGCCAGCTGGAGGGCTACCCACAGGAAAGGCATCAGAAGGCCTACTGATCCCAGTGTGCTCAGACAGGAAGCCAAGGGCAGTGACACAGCCCCTACATCCCAGCACAAAGAGCTTGAAACAGGGACCCTGATGCCCCCAGAGGAGACCTCAAATTAAAAAAAAAAAAGCTGCATTATGAGTAAAAAACAAAAAAGAACTCTCACCATTGAGAGTTTCTGTGTTGACAGGGATGAGACAAACACCAATGCAGATGAGGACAATATTCCCAAATTGCCTACATGTGAAACCTCAAGAGAGAAGATGAATTGGTCTCAAGAACAAAAAGCCTTCTGGGAAGAGCTCAAAAAGGATCTTAAAAATCAATTGAGGGCAGGTAGGTGGCTCAGTGGATAAAGCACTGGCCTTGGATTCAGGAAGACCTGAGTTCAAATCCAGGCTCAGGCACTTGACACTAGCTGTGTGACCCTGGGTAAGTCACTTAACCCTCATTTCCCCGCAAAAAAAAAAATCAATTGAGAGAAATGAAAGTAACACAAGAAAATTATGAAAAAGGAATTGGCAGATTAGAAAAGGAAGCATAAAGATTGACTTAAGAAAATAATTCCTTAAAAAATTCATCTGGCCAAATGGAAAAAAAAAAAAGGTGCATAATCTCACTGAAGAAAACAATACCTTAAAAAATTCATTTGGCCAAATGGAAAAAAAGGTACATAATCTCATTGAAGAAAACAATGCCTTAAAAATTAAAACTGGACAGTTGGAAGATATAGAATCCATGAGACAGCAGGAATCAGTCAAGCAGAATCAAAAGAATGAAAAAATAGAAGAAAATGTGAAATACCTCATTGGAAAGACAACTGATCTGGAAAACAGATCCAGGAGACACAATTTGAGAATCACTGGGCTGCCTGAAACCCATGATCAGAAAAAGAGTCTAGACACCATATTCCAGGAAATTATTAAGGAAAACTGCCCTGATATCATAGAATCAGAGGATAAAATCATCATTGAAAGAATCCACCGATCACCTCCTGAAAGAGACCCCAAAAGGAAAACTCCAAGGAATATTATAGCCAAATTCCAGAATTATCAGGTGAAGTAGAAAATACTCCAAGTAGCCAGAAAGAAGCAATTTAAATGGAGCCAAGGTCAGGATTGCTCAGGACCTAGCAGCTTCAACATTAAAGGATTGCAAAGCTTGGAATATGATATTCCAGAAGGCAAAGGAGCTTGGATTGTAGCCAAGAATCTATTACCCAGCAAAACTGATTGTTCTCTTTCAGGGGAAAAGATGGACATTCAATGACACTGGGGACTTTCAAGGTTTCATGAGGAAAAGAACAGAACTGAATAGAAAATCGATCTTAACATACAAGACTTGAGAAGTTTAAAAAGGTAAACAGGGAAAAAAAAAAGTTACTCAATTAGGTTAAACATCCCTACATGGGAAGATAATACTTATAACTCTTGAGATCTGTAAATGTATTTGGGCAGATAGAGGGATTATACACAGAGGGTATAAATACAAATTGTCTTTGATGTGATGACATAAAGGAAATTAAGGGGTTTAGCAGAGCAGATTGGGGGAGGCAGGGGTAAGAAGCAAAACGTTGGTGAAGAGGAATAGGGTGAAAGAAGGGAGGAAGTACAAAGGAGGTAAATAGAATGGAGGGGAATAGACAGTAATAATAACTGTGAATGTGAATGGGATGAACTCTGCTATAAAATGGTCATATGTTTTTAAATGCCATCTGTTTGTAAATTTCTTTTGGAAAGTGTCTTTCATGTTGACACAAATCACAAGAAGTATGTTGTTGTTATTCATTTTGATGAGTCTTGGGAGTTCTTATGATTTAAATGTATGTTTCAAGAACACAACTGACCTCTCTATTGTTACCAGGCTGATAAACAGTTCTATCAGTATGCTTGAGTAAGGAGTCATCAACCACTGTTTCATTTGTCTTCTTACTTTCTGAATAATCTTTTACATGATAATGCTTATGGTTCAGCTATACCATACTTTGGATGACAAATATCTTCTGTATATATATATATATATATATATATATACATATATATATATATATACACACACACACACACATACATATATATACATATATACACACATATATACATACATAATTATTACCTCATTAGTCAAATCCTACTTTTCCTCCTAATTGAATAATTTCCCAGTATCTTCAGAATATTTTTCTTGAACATCTCCCATCTTTATAATACTTTAGTAGATGAGATATCTATATTACCTCCAAATCCTTTGAAATCTGCACTCCCTAAATCAAGGGTATATGTTAAACTAGTTCTAGATTCTCTTTCCTTCTAAAGTGGTACTTCCAAACATGGTTTCCATCATTTTCACCTAAGAAATCAGTTCCTCATTACTGAAAAACAGGTCCAGAATAAAATTTTACTTTCTTCATTTTTCTACCTCTTTAAAGACAAAATTACCACAAAAGACAAGTCAAGATGTTACTAGGAGGGAGGGAGGGAGAAAGAGAGAGAAAAAGAGAGAGAGAGAGAGAGAGAGAGAGAGATTCTATAGATTTCTGGATAATTGAAGTCTCTTATCATTATTATTTCAATGTTCTGCATCAAAGTTGTGTTCTATTCCCCAAATTTCTTATTTATCTTCTTATTTGACTCAGGTGACTGATATGCTGTATTCCAAAATCAAAATCATTTTTGTTTCTCCCTTAATTTACATTCACTAAATACTGTCTGTCATGATCTCCCCTTGCATTCTCTGGATTCCTTAACATGAATATATCTTCTTAATATGTAATGTTATCCTGCATACATTCTTCCCTGTTCCATTTATTTGAAAAAAAAAAGGAATACTTATTTAAAGCCATTATTGTGTCACAGGATTCATCCCATCAAAGCTGAGTAATGTATATAAGGTCACATTTGCTTCCTTGCATTATGACTTCTATTTCTTATTTGTAGGCTAATTTTTGGACATTTGTATAGAGATAATTGAGGCCATAATGTTTATTCCTGACTCCTTTCTTGAATTTTGTCTAATGTATCCCTCTTTGTATTTTAACTGCTATTTTTCTTCTTTATGGAAGTCTCCTAATCTCCTTGGCATATAACAAGGAAGGGTATACAAAGGCAGTACTTCCATTACCCACCCCCCAAAAAAAATCATTTTAAATTTAAAACTATATTGGTTAGATATACAGGTCACCCAACAAAAATGTTCCTAAGAGCCTTTGTTAAATGTATTCCATTTCTGTCCAGGATTTTTTCATCTCTATCTTTTAAATCTCTGTATAGAAATCCTAATGTCATTCTCAGACACTACCTTCTTAACCTGCTATTTACTTCCCAAATTATTATTTTTTTTCTCCAGAGGAAAATAATGAGGAAAACATGACCTTAGTCTTTGGATTTCTTTCCTAGGACTTCATAAACCTTGACATATGTTTTCAAATTTCTTTTCAAAAGTGTCTTTTATGTTGACACAAATCACAAGAAGTATATTGTTGTCATCCATTTTGATGAGGCTTGGGAGGTCTTGTGATTTAATGAATGTTTCAAGAACACAACTGACCTCTCTATTGTTACTGGGCTGATAAACAGTTCTATCAGTATGCCTGAGTAGGGAGTCATCAACTACTGTTTCATTTGTCTTCTTCTTACTTTCTGAACAATCTTTTACATGATAATGTTTATGGCTCAGCTATATTATACTTTGGATGACAAATGTCTTCAGTCTTTTTACAAGACTCAGCTCCCTTCTCTTTGGGAAAAGCCTGAATTCATTTTTTAGCTCTAATTATACATCTGTCCCCTTCCTCTTATTCTCCTCTGTGGAATACTCTTTCTCTACAATATCCTGGTGGGGTCAAATCTCCACTACTTTTCTTCACCTATGACCCATTTTCCCCTATTGTGGTCTTCTTTCTGTTTCTTTTAGGACCATTTTCATCTCTTTCACAGCCTGGATTTGAGGAATTCTTTGATTTTCTTTACCTTATTCCTATTAGGAGAGCAGTCTCCATTAGGAATACAAACAACTTGGTCAAGGAAATAATAAAAACATCACATACTGGATGCAAGTAATGCATAATTTTCCCCTACTTTCCATAATTGGCCATATTTTCATTTTCAGACTTCTTTTGTGAATTAATTGTGGGTTTTTATACTTTAATACCAAGCAGCTGGTTAAAATCTCAAGTATTAGTTTGTTAAAAGAGACCTCTCAGGAAGTGAGAATAATCTGTAAATGTTTATAATATTTTTAAAAGAACAATAAAAAGTATAAAATAAAATGAAACCTTGGACTAGATGGCTTCTGAAATTCCTAACTCCTCCGAATCTGTGATCTTATAACCCTATTATTCTATAATTTTTTTTCTCTTTTTTTCCTGCATTACATATTAAAATGTGCTCTAGGAATATTACTATTGAATCACTGCCATCATTACTAGCCATGTATATTAAGTTCTGTTCACTAGTGGTGATAGATTTGTAATGAGACATTCATATTGTTTCATTTAATCTGGTGACCAAGGGCACACACTATTGATATAGCCATTTGCATAAGAGCTAGTTTATATCCATTGTTACATATAGGTAGCTGCAGCTTAATGAACAGAATGCAATAGGCATGAACAGAACTTCTTTCCCCAGTTCAAAAGTGTGTGTGCAATATGAGTATTTAGTCAATTATTGAAATTATATCTTGTTTTAAATCCTATAGTCATCCCTCTCTATTGTTCATTGAGCCTGACCCTTTTACAGAAGTTATTTGCTAATTTGTGATTAGATTCTCCCTGCTACACCTTAATATCTCAAACCCATGAGAATCCTTAGGATACTGTCTAGGAAGGCAACAATTTGTTTTACTCATTGCTATATAAAGTAGTGGAGGACTCCCATACTTAGTTTATTAGGTGTTATGATTTTTTTTCTTCTTATCTATGATTATAGGAGGCATATTTGTCAAAAGTCAGAGCCTGTGGAACAGATACTTCCTCTGGAGGAAATGGAAACACTTCCTGAGAAGCTTCAGAATTGTAACACACTGCTGAGTCTTAGCATACTTTCCTTGTTACTGATTGCTTCCTTTAATATCTACATGACATCAGTCTCTGTGCCACTTGTCTCTACAGTTCCAGATGCAACAGACAAAAAGAACTTCAAAAGCACTTTCCCCAGGGAAAGAATAAGATCATAAATCCTCCCTTTCTAATCCTCTCCCCTTGGGGGAAAAATGTTTCAGGAATCCACAGAGCACTTTCAAATAAGAAACCCCATATCCCACTTTGACAGTGCTGACTCAAGGTATCCGATGAACCTTCCAAATCTCTCTCAATTGACCCATACACCTTGTTTTGCTATTATAGAAAGTATTTGATGCCTTTTATAACACCAGTGAGTGCCTCCTGTTGATCTCCCTCTCTCAAATATCTTGTGGGTGACTGTGTCACCATTAGTAGCAAGGGTGCCCATGTGCTCCTTCAGGGAGCAAGAGATCACAGACTCCTGTCTCCATGTGCCATCATCTGGATGTGCTGGGTACTACTGCCAACCTTGTAAAATTTAGGATGAGAAAAGAAGTCTGTAGCACTGGTGCTAAACTGTATTGGCTCTGCCTCTCCTTTGGATCCACCAATGTCGCGGAGAGGGAAAACCTGCTGCATGGGCAACAGCTTGTTTTCCATATTGATCTTCCCAGGCCAGTGCCCTGGAGAGGATACTCCAGCTACTCCTCATGGGGTAGATACAACCATGGGATGTGGCAGTTACCGGTTATAAGTCACTCAGCAGCTGCGGCTCCCATATCGGACAGCACAGCCACACTGTGGCCTATGACTCTTCAAGGTGCTGATCCATGGTCGTCCGTGACTGGTGGAGGCCTACTACTACTAGTAATGGGGAGTGTGGGGATAAACAAACAGAAACAAAACAAAAAACTCTCTGGCTCTGTAGGTCTAGCCATTGTGATGGAAGGCTGTCTCTTCTCTACATAGGCCTCTTCATCCTAACTGGTATTTCTGTTTTCCTTTCTTTCTCCATATCTAGGATATATTTATCTACTTCCCTGTGACATCAAATGGCTTTTAATAAAGTCAAATATAACACTTCCTATGCTTAGCTAGGGACAGGTAGCTGGATCAGTGGAAAGTGTACTGGGCCTGGAGTCTAGAAGATTCATTTTCCTGAATTCAAATCTGGTCTCAGATGCTGGTCACTATGTGACACTGGGCAAGTTATTTAACCCTGTTTGTCTCAGTTTCCTCATCTCCAAAATGAATTGGAGAAGGGAATGGCAAACCACTTCAATATCTTTGCCACGAAATTCCCAAATAGTACAATGAAGAGTCAAACATGACTGAAATGACTAAAAAACAAAATGTTTAACCACAGCCAAATTGAATGAGTGTCCCCACACCAACATAAAAGAAACAGCATAAACTGGGTGCTTGGCCCAGAGGAAGCCTCTGATTCTCTTCCTTTTCCTGCAGTGACTTGAGGATCATAGTCCCCAAAGCCTGCACACTCTTACCAAGTGGAGGACATACCCTACCACTCTAGACAGACTATTGTATCTCTCCTCTCATTAATAATTATCTTCTAGGAGTTTTCTCACTCCTCCCATCCTTTCACTCCCTCTATCTCATACTCTCCCCCCGGCAGTCTCAAACTAAGAACTTTCCCTTTTGTGACTTAAAGTGTGTTACATAAAGCTTATTGCTTTCAGATGACTGGCCTGTTTGTTTCTTCTGTGGAAATCTTTTAATCCACAAGGAGTAGCTGCAAAACAATAGCTCAGAGTCTGAGTGAACATTAATAGAATGATAAAGTTCGTTTAAAAATATAATTACAATGCATAGCACTAAGCTAGCACATTCTTACATTAAGTACGAAATAAAATAATCATAGCATCTTTATAAACAATAGTTGTTTCTTAGTCTCGAGGAACAGCCATTTCTAAATTCTTCCATATGAAATGACACAAATATAAAAGTGTTTTTCTCCTTTAACTGAGCCACTTTATTGATATTATTTTATGAAACATACATCTTCTTGAGTGTTTGATCTCCTCATTTGCTGGATCAAAAATATCTCAAAATAAAGCCATGAAACTTTCAATTTTAATGATAAAGTTCTTGACCAGAGTACTAACAGTAGCTTTCTTTGTTGTCTCTCCTAACAATTGTATCATCTCTCTAAAAGAAGCCTTCATTAATCCCTATTGTTCTTTTCCAAAACAGGCTTAAGATCACATGTTAGATGATACTTGACCATGAATTTCAACTACTTTTCCTTTTTATGTTACTGAAAAGCATCAGAGACTATAATATGTAAATGAACTTCACATCTGGGAAACCAATGTAGTAGAAAAGATAACATGTGTGGCTGGGTAAGACCTACATTAACAAGCTATTTTTGAGGATCTTCAGTGGTTAGATTTTCAACACATTTAATTAACCTTGCCTGTGGGTACAGCTTTCCAGTTGATTCTGGTTCAAATAATTTTGCACAAATGCAAGAAAAAATAAATCATTGGGGCGACAAAATAATACACATTTCACACTTTGACCTTCTTTACAAGAATTAGAGATGCATCCAGCAGGGCATTAGAATTCACTTGAACCTTTGCCATTCCATCCTACCCCCAACCCCATATTTGTGTTTCTTCACACTTTTAACTTTTTCTAAGTTTTAGAAATGGATCAGTGAAAACCTGTGAGAAAATTATTCTTGTGAGCTTCTCAGTCACCTAGAAAGACAAACAAATTCAGGAAGCTCATTAAAGACTGAAGGCTTTGAGGGGTTTAGTTAAACCAACCCCAAAGCTTATTTGATCCATCCATCCATACTTTTCCCCTGAAGTAGTACCATTGTAACTAACTGGTGAAATAGGCACTATGATGGTATTACCCACTAGTCCCCCATCAAGCATATGTAAAAACATCACTTCATGTCTGTAGCATGCACTGCCTATTAAACAGACACCTTCTAAATGGACTTTTAAAACATTTAATGGCTTTGTAGAACATTTCTACATACAACAGGCACGTTTTAAAATTTGCTTAAATTTCATCTGCGGTCTTTCATCAACACCCTCAATGGCTGTCTATAAACTAAACTGTTGCCATAATGAAGTATTTGTTAAAGGGTACATAAGCAAAGATCTTGAAATCATATGTAAGCTCAACAATGAGAGAATGGCCAAAGAAAGAATAGTACTAATATAATGGATTCTTATTTCATCATAAAAAAATGATGAATATGAAGGATTCAGAGAAAAAACAGATTACATATAAACTGATGCAAAGAACTAGAAAGAAAATAAACATAATGACAAAAACAATATAAAATAAAGAGCAAAAAGCCAAACTGGATGTTCTTTTTTAGTGATTAATGTTATTGCTGAAGAAAAGTTAAGAAAATACTAACCTATGATGTTTGATTTTTTTACAACATTTTTTTCTGTCTGTCTCTGTCTCTCTGTTTCTCTGTCTCTGTCTCTCTTTATTATAGATGTTTCTCTGGTGGGATAGATGAGAGTGATATATTCTGAAGCAAATGTGATATAAAAATTAAAGATGCCAATAACATTTTATAAAATTTAAAAACAAACTGAATATTTTAATTATAACATGAGAAAAATTCCAAATGAATGAATTTCATATGAAATAAAGATAGGATTCTAAAAAACCCCAAACTCACAAAGCTGCTTTATAAAAAAAAATCACTTTTATTCCTTTGGTTAATTTATCAAATAAATGAGATGAATATGTGACTGAACCAAACATCTGATTGTTTTTGCACCTTTAGGCTTCTAGATTAATGAAATCTAATGGTAATTTAGGAACTTAATACATGTCTACATAGGCAAATCATGAGGGTGATTATTGCATATTAAAACACATCCCACTTCAGATGTCACCATTGAAGACTACCATTTTATTTTTTATCACAGTCAAGATATTTATTGTGTTGATATATTTCATTAGATATTAATTTTCCTTCCTCACTTTCTCCCCATAAACACAGCCTTAGGAGTAGTGAAAGAAATTATGTTTCTAAAGGACAGGAGCTTGAAGAACTATTCTAAAATAGAGATGAACAAATGAAACAAAGAAAAGAAAGGAGAAAAAGGGAAAGAGCATGCCATATATACATACATACATATATACACATAGACATATACACAAGCACACACACATACATACATAATGTGGAAAATATATATTTATGTACATATATGCATTGTGTATTTCTATGAATATATATGTGTGTGTATTTTCATTGTTGTTTGGTCATTTCAATGATGTCTGATTCTTTGTGATCCAATTTGAACCTTTTTTTGGAAAAGATACTGGAGTGGTTTTCTATTTTCTTCTTTAGCTAATTTTACAGATGAGAAAACTGAGGCAAACAGGATGAAATGACTTGCCCAGGATCATATAGCTAGTAAGTGTTTAAGTGAGATATGAACTCATGAAGGTGTCTTCCTAATTCTAAGTTCAGTACTTTATCCACTGCTCCATCTAACTGCCAATAGATGTTAGATAGAAGATGATGATGATAGATAGATAGATATAGATAAATGATATAGTTTGTATATGCATATTATCTATGTGTACAAATATGGGAATATATATGTATATATACACAAATACACATAAACATACACATATATATATACATACACATATACACCCTTTCCCCCCTCATTTAGAAGTTTAATTCCCTGAATGTGTGAAAACAATAATGACTTAACAATGATCTTTATGGTAACCCCATCATAGACAAATCCTATTAAAGCCATCATCATTATGCTCCTCCCCATTGTAGTCATCTAAATTATGTCATCCCCATCATTGTACAATGTTAATTAACACAGTGTTATTTATGACAAAAGAATCATCTCTGCTTAGGGTTATTTATTATCAGTTAGCATATTTAAAGTCTCAAGGATACTAAATAGGCATATTATTTTTGGGAAAGAGAAAAGCTGTTCCACAGGTACATAAAATACATTTTTGATACAGAATTACTTGGGAGACTCCTCAGTGGAGCCATTTTTTAGACTCATCACATACAGGCTTGATGAATTCAAACTCAACACAACTAGCACTGTCATTATTCATCTTGAGCCTATCTATCTGAAAACTTCATTTTTAAGATTTGAGAAAAAAAGTCATTGGCTACTGCCTTCTGAAAATACTTTTCTTCCTTCAGGCTTGGATACATCAATGCATTAACTGTTGTGTGAGCACATTATATAGTTTTTCATTGTGTAGAGTTTCAACAATATTTGGTATATTTTTCACAAAGATGCCTATCTGAGTACAGAACCCAACAGCCTCAGGTCCAGGCAGTAGTTCCCCTAATTCAGTAAACTCCACTGAATAGCCCTAGTGTCTTCCTGAACCTGAAGGCCATCTCTGAAATTGTGGTCTGTCCCATTCAAACCTGTGATATGGATATCATTATAGTATCTTTCCTGAAAACAGGGGATTAAATTAATATTTTGGTCTACTTATAATAAACATGTTTGGAGGGAAGAATCCAAATATTACTTTTGGGAACTGGGCTATTTGACTTCTAGATGTTCTAATTAGCTCTATGCAAGTTATTAAATCAAATTCAAGGATGCAAGGATCTTTTTCCACCACAGAAAACATGATATAAGATAATAGTTAAAAGTATCTCCTTGGGGACTAGACAGTCTACAGCACCTCTATGCAACAGATTTTCCATGTTTGTTTGTTCACACACACATACATGTGCATGTGTATATATCAATCACCAAGGTACTACTTCTGCCTCAGCACCCCATATATACAGTAAGTCATCTTAATAGATAAGCTAAACCATGTTGAGGGTAGCTGATAGACTTTAAACCCATTGGAAAGTTAGGGAGATGCCTACCAGAAGCTTGTGAAGACTTTCCTGGGAAGAATAGGTAGATGAGAACAATTTGTTCCAATGGTCATGAAGGCAGCTGAAGCAGGGATTGTGAACTGCTTAGAGCTTGGCAAGATATCAAAGATGTCACCCACTATATTCTGGGCCATTGCCAGTTATCCCAACTTTTGTCTAAACTCTGTACTTTGATGACTCTGGATGACAGAGATTGACAATTTGCAAAATTCTACTTCATTTAAATTTAAATTTAATTCATGCACAAGACTCATCTATGATATTATTGATCTTCAAAATTAAAGAACAAACAACAAAAACAAACATTATATGTTTGTGTTTTCAGCCACAGATTTTGAGGTAGAAAAAATAAAGAAAAAAAATTTATGAGAGAATCTACACCTGCTTAACTTCTCAGATTAAGAGGTTTTTTTCCCCTAGTAATTTCTTTTATGATACAGATCTAATGTAAAACTCAGATATATAAACACTGAACTCTGAAGATAGAATATTACATATACAATAATTTATATATACATATGTATATTCAATTGCAAGTTAGTACTACAAAAGTAAATTGTAAAATGATCTGAAAAATGTTCTACATGAGGATCAATAAAATAATGCATTGCCAAAGCTATAAATTTTGCAGAAGAGTAGTATTATGGATGGTGCAGAAAACTTATTCTTAGATAAAGCCAATAGGTAGAAAAGTTAATGTAATATTATCTTTATTATTATTATGTACCATGAACATAGTAGGTGTACAATATATGTTATAGAATTAAAGTGATTTTGAGACTTAAAATTCTTCCTATATTCAATCAACATTCAATAAAGACCTATTATGTGTGTTTAATATCATTGTGGTCAACCAGGTGGCACAGCAATAGAAATCTGGGCCTGAAGTTAGAAATACTCATCTTTCTAAGTTCAAATTTGGACTCAGACACCTACTACCACTATGACCGCAAGCAAGTTACCTAATGAGTTCTATTTTAAATATGTTGAATTTAAGATGTCTAGTGAACACCCTGTTCTAGGTATCTGAATAGCAGTTAGAGGTAAAAGATTTGAAGTTAGTAGAGGGCTTAGGGCAGGATAGATATCTTTGAGAATCATCAGCATAGAGATGGCAATTAAATTTATGGAAACTGATGAGATCACTGAGTAAAGTAGTTTAGAGGAACATGGGAATGAGGTCTAGGAGAGAACCTTTTGAGACATGAATGTTAGAGGGCATGATCTGGAGAATTCAACAATGGAGACAGAAGAAATAATCAGATAAGCAGAAGACAGTCTTTTCAATGAGTTTAGCCACAAAGGACAAAGGAAATAAAGGGCAAAAATTTGTGGTAATGAAAAGATCAACAGTTCACAGAGTTTTTTTTTTTTTTTTAAGTAAAACTTAAAGAAATGTGAGTTGTATTTGTTGATCAAAAGTTGAAGTGTATATATGAAGAAGTCTTAGTATTGGGGACATCTCAGGAAAAAAAAAACACAACTTTACTACAATCGTTACTGAATGCAAAATTCTCCAATTACCTGGGGAAATGACATGTTACTTTTGAGTTCTTTTCCATTTACACCAAAAAAAAAAAAAATTAAAGAAAAAAAAACCAGTACAGACCCCTGGATTTGGATCATTAGTTATGTCCCAGGTGAGCAATGGTGTTTGTTCAAACACTTAGCCCTGAGAAGTTATTCCCAGTTTCCCTTTACAACTTATCTAGCCTTCTGCCAGTGACATCTTATTATGAGTCTAGCATCCTCTTCTTCCTTCTCTTGATGTGGACCGGTGCCTTGCATATCTGACTGTCCCCTATGCCCGAGGACATGTCCCTCCACATCTCTAACTTTTGACATTCCTGTCTTTGTTCAAGAGCAAGCTCAAATGCCATATCTTGCAGTAATCTTTCCATATGCCTCTTCAACTTGAGTTGTCCTATTTATTGTTATTTTCTTTATACTATTTATGTGTCTTTGCATGTACCTATCTATCTACATATTATCTTTCCCCTATTTGTATGTAAGCTCCTTGTAGGAAGGTACAATTTTTCCACTTTTGCCTGTTTGAGTATCTTTAGGACTTATGACAGTGATTGGTTGTCCAAAGTAATACATTAATACATGCATATGATTGATTGTTAATCTTCAATATCCATGCCCCTAATGTAGGAAGATATTAATCTACTCAATTTTGTAAATCCTACCCTAAGACTAAACTGTTTTGATTAGTGAATAAAAAATTACAAATTTTCCCAGTTCACCATATCTGACTGGACCCAAACAACTGGACAATACTTCATAGCTCATCCAGCATCTTAGGCTAGATCATTTTGCCATCTGTCCTGAGGTTGTATATCTTCCATTTTACCTTAACCAGCTTTTCTTGATTTGAAAAAAATTAAAACAACAATGATAAAATGATTATTGGAAATGGAGCACTGCTTGACTACCCAGTGGCTCAATTTACCTGCCTGGTGACTCCCTATTTCTGTCCACCAGTCCTTTATTTGTATTGCCTCCTTCTATTTGAAAATGAACTTTTAAGGGCAGAAATGTTTTTACTTTATATATTTATATCCCTCACATAGTGCCCTAAGAAATCATTAGCACTAAATAACTAGTTTTAATCAGTTAATTATTTCTCAACCCAATTTCTGTATCTCACCTATTTCATCTTTCTTGTGTTACCATAAAACTTAACCATGTTTATACATGCATTAACAGTTTTCACACTTTTTACTGTCTGCTATGCTGTCTTGGACTGCTTGGTACCCATTCACAATCTGTACAAACTGAACACACCCATATCATTAGGTCACCTCTGACCACTTTATTGCCAATATTAATTTACTTATACTTAAAATTGACTGATTACAATATGACTAACCTCATTTCTCCCCCCCTCAGAACTCTTAATAACTGCATATACCCTAGCTATATGAAACCTTTCTCCTACTTTAAAACTTGATTTTAATCTCTAGTCATTCTGCCTTTCAGATTCTCCTACATCTTGATCTAGGTTTCTCTGAATTAAATGTCCTACTGGCAACTTTACCCTTTGAAATGAGGCCATGATCAACAATATTTGACCTTAGGGAGGAAAAGCTTAGTAGAAACATAATATTTCCACTGGGGTTTACCTAACCTTGGCACCAATTACTTTAAAGTTATTTTTAGTTGTTCTGAAAACATTAAGCTAATGCTCATCTGCTCTTTCAGTTTTTGTTCCATAAATCTTGCTGCTGGCACTGAAAAGGAATGTGTGATCCTAAATCACCATAAGCATGTGTCTTCTATAGTTGTTTAAACCTAATTAATAATAGTTGATCCCAGTATTCTCTCTCAAAACTCCTTATAGAATCATGGAAATTGACAGTTGAGAGGGATCTCTGTTGTCAGCCAATCCAACTCATATATAAAGGAACCTCTTTTACAATAGACCTAACAAGAGGTTGTACATCCACTGCTTGAAAATCAACAAGGAGGGGGAACTTATCACCTCTTAAGATAAACCACTAGACATATGGAGAGTTCAAATTGTTATGGAATGTTTTCTCACATAAAGCCAAAACTTGATTCATTGCTTCTTCCATCTATGCTATTTCAGCTTGGAAATTCACATAGTCCAGAAAAAGGTTTATAAAATTGAACATATGCCAACAACTTGGTCAATGTCCTTTTGGCTCACTCCATATAAACAAAATTATCTCAGAATATTTTAAGTATTGCTTGGATCAATGATTAAAAACATCATATTTTTCCATATTGAAATATTGGGAAGGATTTTGCTTTACAAATGGATTGGAAAACATGTACAAAAATTTTATCCATAGACAGATGTCCCCAGTGATGGAAGTATCTACCTTGAATTCAATTTCACTTCAATAAATATTAATTGAAAACTACTGATACTAATTTTTATTATAGGTTATGTGAATATTAAGAGGACTATGTCTTTGCTTCTAAATATCTCTCATAGCATTGTAGGGCATAGAATAAATGGAAAATAAGGGGGAAATTAGGTGATATGTTAGAGGATAGCTATCCAAAAATTGCTGTTGGCATTTAGAGAAGGTAGAGATTACTTTTGACTGAGAAGACTCCACAGTGTGAAGGATTATAAAGGTTTTAGGAATACATCTGACTGTACCTGGTATCCTATTAGTTCAGGTTCAATACTGGTGGGGGTGGGGGGAGGAGTGAAGCATTATTACGTCTTTTGAATTTAACAAAAAGAAGGTTGCATTTGCTATGGCATCAAAGGGAGATTTACCAAAGATACCCTAGCACTTAGCCTGAGGAGATAAAGCTCTCTTCATTTCCATATCAAAATTATTTTGGTAAGCAGAACTCCTGACTTTTAGGACACCTTCTAAGTCTGAAGGGCCCCAATTCAATATGTGTGGGCTCTTTATTCCCTTAGATGACTAGGAAGTTACATCATCAAGGGACATTCAACCTCAGCATGCAAACAAGTACTAGGACAGTTTTGTAGCCTTCAAAAGAAAAATTAGCTTAATCAATGTTGTATGAGGAAGGGAGAACCCTGGTAGATAGTGGTCCTATAACATAAGGATAGGTTTTATTTTGAGAGACATTTGACTGGCACAATCTATTGCATATGGTTACTTCAATATTCCAAGGTTCTGCAATTTCATCAGTGTGCATATTCCCCTTTTCCTAGTACAGGCCACAACTCCTTTGTAATCTTGTAGATCTTCTTTGAAAGTTGCTGAAACTGAATATTTCATCACCTGTGGTAAAATTCTCTAAACTTTGCTATCCGGGTTGTCAGAAAGCAGATATGAAGTCTACATCTGGGTCTATACTCAAAGCTTTTTTCAACTTAGTAGAATTTAAAAGAGAAAACACTTCACAGATTATAGGATCAAATACTTCAAGAGATAGAAGGAACCTGATGGGCCATCTTCATTGATGTAGCCTTTGAAAATTTCCACTTAATAATGAAGAATGCTAATAAAATTTTAGTGGAACTGCCATCCATATGGTAGACATTTAATAAATGTTAAAATTGTATTAAATGCATCTTTTTTATTTGAATCAAATTAAATTGGTATAAAACATTGTAGCAAGAGGTAACTAGAAGAGTAAAGTTATGGAAACAGGAAATTATAGTTCAACGACCAGTGAGGAAGTAACTTAGGGTGGTGGAAGGAATGCTGATTTTGGAATCGTGGGACCTAGATTCATGTTACATTGGAGATTTTATACAGGTCATATCACCTCTCTTGGCCTCAGTTTTCTCATTTGTAAAATGAGGATCGTGGACTCAATAACATGTAAGGTCCTTTCCAACTCTAAATCTATGATCTCAAAAGTAATTCAGTTTGGTTGGAGGCACATTGTGGAGAGTAGTGAGATATAAAAGAGGGTTAGGGAAATATTAAAGAGGAATTTGTTAAGGCATGGAATTTGAACTTATCCGGTAGCATCATTGGACTTTGATCAGAAGATGATCAGAATAGTTTTGAAGGGAGATTAATGAGGCAGTGATGCATATGATGAATCAGATCAGGAGAAACAGGAGGATGTTGCAATGTTCCACATGAGAGACTAGAATCTATTAATGAGGAGAAGATGAGAAGACTGTGGAAATGGATAGGATAAAAGAAACACCTTAGAGAAACTATAGAACTAGATGACTATTTCTATGTAAAGGGTGAGGGAAAAGAAGTAGACAAAGAAGTCTTTAAGGTTTCAAGCTGGTGGGACCCAGAGAATTTACATCTATATGGAAGTCAGAAGGATATGCTAATTTTAGCATTAGATTGGGAACCATATTCTCCTATTTTTGTTTGTTTATTTTTGCAGGGCAATGAGGGTTAAGTGACTTGCCCAGGGTCACACAGCTAGTTAGGTGTCTGATACCATATTTGAACTCAGGTCCTTCTGAATCCTGGGCCAGTGTTTTATCCACTGTTCCACCTAACTATCTCCTTCTCCTATGTTTTTTTTTAATATTCTCTCTGTCCAAATCTTCACATTGAAGTCACTAAATATTAAGTTATTTTTTTTTACTTAATTTGAAGGTTTTGGCAAGATCTTAAGGGATTTTTTTCTCCTTTTTTTCCCTACCCTCTGCAATAGATCCTGGAAAACAAAGAGTTATTTTCATGGTATTTTCTTTGTTCACCATGAGCTCCTCAGCAAAGCAACATGTCCAAATGTCCAATGAAGTTCTTTACCTTGTTGTCTTTGGACATATAATGAAACAAATTCCCCCAATTTTTTTATTTTAAGAGTATATGCAAGCAATCTTCTCAGTTATCTGCGATTGTTGTCTCCTGGTTTCATTTAGAGAAGGAAAGTTACTATCAAGTCTGTTTGTGTCCTCCTGTATGGCAGGGCAGCAGTCTGAGCTAAAAGTAGGACAATGAATCCTAATGTTAATAGAAGTTTTGACCTTATAAGAATATTGATGTAAGACAAGTTCAGTAGCATACAATATCCCTTGTATTGAATCTCCTTGCAATCAAAGAACCTGAATTCATGTCTAGCTCTGATGCTTACTTTTTATGGAACATCAGAAAGCCAATTAACCTCTGAGTATCTTAGTTTCCTTATTTATAAAATGAGGGGATTAGATTAGATGGCCTCGACTTTGCTTCTAGCTCTATGTCTATGATCCTCTGACTTTGTTTAGAACCTGTATGGCAATGGGGATGTCAGTTCATCCTTGAGAATCAGTTTGCCACAGGTGTGAAAAACAGGTAGTTGTACTAAATAACCTATGACACCTTATTTAGCTATATTTTGATGATGGTAAGACTTGATCATCTGAAATTTACACATTTTGCCTGTCCCATACTCACTTCACTCCAAGAACATGAGTCTTAGACTAGTATATTTTCTATATACTTTTAGCCTCCTTTCTCTGTGCCTGCATAAGAATTATCTTCCCTCTGCCATGACTATTGCCTGAAATCCAAATATAGATAGTTTTCAGTCTAGATAAACCAAATGTCTGTAGAATTGCCATTATCCAATCAGAGTCCTCCGAGAACCAGACTGCTGTGAAAAAAATATTAAGAATTATGTAATATGGGCAGCTAGGTGGCACAGTGGATAAAGCACTGGCCCTGGATTCAAGAGGACCAGAATATGGCCCTGGGCAAGTCACTTAACCCTCATTGCCCTGAAAAAAATATGTATGTATGTATGTATGTATGTATATATATATTTATTTATATAGATATATATTTATATATATATATACACACACACACATACATATATACATATACATATATATATATATTAGATATCTTCAATTAATTGAAGATCTTTCCTATGGAAGAGAGAGTAAACTTGCCCGAACAAAGTAAAAAGAGTGAAAGTTGCAGGAGCGCAGATGTGTACCATGTATTTATTGGGGATGGCAGGAACCTTCTTTAGAATGTGCTATGACCAGGGGTTATGAGTTTCCTGTCATTACAATTTGTATAGCAAGGGTCAGATTTTCAGTGATCAGTGATACTGTAGAGGAGATTATAGTTCATGTTCATATGATTTCTGAATCCTTCCAACCCTGAGACAGTGTGATGTTAACATTTTGATGCTATAATAGAGAGCCACCCTCTCTGTGACCTAAATCTACTATTATGATGTTTTATCTAGGTCTGTCCTCCTCTGAATCAACTCTTGTTTTGTTTATTTTTATTTTTTTCATATTGGGTCTCCCTATGTCATTGAGGCTAGCAGTGCAGCAGTCCCTCATGGGCCTAATTCCACTGTTAATGTTCAGGGAAGCTTTGACTTGCTCCATTTCCTTTATGGGCTGATCTGCCTCTCCCTTGGCAGCCTGTTTGCCCTCCCTTCCCCACACCCCCAATCTCATGCTTATCAGGTCGGTTTTATACTTTGTTTCATACTATATCTCAGAACCTCTAGGCTCAAGTAATACATCAGCCTCAGTCCACTGAATAGCAAGTATTATAAGAATATGCCAGCATATCCCATTGCTTAACATGACTCCCTCTGCCCTTCTTCATCTCTTATTCACATATCATTTGTCTCTAATTGTTGTAATTGATCCTAGCTAGAGGGAAAAAGCAAATGTTATAACTGGATCTTATTTTGTGGTGAAGTTGAACCTACCAGAATGGCATGTACTTGGAGATGAGACAGCCATGCAAAAGAATGGCAGATACACTTCTATCAGAATGTCTGAATGAAAAACTTGAAAGGAAAATTGATAGCTAAAAAGAGAAGCTGCAATATCTTAATAAAGCTTTAGGCAACCTAAACAAAGTGAAAAAAATAACTCAAAATAACAATAATACATTAAGTAAAAGTAGATTAAAATGATAGGAGAACAAAGCTGGTAGAACACATGAGTTATCTCTAATTTTTAAATTGGCCTAGAAAACTTAGTTGGAGGGATAAATTGAAAATCACTGATTTTCAATAAGAACTAGAGAATATAATGATAGAGGGGAAAAAAGCAATTACTCTTGAGTTTGAGGGTGTGGATTTAAATCCACCTCTGATTCTTATTCCTTGTGTAACACTGGGCAAATGACTAAATCTCTATGGGCCTCATTTCTGTAAAATTACATTGTTGAACTAAATGGCAACAGAGCTTCTTTCCAGTAGATCTATACCTCTAGAATTAAATAGCAATAAGGAAAAATTAATGCCATATCTATATAAATCATCAAAAAAATTTTCCAAATCAGTAGAAGCATAGGGCAAATTACAGATAAGTAGATTCCATAGGATATCCAGTTATCTTATGTAGTTGTAAAACATCATACTATGACATCAAAGTGAAAAAATTACAATTTTCTAGCAAAATATTAATTACCTACCAAAAATGTCCATTAGAGGCATGCAAGACTGAAAATAAGAAATAAGAAAGGAATGGGAAAAGTGGAATAAACAGTATCAAAAAGTGGAACATATGATCATCTCATTAAATGCAGAAAAACTTTGACAAAGTAGAACATTCTTTTATAATAAAAAATACCCTGAAAAACTTAGGTATAGAGAAATCTTTTTAATATCATAAAAACCATGTAACTCAAACCAAAAGAAAAATGGATATACAATGAGAATATGCTAGAATATTTTCCAGTTAATATAGAAATGAAGCAAAGATGCTCACTCTCCCTACTATTATTTCATATTATTCTGGAAATGCTAGCAACAGCAATAAGAGAAGAGAAATGTACTAAAGGCATAAAGATAGGTAATGAGATAAAATTATCCCTAATTGTTGATGATATGATGACTTACTTGGAGAATCCTAGGCAATCAGCCAAAATGCCTATTAAGACTATTAATATCTGCAGCAAAATTGCAGGCTACAAAATGCATCTCCAAAAATCAACAGCATTTCTACATAATAATAACAAGAGTTTAAAAAAACAATAAAAGAATAGGAAATCTGATTCAAATAACTAAAAAATGCTCAGAATATCTGGGGATTGACCTACTAAAGCACACAGAGGATTTTAATAGAATCAAACAAAGTGTTCTTTAAAAAATGAAGAACAACTTTAATAGTTGGAGGAATATTTAGCACTTATTGAAAGTCCATGCCAATATCACAAAAATGAAAATACTATCAAAATTGATTCATACTTTTAATGTTATACCTATCAAATGAGCAAGTAGATACTCTATAGAAATTGGTAAAGGAATAATAGAATTCTTTTGAAAAAAAACCAAAGGATCAAGGATAACAAGGGACTGGTGAAAAGTAGTAAAGGGAATTGTATTTCCAGACCTCAGACTGTATTATTAATCAGCAGTCATCAAAACCAAGTAGAATTGGTTAAAGAATAGAGAGATAAATGGATGAAACTGACTAGACAAGGGGCAAATCTTAATTAATAGAACTTAATAATGCAATGTTTGATAAAGTGAGAAATATAAATTAACCAAAAATACTCCTTATTTAATAAAAACTACTGGAATAATTGGAAAGCCATCTGGAAGAAATTAAGTTAAAGCCAATCATAATATATTCCATAATACATTCTAAATTGATGCATGATCTTAATGTTAAATATTATGCTGTAAAAAAGTAGAAGAGAAATAGATCATATACCTCTCACAGTATTTAAAGGATATGCCCAATTTTCAAAATAAAAAATGCATAGTATACAAAATAATTCTGTAAATACTAATAATAGGGGAAATGTAAATACAAACAGGCCTGAAGTTTCACTTAGTACCCATCAAATTGTCAAAAATGGCAATGTCAGGGCAGCTAGGTGGCGCAGTGGATAAAACACCGGCCCTGGATTCAGGAGGACCTGAGTTCAAATCTGGATTCAGACACTTGACACTTACTAGCTGTGTGACTCTGGGCAAGTCACTTAACCCTTATTGCCCCGCAAAAATAAAAATGGCAATGTCACTGTTGGAGAAATCATGAAATCATGAACTCTTCAATACATTGTTGTTAGAGCTGTGAGATTGTATAACCATTTTGGAAAACAATTTTGAATTACACAAAAAAGTAACTAAAATGTCCATACCCTTTCAGTCAGAGACACTTTATTAATAAGTTCATACTTCAGAAAGCCATCAATAAGAAGAAAGTCCTCATATATGCCACAATATTTATAGCTGCACTTTTTGTAAGAGTTAAAAAATTGGAAAGAGAAAGATGCCTGAATTTTAAACAAAACAAAATATTTTGGAGTCTACCTGCCAAGGGAAACCAAGGAACTATATGAACACAATTACAAAATACTTTTCACACAAATCAAAACAGATCTAAACAATTGGAAAAATACCAATTGTTCATGGATAGGCCAAAGTAATATAATAAAAATGATGATTTTACCTAAATTAATTTACTTGTTCAGTATCATACCAAATAAAACTACCAAATATTATTTTATAAAGCTAGAAAAAATAATAACAAAATTCATCCAGAAGAACAAAAGGTCATGAATATCAAAAGAATTAACTTTAAAAATTCAAAGGAAGGTGACCTAGCCATGCCAAATCTAAAACCATATTATAAAGCAGCAACCATCAAAACTATTTGCTACGGGCTAATAAATAGAGTGGTGGATCAGTGGAATAGGTTAGGCACAGGAGACATGATAGTAAATGACTGTAGTAATCTACTGTTTGATAAAGTCAGAGTCCCACTTCTGGGATAAGAAGTCCCTACTTGACAAAAACTACTGGGAAAACTGGAAGATAGTATGACAGAAACTAGGCATAGACCAACATCTTACACTGTATACCAAAGTAATGTAAAAATTTGTACATAATTTAAACATAAAGGGTGATACCATAGGCAAATTGGGTTAGAAAGGTATAGTTTGCCTGTCAGTTCTATGGAGAGAGGAAGAATTTATGACTAAGGATGAGATAGAGAACTTTGTGAAATGCGAAACGGATCTTTTTGATTACATTAAAATAAAAAGCTTTTGCACAAACAAAATCAATGCAACTAAGATTAGAAGGAAAGAAGAAAGCTAGGAAAGACTTTTTGCAGCCATTGTTTCCAATAAAAACATCATTTTTCAAATATATATAGAACTGAATCAAATTTATAAGAATATAGGTCATTCTCCAATTATGAAATGGTCAAAGGATATGAATAGGCAGTTTTCAGATGAAGAAATTAAAGCTACCTATATTCATATTAAAATGTTTTCAATCACTATTGATTAGAGAAATGCAAAATAAAACTACCTCAAACCTATCAGATTGACTAATATGACAAATAAAAGGAAAATGATAAATGTTGAAGAAGATGTGGAAAAATGGAATCACTAATGAATTGTTGGCAGACTTGTGAACTTACTCAACCATTCTAGAAAGCAGTTTGGAACTATGCCCAAAGAGCTATAAGACTGTGCATACACTTTGAACCAGTAATGCCACTACTAAGTCTATATGCCAAAGAGATACAAAAAAGACAAAAGGACCCACATGTACAAAAAATATTTATAGCTGCTCTTTTTCCATTGGCAAAGAATTTGAAATTGAAGTGATGACCATCAATTGGGGAATGGCTGAACAAGTTTTGGTATATGAATGGAATGGAATACTATTGTGCTAAAAGAAATGAAAAGCAGGCTGATTAAAAAAAAAAACCTGAAAAGACTTACATCAACTGATGCTGAGTGAAGTGAGCAAAACCAAAAGAACATTGTACACAGTAACAGCAACATTATGTGATGATTGATTTTGATACTGACTTCTTAGCAATACAATGATCCAATACAATTCCAAAAGACTTATCATGGAAAATGCTCTCCACATCCAGAAAAAGAACTATGGAGTCTGAATTCAAATATAATCATACTTTTTTCACTTTTGTTGTTGTTTTTTGTTGTTGTTGTTTCTTCCTTCTCATGGTTTTCCCCTTTTGTTCTGATTCTTCTCTCACAACGTGACTGATATGGAAACATATTTAACATGATTGAAATGTATAACCTAAAAAAAACCACCAGAAAATAGTTTCCTGTTATTTGAGTAATGAAATAAATGGAATAAATACTATGCTGTAATGAATTCTGTGTGGTGAGTACAGAAAAATCATAGAAAGATCCATATGAATTGATGTAAATTAAAGTAAGCAGAATCAAGGAAACCATATGCATAATACTATAACAATGCATTTGTTTTTTTTTTTAATTTTGGTGAGGCAATTGGGGTTAAGTGATTTGCCCAGGGTCACACAGCTAGTAAGGGTTAAATATCTGAGGCCGGATTTGAACTCAGGTCCTCCTGAATCCAGGGCCGGTGCTCTATCCCCTGCACCACCTAGCTGCCCACTATAACAATGTAAATAGAAAGGACAACTACACACCAATGATCAAAAGAAAATGTAACAAAATTATAATGATCAAATAGTACTCAAATGAAGAGATATGAGAAGCTACTCCCAACCTATTCCATCATAGAGGTGGAATCTCCACAGGTGTTACACATCACACATGTTGTCTGACTTTTTCAATGTATTTATCCATTCTGCTGACTCACTCCCTCCTCTAAAAATACTATTCTTTTTATGGGATGGTTCCCTGAGAGGGACAGGGGAAGGGATAAGTTGGATCCTCTGGTGATGTAAAGAACAGAATATATCGATAAACATTTATTAAAATAAATGACAAAATTATTTTCATGGGGAATACACTTTGTCATGAAATTAATAAGTAGTGAGAAGTATCTATTTAATCAAAATAAAGTAAATCAATCTTTTAAAATAAAAAATGTCAATGAATGTAGGAATTGAAAGTCACAGGAGATAACATCATTAAATTTTGATTTACCTATTTCTGATGTTTTTAATTGCTTATGATATAACAAAATTTAATATACCATTACCTCCAGTAGAATATAAGCTACTGGAGGAAAGAAAGTGTTTCATTTCTGTCTTTTTAATTGTGATGTTTAAAATCAAATGTGTGGTCACCTTATTCCTGTCCCAAGTGTAGGGAAAGCTAGCTAGGGTTTACTTATAAATTAGAAACATTAGCACCAGTTTTGGGGCATTAAACATTTATTATAAAAAAGAGAACACCAGGTCAGAAAGTTAAGAAAAGGCCTATCTAGCTTAGTGTTCCAGCCTCACCTGGTTCTTCCTCAATTTCTCCACCACCAGCCTATTCGAGAGATGAACTGATCATGGAAGCTTCCTCTGCATCCCAAGGAGAGGCAGTCTTTCCACACTGCTTCAAGCTAATTGGCTAGCATCACCCAAATCCATTGGTTCACTGGACTAGAGGGTAGTCCTGTGTTGAGGTCAGAGTCCACAGTCTCTGAGAACACACCCTCCTGAGGGCCAGGCAGATATGGCTTCAATTGAATTAACTTTAAGTGAGTTAATCAGCAAAGTCAGTCAATCTCAGTCAATCCAAATCAGTCCAAATCAATCCCCTCAAGCTGGGGCCTTTGGGCATTGGCAAAATCCATTATTTTTTTACATATCCCAGGGGGCCTAACAAATTACCTGGCACAAGTATGCTTATACATTAAATTATCTTTCTTACTCATAACTTGGGTTTCCAAGTTCTTTTTCCTTTCTCCCTCAGCCCCACAGTGTGCTATGTAACTTACCAATGGACACAAAGGCAAGATATCAAGAAACCTGTAAAGAAAAAAAAAAAAGAGGAATTAAAGAAATAACCTCAGACATAAGTTCATGGGGATTGGTCTAAAATAGGCTCAATTATTGGAAATTATCATAAGATTTTACAACAAAGAAAGGGTTTAATTAAATGAATTGTACTGTAAGATCACAATATCCCTTAAAGTTAGGTCTCGATGATATGCCATTACTACTTAAGCTCAATAGTCATAAATTTGACTATTTTCCCATCCAAAAAATTGCTAGTATAGCATTTCTTATTCAACCTTAAGGACAGAGTTAGGACCCAGAATCTAAATTGGGGTTAAACCTATGTAATATCTTTAAGTAACCTTCATTTAAAAGGTAGAGAGATTGAGAGGAAAAAAAAAGAATAAATTGATCCTTAGAAATGCAACAAACCTCATAAATCATTGAGTCTTGCCAGTGAATCATGAACTACTCCCTACACTATACAATGTTCAAGTGTCCATCCTGCTCCTCCTTTTAAAACTACAGTGGCAGAGACAGATCATTAAAGAAAATATTCATTTAAATTAATTCATATTAAAGTGAGAGTGACTGCCATGTTTTCATCCTTTTGAGAATATTTACATTATATTGTCTTATCTTAACAAAAAGCAAACAAATTCCTTAATTTTCAAAACAAAGTTAAAAATTCCATAAAATCTGTTGGGAGATTGTTTTGGTGAGGCTGGGATTTCTAGTGCCTTCTAATTAATATTATATAATAACAATATTAGATAATACTATAATTAATTTGATATTAATACTATAATGCTGTATAATACTACATAATAATATATTAAGTATTATATTAAGTATTTAGTGCTTTAACTGGGGCAGCTAGCTGGTACAGTACTGGACTAGAGTCAGAAAGACTCACCTTCCTGAGTTCAAATGTGGTCTCAGACACTTAGTAGCAATATGACCCTAGGCAAGTCATTTAACCCTGTTTGCTTCATTTTTCTCACTATAAAATCATCTAGAGAAGGAAATGGCAATCCTCTCCAGTATCTGCCAAAAAAACCTCAAATAAAGCCAAGGAGAGTCAACCACAACTGAACAACAACTAAACTCTACCTACTCATAAAAGCTCCCACTAATAGCCCAGTTTTAGAGTCATTTAGCCAGAATTAGCTTTCCCCTTATTTTTTTTTTACACACAGGCTGTTCAAATCATTTATAATATTCAGAATACTTACTATTTGGGGATCATCTAGTTAATTCTCCAGGTCTGTCATGTATAAGAGTATGACTGCACAAAGAATCTGGAAGAGCAGAAAGATCTTGTTTGCTCTAATAATGGTACATGACAAGAATCTGTCAAATATAGAGGAGAGAACCCAGTTGACAAATTATAAACTGAGAAAGAGAGACAGAGAGACAGACAGAGACAGACAGAGACAGACAGAGACAGACAGAGACAGAAACAGAGAGAGACAGAGAGAGATTGGAATATGATATTTTACAAAAAAAGAAATTAGAAGTTGTCAAATTTGTTCACTTAGCTTTGAAGGACATTTTCCTTCACAAAAATAATATTTTTTACACTTAGATTCCCTGGGTTTAGAGATAAAATAATGTACATCCTCATATTGTAGCCCAGAGATTCCATTGCAAGCTCTATACCCTAGGAGGTTATTAATTAACCCTGTTTGCTTCATTTTTCTCACTATAAAATCATCTAGAGAAGGAAATGGCAATCCTCTCCAGTATTATTAATTAAAAAAGGAACCCCAAATTATTTATAACTGCCCTTTTGTGGCAACAAAAAACTGGGGAAAAAGCAGATGTTTAATGATTAGGGAATTGTTGTTGTTGTTGTTGTTGTTGATGTTGTTTTGTTTTGTTGTGAGGAAATTGGGGTTAAGTGACTTGCCCAGGGTCACATAGCTAGTAACTGTCAAGTGTCTGAGGCCAAATTTGAACTTAGGTCCTCCTGACTCTAGGGCCTAGACTCTTTGCACTGCACCACCTAGCTGCCACAATAGTGGAATGGTTAAACAAATTGTGATGCATTCATGTAATATAGTATTATGATGCAGTAAAAAGTATCAAATAAGTTGAATACAGAAAAGACTTGCATAACTGATATAAAGTGAAGTAAGCAGTCAGTAGAATATGTACAATGACTGCAATACAAATAGAATAAGAAGAATTAGTGTTTATATTGTGCTTTAAAGTTTACAAAGTGTTTTACAAATATTATCTAATTTTATCTTCATGCCAGCCCCAGGCAATAGGTACTGTTATTATCCGCATTTTACAAAGAATGAAACAGAGCTAGACAGAAGTTGAGATACTTGTGACTTGCCCACTGACATTGCTAGGAATCATCTGAGTTTGGATTATAATTTA
This sequence comes from Dromiciops gliroides, assembly GCF_019393635.1. Taxonomy (NCBI): domain Eukaryota; kingdom Metazoa; phylum Chordata; class Mammalia; order Microbiotheria; family Microbiotheriidae; genus Dromiciops; species Dromiciops gliroides. The sequence continues at coordinate 220,339,288 of NC_057862.1, read as the reverse complement.
GGTCTTCATGACTGTAAGTCTAGAACTCTATCCACTCGTAAAGAGAATAATCTCAGTGAAAAAAAATGAATTTTGGGGGCACCTAGGTGGCACAATGGATAAAGCACTGGCCCTGTATTCAGGAGGACCTGAGTTCAAATCTGAACTCAGTCACTTGACACTTACTAGCTGTGTGACCCAGGGCAAGTCATTCAAACCTCATTTCCCTGAAAAAAAAAATGTTGAACAAACTTGGCTCCAAAGAAGCACTATGAGAAGACACCTTCCTCCATCTCTTTGCATATTTGTCAACTTACTTGATTAACTTTAGCATGCTAACTCTTCTCCAAACACAAACAAACAAAAAGAAAAAAATAAATGTTTTCCTCAGAAACCTGGGATGTGATAATAAAACTCCAAGTTCAGGTTATCTCACCAAGCTATTCCACTCCATTGCAGAGATGTTTTCCTGTCAACCTTCATTTTCTTTCTTTAAAATATAACCCTGTTGTGTTGATTTACATTATCCTCCACCAAAGTCCCTGCCATGCTTCAGAGTTCCTTTCACTCTCCCATTTTTACAACTTAAGTTTTATCAAATCTTCTTTACAAATCCCTGAGCCAATGTACAATAAATACATTTAGCTTCCTTAATCTTTTTCTCATAAATCAATCAATTTCTCTAATCATATTTGTTATTTTCCCAGAACTTGCTCTAATTTTTTTTCTTTACATCTTTATTGTATTGAGTATCCAAAATAGATTAAAGTGCTTTCATTGCTCTCTAATGAGAACTCTCAAGACAGGGCTATTCACCATCTGCATCTACCTTTTCTTTCAATATCCTAAAGTCATGTATGTTGTTAACAGTGTCATTTTAAACTAGGAAGTACCCATTGCAACCAGAAGTTATTTTTGCTACCATTATGTGAAAGTGATGTAGGAAATGAAGAGAAAAGAGAGAAAAAAGATCCTGGGGAGATGGTTTACTGGAATTCAATGTGAGCTATTTAGTGATTTTGTTGTTCTAGATAAAAACAAACAACCAAAAAAAGTGTTACAGAACATAACAACTAAGGATCTGGGGAAATATAAAAGAAATATCAAGATTGTCTTTGTTCAATAGCATTCTAAAGAATATAAATATATTTAGCATAATGGAATTTTCTATAGTGTTCAGTCAAAATTTCTCATAATCTACCTTGATAATGCTTATATTATCAATTTCCCTGCTAACTATATAATTAAGATTTAATGTCATATGGTACAACATTAATAATCCTATAGTATCTTTAGTATGGCTAGAAAAACATTTCTAGCCTTGGTTGTAATAGCCCAGATGCAGGTTTATTTCCTTCAGAATTATGTAAAATCATGTTTTCCTAGCTGTTTTTAATTGGACTAGGTTGCCCTGGTCAAAAATTATAAAATCATATTGTTAGAAGGAATTTCAGTGACAATCTAGTCCACATCCCTCACTTTACATATGCAGAAACCAAAAACCAAGGAGATTTCTGTGATGTGCCCAAGGTCAGAGAGGTAGTATCAGAGATAAGGTCTGAGCATGTCTTCTAACTGTAGAGCCAATGCTATTTTCCCACAGTTCCACACATGGTACTATCATCTTTATCTGATATCCTCAAAGCACAAAAGAGGCAACTCAGGGAATGGACTCACTCCCTAAATTTATTCAAATGCCCTCTTATTATATTGAGATGTTTCTGATATGTCCATTCTCAACATTTTATGCAAAATAGAACTCTCTAATGGAAAGGGAGCTGAATGGTTGCTTTTTTCTTTTTCAACTTTTTCTTTTAAAAAAAATATAATTCTGGGGCAGCGAGATGACACAGTGGATAGAGCACCAGCCCTAGAGTCAGGAGGACCCGAGTTCAAATCTGGCCTCAGACATTTAACACTTACTGTCACTTAACCCCAATTGACTCACCAAAATAATAATAATAATAATAATAATAATAATAATAATAATAATTTCTTTCATATAAGAAATGGCTCTCTGGGATGGAGGAGGGTACAGTTAGAAGGGAAATTTTAGGCAATGAAAAGCAAAATATATCAATGTTTGTTTACAAATATAACATAGCACTTATTCTATATTTCTACATCTGTTGGTCATTCTGCTGTGTTGATTAGAAGAGCAAAAGAAGTCTATGGTAGGACCTCCTTATAAAATGGATTTTTCATTTAGGAAGCCAAGAAGCACCATCAATATTTCAAGCCTCAATTTTCTGAGCCTATTAACTCTCAAGGATGGCTACAAGAAATCTAAAGAAAAATGAGGTTAGTTTGCATGAGATAGATATTACTCCCATGACAGAGTAAGGTCTATCTCCATTTGCAAGTAACCACACTGCCTTAGATCCTAAAAGTACCGAGGAATATATGAACGTTAAATCTTGTTTCTTTGTCATTTGGATAGAGCATGAACTATTATTAAAGATTTTCCTATTTGATGTATGAGTGTGAGAAAAAAAAAAGTTTAATGATTTAATGTTTATGTGCATCCCTGAAAGAAGCTAGGACACTACTCCACAACATAAACTTCCAGCACACCAATCAAAGGGACAATCAATTAAAAATAAATTCATCAGGGGCAGCTAGGTGGCGCAGTGGATAGAGCACCGGCCCTGGAGTCAGGAGTACCTGGGTTCAAATTCGGCCTCAGACACTTAACACTTACTAGCTGTGTGACCCTGGGCAAGTCACTTAACCCCAATTGCCTCACTAAAACAAACAAACAAACAAACAAACAAAAAATAAATAAAAAAAATAAATTCATCAAAATGCCGTAGAAAATTGAAACAAGGAAAGAAAACATTCTGACAATCAAATAGATTGCCTCAGAAAGAAGTAAGTTGTTTTTGCCCTATCAAGTAAAGTCTGGTTGACTTGTTGGTTACATTATAGAAAGTATTCGTTTTAAGCTAGCAGATGTATTTGATGGGTGCTAGATATCTTCCAGCTCTATAATCCTGATTCTGTGATTCTGAGAAAAAATGGAATTTCAGTAGCACAGAAAAATGCAAAGAAAAATTGAAAACTTGAAAAGAAAAATACCACAAGGGTCAGTGAAGGTACTTAGGCAGAGAAAACTGCGTGGCCTCTCTGCATTATTATTTAATGATATGTTAAACAGGATTTGGAAAATGAACTGCAAATCCAAATACCTCCAAAGCAGCAGCATGCTAAAGACATCCATCTCAGGTTGACAGGGATTAGAGATTTGAATGTCCAATTCTCTTTCTACCATGTCAAATTACACAAGAAAGAAAGAAAAGACCGATTTGGAGTCTCTAATGAAAGGTAACAGTGCTGTTATTGGAAACATACTTTCAGTACAAGAAGAGATATCTCATTACAGTAGAGTAGAGCCTGCTTGGTCCTACCTCCAGTTTTCAAGGGTGAGATTGCTGTTTACTTTCATCTGGTTTTCATTTGAAAAATCCCATCTGTGCTGAGCCATAAAGAATTGTAAAAATACTAAAGTTACAACAGTTTAAATAAGGTGAACAGAATTTCCTGGGTTTATTTTGCTAAAATGATGTTTAAAGAAGATTTCTGCAATATAGGCTACGAGGCCACTCTAATATACCTGCTACAGCTAATTATGTGTCTGAGATGAGATGCAAAGCAGAGCTACAGGGGGGAAGCATGCATACACCCTCACAGCATTATGTACTTAGTTTAAATATGGGCATTTTCTAAAGTGTATATACTCAAACTAATTATGCAAAATGTTGGATAATAGCAGATATGTATCTGCTATTTTGTTAGAGTAATCAGAATGCTTACTGCTGCATAAACAAAAAAGCATACAGTTGAGTAGGGAAATGTACCCTTATTTCACAGTCATTATAAAAGTAATATTTCATTTTTCATGTTTATAGAATGGCTTAGTGAATAGAGAATAGGTCTTAGAGGCCGGAAATGTGGTTTACATTATATCTTTGAAATATGCAGGCTATATGACCTCAGAATCACTTAACCTTTTTGTGCCCCGAAACTCCCTAAGATTACACAGTAAGACAATTTATGAATATGTATTAACCTAGAGGGTTTCTACGCTGGGGATTCCCAAACACCAGTGAAATCATAGGTCTGGATTAAGAATATATGTGTGTAATGCAGGCTTATATAAAAATAATCTGCCCATGTAAATGTGCATAAAAAATACAAGTAAACGTATATACCAATATATTTTACAGGTATTTACATGTATGGCATACATGTACAGTGTGCTTTGCATGGGTTACATAAACATTGATTACATGCATGCATATATGTAAGAACATACACATATACTTATATATGAAACTATTTATATAACTATATATACGTATTCATGCATATGTATGTATGTGTGTATACATAATTCAGAGCTATTATTTATTGGTGATGGGAATTTTCAGTATAGGAACTCATCCCCCCCATTCAATGATACAAATATGTGGTTGTTTATTTTGGATATAAGCATGTATGGGTGTGTTTAGTGAATCAGTGAATCTAAGATGAATCAAGTGTGTCTTAAGAAGGAGATTGCTGTGGTTCCAGGTTGGAAATGAAACATTCTCTAAAACTTAATATTACTACAGTCCCCCCTGTGGAGGATAAATTGAGAACACAATTGTGATATAAGCATTTTTTAAACCTTCATTTAATCACTTTTTGCATCCTCTGCCTAATTATCTTCATGCCATTATGAGAAATTAAAGGATCTAATATAATTGGTAGCAGATGTCAAGGCCAAATTCAACATTCCATTTATGATGACACCTGAGATAGTTATGGGGGTTACCATAAAAGAACAGAGAAATAACTGATTCAGCCTTAATCAGATGCATAGGATTGAGATTTCCATGATATCAGGCACATAGGAGGGGGAATTGAAGTCAGATGTCAGTTGAGATGGCATAGTCCAGCCACCTGGTGGCATGTGGAGGAAAATTAAACCAAGAAAATCCAACCTCAACACTTGCCAATAGCCGTTTTCTCAGGCTTTCCCGAAGCAGTGCAGTATCTGGACTTCATGCATATCTCCCCTTTTGTGACGGTTCGATGTCTGCTCTTATATGTATTCCTCTTGTGATTGGATGGCATCTTGGCCAACTGGCATCTGATAACTCAGAATAAAGGCAATTAACGTCTTAAATGATAAATTTCCATAATCTAAGTCTCATATGGATTTAAAAATTGGATAATAATGATCTTAAAAAATGTGAATGTGCCTAGACTCAGAATATAATATACAATTATGCAATAATTCCAAGTAATAACTTTTTTACTAAGTATACAATTACTTTTGTGAAAAATCAGAACATATTTTAATACAAGTTAAAACACAATCTTAAAAGAAAAAGAATCTCTACAAAAATAAGTCCATAATATTGAGTTCAAAATGTAGTTGCAATAGCATAAAAAAGAAACCCTTATGTAACATTTGAACTGACTTTTTAAAAGTCTAGAACATTTTTATTTCAATATTTAAAATCCTCAAAATGCATATTATTATTTTGCAAAATATGTCCCTATTTATGGCAATAATAAATTTGATTACATAAATATGAAAAAAAATTTTGCAAATTTTCCCTCTTTTTTTAAGCTAAATATAAAACACAATATTAAAAGAATGAAAATCCCTATGAAATAAACCCATGCTATTAATTTCTAAATGTATTTCTGCAAAATATGTCCCTGTTTATAGCAATAGAAGCAGGTTCTTGAAATATAATGATAATTGTCTTGTACATTTTATTCAGCTTAAGTTTCTCTTGTTTTTCTTTAACCCCTTTATTTTCCCTGCTGGTCCTTTCATAACACAAATGCTTTATAAGGTTACTAATTAAAGACAAAAGCAGATTAACAAAATGATTATGAACAAAATGAGCATATCTAGAATTTAAATGGTTTTCTAAGGTTGGTTTGGGAGAATTACAGCAGGTTGAGTCAGAATTACAGCTTGGCTGGGGTAGGGCTGAGGCTGGTTGCTCTGGTAACTGAATAGAAGCTGGAAGTGCAGGAAGAGGAGGCTGTGTGTGGGGATGGCCCTGATTCCTGTTTCGGAGAGGGCTTCTGGGAGAAGTCACTGAGAAGTGGGCTCTTTTTTTTTTTTTTTTTCCATCCAGAACTGGCTTGCAGTGGCAGAGAACTTCACATGGGCTGTTAGGGAAAGACAGGGTTTTAACTCTGGCTATCACAAATAGATCTAAGCTAGGGTTTTCCATTCTATAAGAAATCTATTCTCAATCTCTCTTCACTAACTTCTAATACACTTTAATAAATACTTAAAAACCTAAACTCTTGCTGAATTGATCAGTAAATCTTAGCTAGTTTCTCCCCCTCACTGGGTTCAGGTCAGTTGACCACACATTAGATTTTAAACATCACAGCTAGAATTTTAGACTTTACAAGGGTGAGAAGGAAAATGGAAATATCAATGAGTAGGACTTGATTGCTTTAATAGTGATCTTGGGACTAAACAGAGAAGCAAAAGAGATCACTCATGTCAAACTTAGCTTATGGGCAAATATAAAAGATGGCACATGCTTCCCAGGAAGCTCATACATGTAAATAGAAATTATTCAGTTGCTTTTGGAGAATGCAAACTTTCTATTCTTTCATAAAACATTTTATTTATTTTTAGCTTAACTTAATTGATTCAGTTAACAACAATCTCTTTTCTCTACCTCTCAATTCTCCCTTTCCAAAAAAAAAATGAAGAAAGAGAGAAGAAAAAGTAAGAAAACAGAAAAAATAATCCTAATAACAAATAAGCACATTAAAGCACAAGCAAATTCCTATATTGGCCATGCCCCCCAAAATGTTTCTCATTCTCCACCTTAAGTAGCCCTCTGCTAGTATGTATGTATTATGCTTCATCATTGGTCTCCTGGAATTATGGTTGGTCATTTTGTTCATCGGAGTTCTTAAGTCTTCAAAATTATTTTTCCTTAAACTGTTTTTGTAAGTTATCACATACATTGTTCTCCTGGTTCTGTTTATTTTAATTATAATTTTTTAATGATTTTATTAAACATCTCCCACTTGTATTATTAAAAATTTTATAGGAAAGGTTTTTTTCTTTTTTTTTTTTTTAATCAGGTCAACAAATAGTTGCCTCCATAACTTTTATTTTATTTTAATTCAGAATTTTATTTTCCCCAATTACATGTAAAAACAATTTTAATGTCCATATTTAAAACTTTGTGCTCCAAATTCTTTTCCTCCTTCCTCCCCACTAACCCCCCTTAAGAAAGCAAGCAATTCAATATAAATTACACACGTGTAATCATGCAAAACATTTACATATTACTCAGGTTGTGAAGGAAAACAGACCAAAAAATAAAATAAAATAAACATGTATTCAGACCATAAGTTCTTTCTCAGGAGGTGGATTGCATGTTTTATCATAAGTCCTTCAGAGTTGTCTTGGATCATTGTATTACTAAGTAGAACTAAGTCTATCACAATTGATCATCACATAATGTTGCTGTTACTGTGTAAAATGTTGTCCTGGTTCTGTTCACTTCACTCAGCATCAGTTCATGCAAATCTTCCTGGGTTTTTCTTAAATCTCCCTGCTCATCATTTCTTTTTTTCTTTTCTTTTCTTTTCTTTTCTTTTCTTTTCTTTTCTTTTCTTTTCTTTTCTTTTCTTTTCTTTTCTTTTCTTTTCTTTTCTTTTCTTTTCTTTTCCTTTCTTTTCTTTTCTTTTCTTTGTTTTACTGTTTTATTGGTTTTCTTTTTTGCCCTTTTTTAAAATAATAAACATTTCTATTTATAGTTTGGGGTTCCAATTTTTATCCATTTTCCCCTCTCTCCTCTCCTCTCTCCCTGAGGCAGCAAACAATCAGATATGGGTTATACATATATAATTATTCAAAATATTACCATATTTGTCATTTTATTCAAGGAAACTTGATTAAAAGAAAAAAATGAAAGGAAGTGAAAAAACAGCACGCTTCAGTCTGTTCCATCAATATCACTTCTTTCTTTGGAGGTGGTATGTTTCATCAATAGTCTTTTGGGATTGTCTTGGATCATTATATTGTTGAGAATAAAGTCATTCACAGTTCTTCAAACAATATTGCTGTCTTTCTGTAAAATGTTTTCTTGGTTCTGCTCACTTCACAATATATCATTTCATATATGTCTTTCCAGGCCTTTCTGAAGTCATCCTGCTTGTCATTTCTTATTTGCTCATCATTTCTTACAGAATGATAGTATTACATTACACTCATATACCACAAATTGTTCAATTCCCCAACTGATGGGCATCACTTCAATTCCCAATTCTTTGCCGGTTATTATTCAGTTCAGTTCTGTTTATTCTGAATTAGTTCATATCAGGCTTCCCAAGGTTGTTTGAAAGCGTGCCACAAAGAAGGCCTTAATATCTTTTTTTTCTTTTTTTTTTGGTGGGACAATGGGGGTTAAGTGACTTGCCCGAGGTCACACAGCTAGTAAGTGTCAAGTGACTGAGGCCGGATTTGAACTCAGGTCCTCCTGACTCCAGGGCCGGTGCTTTATCCACTGCGCCACCTAGCCGCCCCCCTTAATATCTTTTAAGGAAAACAAAATAAAACACAAGAAAGAAAGAAAGAAAGAAAGAAAGAAAGAAAGAAAGAAAGAAAGAAAGAAAGAAAGAAAGAAAGAAAGAAGGAAGGAAGGAAGGAAGGAAGGAAGGAAGGAAGGAAGGAAGGAAGGAAGGAAGGAAGGAAGGAAGGAAGGAAGGAAGGAAGGAAGGAAGGAAGGAAGGAAGGAAGGAAGGAAGGAAGGAGAAGAAATAAAGACAAACCTAGCCTACCTTGCATTTTGAGAGTATAGGGGAATGGATTAAGCTGTTGTTCCTACCACATTCCACTAATCACTTGCAACAAAGAATCACATCGAGTCAATGATGTTAAAATAGGAGAAAGCTTATCAAATTCCAAATGAACAAAATAAAACTGAAATAATTTCTTGAGCATAGTTTCTAGAACATTCAAAAATTTAAGGGATTTACCTTGGTATGCATTCTTTTCATTTTTGGAGTGTGGGAATTTATTGTGATTTGGGGACACTGCCTTTAGGCTGAGATTAAAAAGCCTCAGGCACTCAGGGTTTTTCTCTTTGTGAGAGGGGCTGGTGCCCTTCCCCCTCTGCTGAGAAGCCCCATGAGGCTTAAGGGGTGAAGGCAGGGCTGGATGGTTGGGGAAAGCCCCAGATTCCTCCACCTTGAAGGGATCTGCCCTGGAGATCCCAGGCTAGCCTTGTACCAGGGTGTAGCCCATGAGGAGATCCCAGGTGTGCAGCAGGGGGCACGGGCCGCTCGAGCCCGTGTGAGCAGGACTCACTCGAACCTTCCAGCCATGGCACTAAGTGACCAGCAAATTGGCTTGGCATGTGCTGGGCTGCAGGGAGCCCAAGGTTTGAGGGGATAGAAGGGATATATATAGTCTGGGATGCAGAGACGCCAGGGGTTCGCAAGAATATGGAGTTAGGGGCTTTTCAGGGGTGGATGGAAAAAGAGCTAGCGATAAGGTAGAGAGATGCCAGAGGAATGAGGACGCTAGAATTGGTCACTACAGTGGAGAGGAGAGAAGAAAAAAGGGGGACTGACAGAGCAAGTGGAGGAGACATAAAGGGGGGTTGAGAAAGTGAAGGGGGCTTGGAGTTAGAAGAAAGGAGCAGAGCAAGGAAGCAGGGGGCTTTTGAGTTAAAAGAAGCATGGGACTGAGAAAGTTGGAGAGGATTGAAGGTGAACCTATCCGAACAAGACTGCTGCAGGCCACAGGCCTGCCCATAGGCAAGTGGTGGCAGAAAGTTTGAAAAACTGACAGGTCGTATTTTACTTTTGCTATCCATGTTTCTACATTTAACTCTAAATTTATTCACATAAATAAACCCCATATTTGCTTTAATTAAAAGAGGCATTTTAATCCTTTTTTCTCATCAGTCTGACAGGCAGTGGGGGAAGGAACAGGCCCTTGCAGACTGGCTCAGGCAGCTAATAGCCAGCTATAGCTTTACCAGCTAAACCTAGTCAGATATCCAGCCAAAAGTCCACAGATTAGGCCCAAAAGTTAGTTAAAATATTTTTACATTTGAATGGCAACTGTGGCAGGACTTATGGCCCAATTATAATTTTTCATACAGTCCAGATATAATTTTTCAGTTTTAGATATAATTTTTCTTATAGCCCACAGTTATAAAATTTACAGATTAGGATAAGTTAATTTATTTCCGCCCACAGGAGTCCCTCCTGCTACTGAGCTATATCCCTCAATATTTATATGGGACAACTTATTTACGGCATTATTCTTTCAAGAGGGTTTGCCCAAGGATAAAGATTTCCATTAGAAATTCCAAGGTTTCTATCTATCCAGTTCCAGGAAGAGTTAAGTACAACAAATTCTTCTGATTTTTTTTTATTTTTATACTGAGGGGAATATCTATTTCTCCATCATCAAAATTAATTCCTTTCAAGTTGCTTTGAAGGTAAACTAAGTTCTGAAGAAATTTCTTAATAGAACCTAGAAGGGGCTTAAATTATCAAGTTATACAGTCCATCAAAGCTCAAAGACCTAAAATACAAATTACTGCAATTAACTTCAAGGTTCAATCTTAAGTACCTGAACATATACATATAGTTGTCTTTTTGCTGACTAATCAAAAAAAATTACTCTCTAATCCCTGAAGCATTGAAGGGTAATTCACAGTAAGCATTCATCACTTCTAAAACCTTCATTAAAAGTACAACCAGAAGAATGAATTCTAATCCAATTTCACCATCCTTTGCTCTGCTCTACTCCTATTTCAATGTGCTCATTTCATTCCAATTCTGAAAGACTTTACCAACTGTTCTGGCCTGAGCCTGAATCAAGCCATTCACTTGCTATTTTAGGTTCAATATTGGAACAAAATGAGACACACATATGTCATTAAAAAAAAAAAAAAGGAAAGTTACTTTAATCATAGAAGGAGGATAGGCATTGAAAACACCTTGAATTGATTCAGTTGAATGAAGCTCCCCTGCCTGAGTTACCAATTATAATATATTAAAGAAGTAGAGTGTTCTAGAGCTCCTTATGGCTGCTTTATATTTAGGTGATCTGGAAATGATGTCAACAGTTTGAACCTTTTGCTTCCTGAGCCAACTAAGTATTAAGGAAGGTTTCAATATCTTTTAAGGAAAAACTATCTTAACTCCCTTAGGACCTGGTGTTAGGACCTAGTTAACCCAGAATTAAACCTTTTAAGCACTGGCCATGGATTCAGGAGGACCTGAGTTCAAATTCGACTTCAGACACTTGACACTTACTTAGCTGTGTGACCTTGGGCAAGTCACTTAACCCCAATTGCCTCACCAAAAAAAAAAAAATCTTTAGGACCTGATGGATTCACAAGTGAATTTCTACCAAAATTTTAAAGAACAATTAACCCAAATACCATATAAAATATTTGAAAAAAATAAGAGCTTCAAAAAAGCTTGGAGAGACATGTATGAAATGATGTATTGGGAAGTAAGCAGAACCAAGAGAATACTCTACACAGCAATACTGTTTGATGAAAAACTGTGAATGACTTGATTATTATCAGCAATGCAATGATCCAAGTCAATCCCAAATTAATATTGATAAAACATACTATCCACCTCCAGGGAAAGAACTGATATTGATGGAACAGATTGAGGCATGCTGTTTTTCATATTCTTTCATTAAGTGACAAATATGGTGATGTTTTCCATGCTCATATATGTATAACCACCTCAGGGAAGGGGGAGGGGCGAGCGCAAGGGAGGGATAGAGATTGGAATAAAAAAATATAAATAAAAATGTTTAATCTGGAAAGGTGGGGGAAGGGTGTTCTGGGAAGTATACAGGATGTAAATATGTATTTACACATGCACACACATATGTTGGGTATTTATGAGTTATTTAGATATTAATTACATAGTAATTATATTTAAACAAATTTGTGATACAAATTATTTATACAAATTGATATGTATTTGTGATTTATAAAATAGTTATTTAAGGAATTAAAATACTAAGTTATATGTATTAAAACAAATCTAGGTATATCTAAATGTAATAATGTAGAAAATTTACATTATATGTGTCTGTGTAAAAAAAAAAAGTACTATATACATGTAGTTTACTAAAAACAAACAAAAAAAAGAACAGGAAGCTATCAGAAAAACCTGGAAAGACTTACATGAGCTGAAGCAAAGTGACATGTACTGTATACAAAATAACAGCAATATTAACAGATGATTTGTTGCAAATGACTTAGTTATTTGCAGTGGTGCAGTGATCCAAGACAACTCTGAAGGATTTATGAAAAAAACATAATTCAAAAACAACAAGCATATCAAATAGAATATTCTAGCTGTGAGGATCAGTAGGACAAAAGGAAATGTTAGTGAAGATTCCCTTATATAAATACCCATCAGAACTCCTGGAGAATTTGAGGCTCTGAAGCAAGAGGAAAAGTCTAACAAAGAAGATCTCAATGGACTTTAACAAAACTATCAAGGAAGAGTCTAATTTTCTCAAATACTAATTTCTCATAGAACTTTCCTTTCCTCCCTCTCCCTCAGTCTACATTGGCTTAAATATTAAAATATGTGTACATGTGCATTTAAAAATATAAATTGATTTATTTCTCTCTATAACTCATTTTTCTTTGAGTATTTTGAAGCTATGCTATTCTTTTCAAATTAAAGTATTCATACTAATTAATTTTCTATGATATTTTTCATCATTATATAGTTTTCCCTCCCTTTATTCCTTGCCTTCCCTTTACAGAGAAAAAAAAAAGTTGTTGAGAGAAAAGAAGTAATGCTTGTTATTATCAAGCTTTCAATTTGTTGCTCTTTTCTTCCTTCCTAGAATCTGACCATGGGTTCTTTTTTTTTTTTAATCAGTCAACATAATCAACTCTTTAAATTCAAATTTATTTTGTTTACAACTAATCCTTCCTTGAATTAACATGTGTTCCCTCTTCTCCCCATTTTCTTCTGTTTCCCTCTTGAATAGACATCTACAATCAATTATCTGTGTATGTGTATGTACTGTTTGTACATGAATGTTTTATCCTCTTTTAACCAGGTTTGAAAGGAAGTGCTTTTTAAGTGTTCACTTTTACACCCCTTTCTTCCTTGTTTATATAGTCTACTATATAAATCATATATTTGCTACGTGAGTAGCAAAACAAGAAATCTTGATGTAGCCATAGATAGTGGCACCCATGTCTTTGGAAAGGGCTGACCAGTGGGGATGGGGCTGATAGTTGTATGTGGCTCCAAAAAAGGAAGAATAGATAGCTTTCGATTCTTCTCTCCCCACCCTTCTCCAAGGAAGATTTTCATTCCTGCCAAGCAGAGGAAATAGCAGATTGAGACCAGAAGCTATCACTCTGCTCTTTTCAGAGATAGGGTACCAGGTTAGAAGCACATCTATCTGCTCCCTTGTCTGTCTAGAGGGTATGAACAAATTTATCTAACATTTGATCATGTTGTCATTTTTTTTTTCAGGGAGCACCCCAAGCTCTATGTCTAAGACTTGATCCTTTTTACACCAACTATCAGGTTCCCTTATGAAATACACATTGTGAATAGAAAAGAAACTCATTTACCCAAATCACAGAAAAACAGAAATCAGAAAAGGTTAAATATATATATATGAAAATATATAACAGAAAGTACAGATTGAAGGAATTCTCCCACCGGGAGAGAGATAACTCTGTGATGAATGCTGCTTTTTTTTTTTAAATAAATTATTCTCCTGGTTTTGCTCATGTCATTCTTCAGTTTTAAAAATTCTTCAAAATTGTTCATTTAAAAAAATAATATTGGGCAGCTAGGTGGCACAGTTAATAGAGCACTGGCCCTGGAGTCAGGAGGACCTGAGTTCAAATCCGGCCTCAGACAGTTAACACTTACTAGCTGTGTGACCCTTGGCAAGTCACTTAACCCCAATTGCCTCATCAAGAAAATAAAGAAAGAAAGAAATAGATAAATGAATGAATGAATGAATGAATGAATAAACAAATAAACAAATAAATATTGACATTGTAGGGGAACAGGAAAAACCAAGTAACCAGACTAGAAATTTGTAAACCAATGCAAGGCTTAGTGAGTTTATCTGGGAAGGTTGCTCTCCTACCTGGGTAGTTACACTGTTCAGGGAGGGAGCAGTGTTTTTGTAGGTCTGGAGAGAAGTGGAGATAGAGTCATTTTTTTTCTAGGACTCTGAGATAGATCTTACTTTCTACCTGTTTGTCCATGAAACCTAGGATATTGTGGTTAAGCTAGTTCTCAGAATAGTAGTACAAAATAGGACAGGTCGACAATGTATTGCAGGCTGCTTGAGATTTCAAGAGGGAAATGGGTCAGGTGGCATAAAGGGGCAGGAAAATGGCAAGGGAGAGTAACATTAGCAGGTGATAAGATGGTGGAGTCAGGACCCAAAATGCTATAATATAAATTGTTCTGGTTCTGTTCCATACTTCATCCATCAGTTCATAGAAATCTGTACATGTCTCTTTTAATCTATGTCCTCATTCTTTACAGCACAATAATATTCCATCACATTCATATACTACAATTTATTCATCCATTCTTTTTTTTGGGAGGGGGGGCAATGAGGTTTAAGTGACTTGCCCAGGGTCACACACCTAGTAAGTGTCAAGTATTTGAGGCTGGATTTGAACTCAGTTCCTCCTGAATACAGGGCCAATGCTTTATCCACTGTGGCACCTAGCTGCCCCAATCCATTCTTTAGTTGATGAAAATTCCTTTAGTTTACAGGTTTTGCACCATAAAAAACAAAACAAACAAAAAACCCCCCAAACAACAACAACAACAACAAAAACAAAACCCCACACAACTATGATAAATATTTTGTATATTTAAGGCTTTTTCCATCTTTGATCTTTTGGATATAACATAAGAGTAGCATGGCTGGGTTAAAGGCATGTGTTTTATGGTAACTTTTTATATGATTTTAAATTGCTTTCTAGTAGACTATCCACAGTGTGCCAATGGGCCTATTTTCCTGTAGCTCTTCCAACCTTTATCACTTTCTATTTGGTCATCTTAGCCAGACTGATTGGTGTAAGGTAAAATCTCATACTTGCTTTAATTTGTATTTCTCTAATTAGTGGTGATTTGGAGCATACACACAGACACACACATACATAGATACATATAGATATATATTTATAGCTAAATATAGCTTGAATTTTTTCCCTTGAGAACTATTTGTTCATAACCTTATATTAATGGTGTCAAATAGAAATGGAACTTGTAGGCCTCATATTTACTTATGAAAACACAAATTAAGAGCATCTATGTTGTAGAATATTTTTATTTCTGTTGTTGAATGTTTCCCAATTACATTTTAATCTAGTTTGTGTCTCACTAATGAATTTTTTGGCTGCATTAGGCCATAAGGCCAAGTTTGACACCTCTGCCTTAGGCAATTTATCAGTTGGGGAATAATTTTGAAAATTATGAATTTGAATTACTTCCTTATAAATCTTGGAAAAGAGACCTTCATTAGGGAAATTTGCTGAAAAGATTTTTCTTAGTTGTTTGTTTCCTTTTAAATCTTGGCTTTATTGCATTTGTTTGTACAAAAAAAAATTAATTTTATATAAGCTAATTTATACATTTTATTTTCTGCAATTATCTCTTTCCCCTGTTTGATGAGTTTTCTTTTGTTTATAGATCTGTATAAATTCATCATGATGTGACCTTTTGTATATTTGGGTCACATTTACATTTGGAGATTATCTTAGTGTAAGGTATGAGCAAAAACTTCTGAAATACTAGGTTTTAGCTCTTTCATTCCAATTTCCTCATTATTGTCATATAATCATTGTAGGTCTCACTCTGAGTTCCTTTTTTTTCCCTTCTACTCAGACTCTCCTTTGAAAATTTAAATTAATGACAAAAGCAGTGATGGATGGACACAGAGTTTTGTGGTATGAGTCACTCTACAACACAAAACATGAGGCATGGCCCAACTTTCTGACCTTACAACGATCAGTCTCTACTCTTCAAGCCATGTTATCCAATTCCACCACCACCACAGCCACAAAAAGAAGAAGAAGAAAAAAAAAAACACTCTAGAAATCTCCTGCACTTAAAAACTCATATAGTCCCCCCCTTGAGAGGCAATTCTGTCTAGAAATACAAACATTCTTCCAATCCAAAGGAAGGGTTTTTTTGTTTTTTGTTTTTTGTTTGTTTGTTTGTTTATTTTGTTTTTAGTATCATTCTTTCCTTCAGCTTCTGGAGTAATCCCCACATTTTTAATCCTCCCATTCTAGTGCCATCAATACCACTCCCTGTTCTTTTTATTCAGTTTTCAAATAGCAAACAACCCCTTTTGCTGAGAGATTAAAGGAATTAATATCTCTTCATGAGTTACCTGTTAAATTAGTAGAGAATTCCTCCACTCTATTCTTAATCTCCCCTCTTCTAATACTAGCAATTTCCCACTCTGTTATTCCCTCCAATAAAAAGATATTTAATATTTTTAAGGAATTAGAGGACTTAGTATTAGATCAACTCTTTTAGCACTTTCCTTAAAACTTTAGCCCTATAGTTGTTTTATTCCTTTATGATCTCTTTTCCTTTTACTTTCTTTTACCCAATACATCAATATTTATCTTTTATTAAAAATATCTGAGTAACATAAGAGAATTGATTTGATTACTTAGACTCTTCTTAATAGTTGCATTTACTTTTTCACATTTGGGGGGGGGAAGAGGAGATAAAGGGGAATTTCTTCAATGTTTTGTTTTGTTTTCCCCAGACATCAATATATTTTCCTAGATGGTTAGTCTCAGGATTATGGAATGCTTGTTATGCATTTTATGATCCTTTTCTTTTTGGAATATATTGTTCTTTTCTATTTTCCTAAAGTCATTTCTGATGATTGTGGAATCCAGTGTTATTTACCTTCCATTCATATTTGAAGGCAGCTAGGTGGCACAGTGGATAAAGCCATGGATTCAGGAGGACCTGAGTTCAAATCCAGCCTCAGACACTTGACACTTACTAGCTATGTGACCCTGAGCAAGTCACTTAACCCTCATTGCCCTGGAAAACAAACAAACAAACAAAAAAGATAGTACTACTCACCCACATTAGTGGAACTTAGCTTTGAGTTGAGATCTATTGAAATCATCTGTACATTCAAAAGACCTAGGCCCTAGTCTAGTTCCTCTTACTAACTAGCTATGAAATTCCTCCATCTCTGTTTGGTTCCAAAGGTTTGCCACGCGGGGGTGGGAGTGGGGATAAGCTCCCACTCTCTATAAAATGCTCCAATAGGGTGCCTCTCAAATAGCCTCTGACAACCAAAGCCCAACTCCTGGCCTTCTCGTGGCAGAACTGTTTCCACTAACAGGAGAAGGGGCAAAAGCGAGTCACTGGTGCCTTAAAACCAGTCACTTCAGGCAGGTGGGGCTCCTTAGCCTTGGCAGGCAATCCCCCTAGGGGAAGGAAAACCCTGATTTTAAACCTCCGCTGCCTTGCAGCTATACCCATATATGAGAAAGGCTTTGGGAGTTAACCCCGAGGAAAAATCAGGAGTCGGAGTCCCTTAGGCAGTTGGATGTTGGACATCACATCCCTCTGGCAACTCCTTCGGTGGCACTGGTGCCAAACTGTATTGGCTCTGCCTCTCCTTTGGATCCATCAGTGTCACAGAGAGGGAAAACCTGCAGCATGGGCAACAGCTTGTTTTCCATATTGATCCACCCAGGCCAGCGCCCTGGAGAAGACACTCCAGCTACTCCTCATGGGGTAGATACAACATGGGATGCAGCTGTTACCAGTTATAAGTCACTCAGGAGCTACAGTTCCCCTATCAGACTGTACAGCCACACTGTGGCCTGTGGCTCTTCAAGGTGCTGATCCATGGTCGTCTGTGACTGATGGAGGCCTACACCCATATTTGAAGGTAAATCTCCCTTTTATCGATAAAGTTTAGTTATTGAACTTGTTTAATTATCAACAATATGCCTTAAAGTTTGAAGATAGTTTTGTTTCT
The DNA here is from genome assembly GCF_019393635.1 of Dromiciops gliroides. Taxonomy (NCBI): domain Eukaryota; kingdom Metazoa; phylum Chordata; class Mammalia; order Microbiotheria; family Microbiotheriidae; genus Dromiciops; species Dromiciops gliroides. The sequence continues at coordinate 220,321,242 of NC_057862.1, read as the reverse complement.
TTTTGTTGCCAGTAATATTTGGGTTCTTGATAAATATTTTGTTGTCTTAATTCAAAAGTCCTAAAATAGTTTTATTATATTATTTCCTATATTGACATTGCATGGGATTTTAGTGTCATTTTCTTTCTTATGAGAGTTTATGATCTTTAAATTAAGTTTAAGTGTACAACATTTTTAAGTTCAGTCATTTTGGCCTACATAGAATTACTGTATTGTTTTAATGTTGTTGCCTTCTGGTTTTGCCAACATTTCCTCCATTTCATTACTTTTGTTCAAAATCTGTTACTCTTTTTTTTTAAAATTCTACTTCTTAGTTAAGATTCTTAATCATCTATCTTTCATTATTTACTTTATTTAAAAAAATATATTGGGAGCATGGATTACTGTTCTAAACTAGTTCTAATTTTCTTATTTTAAGAATTTTGTTTCATTTTAAAAAATATTCTTTTTTGTTGTTGTTGTTCTTGTCCATGATCCCATTGGAATCCACGGAGCTCTCTCTTATACCAGGTAATTTTGGAGCATTTTCGTTCATGTTATATTTGTTCAATATTCTTTGGCTCTTTATTAGGGTTTATTTATTCTTCTTTCTTTAAGATCCTCTCTAGGGATAGAGCACTCTCTCAGTAGATAGAGCACTGGCCCTGGAGTCAGGAGTACCTGAGTTCAAATCCGGACTCAGACAGTTGACACTTACTAGCTGTGTGACCTTGGGCAAATCACTTAACCCCAATTGCCTCAAAAAAAAATCCTCTCTGTTAGTTTATTTGCTTCCATACAAACTTATATGTTGGGCTTTTATTTGGGCTTTCTCTATTAGTCTTTGGGTGTTTCCTGTTTTCAATGTATTTTCCATCAGTCACTTGTCTTAGGGATTCCTTCTCACTCTGCCAATTCTACTGCTACACATCTGGCTTGCCATAGCCACCTTTTCTGGGGAAAATGGGGGCCAACCGAGACTAGGTCTCTGCCCAGAGTAAGCAGGGGATTGGGAAGAAAGCTGTCACTAGAAGAATTTCTAGTACCTTTTCCTTCTTTAACTTTCTGAGAAGCACACATAGTATGTTGACATGTTTTCTATTTGGTTCAATTTTTCTGTCTCTTTTTCTTCTTTCCCTCAAATGTATTAATAGAATTGATATCTTTTACTTCTTGTGGGTTGTGTGGAAAGGAATGGGGTCAGTCACAGAGGCACTGCCCTGAGACATCTGTACAATTATATCCCCATTCATGTCATTAGGCATGTGTATCCTCTATAGTCCATGCTTTTGAAGTCATTTTTGTTTAAGGATACTGAATGAGGGCTCTGAATATTACTATTCTCTAGGATAACTGATGACAGTTCTACCTTGTGTGTCTATGTGGTGTGTCATTTGAAATTATATGGGAGTGCCTATCTCTGTCCTAAATTTTAGGGAACTTAACTGGGGTTTCTAACATATTGCTACTTATAAAGGCACCAGTTTGGGGCATTAAGTCTTTATTAAAGCATATTAAATGTTAGTAAAGAGAGAACACATGGCTCCAAAAGTTCAGAAGCTCTACATTACCTAGAATAGAGAGAGAGAGAGAGCGCAAGGCAGGCTGTGTGGCTGCCTCCTTCAGTGTCCCAGCCAAGAGAGCCCATGAGAGAACATAAGCTCCCTGAACTCCAGAGGAGAGGTGGCCCTTACACACTGCTCAAAGCTAATTGGCTTGCATCATTCAAATCCATTAATTTACTGGACTTGAGAGTGGTCCATATTAAAATGAGCAGTACATACTGAGGTCAGAATCCAGAGGATAGATCCTCTGAGGGGAAAGGCTTTTGAGGAAGTGTGGTTTTAATCTCTATTGTCTCTATTCAGAGACTCTGGGCTGGCCTTAAAAGAGGTCAGACAAGGTTCATTTGGAGTGGGGGAGCCTCTGGGTCCCTCTAGAGCCCCATTATTTTCTCCCACAGTGCAACAATGTGAAGTATGTGGGTTGTGCCTTCTAATCTTGCAGATTCAGCTTTAATTATATCATGTCTGTTACATTGTTTCTTTCGATTAGATATTTAGAGTTAGCAATATTGGTGAAAAATGAGGATTCAGCCATCTTTTTTTTTAGACCCTACATGTTGCTAGACCTCTCGGAGTTAATTCTGACTGTGATTTTGAAATTTGTAGTACTGTTTAATGATGTTTTTATATAAAGAATAGAGGGAAAAAATGAAATGTCCATATATAAATAGTCATACTAGCTCTGGGAAGCTTCCTATCTTTTTCTTCTAACACATTCCTCCTCTCACCCAACTCTATAGTCCAGTTATAATGGTATACCTGCTGTTCTTTACATATGATAACCCATTTTTCTCTTTTTCTTTGCACCAACTGTGTCCCATGTCTCAAATACTCTCCTTTATCTCCTTTGTCTCCTGGAATCTCTCTGGTTTTCCTCAAAATTAGACTCAAGTACCATAAAGTCCCTCCTGGTCTACATCAAATGGTAGGGTGATCCTTCTCAAAATTGCCTTAAATATACTGTGTGTGTGTATCTTATATATACTTTTTTCTCTTGTTAGAATGGAAGCACCTCAAAGACAGACAGAGCTTTGCTTTTTTTTTTCTTTTTATCCCAACATTTAACATTATATCCATCCCATAGTAGGAATTTAAATATTATTTTTGATTATCTAACTTATTTTGAAGGAACTATAGACATTATCAAGTTAAATGCTCTCATTTCCAAGATTAAAAACAAAGTAAAACTGTATACTTTTTAAATAAAAGTTATTTTAAGATTTAAAATACTAAGATATTAGAATAAATCTAGGTATATCTAAATGGAATAATGTAGGACATTTACATTACCTATGTCATATATGTGTGTATATATATATATTATATCTATGTTTGATATATGTATAATCTATAATTATATATCACAAACAAAAATAAAATTTAAAAAACAAAACAAAACTGAAGCCCACAGAAATTAACTGCCATGACCAAGAACACACAGATAAGTAGCAGAGCCAGAGTTTAAATTCTGATTTTCTGAATCCAAATCCTGAAGGTTCTTTATATTATAGCATGCTGCCACCATAGAGTGGCCATAATACAGAAAGAAAAATAGCTATAGAGGACTCATAATTCATAAGAAACAATATTCTGGTAGAATGATGGTTACTCTTGGACTCAGAGGCCTATATGCAAATGTGAAGAGTATGAATAATGAATAGAGGGGACTAATGATCTTAACATAAGGAGGTTAATTAGAACTTGTAGTTCCATCAATTAGATTTGGTGGGATACGATGCCTGACTAAAATATAGTAGTTTAAAGGTATAAAAAGGAGAGATTGAGTAAAAAGAGATAAAGGACAGGCATTATGTATGACGAAAGCAGGATTTTATTTGAAAAATCAAGAACTGATTAGGAGAAATATGGCAGAGACTTTTGAGAAGACTATTAATAAAAGGAAAAATGAAGGGGATATCTTAATGTTAATAAGGTGCCCATCTAATCAGCCAGACAAAGGAAATGGAAAGTGAGTTCCAAAAGCAGATCACAAAGGTGGAAACAAATCATGATACAGTTCGTGGTAATTGTATGCTTCAACTATCTGGATATTTGCTGGAATCATCTCTTTGTTAAAGGCAGAATGGCTGATCAATTTGGGACAATTTTTGCTAGAAAAAGCAATGAGAAAAAAGAAGCAATGAGGGGAATTACTATTCTATTGTTAAATCTAACCAATAGAAAAGTAGTGAATGAGGTAAAAATGATGGAAAACTTGGGGGGAATTTTATGAAAGGTAAGGAGAGAAAAGTAGGTCATAATATGATTAGTAATTTGTACTTTTATTGAGTTGGTTTGCATTCTTCAAAAAAATGATTAATAGAATAAGAAAGCCAAAGATCTTACAAAGGAAACTTGCTCTAAAGTGGTGTGGTATTCGGGTGAATTAAATTCTTGTGACAGAGACAGAAATGATTTTGATGAGGAGGAAAAGAATCAACTGCCATTAAGAGACTTTTGAAAAGATAGATACTGAAGACAGAAACAAGAGCATCCATCAATTACTCAAGAAATTGAAAAAATAAGAATTTCTGGAATACTCAATGCTCTATTCACCGTGTCACCAGTTGCCTATAAAAAAAAGGTGGGCAATTAACCAATAATTCAGACCTAGAAAAAGCGTTATCTATGATGTTCATATATCTTTGAAAGCAGGCTCCTTTGTCTGGTCTGAATACTTGTTTCAATCCTCTACTTTGTTAGTAGAGTCACACACTGAAAAGAACTGGAAAACCAACCAAATGCATATCAAACAGAGGCAAAGTTTATGTACAGATTTTCCATAAATCAAGGAAGGACTCTATGTACTGCATGTGGGTTCTGACTATCCCTTCTATATTATAAATGCAGGCAGCTACAGAATTGTTACCAACCAGGTTTCCCCTGTGTATAGAATTTATCCATGATTGATTTCAACTCCATGGTCTCTGAGACAGTTGCATGCTAAAAATTAATATTTATTTGTGACATCCAATTAGCCCAAATTTCTGGTTTCCACAGTATCTTACTAAGTGACTCAATCTTTAGAGTGTGTAAATTAGAACCGTATCCACAGTTAAATGGGTTGGTTGCAAAGATGTGCAGCAGTAAGTTCAAACTGGCTTCCAGAAAAAAAATTGTTAAATGTTGCGTGCATATTCACACCTTGAAAATTGGCAAAGGTTAAAAATAGGCTTGATTTATTATTTTGCTGTTTATGGAGACTTAAGAAAATTATAGAGAAATGTTAACAATTCAGATCGAACTTAGAAGTGTGTCTTACATTCATTTTTATTTTTATTTTGTTTTCTCCAGAGGCCCAGTTAAATATTTACAAGCACACTGTTGGTTAGTTATCATTACCTAGATATCCTCACTGGGGCCACCAGAGTCTAAAGTTTTCGTCAGGTAAATAGTGATTACCTTCCTAAAGTCACCTCTCTCTCTCTCTCTCTCTCTCTCTCTCTCTCTCTCTCTCTCTTTCTCTCTCTCTCCCTCCCCCTCTTTCAACTTAAATAGACATGGTCATGATAAAAAACTCCAAGGAATTTGAAAATTTGAATAGAAAATCACTACTTTCTCACCCAATATTGCTGTCAAAATAATTATATTAAAAGAGTTATGTTTCTAGGCAAAAGAAAGATGTATGGAACATAAGCTAACTGTAGTATATAGCCAATGAAGACTTTTTCTGCAAAAACAATACAAAAGATATCATCAAGATGATCTATTACTAGAATAGGAGGTGGGCCAGTGATGCTGCAAAAAAGGAGACACGAAAAATACATAGGCAGTTTTGGGTTTGAACTAACATTCTTAGGAGGGAGAGGAGAGAGACACAAACAAAGAAACTGAGACAGACTGACAGACAGAGACAGGGAAGGAAGGAGGGAGAGGGGAGAAAGTGAGAGAGAGAGAGAGAGAGAGAGAGAGAGAGAGAGAATGGCCGGAAAGGGATAAAGGGGAAAAGGAAGGAAATTAAAGGGGGAGAAAGAGGGAGAAGGAAAGGGAAGGGGGAAAAGTGGGAAGGGAAAAGAGAATGGAAGGGTAGGGGAGTAGAGGGAAGGAAAGGAAGATAATAAAAGAAGAGAATATTTATGGAATTAAATAGTTCAGAAACCCATAAGATGAAAATGCATGAAAATATTTAAAAAATGAACCCAGATAGGAATTACTCATACCATTTAATGGATCATCCATTCATTGATTCATTAGTTCATTCATTTAACAATTATGTATTAAGTGTCTACCATATATTCATTATAAATGCAAAAATAAAAATGTCCTTGTACTCAAAGAACTTAAAGAATAAACCAAAATACCAACTTATGTCTTAAGGCTTGTTTCTTTACTATTAGGAACATATCCATATCTTATCAAAAAGAGATAGATAGATAGAGAGATAGATAGAGTGATAGAGAGGTGATAGATATACATATAGATATATTATTATAATTATAGAATATTTTATTTTCTTGGTTTTAAAAAGCAAATAATTATATTAAAATATTCCTCACTCCTTGATAAGACACATGCTTAATTTTACAGAAAATTTACTATCAATTTTCACAGTAAAATGTTGTAAAAAATAATTTTATGGCATTTATAAAATGACTGAGACTATATGTCTCTGAACAAACAAGATAGTTTACCAATACTGCCTCAACTACTGAACAATTACAGGCCATCAGCAGATAGATGTTGTAGTTATTTCCTCTTTAGTAATCATAGCCCCTTAAGATATAGATAAGAAAGTTCTTATCACCAACTTGGCAATATTTAATGCTTCATCAGAAGTAGATATGGTTTTATCTGTTTAAATGACATTTTTGAAGATGCATTACTATCTGCTTTGACACTGAACTTTAGTGACCTCTGGTTATTTACATCGATTATCATTCTTTAAGAATGTGAGCTCCTTGAGAGAAAGGAATGCCTACATGTTTTTATTTGCTTCCCCATCTGTTATAATAATGTTTTAATGTAGTAAGTGCTTAGTAAATGCTTTTTCACTCATCCATTTACTCATTCATTCCCGGATTATTTGATAGATTACTTGGAATCTGGAATACTTATGGTCAAATTCAACTTCTAATATATATTAACTCTGTGATCACAGTAAAGTTATTTTTTCTTCTTTTTATTTTTGTTGTCTTCTCTGCTTACCTCCAATTTCCTCTCCCTATCCTTCCTTCCCTCCTGCCTTAGTTCCCTCCTTCCTTCCTTCCTTCCTTTCTTCCCTCCCTCCATCTCTCTCTCTCTCTCTCTCTCTCTCTCTCTCTCTCTCTCTCTCTCTCTCTCTTTCTCTTTCTCTCTTACTGGAAATACAATAGCCACTCACAAGTCTGATTCCACTACTTATCAGAATGGAAATTTTGGCCTCCATTTCCAGTCTGGCCTAGTTCACCCTTCCTTTGGCAGTGTGGTGATTTCCTGCTTCTGTGGCTCACCATAGTGATGCTGATTTAGTTCAGATGCCTGTTCGAGTTAGTCCTACTGCAATTCAGAACTCCCACACTCCATCATCCTCAGCCTTCTGGGCAGCAGGGATTCTAAATGTAAACTATCATGCCTGGCCACAGGAAAGTCCCTAATCTCTTTGAACCTTGGGCAACCCTGTAGGGAGAGTTATCATATGCAATCAGTTGAGTTCTCTTGACAATACAATAATGTACCTGTGTGATAGCTATTGTCAATATAGGCCAAGGTGGAACTTGCTCTGTAGAAGGTGATCAGGATAAGAGGGTCAGTACAGAGACTAAAGATATTTCACATGTTGAAAAAGAGATTTAGAGGTACAGAAGATAATCATAGTCTTCAAATATTAGAAACTTTGTCACATATAAGTGGGCAGCTAGATGGCTCAGTGGTTTGTAGTCAGTAAAATCTGAGCTTAAATCTGGCCTCAGAAAATAGCTATGTGACCCTGAGCAAGTCACTCAACCTTGCATGCCTTGGTTTCTTTATCTGTTAAATGAGTTGGAGAAGGAAATAGAAAACCACTCCAGGATCCTCACCAAGAAAATCCCCAAAAGAGGTCACGGAGTCAGATATGACTGAAAAAATAAAGCCTGAAATATATATAAAAGGGATTAGAATTATCCTGAGGAAGAAATCAGTGCTGATTCCAGAGAAGAAAATTTTTGCTCAATCTGTAAGTATTTATTAAGCATTCATTATGGTCAGGAACTGTAGTAGACATTGGGATTACAAATACAAAGAATGGAACAATCCCTATTCTCAAGGATCTTATATTCTAAAGAAATGACAGAAGAAATAACACTCTAACAATTAGAGTTTGGCAATAAATAGAATTTATTATAGGAAGTGAGTTGATGTCATTAGAAGTCTTTCAATGTTGACTGGATGAGCACTTAATTGGGAACCTATAGAGGGGATTCATTCTTCAGGTGGAGATTTTGTACTTGTGAAGTCCTTTCCTATTCTACAATTCTATCTTTTAGGAAAGGAAGCAGTCCATTCTTCCACCTTAAGGGCAGCAAAGGTTATACTGGAAGACCATTTTTCAGGTACATTATGGAGGACTTTCTTTTTCCCATGCAGATTGTACTAGATAAGTTCTGAGCTACTCAAGTCTGAGAGTCTGTGATCCTGAGGAGTGATGAATTCTGTGAGTGAGTGGAATAAAAATAACCCCCTGAGCTTTCTGTCCTAGAGGGGCTATTTACTTTTCTAAGGTTAGCTCAAAAGAAAGTAACTTGCTAGGTTATTTGGTGCCTAGTGATTCCAGATCTTACACCTCCCCACCCTTCTTACTCCACACCCTCCATACTTCATAATAATAGCTAAGTAGACATGGACATTAACTGACATAAATTGAAAAGAATAATAGGTTCTTAAATGTGCTCTTTAAAGAAATGCCAATGGTAAATACAATCACATTGTGGCATAAGCCCCCTTTCTCTGACAGTTTCTAATTTATTTAATAGCTATTGGCATACTCACTCTTTTGCCCCCCATCTCTCCTCCACACCCTTCTACTCCACCCTTTGGAGCCCTGAATCATTGCAAATTGCTTTGCCACAGAGAGACACTAAAATATTTGAGGCTAAAAGAAAATGAAAAAGATGGTGGAAAGTACTCATCTGTGAATTTTCTGAATGTTGTAATGGGAATCATATGAGAAAGTGACATTAGCAGAGCCTAGCCACTGCTCTGGCAAAAATCTGTTTTTAATTTTTAAGTTGCCTAGAAGCAAAAATAATATTTAAGTGAAATGAGTTGTAAAATCACTGTGTTAGTATCATGTAAGTCAGCCATATTATCACTTTGAATATATAAAAATAATGGCATTCATGTTAGCAAGGGATTGGGACTCTAGTAGCTAGAGGAGAACAGAGAACAGGGAATGGGGATTTGGATATGGTAAGACTACAGAGTGATGGGATTAACATTAGTATTTTCATTATGTTCTTAGGTTCTTGGTCATATACTATTCTTAACTTTGTGTTTCCCTGCTGAGATATAACCAAAAGGAAGAATAATATTATAATAATGGAGCCAGCAAGTAAGGTACTTAAGCTTTTTGCATCTTCAGGCACTTTATTAATGCTAGCACTTCTGTCTTTCATACTCAGGAATGTGCTTCCCTCTGGTGCAAAGGAAAGAATGAACCCTGGTTCCCCCACCCAGTATGGTTTCTTGATTAGGCCAAGTCTATCACCCTAAAGGGAACAATTCATTTTCTCAGCACCAGATCCATCCAACCCATGTTACAGGAATTATTCTTAATGCATTCACTCATTCAACAAGCATTTAGCAATGTAGGGAAAGCCTATCTTTCCACTGGCAAAGCCAATGTATATTGATCAATGATCACAGTTATTCTCCAGTCTAAGGAGAGATTAGAACCCTGAAAATCTTATCAAAAATAAAAAAGGAAAATAGCTAATATAATATTTAAAAAATGTTGTTGAGGACAAGGTAAATTTTCCCTCCTTTGAATCTCCCAGTGCCCAGAACAGTGTTTTGCACAAAGTGGATACTTAAACACTTGTTGAATTGAATTGATGGTAAATATTAATTCTTAAGTACTTGGGAACTGTGACAGAAATCTGCAATAGGTTTACCCTTTTTTCCATATAGCTCAAAGCATAAACACTAAATCTATTCTGTTGCTCTCAAAACCTCCTGAAAAATAGTGAGTAGTAAGTCAGCAAACATTTATTAAGTGGCTGCTATTGTTCAGTCATTTCAGTTGTGTTTGACTCTTTGTGACCCCATTTGGGGTTTCCTTGGCAAAGATACTGGAGAGGTTTGACATTTCATTCTCCAGCTCATTTTATAAGTGAGGAAACTGAGACAAACAGGGTTAAGTGACTTGCTCAGGTTCACACAACTAGTAAGTGTCTGAGATCAGATTTGAACTCAGGTTTTCCTAACTCCAGGCCCACAACTCTATCCACTGAGCCACCTAGATGCCCTATTAAGTCCTTACTATGTGCCTGTCACTGTGTGGAAATGCTAAGAATACAGATAGAAGCAAACAAGAAGATAATCTCTGCCCTCGAGAATGGGTGAAGACAATGCTGTATAAAAAAGGGAGTAAAAGGGGGGTTGGATGGAGATAAGAAGGCAGCAATGGAAGCTGGGGGGGTGCAGGGTCGTAAAGTGTGGAGGGTCCAGAATGGAGTCAGGAAAGGAGACAATGTCTGGCCCAGGCATTTCCTCACATAGAATTTCCAAGAGGAACTCAGCAATGGCAGAAGGTGGTCAGAGGAGCAGAGGGATCTTTCTGAGCAGCAGAGTGATATATTAAGAGATTTGGGAACTAAGACACTGAGAAACTAAGCTACATTCTTTTTTTTTTTTTGTAAATTTTTGCAGGGCAATGAGGGTTAAGTGACTTGCCCAGGGTCACACAGCTAGTAAGTGTCAAGTATCTGATGCTGGATTTGAACTCAGGTCCTCCTGAATCCAGGGCCAGTGCCTTATCCACTGTGTCACCTAGCTGCCCCCCCCATCTACATTCTTAAAGTCACTCAGTCCTAAATAGACCAAAATGAAGATATAAGCTTTTTGTTTCTCAGTCTATATTCTTTCCATCAGACCAAGTTTTACATTAAGGGGAGAAAATTTATTAAGGTTAGACATTTCAGTAGTGGGTGTCAGTTCCTATCTGAAATCCCACTTATTTAACAAGAAGTACAACATATTGGAAAACTGAAATTTTCCTAGCAGAAATAATTAAGAATCATAGATTGTCAATATTTCTTATATGTACTATTCTTCTGAGGTTAATACCATATGAACAAATAGAGCAACATACTATATTCTGGGATATATTAAAAGGAGTTGTTAATTACACTATTTAAGATCCAAACTATATGATGACCTTTATTCAGTGCCTCTATATTCAGACTCTCTCAAAACTATAGATTTTAGATACTTATAGAAAGTCAGAGGATCAAGGAAAACCCATTTTGAGCCTACAATGGATAATTCAGGATCCTTAGCCTGGGGTAGGAAAAATGGCTTATCTAGAGGTAGTCTCTGACTTTCCTTGTTATTTTTTATGTAAATGAGAAATGATTGTGAAATAAATAAGGTTCCTGAACCACAGAAGCTAGTTTGAACATCACCTCTAGTTTTTTCTTCTAGGCTTATTTAAATTTGTCTGATCCACAGGAGCAGCTGTATGTATCTTGTTCAACACAGTATGATGCTTTAGTCAGGAAAAGAAGTACTTTTAATTAAATATGCATCTCTGTATACACATATACTCATGCATATACACATATAAATGCATGTACACATTTATTGATGCAGACTCTTTTATGTTTAAGCTTATAAATTTGCCTTTTTCTTTCTTGTTTTTTATTGCAATTTCTGGAATAGAATTTGGGCCAATGTCTTGAAAAAAAGAAGCTGACACAACTAATATGGAAATGTTTTGAATGGCTACACATGTATAACCTATATTAAATTACTTGCCTTCTCAATGGGGGTGGAAAGGAAGGGAGAGAATTTGGAACTCAAAGTTTTAAAAACAAATGTTAAAATTGTTTTTACATGTAATTGGGGGAAAATAAAATCCTAAATACATTTGAAAAAAAGAAAGAAAAAAGCTGAGATGAGAAAGGGGCAATAAATACTTTAAGGTTCTTTTTTCATTATTAAAAATACATAGAAAGTTTTTATTTTCATTCTATGATATAAGCTGTGTTCAGCCTTCCAAATGCAAGTGAACCTATCTAAGTGCCCATACTTATATTTTTTTCATTTTTAGTATGTTGTATCTGCCTAGTAGAATGCAAGGTCCTTGAGGAAAAGGGATATTTTGTCTTTTTTTTTTTTTTGTATAACATGGACCTACTTGCATAACGCCTTGCACATAGTAGGTGCTTAATAAATATTTGCTAAAGCGAATCTCCTTTCCTCCCCTCCACTACAGTAAACAAATATTTGATAACAACCAATAGGAATGGTTTTATTAATTTCTTTTCATTACTACAAATTCTCTTCCCCCTCCTCATCCCCTACTAACCAACATCCCAGATAAATTAGTTAGTAAGCCTTGATCAAACTAGAATTTCTATTCATGGAGTCTAACAAATGGTTTTTCTCTGCCGAATGTTGATTCCTTCAGTGATTTCTGGAACTCGTCAAGGACAAGAAGGGTCAAGAATAGCTTTTCCCATTTTAAGCTGCATGACAAAACAACATAAAGTGTACCATTTCAGCAAGTCTGCATGAGGTTTATTCCTGTCACTGGTGCAATCAAATCAAAGCTGTTCTGCAGAAGGCAGTCAGAGCTCTCAGCTCTACTCTTTGATTATAATGCAGGAATTAGAGAGCCACCTACTGGCTTATTCTTCTTCAGTGGTTTAGGAACACAGCGGTAGAACTGATGTCAAAACATGAAACCAGAGACATCGGTTAGCTAGCTTTTCAGAAAACACTTAGGAGGAGAGGGGAAGATTCAAGAGAAGAAAAAACAAAATGTTTCCACTATGCGTATTATGTGAAACGGAAGCATGCCACCTAACAATCAGGTGAGCAAATAGGAATAGATAATGGTCAATCTTAGGATCATAAATTTGGAGCTGGAAGGGAACTTTGAACTTACTGAGTCTAACACTCTCACTTAAGAAATAAGAGAACTGAAGCTCAGTGAGGGCAAACAAGTCCAAATATGGAGACGGTCGCAGTTTAGACCGATTGATACATATTTTAGTGCTTTTTGTCCAGAGCTGGGTTAGAAGAAATACAATATGTGGTTTCTTTCTCTAAAGAGCTACGTTCTAACTGGAAATACAAAGATTACTATAATTGGAATAATTAAGGGAAAAAATGGGAAGACTATGATGGGAAGTGCTAAGTTAAGAGACAGCATGGTGTTCTAGAAAAAAAAAAATCAATGGTTTTGGAATCAGAAAACATGCATATGATCATCTGGGTTCAAATCCCAGGTCTGTCACTTAGTATATCTATGGCCTTAGGAAAGTTATTCCAGAATCTTCAATTTCTTTACTTGCAAAAGAGGCATTTAAAGTGGAAAACCTGTAAGGTCTTTTCCACACCTAATTCTAAAATCCTATGGATAATAAGTATTTACTCAATCACATTAAATGTTGTAGAAAAAATCCTTGCTCAGGAATGGCATAGATTGGTTGGACTCTCGAGGCCCCTTTAATTTTGTACAAATGAAGGTTTTGTATAAATAAACATGTTTTTTGGACAATAAGGAGACAATTCTCTATGAATCAGAATTTTTTGTTGTTGTTGCTGGAAACAGGTCAGAGATAAGTACAAATATGGACAATGTTTCCAGACTGTGGAGAATCTTGAAAAATAGTTCAGAGGAGTGAATCTTGAAGAATCTGACAAAATAAATACATTTTGTAGCTTTAATTTTATTTTCTCTTGTTAGCAGAAAAAATGTATTTTCCTTAAGGAAAGTAAATTGGAGGTAGGAGATGTATACTGGGTTAGATACTATCAATTAGTCTATAATTAATAAGTACATACTATGTTCTAGGAACTTTACTAAGTTCCGGAGATATAAAAAGCAAGTCCCTGCCTTTAAGGAACTCACAATGTAATGGGCCTCAACCCGTGATTCCATTGGTATAGCAAAGAACTGGAAGGCAAAATTTCTTCTATCAAACATAGGTCATCACCTTCTTTGCAATGTATAGTCTTAGGGTTTCCTAGGCTGCTGAGAGGTGATGTGACTTGCCTATGCATTATATGTTGAATCCAGACATCCCAACTCCAAGTCTTCATTTTACAACAGTGCCTCTCAATAAATATAATAACGTAATATAACTTAACAATGCAATTATAATAATAATTCACATTTATAAAGTACTTTAAGGCTTACAAAGTGCCTTACTCACAATACCTGGGTTAGGTAGGTCTGATGTTGATAATACAGGTTTTTTTATTCCTACTCCAAAAATGAGGAAGTTGAGATTTAGAGAAGTTAGTGGAGATACAGGGAGTTACACAATTATTGTCAGAGCTAAGGACTGATTCCAGGTCTTTCTAGTTTTCAAATATAATGTTGTCTCCCATATATGAGAATCCTCTGATTCTTAGAATAATTTGAATAAGGGAGTTAAGCTCAGAGACTATTGCAATAATCTTCTTGTTGTTGTTGCTGCTGTTGTTGTTGGTCCTTCATTCTCAAAGTGGATGGTGATATCAGGATGATGTTATGACCTGCAGTGAATGGGATTTAAGTGAGGGACAGCTATGCAAAGTCACCAGCCTCACTCTCTCCCCCAGAGCCATCTAGGTCCAGTGCAAAACATATATCAGGACAACTAGAGATGGCCCTAAATATTTAAGGCAATTGGGGTGAAGTGAATTGCCTAGGGTCACAGAGCTAGTAAGTGTCTGAGGTGAGATGTGAACTCAGGTCCTCCCAACTTCAGGCCCAGTGTTCTATCCACTGAGCCACATAACTGTCCCCATTGCAATAATCTGGAGAAAGGGTGATAGGTTCTGGAATATGAGAGTCTTTTCAAACTCTTAAGAGTCAACTAAAACTTTTCTCAAAGGATTACTATTTCCAAGTTTCTTGGAATCAGGGTACTGAGCTATCTTCACTGGGATCCAAGGGAGGATGGTGGTTAAAGTGGTAGTGGTGGTTTGATTTACCTGACACAAGTTTCTGATGACTTCTATTTCCCTCAGATTTCATTGCCACATCAGCTAAAATAACTTGCCCATCTTATAGGTAGCAGTTGCTTGGCATTTGATGGGGATGATTTACCCTCTCTCCAGAGGAGATACTTCCCTGAATTATGGCAGGGAACAATAGGCTGGAAGCAAGACTAATTGGCCATAGAGATTGGGACCAAAGTAGATCTGGTGGCTTGGGGGAGGGGAACTGCTCTTTTCAAGCCTCATAGGTTCAAGGTCCTGTACTATTTTCATTGGGTTCTGGAGGATATATGGTGGTCAAGGAAGTGATGATTATTTGATTAACCTGTCATAGGCTGACTACTGTCTTTTCTTCAGGGTACCTAACTGCTTAAGCAAGAAGTTGTTACAATGCTCTTTAGAGTATGAGATAAGAAAGAGAAAAGAAGAATCTCTATGAACACAGGTTTCTCTCATATTTGACTTTGAGAGGAGAGAAAGGGAAACCAACACTTCTCTCACTGATGGCTCCCAATCTTGGAATATGGAGATTGCTGGACTTTTCAGTCACTTTTTTTTCCATTCCTATTAGGTAAGATACACTGTCATCATCACTGTCAACTCTATTCCTATTGAAAGATTTTTCTGTACTTATATAGGTAGATAATAGTTAAAGACCATTTAACATGCTTCTCCTGCTTTACTCTGTCATACTGTCTCTGTTTTATCTTGCTATAAATCCAGAAGACCTTCATAAATCCAGTACTTAAATATCCCAGGTGTAGATCCTTGTTATCAATGACTCAACAAACACTATTCACAAGTACTAAATAAGTACCTGATTCACAGTCCATCTCTTAATGTTTATCAAAGGATAGTAATGACAATTTTCTTTGTTTTTACCAGAGAGAAGGAAAACAAAAAAGGCTGACATGTAACCATTGATTTGATTTAGGGAAATGCAAGTGTTACTTTTTGTTGGAGAAGTTTTGTAATACAGAATAAAGTGTTTTCTCATTTAGTTCAAGTCTATTGCAAGACAATTGTCTGGAGTCTTCTCTACTTAGATGTAAAGCAATTCAGACATTTTTCTCTCTGTGTTTCTGTCTGTTCATATGCATACATATACAAATATATGCATATAAAAACATAGACATAAACATACATATAGACATAGACATAGACATAGACATAGACATAGACATAGACATAGTCATAGACATATACCTACACCAGGGCTATTAGAATCCATTACTTTATATAACTCAGTTGTGAATTCATGATAGGAAAGAACTCATCAAACTCCCACAATCCACTTATGCATGTAGTCTTGCAATTGTTTCCTCTCCAGGAAAATGAATATTAAGGGTTATAGTTTCTAATGGACCAAAAAACAAGAAGGGGGACATCATGGTCATAGGATCATAGATTGATATAAAATATTAAAAATCAACCAATCCCCTCATTTTACTGATGAGTGAACTGAGGCTTAGTGGGAGAAATTAAATGACTTTCCCATGGTCACACAATAAGTGTCAGAGGCAGTATTCGAATACAGGTCTTCCTAAATTCTAGACTACTGTGTTACTCTGTCTCTTAATGATGCTAGTAATGATGAATAAAGAACAAAGAGTGAGAAAACATGGTCAAAATCCATTGATTTAGAGCTAGTTTGTTGTTACTGCTGTTGAGTTGTTTTTCAACTTTGTCTGACACTTTGTGACCCCATTTGGGATCTTCTTAGCAAAAATAGTGGTTTGACATTATCTTCTTTAGCTCATTTTACAAGAGCTAGATGGCACCTTAAAGTAATTGAGGAAATGCCTCCTTATTTTAAAAATAATGAAATTGGGGCAGCTAGGTGTCACAATGGATAAAGCACCGGCCCTGGATTTAGGAGGACCTGAGTTCGAATCCGGCCTCAGACACTTGACACTTACTAGCTGTGTGACCCTGGGCAAGTCACTTAACCCCAACTGCCTCACCAAAACAAAACAAAACAAAAACACAAATAAAAATAAGGAAATTGAGACTTGGGAAACTTAAGGCTCTAGTCATTTAGCTTATCAGTATCAGAGGCAGGATAGGAACCCAGGTTTTCTAGACTCCAAGTCCAGCACATTATCTATTATACCATCTAGCCTCCTAATTATGACAGTAATAAATGAAATTATCAGGATTTCCAGAGAGCTTGGGATCAGGGACCAGAATAAATGGTTTTCATGATTATAGGACTAGAATGGTGCATTTTTAAGAGTAATGATTGCAAGTGATGCAAAAGACAATGGAAAGTCATGCATATGCTATGGCAGATGACCAACCATAACTTGTATATGTGACTTGATTTGTACACAAAACACACCCATTGAAGTATATGACTAGAAAAGGAGATAAATCAGTCATGTAGCGATATTGAGAGAAAGCCTGTGTATAGCATGGGACATTCTGCATACATTGAAATATGAAAAGAATCACAGATGATCACTAAGCTTTGGGGAGATATTCCCTAGATGATTTATAGATAGAGATTAACAAAAATCTCGCAGGATAAGAAGTTACATGGAAGTTTTAATCTGATACAATAAAAATTAGCTAATAACTTAAAGCCAAAAGTATTGGGACAACTGGAAAGAGTGCAGAATAGATTACCATCTTGGGAGTGGGGGAGGGGAGGGAGGAAAGGTGAGATAAAAATTGGAACACAAAACTATGAATAAAAAATGTTTATTATTAAAAAAGAAGAAAGTGTGCAGAATGATTTGTACATAATCATCTGATAAGTAGATGACTGGCTATTATGGAAGGAATTTCTTATTACAGTTTCTTTTAAGTTGAATTATGCTGAAACTAGTGTCTGCATCAAAAACATAAATTCAAAAAACAAAACAGAACAAAACAGAAGCAACTTGCTTTATTTGTAAAAGGATCTGAAGGTTTGACATAGCTGAGCATAGTGTGCAATCATCTAAATTCTCATTCAGTTCTATCTTTTCTATATTCACAAAACCTTCTTTCTCTTCCTTAGCAAAATATCAGGAAGAACTCAGGCACTCATTTCTTTTTGCTCTGAATTGAATAGTGAAACCCAACAATTATATTTACTGATGATTTCTGAGGCAAAGCAAAGTGAATGAATTTTGAGCAAAATAATTGCATTTTACAAAACTCTGAAGGGTTTTTAGTACCAACTAGGAAATAAATTTCCCCATTATATCCTTTCCCACAATTGTGTTTTTATATAATCTCTTTGATCATGATTTAAGCCCTAATTTCAATGGCTGGATGAAATGGGACAGCTAACACAGCTCTTTTTTTGTTTTGTTTTTTGTTTTATTTTTTTTTTGTTTCATCACCAATTTTTGCTCATCTTTGAATAAACTAGAGTTTATATATTTCCTATATAAGAAAGACAAACTGTCATTGCTAAACTGGACAATTTTATTTTATTTCATTCCATTCAATTCTATTCAATTGAGCAAACACTTATTAAGGGACTATCATGGGCCAAGCATTGTTCTAGACCTTGAGAATAGGAAGATAAAAATGAAGCATCTTCTGTCCTCAAGAAACTTATATTTTATTGGATTGAATTCACTTCAAGTTATTATGTCATTTCATATAGGCACAGCAGTGATGCATGGTAAGCCATTTTGTTCATAGGATTATGAATTTAGAGCGGGATGGGATCTTTGAGGTATTATAGTCCAGCTCCCTCATTTTGCAGGCAAAATTAAAGTGGATATGAAATGATTTCCCTAAGATCAGGCAGGTGTTACATGGCAGTATGAATTCCAATCTATCACTCTCACCACTTTGTCACACTGCCTCTGTTTTATCTTGCTATGAATCCAGAAGTGTTAGGGAAATAAGACCTTCATAAATCCAGTACTTATATGTCCCAGGTGTGGACTCTTGTTATCAATCATTCTATAAACACTATTCACAAGTACTAAATAAGTACCTGATTCACAGTCCATCCTTTTAATGCATCATTGCTGTACACAGTATTTGTTCATCCTATTAAATTGTACTGAATTCTCAATGGTGTATTTTTTTCTTTCTTGAGTCTTATTTTCTTTAATTCAGCAAAATAGACCTATGAAGTACATAACACATGGAATAATGGAAAGATCACTAGATCTGGAGTCAGAGGACCTGAGTTCAAATCTTAGCTCTTTTATTCACTGCCTCCTTGAGCTGAAACAATTAACTTCACTTTTCTAGGCCTCAGTTTCTCCATAAGTAAAATTAGAAAGTTGAAGCGAATGATCTCAAAAGTTCTTTCAAACTTTCTATCCTAGAATCTTATTATTAGTGATTATTTTGAAAAATAAATGTGAGGATTCTGAACTGCCATCAAAAGCCTAAAAATATCTGTCTCAACCCCACTGACTTCCTCTGAGAGTGAACAAGTTATTTAATGCCCCTATGTCTTTGTTTCTTTTAAATGCAAACAATCTGTCAGAACTTCTCAAGTTCCTATAGAAAGTGAATCTAAATGGTGGTATTGTAAAAGAATTCAACGGCATGCAAATGCTATGTGATGTCATTTTTGTCCAAACTGATGACAAATAAAACCTTCTAAAGGAAGAAGAGAGCTAAATGATGATTCAAGTCTTTTACCCTTAACATTTGGCTAGTTTTAATCTCTGACTTATTTATTGGCCCCAATTAGATAAATTGATCTCTTTACTGTGAGAGATACATTATGCCTGCATCAAAGAGGGACTGGGCTCTGTTTGGTACATGACTCTAGAGGATTTTATCTTCATATATTTATGCATTAGGAAATACTCTAAGAATAAGCACGTAAATATTATTGGATTTGGTCAATACTCTATACAAGGTGCTAACTACAGTTGGGGCTACATCACTTTACACTTTCCTTCTGTTAAAGCCTTAATTTATAATACCTTATGGAATAAAAGAATAAAAATAAAGTACCCTTTATATCCATATTACTCATTAACTCCTATGTGTCTCGGTTTTTGCAAAGGCTATAATGATTTAGCCAGTCAGACTTCCAGGGAAAAATGGTATTACATCTTCATAAGGGAGTAAACTAAGAATTTCCTGTTATATAGTATAGTATAAGAAGTACATATTTTTCTGTCTTACAATCTATGAATCTGACACTATGCATTGCTCCCTTTCTCAAACATGAAGTAAACTCAGTGATATTTAGAAAGTAATTATTTTTATAGATTTCTGTTGATCAGTCATTTTAGTCATGTCTGACTCTTTGTGACGTCATATGTGATTTTCTTGGCAAAGATACTGGAGTGATTTGCCATTCCCTTCTCCAGCACATTTTCAGATGAGGAAACTGATGCAAACAGGTTTAAGTGACTTGGCCAGGGTCACACATCTAGTAAGTGTCTGAAGCCTAATTTAAAAAAAAATCATGAGTTTAGTGTTAATAGTGATCAAATGGTAAAAGTTGTCATTAGGAACAGGCCTGCTGGTACTTCACCTTTTTGATTTTCCAAAATTTCTGAATTTGATATTATGTATGTGACTGGAAGAGTTTTGACAGGCAGTGTATAAGTAAATAAGAAACTAAAGAAAAAGTAGAGTTAATTTACTTTTCTGCCAGAACTCTACTGTGCAACTCTTGCTTAGAAAATTATTTTCTACCACTTTAAAATAGAAGGTGGGCAAAACTAACAGTTAGCTAAAATAGCATTATGTATATATGTATATGCGTATATGAATCTTGCATTTCCTTGAAAGGAAAGGTTTGTGTAAGTAGATAGAGTCATATTGTTGTAATGAGGTTTTTTACTTACCTTCTAGGTGGTATCTTTTATCAAAATAAAAAAAAACCTGGACCCCAGAATTGGTGGTTTGGCAAGCAGCAGCTGAGATCACAAGGCCAGTGAACTGTACCAGTCTCTCCCCTAAGCCAGGTGTGCCTGCATCCAGGAGGTATTAGAAGGACTAAAATTTTCAGCACGAAAATTTATACCTTGGAAATAGCCAAATGCTACAATTTTGTTTTTGATTTATTGTTTTATTGATTGTCTAGACTTAAGAAAATGATGGGAAAATGTCAATAATGTAGATTCCAATTAAATATGTGTTTTTTATGTATGTATATATACATTATGTGTACATATATGCATATTGTATATGCATGTATGTATCTATGTGTATTGTGCATATATGTATTTATGTGTATATAAGTGTGTATCTGTATCTATATCTATATCTATATCTATTTATACATACACATATAAATCAAATTTTGGGAGAGCCAAATATGTAAATATGTTCAATATTTACCAGCACATTTATCTGCAGTCAGAAGATAAAAGCAGGATTTCTGCTATTAGTTGACCTATTACTCTGCAGCTGCAGAACTGACTTTTTAAAAGAAAGTGATAAATGTTTATTGAAATCTTTTGTTCTTACAACTGTAATCTCCCATCCTCCCTATTAAAGAGCCATGCATTATTTAAAAATTAAATATATTTTTAAAGTTTAGTAACATTAACCAACACTATGAAAAGAAAACAAAACTTTGACATTATCTGTGATGCTTATTTATTCATAGTTGCCCACCTCTGCAAAATTGTGAAGGAAGTGCCTCCTCAAATCTCCTCTTTGTGGCCTCCTTGTTCATTATAATTTAGCAGCACTCAGTTTAATTTGCTTCCTTGGCATTATTCTTTTTTTATTGTAAATTTGCTATCTGTACGGTGGCTAAAATTCTACCTTAACTGTCTAAAATTCTATTGAGTGGTCGCCATAAATTATAAGCTTTAGCAGGAGTTTAGACTTTTAAGTATTTATTAAGGAGCATAAGAATTTGATGAAGAGAGATAAAGAGGCCAAGATTCCTTTATCTATCTCAGAGAGCCAGCATCTCAGCTGCAAGCAAACTGAGGTCCTGGGTGAAAGAGAGCTCGCTCGCTCCTTCCTCCTCCCAGAAACCTCCTCTCCAACAGGAAACAGGGCCATCCACCCACACATAGCTCCAAGCTAATTGGCTGGTAGCTCTGATTGACAAGTCCCACAGGTGGTTCAATAGATGTCCCTTCCGGATGCTAAAGCCACATGGTCTCTAAATCACATGCTTTCTCCTCATGGCGGAGCTTCCCTACAGTATCTCTCCAGTAGGGGGTGCCAAACCAATTCTCACACTATTTACATAGCTGCAGTCAGTGTGTCTATTGCATTTCTGGTTATGCTTACTTGACTCTGCATTACTTCATACAAATCTTCCCATGTTTCACTATATCCACTATATTTATATATATATATATATATATATATTTTTTTTTTATAGCAAAGTAATATTTGATAGCATTCTTGTGCCACAACTTGTTTCCTTATTTCCTAGTCAATGGACATCTTCTTTCTTTGAACTGACTTTCTAGGAAGAAAAATGAAGGGAAAGGAAAGGATGAGAGGGAAGCTTGGTAAGACATCCTTGCAGTAGAGTAGTTTATATATATAGCTCCTAATTGAATTTTACTGTGTCTCTAAAGTCCCATTTTGTGAACATACTAGTAAGGATCTTCTGTGTGGTTCTTTATTACAAACTGCTCCAAAGGCATTAAGTAAATAATAGTTGTATCTTTAATGGCACCTTCTATACCCTTCACTCTTCTGACCTTTCTATTCACTATCCAGATATTGGTATGTTAAGAAACATTTTTATTGCTCTAGGTACACCAAAGGCAGAACTATAACTAGAAGTGGACAACTTGAGCTTTGACCTTGGGCACTTGGGAAATTTAGAGGGATGCTGAGAGCATTTTCAGTACTTCAGCAGCATAGCAACAGTTGACATTAATACCTAGTTAACAAGAATAATTAGCTAAAATAGGAAAGACCACCCTTGGTGCTGCACCCTTGGTAAGGTCTTCCATAGTTTGTTCCCAAGTTTATCCCCACTATCCAAATATATTCCAGGTGGTGTCCTTATAATGTCCTGGGATCTCCTAAAACCTTTCCCAAGTAAATTGGGGGCATATTTCATGCTAATTATAGACCATGATGGTCTATTTCATGTTATTATTCTGGGAAAATCCTATTCTTTTGTCCTAGACACAAAATTTTGCTACTTACTCTTCTGCTCAACATACTACATGATACTCTGGACAAATTTCAAGTTGGAGCAAGTAGAGGATGGATCTTGGAAGATTCAACAGAACTTTCAGAAATGTCTCCGCATTAACATGATTAACATTCCCATATAGAAATAGCCTTGAAAACCAATTAGTAGGGTATGATAGGGGTAGGAGGGCAGCTTCCCTCTCACTGGGAAGTCTTTCTTATGGCTATAATGGGGGGGGTATCTTTCCCTTCTGTTCCAACCTCATGGAGCAAATGCCCTTTATTTTACACTCTCAAATTCCTTAAATTGAGATCAATAAGTCTGAGTCCATTTTACATTATTGGGATGATGTGTTTCCCACATCCAGTAACTCACTGCTGAGAAATGATTAGAGTTGTGAGGTTTGTTCTCTGACTTGACGGCAAATAAAGTTCCTAGATAATTAATGAAAAAACCCTCACAAGGCAAAGAAGAACTTATGTACAATCAGTGAGGAAAAATCGGTAAAAACAATTAAGCATTTAAGTTTACTCCATGTAATTTGGAGTTCTGAGGTCATCCAATGAAATGAATGATTCACCAAGATGATACACTTCAGTAGCTCCAAACAGGGTTTTGGTATCATAGAAATGCTGCTTGTGATACAGTGAGCCAACATTCTGATCAGCGTTATTGAATGAGGAAAACTGTAAAAATAAAACACAGCAGAAAATAAGAATGAAGGCCTTAGAGTATTGAAATCACCTATTTCTGGCACAGAGCCTTTCATTATATTATTTACTGGAATCTTTACTTTATTGGGCATACAACAACTCACATCTACATGGCATTCCAAGTTCAAAGTATTCAAAGCACTTTAAGCATTTTCTTCAACCCTGTATGAGTTTAATTATTACCCTCATTTTGTAGATGTAGGAGATTGTCCATGACCACTTCAGACCTAATACAGGGGGAAACAGAAAGACTCTGGCATGGGAGTATCATTAGGCTCGGTGGGTGGGACAGAGTCAGGCTCTAATGGGGGGGGGGGCGTGATATTTAGCTTTCTTTGGTACAGTGGGATAGAATCAGGTTCCAGCAATGGCATTCATCCCACTGTTGAACAAGGAGACAGTGGCAACACTGAGGGATACATCCAGACCTTGGTGCAAGGGAGAAATCAGAGTAGAAAACATTATTGGTCCTAGTGGCAATGGTAATAGACAACAGCAGGTAGCAGAATAAGCACTAGTGACATGAAGTGGCAGGATGGGCATTGACACAGTCCCCAGAAGCACCAAAGTGGGCAGAGATATGGACACCAGTAGAGTAGGGCCCTCATAAACAAGGCTTAATCTCAAGTTTACAATAAGCACTTTGCTTACTATAATCCCCATATTGCTATAAGTAAAATATCCAGGAATTTTCAGAAAACTCATTTCCAGAAACAGTTGGAAAATCAAGGAGTGGCTTTCTTGGGAGAAAGATTGCTTTCTCGAAATAAGAACAAGGCAAAACTACTTACTTAGCTCTCAGGGATGAAGAGGCTAATAATCCCTCAGGTGACTCTAAAGAAGCCAGAATTCAGTTTTCTCCCTACACCCTATGGTTTCCCAGGTAAGGGTATGTTGTGGCTAATGTTCTGAGATTCTTGAGTAGAGGGTAAAAAAATGCATTTTTTTTCAATTGACCACAGTGTTAGGCAAGGTGTCATAATTACCCCTTAGCTACCTCTATCTATAGATGATTTACTTATGATGAGGATCAACAAGTATGCATAGGTAATATCACGTTTGCTATATACTGAATATACCTGATATTCCTCTTATTCAAGGTCACATTAACATCAGGAGGCCCACTATGAACAGCAGTAATTTGGTAATAATGCATCACATTGACCAGATCATTTAGATCTGAGACTTGATCTTTTTGGGGGGGAGGGGGCAGGACAATGAACGTTAGGTGACTTGCCCAGGGTCACACAGCTAGTAAATGTCAAGTGTCTGAGGTTGGATTTGAAGTCAGGTCCTTCTGAATCTAGGGCCAGTGTTTTATCCACTGTGCCACCTAACTGCTCCCTAGACCTGATCCTTTCAAAGGGAGGTGGTGAAACTTATGATTTCTAATCTTGATTCTTCCCATATTCAGTCACTCTTTCTGCAGGCCATTAAAATATTTTTTGCCTTTTATTTTGTGTAATTTATGCTATCTTTTTGGCTTAGTTTTTCTTCTTCCAGTGTTTCCTATGACAGGCTTCTCTATCTTCTATCTCCAATATCAAGTTTTTTCAGGAATAGTTCTAAAATCATTTAAGTGATGAAAGGTCCTTAAGAAGAAAGTTTCTAAAATTGTGGGTCACAACCCCATATGGGATTGCATAACTGAATGGGGGGTGTTGCTAAAATAAATTGGTAACAGTAAAAGGCCATGTATACCTATTTTATATACCTATATACCTAGGGTTACATAAAAATATTTCTTGGCCAGAAATGGGGTTGCTAGTGGAAAAGGTTTAAGAAGCCCTACTTTAGAAGATCTTTAGGACCAAGGAGTGGGATATAATGGAAATACTAACTCATCTCACAAAGATTAAACTTTAAAATATGTGTGTGTGTATTTTTATAGGTCCATTAGGTTTAATTTGCTCAGAGCTTCAAAGCTTCTGTTTTTAAAGTGAATTCTTAATCATCTGAGTAAAAATAAATAAATAAACAACATAGGAGGAGCTCCAACCAGCCCCTGCTTCTTGACCACTGGGGCTTCCACAGGCAACAGAGAGACAGGAGAAAAGGGTAGAGATGATTAGTGTGGTACCCTCACTGAATAACCTTTTTGAATATAATTCCCCTGTTAAGGCTAAGTAAATTTTTTTTTAATCATCAGATATTTTATGAGTATTTTATTTTATTCAGCTAGCAAACCTAAACTACCAGGGCACTGGGCTGAGTCAGAGCTGGCCAATAACAACTCTGTTTTGTTCTTCTCAAGTGTATCTATTGAGCAATAATTTGTTATAGCTATAGGATTACATAATCTTAATGTTAATAGGAATCTTAAAGCTATGCCTGAAACTTGGGGTGGGGAGAAAGGGTGGGTACACCAACAATAGCCACAACCCTTCTGGAACATAGAGCAAGTCATCATACCACCTCCACTCAAAGACCTTAGGCTGCCCATTACAGTTTTGGGAACTGTACTTGTTAGGAAATGTTTCCTTTTATCAAGCCTAACTCTCTTTTTTTCTGAAACTCCTATCTATTGTTCTGAATTTGCTTTTTGGGTCAAACAGAACAAATCTAATCCTTCTTTCATATGGCAGCTCTTCAAGTTTTTGGAGATAGTTATCATGCCCTTCTATTTCTGTGTTTTTAGTGTTAATACATTCAATATATTCATCTGTTCCTCAAATATGTTATGAATTCAAGGCTCTTCACCATGCTGCTTGTCTTCCTCTAGACATTGCTTAGGTTACCAATGTCATTCCAAAAATGTGTCATCTAACTATCTCATTTTATCCATAAAGAAATGAATTTAAATTACTTGTCTGAGGTCATACTGGTAGTAAATGGCTGAGCTGGAAATTAAACTCTAGGCCACTAATACCAAATGCAGAGTATGTTTTATTTTAACAAATTGCCTTCTGGAAGAATCCTATCATTGACCTTAATTTTGAATACCTCTAATAATGGAATCAGCTTGAAAAAATGTTTACCTAAAATTTATACTGAATCTTCTCTCATTCTCTCTTTCTCTCTCTCTAATATATATATATATACACACACACATATACATACATATACATATATACACATATACATAGTGTATGTTTCTCTGTGTACATATACACACAGGCATAAAACACATATGCATATATATATACATATGCTTACATATCCATGTGCATATGTCTGTCTATCTGTATATGTGTGTATATCTCTGCATATTTAGGTGTGTTTGATTGATGTTATAAGATCATAGACATAAAATTGTAAGGATCTTAGCCACTACATGGTTCAACTTCAGCTTTGGTGGATGATAAAACTGAGTCCCAAAGAATATAAAGAACTTGCCAAAGGTCATACTGAATAATTAGTACATGCTGATGAAACATATGAGAAAGCTTCCTATCTTTGGTGAGTTCAGTGGTTGCCCTCTTCTTGATCTGGGTGTATCTGTGATTTCACACCCAGAGGAAGCTCCCCCTGGTAACAAATCTGGGCAATCCTTCTGTAACTTTTAGTTTTATAGAGCTGTCTGGGGCTCTTAGAGGTCAGGTGACTTGACCTGGAAATTACAGGTAGTAGGTATAAGAGACAGGCAGGACTTGAGGGATGGATAATAAGACCTGTAGGATTAACTTCATAGGGTTTTTCTAAAAATCAAATCCCCTAATGTATGTGAAATACATTGAAAATCCTAAGCAATGTAGACTGTCCAGATATTGCTATTGTTTTTTTCTAGACATGATGCTGATACTTATGATTGAATGAAAATGGGAGGTGTTTAAAATGTTGATTGAAATGAATGGTTATTAATTCATGGAGAAATAGAATTTTCTGAATAGAAAGTCTCCTTTGACTTAAAGTGATCAATACTCTTTTTATTTTGTTGTTTAAATAGTATTTTATTTTCCCTATTACTTGTAAAGATAATTTTAAACAATAATTTTTAATAAAATTTTGAGTTTCAAATTTTCTCCCTTCTTCCCAACCCTCCTTCCTTAAGATGGTAAGCAATTTGATATAGGTTTGTGTATATATAAATATATATAATATATACATATATATAATATATGTATATATGCCATCATGTAAAACAAATTTCCATATTAGTCATGCTGTATAAGAAGAAACAGAACAAAAGGAAAAGAAACAGTGAAAAAGAAAATAAAGCGAAAAATTATATGCTTTGATTTGCATTCAGACTCCATCAGTTCTTTCTCTGTATGTCCATAGCACTTTCCATTATGAGTGTTTTGGAATTGAAAGTAGCCAATTTTCAAATAGACTTTATGCTTTTTCATTTTGATTGGGGCAGCTTGTCCATAGAACAACCCTAGAAAATTGAACAATTCAGCCAATTTGATCCAAATAAAGGTTACAGGATAATTGATTTAAGTCTAGAAAGGATCTGAGAGATGATCTATTTCAGGCCCATCAACTAATAAGGAAACTGAACGCTAAGAGAGGTAGTGACTTGTCCAATATTCTATGAGCCCCCAAACATAGGTCTTCTTACTCTAGTTTTAGGTTTTATTACACTAGATCTGATTGTACTTCACTGTCTCACACTGCTACCCTAAATTCTAGATTTAAAAAGACATTAAAAAACTGTCAAAATTATTAAAATCTAGGTATGTAAATTATCTACTTTAATAGAATTATGCTGGTTTCATGGTAACTCTACCATTATGAAATCTTTGTTCTTATCCTGGGTTAAGATTGTCTTATTCTACAATTTTTTAACACACCTTTGTTTTTCTTTCTCTAACGGTTAAAAAGTACCCTATCCCACTATGATGCTCTTGATGACAAGTTATGAAAGGGATATAAAGCTCTTTACAAAAATGAAGTGCTACATACGTGATCCATAATCACAATAATGGAAGGAACCAGTACAGAGTGTCCTGAAGATAATCACTGTAGCCTTTAAATCAGTCCAATAGGCTGTTTTTTCATCTTCAAACCAATGCTAGGCTAGGAATGTGATCAAATAGAGCCAGACAAAGAAACAATAGGCAATCAAAACAGAAGCTGGAGTCTTTGGTGAAGGAAGGGAGACTAGCTAAGCTGTTCTAGAATGACAGTGGACCGCTTTTTGAATTGTTTGAAAAGACAAAGTTTTGGTCTTGACAATGGGCAAAACAGGATACTCTTTTAGACAGAGCAGATTTAGGAAATCCAAAAGTTTTAATACCAGACTTTCTCTGGTAGCAAAAATAAAACAAAATTAGAAGACTAAGTAGCAGTTCATCAATAGGGGCAAATGCCTGGACAGACTGGCATATAGACCTAGTGGAACATTATTGATCTGCCATAAAAAGAAGGGGAATTCAGGGACGTGGGAATTCATACAGCCTGGTTCAGAATGAAGTAAGCAAAACAGGTGGCCACTAGATACTGACCAATGGTGTAAATATTTTAAAAAATAATATTAACTAAAAGGAAGAAGAATTCTCTTGTTGTTACTAATCTTGGTCCTAAAGAAAGGAAGTCATTACGTAGGGATGAACTAGAAATGTTAACTATGTTGTCACTATATTATTTTAGTTTAACTGTTTTCCTTTGTTACAGAGAAGAGTTTGATGGTCAAGTATATAAAGGACTTCAACATAAAAACAAAAGAAACCAAATACATTTATTTTTAAAGAGTTTATAAATATATAAATATAATCTATCTTGGGGTAGCTAGGTGGCACAGCGGATAGAACAATAGGACCTGGAATGGAATCAAGGGGATCTCAGACCAAATAGTCTCAAATGCTTACCACCCATGAGCATTCAGGCGCTGGGGGGGGAGGGGGGGGAGACTATGATGGTGGGTGTGGTCGGGATTGCTCCCCTCCTCTCCCCCCAGGCGACCAGCCCTGGGCTTGCACAGTGTGCCAGTTCCAACCATGCTCCAGTGGCTGGCAGTGATGAGTCCGAGATGGCAGCGTCTGCCGAACAAGCGTCGACCTGGTTTAGTGTCTGTGTCCCGGTGATGCTGGAGGCCTGGCCAGCGCTGCGGATTGCTGTGGAGAACGGCTTCAGAGGAGTCCGCAGCCTGGAGAAGGCCCTGTGGCTAAGGGCAGTGGTGGAGGACTGTTTCATCCAGAATTCTGACTTGGAGCAGGGTGAGGTGGGTGGAGGATTTCCTGTCCGACATCATGAGCACCGAATTTGATACCCTGGTAGAAGATGGAAGCCTGCCCCCAGGTAAGCCAGCAGCTTCAGACAGTATTCAGGTACTGCCAGAGTGCTGAGGGATCTCTGATGAGAGAGCTCATCGCCCACATAGGCCAGAAGCAGATGGAGGTCCAGGCCACGGAGTTTGGGGCAGTCGACCAGACCAGTGACAAGGACTCTGACCAGGAGGCAAGGACAGATGGGGGAGCCGAGAAAAAGGAGGTGACCCACAGCACGGATGCCCCGTCCTGCCCTGTGGCTCCCAGGCTGGACCATAGGCTGCCTCTAGCCAGGGCCTCACTTGGGTATGAAGCTGCTGAAGACGGCTGGATTGTCATCCAGGGGAAAAAAGTGAGAGCCTAGCCCTTCCCTAGTGGACTGGGCCTGGCCTTCCAGTTGTGCTCCAGGACATCTCAGGGAAGAGCATCTCTAGAGCCTCTTGCTCCGCTTGGGGTGATCCAGGGCACCCAAAGGAGCACCGGTCTGTATGGAGTCTCTACTTGAGAGCATTGGGTGCTTGGCTGTGAAATTTATCAGTGCCCTGTTATCTTCAGCAAGTCACCTGACCTCTTTGGGCCTCCATTTCCTTATCTGTAAAATGGAGACAATAATATCCTCCCAAGATTGGAGGGATAGACATTGACTTTGCTCTGCTTCACAGGACCTGAGGGGGTCGGGGGGACAGAATGGGGATACAAAGAGATGAAGCTTGGAAAGTTTTCCCATCCTTTGTTCACCCAAGTTCCCCTCCAGGACCTTTACCAGGTAATGCCTGCTCAGAGTTAGGGTCAATGAAGGGACACAAGGGGCCACCTCTGAACCATAGTTCCTTCTCAACAAGCACAGAACTTACTTCCCTCACCCCACCTACCTTCTTTCTACTCACATGGCCTCTATCCTAATTTCATTCCCTTCCCCTCCCCAATGAAATCTGACCTCAACTAAAGTAACCTCAAAACTTGTTTCTTGTTTTTCTACTCCATCCTCCACACAGTTGGCAAAGTAATCTTCCCAAGGATCAGATTTGGCTATGTCACACCTACGCTCAAAAACAGTTAGTGACTCCCTCTTCCTTCTAAGATAAATTGTAAAGTGCTAAGTCTGGCATTTAGAGCCCTCTACAGTATTCCTTTCACCTGCTTTTCCATGCTGACGGACCTCCCAGCTCTTCCCAAATTCCTCCCCCATACTTGGACTCCCCTCCTTCCCTAATGTGATGACTTTAGTCTCTCAATTATGACCTTCAAAACTTCCTGGTACACTTAACCAGGTAATGGTCTCCCCTTCCTCATATGGACAGTTGAAACGGTAATAGCAAGCTTGAATATTTACAGAGTGAAAGCTCTGTAGTCCTAGTTCCTTGTGGGATTAAAGTGAACCAAGCTGGAAGTGGAAAAAAATACTAGCCTCAAATATTGGTTTAGTGACCCTGGACAACTCATTTAACCCATTTGCCTTCGTTTTCTCATCTGGAAAATTAGCTAGAGAAGGAAATGGCAAACCATTCTAGTATCTTTGCCAAAACAAAAACAAAAACAAAACCCTAAAAGGTGTCACAAAGCCTAGCACAGTATTTAGTGTGCTACTCATTCTCAACTTGGCACTCGGAGATTGGCCCCCCTAGGACAATAATGTCAGGTTCAAGACCTTCTATGACTTCACATTCTATATTTAATATATGGATATCTTTAGAAAAATCCAAAAAAAGGGGCAGCTAGGTGGTGCAGTGGATAAAGCACCAGCCCTGGATTCAGAAGGACTTGAGTTCAAATCTGGCCTTAGACACTTGACACTTACTAGCTGTGTGACCCTGGGCAATTCACTTAACCCTCATTGCCCCCCACAAAACAAAACAAAAAACATAAAAGCCTATACATCATATCTAAAAGTCCTGGGTTGTTCAGAGGGTATAGCTTATAGGACCCTACTAGCAGTGGGTTCACCTTTAATTGACAGTTAATTGACAAAATCAGGTTAAAATGAAAAACCCTTTACTGAAATGGCAAAATGTAACCAGTAGAAACACATATTCTCTTCATAAATTTGGGTGTACTCTCACAAATATGCATGAGATCAGTAAGTGCCTATATATTCTAATGGAATATATGTATATGTGTGTAATATATACACACACACACATATATAGTCTTTCCATTAGAATATACATATATACACATCTATACATATGTATATATTTCTTCTTTCATTTATTATCTGCTTGTTCATTTATTTATATGTGAATATACATGTTTATGTTTATATAAAAACATATTCATGGTTTTGTTTATTTATGCTTATAAATATAAATTTAAATATAAATATATTGTCCTTCTATTAGAATGCAAGTTCCTCAAGCATACAGACTTTTTTTTGCCTTTCTATTCCCAGAACCCACCACATTGCTAACACAGAGTAAGTGATTAGTACAGGTATCCTTTCCACATCATGGGGGCTAGGGATGTGCCCCTCAATCTGGAAAATCCCAGTAAAATTTTTTGTCCCTCTCTTTGTATCAGACAAGAAGTCTGATTTTCATATTTAGGTTTCCTTATTTATACTGTAAAATGAGGATGTTGTATTAGACCACAAGTTCTTGACCTGTGGTCCACAGATCCCAAAGGGACTATGGATAGATTTCAAGGGGTCTGTGACATTATATTTGGCAGGGAGTCATCTTTATTTTTGGTAGCCTATAATTGAAATCTAGCATTTCAATCAATTGTCAAGTAAGTAATAAAACATCATTTTGCAAGAAAGTCCATAGCTTTCACTAGATTGCCTAGGGAGTCCATGACCAGGAAAAAAAAAGTGAAGGACCCCTGGACTAAACAATCTGTCAGGTTCCAGATTCCACTTTTAATATTTCATGGTTCTTTAGTTCCACTTACTTCTTAATCAAGTAAAGTCAAATGATACCCACAAATTTGAGTTGGAACAGAACTCAAAGATTATTTATTTCAACCTGTTTATTTTTCAAATAAAAGTCTAACATCCAGAAAGGATGTGCCCAACATCCCATAGGTAGTAAGGAGTAGAGCCAAATTGAAGGCCAGGTCTTCTGACTTGATCCACATTAATTCCAAGAGTCATGTATATGATGGGCACTATCCTGGACACTTCAAGAACAATAAAAAACATTGTCATCTCCTCAGGTAACATAAGAGTCCATTTCTGGATGCTTTAAGCTGACAGATGAATACATATGTTAATGTATAGGGTTCAATGAGAGTTTAGAAACATCTCTAAATAGTTGTAATTTCAGGTTGCACTTGCTACCCATTTCAGTCATGTCCAACTTCTGGTATTATAAGACTGACCTTGTTGTTAACAAAAAATAATTGTTTTGAGTTGTTGGAGTATGGGCATTGATGTCTACCTCTCATATTCTAACAGTAATTTGGATAAAATATTTAGGGAAGAAAGAATAAGTTATATTCCTTTTCAGACTTGTCATTTTGGAATCATAGGGGATATGGATACAATATCATTGCTTAATAAATATCTCCTTTGAAGATGTGCCTGGCCGTTAAAATTTCATAGCACTCAATTTTGATCGTTATTATTTTGTTATTGTTGGTGTGGTGGTAGTGGTGGTGGTGATTGTAGTCCTCCAAAAAGATATGAAAATATATCAGCCCTCCACCTTCTTTGAAGAGGTGTGTATCATGGGTACGGAGCACTGCATATAATATCATCCCCCCATGTATTAGTTTATATATGTTTTGTATACATATAACATTTTGGATTCCAAATTCTTGCTTCTTCCTTATCCCTCCTATTCAGAAGGCAAGCAATATGATAACTGTTATACATTTGAAGTCATGCAAAATGTATTTTCACATTAGCATAATGCATTAGTTTATATATATTCTCTATTAAAAGGAATGACTTCCTGAAAGGAATTGGGGAAATAGATATAGTGATAAATGAATGTGAAATACAAAAACAAGTGAATAAATTTTTAAAAGCATTCCATGACAATGACTCATGATGAAGTTCACTATTTCCCCCCTTATTTTTCCCTTTCTACACCTGCCTATATAAGCTTATCTATTCTATGACTCCATCCCCAGAGACTTATTATGGGATTACTACCTAGCATGGTGGAATAAGTTGAGGTATAAGTCAATTCTAGTTTCCCATGTCCCTCTGCTGAGAAGAGAGAGAGATGTTTCCATATATATTCTTTGAGACAAAGATTTGTCATTAAAATTGGTCAGAGTTTGGCTCTTTTTAAAAAGTTTTATTTTCATTTACATATTTTAGTGACTTTATTTTTTCTCTTGGCTCTCCTTACCTTACCAAATCATATAAGTCTTCTCACATTTCTCTGATTTTTGTCATATTTATAATTTCTTACTACATAATAATTTCCTCCTAAATGAATATTCCATACAGCCATCAGTCATTCCTTATTCAATCATTATTTCTCCATTTCTAATTCTTTTTTACGAAAACTCCCCAAAACCAAAAAAACTGCTACTCTGAATATTTCAAAACATATGAGAATTTTTCCTCTGTCTTTTGCCTATTCGTGAACTATGACAAGTATTGAGATTGTTGAGTCAGAGTTATTTAAAACTGGAAAAGAATTTAAGTATCATGTAGTCAGTTTTTTTTCTTCTTTGTACACATGAGGAGATCAAGGACCAGAGAATGAAAGTGCCTTGCCAAAGGATACTGAGTAGATGACCCTGAACCTAGATGTTCTCACTAAAAGGCCATTTTCCATGATAGCATACAACATTCTTATTCTAGGTTGATTCCCTAAGGTATAATATACTAAAGAACTGAGGGGCAGTGTGGTAAAGTACAAAAACTGCTACAAATGGACTCAATGTTTCTTGGTTCAATCCTAGCTTTTCTCCTTATTCCTTGGCTGACTTTGGGTAAGTCATTTAGTTTGGTAGCCTCTGTACTACTGTAAAATGAAGGCATATACTAGATGGAGGAATATTAAATTCACTTCTAATTTTACATCTATGATACTCTGAAAGAGAGTGTTATTATATTTGTTCTGCTACACCTGCCTACTGGATATACATGCCAGTTACCTCCTTCCTCTCATCAGTCACTGTGCAGCAAGGGGAGGATCGAGAATCATAAAGAAATCTTATGTATGGAAGGGAATACTTTTAGCACCAAGGTATTTGATTACATTGTCTTGCTATCCAACCCATAAATAAGAGGCCCAACCAAATAATTATATTTCCTGTGTATTTTTATGTATTTGTAACAGACTTTGATATTTCATTGTGTTATGGCATTGAGCCAAGCTTTTCAAAGGCAAGGAAATTGGAAGTACCTCTAAGTCTTACCTACTTATAGGTATTTAAACACGCTGGCAAAAGGCAAACTATACATGTTTGTTTGGGAAGAGGGGGGTGACCTTGATTTATAACTATAAATTATTTTTTAGGACATTTAAGAAGCATTAAGAGCTATCTCTGATTCTGACATTAGAGAATCAAAGGCTATATATACATACTTAGTCTGTAAATCAATTGGGGAGGAAAAGCGAAAGTGTAAGAATGAGTCCACTGTTTTTGAGTTGTCAACTGATCCAACTATTCTGTAGAGCAATTTGGAACTATGTGCAAAGACTGCATACCCTTTGATCTAGCAATACCACTGCCAGGTTTATATCCCAAAGACATCCAGAAAAGGTGAGAAGGATATATATGTACAAAAATATTTGTAGCAGCTCTTTTTCTGGTGTGCAAAAAATTAGAAATCAAAGGTATGCCCATCAATTGGGAAATGGTTAAACAAGCTGAGGTATATAATTGTAATGAAACATTATTGTAGTATAAGAAATGACAATCAAGATGATTTCAGAAAAACCTGGAAAGACTTACATGAACTGATGTATAGTGAAACAAAGAGAACCAGTAGAACTTTGTGTACAATGACAGAAATATTGTTTGATGACAAACTGTGAATTGCTTAGCTATTCTCAGCAATAAAATGATCCAAGACAATCCTAAAGGACTAATGATGAAGCATACTATCCACCTCCAGAGAAAGTGCTGATATTGATTGAATACAGACTAAATCATACTATTTCTCACTTTCATTTGTTTTCTCTTATTCAAATCTTGTACAAAATGATTAATAAGGAAATGTTTTACATTAAAAAAAGAATGATTTAGGAGGCAAAGAAGAATCAAAGGGTTTCAGAAAGAGGGATACTGTAGAGCCAAAGGAAAGGTTTGAGGTAACAAGGTAGAGGGGACTAGGGTTAGATAAGAAGATTGTCAATGGTACTTTTATATTGAGCCTTGAAAGACTCCAGGGCAAGGCTCTACATTCAAGTGGCCTCTCATCTAGTGATAAAATTTGGGGGAGCAATAATGAATAGCTACTATTAGATTAGTTTATGCAATTTATCCAAACTGTGTTTTATGAACTTGAAGTCTAGTGATTGGGGTATGAATGAATGAATGGAAATGATTTCATGACACTGTCAATATGGAAGGGCTTTAAGTACAAGTCCACAACAGCCACATTTGAAGAAGCTCAACACCAGAGGCTTGACCATCATGTAATGATTTTTTTTTAACAGACCAATTCATAAAACTGTTGATTCAGGCATAAAGAGGTTTCAGCACTTTTTTTTTTTAAGTGAGGCAATTGGGGTTAAGTGACTTGTCCAGGGTCACACAGCTAGTAAGTGTTAAGTGTCCAAGGTCGGATTTGAACTCAGGTACTCCTGACTCCAGGGCTGGTGCTCTATCCACTGTACCACCTAGCTGCCCTGAGGTTTCAGCTTTTTGAAGTATTAAAGGTCATATAATTTTACTGTGTCTCCCCAAGACTCAAACTCTTCTTTATAAGAACATTAGAAATTATATCTAAGCATCACAAAGGATATAAATAAACACTTTGTTATTATTTTAAATTTGGAGCTGATCTGTGGTTTCATCAATGAAGAAATATCACATTGAGTAACTACCTCTACCAATGCAGAGTAGCACTTAATCTGCAGGTTAGAGAATTGCCTAGGGCATTAAGAGCCCAAGATCTCATAGCCAGGATGAATCAGAAGGAAGATTTGAGCCCGAAGCTTCTCCCAGGTTTATATTAATTATACCAGCTACTCTTATCCTTTTTAGTCTTATGATTTCTTTACATTCTTTTTTATGTAAAAGTATTTTATAATTTTCCAGTTACATATAGAGAGTTTTAAATGTTTTTATAAGATTTCTACTTTCAATTTTTTCTCCCTCCCTCCCCTCCTTACCCCTGCCCAAGAGAGCAAGCAATCTGATATTGGTATTCTATATCTATATCTGTATCTGTATCTGTATCTGTATCTGTATCTGTATCTGTATCTGTATCTGTATCTGTATCTGTATCTGTATCTGTATCTATATCTATATCTATATCTATATCTATATCTATATCTATATCTATATCTATATCTATATCTATATCTATACAATCACGTTAAACATATTTTTACATTAGTCATACCATGAAAGAAGAATCAGAGCAAAAGGAAAAAAAAAACTCAAAAAAGGAAAACAAAAAAAGTAGAAATAGTATAGTTCGATCTGAATCTAGATTTCCACAGTTCTTTTTTTCTGGATTTGGAGAGCATTTTCCATCATGAGTCCTTTAGAACTATCATAGACCATTGTATTGCTGAGAAGAGCCAAGTCTATCACAGTTAATCAACACACAATGTTGTTGATACTGTGTACAATGTTCTCCTGGTTCTGCTCATCTCACTCAGCATCAGTTCATGTAAGTCTTTCCAGGTTTCTCTGAAATCTGCCTGCTTATCATTTCTTCACGTTGATTTTTTAAAATTTTGCGTTCTAAATTTTCTTCCTCCCTTCCGCCTTGCCCCTCCCTATGGAATCATACAATTCAATATAAGACATACATGTGCAGTTATGCCAGACATCTTCACATTAGTCAAGTTGTGAAAGAAAATAGAATAAGTTCAGAAAGAGGAACTAACAAATCAAATTATACTTAAGTCTCTATTCAGACAGCATCAATTCTTCCTGTTGATGGTTTGCATTTTTCACAATTCCTTGTGATAGCATCCTACTCATCCTTTCTTTCAGTTACTATTGCTAACTGTATTACACTCCATACTATTACCTCCCCTTGATATTTACTCTATTTTCTATCTTTTTTCACCCTATCACTCCTCAAAAGTGTTTTGCTCTTAACTGCCTCCTTCCCCAATCTGCCCTCCCTTCTTTACCTCTCCCCCGATTTGTCCTTCCCCTCCCAATTTCACTCAGGTCAAAATATATTACTCTATGCACTTAAGTGTTTATGTTACTCCCTCTTTGAGCCAATTCTGATGAAAGTAAGACTCACCCACTCCCCAGGTCCTTCTCCATTTTCCCCTCCACTCCATAAGCCTTTTCTTATTTCTTTAATTTGAGTTATTTTACACCCTTCCACCTCTCCCTTTCCCTTTCTTCCAGTGCCTTCCATTTACCCCTCAACCCTATTTTAAAGATGTCATCATGGGTCAGCTAGGTGACACAGTGGACAAAGCACCAGCCCTGGACTCAGGAGGCCCCGAGCCCAAATCCAGCCCCAGACATCAGCCATCACACACTGACTGCTCCACAAAAAAACAAGGATAAATGCTTTCCAGATATCATCCCTTCATATTCAGTTCACACCTGTGCCCTCTAAGTCTATTCCTTTCAGCTGCCCTAATATAGAGAAAATTCTTATGAGTAGGAAGTATTATCTTCTCATGTAAGAATATAAACAGTTTAACCTTTTAACATCCCTCATGAATTCTTTTGCCTGTTTACCTTTTTATGCTTTTCTAGGGTCATGTATTTGAATGTCAAATTTTCCATTCACTTCAGGTCTTTTCATCACAAATACCTGAAAGTCCTCTTTTTCATTGAAGTCTCATTTTTCCCCCTGAAAGATTATATTAAGTTTTGCTCAGTAGGTGATTTTTAGGTTGTAGTCCCAGTTCCTTTCCCCTCTGGAATATCATATTCCATGCCCTCTGGTCCTTTAATGTAGAAGCTGCTAGATCTGTTATTGTGACTGTAGCTCCACAATATTTGAATTCCTTTTTTTCTAGTTGCTTGCGATATTTTCTCCTTGACCTAGGATCTCTGTAATTTGGCTATAATATTCCTGAAAGTTTTCATTTTAGGATCTCTTTCAGGAGGTGATCAGTGGATTCTTTCAATTTCTATTTTACCTTCTTTTTCTAGAATATCAGGGCAATTTTCCCTGAGAATTTCTTGGAAGAAGATGTTTAAGCTCTATCATGGTTTTCAGGTAGTCCAGTGATTTTTACATTATCTCTCCTGGATCTGTTTTCCAGGTCAGCTGTTTTTCCAAGGAAATATTTCATATTTACCTCTATTTTTTATTCATTTAAGTTTGCTTTATTGTGTCTTGGTTTCTCATAAAGTCACTAGCTTCCATTTGTTCAATCTCAATTGCTAGGCAATTATTTTCTTCAGAGAGCTTTTGTTTCTCTTTTTGCTTTTGGCTTTTCAAGCTGTTGACTTTTTTGCTCATGACTCTCTTACATTGCTCTCATTTCTCTTTCTATTTTTTCCTCTATCTCTCTAAATCTTCTCCCTATCTCTCTTACTTTCTCTTCAAAGTCCTTTTTGCGCACTTCCATGGCCTGAGACTAATTACTATTTTTTTTTTGGAAGCTTTGGATACAGGAGTTTTGACTTTATTATTCTCTTCTTCTGAAGTTGTATTCTGGTCTACCTTGCCCCCAAAGAAATTTTCCATGGTCTGCTGTTTTTTCTTCTTACTCATCATGACCACCTCTTTCTTGGCTTTTAACACCTTCTTAAGGTATAGTGTTGCTTCCAGGACATACTGTTCCAAGCTACAGCTTGGCCTCAGGAGTGATTGGGCTTTTTCACAGCATACCTGGCCTGTGAGTAACCACAGCCCACTTTCTCTTTGACCCAGAAACAGAAGTCTAATTGAAATATGATTCTCTATTGTATGAAGCTTGGCATGCCTGTGCCCCTCCCCCACTGGGTGGCTGTCCCTCAAGGTTGCTTTCTGGTTCAGAATGCGGCACTCCAGTTTGAGCAAAGATTGCAGCTCATTCACCCAACTGCTGGACCCCCTCACCAGTGCACGAGCTGAGCTTCAGAAGAAGCAGCTGAAGATTCCACGGCTCTGGCAGTGCTGCCAGTTCGAGGCTGGTCCTGCTCTGTGCACTGTACATTGGATTGGATTTGTTTGAGTTGGGTTGGGCTGGGAGAGGCAGCTGTATACAGATCAGACACTTGTTTACCAGGGTTTGAATACTGCCTCAGATACTTAATAGTTTCTGTATAAGCCATGGCAAGTCATTTAACCTGACTATGTCTCAGGTTCTTCATGTTTAAAATGAGGAGGAATGGACTTGATGGCCTCAAAGGACCTCTCCACCTCTAAATATATGATCATATGGATTGGATTAGACTAATCTTTGGTTTGGTGTCTCATCTCTGTATAATACATAGTCATGTTTTACAAGAACAATATTCATATTAAAATAAAAAAGGGCCATCAATTTACAACAAACATAGGCTACTATTATAAATTAATCTTTAGGTAGTGGGAAATGTAAGTATTTTGAAGGCAGAGACTTTTATCGTTAATGTCAACTAGTGATTTCCTTATATACAATAGGTGCTTAATAATTGAATTTATTTGAAATATGAATAAGGAATGACTAAGAGGGCTTCCCGAAATTGTCCATAAGCACCTGAGGTTTTCCCCTTCTACTTTTCTGAGAGATTTACTTTTCCTCCCTCCCCTTTTTTCCCTCTCTCCCTTGCTTTCTCTGGTGATGATTAAGACATACCAAAATCCAGAAAGAAAACAAGAATCCATGAAATAATTTGCACATTTACTCAATCATAGGAACATAGAACATCAATCTGGAAAGGACCTTAGAGATCACTGAGTAAAGACCTCATTTTTCAGATAAGAAACCTGAGGCATAGGGAGGTTAAATGACTATTCCTCTTCCTCTCCTTCCTCTTCTTATAAGAAAGTCTCAGCTTTTCCCAATTTTACATCAACAATTTGGGTTCTTATATCGTCTTCTTCAAAACACCTTCCAGAAAATGGCACAGTAGAGAAGACAAGTAGTAATAAATAGTATTGACAAGGGAAAATGCAGTAGAATTGACCTGAGGCAGTGTAGTACTATAAAGTCTCACTTTAAAACCTTGCCTGGAGGACTATATAAGATACCAGTCAGCATACCTTGGGAATGTTATAATTGCTGTCAAATAAGTTTAGCTTGCTTTATCCAAAATGGTATTAGGCATCAAGACATATTATGGAAAAGAGATTGAGAAAACTCAGTTTAGTCTCCCTGGAAAAAAAGAATGCATTCAAGTGATCCAACTAAGGTTTATGAAGTTATAATAGACTTGGAAAAATCCAAAGAGAGCTTTTTCACTACATGCACATGTGCACACGCACTCAGACACACACACAAACACGTATAAGTCCACTATGCTATCTCAAGTTTTTTAAAATTGTGTATAAAATAGTTGATTATATAGTAACGATCAAACAGGAAGATAATAAATTTGTGAAATGTTCAAATCCCCAAACCCACTGAAGCAGGAAGCCTAAAAAGATGATAATGCATCTGCTGCTACTGCTGCTAATGATAACTGGCCATTGGCTTTAAGGTTTGCAAAGCATGTTACATGTTATATAATTTGATTCTTATAACAACGTATAAGAAAACTGAGGCTGAGAGGCTAAATAACTTGCTCCAGGATTACACAGCTCATAAATGTCTAAAACAGGATTTGAATTTGTTTTCCTGACTCCAAGGCCAGTGTTCTATCCACTAAATCTCCTAGCTACCCTCATAAGAGGAAACCAATTTTGCAATTTCAAAGTTGTAAAATGCCACTACTATAAGAATGGACAAATGGGGAAGGAAAAAAAAGAGAGAAATAATTGAGATAATTACTTCATATTCTGATAAAGGATAATCCTGGCACCTGTATTTGACATATTTGTGAGTGTATATATGTGTGCATATATGTATGTACATAGAAATGTATATTGTATATATAAATTTATATGTATGCATATGTATATTCCTTAATTTTTTTTCTTTTTTGAGATGAAATTTTATTTTTCAATGAACAAA
Organism: Dromiciops gliroides; assembly: GCF_019393635.1. NCBI lineage: Eukaryota > Metazoa > Chordata > Mammalia > Microbiotheria > Microbiotheriidae > Dromiciops > Dromiciops gliroides. Next base: position 220,279,530 of record NC_057862.1, on the reverse strand, counting down.
AATCTGTTTTTCTCCCCATGTTCTATCTGGGTAACTAGGTGGTATAATGGAAAGAGCACCAGACCTGGAGTCAGGAAGACCTTAGTTTAAATCTGCCCTCAGATACTTCCTAATTGTGTGACCCTGGCCAAGTCACTTAACCGTATTTACTTCAGTATCCTTGTCTATAAATTGAGGTGGAGAAGTAAATGGCAAACCACTCCAGTACCTTTGCCACGAAAAACCCAAATGAGGTCATAGAGTTGGATGCAACTGGACTAAATATTCCATTGGGGAAAAAAAAGAAGCAAAACAAATTCCTTGTAATGAATATACATAGACAAGCAAAATAAATTCCCTCATTGTCTGTACCAAAAATAAACAAGGAGTTCAGGGAGCCAAGATGGTGGAGTAAGCAGTAAATCACTATAACACTCTCATATTCACCTCCAAACAACCATAAAATAGCACCCCCAAACAAATCCAGTAAAAAGATGGTATAAAACAATCTTTTAGTCCTAGAAACTTGGAAGATCAGCAAGAAATGTCTGTCTCACTCAGGTAAAAGAGGAGCACAGTCCAGGACAGGAAATGTCCCAGAAAACCAGCAGCAAGCCCCACCTGAACAAACTAGAGGGAGATCTGGAGCCCCAGTGTAGTGGAGCAGGCAAACAGCCACACCCCTCCACCACCAGTACAATCTGCTTCATCATAGCTCTGGACAAACAGCCACAGGCACCAGACTACATCACGATTAAGGGTAGCTCTGGGCAACAGGAAGATGCCAGCTCTACAGGTGCCTAAGCAAATAAGTAGCTACCAGCAGCCAGACTGCTTCAATGTAGTCCTGGGGAAACACAGAAATACCCCCACCAGCCACAGTACATGCCAGACACCAGCACTAGGGCCCCAACTGAGCACCAGCTAACCTGCCAGACTCCTGTAGAATCCAGCAGCATCAATCACTCCCAACTTCACCCTCTCAGCAAAGCACCAAACATGAGGGTCACGCATGGGCCACAGGGCAACATCCCCACAGCACTAGTTAAACAACCAGAACCTGTAGCTCCTGGCAGAAGAAGCAGGAGACAGTGCCTCTTCTACTCCAGAAGCAGAGCTCAAATTTAAAAAAACGGATGAGAAAAATCAACAGCAAAAAAGAATCTGATCATAGAAAGGTATTATGATGACAGGAAAGATCAAGGTACAACTCAGAAGAGGACAATTTTATCAAAACACCTATGGGCAAAAGCCCCCCAAAAAATGCAAAGTGGTCTCAAACTAAGGAAGAACCCATGGAAGAGGCCAAAAAGGGGTTTAAAATCATATAAGAAAGGTGGGGGGCAGCTAGGTGGTACAGTGGATAAAGCACTGGCCCTGAATTCAAGAGCACCTGAGTTCAAATCCGGCCTCAGACACATGACACTTAATAGCTGTGTGACCCTGGTCAAGTCACTTAACCCTCATTTCCATGCCAAAAAAAACCTCACACAGACACACACACACACAAACCTAAAAAAAAAAAAAGAAAGGTAGAAAAAATGTTGGGAAAAGAAATGAGAGTGATGCAAGAAAATTATGAAAAAAGTCAATAGTTTGGAAAAAGAAAACAACTGCTTAAAAAATAGAATCGGTCAAATGGAAAAGGAGATACAAAAGTCTGTTGAAGAAAATAACTCCTTAAAAAGTACAATTAACCTAATGCAAAAGGAAGTATAAAAGCTAACTAAAGAAAACAACTATGTGATAGTAATAATTGATCAAGTGGAAGCTAACAGCTCCATTACACATCAAGAATCAATGAAACACATTCAAAAGAATAAAAAGAGATAGAAGTAAATGTAAACTATCTAATAGGAAAAGCAACTGACCTGAAAATAGATCGAGGATTAACAATGTCAGAATCATCTGACTACCTGAAAGCCATAAACAAAAGGAGAACCTGGACAGTATCTTTCAAGAAATTATCAAAGAAAACTGCCCTGATATCCTGGAATCATAGGGCAAAATAGGCATTGAAAGAATTCACTGGGGGATGGTGGGGGGCAGAGCCAAGATGGTGGAGGAAAGGCTATGACCCTTGGTGCTCTCAACAGAAACTGTCCACATACCTTCAAAAAATAATGCCATAAGACAATTATTGGAGCATCAGAACCCACAAAAGAACAGAGGGAAACCATTTTCAAGCCAAAGACTTTTTAAAAGGGCAACAGGGAAGGTCTGTGGAACCAGGCTGAGAGAGGAGCTCAGCATGTGACTCAGATCAAGCCACAGGAAGACCATGCCTCCAGAGCCTTAGAACCATCAGCTTTAGCTGCTGGATCTGAAGCTTGGCTCATGGACTGGTGAGGGTGTCCAGTGGCTGGCTGAGAGGGGGAATAGCTGAAGTCTCTGCTGGAGATAATGGGGAGTGCCCATATTCTGAACTAGTAAGCAGACTCAAGTAGCAGCAGCTCAAGTTGGGGAAGGGTACAGGCATGCCAAGCTTCCAACCATAGAGAATAAGATTTCAATCAGATTTCTGCTTCTGGTTTGAGTAAACTGGCCATGGTTCCTTACATGCCAGGTAGGCTGAGAACACACCTCTCATTAAATCATACCTCTGGGACCCCCTGTAGCCTGGGACAGTGCATCTTGGAAGTAGCACTACATGTTAAGAAGTAGTGAAGAGCCAATAAATAGGCCAACAAGATGATCAGGCAGAGAAAGCAGCAGAACATCAAAAGTTTCTGTGGCAACAAGGTAGATCAAAATACACCCATAGAAGAAAATAACAAAGTCAAAGCTCCTATGTCAAAAGCTTCCAAGAAAAATATGAATTTCTCTCAGGCCATAGAGGTCCTTTGAAAGAACTTTGAAGATAAAATAAGAGAGCTACAGGAAAAAGTAAGAAAGGCAGAAGAAAAAATGAAAAGAGAAATGAGAGTGATGCAGGAGAGTCATGAGAAAAAGTCAACAGCCTGCAAAGCCAAAATCATTACTTAAGAATTAGAATAGAGCAAATAGAAGCTAATGGCTTTATGAGAAATCAAGACGCAATAAAGGACATCCAAATGAATAAAAAAATAGAAGGCAATATGAAATATTTCCTTGAAAAAAGAGCCTGGAAAATAGATCCAGGAGAGATAATTTAAAAATCAGTGGACTGCCTGAAAACCATGACCAAAAAAAGAACATAGACATCATCTTACAAGAAATTGTCAGGGAAAAATGTCCTGATACCCTAGAAGCAGAAAATAAAAGAGAAATTGAAAGAATGCACAGACCACCTCCAGAAAGGGATCCCAAAAGGAAAACTTCCAGGAATATTATAGCCAAATTCCAGAGACCCTAGGTCAAGGAGAAAATATTGCAAGCAGCTAGAAAAAAGGAATTCAAATATTGTGGAGCTACAGTCACAATAACACAAGATCTAGCAGCTTCTACATTCAATGATCAGAGGACATAGAATATGATTTTCCACAGGGCAAAGGAAATGGGATTACAACCTAAAATCACCTACTGAGCAAAACTGCGTATAATCTTTCAGGGGGAAAATGGGACTTCAATGAAAAAGAGGACTTTCAGGTATTTGTGATGAAAAGACCTGAAGTGAATAGAAAATTTGACATTCGAATACATGACCCTAGAAAAGCATAAAAAGGTAAACAGGCAAAAGAAATAATGAGGAATGTTAAAAAGTTAAACTGTTTACATTCCTACATTGGAAGATAATAGTTTTAACTCATAAGAACTTTCTCAGTATTAGGGCAGCTGAAAGGAATATCCTTAGTGGGCACAGGTGTGAATTGAATATGAAGGGATGATATTTGTAAAGCATGATATTTTGCTTATTACTGTCTTTTGTGTGGCAGGCAGGGTGGGCTGGCTTATTTCTGAGGCTGGATTTGTGCTTGGGGCCTCCTGGTTCCAGGGCTGGTGCTTTGTCTACTGTGTCACCTAGCTGACTGACCCTTGATGACATCTTTAAAATAAAGTTAAGGGGTAAGAGGAATACACTAAGAAAGAGAAAGGGAGAGGTTGAATGTGGTAAAGTAGCTCACATAAAAGAAACAAGAAAAAGATTATGGAGTGGGGAGGAAGATGGGGAAGGAGCGGCAAAGTGAGTGAGCCTTATTCTCATCAAAATTGGCTCAAAGAGGGAATAACATGCACACACACATGTGTATAGTAATATATTTTGCTGAGGGAAAGTGGGAGGGGAAGCATAAAAGGGGTGAGAGGTGAAGGAAGGGAGGGCAGATTGGGGTATGGGGCAGTAAAAAAGAAAACACTTTTGAGGAGGGATAGGGTGAAAGAAGATAGAAAACAGTAAATATCAAGGGGAGGGAATAGGATGGAGGGTAATACAGTTAGCAATAGTAAATGTGAAAGAAATGATGAGCAGGGTGGTATCAGAATGATGCATGAAAATGCAAACCGTCAACAGAGAAATAACTGATGGTATATGAATACAGATTGAAGTATAATTTTACTTGTTCGATCCTCTTTCTAAAGTTATTTTGTCTCTTTTCTTTTACAACCTGCCTAATGTGAAGATGTTTTGCATGCCTGCACATGTATAACTTATATTGAATTACTTGATTTCTTAGGGAGAGGTGAGGAGGTTGGGAGGAAGAAAATTTGGAACTCAAAGTCTTAAAAAAATCAATGTGAAAAAAATTATTTTTACATGTAACCTGGGGAAAATTCTAAATAAATAAATAAACAAATAAACAAATAAATAAATGGATGAATGAGCAAATGAATGAACAAAAAATAATGTAAACTCCTTAAGGGCAGAGACTGATTTTCTTTTGCTTATATTTGTATCTGTGGTGCTTAGCATCATGCACAAAATAGCTAGCACTTAATAAAAAAGAAAAGAAAAAAGAAAGAAAGAATTCACTGATCACCTAAGAAAATAGATCCCAAAATAAAAACTCCAAAGAATATTATAGCCAAATTACTGAACTCTTGGTTCAAGGCAAAAAATATTGCAAGTGACCAAAAAGAAACAGATCAAATATCAGGAATGCATAATTAGGATTACATAGCATTTATCACTCACAACATTAAGGAATCAGAAGTTAAGGAACATGATATTTCATATGGCAAAGCAGCTAGGACTACAAGCAAGGATACCTACTTGGTGAAATTAGGCATAAAACTTCAAGGGGGAAAGTGGTCATTCAATGAAATAGAAGTATTTCAAGCATTGATAAGGAGAAGACCAGAATTGAACAAAAAAATTGATCTCTAAGTTTAAGAGAAGCATAAAAAATAAAAAGGGAAAAGGAAACAACAGATTCCACAGAGCTGAACTGTTTACATGTGTACATGGGAAGATGATACTTGTAATTCTTAAAAATTATACCACTAATAGAACAGCAAGCAGGAATATACATAGCCAGAGGGTAGGGATATAAGGTGAATTTGAGTAAATTACATAAAAAATAAGGGATGATAAAGTGGGGTAAGCACAGTGCAGAAGGAAAGGAGAGGTAGAAAAGGGTAAATTATTTCATATAAAGAGGCAGGAAAAACCTATTAGATTGGAGGAGAAGATGGGAGGGTGGAAAATGGACATTGCTTGAAACTTACTCTCAGTTGTATTAGCTAAAAGAGGGAATAATATACAGAAATAGTTGAATATGAAAATCTATTTTACCCAACAGGAAAGTAGAAGGGGGGGGAGGGGGAGATTAAGTAAAGGGTTTGGGGGACTGACAGAAGAGAGGTTAGACCAGAGGAGTCGGTAGACAGATACAAAAGACTGTTGAGAGAAAAGGTAAAAAGAAAAGAGGATAAATGGGAGGAAAAATAGAATGGAAGGAAACATACAATTCACAATCAAAACTGTGAATTTGAATGTAATGAAATGAAGTAGATAGCAGAATGGATCAAAAACTTACTATATGCTGTTTATAAGAAACTCACTTGAAGCCAAGAGACACACAGCGTAATGGTAAGGGGCTGCCTCAGAAGCTATTTTGCTTCAACTAAGGTAAAACAAAACAAAACAGGGGTAGCAATCCTGATCTCAGACAAAGCAAAAGCAAAAATGGATCTAATTAAAAGAGACAAAGAAGGAAACTACATCTTGAAAAAAGGTACCATAGAAAATGATGTAATATCAATACAAAACATATATGCACCAAGTGGTGTAGCATCCAAATTTTAATGAAAAAAGTATTCTATTATCTTCCAGTTACATGTAAAGACAGTTTTCAGCATTTGTTTTCATAGGATTTTTTGTTCCAGATTTTTCTCTCCTACTCCCTTCCCTCCCCCTCTCCCAAGAAAGAAAGAAATCTGACATAGGTTATATATGTACTATCACATTAAACATATTTCTGTATTAGTCATATTGTGAAAGAAGAATCAGAGCACCAGATAAAAACCTCAAAAAAGAATTAAACAAAGAAACAAACAACAACAACAAAAACACAACAGCCCAAAAGTAGCAACAGTATGGTTCAATCTGCATTCATAATCCACAGTTCTTTTTTCTGGATGTTGAGAACATTTTCTATCATGAATTCTTTGAAATTGTTTTGGATCATTGCACTGCTGAGAAGAGCCAAGTCTATCACAATTGTTCATCAAACGATGTTGCTGTTACTGTTTACAGTGTTCTCCTGATTCTGCTCCTCTCAGTCAGCATCAGTTCATGTAAGTCCTTCCATATTTCTCTCAAATCCTCTGTTCATTGTTTCTTTACAGCAAAATAGTATTCCATTACATCCATATACCGCAACTTGTTTAGCCATTCCCCAATTGATGGGCATTCCCTCAATTTCCAATTCTTTGCTACCACAAAAAAAGCTGCTATAAGTATTTTTGTACATATGGGCCCTTTTCCCTCTTCTATAATCTCTTTGGAATACAGACCTAGCAGTGGTACCACTGGGTCAAAGGGTATATACAGTCCCATAGCCCTAAAGGGGCTATTTTCCAAATTGAGTTCCAAATTGCTTTCCAGAATGGTTGGATCAATTCACATCTCCACCAACAATGCATTAGTGTTCCACTTTTTCCACAGCTTCTCCAACGTTTATTATTTTCCTTTTTTGTCATAGTAGCCAATCTGATAGTTGTGAGGTGGCACCTCAGAGTTGTTTTGATTTGCATTTTTCTAATCAATAGTGATTTAGGGGCAGCTAGGTGGCGCAGTGGATAGAGCAACGGCCCTGGATTCAGGAGTACCTGAGTTCAAATCCGACCTCAGACACTTAACACTTACTAGCTGTGTGACCCTGGGCAAGTCACTTAACCCCAATTGCCTCACTAAAAAAAAAAAAATAGTGATTTAGATCATTTTTATATATGGCAATAGATAGCTTTGATTTCTTCATCTGAAAAGTGCCTGTTAATATCCTTTGACCATTTCTCAATTGGGGAATGACTTGCATTCTTATAAATTTGATTTAGTTCCCTATATATTTTAGAAAGGAGGCCTTTATCAGAAGTACTGGCTATGAAAATTGTTTCCCATCTTTCTGCCTCCCTTCTAATTTTGGCTGCATTGCTTCTGTTTGCACAAAACCTTTTTTCTAACTCTAGAAAATAATTTCAGGCAGTCTGATTGATACAACACTGAATAAGTAAAATAATTTAGGTTGAATTGTCATTTTTTATTATATTAGCTAGGCCTATCCCTGAGCAATTGATATTTTTCCACTTATTTATATCTGATTTTATTTGTGTGAGAAGTGTTTTGAAATTGTGTTCATAGATTTCCTGGGATTGTCTTGGTAGGTAGACTCCCAAGTACTTTATATTTTCTACAATCACTTAAAATGGAATTTCTCCTTCTGTCTCTTGTTGCTGAGCTTTGTTGGTCATGTATAGAAATGCTGATGATTTATGTGGGTTTATTTTACATCCTGTAACTTTGCTAAAGTTGTTAATTGTTTCAAGTAGTTTTTTAGTTGATTTTTTAGGATTCTCAAATTATACCATCATATCATCTGCAAAAACTGAAAGTTGTATTTCCTCCTTGCCTATTCTAATTCCTTTAATTCCTTTTCCTTCTCTTATTGCTAAAGTTAACTTTTCTGCTACAATATTAAATAATAGAGGTGATAAGGGGCATCCCTGTTTCACCCTGATATTATTAGGAATGCCTCTAGCTTATCCCCATTATATATAAAGTTTGCTGATGGTTTTAGGTGTATGCTGCTTATATTTTTAAAAATTTTTAAATTTATTTTTTTTTATTTTTTGCAGGGCAATGAGGGTTAAGTGACTTGCCCAGGGTCACACAGCTGGAAAGTGTCAAGTGTCTGAGGCCAGATTTGAAATCAGGTCCTCTTGAATCCATGGCCAGTTGTTTATCTACTGCACCACCTAGCTGCACCTACTGCTTATAATTTTAAGGAAAGCTCCACTTATTCCTATGCTCTCCAGTGTTTTTACTAGGAATCAGTGTTGTATTTTGTCAAACACTTTCTCTGCATTTATTGAGATGATCATATGATTTTGGCTAGTTTTGTTATTGATATGGTTGATTATGTTGATAATTTTCCTAATGTTGCACCATCCCTGCATTCCTGGTAGAAATGCATCCAAATTCTTAAAGAAATATTGAGTTGAGTTACAGGTTCTTAACCAAACAAGAGATAAAATATTACAAAATGTAAAATAGATAATTTTGATTATATTAAATTAAAAAAAAACAGTTTTGCACAAACAAAATGATTGCAACCAAGATTAGAAGGAAAGCATAAAGCTGGGAAACAATCTTTACAGCAAGTGTCTATGATGGTCTCATTTTTTAAATATATAGAGAACTGAGTCAAGTTTATAAGAATATAAGCCATTCCCCAATTGATAAATGGTCAAAAGATAAGAACAGGCAGTTTTCAATTGAAGAAATCAATGCTATCTATAGACCTATAAAAATGTTCTAAATAATTTTTGATTAAAGAAATGCAAATTGAAACAACTCTGAGGTACCATCTCACAATGATCAAATTGGTGAACATGACAAAAAAAGATAAATGATAAGTGTTGCAGAGGATGTGGGAAAATTGGGCACTAAAGCACTGAGGCTGGAGTTGTGACCTGATCCAATCATTCTGGAGAGCAATTTGTAACTATGCCCAAAGGGCATAACAAAATTGTGCATTCCATTTGACCCAGTAATACGACTACTAGGTATGTATCCCAAAGAGATATATTTTAGGAAAAGGACCCACATGTTCAAAAATATTCACAGTAGGCCACTTTTATGGTGGCAAAATATTGGAAATTGATGAAATGCCCATCAATTGGGGAATGGCTGAACAAGCTGTTATATGAAAATAATGTAATACTATTGTGCAATAAGAAATAATGAATATGCAGAAAAAACTTGGAAAGACTTGCACAAATTAATACAAAGTAAAATGAGCAAAACCAAGAAAACATTGTACACAGTATTAACAACATTTTGTCATATTCCACTTTGAATGACTGAGCTCTTCTTAGCAACACAATGATCCAAGAAAAGTACAAAGGACTCACCAAGAAAAATGCCATCCACATCCAAATAAAGAACTGATGGACTCTGAATGTAGATTGAAGCATACTTATTTCACTTACTTTATTCTTTTTATTTTTTTCCTTTTGTTTCTTCTTTCACATGTTTTACATGATAGAACATGTATAACCTATATCAAATTGCCTACAATTTTAGGAAGAGGGAGGAGAAGGAGAAAAATTTGGAACTCAAAATCTTGTAAAAATGAATGCTAAAAATTGTCTTGATTTAATTGGAAAAAATACTATTAAAAGAAAGAAGAAAGAAAAAGAAAGAAAGAAAGAAAGAAAGAAAGAAAGAAAGAAAGAAAGAAAGAAAGAAAGAAAGAAAGAAAGAAAGAAAGAAAGAAAGAAAGAAAGAAAGAAATGTCTGACATTCTACTCTAAATCAATCACTTTAATCATGGCATGGATAGAATCCTTTGTTGTCCATCCTCTGGAATCATGTATGGTCAATGCTCTCATCATAGTTTTTGCAGATTTCAAAATTGTTTTTCTTTACAAACCTTTTGTTATTTTATAAACTGTTATCCTAGTCCCCTAGTTTCAACCTTCATTACTTTATAATCTTCAAAATTATTTTTCTGAAATTGATATTATAGTATAAATTTTTCTTTGAGTTCTGTTTACTTCACTCTGAATCAGTTCACACAAGTCTTTCCTTGTCCATTTAAATCATCTATTTCCTTATTGTTTATAGCACAATGGTATTTATTACACATTTTCTTCTTGAAAGACAAAATTGTCACATGCCTATGTGATCTGCATCAAATCATTCAACCTGCCTGGGATCCCCTTTGTTCATCTATAAACTGAGAGGGCTAAAGGCAGTTTGGTGTAGGGGAAAGTTACTATATGTGAACTTGGTTGAACTGGGTTGAAATCCATGTCCTGTATGACCTTGGCTAACTCATTTATATTCTTTGGGCCTCAATTTATTTATTACTAAAAATAAACAAATTAGCAGGAACTAGATTAGATGATCTTTAAAGTCCATTCCAGGCAAGGATATGCTGCAACCAGCTTGAACTGCTCTCAGCAAAACCAATGGCTAAATTTTCAGTGTAAAAATTGCATCTCAAAAATTGGAAGAGTTACAAATCAGGGATTGATTAACCATTTTTTGATAGCCTAGGATTAAGAAAATAATGGAGAATATGTTTAAAATCCAGATTAAACTGAAATGTGTGTCCTGCATACATTTTTTTTCAGAAAAATTGTTGTTATACATTTACTAACACACTCCTGTTAATAGATATGAATTTAGTTGGAGATTAGAGACTATTTTAACACCACTATTCAATAGATGTTGTCATATAGCTATCAGGCATGCAATGCAATAGTCTCTAACGAACTGAAAATAAGTATCATAAAAAAGGTAATGGAGAGAAACATGGTAGGTTTAAGCAGATTGCAAAATATAATACATGAAGAACTTCATAGAAGCAGAGGAGTAAAGGGTGTCATCAAGGAAATATATGATAAAGAAAATGTGCTTGCCTTTTGTCAAGGATGAGGGATGACAGGAAAATCACAATAGTACTTTGCTGTTTTCTTTACATTGTCAAAAGAAAACAAGGGAGAATTCTATTACATTGCGTAAAATCCCTATGATGAACTCTTGGAGAGACATGGATAAGAGCAATACAGGATGGGAATGCATGGCTGAGTCATTATCAGTGTAGTTGGTGAGAACATGCAAATAAATGAAATTAAGCATCTGAGGGTTTGGATTATTGAGTATCAAGAAATGTTGAGATACAGGCAAGAACAGAATTTCTAGCGAATGCATTCTGGAATATATTTCAATTTTCTTGGTAATAGTTTGACCTCTTCTTTACCAATACTCCCCTTCATATAAGCTATTTGTTTTTAAATTGTCTCTGGCTCCTATAGTCAGTTTGTAAATAGCCAGTATACAGTAACAATAGCAGGAAGATTGCAAAGTGGAACCTAGAAGTCACTTACAGATTGTCCTGTAGATCAAAGGAGCATGATTTACGAACTGTATCATATATTAACTAAAATTCATATCTTGAGACTATGTGCTAAATCAGGGGAAGCCAGCTAGGCCTTATTGTCAGTGCTCTTTGGACCTATCATTAAAAACTTCAGTTAAGCTCCAGACATCCACAGTAAGGCCAGCAAAACATTAAATGTTACTGATAACGTTGAGATGATATGGATATGTTAATGAACTAACCCCAAATTGTCATGGATATGAGTTAGTCTGTCCCCAATCAAAACCCTATACAAATGAAATTCCTATACTCCTGCCCCACCTCCCCAAGCATTCTTCCACCTCCTAAGGGCCCATGCTGTTCATGTGATCCCAGCTTCAATCCATGGTTTTATATATATATATATATATATATATATATATATATATATATATATATATACATATATACATATATATACATATATATACATATATATACATATATATATACATATTATATATATACATATTATATATACATATATATACATATATATACATATATATATATATATATATATATGACTCTTCCCTTTCACATTCTCTTTCCCGTACTTCTTGCTATACTTTACCTTGCCAGTGCTATCTGCATCGATAGTCCCCTCGCCACTGCTTTACACCATTTGTCTCTCTGCCTTCTGTATCATTTGCCCTTTGTGCCCTCTATGTTTTATTAAAATGTGAAGCATTACTCTCACTGCCATCATGGCCTTTCCTGGCAAGTACCCAAAGAACTGGTCATGCTTGCCCCATTTAATATTTCTACAAATTAATTAGCAATTCTCTGTTGAAGCTCTCTACATTTAGATTCATTATGGAATTTAGATTTTTCATCTTCTTAAAAAAATGCTTCTCAGGCTTTGAAGTATATTACTGAGTAGGGAAGCTAATTTTGTTTTTGTTAACACAGATGTGTCTTTTCTTTGGCTCCGACTTGGCTAGAGAACATCTGAGCTGAAGGTGTGGATTGCCTCCAAATGTCCCTTATTTTAAGACCCATATTAATTGAAAAAAGCTATGAATCAGAGAGTAAGGTCAGTAATATGTGTATGCTTATGCCATTCGGATGTCACAGCAATGGATGGACAAGCCCTACTATCTGTGAATAAAACAGAAAGGCTGAAAAGTTAAATCCTTAACTGAGGGAGAAAAAAATTCACTAGAAACCAGATCTTGAAGATGAGTCTCAGCAATTAGTAGAAGTTTGGGCAAAAGGAGAGGGCAGGAAGAAATTTAAATAGTGGAAAAGGAATTTATAGGCTGATACAGGTTAATATATGAGTTTATCCAATCTCTAGTTCCAAGAGAGAAAAAATGTGTCTCAATTAAAACTTTTTTTTTTCTGAGAAAAGTCTGTTTTGTATTAATGGCAGTTACTCAAATATGAATTACTTATATTAGAAAGAAAGGAAAATTTCTTGACCACAGGGAGTTTCAATAAGGAGATGGCATTGTGAGTGCAAGCCTTTTTAGAGAGGAGGAACAGAGGTGTGCAATGATATCGTGTGAGTAAACATAATCGGTGAGCATGTCCTAACAATGATCATCTAAGAATAGCCAGTTTATCAGTACTGAATCTTAAGGTTCATCTAACAATAATGACTGACACTTAGATAGCACTTAAAGATTTGTAAATGATTCTTGTATATATTACCTCATTTGATCATTACACCATCCCTGGGAGCTAAGTGCTACACATATTGTCTTCATTTTACAGGTGAGGGAACAGGCTAAGAGAAATTAAACACTTTGCTCAAGATCAGATCAGTGTCAAAAGCAGTCGACTTCTGACTCCAGGTCTGGAACTCTCTCCACTACACCAGAGTTTCCCTATTTACATAATAGAAATCCTTAATTTCCAGGGGAAAACATGTACACACACATATGCACCTCCACATAAATACATACAAATTGTGGGAAACAGACTTTCATGTAACACTGTGGGTAGCTAGACCATGACACAAGCTATTGGAGATAAAATCACTGCCCAGTGGGAAAGTTTTGTGCTAATATTTAATTTGTGCATGGGAGAAGAATTTTCATATGGTGACTGAATCAGGTCCTGATAAATCAAAGGCCTATCCTAGTGAACTAACAGTAAATGACCTTTCCCCAGGTTCATTTGGGCTTGGGGTATGCACCTCTTTCTGCTCAGCTAGTGGCAAATAAAGCCATACCAAACATTTATATGAACCGTTTTTATTTTATATAGTTATGTTGTGGGATATGAGTGCCACATTTGGACTAGGATTAGAAGCACGAAGAGCTAACTGTATATAATTTAGTTTTATCACAGTAGATGCTTTATGTGCTTTGTGAATGCAATAAACTGATGCAGAGTGTACTAGCAGTGAACCAAACACTAATTTTATATAGTTGGAGTACCTGTGTTTAAATCTTGCCTCTGATTCAATGCTTAGCATAGTGCCTGGAACATAGTAGGTGCTTAATGTTTATTGATTGATTAATACTACCTATGTGTCATTGGACAAGTAATCAGCCTTTGTAAGCTTCAGTTTCCTCTTCTGTAAAAGGAGCAGGTTGGACTAAAGGGTCTTTGCCATTCCTTTCAGTTCTAGACCTATGAATCATATGTTGTAGCTGGAGTGAAACTCAAAGTTAAAGTTTCTGAGGTGATTTTTCAAATAGTGATACATTTTCTGCTGTTGCAGACTAATTTCACAGCTTCACTGTTGATGAGCTTCATTTTAGAGAGAGAAAGAATTGGAAGTTTGAGTATTCATAGTAAATCCACTTTGCAACTGTAGTCTATAGAGGGTTGTAAGAATTTTAACCTATGGAAACAATCATGGCCTATTTTCTTATGTTTTACTGTCTAATATACTGTCATTTCCCCATCTCAATTGGAAATCATCTATCTTTTGATACTCTGAAATACACACCAACACAAATAGTTCAGATTATTGGCCCAGACTTTCCTATCTTGGATATTACACTCTGTGTAATGACTTTCCCCTATAATTTAGAAGCCAACTCAGCTCCCATATCACCCTTCCTAACCCCAGACTTAATATTTCAAAAAAGAGTTCATTATCATTTTTCCCATCAACAGCATTGCTTTTATACTTCCATTCATATTTCCCTTGAGAGCCTGAAACACAGAATCCTTTCTTTTCCTCCCTTGCCCCTCATCCCCACTTCCATCAGCCCATTATCACCAACTTATGCTGTTCTTTTTTCTAATGGGGTTTGGAAACCCCTGGGACACATGATAGGAAGCATAAATTGTCAATTGTCTTTGACAAGTGGATGGGGTGGATTAAGAACAGGTGGAAGGACTTGGGACAACATGGTCTAAAGAGTTCTTCTCTATTATAGTAAATGGAGCAATTTGGAGGTGGGTGGGGCAGGGAACGAAGAAGCAGACTTTGTTCTTCTTTCTCCAGTAAGCATATAGTTTCTCCATTTAAACATAAGCATGTGTGTTCTATCCCTTTTTGCTATTGCTATAGCAGTGGAATTTTCAGAAGAGGAAGCATTCTCCTCCTTGTTCAAGACTCATGGCTGGTATGGAATAGAACCTAGATCCAAATCTCATTTCTGCTACCTGTGGCTTTGGGAAAGTGACTGCCCTCTCTGGTCCTCAGTTTCTTTATCTGCAGAAGAAGATGTAAAGTAGATAATATCAGACATCTCATCTAATTCTAAATCTTTTGATCTTATGCATGCTCCTACTTGGAATTTCTGTTAAGACTTCGCAATCTGAAGGCTGTCAGTAGGTTGTTCAATTCAATGGAAGTCAAGTGAGTGGAATAATCAGCACTTTCATTTCAGTACCTCTATTCACTAAGCATGTGTTCTCTTCTCCCATTTAGCAAGCTAAAACATTCTGACTCAGTCCATTACAAAGTTGTCAACATCCGTTACCCTGTAATGTCTCTCACTCTGGAAGTCATCTCAAGTCTGGACTGCTACAACAGTCACCTAACTAGCTGGTCTTCTTGCACCAATCTTTGGTTTCTTTTATAATCTCCCTCAAATGAGAAAAACAAGTTGAAGTACTAGACAGAGGTTTGACCTCGAAATTAAGAAGAGCTCCAATGTGCATTGGCTTTGTGATCATGGGTAAGAAACATTACCTTTGAGAATATCTCCTCAACCCCCAAAACATTTTCACATGACTGAATATAATTGATCATTTGGCCATGACTACAGGGAGTGTGGTCCAAAAGACTTGAGAGGAGTTACCTGGGTCATTAGTGAGAATAGGCTTACCTTGACTTCCAAGGTTAACCCTCACCTTGGGAAAAATGGCTTATGGGTAGGAGATATGGACACCCAGCAGAGAGAAAGCCAAGAAAAGAGATAGAAGCAGGCAGAGCCAATTGCAGGAAGGATATGCAAGTATGCAACTATGAAGATTGGGTGCTAGAATATAGTTGATACCATTTCCAGAGACTGTGATGAGTCTCTCACTGGGATAGGGCGGAGAAGCAACTGATGAAACACTACATCCCAAGCTCCATACACTCCAAAGAGGAAGTCAGGATGTTTCATTCACTTTAACTTCTTTGCTTCCTTATGGGCTGGGTAACTTTAACCTTTGTTTTAAAATGCACACTTTGGCTTCTAAATGTTTTATCTATAATTAAAGATGTTGGCCAAGATAGGTGAAATATATATATATATATATATATATATATATATAAAACTTATTTATAGATTCATAGAATTATAAGGTGCACATGGATTGATTTCAGGGGATCTATATATATGATCTTTATTACTGTATCTCTGGATAATTTATTTCCTTTGCAATCTTATGTATTTTGCTTCATGTATTCCAAAATGTTATTCTGAGAAGAGGTTTTCCAGGTTGCCAAAAGGGTCCAAGGAAACACAAAAAAGTTAGAAACCTCAGGTATAGAAAAAGGAGAGAGAAAAAAAGCATTCCATTTTTGAAGACAGGATGCAATCTAGTTGAGTCTCTAAGTTAGAACTGCTAAGCAAAGTTGGGGAGATCAGTGTCATACTTTGTATTTGTATTTGGGCAAGAACCCATGATCAGTAGATCCCTAGTTTTAATTATCTGATAAGAGAGGCAAGTTGGAGAAAGTAGACATTTTTCTTATAATGTCCCTTTTGAGGCTTTCCCTACTTGGTACAGGAGTGGATGATGTTAAAGATAAGTCATGCCACCACAGGGATAGGGGGAGTTAGTTCCTTAAAAATGGAGAGCCACTCCACTTTACAGGATGGATTTACATGGCTTAGTAAAAGATTGAAATTGAATCCTGTCTAGTTCTCCATGGTAACTCCTAAGAGAACTCTAGAGAACTTAACAACACATCAGTCAAGTCTGAAAGCATACCCAGTGTTCCATACCCATAGTCTTTCATCTCTACAAAAGAAGTAAAGAGTACATCAGATGCCATTTTAATCATATCTTTTATTTGCTGAAAAGCATATAGCCCCCTTTTGCTTCTTATCAAATTGAACTTCTGAGTCTGACTTTCAAAACCATATAGCAACTAACTACTCTTCCCATGATTTCATAATCATATGTATTTAATGTTCCAGTTAATCAAATGTGTTGTGATTTTATTTAAAAAGAGGCAGAAAGGACTATAACATAGTTGACAAAGAGACAGCCTTCAAGCCAGGAGTTTAAGTCTCAACTCCAACACACACTGGCTGCATGACTCTAAACAAACCACTTAACTTCTCAATTCACTAGGCAACTGTCTAAGACTATAAGTTGTAGGGAAGTTGCTGACTTGTATTGGTAGGGAGAGTGTTCTGACATGGGAATTCCATATATCAATGAAATCAAAAGCTCAGTCTTATCTCTATTACTATGTTGTGTTTTTCAGTAGTCATTGTAAAATCATTAAATGTCTATGTCTACCATATCACAGTACTAGGCTCTAGCCATGCAGATCTCTACCCTCAAAAAGTTTATGATCTAATAGGGAGGAAATGTACACAATTAAGTATGATACAAGGTAAAAACATTATAAGGGCAAATTAGAAACCCAAATAAAGTGCTGTAGGAAATTTGAGGAGGGAACAGTCAGGGTTCATCATATTTCACCACTTCCATATAACTTTCATGCAAATTTAAAGGAGCATTCCACTTTTGTCATCTTTGAAATATTTAGGGCTACTTGACTCTAGAGGAAAGATTACCAACTAGGAATCTTTCATCACTGCCAAACAGCAAATACCACCCAGTAGTGGGGATCCCATTTTTAATACATGGTCAAACCATCAGGCCCAAATTGGACTTTACTTGGAGGCATATATGACAAGTAGAGTACAGTGAAAAAGTAAAGCTTTTTTATAAGCACTGGATCGATAGAAAATGCATTTATGAAGACCTCTGGGATATGTATTCAGAAGCAGCAAGGGATGAAAGCTCTGATTTATGAGCTAAGGAATAGGGGTGAGTTGTGGGCAGGGGCCAGGACACTAAGGCCTTTTTTTGCTTTGTTTATTGTGTTTTGTTTTTTAAGATGAGTCATCTCTGAATCTAAAGCAAACACAGACCTTTCATTCAGACCAAAATGAACCTAAATATCAGTATTTTTTCCACTTTCCTCTTGTAATCTTTTTTCTCTAATATTTTGATTTAAATTTGAGACTAGTATCATGCATAATTTGTTGAATTACAGTGCCCCAGATTTATATATGAATTACAGTTAGTTTTATTACAATTGAAAGAAATGCATCTGTGAGATGAGAGAGGTTTTTTGTAAAATAGAGAAATCATTTCCAGAGTCTTAAGAAAGTCAATTAAGGAAATTTTTCTTTGCAGATAGAAGAATAATATTTTAATAACTGCATTTCCTTGCTTTGGGGAGTCTTTAATGTCTTAACATACATAGCTATTGCAATTACTATGCCCCAAAAGCTCTCTATTAAATCAATTAAATTTGAATCTACTCTGCATTTTCTGACAAGTCCTAACTGGGGAATAAAGGCTAAGTTCACATTTAGGAAGTGCATCCAGTAAAAGTGACTAAAACTTTGTCACTTCTAAGATTTCTAAATTCAGAATAGACAGAACTAGGCACTGAATGCTCCCACTGGTTTTAAGGAACCAATTATATTATATTAGGAGGATGATGAGATTAGGGAAAGCCATTCCAAATTTAGTTTTCTGGCAAATAATTATATTGGGCTATCTGAAGGGTAAAGATGACATTTCTCTTTAGGAGAGGCACTAGCAAATGCAATCCATTTTAGGCCTTGTATGCCAACTATGCAGGAAACTTATGAGGGGCCAGTTCACCTAATCAGTAGAAGCACATATATACTACATAATCAATATTTATGTAAGGTGAGGCAAAGTCATACAGTCTAAGGAAACAATATCAGTCATTCCTTACTCTACTTCCTAATAACAGCCGTCATACAAGTGTGTTTTCCCTTTACGAATAACGTTATGGTTTAATGCAAGTATTAGTCTATAAAGATGATATACAGTTTATCAGCTGTTTCACAAAGCACTCACTATTTGCAGAAAGGAATGGCTGCTATTCAGTAGATAACTGCAGCCTATTTAAACACACGTTGCTCTGTCTCAATAGGAATCAATGATCCCACAGGACTTCTAAGCTGGGTAGAATCTGAAAGATCATCTAATCCAAACTGCTTAGCACAAAGAGGAGAAAATGGAGTCCTAGAGGAATGGAATGATTTGCCCAAAGTCATTATATCTTAATAGGTTCAAAGGTGGATAAAGAATTCAAATCTGCTTCTTGGGTCCATACCTTTTTCACTATACCATGATCTCTTCCTGAAGCAAGAGTATTGACCAAACACAGGTGACTGATTGATTTGTTAAAATATTTGGTAATATTATAATAATCTGTTCTAATTAATGTGATTTTGAGATAGTGGGGCAAATATTCATGACTGATTATTCTGTGCAATTTACAATGATAATCTCCCACAAATATGATCCACCACTGATGTTTCAACCTAATCTACTGCATGTCTCATACTACTGTGTGGATACAAAAAGAGTACTCAGAATATCTAATAGTTACTAGGTTATCCCTTGTAACTTTAAAGGAATGGTCTATTTTTCACCCACTAGTGACACATTTTTTTGGATGAAATCCTTTACTCTCCCTCTCTTCCACAGTTCCTCATTTAAGTGTTGTAGCCTGCTTATTTCTACTACATTTTCTGTCATTGCTATTTGGGTTCAATTTCAACTTTTTGGGAAGCTGTAGTAGACAATTCACAACTAAGCAATATCATGAGAATATGGTAATAAGAAAAATAATTCTTCGTTTCTGTGAGAAGCTTGGAGTCAACAAAAAATTGCACAATTTCTCAAAAGTAATCCATACGGGGGCAGCTAGGTAGCGCAGTGCATAAAGCACCAGCGCTGGATTCAGGAGGACCTGAGTTTCGATCTGGCCTCAGATACTTGACACTTACTAGCTGTGTGACCCTGGGCAAGTCACTTAACCCTCATTGCTTTGCAAAAAAAAAAGTAATCCAGACAACAATCTAAATGTGAGTAGAAGAATCATCATAAATATTGTCATCATAGATAGATAGATAGATAGATAGATAGATAGATAGATAGATAGATAGATAGATAGATAGATAGATAGATAGATAGATAGATAGATGATAGAGATAGATATAGATATAGGTATTTTGTACTATGAGTTACCAATCAATAAACAATGATTCTTTTGTGGTGGGCAAATATAGCACACTTATCATTCTGAGTATTCCTAACCTAATTCCCCCTCTCATTGATGCATCATATTCCCAGACCTAGAATATCTACATCTTCCCCTTGGGATTTTAGGGGTACCCGAAAGAGTCAGTTTCTAATGACATCAATTCAGTTCTCCATGAATAGGTTTTCTTAATCTCTTTTTTAAAAAATCTCTTTTTGAATTCAGACCTAGCTATGGCATTGCTATAGTCCTTTGGGCATAGTTCCAAATTGCTCTACAGAATGGTCGAATCAGTTCATAGCTCCAGCAACAGTGCATTAATATCTAATTTTCCCCTCATCCCCTTCAGTATTTGTCATTTCCCTCTTCTGTTCTATTATCTAATCTAATAGGTATGAAGTAGTACCCTAGAATTATTTTGACTTACATCTTTCCAATCAATAGTGAGTTAGAGCAGTGTTTTCTTTTTGTTTTTTAATATGGCTATAGCTTTGATTACTTTATTTGAAAACTGTTCATATATTTTGATCATTTATCAATTGGAGAATAGCTTTTATTAACTCAATTCCCTATATGTTTGAGAAATAAGGCCTTTAACAGAGAAAATTGCTTCATTTTTTTCACATTTACTATTACTAATTGTATTTCTCTCCATCCTATTACCTCCCCTGTCTTTATTCTGTTTTTTCTCTCTCCTTTCACACTGTCCCTCCTCAAAAGTGTTTTGCATCTGACTACCCCTTGCCCCAATCTGTCCTCCTTTCTATCACAAACACACCCCTTTTCTTAATCCCTTCCCCTTCTGCTTTCCTGCAAGATAATATAGATTTCTATGCCCAATTGAGTGTGTATGTTAATCCCTTTGAGCCAATTCTGATGAGAGTAAGGTTCACTCGCTCCCCCTGACCTCCCTCATTTTCCCTCTACTGTAAATACATTTTCATGCCTCTTTTATTGGAGATAATTTATCCCATTCTACCTCTAACTTTCCCTTTCCTCCAGTGCATTCCTCTCACCCCTTAATTTTATATTTTAGACATCATGCCTTCATATTCAACTCACACCTGTGCCCTCTGTCTAAATATATTCTACCCAGCTCCCCTAATAATTAGATAGTTCTTATGGCTAAGAAATATCATCTTCCCATGAAGGAATGTAAACAGATTAACCTTTGTAAAATCCCTTATAATTTCCTTTCCTATTTACCTTTTTATGCCTTTCTTGGGTCTTGTATTTGAAAGTCAAATTTTCTATTCAGCTCTGGTCTTTTCATCAAGAAAACCTGAAAATCCTCTTTTTTATTGAATATCCATTTTTCCTCCTAAAGGATTACACTCAGCTTTTCTGGGTAGGTGATTCTGGGTTATAATCCCAGTTCCTTTACCTTCCAGAATATCATATTCCAAATGCTCTGATCATTTAATGTAGAAGCTGCTAAATCTTGTGTTATCCTGACTGTGGCTCCATAATACTTGGAATGTTTCTTTTTGGCTGCTTACAATATTTTATGCTGTACCTGGGAGCTCTGGAATACCTGGGAGTTTTCATTTGGGGATCTCATTCCAAAGGTAATTTGCGGATTCATTCAATTTCTATTTTACCCTCTCATTCTAGAATATCAGGGCAGTTTTCCCTGATAATTTTTTGGAAGATGATTTCTAAGCTCTTTTTTGATCATGGTTTTCAGGTAGTTTTTAAAATTATCTCTCCTGGATCTATGTTCCAGGTGCGTTTTTTTTCCTATAATATTTTTCACAATGTCTTCTTGTTTTCATTATTTTTGTTTTGTTTTATTGTTTCTTGATTTCTCATTGGCTTTCATTTGCTCATTTCTCATTTTTAAGTAATTATTTTCTTCCATGAGCTTTTGTACCTCCTTTTCCATTTGGCCAATCCTGCTTTTCAAGGCATTCTGCTCCTCATTAACTTTTTGGACCTCTTTTACCTTTTGGCCTAGTCTGTTTTTAAGGTGTTATTTTCTTCAGTATTTTTCAGGTCTCCTTTACCAAGCTATTGAATTTTTTTAAATTACTTTCCTGAATCACTCTTATTTCTCTTCCCAATTTTTCTTCTACCTCTTTTACTTTGTTTTTAAAGTCCTTTTTGAGAACTTCATGGCCTGAGATCAATCCATATCTTTCTTTGAGGCTTTGGATGTAGGAACTTTGACTTTGTTATCTTCTTCTTAGTGTATATTTTGATCTTCCTTGTCACCATAGTAACTTTCTATGGTAAGAATTTTTGTTTTTTATGTTGTTTCCTCATTTTGCCAAGTTATTTCTTGACTCTGTTAAAATAGTTCTCTGCATCCAAGAAGAAGAGTGCACTGTCCCAATTTTAGGGGTTTTGTGTAACTCTTTTCAGAGATAGTTATAGGGATCTATAAGTTTTCAGTTCTTCCAATATAGTATGCTCTGAGAGGTATGTTTGCTATTCTTCTGGCCTGTGCTCTGCTCTGTGAGAAAGGACAACTATTCTCTTCTGCCCTGGAACTATGACATGGGTACCCACTCTATGGTGGCCATAAGCTCTGGTGTGCTAATGCTCCTCCTTGCCCTGGTACTCTACCCTCCCAACCCCAGGACTGTAACCTGGATCCAAGTGTGGGCAAAGCAACAGACTCCTGCCTCAGTGCAAGCAAAAAGACCCCTGTAATCTTCATCTGACCAGTAGTTTGACCCCCTTACTGTCTGTGGCCTGAGAGTTCCAGAAGCAATTGCTGTTGCTTCTGGTTCATTGCCTCCCAAGGTCTACTCCTGGTTTGCTGAGCCTTGGTCTGTGCTAGCCCAGCATGTTCTGGATTGTGCTCCACTTATACCCAGGTACAACAGACCTTTCCTGATGACCTTCTAAATTGCCTTTTGCTGATAAATTATTTCACTCTCTCCTTTTTTGGATTCTGCTGCTCCAGGAATTGTCTTATGGCGTTATTTAAAGGTATTTGGAGAGGTTGGGGGGAGAGCTCAGGAAAGTTTCTGCCTTTCTTCCACCATCTTGGCTCTACACTCCAAAATGTTTATCCTTGGCAAATCACTTAACTTATGTTTGGCTCAATTTCTTTATCTGTAAAATGGGGTAATAAAAGCACCTATCTCACAGGATTATTTTGAGAATCAAATAAGATAATTATAAAGCACATAACACAGAGCTTGATATATAGTTACCCTTACATAAATGTTATTTACCCCAACAATCTTTAAAATATTTTGCCACAAATACATATAGACTCCAGGGCAAAGTTTTCTGAAGTTTAAAGAGTACATGTTCAAAGGTGTAGCTCACACTTCCAAGTTACTGTAAGAAGTCCTCTACCATTCATGGAATGCTCATGATATTCCTTTTAACCATAGTGAATCTGGATCCATCTGTCCTAAGTTTCCAATGAGATGTTGCTGTCACCTAATCTCAGTATATCATTAGGAAACCAATGGGAAGAGGTAAAGTCTAAAATCTGTTTGTCTCTTTTAAGCTCAAAATGTCCTGATCTGGCTAAAAGTATGTAGTAGTGGAGGAAAGAGGTGATATGGCCAAGCCTTGTGGCAAAATCCCCCACTCTCCTGAGGGGTACTCTGGGTTCTATGAGGTTTTAATATGTCTAACAGATCAAAGTTCCAATTCTCTGTCGAATTACTTGTCCACCCAAATGGGAAGCCAGAAAAATGGTTTTGAAAAGTAGATATTGAATCATAGTTATTAAACTAAGGTTGCTACTGTATGAGTAGAATGAAGGGGATGCCAAAAAGGCAGTTGACAATGTGGATTAGATCTAAGGAAGAAACATGTCCCTGTATCTGAAGCATTTGTATCTTTCACTGAGTAAAACATTAAATTTATATTAAATTAAAAGGGTAAAAATAAGAAAAGTAATTTTACTTTGATATTCATATCACCATTGTCTAGTATGGTGACTTCCATGGTGTAGGTATTGAGTTAGAATTCATAGGTTGAACAGTTGCAACATAATAAAACCTTAAGATTCTACATTCAGATATTTTCTTTCAAAGATGTAAATCATTAGGGGCAGAGCCAAGATGTTGGAGAAATGAGAGTGACTTATCTAAGTTCTCCCCAAGACCCCTTCAAATAATGCAATAAGATAATTCCTGGAGCAGCAGAACCCACAAAAAGAGAGGGTCAAGTAATTTTCCTGCCCAAGACAACTTAGAAGGTCAGGAAGAAAGGTCTGTTGTACCTGGGTGACAATGGAGTACAGCCCATCACAAGCTCATCCTGTCACAGGACCCCTCAGTGCAGACTCAGCCACAGCCACAGCAAACCAGAAACAGGCTTGTGTAGCTTCTAAATCAGCAGCAGCAAGAACTGCTTCTAGAACTCATCCCACCTACAGTAAGGGAGTCAAACAATTTTCCATAAGATTACATGGATCTCTTTGCTAGCACTGAGGCAAGAGTCTGTTCTTTTGCCCATATTTGGATCCAGGTCACAGTCTTGATTAGCAGTCCCAGGTGGGGGAGGAACGAAAGCACACAAGACCTTACAGCCATAGTGCAGCAGGACTCTGTTCATAGTTCCAGGGCAAAAAAACAGGCCTGTAGTTGCTTGCAGACCAAAGCACAGGCCACAAGAGTAGTAAACATACCTCCCTTTAAATCCTACCATCTTGGAAGAATTAGAAACTTAGAAATTCCTAGATGTTCCTCTGAAAATAGCTGCATGAATCTCCTGAAATTTGGGACATTACACCATCCATCCTGGAAGCAGTGCCCCACTTTAACAAATAGTTACAAATCAAGAAATAGGTTGTGAAAATGAGAAAACAGAAAAAAATTATGCTCACCCTAGAAAGTTTCTATGGTGACAAGAAAGATCAAAATACATCCTCAGAAGAAGATAACAAAGTCAAAGATCCTACATCAGAAGCTTCAAAGAAAAATATGAATTGTTTCAGATCATAGAAGCACTCAAAAAGGACTTTGAAAATAAAGTAATTGAAGGAGAAGAAAAAATGGAAAGAGAAATGAGAGTGAAAGAACAAAAAATAGTCAATAGCTTGGTAAAGGAGACACAAAAAAAATTGAAGAAAATAACACCTTAAAAAACAAACTATGCCAACTGGCAAAAGAGGTAAAAAAAAAAAGCCAATGAGGAAAAGAATGCTTTGAAAAGCCTCATTGGGGGGCAGCTAGGTGGCACAGTGGATAGAACACCGGCCCTGGAGTCAGGAGGACCTGAGTTCAAATCTGGGCTCGGACACTTAACACTTATTAGCTGTGTGACCCTGGGCAAGTCACTTAACCACAATTGCCTCACTAAAAAAATAGGATTGAGAAAATGGAAGCTAATGACTTTATGAAAAATCAAGAAAAAATAAAACAAAAGCAAAAGAATGAAAAAATTGAAGACAATGTGAAATACCTCATTGGAAAAATGATTGACTAGGAAAATAGATACAGGAGAGATGATTTGAATATTATTGGACTACCTGAAAGCCTGGACATTATCTTCCAAGAAATTGTCAGGGAAAATTGCCTTGATATTCTAGAACCTAGGGTAAACTACAAATTGAATGAATCCACAAATTACCTTTTGAATGAGATCCCAAAATGCAAACTCCCAGGCATTCCAGAGCTCCCAGGTACAGGATAAGATAATGCAAGCAACCAAAAAGAAACAATTCAAGTATTGTGGAGTCACAGTCATGATAACACAAGATTTAACAGCTTCTATATTAAAGGATCAGAGGGCATGGGATTAGATGGAGGGCAAAGGAACTGGGATTACAACCAAGAATCACCTACCCAGCAATACTGAGTATAATCCTTCAGGGGGAAAATGGGAATTCAATGAAAGTGAGGACTTTCAGGCATTCTTGATGAAAAGACTTGAGCTGAATAGAAAATTTGATTTTCAAATCCTGGACCATAGAGAAGCATAAAAAGGTAAACAGGAAAAAGAAATCATAAGGGATATTAAAAGGTTAAACTGTTTACATTCCTAGTTGAAATGATGATACTTGTAAACCATAAGAACTTTCTCATTATTAGGGCAGCTGCATAGAGTATATTTAGACAGAGTGCACAGGTGTGAGTTGAGTATGAAGGGACTATCTTAAAAAAACTAGGAAGTAAGAAGAATGCACTGGGAGAAAGGGAAAGAAAGAGGTGGAATGGGGAAAAGTAGCTTACATAAAAGAAGCAAGAAAAAGCTTATACAGTAGAGGGGAAGATGGGGAAGGTGCTGGGATTAAATGAACCTTATTCTCATCAGAATTGGCTCAAAGAGGGAATAACATACACACTCAATTGGGTATAGTAATCTATCTTACCCTGCGGGAAAGTAGGAGGTGAGGAAGACAAGGTGGGGAGGTGATAGAAGGGAGGGCAGATTGGGGAAGGGGGCAGTCAGAAGCAAAACAGCTTTGAGGAGGGAAAGAGTGAAAGGAGATAGAGATTAGAGTACATTGCATGGGGATGTAGTAGAATAGAGGACATTTCAGTTAGCAATAGTGACTGTGAAAAAAAATAGAAGCAATTTTGTCTGATAAAGGCCTTATTTCTCTAACACAGAGAACTGAGTCAAAGTTGTTAAAATAAGAGCCATTCCCCAACTGATAAATGATCAAAAGATATGACAAATTTTTAGATGAAATAATCCAAGCTATCTATAGCCATATGAAGAAAAAAGTGCTCTTTTTTATTGATTGGAGAGATACAGGTCAAAAAAATTCTGGGGTACTTCCTCATACCTATTGGATTGGCTAATAGGACAGCAGAGGGAAATGACAAATACTGTAGGAGATATGGAGAAAATGAGACATCGATGCACTGTCGGTGGAGTTGTAAACTGATTCCAACATTATGTAGAGCAACTTGGACATATGGTCAAAGGGCTATAAAACATGTATACCCTTTGATCTTGTAATACCACTACTAGGTCAGTATCCAAAAAGAGAAAAAAAGTTAAAGGACTTATATGTACAAAAATATTTATGGCTGTCCTTTTATGGTACAAATAATTTGAAAGTGAGGAGATTCCCAACAATTGGGGAATGACTGAACAAATTGTGGGATGAGATTGTGATGGAACACTATTGTGCTCTAAGACATGATGGACAAGATGTTCTCAGAACTACCTGGAAAGACTTACATGAGCTGATGCAAAGTGAGATGCACTGTATACAAAGTAACAGCAATATTATAAGATGATCAGCTGTGAATGACTGGGCTCTTCTCAGCAATGTAATGATCCAAACAACTTGAGATCCATCTCAAGAAAAATATCTGATTGTGTCCGAATACATATTGAAGCTTATTTTTTAGCTTCCTTTTCTTAAGTTTTTTTTTTCTGTTTTCTTTCGCAACTTGATTCATGTGGAAATGTTTTCCATGACTACACATGTATAACTTATATTGAATTGCTTGCATTTTTAAGGGATGGAGTATGAGGGGTGGGGGAAGGAGGAAGAGAATTTGGAACACAAAGTTTTTCAAATGGACATTAAAAATGTTTTTACATATAACTTGGGGAAAAATAAAATTCTAAATAAGTGAAAAATATTTAAAATATTGTTCCCAAATCCAAAATTTTTATTGTTGTTTTCTCTTTGGAATTAGGAACTATAATGATCTCTTTCCCCCTATTCATGTTTCTTTGCCAGTGTTTCAGGGTGTCTTGATTTTCCTAAGCAGAACAAATGAACTAATCAGGAAATCAGTATAATGCTACTATGGATAGAGAAGTACTGCTTATTATTATTATTATTATTATTATTATTATTATTATTCCCAAATTACTTCCTTTTTGGGCGAGAATTATGTTGTTTAATAGTCAACTGGTGGATTACAATCACCAGGGATTGTTTTCCATCATCTTGTGTGGTTGTTATGTCACATCTGTTTGGGGTCCCTTTTACTCTATTTTTGTTTAAGGTGGCTATTACAAACTATCTTTAAAGTATTGAAAAAATGATAATGAAGAGAACTATAAACTACTTGAGCATTTAATTTTGCTTCTGAACTAATTCTTTATATGCAACACAATGCTCTCTGGAGAATAAGGATAACATTCTCTACAGACTTTTATAGTCTGGAGGTGACAAACTACTCTCTGAAATTCAGTTATTTTCAAATGGCATTCATATAATGTACTACCTATTGTGTATCAGCTGTCAAAGTCCCAATTTGGATCATTAAACCTATTTAATATTCATTTTCCAAATGGATCTTGTTAAAACTATATGTTCTTTTCAGCAAATTTGACATTCCTGATATTTTTATACCAGAAAGATCAAAAGACTCTAATTTAGATGTCCAAATATTTGAGAACTGCTTTTCCAAAAGAAAGAAGACATGAGAATCCCTTGAAATATCAGGAAAGTTTTACTAGAACCACAAATTGTGATGAGAAAGACAATAAAAAGCTTCAACAGTTGAAAATTCCAAAGTAGGTAGAATTTGACAATTTAAATAAATGTGTATAGCACTGTATTGCATAGAATTAGATGTCCTGCTATATATATCTCAGTATAGTTAAGGAATAATGTAATGACAATATTCTTATTGGCTATTCAAGAAGGTTCTGGATTGTGTTAATCAGACTTTTAGGAGCAATGCTGAAATGAGGATCAGTAATTATCATATCATATTAGCCATAATAATTAGTGTTCTGCCAGATGTGCAGAACTGAAAAGAAATCCATGTGAGCCATGGAGGAATTGGGCAGCAGGACTAAAAGGAACTTGATAATCTTTTTTTTGTTTAAATAAACATTTTTATATAAAGTTTTGAGCTCCAAATTCTATCCCTCCCTCCCTTCCCTCTCTCCCTTTTCCCTTCCCTTAGATGGTAAACAATCAAATATAGGTTATATGTGTGCAGTTATGTAAAACATTTCATATTAGTAATTTTGAATTAAAACTCAAATAAAAGAAAAAAATGAAAGAAAGTGAAAATAGCATGTTTCAGTCTCTGTTCAATCAATATCAGTTCTTTCTTTGAAGGAGGATAGTATCCTTCATCATTAGTCCTTTGGGATTGTCTTAGATCATTGTATTGCTGAAACCAGTTAAGTCATTCACAATTCTTCATCTAACAATATTGCTGTCCCTGTGCATAACATTTTCATAATAACAGTTCAACACAATTTACCCATGCTCACACATACCATATGACTCTTCCTATGACCTCCTATACATCTGTCATAGGGGGCCTACCCAATTGGCTGAAACCTTGTTTTAGATATTTTGACTTTGTTTGGATACAAATGCAGAGTATAGGCTATCCATTTGTTATCCTGAATACTCATTTATAGCCCATTATACATATGTATATATAAATATTTATTGTACATATGTGAATATAATACATATATATGTATATAAACACATAAATATATTTCTCTATTACTTTTTTGAATAATCATGAATTTCATCTTTGTAGAGACTGAGGTATTCCTTTAGTTTTAAACCACTCAGCATCACCAGAGCAATAGTTTCTTATCCCTGTCTTCTAATGAATAAATTGCAACTAAAATTTAAAATTCTCATATTTCTCAAACTCACTTAAAAAATCTGATATACCAATGGGTTCTGGTTTAAGTCCACTTGTGATACCCTCACTGTCTATTTTCCTATTTTCACTTTCAATGCTAAATTTTATTGACTAACTATAAATTTATGTAATTCCCAGGTAATGAGCATTTTTTTTTGTGGGGCAATGGGAGTTAAGTGACTTGCCCAGGGTCACACAGCTAGGAAGTGTCAAGTGTCTGAGGCTGGATTTGAACTCAGGTACTCCTGACTCCAGGGCTAGTGCTTTATCCACTGCGCCACCTAGCTGCCCCCTGGTAATGACCATTTTAGACCTTTCTTTGACAGGAGAAAAAAATCAGTATCTCTAAGCATTCATAGTTAAATGGGAAATTCAATAAAAGTGAAAGATCTTGTTACTTCTTTAAACTCTTTACTAGAACCACATTTCTGTAAAAATGAAAGTTTTAAGATAAAAAAAAAAACTTATTGGGAGCTAGTTGACTTAAAACCTTTCCTAACACATATGTGATTTAGGGACCCTGATTTTTTGATATAGTAAGAGAATTCATGAATCAAGAAAGTAGAAAATACTATGTGAGTCCCAAGGAAAGAAGAATCATTTCTGAACAGAGAAATCATGGACTATTTCATAAAGGGAAACATTTGAGCTGCATCGTGAAAGATGTATAGTAATTAAGGCATATAGGGAATGGGATAGTAATGCTAGGGAGGATGTTCTGAGGGTAGGAAATGACATGAGGAAAACCACTGAAATAGCAAAAAATTAATAGGACTTGGAGTAGGTAATTTAATTTACTTAAGCTATAGAGAATAGTGTGAAGCAGTGTGAGTTTTGATTTCAAAAAGTAAAGGAACACCAGATTGTGTGGGGCCTGAAAAAGGAATCAGGAATTTGTTTGTTAGGCAATAGGGAAAAATTGAAGGGTTTCAAGTGGAGAAGTAACACGATTAGATCTGTGCATAAGGAAGAATAAACTAGCAATAGTGTAAAAGATGAATCAGAAGGAGAGATGCTAGATGCAAGGCAACTGTAATTATTGATGATATTTAGAAATGATATTAGTTTGAGGGAGTTGGACTAGCAAAGTTGTTTTAGAAGTTCATGTCTTCAGTACTGATATGTATTAAGATTGCTGGTCATTTATGAGCTATATGATTCCCTGCTAGACTTTGGCACTGTATCATTTGACGTTAATGCTTGATGTTTTTCTTCATAAATAGGATGTAACATGACACTCAAAGTCAATATGCATATAGTTTAAACACTGGGGCTTGTGACTCATCATGACCATTATTACCACATAAAGACCACCACCACCATTACCATCATATCCATCACCATCGTATGCATCAACGTGGCCCTTTGCATGATTTGTCCTGGTTGTTCAGTCATTTTCAGTTGTGTCCAACTCTTTGAGAAAGCATTGGGTGTTTTCTGGGCAAAGAAACTGGAATAACTTGCCATTTTCTTCTCTAGCTCATTTTATATAAGAGGAAATTGAGGCAAACGGTTCAGCAAATTGCTTAGGTTCACACTGCTAGTAAGTGTCTGATTCAAGATTTGAACTCAGGAAGATGTGTCTTCTTGACTCCAGCCTTGGCCCTCTATCTACTGTACCACTGAGCTGCCTTGTCCTTTTCATGATAGTTAACTTTAATTCTTCAGAAGTCATAGATATAGATATGGAAGGAATGTAAAAGGTCATGGAATCCAATACCCTCATTTTACTGATAAAGAAATTGAGGTTGGAAAGATCAAATGACTTGATCAAGGTAACATAGCTACTGTTTGAGCAAAATTTTAATGTGGTGATCTTGATTCTCAAGTACAGCACACTATCTACTCTACCATGATAGTGATGTGTAGTGGTCCATGACTTAGCCATTTATTTCTGAGTTTTCAGTTTATAGAAAAATCTATGCAAAAGTAGAGCTCTGGTAAGTGCTTTTGGTCCTTTTCAAATGCTAAATTTTCCATTTTTCTTGCCAACTCTGAAGAATTCCAAAAAGTACTAAAATTGGAACACAGAAAAAGAAAAACCTTTCTGCTGTCAGAAATAAAATGGCAATCACTGATCTGAAAACACTGCCATGACACCACATACTCACTCAGTGAATAACAAGGCATAGTGGAGTTATTTTTCAGTGAGGGAATCAAAAGATCATTTCTCTCAGGATGCTCCAGAAACACAGAGCACAATTCTCTGCTGGCTTCTCTGGGCTGATGCAGCCTTCCCATGCACTTAAAAGAAAAGGACAAAAAGATAAACACAAATGCTCAGCCAACTTATCCTTTCTCATCTCTTGTCAATACCATCCAATCAAATGTGTTGGCAGGATTGGGTTGCTGAGAAAGAATTGAACACTGCAACTATCTTTTCATCAGCTTAAAAACTGTGGCAAGTCAGTATTTACATCATGTTACTGATCTTTAAAGTGCATCTCCTGTTTTCTCTCCTAATAAATAGCTGACATTCCTGCTTCCTCCAGAGCTTTGGAGACAGTAGGTTGCCAAACACAGTGGTCTCTCCATTACCAGAATCATCTGATATTTGAACTTTCTCATATCCCAATAGGTTGATTCGTTCTCTGTCTCTGTCTCCCCTTGTTTCTGTCATTTATTCTCCCTCTCCTCTCTCTCTCTCTCTCTCTCTCTCTCTCTCTCTCTCTCTCTCTCTCTCTCTCTCTCTCTCCTCTCCTTTCCTCTCTTCCCCTCTCTCCTCTCCTCACTGCTCCTTTCCTCTTGTCTCTGGCTTTTTTTCTTTCTTTGTCTATCTCTGTCTCTCCTCCTCTCTTTCCTTCTCATCCCCTTTCCTCTCTAGTTCCCTCCATCTCATTCTCTCTCTGTCTCTTTCTATATCTCTCTATGTTTTTGTCACTGTCTCTGTCTTTGTCTCTCTTTTCTCATTCTCTTTTCAAATTCTATTTCTCTTATAGTTTTATAATGATAGATGATCTTTAAAACTATTTAAGTCTGCTTAAATTACATGGATATACTGGGTTTATTTATCTCTTGAAATATATAAATGAAATACCCTGTAAGCCACCCCCTTGTTCTTTAAATGTTTGAGCAAATATTTTTAAACTAAAACATTGAATGCAGTTGGAATTAAACTTGATTTTCATAATAGTGAGTATTAATGCCAAATTGGAAGAATATTAAAGACCTTTGGTGAGCACTGTGCAGAGATTTCAGACCCATTGGGCACAGTGCCACAACAGCTACTCACTCTTCATACTTTAACTCTTGAATAAATGAAATACGCTCTAGGGCTTTGCCGCCTCCATGGCTATTGAAGCAGTATTGCCTAAAGGGGTGTCCCCATTGTCTTATCATTGTGAGAACATGAGGACAAATGAACAGTACTAAAGTACCTAGAAATGGAATAATTCATCTTTTTCCTTTGAATTATCTGCTTCCCAAGTTGTACTGACTCAAGCTCATCAGAGCCAAATGAGTATTCTTCTTTATAAAAGAAAAGGGAAAATAAGGGTAAGAAGCTGAAACATACAAGAGAAATTGAAAAAGCTTGTCAAAAGGGAAAGATTATATTTGTTCTATGTTACACCAGAGTATAGAAACAGAGATCAATTGGAAACAGTTACAAGGAAGCAGGTTTGGGCTCACCAAAAAAAAAAAAATACAACACTTCGAAAAATATTTTATTTTACTCAATTACACATTAAAATGATTTTAATGTTATATTTAAAAATTTTTGAGTTCCAAATTTTCTCCTTTCCTTCCTTCATGAGATGGTGAGTAAGCAATTTTATAATGTGTAATTTGACATGTACGATCATGTCCATGGGCAATCATATATCCATATTAGTTACTTTGTGGAAGAAAACTCAAATGAAAAAATAAAAAAAGAAAGGAAGTGAAAAATAACATGTATTGATCTACATTTAGACTCCATTAGTTCTTTCCCTGTAGGTAGATAGCATTTTTCATCATGAGTCCTTTGGGATTGTCTTGGATCATTATATTGTTTAGGATAGGTAAGTCATTCACTATTGTGCATTATACAATATTGCCAGTGTACAATGTTCTCTTGGATCTGTTCACTCACTTCTCTCTGCATCAGTTCACATAAATCTAGGTCAAGAAATACAATTCTAGGGGGCAGCTAGGTGGCGTAGTGGATAAAGCCCAGGCCCTTGATTCAGGAGGACCTGAGTTCAAATCCAGCCTCAGACACTTGACACTTACTAGCTGTGTGACCCTGGGCAAGTCACTTAACCCTCATTGCCCTGCCCTCCTCCCAAAAAATACAATTCTAATATCAGATTTGCCCAGTAATAGAATCGAAGACCTTAGAAAATCACTATCTCCTGATTTCATTCCCTGCCATCAATTGTGTACAAGTCCTGTCAATTCAAACTATAACAGCTCTTACACATGCCTCTTTATCTCCTCTAACACTGTCACCATTCAGGTGCATGGGCCTCATCACCTCACACCTGGACTATTACTATAACCTGCTGGTTGATCTACCTGTTCCTATTCCAGTCCATTTTCTATTCATATGTCAAATTTGTCTTCCTAAAGCACAGGTCTGACCATATCATGTATACACACCCACTCAATTAAGTCTAGGAACTATTAACTTCAGGACCAAATATAACATTTTCTATTTGCCTTTTTACCCTTTACAACCTGGCTGCCTTCTACCTTTCTAGTCTTCTTATACCTTATTCCCCTTCTTATCCTCTATGGTAGAGACAAATGATCAATATTGTCCTCCTTGCTGTCTTTTGTTCCTCACTCCATGCATTTTCACTCGCCATCCCCATGCTTTGAATTCTCTCATGGCCTTATCTCTACCTCCTGGCTTCCCTGGCTTCCTTGAAGTTTTAGGTAAAATCCAACCATTTGCAAGGTCTTTTTTGTTCTCCCTTAATGCTACTGACTCCCATCTGAGATTCTCTCTAATTTTATGTATAAATTTAGGGGCAGCTAGGTGGCACAGTGGATAAGAGCACTAGACCTGGATTTGGGAGGACCTGAGTTCAAATCTGACCTCAGACACTTGATACTTACTAGCTGTGTGACCCTGAGCAAGTCACTTAACCCTCATTGCCTCAACAACAACAACAACAACAAAAAACCCACACCAAAAAACAGACAAAAATATCTGTATATATCTAATTTGTAAATAGTTATTTACATGGTCTTCCCCATTAGACTTTTAGCACCTTCAGAACAAGGATTGTCTTTTACCTTTCGTTCATGTCCATGGGTACTGTATCTTAGCACTTAACACAGTGTCTGGAATATAGACTTTGGACCAGAGTTCAAATTTGGCTTAGATACTTACTAGTTGTATCACTTTGAGCAAATCACTTAACATCTGTTTGTCTCAGTTTCTTCACTTGTGAAATGGGAATAATAATAGCAACTACTTCACAGTGTTTTGAGAATCAAATAAGACAATATTCGAAAGCACTTTGCATAGTGGCTGGTCTATAGTGGGTCCAATGTAAATGCTATCATCATCATCATCATTGTTTTTGTTGTCCTTTTCTTGTTATTATTATTATTATTATTATTATTATTATTATTGAGTTATTGACCTTTTATTCCAACATATTATATGATCTAAGATGCACTGTCCTGCTTGCTGTTTCTCACACATAATATTCCCTCTTAATACTTTGGACTTTACTAAAGAGCACATTGTTTACTGGAAAAGAAATTGGACTAGAGGGCATTTTAAAGGTCCTTCTCAAATTCTAAGATTATTTGATGTTTTAGGCCAAGAAAAGATACGTTTCCCCAGAAATCAGAGATGAACCTGTTCTATGATAACATTAGATTCTGGCTAAGTGAATCCCAATGCCACAGTTGTAATTACTAAATTTCAGTGGTTTCAGAACATAGTAGGTTTAGAATTCTATAAAAGCACTAATATCACATATGCTGTGTCATAGTCACTTTTCCCATGCCTTCCCTATGCCGAGTCCCCCAGCCAAGCATTCCTATAAGCCAGGATTCCTTGCTAGTGATTTTACCTTTGCAATAGGTTTTATTTGTCCAAAGAATGCTGGAGTATTCTCTATACTCGCATTATTACTTGCATATCCTGTAGGTGTGTATTACAAAATGACTCAGATGAAAAGATATGAGAATAAATTAAAAGGAATCTCAAAAAATACAAGTTAAATTACAAAAATCTGAAGTGGGTAGGTTGGTGGGAAACTCTGAGCCATCAATTATAAAGAACAAACTAGTGATTATGTAGATATTTGAAGAATAATTCATTATGCTATTGATTGATCAACTTCAAAGTCAATACAGGTTCCTTGGCCTGTACTTTCTGACTAGTTTCTTTTGAAGAACTGGATAATATCCTTTTTCTTGTTGACATTTTATCTTTAAGAGTTATTTCTGTTCTAAAGACTTCTAAATTTTACTTTGATTTAGTGTGCAATATCCCTAGACCATAAGTCTCAAGGGCATTAGTTTTACTTAAGCTTTGTAACCCATCCCTCCCACCTGATCTAGGACTATGCAGTACTTATCATGGTGCTGGTAATTCTCCAGAGGTTTTACAGAGAGGCTAGGAACTTCACAGCTACACAAAATGTTAAAGCTTAGAGATGTTGAGGAATTTTCCAACTCAGAGGTCCCAGAATCCTCCTGGAGAATAATACCTTCCATGTTGGTGCATTGGACTGGAGATCAAAGAAATCAAGAGACAAAGCTAGAAGATAAAAAAGGAAAAGTTTAATTAGCATAAAGGGGTAAGTAGTTGCTAGGTGCTAGTAACTCTTCAGAACAAAGGGAGATACAGACACAAAAGGGAGATACACATACAAATATATGGTTTTATAGAGTTTAGAGCAACATTTGTTGCTGTTTAGTCAGCTTTCAACTGTGACCTCTTTTTGTTTTTCTTAGCAAAGGTACTGGAGTAGTTTGCTATTTTCTCCTCCAGTTCATCTTACAGATGAGGAACTGAAGTAAATAGGGTTAAGTGACTTACCCAGGGTCACACAGCTAGTAAGTTTCTGAGATCAGATTTGAACTAAGGAAGAGGATTCTTCCTGACTCCAGGTCCAATTCTTTATACACTGTACCACCTAACTACCCTTAAAAGATAAAATTACAAGCCACAGTTGGAGCCCTCAGGTGAGGCTGCTATGGAATATTGGAATATTGAAAATATGGACAGTACATTAGATGATTTGGAGAAAGAGAATGGTTTTAACCTTCAGGTTGTAACTCGATAACCAAGTGTTGTCAGGAGAGTCAAAGATATGATTTTTTTTTCTGATGGTCATGGTTCTCTATAGTTAATCTCATCAGAGTATAACAGACATCTCTTTTAAGATAGAATCAGTGGGCTTATCCTGTTGTGCAATGAAATGGGAACTGAATTCTCTTTACACAACCTTTCATCTCCCTTTCTTTGACCTCTAAGTTGACTTTTTCTGGGGCTATGTTTCACCCCCAGCATCACAGCACACCAGCTTTATCCTTCTCCTATGAACAGATCATGTATCCCAAAGCCCTCATTTTATAAATGAGGGAACGCCCACCTAGATCAAGTGACTTGCCCAGGGTCACATATTTAGTTTAAAGACAGAGTTGAGACCATAATCCTTACCTTCTGACACTCATTCTAGTATTTTTTTTTTCCATTCTATGGTTACTTAAAATGTGTTCACACTGAAATAAATGTAGTAGCTAATAAATAGTATAGGACCTTACAGTAGGATTGAAATATAAAATATTTGTTGAAAAATATATGGAAAATGATGCTAACCTGTTTTGTATGATCAGGCTCCAAAGCTAACACTCTTATCAGTCATTATCACTTTATTTCATTCATGTATTTTATTCATTCATACCATGGGACAGCTGGTTTTCCATCTCAGCCACAAGATGGCACATTCATCAATAGGAAATGTCTTGTCACTGCCATTATATCCATCATGTCTCTGAGGGAAGTCCTTTCTTCAGAGGTGGTGGTATTGTGTTAAACATTCCCTACTCTTTTCATTGACTTTTGATAGTCCTGACTCAGCTCAGTTTAATGTTGGAGATATCATTAGCAATTCCTCAAATGTACTTTAAATAAGGATGTTATTGGGGTTTTTGTTTTCATTTTGTGGTTTAAAAGGCTGTACTTAAGAGAAAGTGGCTGATGGCTCTTAGTCAACTTGGTTCTAGTGTAGCAGTATGACAGATGTATAACTTTTGAGTCAATCTTCTGATTTAAATGACACCAATGATTGACCTCAAAAGGCCATTGTGAAAGTTCATTTTAATTTGGCCAGGCTAGATGATAAATGAAGCCATAACTAGCCTAGAGTAACCAGGGCTTTGACCCAAAGTATGGACACAGGTAAAGGGAGAAGATAAATTTCTTCCCCAACATGAATGACATTCCTGTATAGTGCCTCACTGCCCTTTGTCAGTTTTCATTGTCATATATACTTATTCTAGGATCATGAGCCAGAGAGTTCTATCACTTTGGGACCTTTCTTCTGGTTTGGGTCTTACCTTCTCTACCAGCTTCGGGAGGGAAAAGGGGGATGCATATCTGTGAACTCTCTGGAATATGGGCCAACACAATACAACCACACCCTTGATGGAATCTATACCACTGCTCTCCAGACTCCCATCTGAAATATCTTTGCCCAAGAAATTCTACATGATAAGTGTTCCTGATAAAATTAAGGTGAAATTTCAAAGTTGGCAAATTTTTCATTTGTAGAGCTCTTGAAATGTTGTAAGATTGCTGTCTAGAAACAATTATTTTACATTCAAGAGACCAAATGACTTGGGTTCTTTGAGATGATCTAGGGGGCAGCTAGGTGACACAGGGGATAAAGCACCAGCCCTAGATTCAGAAGGACCTGAGTTCAAATCCAGCCTCAAACACTTGACACTTACTAGCCGTGTGCCCCTGGGCAAGTCCTTAACCCTCATTGCCCTGCAAAAAGAGAGACAGAGACAGAGACAGAGAGAGAAACAGACAGACAGACAGGCAGAGAGACAGAGACAGAGGCAGAGAGAGACAGAAAGACACACACACACAGATATGATCTAGAAAAATAAGCTAAACTTGTAAATTCTGGATATATAAATACTGGAAGCTTATTTTACAGCACTCCCCTGTCCTCTGTTAATATGGGTTAGCAGTTGTGAGTGTGCCTCCCACAAGTTTTCAGAAGTAATCCCCAAACCTTCCAGCATAACTGGGTCTCAAATTCAGCAGGTAAGCCTGCCTACATGAACCCACCATCTTGATGATTTTCTAAGGAATAATTAAAGGTAGAATAAATAATGTATTTTTTTCTCAAGCCTGCTATTCTCTCCCTACCATGCTGATATATAGGTAGCAACATGAGGGAAAATCAATATTCTTTTCTACTTGCCCAACATAAGTTATTATCCAGACCAAGTAGATAAGTAATCATTCACAGTAATCATCATATCCTGTGGTTCCTAGATGTGTGAAGAGAGACAGGAATTAAGTAAAAAAACAGTGAACAGGTTAAAATATACCACTATCCCCAAGTAGAAAATCAACAACAGGATCTTAAAACATACTGAGTTTTCTCATAGCCACAATGAATCTGAATTTTTCTGTCCTTGCCTTCCACAAGAGAATTAAAAAACTTTGACTAGCTTTTCTTATTCCTGTTAGGGAAATTTATGTATTGATTAAAAATGAAACCATTCCATTTTGTCATATTTTAGAAAATTAAAAGGATATTCTGTATGTGACCTGACTTCTCAGTGCAAGGACAATTCATCAAAGACCTCCTTCCTTTAAGTTTCACTTCAAGGTATATTGTCTGAAATTCTCATGAGGTAAAGCTTAGTTTGGAATGATAATGCACTCTGACTGGGGATTCACCCATGGGAAGGTAGAAGAAAATATAATGAAGAAAGAAGAGGTTTGCAATAGATGCTAGGGGAAACTAGAAAGTCAATCAGGAAGAGTAGATGGGTTTACTTGTAAGTCCCTATATGTTGAAAAGCAGCAAAGCAAGACTTTCTGAAG
This sequence comes from Dromiciops gliroides, assembly GCF_019393635.1. NCBI lineage: Eukaryota > Metazoa > Chordata > Mammalia > Microbiotheria > Microbiotheriidae > Dromiciops > Dromiciops gliroides. The sequence continues at coordinate 220,239,846 of NC_057862.1, read as the reverse complement.
AATAGGGATAGGAAAGGTCCAAGAGGAAGGGAGAGGAGGCAAAAGAGTATCAAAGAGCCTGCGCTTCATAGCCCTGAAAGACAGTGAGTTTTAGATTGAATCAAATATTTGTAGCTGTGAATTTAAAATGGTAAAAATATAGAAAACTCGGGGCAGCTAGGTGGCGCAGTGGATAGAGCACCGGCCCTGGAGTCAGGAGGACCTGAGTTCAAATCCAGCCTCAGACACTTAACATTTACTAGCTGTGTGACTCTAGGCAAGTCACTTAACCCCAACTGCCTCAACAAACAAACAAACAAACAAACAAATATATATATATATATATATATATATATATATATATATATATATAACTCCAACTTGAATTCCCCTTTTAATTGTTTTAATTTAAATGTTTTAATTGCATGCATCATGGCCAAATTATGACTGTCCTAAGAAACATAAATCTGATGTTTCAGTGTGTTCTGAAATGGCAGGTTTGATAAGTGTTGTTATTTTATATGTATTTCTCCTGATTTTGTAGCTTTATCTCTATTTATTTGTATCTATCTCTGAATCTGTCTTTATCTTTTTATGTATTTGTTTATCTATTTTGAGAGGGTTAAAACAGAAAAGCTGCTAACGTACATTGGTAGAAGAAAGTTTTTCATTGGAGAGTTCTCTATATTAATTTAACTAGAGTTCTAGTCCTTATCTCTACATGTTCAGTAAATAAGCTGTTCATGTACCATTTGGGATTTTTAAGAAACTAATTGAATATAAATCTTTTGAAAGGTAAAATGACCCATGGCAAGCTTTTGAATTCTGACAGAATATATAAGGATTTTTTTTAGATTAATTTTCTCTGTCTTTTTTGCTTTAATAGCTTCTTCATATTTACACTCCCTATAGCATAGATTAACCAGTTTAGCCTTCTGCAAATTCATGAAAAGTTATGCTTTGAGCATTTTTGGAAACCTTTATCTAATCTTGCTAATAACTGATGTTTCTTCAGGATGGGCAGTTCTGCTTTGTTTCTCTGTCTAATAATAATTATAAGTTAATTCCCTTTGGCAGAGCATCACTGATCTAAAGATGTTCTTCTTAGCATGGTCCTCTTAAAGGAAGCATAGTATAGTGGATAGTCCAATAGATTTGGAATCAGAGGAACCAGGTTCAAATTCTGCAACTGCTCTTTAGCTCTTATGTAACAATGTAGCTCTGGACTTTAGTTCAGATCATAGATTTAGAACTGGAAGAGACCTTAAAGGTCTTTCAATCCAATCCTCTCATTATACAGAAGAGGACACATGTCTAGAGGGTTTAAATTACTCTGTCAAAGCCAAATAGGTAAAATGAGAAAGTAGAGCTTGTAATCCAGGCCCTCTGACTCCACACCTAGCACTCTTTTGAGTGCCATGTCTATAAAATGAGGGGCTTGAACGAGATGACCTCTGAGGTTCCTTCTAACCCCAAATCTACAATCCCATGTCTTATAGTTTACTTTTTTTTTTTTTTTTGGTAAATCAATTGGGGTTAAGTAACTTTCCCAGAGTCACACAGCTAATAAGTGTCAAGTGTCTGAGGCCAGATTTGAACTCAGGTCTTCCTGAATCCAGGGCCAGTGCTTCATCCACTGTGCCACCTAGCTGTCCCACTATAGTTTACTTTTTATGAAGACACCCATAAAATTGAATTTTAAAAGCCATGTTTTTTCTAAATAAACATGTTCAAATGCACTACATGGAAATATTGCACAAATAGGATATATACATATGTATATATATATACATATATATATATACATATATATATATACATATATATATATCTTGACATTCTCATGCTATATTTTGTTTACTGTATGCAGAAACCCAACTATGTGAATTTAAAAGACTGAAAAATAATTATAGCTTTCCAAGCTATATTTGATTGTTGTTGTTGTTATTGTTTTATACAAATGACCTTATCATTACAGTTCTATGTTATAAGTTAGCAAGGGCATAAGTTGTGGAAATTCACCAGGAAAACATCTGTAAAAATTCATTTCCTAAGGCATTTGTTTTATTTGACTTTTGAAAAGCTAAAGAGGTTCTTTCAGTTAAACCAACAAGAAAGCTGATGAAAATCTTAGGGCTAGAAAATGTGAAGAACAAAGTCCTGTAATCATTACTAGTAGAAGCCACAAAGTATATAACTGTTGCAAACCTCTTCTTCCCCTTTTTCTGCTGTTGCTATGCATAGCTATAAATACACATTATTTCATTTCAGGCAAGTGTTATGGGAGAAATATCTCCTTTTTGTGTTCATGTGATAGGTTTCTGATGCCAAATAAACTTATCACAATGAAGAAATTAAAGTAATAAAATTCAGGTTATATTATGTTTAAGCACAGGTTCAGGAGGGAGAAAAATAACCCTAAACCCAGATTGGAGTTTCTGACAAGCTTTTATAAAGAAAATTATATCAAAGAGACAGAGAAATCATTCTTTTCCTTAATGCAGTCTTTTATATTCTTTTAGGCTATAAAAAGTTAAAAAATGTATTCATAATGACATCCTCCCTTCAATATCATTAAGGCTGAGCAAAATTTGAACAAATTAATAAACACACCAGGTTACATATTTAAACTCTGTTCTAAATTCCACGTTTACAGAACTACAAGACTACTTTTTAAAGATATAACAATGGACTGATGGGGAGGAAAAGATTTAAATGTCACAAAGATAATCAAAACCCTCCACATCAGAGAAATCCTTCCACAAAAAAAGTTAGCTAGAAGAATCCTTTCACAAAGAGCTCGATCAATTTTGGAAGCCCAAACTCCCCTTTGGCTTTTTATCTGAGGAATGTCAAAAAATATTCTCTTAATACTATCATTTCATGAGTCAGGATTTAGACAGGTGAGGTTAATATTAACAGAAGACATGTTTTAGTTAGCCAAACATTGCAGGATAAATGGCATAATGAAATTTAATAAAAGGAAATTTTAAAAAAATGAAAAATTGTACCCAGACAAGACTATCATGATGAAGAATATAGTTGGAGCTGGGGGATGTCTGTAGGGGTAGCAAATCAGTTTGCCTTACTTTCAAGTAGTTCAAGCTAGCATAAAAAGACTAACAAAATATTGCCTTGTAGACATCATTCAGGTACCTTGTTGAATAAATGATAAGAATATTTATAGAGAGGTGGAGTCAAGATTGTAGAGGAAAGGCAGTGATTTGACTAAGCTCTCCCCCAAACCCGTACAAATACCTTTAAATAGTGCCATAAGACAATTCCTGGAGCAGTAGGAAAGAACAGAGTGGAATAATTTTCCAGCCAAAGACAACTTAGAAGGTTGGCAGGAAAGGTTGATCCCACCTGGGTAAGAGTGGAGCACAGTCTAGCACAGGCTGAGCCAGCACAGACCCAACCCCAACAAACCAGGAGAAGGCCTTGAAAGCCCCTTAATCAGCAGTAGCAGCAACTGCTTCTGGAAGTCAGCCCACAGAGGGTAAGGGGGTTGAACAATTGGCCAGAAGGAGATTACAGGGGTCTTTTTGCTAGCACTGAGGCAGGACTCTGTTGTTCTGTCCATACTCATATCCAGGTCCCAGTCTTGGATGCTGGTTCCATTCCAGGGGGGAGCACTAGCACAGCAGAGCTTACAGCCACAGTAGAGCCAGATGCTCCTCATAGTTCCAGAGCAGAAAAGTAGATTTGTGGTTGCTTGCAGACCACAGCACAGGCCACAAGAATAGTGAACATACCTCTCCTTAAATCATACCACCTTGAAAGAACTGAAACCTTACAAATCCATAGAAGTATCTCTGAAATAAAGCTTCACAACACCCCCTAAAGCTTGGGACAGTGTGCCCTCCACCCTGGAACCAGTAACCCATATTAACAAAGAGTTAAAAGTCAAGAAATAGACTGGGAAAAAGAGCAAACAGAAAAATAATTCTGACCATAGAAAGTTTCTATGGTGACAAGGAAATGATATCAATATAAACCCTCTGAAGAAGATAACAAAGTCAAACCTCCTACATCAGAATCTTCCAAGAAAAATATAAATTGGTCTCAGTCCATAGAAGCACTCAAAAAGGACTTTGAAAGTAAAGTAAGAGACATAGAGGAAAAAAGGGGAAAAGAAATGAGAGTGATGCAAGAAAATCATGAAAAAAGTCAACAGCTTGGTAAAGGAGACACAAAAAAATTACTGAAGAAAATAACAGCTTAAAAAACATACTAGGCCAAATAGTAAAAGAGGTACAAAAAGCCAATGAGGAAAAGAATGCCTTTGGAAAGCCAAATTGACAAAATGAAAAAGGAGGTACACAAGCTCTCTGAAGAAAATAACTACTTAAAAATTAGGATTAAGTAAATGGAAGCTAATGACTTTATAAGAAATCAAGAAACAATAAAACAAAGTCAAAAGAATGAAAAAAAATAAGACTGTGAAATATCTCCTTGAAAAAACAATTGACCTGGAAAATAGATCTAGTAGAGGTAATTTGAAAATTACTGGACTACCTAAAAGCCATGGTCAAAAAAGAGCCTAGAAATCATCTTCCAAGAAATTGTCAGGGAAAACTGCCCTGATATTCTAGAACCAGAAGGTAAAATAGATATTGAAAGAATCCACCAATTACCTTCTGAAAGAGATTCCAAAATAAAACCTCCCCAGAATATTATAGCCAAATCCCAGAGCTACCAGGTAAAGGAGAAAATATTGCAAGTAACCAGAAAGAACAATTTAAGTATTGTGGAACCAAAGTCAGGATAAGACAAGATTTAGCAGCTTCTATATTAAAGGATCAGAGGTCTTGGAATATGATATTCTGGAGAGCAAAGGAATTGGGATTACAGCCAAGAGTCACCTACCCAGCAAAACTGAGTATATTCCTTCAGGGTGAAAAATGGGCATTCTTTGAAAGAGGGAGCTTTCAGGTATTCTTAATGAAAAGACCTGAGCTAAATAGAAAAATTGACTTTCAAATAAAAGACTCAAGAAAAGCATAAAAATAGGTGCATTTCTTTTAGACAACATATTGTTGGATTCTGGTTCCTAAACTTTTTGCTGCCTTTTTTTGTTTTATGGGTTGTTCTGGATATGGTAACAATTCTGTACAAGGTAAATAAAGGATGATCTTTCAAGGTGAAGTCCTCTGGATTGTCTGCCTGTTTCAGTGTCCTTGGAAATAGTTTCCTTTTTGTATATATCCCTTAAATTATACCGCTGCCCACAGTAAAAGATCCATAGACCCAATACCCACCCATTTGGGCTTTACCAATACCATGTTGCTTCTATTCAGGTGAATACCCAAGATGATAAGGGTTTGGAGATGACAATGTTTTCTGAATGACATTGAGTATAAACTCATAATTTACCTTCAAACAGTATGCAGGGTCCTTTCTCTCTCTGACACTAGCTTCCTGAGTGCATTCCAGGCCATTATCATCACTTTCAGCAGCCTCTTTAGGCTGAGATAAAAGTCAAAGCCCCATAGTATGTCTTACCCTGCTGTCTTTGGTGTTGGATCTTCAATCTGACAATAGATATATTTGTACCCATCAATATAATAGGTACAAGAAATAACACTATTAAAAGGAGAATGAGCTTGGGGGAAAAACCAGAATATTTGTAATTGGTAGATCAATTCAAGGTAATTGGGTGCTTGGGTGACATTTTTCTTCCCTTAAATATTTTAAACATAATCTCTCCAATTGCATTTACTCTCTTAAATTTACTTTGGCAATACTTTCTTTATTGTAAAACCCTATTTGGCTCTGAATGATCAAAGTAAGGAGTGATAGTTTCAATCCCAGTCAAAACAAAACAAAATAAACAACAAAACCCACTACAGTGTGGTGTTCAAATGTGGGAGCCACATTTTCAGAGAGACCTAGATAAGCTGGAGAATATCCAGAGGAGAGGAATAAGGATTATGAGGGAATTTTAAACCATTTGACTTTTTATACCTCATTTCCCAACACTCACTTTTCCATCCAGTGCCAATGACCTTCTGGATCTTCCTTGAACAAGATAGTTCATCTCTTAACTCTGGCCATTTTCTCTGACAGTCCTCCAGGTCCTTTCCCTCTTCAACTCTGCTCAGTGACTTCCCTAGCCTTCTTTTCATCCCTGCTAAAAGCCCATCTTCTATAGAAAGTCTTTTCCCATTGCTTGTAATCTTAGAACTTTACCTTAGTTAATCACTTCATATTTATGTTGTATATAGCTTGTTTATGTACATTTGTTTGGGTATTGTCTCCATGGTTTTATTATGAGCACCTTGAAGGCAGGGACTACTATATTCTTTTTTTTTTTTTTGGTGAGGCAACTGGGATTAAGTGACTTGCCCAGAGTCACACAGCTAGTGTTAAGTGTCTGAGGCCAGATTTGAACTCGGGTCCTCCTGAATCCAGGGCTGGTGCTCTATCCTCTGTACCACCTAGCTTCCCTGACTAATTATATTCTAACACTTAGCACAGTGCCTGGCATATAACAGGTGATTAATAAACTTTTACTGATTGATTCAAAGCTAATGATAATATCTAAAATCAGATGACCTTATACCAAATCTCACTCCTGCCACTTGTTACATGTGGGAACTTGGGCAAATCACCTAACCTCTCTGGGTCTCAGTGTCCTCATTAGTAAAATGAGGTATAATTTAGATAATCTCTAAAATTGTATTTCACCTCTAAATATAAAAATCTCTGTACCTGAGACTAAATGGTACCATTTGTATCAATATACATGACTCAATATTGGGTTTGGAGAGTCTAGGGAAAATCATAAAGTATGCTCATTTACCACACTCTAGTCTATGCTCTGGTCCCCCATGACTGAAATCCTTTTTCAATTAGCATCAAGAATTGCTATTGTTATGGGCCCGGTGTACCTCAGAAGTCTTCTGGGGGAACTCAGGGAACCTTCTTCAGAAGCTAATCCAAAGGACAGACTCCTAAAGAAGCCATTAACCCCAACCCTGGGGAGATAATCTTATTAGGCGTGACTGCTGCCTTAGTGGTGCCAAGGAGACAGAGATAACTCCAGAAATTTTCTCATTCAAGCCCTCACTCAAGCTTTCCCCACCCCAAAAGGGAACTTTCCACTCTCAGGTGATCACCCCCATCTACCATCTATAAGAGCTATAGCCTTACTCTTGTATGAGGAGATGTCTCAGAGAATCATGTCTCTGTGGTATGCTATCTATCATTGAGAGAAGTTTGACTTCTCTCTTGTTTTCCTTTCTCTAGAGCCTAAATAAAACATTATCTTATTCTAATTGGATTTGTGTGCAAGAGGGTATAATTGATAATTTTTCTTTTTTCTTTTTCTTTTTCTTTTCTTTTTTTTTTTTTTTTGCAGGGCAATGGGGGTTAAGTGACTTGCCCAGGGTTGTTGAGGCCGGATTTGAACTTAGGTTGTCCTGAATCCAGGACCAGTGCTTTATCCACTGTACCACCTAGCTGCCCCTGAGGGTATAATTCTTTTTTTTTTATTTTTTATTTTTTAGTGAGGCAATTGGGGTTAAGTGACTTGCCCAGGGTCACACAGCTAGTAAGTGTTAAGTGTCTGAGGCCGGATTTGAACTCAGGTACTCCTGACTCCAGGGCCAGTGCTCTATCCACTATGCCATCTAGCTGCCCCGGGTATAATTCTTTAAAGAGGAATACCTAAGGACTCCCAACTCCAACCATTTCCTCCATAACACTATAAAAGGGAATTAAACTCACCAAATTTCTGTGAAGACCTGAAGGAGCATGAAGAGCATGACAATTTCTCTTTTTTCCTTAGTGAGGATATATTTTGATTATAACCTATGTGTATACACATAAATGTATACATATATACATGTTTGGTGCATGTATACATTTTTCAGGTACACATGAAATGTGCTCAGGTATTATTTTTGACATCTAACGAAACTATTTCCATCTCTCCACATTGAGGGCTTCCCAGATGCAGATGCACCATATAGTCAATTAGCACAGGTCCCTCAGAGTGTGGCTTATCTTTCAGATTCTATCCTCAGAGTGATCTAAACCCATATTCCCTTTGTCTCAGTGGTATGTGTGGACTTGTATAATGTTACATCTGGCCCCTACCTAAATAATGAATTTCATTCCTACTAGGAAAGTAACTTTAGTTCCTGGTTCTTCAAATAAGTTAAAATAAATTCTGCTAACTTGGTATAAAATATGATACAAATATTTTGAGTAATACGGTAACTTCTCTACATTCACATGGCTATCTTTCTATTTCATTGCATCATCACATCTCCTGAACTATTGCAATGACCTCCCAATTTATCCCCTAGCTTAAAGTCTCTCCCTTCTCTTAACTATCCTCAAAACAGATGCTAAAGTGATTTTCCTAAAAGATACTCCTTGCTATATTGCTTCCCTGATCAAAAGACTCCAGTGACTCATCACTGAGAGGATCACATATAAACTCTTCTCTTTGGCATTTGAAGTCATTTGCAATCTGGCTTTAACTTGCCATTCCAGGCAAATAATATATTAATCATCTTCACCTACTCTATAATCTGCATTTGATCACTAGTCTCCACAGGATATCCTCCTTAACTGGAATTCCTTCCCTCCTCACCTCTGCCTCTCAGAATCCATAGCTTCCTCTGTACAAGTACCACTTACTATACAAGCCCATTTTAAATCACTATAGCTACTAATGCCCTCCCCCAATTATCTTAAATGTACTTCATATCTTGGATTTACTTTATCACCTACATATTGTCATGCCTACCCCCAAAAGAAGGTACTCTCCTTGAGAGAGAGACCATTTCCTTTTTGTCTGTGCCTCCTTGATGTAGGAGGCAAAAAAGCGTTAATAGAAAAGCCAAAGACCCAAGCTCTAATTCAGATATTAGCTCTAAAAGGGAGTCAGACCCCAGTTAATGGATAACATACTAGTTTCTTGTACCCACAGAAATCAGTGCCCATAACGGGAGCAGAAGGAGAGAGGCCATGATGACCTTAGACTAAAATGACAAGGCTATAGAAATTCTAAAGAAAAATGATTTTATTTTGAAACTAGCCATGGGAATCAGAAAGAGACATGTGCAGAAAAGGCCAAATTTGTCCCCATATTCACCTTGTGACATGTAAACCCCCAAAAACACACCTCCACTGAAAAAGGTACCCACCTTGGGGGTTAGCTTAGGACCCCAGGAACTCCAAATTAGGATAAGCCCTCCCTTGTAACACCCCTAGGTGGAGAATATTATAATGATTAGGACATGCCCTCCCTTGTACCCACCCAAGGTGGAGATTATTATAATGAGACTGAAATCAATTTATCTAAACTATAAATATAACTGTCTTTTCTTTCACTATTAGAGAGACACCTTTCCAATATTCTGGTTCTCTCCCTGTGATCAGTCACCGTATTGCAATAAAACTTGGGAAACTGAGTCACTGAGTCTTGTAATTATTTTGGGACAACTCACAATCAATTTGACCCTAAATTCCATCCCACATCATTCTGAGAAAATAGTAACTCAAGGTGTCACAGTGCATCAAAGTTGGCTTGTTTAACATTCGCCCTTTTTACTCTCTTTCCCCTCTGGAAAGAGATGGAGCAAGTTCCTCCCAAAAGACTCTTTTTCCTTCCACTTGGTGGCCCTGAGGGTTGTAACCTTTCCATTGTTCACTATCCTTTTAAAGTTTTCCTCTATGGATTGAAGTCAGAGGATTTACCTCAGGCTGCCTTATGAAAAGGGATCCACCCTCCCCAAATACAAAAAGCTGTCAGCTTAGCCCAGGGGCAATGGCCATTTGGTTCATGGGGAGGCTATAAAACAAATGTTATTAATAAAATCATAATAGCTCAGAACCCCCAAGTTAAGGAAATTCTCTGATTATTTTGAATTGGGTTGTAATTCTTTGTCTAAATATATCTAAGCTAGGCACTAATACCTTCTATTAATCTTGTATATGCAACCAATATAGAGATAAATCATTATACATCATTTATAACTAGTCATGTTTTTTTTCAAATGAAGCAAAATTAAAATAAATAAATTAGAATAAAGGGGATAGAAAGAAAAATCAAATAAAGTCACTTGTTAGCAAACACAAGCACAGAGCAAATTAAGAAGGATTTTAAATCTTTTACCTCTTCTGGATTTCTTGAAGGGATGATCACACTTGGCAGATGCAATCTGAGTTCTCTCCTCCATAGAGCAGAGGCTGCCCTGAGGCTAACCTGTTACATTTAATCCCCACTCCCATAACAAACTCTGTAAGAATTCCTCAGTGGCCTGATTGTTACACTGTTACTAGTGATTGTCTTTGGCATAGCTCAAATCTCAGATTTTCCCTCAGATTTCCTCCTTTTCTCCATTTTCTCACAGACCATTTCAAAGGTCTCACCAACATAAAAAAATCTTCCCACTCCCAGCTTAAAAATCATCATATCCCTCATACTCTTCCATTGCTGTGAAGACTACAAATCTCATGATTACCCAGTGTGACTTCAGACCCTTATCTTGCTGGTGATCTGAGACATAGTTACACTTCTCCCCAGGGTTTGGAATAGCTGTGGATCACTTACTAATCAATCATTACACATTCTTTAAGTGTCTACTATGCATTGGAATGCTGTGCAATGTGAATACAAAAAGAAGCAAAAGACAATTTCTGCTCTCAAGGACATTACTATCTAATGGGGGAGACAATATGCAAATATACATATTATACATATGCATATGCATATGTATTATACACATACACACACACATATATATATATATATATATGTCAAGCAAACTATACAAACAGAAAATAACTGTTATGGGGAAATTGATGGGGGGTTTGGAGTAGGGGTCCTTAGGAATTCCTCTTTAAAGAATTACATCCTCTTGCACACAAATCCAGTTAGATTAAAATAATAGTTTATTTAGGTCCTAGGGAAAGGAAACCAAGAGAGAAGACCTTGGACTTCTTCTCATGGGGAGAAGGCATGGCACAGAGGCGTGTTTCTTTGAGATACCTATCTCCATGAGCAGGAGACAGGCAGATACTTTTATAGAGGATGGATCATGTCTGATGGAGTCATCATCTGACTGTGGAAAAGTTCCCTTACTGGGGAAGGACCATCCCCCACTGGTAGTGGCTGAGGGAAGTTGGGTGAGAGGAGGCTCCGGATCTCTCAAGCCATCTCTCTCCCCCTCATGCCACAAAGGGAGCAGCGACACCTAATCTTACCTCCCCAAGGGGTGGGGGAGACTAGAATGATGGGTGGTGGTCCTGGTGCTAATGCAGTCTTGATCTGGTGCCACTTACCTCTTTAGGTGTGTCTGTCCTTTGGTTTAGTTTCTTTAGGAGAAGGTTCTGTTATGGGGAAAGCATGTGGGTCCTTAGAATTCCTCTATAAAGAATTACACTCTCAGGTATATCCTAGTTAGGAATAAAAGAACAGTTTTACTTTGATACAAGAGAAACTGGCTGGGAGGAAAGTTTAAAACTCTTTCCTCCTCCACTAGACTGGGGAGCACCCTTTTATAGGGCCAAGATGGCATGACCACCCAAGTAAGGGTGAGATATCCCTTACTGGGTGGTGGGTTGGAAGCAGTCTGGTGGTGGGCAGTTGTTCTATCCCCTTCTGGTGCAACCACGCCTAACAGGATTACCTCATGGAAGGGGTGAGGGAGACTGGAATGAAGGGTAGTGGTCCTGGAGTTATCTCAGTCCAGATCCAGTGCTGCTTATCTCTCTAGGTGTGTCTGTCCTTTGGTTTAATTTCAAGGAGAAGGTTCCTTGATCTCCCCAGACAACTTCTGGTGTAACCTGGGCCCATAACAATAACTAAATAAGTAACATAATAGAAGAAAGGCGCTAGAAATAAAAGGTGTTGGGGAAAGCTTCTTGTAGAAGGTGGGATTTTGGTTGGGACTTAAAGAAAGCCAGGAAATTCAGTAGTTACAATGTCCAGGCAAGAGGGACAGGCAGGGGGGAAAAAGTGCCTGGAACAGAGAGACAGAATATCTTGTTCATGGAATAGGCAAGAGGTCAGAATCACTGGATCACTAATATGTGCAAGAGAATAATGGGTGAGAAGACTGGAAATGTAGGAGGGGTCTAGGTTATGAAAGGCTTGAATATTAACTAGTGCATTTTGTATTTGCTCCTGGAAGTAATAGGGGGTCATTAGAGCTAACTGGAGCTGGGCAGCTAGGTCTGGAGTCAGGAAGACTCATTCTCCTGAGTTCAAATTCAGCCCTAGAATCTTGCTAGCTGTGTGGCCCTGGGCAAGTCACTTAATCCCATGTGCCTTGATCACTAACCTATAAAATAGCTGGAGAAGGAAATGACAAACCATTAGTATTTTTGCCAAGAAAACCCCAAAGGGGGCCACAAAGAGTAAAAAACAACTGAGTAACAACAAAATGAGTAAGGGGTGGAGGGTATGATGTAATCAGACCTGCACTTTAGTAAAATCATTTTAGTGACAGAATTGAGGATGGATTGGAGTGAGGAGAACCTTGAGGTAGGCAGATCTACCAGCAGACTATTGCAGTAATCAAGGCTTGAGGTGATAAGAGACTGAACTAGAGTAATGACAATGCCAAAGGAGAGAAGGGGAATATTAGAGAGTTGTTACAAAGGTGAAATCCACAGATTTTAGCAACAGATCCAATATGGGGGGTGGGGGTGGGGGGCAAGAGATAGTGAGGAATCCAGGCTAACTCCTAGGTTGCAAGCCTAAGGAACTGGGAGGATGGTGTTGGAATAGGGAAGGTAGGAGGAGGTGGTGGTCTTATGAGGAAAGATAATAAATTCAATTTTGGATTTAGCAGGTTTAAGATGTCTACTGGATATCCAGTTCAAGTTTTCTGAGAGGTAGTTAGAAATGCAAGATTGGAGGTCAGCAGGGAGACTTGGGATGATAGGTAGATTTGAAAATCATTAGCATAGACATAATAATGAAATGCACTACAGCTTATGAAAACATCCAGCAAAGTGATATAAAGGGAGAACGGGACCCAAGGCAACCCTGAAGCACACCTGCAGTTAGAGGGTGTGATCTGGAAGAGCATCTGGCACAGGAAACAGAGGAGAGATCAGATAGGTAAGAGAAGAACCAGGAGAGAGTAGTGTCCCCAAAATCTAGAGAACAGAATATCAAGAATGAGAGAGTGATTTGGCGTTAAAGGCTATCAGAAATTAGTTAATGTACCAACAATACACACATCAGTCCTTGAAAAACAAAACAAATAAAAAACCAAAGATGACAAAGCTAACATCCCACATAATCACCCTAAATGTGCTATCCAAATCAAAGCACATCAACAATAAATACCATAAAGGAAGAAGAATACAAAGCATCCATTGACAAGCTGTTTCAGTGACTAAAAGGTAAGACATCCGTTATTGTTGTTGTTTATTGTTTTCCTGTTATTCCTGACTCTCCATGACTCCTTTTGGGGTTTTCTTGGCAAAGATGTTGGAGTCTGTCATTTCCTTCTTCAACTCATTTTACAGATGAGAAAACAGGCAAATACAATTAGTTGACTGGCTCAGTCACAGAGCTAATAAGTGTCTGAGGCCAGCTTTGAATTTAGGAAAATGAGTCTTCCTGATTCCAAGCTCAGCACTCTATCCACTGTGCCACCTACCTGCCCTTCTAGACATGCATATGATGTAGCAATACATGCTTATCCATATTATACAAGAAAATAGACATCAGAAAACAAATTTAAAGCAATAATAGCAACACTAGGCCTAAGAGAGAAGAAAACATGAGAAAAGAACAAAACTATACATAAACAAAAACAAAACAATGCATATTAACAGATGAATATAGGTGTAATAAAAACATGAGCACATAGCAAGTAAACATAAATAATCAATTAATAAAACAGAAGCAAACTCCATGTAGGTAGTCATTAACACATGCATCAATGAACATATGCAGTTACATTGAGAAGCACATCATGTAGGTAAACATGAGAATTATCATCTGGTTACATATTCCCCTGGAACCTGTTACTTTAGTCTTGGTGCTAGCTGAGCAGTCTTAAATCTGGTGTGAATTACTGACCCAACTGATCCTTTCCTTGAGCTCTTGGAAGGTATGGGCTTCTCATAATCCTCATAAGAACTATAGCTTTGCCTCCCTAAATCTGAGCATGCAGGATGGGCCCAGAATAGTGAGCAGTGTTATTGCATTCTGTGGGGTATTTCTGTACCTTAAAAGTTACGAAATCTGAAGTATTAGAAAAGGTTTTGCCTCTGAATTCAGTCCTATATTGTTATTTGAACTCATTTTCACATTACAGTATACAGAGTTTTCTTCAGTAGAAATGTCTCTTCCTGAGTCCTGGTCAGGGTTAGACAGTCCTTGCATAGATGGTAGATGGTCTCTTTTGTTTAGAGTTGATTGAAATGAGTTTCTATTGGTCTCTCCCTGCTCACCTGGGAATCCAACTAATTCACTTAGATAAACATAAGTATTTGGAGTAGATTGTCTTTACAAAGTCCTTCATAAGGTTATGGGGTGTTTAGTGAGTAAGTAAATTACTCTGTCTCTCCACAACTAGGTCAATCTGCAATTTGTGTGACCCATGAATACCCAGATTTCTCAGCCAAATTACATAACCTTGTTGAAGGTCTTGGCAATTTAGGATATTCCCATCATTGTTTCTTCTAGGCTAAAGATGTAGCTCAGTGGTAAGCTACTATTAGCTTCTCTCTCAGCCAAAAGCAGTTGTGTTTGCAGTCTCTTCATCCTTGAATACTTCAAAACACAAGCCAGTAGGCAGGCATGGTTTATTCCCAGTTATCAGTACATAAGATATCAAACCAGTAGAATTGTTCATGGTAGAACTGTATGTGGGTACAAGGAAAGCCACAAATTGACTTTGCTGAGATTTTTGTCCTGGTTATTATATCTCTAACACATTCATCATTGTGGGGTTGGATTCAGGTTGGAGATCTTTTTGAGGGTTACATGATATTCAAGAATTCATGGTGTCAGTCAAAGCTAAACTTTCCCTGAGAAGTATACTTTCAAAGTTTATGCTATGGAAGAAAATAAATGATAATAGTAATGATAATATTATCAATTATTATTAATGAAATATTATAATATATTAATTATGTAATAAGAATATAATAATACTATATTAGATATTTAGGCTCATCTGCCATAAATTATTTAATCTAATATTTTTTGGAGGCAACTGGGGTTAAGTGACTTGCCCAGGGTCACACAGCTAGGAAGTGTCAAGTGTCTGAAGCCAGATTTGAACTCAGGTCCTCCTGACTCCAGGGTCAGTGCTCTATTCACTGTGCCACCTGGCTGCCCCTATTTAATCCAACATTAACCTATATACAAGCCATTTCTAGCCTGGAAAGAGAGAGATGTCCAAAGCCCTTAAAACAAAATACCTATTGAGCATAACAGGAAACTAAAAGATGACATCAAAATAAAATCATATTTTTTTTAATCTAGTAAATGCAAAAGAAAAATAAAACTATTCAATATCCATTTCCCTCAAGAGCAATTAATTTGGGGCTAAATTGTGCTTAAATATAAAGAGGAAAAATGAATCAAAATATAAGAATTAAACATTTGGAAAAATAAAAATTCAAGTCCCACCTCTGATACCCACTGTGTGACCCATAGCCAGTCATCTAACATCCTAACATAGTAAGATGCTCTCTAAGACTATAAATTTCAAGGAAGAGGCTAAGCTGCATTGGGAGAGGAAGTGTTTTTAACAGAAATTATCTTCACTAATTAAAGATTAAGGCCTTATCCCTTTACAATTTACAAAATGAATTCCCAATAACAATCCTTTGAAATAGCCCATATGTTTTTGTTTGTATTTTATAAATGAGAAAACACTCAGGTTAGGTGTTTCACCACCAGTCACATGACTAGTAAATGTCAAATAAAGGAAATGAACTCCCCTTTCATGACTCCAAGCTCTCTTCTCCTTCCATTATACCATGGTGCCTTCTAGTGAGCAAGGATAATAGGATTTGGACTGGAGAGGTTCTTAGTAAATATATCATCGAACCACTTCATTTTACACATGAGGAAATAGAAAAAAAGATGCTAAGTGACTTATCCAAGGTTATATAGATAGTACTTAGCAGAGCTAGGATCTGAACCTGGGTCATCTGGCACCAAATGAAGTATTTTTTCTACTATTCTGTGACATGCAGTGGCTTCTCTATATCAGTAATTAAGAAAGAAGGAAGGAAGGAAGCAAGGAAAGAAAGAAAGAAAGAAAGAAAGAAAGAAAGAAAGAAAGAAAGAAAGAAAGAAAGAAAGAAAGAAAGAAAGAAAGAAAGAAAGAAAGAAAGGAGGGAGGGAGGGAGAGAAAGGAGGGAAGAAGGAAGGAAGGAATGAAAAAGTAGGGAGGAAGGAAGGAAAGGAAAATAAAGAAAAGAAAGGGCTTTCTAATTTGGAAAAATGAAGAATCAATGCAAATTTATATAAAGGTTAGATTAAAGATAGAATTATTCCCTAAAACCTGGATAAAAAGAACTTAAGGGGACAAGAACATTCCTTAATATTGGAAGGAGAGAATATTATAATATGAAAAAAGATGTTCTACTTTATAATGTGGATAGTAAATTTCTGGTGTTCCTTACTCCCAAAAGATGTGAAGTTAGTTCAATATTTGGAAAAAGTTGATCTATGGTTTTGGGTGAAAGGAGTATAAACTCAAGAATTAACTAAACTATTTAAATTCATTAGTGTACTACGATCATAGTTAAGTGTCCTGGGAAAATGAAGAAAATGAACTTGGTGTTCTATTCTATTCTATTGGGGAATATACTTGTTTTATTGATTGTTGCAGTCTTATACTGGGTTTGTGAAAATATTTTCAGTTATGAAGTAATTTATCCTATATTCGACCCCGCTAGCCTTTACTTTGAGATAGCCAAGTAATGCATTGGATAGAGTGCTGGGCCTGAAGTCAAGAAGAATCATCTTTCTGAGTTCAAATCCCATCTGACACTTACTAACTATATGACCCTGACCATGTCATTTAACCCTGTATACCTCATTTCCTTGTCAGTAAAATGAGGTGGAGAAGGAAATGCAAATCACTCCAGTATTTTTTCCAAGAAAACCCCAAACGGGGTCACAAAGAATTGGAAACAACTGAAAAACAACTGAACAACAGATTTTATTTACTACAAGAAACCTCTAGGATAAGAAACAACCTGAGAGGCAGGAAGACCTAGATTCAAGAGTTACCTCTGACACATTATCATTATACCCATGAGCAAATCACATAATTTCTGTTTCTCAACTTGCTAAAATGATAGTTTATATGAGAGTTATTGATCTGCTTTGGTGGAAGAATTTCCACACTGAGTATTCTCTATAATAATAAAATTGAGGGTCCACCAAATACACCCATATGTTTCACCTTTATATGTGTCTCTGTTTTCTAGATCATTTGAAATCTTGTCTATTTCCTAAAAAAAATGTTTCTAGTCTCTAACACTACTTTGTACCAAGAACAAAATTCTCATTGTCATAAAAGAGCATCATGATGCCATAGATAAAGAAAACTATAAGAATTAGTTATTCATTGAGTAAATAACCATGATTTTGTTTTCTATACATGAGGTGTCTGTTCTTTGCAGACAATGAGATTGGGCATTCACTTCTGTCTTATGCTTCTGGCACAGCAGTAGTTGTAGCTTAGCATATTCCAGCCATTAGCCTTACATAGGAGCCAATTCTGTAGACACTGACATGGGCCTCTTGTAGTACCTGAAAATTAGGTTCTATTTGAGTACATGAATTGCAGAGTACCAGAACGTATGTGACTGTTTTAATCTTTGAGACAGAAGGAAACAAAGTGATCATATGGACAAAACTAAAGACAGAAGCAAGGTCAATGATGAAGGATGATTTCAGGGTGCCCCACACCTTAAAATTTTACTTTTCAATTGTTGATTAGGTTTGTTAATGCTTAATTCTGTATTCCTCATTCTTATGGAGAGAGATTTGATAACCAGGAATCAAACAGATTATCTGAGAGATTACTAGATTGCTAGCCCCTTTAAGGAAGCAGCCATTTTTTAAAATTATTAGATATGAGAAAACCTGGGTTTAAATCCCATCTTTACTATTTCCTAATACAATCCAATCAAACACCTTTTTTCTATAATAAAATGGAAGCCTGAAACATAGAAAAAGGAACCACAAGAATTGGTGACTCATTCAATGAATGACCCTCTTTTGTTTGTTTTGTTTTCCCATCCTGTACCTCATCAATAATATGAGGATCACCCCTTTTTTCAGGCAATGAGATTTAACCTCATCATATAGTTCTGACTTATATTTCTAGAAAAGGAACAGATGTGACCAAGCAGATCCCAGGCACAAATACTTCTAGGTCTATAATGGTCAATGTCCATGGACCAAAAAGGATTTATTCAGTACCACTTATGATCAGTTTTAGAGGCGGCATGGAATACTGGGTAAAAGTCCATTCTCTGGAGTCAAGAAGCCTCGAGTTTAAGTTTTGCCTGGCTATGTGACCTGGGACAATTACTTACCCTCTCAGTGTCCCAAATATTTAACTATATAAGAATATATGTTGAAGAGCAGGTTCCCACTTATATGTTGGATATTGATATTATTTCATTATAGCAATGAAATCAATCCAATGTAAGTCCAGTCCCTGCCCCACTCCAAAAAGTGGGCAAGACACCAAAGATATAGAGACAAAAGTAAAAAGAGTCCATAACTTTATGGAGATGTGATGTCAACCACAGACACTTGGGTAAAAAATTTCAGGTTCATGAGCCTCAATTGCCTCATTCATAAAATAGGGACAATAATAACCATGCTATCTACTTCACATGATTATTGTAAAGAAAGTTTTCTTCATGGTAAATTGCAAAGTCCATTAGACAGACGAGGTATGTGTGTGATTTCTCTTTGAATCACTCTTACTGTCTATCAATGACTGCCTTGTCTATAAGGAATGCACTGTAAGTCTGTTGGATTGAATTATTGAATGCTGAGAACATTGTGTATTGGGCTTGCTCATTCAGTACTCACTCTAGCTTCACATCATTTACTTTAGAAGGCAGCATTTTTAAATGGCTGTCATTCACTACCTGTTAGACAGTAGAGGAATCAGCAAAGTGATTAGGATTTTGACTGTAGACATGAATGAAGTTGTCCATGTGGATCGATGTCACCCTGCCACTATTAGCCAACTTGACAGTGATAACTAACTGCTGCCACGGTTTCCTCTTGAAAACCACTATCACCATAGAGACCATCAGAGAACACTCCTAAGCCTGCTCTATTATTCATAATGTGCACCTGCTTACTGTATTTTAAAAAAATCTTGTTTTAATGGATTTTCTTTTGTCAGAAGTTGCATAGTCTGTCAAATAATTATCACATTAAAAAAATCTTCCTATAGAGATATATATACAAGGTCTGAAAAGCAGAGAAATACATCTATGGTACTAGATCCAACTTTGGTCATTGTAATATCACCAGGAATAGAGGTAGCATTTACATTACTGAAAACATCAAACAGCCTAAAATCTGAATCATTAAGACACCGGGATAAACAAATTATGTATACCACCTTGTAATTCTATTTTCATGGGAAGGCAGTTATACCTTTAATTAAAAATCACTTCTACTAATAAACAATAAACCCAAAAGCTGACCTGCAGTGATGAAATTTCAACCACATAAATTCTTAGAGAATAGCTACTAAGTTATAGAAAGGGTTAGTGGAGGGAATACTCTCCTACAAAACTGTAGATCCTTGAAATATAAAATTAAGTAAAATCTCTGTGTTGTATACATGTATATTAAATATGCATTTGTGCATATTATATATATGTATATGTACACATGCATACATAGCAATTTCAAAAATAGCTTGAGTCCACTGGCCAAAGCTCACCTACCTAAGTTTGAGAGAGATTCCTCATTAGTAATTTGATCTCTAGGATGCTCTAGGCAGCTATAGAATGCAGTAAATAGTGTTGGATTTGGTGTCAGGAAATACTGCCACAGACACTTATTAGACATGTGACCTCTGGTAAATTCACTTAATCTCTCAGTCTCAGTTTTCTCATTTATAAAATTGAGATAAGAAAAGCATCTACCTTACAGGGATATTTTGAGTATCAATGGTGTAATATTTGTAAAGTGTTATACAGTCTTTAAAGTGCTATAGAGATAATAATTATATTTAGGGCTTTTATTAAAAGGAAAATCTTTTTTTCTGATGCCTGCATTATACTTGGGAGACAACCCTGATCTCTCAAACTATTCCATGGAATATAAACCCTGATACATTTTACTATGCTGAAAAAAGCTTCAAGTAAGACATCAACAACAGACTGAGTCATTTGGGCAAAAGAACTTCATCACTAATATTTTACTGGTCATTATGTGATGAATTCTTTGGTCTTTTTAAACCACAAAAATTACTCCTTACAAAATTAGTAAGTCGATTTTGTCTATTAAAATAATTTCCAAATAGTATTCTGTAACTAACATCATTAATACATGATAATTGACAAAGTGAAATAGGTAATTAAATTAATTCTATAAATCTTTAAGCCCTTTGTAAATATCTGTGGTTAGAGTACTGGGATAGGAATTAGAAGAGATAGGTTCTAGGTGAATACACATCAAATAAAGTTAAAGAACTTTGAATTTGGAGTTAGAGAGTCTAGATTTTAATTTTATATGTGTTACTTAATATTTATGTTTCCTTTGGTCATGTTACTGTAGGGGGCAAATTTTAATTGAGGAGTATTAGTTAGGTGACTCACAGTAATATTGGGGCAAGGAAGGAAATTAACAGCCTCTTTCAAAAACAGAACAGGGTTTATTACCAACAACAAACTTAAAAACACAAGTAAGATTAGTAGAATTAAGGGAAAGGAACAAAAAAGGAATGGGAGAAGGAAAATAATACTACCTGAATCATACCACCGCCCAGGGCTCAGCAGACCCACCTCTTTCCATCTCAAAAGCCAGAATGGAGAGTCTCCTCCCTTCTCCTTACCAGCAACCCCCTCTCTCCCAGGAAACAGGGCAGACAGACACACAGCCCGAAGCTAATTGGCTGGCAGCTCTGATTGACAGAATTAACAGAGGCTTGTAGAATGGCCAGCCTCCCAGCTTCATTGCCCTCACCTGGCTTCCCATCATTATAATTTGGCCAGGCCCAAGTAGGTGTTGGCATGAGGTGGGTGGAGCTCTGTGCCTGCTAAGAGAGGCAGCACCAGAGCCCTGGCTGGGGAGTGAGCTGGGGCTTCTAAATCATGATTGATTCTTTACATTACTTAACCACCATGATCAATCAATCAGCTGACAAACATTTATTATGTATCTGCTATGTGCAGGTGTGGCAGCTGGTGATAGAATGGATAGACTGATTGGGCTCCAGTCAAAAAGACTCATCTTTGTGAGTTCATGTGCTGTTGTTTGTCCTTTATTTTTTACGAGGAACAATGATATCATGGGTGATGCCTTGCTTTTACTCAAATCTTGCCTCAGGCAGGCAATTACCAGCTATGTTTCAACAATCAACTAATTTAAAGACATCAGGAGTGGTTAGTTATTACATGTATATTATTTCATCATTCAATAATTTCCAGTAATCTGTTCACTATATACACTCATGTCTTATTAAGCAAAATGCTTTTCTTGCCTTCTTTCATTCTTTCTCTCTTTCTTTCTTTCTTTTTTGTTTTTTAAGCTTCATTTTCTATCAAACGGGCTGTAGGAAGCAATGCTGAGTGTGCTCTATGAAGCTAAGGATATGGCAGAGAAGAGAAGCAATGCAAGATCAGCCATAATTGTGTGAATTCTTTCATTTCAGTTTTTGATAAAAAGTCATAAAAATCACTTAGAAATTACAAGACTTCAAAGTCAGTTGACTTTTTATTGTTAAGACATAGGGCCCTGAATTTGCTTAAATTTCTCTTTGATTATTAAAATAGATTTTAAGCCACAGTGATCTCTCATGATGAGAGAGAATTATATTCATTTTTAAGAAATGAAATAAAAGCAAGGAAAAACTTTTAAAGAACCCCTCTCCCCTCCCCCCAAAAAAGAAGCCTCTAAAAGGAAACTTTTTACCTCTTCTTTAAAGTCTTCCCTATCCTTCCCAGTTATTTGTGTTCTCTGACCTCAAATTACCTTACATTTAATTTTCTATGCAACATGATCTAGTAGGAGCTAGCCTTTGAGGTGGGTTCAAGTCATACATGCAGCCAAGGACAGACTAACTTTTCAGTTCCTCAGGCAGAGGATGGTGACAATCACAAGTTCAGGGTAACCCTGTAGAGTTGTACATCTAACATTATAGCTAATGAATCCCCACCAATGTGCTTTCCATTAACAACCAACCAGTAGATATAATTAATTCTTAGTGAAGTCTTTTATTAATATGGCATTTCCCCATAAAATCAGGACACATTTTTCAGGTATACATGGTGTCAGTGGTAAGAGTGGGTACATGTATAAAGGACATTGGCAGTGAGGGACACATGTCAGGAACACATGAGGCCAAGGTAATTCACATGTTGGGTATTATAGGGCTTTGTGGTCTTTCCATTTCTCCTGATGGCCTACCGCTATACTGTTCTGGGCATACATGCTGGGCATGTTGCTCTGCTGCTAGACTGGCTTGATTTTCATAGAGCTCAACATTGTTGCTGAATAGATTGCTTCAGGGTCCTCCACGGACTTGCTTTTCACTGGTCAGCAGTAGTCTCTATGACCTCAGCTTCAGGCTAAGTTTCAGTCCTCAACTGAGGTACTTTTATGCTCTTGTAGAAAGAGCAGGGATCCTTACCATATGACTGGCAGAAATCTTCCAACTTCTGCTTTGGATTCTGAAGCTTGACACCTCCTAGGAAGCAGTTAGGAGAATACAGGATTATACTTTCCTTTTAACATCTCTTCCTGATACCTTGTTAGTCAATTTAGAGAGAGATCTTGCCCTAACTTATGTTTTGCACATAGTTGTTAGCATGTTGCCTCCCTCATTAGATTGTGGGTTCTTCAAGGAGAGGAGCTCTTTGCCTTTTGATTACTAGGCAACAGCTATTTGCCCAATAATCTACAAATAGCTATGTAGTTCAGAGTTCTCTAGTTTTAAAACTTTTTTCTTAGACTTACAAGAACTGATGCTGAGTGAAGTGAGCAGAACCATAACAGTATACAATAACAGCAACATTTTGCAATGATCAATATGCTAGATTTAGCTCTTCTCAATAATACACTGATCCGAGGCAATTCCAAAAGATTCATGATGAAAAATGTTCCCCACATCTGGAGAAAGAACTATGGAGTCTGAATGGAGATCGAGGCATACTATTTTCACTTTTTTTTCTTTCTCATTGTTTTCCCCTTTTGTTCTGTTTTTTTCTTTCACAACTTGACTGATATGGAAATATGTTTGACATGATTATGCTGCATGACCTATATCAGACTACTTGCTATCTTGGGGAGGGGGAAGGGAAGGGAGGGAGGGAGAAAAATTTAAAACTCAAAATCTTACAAAAATGAATGTTTAAAACTATCTTTACATGTAATTGGGGAAAAATAATATATTATTACATGGAAAAGAAAACATTCTTATTTGATAGTACATGCAAAAGAATTGGTCAAGAAATAATATATAGGTAATCTATGTCATGGGATTGTATATTGTCTCATTTGGATGATCAATTGCTTTCCGGGTTTTTCATATTAAAATGAGTTATTGAAAGCTTCATATTTCTTGTAAGGTATAAAATTATGAAAGGAGTTCACCTTTACATATCATTGTTTCTATTACTTGTCCTTTCATGCTACACATTTGCCAAAGTCTGAAAGGTGTATAGCCTTGCACATTCCCCACCATAAAAAATTTTCAGTCCTTATGAATCACTTGGGAGAAATAAGTGTGTCTGTGGACTTGAAAAACAGCACACAGTTATTAGCATTTCACATAGTTCACATAGTTTCAGTTCAAGTTAATATAATTCACTCATGACATTAATAGTATATAATCATTCATACATGATAGTCACATAAAATAATCTACTGTATAGATCATATATAATAATACAGCCAATGAATATGTGAACTAATATGTATCAGAGGAACACATATCAATAGTGAATGCTAAATACTGTGTACTTGTATATATGTCAGCACTGAATTCACTGTGAGAAAACATAGTTCAATTGAAATAATTCATTATATAGTGAAACACTTTAAGTCTATTTCATGTGAATACAAAATACACACACACACACACACACATACATATGTAAATGTCTTCGGTTTTCTAGAACCTTCCATACCTGGGCTACTATGTTAGAATGAGGTTGCCTCAGGGTTGGATCTTCTGATATCATCTTTATTAAGACATTAGTCTCTTGCAACTAGACACTGGTTGAATACCAAAATCCAATTTCATTTTCATCTGAACTATTACTTAGCTCTATCAATTGCTTTTTCCTAGGTGAGAAGGCTTTTCTTGTCAGAATCTGTTTATTGGGGCAGCCAGGTGATGCAGTGGATAAAGCACTGGCCCTGGATTCAGGAGGACCTGAGTTCAAATCCAGCCTCAGACACTTGATGCTTACTAGCTATGTGACCCTGGGCAAGTCACTTAACCCTCATTGCCTCACAAAAAAAGAATCTGTTTATCTGTAATTTATACCAATTCATTAGAAAATCTAACTACTCTTCCATAAGCGATAGATGGTTCTAGTGCCTTTTTTTGTAGGACCCTGATTATTTTCTGGGACTATTTTATAAACTAGAAAGTTGTCTGGTCTCTTCATTCTTCATGAATTGATATGGGCAGCTAGATGGCACAGGGAATAGAACACTGGCCCTGACGTTGGGAGGACCTGAGTTCAATCTTACCTCAGACACTTGCTAGCTGTGTGACCCTGTGGATGTCACTTAACCCCAATTGCCTTAAACATCTGGAGCTATCTCTAGTTGTTCTGATATATATTTTGACACTGGATTCAAATGGCTCTGGAGAAAATGATGTTGGTGACCTTGCACAACCCTCCCTTACTTAAATCCAAGTCATGACATCATCTCCCAATATCACAGTCCTCTTCAAGAAGGAAGGACAAACAACCACCTCATGAATTGATATATCCTAGTTTATCATTAATATGCTATCTTATATTCTCTGAATTCCAAGAGTTCTTAGCAGAACTCTATCACCTGTATGAAGATCTTGATAATGGACCCAAGCATTGTACAGATATTTCTTTCTGTCAGATGTTTTCTGTGCTAAAGCTGTGGCTAGATGATAAGACTATTTAGTCTGTTTCTTAAATAAGTTATATGATAGTTCTGCATCTCTCAATCTTCATTTTCTTCAACTCCAAAGCTCAAATCAATAACCATACACGGCTCTCTCCCAAACATCAGAAATGATGGGATTAATGCTTATTAAATTCCTGGTAGCTCTGTATAAATTCACTGGAAATGACACAGATCAACTCCTTAGAAGTTTCTGCTGACACCTTAAGGTCCATAGCATATTCAGATAAGGGTAGCTGAAATGTTCAGGCTATGTGTCTCCCTGAGGTTAGACTTTTACATTCTTTCCAAGGACAATATCTCCTTAAATTTTTGGATGCCAAAATCTCTACATTAGTTCAAGTAAATTCTGAGGGATGGGGAAGAGGCCTTTACTGGATAATTTTTCCCCATAGTAGCGATCAATCCACAGAGAATCATATAAGTGTAATGTAGTATAGAGGACATTGGCCCTGGACTTAAGATCTGGGTTCAAGCCTTTGTTCTCATATATTCTGTTAAATCATCACAAGCAAGTCATTTAAACTTTCAGTGCTCTTAAAAACTCTACACCTAAAATTACAGATGAATTAAAGATTTGTATGGAACTCAGGGTCCCTAACATAAAAGGAATCAAAAGTTTGCATCCTCTCCACCACCCCTTCTCCTATTATGTATAGTTTATACCCTCCTGGTAGTATATAATATTCCTGAGGCAAGAGAATTCCTTTGTAAACCCAGAATCTAGTATCATGCCTTGTATATAATAGGCACTTAATAAATATATGTAGGTTGAAAATATATTAAAGTTTATTTCAGTCCTTCCTTCAGTTAGGCTTCTAGGCATCCAATTTTTTTATAGAAGAATAAATTTTGTTTTCTATGACTGTCATTTTTAAAGGAATGAGTGCTAAAGAGTTGAGTTTCTGTGGGAAGTAATGCTAACCTTGGGTGACACTGAAAAGCACATGGTTCCCTTCTACTTGAAATCACAGTAGCAGCTAAGGCATAAGAATAACAGAATAAACTTAGACAAATTAAGAACTAGATTAATTAAACTATTGCCTCCAAAATGAGGCAAATCTGCTGGGAAGTTCTGAAGTAGTCTATGAATGTAATTATTCATTTCTTGTTTTGTATTTTCTATGGTTTAGCTCTTCTGTATTTCTGAGTTTGCACAAGATTGATATCAGCAGTTCCAGAAATATGTTCAGCTTGAACAGAAGCATGGGACACAAGAAATTTCAGGTGATATTTTATCCTTTTGAAATTTCTAGATCTGTATTTTATTTTAAAGGCACCAGAAATGTTTTGTTTGTTTGTTTTGTATATCTTATTTCTGAAGATTGCAGAATCACAAAATTTCAGAGTTTGGAGGGACTTCAAAGGACATCTAGTCCAACTCAAACCCATTAAAACAATTATTTCTTCAACGTACTCAATACATTCTCATTTTTCCTGTCTTTGCTTAAAGACCTCCTCTGAGGGGGAACCCACCATGTCCTAAGGTAGCCTATTGTACTTTGGGTGGGATAGTCTGAATGTTAGGAAGGTTTTTCTTATGTCAAACCTAAATTTGTCTCACCTCCTTCTACCCTTTTGTCCTTATTTTGTCTCTTGGGGTCAGAGAGAACATGTCTAGTTCCTTTTCCAGATAATCACCCATCAAATACTTAAAGACAACTACTATATCATGTTTCATGTGAAAATAAATTAACACATTATATATTTATTTGCCAGCCTAAAATGGAGAGGCATTACATTCCCCTGGGACTGGCATCTGGGAAACAGACATAATTATTTGCTTGGCATGAATCAATTTTTCTCTTGGCCAAGGATAACCATCTGTATATCTATGCAATGAAGTAAAATCTCAGAAAAAAAGAAAAAAATAGTCTTCACTGACTTGTCAAAACAAAATGTTAATGTCAAATACTAATATAATTAGTTATTTTCTCTCCTCTATTATGCCAGTATTTGTCTCTTTATACTTTTGCTGATGTGGAGGTCTCTCAAAAGCATTCATGGAACAGCATATTGTTACATTTGCTTCATTGAATGTCAAAATGCATCCCATCCCTTACCTTACCTCATTATCAAAATTGTCAAGATAACCATTCCACACACAGTTAGCATCCACCTCCCACTAATGTCCCACCTATAATATTTCCTTTTCAGTTGGAGGAAGTGAAAAGCAAATTTACTCTTGGAAAAACAATAAAAATAATCCCTACAGAACTTTGGATAAATTCTGTACAATATTGTTATCAATTACTTAAATGTAGGAGTAAATGACATGCTTGTCATGTCATTTTACATGTGACATAGACAATGGAAGGATGAAAATGCATTTGGTCACAGAAATGAAACCTGAAAAAGACATCGTCATGTTAAGATAATAGGTTAAATCCAATAAGATGAAATTTACCTAGATAAATATAAAGCCTGGAACAAATTAAAAAAAAAAAACAATGGGAAATCAGGGGACATATAGTTAGACGATAGTTTGATAAAGTGCTTTTGAGGGATTGCAAGCTCAACATACATGAGTCCAATGTGATGGGATGGCCAAGCAAGCTACCATTCTCCCAGATTGGATTAAAAAAGGCACAGGGGGCAGCTAGATGGCGTAGTGGATAGAGCACTGGCCCTGGATTCAGGAGGACTTGAGTTCAAATTTGGCCTCAGACACTTAACACTTACTAGCTGTGTAACCCTGAGCAAGTCACTTAACCCCAATTGCCTCACCAAAAAAAAAAAAAAAAAAAAAAAAAAAAAAAAAAAAAAAAAAAAAAAAGGCATAGGATTTAGATCAAAGGCAGTTATTTGTAGTGTTCTACTACTCTGCCTTGGTTAAATCACTTCTGTTGTTGTTCAATCATTTTTCAATCATGTCTGACTCTTTATGATCCCATTTGAGGTTGTTTTGGCAAAGATACTGGAGTGGTTTGACAAGTTTGACACTGTTAACAGATGAGGAAACTGAGGCAAACAGGTTAAGTGACTCGTTCAGGGTCACATAGCTAGTAAGTGTCAAGGTGGTTACTGCAATACAATTATGTCTAATTATGGAGGTACTATGGGAAGCTAAAATGAGAGATGTTTAACATAGAGAGAGTAAAAAAAAAAACTTTAAGGGGCCGTCACACCCACCTGCAAGTTTTTAAGTCTGTCATAGATTTCTTTGCCTTTTTTCCTTAATGAATATGTGGATCATAGAGATTTTTGTAGAGATGAAAAAGTAGGCATATGGGAAAGCAGTTACTGCCCTTCACTTAGATAACTTAGATATTTATAAAAATATTTTGTAATGATATATTATTGTTAGCAATAACACAAATAGCATTTATATAGTAACTGGTATGTGCCAGGAGCTATGCTAAATACTTTGCAAATATTAACTCATTTAATCCTCACAACAACCCTAAGAGGTAGGTGCTGTTATTATCCACATTTTACAGATGAAGAAACTGAGGCACAGGTTAAGTGACTTGTCCCAGGTCACACAGCTAGTAAGTATCTGAAACTGGATTTGAACTCAAGTCTTCCTGACTCCAGGCCTGGCTTTCTGTCCACTGCACCATTAGCTGGGAACAGATATCTCTGGGGTTCTTGGCCAATGAAATCAGTTCTCTCTGTTATCAATCGGTTTTACTTAGTTGGAGACTTAAGCAAGATGTCTCTCCTTTTTTCAAATATCTAAAGAGCTATCGTATACTTAATCTGGGATGTTTTAGTGATAACTTGCCAAGAGTAATTATCAACCAGTACTTAATAATTTCCAGGTACTATTATTTGCCAGGATCTGTGCTAAGTGCTGGGGGATACAAATACTAAGAATTAAATTAACCTAGAAAGCCAAGAGAAAGAGAGAGAGAGACAGAGAGAGAGAGAGAGAGAGAGACAGAAAGAGACAGAGAGAGAGAGAGAGAGAGAGACAGAAAGAGACAGAGAGAGAGAGAGACAGAGACAAACAGAGACAGAAACAGAGAGACAGAGAGTGAGGCAGAGAGAGGCAGAGAGAAAGACAAAGAGGCAGAGAGAGAGACATAGAGGGAGAGAGAGAGAGGGAGGGAGAAACAGACAGAGACAGAGAAAGGCAGAGAGACACAGAGAGAGAGAGACAGAGACAGAAACATAGAGACACAGAGAGGGAAGGAGGGAAGAAGGGAAGAAGGGAGACAGACAGACAGGGACAGACAAGGACTGTTGTTTTTATTTTCTGCTCTATCTACCAATGAAGAGATAAAGATTTGAATATTCCTCTGCTCAGTAAAGACAAAAAAGAAGATATTTGTTTTTTTGTTTGTTTCCTGAAAATGGATCCCAGAGGAAAGAGAAATGGAGGAGCTAAAGCAAAAGCATATGCATTCTTATATCCTTTCCAATATGTCTGGTCTAATTGGGTTACATGTAGTTAGTTAATTTTCTTCCTCCATATTAACATCTATTGAGTTATGCTTATTTTTTTCTCTTGGAGACAAGATAACATTTTTTTTGCAATGCAATCTTTTATTTGATAGTCAATATTTTGGGGGATTTTTGCCTTTTCCAGATGTTTTTAGAGAATGTGATGAAATCAAAATCATTCATACTTTTTAGATCATGCAAATTAAATAGCTTCAAAAAACACAGACATTTAGTTCTTTTATTTTTTAAAAATTTAAAAATTTAAATTTAAATTTTCTTTTCATTTAGTTCTAAAAAGTTAATGTAGAATCCTTCCCCCCACCTCTAGCTATCTCAGGATATCTATCCCTTTAGAAAGAAAGAGTTCAGGTGTCCTTAACTAGGGCCTGGATGTCTTTAAGTTGTCAAACCTTTGTAATTGCATAAGGAATAAGAGAGAAGGAGCCTGTTTTTCCTTTCCCCATTCATCTGCTTTTTCCACTCTCACAGAAACACTTCAAAATTTAGCAAAGTTTTTAAGTCTTGGATCCTCCATGTTCTCCAGTAAATATGTAGAGATGAAGATAAGCACCAATCAAAACTAAATGCACTAGAGGTGTAAAAGGAAGCCCTTTTAAGGGAGGGATCAATAACTAATCCCAACTGTCCCCTATGCCTGGAAACCTCTCCCTCTACAATTTTTCCTCTTCCTTCGGTTCCTGCAAGTGCCAGATAAAGTCTCCCTTTCTATGGGACATGTCCTGATGTCCCTCAATTCTAGTTCCCTCTCTCTGTTAATTATCTCCAAATTTATTCTGCATATAGCTTGTTTGTACAGTTGTTTGGGAGATATCTCTCCCATTAGAATATGAACAGGGATTATCTTTTTTCCTTCTTTCAGTCCCCTGCACTTAACACAATGACTGGCAACTAGTAGGCAGTTAATACTTAGCACAGTGCCTGGTCTGAAATAGGTGCTTAATAAAATGGTTTTTTGCCTGACTGACTTTTATATTGGCACCAGAAAGTTACCACCTTAGGTCAGGCACATGACACCTCTCCCCCTTCTCTGAGACTAATTTTTCTGGAGGGAGCCTACTAGTTGAAATGTATTTCATTATGCACCTACCCCACCCCACCAATTCTAAATAACTGGAAGGAAACAAGATGCCAAATGATAATTATTATATTGTCAAGGATAGATAAGCATACAAGCTTCTAACTATTTTCACCCCAGGACATGGCAAGGATAACATAATGAGGTTGCCCATGACTAATAATTACTCTGTAATAACCTGTTTATATTTATGTTGATTTCTCAGGTATGAGTTGGTTTTCTTTGGGGTTTTCATTGTCCTGTGATTATTTGTATTCTAAAGAATAGCTGCCCAAGACACCTGTTTCTGCCATGAGGCAGGTGGATAAAAAAAAAAAAGCAACATGACCCATTTCATGTGAATTTCTGGAAAACACTAAATAATGAAAAACAAAAATCCTTTATGGCTCATAAAGCCTCACTAATAAAACAGATGTCTTCCGAATAATTCCTTGGGGCCTAATATGCAAATATTGATGTGCTGATAATCACTAGACCCTAGTTTTGGTAATTGTTTCTATCTTCATTATCTTCCATTATTCCCCATAAGAAATCCATTTTCAGCTATGAAATCTGAGGCATAGAATGCAGCACATATCCAGGGTTTAATGGTCTTGTCTTTCAATAAATTTAATTTAATTTCTCTCAAGCAGTGATGATTCTTCAGAAGGACCAACTGATAATAAGACCATGACAATGGAACATTCAATGATCATTCTCATTCACAGAAATGTAACATAGTGACTAATTAGTGTCCTGAAGTACAGTCATCTACTCTGTTAGGTATGCTCAACCTAACTCATCATTAATATGTCAAGCTTACTTCCTTTTCTTCAAGAGGAAAGGATCACTCAAAGTATCACATGTAAAACAAAAAAAGACTAGATAGTTTCAGTAAACTCATTCAGCTCAAAAACTGAAGAAGATCCAACTAAGGCATAGTGTAGTCTCTTAAAAACCAAACTAAGGTCTTTTCTGATATCACTAAAACCAAAAATGGAAAGTGGTTTATGATTGCAGATGTCTCCTGCCATTAATCTCCAGTGGTCTTTGGAGTTCAGCTCCCTTTTTCTCTAACACCCAGCTTTTCTCATTATCCAGTGATCTCTTGATTTATGTTGCAATACAAAAGTGTGTATATATTTCCTCCTACACACTAGACAATAATATTTACATATGATTTTGGGTAGAAGGGCACTGTTCTTAGCAATGAGTTATGGAAAAAATAGAGTTAGGTCCTGGCATTGTGGTTTAGATTCACTTTTGTTCAAAGGCTAGTATTGGTATATGCATATGTAGTTGACCTCACAGATAAATGTAAACACTATCAGTAAAGTGCTATGAGGCAGAGAAGTCCTGAGTTTTTGAGAATATTATTCATATTAATATTGCACTAATTATTTGACTTGTATCTGAAACCTCCTTTATACATTTTCTCCATTAGAATGTGAGCTTTTTAACAGCAGGGAATCTCTTGTTTTTCTTCTTTTCCTATCTCCAGATCTTCTCTGAGTGTTTTGTCAGTTCAAGCCATTGATCAAGCACTATGTGCCAGGCACTGTGCTAAACACTGCCAATTCAAAGACAGGAAAAAATATATTCTCTGTTCTCAAGGAGCTTACAGGCTAATGAGGGAGACAAAATGCAAATGCATATGTACAAACAAGATATATACAGAATAAATTGTTGATAATAAACAAAGAATGCATTTACATTAAGGGGGAATCTGAAAAAAAAGTTTCTTGGAGAAGGTAAAATTTTAGCTGGGGCCTGAAGGAAATCAGGAAAGCTTTAGGAGATATGTGAGGAGGAAAATAATTCCATGCTTGGGAGATAGTCAGTGAAAATGTCTGGAGTCCAGAGATGAAGCAAGGAGGCCAGTGGCATTAAATTTCAAAGTACATGGAGAGGAGGAAGTCTAAGCAGATTGGAAAGATAGGAAAGTCCAATTTATGAAAGCTTTTAAAAGCTAAATAGTGGGGACAGTTAGGTGGTGCAGTGGATAGAGCACCAGCCCTGGAGTTGGGAGGACCTGAGTTCAAATCCAGCCTCAGACACTTAACCGTTACTAGTTGTGTGACCTTTGGTAAGTCAATTAACCCCAATTGCCTCACCAAAAAAAAAAAAAAAAAGCTAAACAGTGAATTTTTATGCTTAATTCTGAAGATAATAGGACGTATATGGAAAGTAATTTAAAATGATTTTTCCCTTCTTTCTTTCCTTTCTTCCTTCCTTCCATATTAACTAAGTTCCTTAATTATCATTCTTTTCCATTGTTAAGCTTTAGGGCCTGACTCTAGAAGACAAAAACATTATTTTTGATGAAATCATATCATGCATTCATGTTCGTCCTATTATCTGTTCATTAATTATAGCAAAGATCACAAATAAATATATCCGTATGTATTGTAGAAAGAGCATTGGATTTGATGGTGAAAGTTCTGGATTTTAATCCTGTCACTGATCATTAGTCACCATGTGATTATGGGTAAGTGACTTAACTTGCTTGTTCCTCAGCCTCCCTTTCATTAAACTGAGAAAGTTGAACTTGATGATTTCCAACATTCTTATATGCAAGGTACTTGTCATCACATTTTTTCTAGGATCTACAAAACATCACGGGTCTAAACTAAATCTTTATAACAATCGTTGTAGAATATGTGTGAACAAATTTCACTTAGGGTTTTATTTTGATATAAATATCTGTAAATATGAAATACAAATTCATATCTTTTGAATCAAATACCTCTGATAAACTCTGAAGGGGCATACATAATAGATAGAGAGCTCCCCTTGGACTTCAAAAGACCTGGTTTTAAGGCCTATATCTGAAACATAAAGACTATATCATCTTGGGTAAGTGACTTAACTCTTCACAGCTCCAAGTTGCTGAGAAGATTCAGTTCATCATTGGTGATGAAGCTTCCTTATCAGAAATTCTTGAAAACCAATGAAATTGTAAGTCTATACAAAGAAAATAAAAGGATGCTGCTATTCTGATATGAGGAATTAAAACAAATACATAAGAATAAAAACTATTCTGTAATGGGTGTCATCAAAGACTATGAACACTCAGTTCTTAAAAGGATAATTGCAAATTATTAAGAATTACATAGAATGGATCACTAAAAATAAGAGCCATGCAAATAAAAAATGCTGAGATTATACTTTATAGCTAGTAAATTAGCAAGGGACACAAATGGAAATAGTCAATTTGGGACTCATTATGAGAAAATTGAAAAACTTTTACAATATTATTATAGCTATGAGTTGGTTTAATAACTTTGGAAATAAATTTGGAAATATGTTGAACAAGTTATTTAAATGTTCATGCTCTTTGATGCTGAGATCACATGGCTAGACATACAATACAGTGAATTCAAAGATAGAGAAGATTCAACAGAAATTAAAATATTTTTAGGAAGACTTTTTCTGGTAGCAAAAAATGGGAAATAAAATAAATGTCTATCAATTGGGGAATGGCTAAATAAATGTAAACAAAAATATAACAAAACTAAGTGCTGTGTAATTTTATGATGAAGAAGTTTCACTCTAGAGAAGAACTGACAAAATAAACTTCTGTCTTTCCTTTGTAGTACAAAAAGATTATGAAATAGTATATATAATGTAAGCCATCATTGATGTATTTATGTGTTTGGATGAACTGATTTTTTATTTCTTCTCAAATCTTTCTTATGAGATATAGCTTGCGATAGAGAGAGATAATTGGTAATAAATGTGATATAAAATACATTAACAAAAATAAGATACTTATTATTAATAGCAATAATAACAAATGGACTCCACTCTCTCCCTCACACACAAGGAATCTATTCTATTCTGTCTTAAAACATTCTATTTTTTTGATGAATGCCAGTTTTGAGAGTCCATTACATGTGACAGAAGCCCAAATTGACTATGATCATGAGTAGTTGAAGCTTTGACTGGTTCTCTGATCTACATGGAAAGAACCTGTCATTTTCCTGAACATAACTGCCTCAGGATGTGGCTATAACCTAGCGAATTTATATACTTACCACTTTCCTCCCCCTCCATTTGCCTTATTGCTACATGGTGAACCACTTTCACATACTTTTGGAATTTAAATATTTTAAAAAGATTTTTTATTTGTTGACTGTGCTGTTGTAATAGGTTTTATCTACAGATAAAGATAAGCTGACTTCTGTTGTGTAATGAATATTATTTTCAGATAGAAACAGAGGGTGAAGAGGACAAAAATGAAGCTATGAGACTATTTTCCCCTTGATTTCAAAGAGGAAAAACCAAGGATAGGTCAATATTAAGCACTTTAGCAACACAAAGAGGAGTTTCATGTGAGAAAGTCATCTTGGCAAGAAAAACAAATGAAAGACAAAAAGAAGACAGGAAAACAGAAAAAGAAAGGAAGGAAGGAGGGAAAGAGGGAGAGAGGAAAGATAAAAAGAAAGAGAAAGAAAGAGAGAAAGCTAATTGCCCCTTACTTGACCTCTGTGTGTTTGTGTGTTCATGTGTTTTTCAAGTTTTAATCCTGACTTAGATTCCATTGTACTGACCACCCCTCCTGAATTATGAATAATAATGCTTAATAATCATGGTTTAACTAGTCTCCCTAGCCCCATTAAGAAATAATGATCAGAGGTTTAGCCTGAACTTGAAAACTACATCACTTAGACTATAAGTTGAATAAGTAGGGTGAATTAGATTGTAGAGGATCCTGAATGCTAGGAATTTCATCTAGATTTTGGCAGCGTTATCTAATGCACTCCCTTATTGTTAGCGGTGGCTAAGAAATAACTACAGTTTAAGAAACAGAATTATTTCTTTTGGTTATAAGTTAACTAGCATAGGAATAGCCATTGTGAATAGGATGGCCCTTCCCTGACTCATTGTTTCTTCAGCAATTTTTCTCTATGGAGAAATAAGCACAATCACAATAGATATTATACAAGGAATCCTGATTTCAACTAACCTGTTATAGCTTGAAGATAAAATATAATACCTTTAGTCAGAGGGGTGACTTTTGACTTATCTCCTCTTAGAAGATCATAAGACAACTGAAGAGAATATATTCATAATGTAAATGTGAATTGCTTTAGGACTTAAAATGAATTTTCATCATGTCTAAATGATATGAATTTTAGCATACAGGGTGTCATCCTTTTTGTGACAAGCAATTTTATTTTTGCAAGACATAATTTCCCCTGAATAATAAATATGGACTAGGGGTTAATAGTTGTATAGGAGTAGAGAACCTGAGACAATTGGTTACCATGACAATGAAATTCACATTACTAATAATTTTATTTAGTTCCTCTTTTATCAAATAGATGGAATTGGAAGAAAGTTTGAAATATACTCCACACAGACAGAAAGGTAGAGGAAGACAATCATTAAGGTCATAAATAACCACATTTCTACTACCTGAAAATTATTTGGAACAGAGAAAGCAAAAACCCCGCATGGTCATGTTAGTTACATTATGATTGGATATTATTCAAAGTACCCCTCTTTCAGCCTCGATATATGTATACCCACATGCATTTTGTAAGAGCAATTCTCCTGTTTAATTTTACTAAATTCTGAAAGGGTGTGCATTAATGACACTGTGTAGTAAGCATCCTGAACATTTATTTTCCTGATTTCAGTTTGAACCATGTCAGTTTATTGAAGTTAATCATGACAAAAATTAGGGTATTATTGCTGTGAGTACTTCTAGGCTTGCTGACCATATATGCTCTATAACCTCAGATTTCCAGAGAATGATGCCAACTTCAGCTCCCTGAATCTCATAATTTATTTCTTACCTCACATGGTTCCTATTTGTGGAGCCTACATGAAGAGACTAGAATGTTTATCATACTCCCAAGTTCCACACTATACTAGAGAAAGAGCAAGACAGAGGTAGACAGATAGAGACAGACACACAGAGACTTTGTGTGATATAAGACTCTGGCCCTCCTCAGGGCCTGACCTGCTATATCTGCCCTTCAAGACTATAGAAGGGCACCCTGCAGCATTTTAATGTTTTTCTTCTATTGCCATCAGATTGAGCCCCAGCCAGTTTTCTTCCCCTTTCCTAAGTAAGAGGCTTTTGGCTAGTGCTATAATTCCATTTAACTTAAACATCATTTACAAAGGGATATTTGCTTCAAAGATATAACAAAAATAAATGTACACACATTTCTCCTCATTACTTCTAGATTATAATATGCCTTATACCACCTCAATCTCTGAGGGGTGTAGAGAAAATTAAATCTTTTAGCTTAGCTCAGTTTGTATAGGTGTGTATATGTATATATTTATGTATGTATATACACATGTCTCTGTATATCTCTCTCTCTCTCTCTCTCTCTCTCTCTCTCTCTCTCTCTCATTATCCCTTCCACCTTATGACTTTCTCTATTTTGATTTTGATAAATTGCAGATTGACATAAAAAATTAATTGGGAATTTAGGGAGAGTTTTGCAG
Organism: Dromiciops gliroides; assembly: GCF_019393635.1. Taxonomy (NCBI): domain Eukaryota; kingdom Metazoa; phylum Chordata; class Mammalia; order Microbiotheria; family Microbiotheriidae; genus Dromiciops; species Dromiciops gliroides. The sequence goes on along the minus strand of NC_057862.1, from coordinate 220,202,605 downwards.
AAGTCACAGACAATACATGAAGGTCAGCAGACCATACAGAGCCTATGACCAAATACTTAGCCCAATTTTAAAATAAGTCACTATAAACACCTCATAAAAGTAAAAGAAAAAATTCAGACTTCTTTAATATGAAGGGAGGGCTAAAAATTTATGTAGATTTTACAGACCATGGGAATGCCATGCACTTAACTCCTGAGATGTGGAAATGACCAAGTTCATGTCTGTCCAGATTCAGCATCACTGCTGGGTAGGTCCTTATGCTGACCAGGGGTCCTACAGATCACTCTCAAAGATCACTCCTTGCTCCTTAGGGCATTCCTGTTGCACTGGCTTCAAAGTCTAGCCTCGATTACACTTCCCACATTCTTGTCATGCACTCTTTCAACTAAAATCAGATACTCCATTCCCTGAACATAGAATGGAAAAAAAATGAAGAGGCTCCATTTTGTTTAATGGGAAGAATACTTTAATGCCCTTCCTGTTACCATATGATCTCTCATCAGACACTGAGATAATCACTGACACTCCATCCCTCACCCCTAAAACAAAGAGAAATAAAGAAGTAATAGCCTTTTTAAATGCCTCCAAAGTCAGTGAGTCTCTCCTTCACTACATGACTAGCCAACTATACCTAGTTACAGACTCTGTCTGTACATGTCCATAGTATTTATAAGGCACATCTATTACTCATCATTGCTATTATGGAAACAAGTTCTCTAGCATCCTCCACTTGGAGAGACTGAATCAGCCTCTACATCTACAAGCTGATTGGCTCTAAACATACACTGTCACAAACACACACAAACACAGGAATGTACACACACAGGCACATACATCACTAATATAAAATGTTAATTCTGAAGTGTTTATTTTAAGTATAAGTGTGTTAGAAAAATCTTTTTATTTAATCTTTATTTTATATCCAAGTCATTTTAGCTGAGATAGAGAGGCAGAGAGACAGAGACAGAGACAGAGGCAGAGACAGAGACAAAGAGCTGTCCAAATTGGCATAACTTCTCCCATGCCCTTCAACATATCTGTCTACTCCCAGGTGATCTGAGGTAACATTTATAGAAATCTTGAACAAAGAAAAGATTATATGTTTAAAAAAGGTTTGGGTTTAATATTTTAAAATAAATGCCAATACTTAGTTCTTATATTGTTCATTCCTTTCAAATGTTCTCTTGGATTTATCAAAGGGGCCTCCTAACTGAAATCATTGTCTTAATCCTTTCTCAATGGAGAAGGGCAGATCACAGTACCAATCTATGGAAATTATAGGAGTCTACTCTCAGGTGGATCAATAGCCCAATCACTTCAGAATGTGGAGAAGGCAAAGATATAAGCAAAAGGAGAGGTATTTGTTTTTTGTTTTGTTTTCACCTTTACTCTTTTGCCTTAAGAAAGGCATATTTTTCTTGACTTAAGCCAACTTTATAAGGAAAAATGCCTAGAAAGAGCTTTTTGAGAAGAGAAAATATTATTTCTCAATATTTTCATTTTTACTAAAAATATTAATGGGTTTCTACAATATATGTATACTTATATATGGATGTGTAATTTTTTCTTATTTCTGGAGTAAGAAACATCCTGTACTAACTTACAGACTCTGAACTATGACACTAGTTAAGTCCTAAGGAGTTGCCTAAGCCATATGAAGATTTGTTGTTATTGAGTCATGTTCCACTCTCCATTATCCCATTTGTGGTTTTCTTTGGAAAAGATACTAGAGTGGTTTGTCATTTCTCCAGCTCACTTTTACAGATGAAGAAATTGAGACAAAGGGGGTAAAGTGAATTGCTTAGGGTCATAAAGCTATAGCAAGTGTCTGAGGTTGGATCTGAACTCAGGTCTTCTGACTGCAAGCCCTGTGCTTTATCCAATGCACCATTTAACTGCACCATATATAAAGGTTAGATAACTTTAAATAAGAGTCTCACAGCTATTAAGTATCAAAGAATGTGATCCCATGTGTTTCTGATGTGAAGCTCAAAACTCTCTCTCCTATATCAGACTTGTCTTAAACAAATGATTTTTTCCACAGCTTTTCTTTTTGTATTGTCTCCTTTCCTACCAACCCATGTGCCTGAAAGTACTTTTTCCCTTTCCATCTGCATAATCACTTCCTTTCCCTCATTAAAAAAACATTCCCCACAGCAGTTCATCTCTTCTGAAAAGACTCCCCTTTCCTAAATAGGACAGTTTGTAAACATAATTTACCAGATATACTTCCTAAAATATTAATATCAATTTTCTTTACTCAGTTCTGAATTGCAACCCATCTGCTCTCTTGATTCATAGAATGTAGTCTTCTAGGAGCAAAGAAGGTATCTTTTGTCTACTCAGCTATATAGTATCTAGTGCACTATGGAGCCTCTGTTAGTATTCAACCAAGCAAACAGGGCAAAAGAAAGAAATAACAAATGGAAAACATATCTCCCAAGAAGGTTTTAACAACTAATAATTAAAAGCAATTATATCTTTATGGTAATCTCAAAGAACTTTGTATTTGTGGATTAAATTCAAGGAGGTAGGTAGTAAAAATTTAAATTATTTTCTTTGGGAATTGTGGCTCTCAGTTATGTTCAATCATTTTCCTTTTGGTTAGAATAGAAAGTTCAAGAATTTCCTTCTCCTATATCTGACTTATTAGCTTTTACAGTGGGATATGATTGTACCCATTTAACAAAAAGCAAAAATGAACCATTAGCATTCTTGTACCAGAAAAGGCTCAATTAGGATTTATAATATTCAGAACTGAAAGGGGCTATAGAATTTTTATTTCCCTAGCTTTAACTCATTCATTTATAGATGAGAAGACCTGAGACACTGAGAGATTAAGTGACAGCCAACATTGTAGTAGTAGCAAGTAGACCAATGAAGGGTCCTATCCAAGTCATATAGGCATATATTTATGGCTTAACAGGACCTTATAGGTCATTTAGTCCAAATCCCTTATGAGGAAGCTGAGACCCAGAGAGGTTACATTATTCATCTAAAGTCACAAATTGCATTAAATTATAGAAGTGCAATATATGTTCTTTATAGCAAAGCTTCTTAAACTGTGGGTAATAACCCTATATGGAGGTGCATAAATATATGTGGGGTACACAAAAATTGGCAACAGTAAAAGGTTATGTATACTTATTTTATATACCTATATACCATGGGGGGGTCACATAAAATTTCTCAGGTGAAAAAGTGTAGCAAGTGGAAAATGTTTAAGAAGCCCTGTTTTAAAACCCACTCTATTTCAATCACTTTGCTGGGGATTTTTTCTACCAAAATCTGTGACATTTATATTGGCAGATGACTAGGAATACCAATACTATAACCACTAGTTTTGTTCATATTTCATGACCTAAAAAGAACTCATATTCTGAGACAAGTGGTATTCTCATGATTGAGTTACTTGTAGGGTACCAGAAAGCAAAGACAAATGAGCAGTCTTGTATTTTTCTATGCTGCAGAGAAGTTCCATCCTAGGGCAATACAATGGCAGTCACAGGAGGTTTGTCCTACACAGATTGGTAGCACTTCTGTTCGATTTAAGAAACTTGCTGTTTGGGGGTATTTGTGATGAAATAAGAAATTTACATCAAGAGTTCTGTTCAAGGAGGACATGGCTAGAGATGAAATCCAGGTGATGACAACCCTACAGAGTGTCTTTTCATCCTTGATTCATGTATGGGACATGTCCCCAAGCCTGGATGATACATTAGAATAAGGCAAATACTCAAGGCTTGTGACATATTATTCTTTCCCCTTGAGCATCACACTTTCTATCAAAAGAAGATCTAGCATGAAATTAGTGAAAGGACATTGATGCTAAAGTCAAAGGACCTAGGTTCAGATACTGTTTTTGTGGTGTTGTTCATTCATTTCAGTTGTGTCTAAGTCTTCATGACCCTATTTGCGGTTTTCTTGCCAAAGATCTTGAAATAGTTTGCCATTTTCTTCCCCGGCTTGTTTTCCATATGAGGAAACTGTGAGGCAAACAGGGCTAAGTGACTTGCCCAGGGTAACACAGCTAGTGTCTGAGCCTAGATTTCAACTCAGGAAGATGAATCTTCTTGACTTAAGGCCTGGCACTCTATCCATTGCACCACCTTGTTGTCCCCTCAAATACTGTCAATTATATTTAAATAATTTATTTCTATAGCTCAGTTTACTCATCTGTAAAATGAGGCCTTTGAGGTCCCCTCTAAATTTAGTAGTACACCTGTGTAATCTAAATTGCCTGATACTTAACAAGTGTTGATTGATTGATTGATTGAGAAGAGTGAATTAGGAGTCAGAAGAAAGATTCTAGTCTTGGTTCTGTCATGAACAAACTAAGTGACCTTAGAGAAGACACCTGGGCCTCACTTTCCTCATAAATAAAATTAAAGATCAAAGATCATAAAGATAAAAAATTCTTAGGGATATCTAAGGAAACATCAAATTCCAAAATATTTTTATGCTTATCACATTTGTTAGAAATCTGCAGGACAGATTTTTCAACCTTATGTTGTTCAGAGCCATATTGCTGCATACATGGGGGAACAATGAACACTGTTCTGTGCTAAAGAAAGTTGCCAGAAATATTCACAGGTAATTGGCAGCGCCAGTCATTAACAGCCACATTCATAGTTTGAGAGATCAGGATTCTGCTATTGTGCTCTGGTGAGCATATCAATTCATTGAGGATTTATTCCTTGCATTTCTGCAAACTGTTATCCTAATGCCAGTGGGGATTGACTTTCATAACTACACAATGTTCTATCTGAAGGCCATTTGCCCTAGGGTATCTTTATTCTCAGGGAGAGATATTTTATTTAGCCTAAGAGATTCTGTAGGGAAAAAGAAAGGAAGAAGGCGGCTGTTCTATGATTGGTTGAAAGAACAATTTTTATATTTAGCAAAAAAGAGTCTTTGTATGATTTTTTTCCTGCCTTTATAATGACTATCATCATCCCTTCTGCGAAATACCTTTGTATAGTAATACTTGTGGTCAAACCTTAGAAATTTTGAAACAATTTAAAATAAAACCATTTAAAATCACTGTCTTAAAATATAAAAATATCACTAAGACATTAAGAGGTTAATAGAGGAACACAGTTCCTACTTCCTCAGTGAAGATAATTAAACTGGAAAATTATTGCCAAATTTGTAGCTCCCCTGTTGGCCACTTAACTGCTATGGTTGTGTGTATATGGTTGGGTGCAAAATCAGAATGAGTATACTTCCCTCTTTTCCTCTCTCCCTGCATCTGTTTATGTTACTTAAGAGAAAGAAAGTGACAGAATATTAGTGGATGGCAAGAAAAAAAAGGTCTTTGAATTTAACTCCAATCAATTTTAGAGGGGCCATTATACCACCTCACCCCCCTTAACCTGATATCTACAAATAATAGAGGGCTTGCTCCAATTGTGTTATCCATTTTAGAGTTCAGTCAAGTCAATGACAGCAAACTTCTATGGCTTTGATGTCAGCATCCAGAACACTTCTTTTTTTTTGTTTTATTTTTTGTTTTTGTTTTTAGTGAGGCAGTTGGGGTTAAGTGACTTGCCCAGGGTCACACAGCTTGTAAGTGTTAAGTGTCTGAGGTCAGATTTGAACTCAGGTACTCCTGACTCCAGGGCCAGTGCTCTATCCACTGCACCACCTAGCCACCCCCAGAACACTTCTTTCAGATTCATCCTCAAATATTAGCTCCTTAAGTACGGGGACAATATTTTCTTTAGTCTTTTTTTTTTTCTCACAGTACCTAGCACAATACCTTGCACATAACTGAAACTTCAAAATGTTTGCTTGCTGATAGTAATTAGCATTATCTATAGATTCTCATGCACAAGGTGATTTATATTTTTTAGAATTTATATATTTGAGTGTTTTCACTATCTTCTCTATTGTGTCAAGATAATGGAATGTGATAGATGAGATTTAACAGATATTCAGGGGCCCACCTGGAGACTGAGTTAAACTGATTGAATTGGATAAGGCAACTGACTGTTGACTGCTTACTAGATTGTAAGCACATCTGGCTGGTACTTAAGGATACTTAAGAAAGCAATTGTTGTCAGAAGCTAACAACTTTGAACTTTGACCACCTTCCGGCCTAGTGAACCAATCAGCTGGAAGAACCTCCCATTTCCCGGAGGGGGAACATGAAGGAGGAAGCGGAGGCTGTTGAGAGAGCTCTCCCTCTTTGGCTGTGAGAGATTGGTGTGGTGGCAGTTGACTTCAGAGGTGGGAACTTAGGAAGTTTATAGGATCGCCAGGTTATAGGAAATTTGTTCTCAATCTTTCTCTTTCTTTTACTATCTTTCAATAAACCCTTAAAAATGTAAATTCGTTCATCAGTGATTTTAGTCAGTTTCCCCCCAAACTGGGGGGACAGATTAGAATCCAAATTTAGAATATTAAATTACACACTATAATTTTGATTTCTTGTCTTCTTGATGTCTTTCATCTGCTACTGTACTGTGGATTCCATTTCTGTGTTTTATTAAGAAGGTTTTGGATTGAATTAACCAAGTTGTTTAGTATTTAGTTGTAAACAGTCAAAAGTAGTTTCAAGAAATAGAGGTGAAAATTTTCAATTATTATGTAGACTAAGGGAAATAATTCAATGACTTGTCCCATTTTATGATATTTGTATTTCTGCCAGAACTGAGTGACTGTTTATGCAAATCTCCCACTTGCAGAAGAATGGAAACATACTCAAAGACTATTTCTCTATATTTTTGGTTGTTAGAATGAAGAATGATTCCTAAAGAAAACAGATGTAATGTTTAATGAGAAAATATGGGATCCAATATGGAAGATAGACTTCATCTTTGTGAAGATGATAGAGAATGGAAAAGTATTAGAGAAAAGTAGTGGTAATGGAAGCTATCTGGAGAAATTCGAAGAAATCATCCAATAACAGTCAAAAAGGAGAGGCAGAGGAGGAAGATGAAGAAGAAGAGGAGAAGAAGAAAAGGAGGAAGAAGAGGAAGAGGAGAAGTTGTTGATTCCTTTCTCAGATGTATTGATGCAACTGTTTCTCAACTTGGTAAGAACAGAAGTCTACCATTTTCAAGGGGGCATGTATCTAATCCATAATAGAGAACCTCTGAAGAAATCAAAACAAATGGGAACTACTTACTGGTAATGGGTATAGGTACAAATGGTACTTCCAAAACTAATACAAAATGTATTTATAATTAATATGAAGTCTTGAGTAAGAAATAGAAGATCATAGAAGCATAGGTTGTATTTTCCTCACTGTTACTTACTGAAAATAAAAAATATAGGAGAGAAAAAATAATATAAAAGGGAATAGCTGGCTAAGGTTTTGTCTGAGAATATTATTTGAATTTCTTGCTCCTAATTTACAAGATAGGGTTGACAGATGCCTGGCTAAACATAAGGTACACCTAAGAAAAATGGTAAGAATCTGTTTGTCAAGTGTTTTGTAATTCTAATAATAAGGGCTTTAGACTGAAAAAAGGATACAGGACTAAGAAGAATACCTTGGTTTATCCTTCAAGTTATCTGCTATAAAGGGTAACCATAAGGAAAAATTTGGTTGAGACACCCATAAATTCACAAGAAAAAAATACAAGGAATATACTAGTAAATAGTAAAACTGATAACCTCAGGAAAATATAAACACATACACATTCACACATTTATGTATACATATACATATTTATAAACAAACACACATGCATGTGCATATGTTTGTATACACACATGTGAACATATACATTTATGTATATATGTGCATGCTTATATAGTATGTATGCATGCTTGCACACATGTATATGCATATACACCTGTGTATATGTATTGTGTGCATGTTTATATATGTACATTGCTTGTATGTATGTATATATGCATACATAAATGCATGCATGTGGTCTTGGCCACAAAGAAGGAAACTAGAGGTCCTAATGTTAGGGGAACAATTTTGATCTTGTGGTTTCACTGAGATTTGTCGGAATGAAACCCAAAAGCTGAATTATAGCTCTTGATAGGTCCGTTTTTTTTTCCAGAAGAAAATGTATGGGAGGAGGGAAAGGAGTGAGTTAACATTACAAATTAAGAAGGTATATTTTTATGAGGAAATAGCTATAGTGGAACATGATGGAGAATATTGAAATGATGGTCAATGGAGGTAGAAACAGAAGTAATTTTTGATATAGGAGTTTACTGCAAATCACCTGAATGGAAAAAAGCAACATTAAAAGGCTGGGAAACAGATTCCAAGCCTAGCATGGGGGCATGCTAGATCAGTGAGGGGAACTTCCACTATCCAGATCTTTGTTGGAGCTTTTTTCCTGCCAAAAAGCAGAGCAGCTAATAACTTCTTGACTTGGCTCAGACTAACATATTTTATAAGGTGGAGAAAAGAAAAAGGGGAATTCAACTGTGAATCTAATTCTCACAAAAAGGGAGGATTTGGTGATTAAGATGGGAATGATAGGGACATTAGATATGTGACAGTTTTATTCTTGAGGTTTGTAACAAAGGAGAAGAAATCTAAACAAAATCTGATATATACTTTATTTGTGGGGAAAGCAGATTTCAAAAAGTTCAGGGAAAAGGTAAGCAAGATCCATAAACTAAAGTTTTTCAGAAGAAATACGTAGAAGAAGAAGATTGGAAATACTCCTGATAAAATTCCAAAGCCCCAAAGGAAATCAATTCCAATAAGAAGGAAAATGTGATTTGCTTTAAGAGAGTAATGTGAATGAATATGTAAGCCTTCAACTAATTTAAATTTTTTAAAAATTACAGAAGAAGAAAGAAAGTCCAGGAAAAGGAGAAAGAATATTTCACGGTCCTATAAAAATAGGATCAGGAATACTTTAATTCAAAATGAGATGAGGTTGTAAAGAGAAGCTAAGGTAAGAAAAATATTTTGCTAATTAACCATGTTGGGAGGGAAAAATAGGGAAGATCAAATAAGGCACAAGAACTATGAATAAGGTACAGGGGATAATGATAACTGACAATAGACAGAAAGTTGAGCTTATTAATTATCACTTTCTTTCTAGTTTCTGTGCAAAGAAGGATGACCTCTATACTAGAAATAACAGAATAAAAATGACTCACAAAGAGTTAATACCTGAATTTAGTAAGGAGATTATAAGAGATTAACTGGCTGCCCTTGATAAATTCAAGTCATCTGGCACAGATGAATTATATTCTTAGGTACTAACAGAATTAACTGGTTCAATTGCTGAACAATTATCAATGATACTTGTGTTTTTCCTCTCCTTTTATCTATTTTTTAATTTTTAAAATGAAAATTTTTACTTACTTTTAACATTCATTTAAAAAAAAAAAAACTTTGACTTCCAAATTTTTTCTCCTTTCCTCCTGCCCTAACTCCATCCTTGGAGAAGGTAAGCCATATGATATCAATTATTCATGTGAAATTATGCAAAACATTTCCATATATGGTATGTCATAAAAAAGCAAGAAAAATAAAATTTTGAAAATTATGCTAAAATCTGTATTCAAAGTTCATCAGTTCTTTTTCTGGAGGTAGATAGTATTGTTCATAATAAGTCCTTTGAAATTATCTTGGATTGTATTGATCAGAGTAGCTATCTTTCATAATTGTTCCTCATTACAATATTGCTGTTATTGAATACAATGTTCTAGTAGTTCTGCTTACCTCACTGTATATCAGTTCATATAAGTCTGCCTAGATTTTTTCTGAAACTATCCTGTGCATTATTTCTTATAGCACAATAGTATTCCATAGTAATTACATACCACACTTTGTTCAGCCATTCCCCAATTGATAGGCACCCACTCAATTTATAATTCTTTGCCACCACAAAAAAAGCTACTATAGTTTTGTACAAACAAGACCTTTTGCGCATTCCTTGATCTCTTTGGGATACAGACCTAGTATTGCTATTATTGGGTCAAAGGGTGTGCACAGTTTGATATCACTTTGGACATAGTTCTAAATTGTTCCTCAGAATGGTTGGATCAGTTCACAACTCCAGCAGAGCATTAGTGTCCCAATTTTTCCATATCCATTCCAGCCTTTGTCATTTTTCTTTTGGTCATGTAAGCTTATCAGTTAGGTATGAAGTGATAGGTCAGAGTGGTTTTAATTTGCATTTCTCTAATCAATTGTCTAGAGATTTTCAAATGACTAGAGATAGCTTTGATTTCTTCTTCTGAAAACTGCCTGTTCACATCCTTTGACCACTTAACAATTAAGGAATTGCTTTTATTTTTATAAATTTGTCTCATAACCCTATATGTTTGAGAAATGAGAACTTTATCAAATAAACTTGCTGTAAAAAAATCCTGTTTCTTGCTTTCCTTATAATTTTGGTTGTATGTGTTTTGTATGTGCAAAACCTTTTTAATTTCATGTTATAATAATTTTCTATTTTATGTCCTACAATCCTTTCTGTCTCTTGTTTTGTCATAAATTTCTCCTTTATTTATTGATCTGATAGGTAAAGTTTTCCATACTCCATTAATTTGCTTAACATATAACCCTATATGTCTAAATTATATGCCAATGTTGATATAATTTTGGTCCTTTCTTCCAAACCACTTTCCAGTTTTCCAAGCAATTTTGTGTCAACTAGTTGGTTAATGATACTTGAAAGATCATAGAAAGTGGTAGAGATGTCACAAGATTGAAAAAGTATACATTTCCCCATTTCAAAACTGATATGTAGGTTGCCTGACAACTATGGGTCAATAAGCTTGACTTTAAATTCTGGGGAAATTATAGAATATATTGTTAAAAATATTATTGCTGTATATCTAGAAAATAAAAGTGTCCACAAAGAGCTAACATAGCTTCATCAATAACAGGTTATACCAGACTAATTGCATTTCCTTATATAATAGGAGATGAGAAGAATGATGTGGATACAATTTACTTAGGTTATAGCAAAACTTATGATATAGTATCTTGTGCTTTTTTCATAGAGGCAATGGAGAGATGGGGATTAGATAATAATACAATCTGATAAATTTAGACTGGTTGAAAGGGGTACTTAATAAGTGAATATATTTATTACTCTTTTTAGCTTTCCTATAATCAGGTATTTGGTAGAACGATAGTAACAATAGTTCTTGATACATTCAAAGCATAGTTTTTAATAGTTCAAAAACAATCTATATTTGGCCCTACATTCATTAGAAATTTTATCAATTATTTAGATAAAACCAAAGATGATGATCCTTAAATTTGTTGATGATGTAAATTTGGGAAGGGTAGTTTACACAGTAGATCAAAGAATGAGAATCCAAAAGCATCTTAATGGCCTATAGCATTGGATTGGATGTGATAAAATGAAATTAGTAGGGATAAATTTAAAGTTTTTCACTTGGGTACAGAAAATGAACTTCTTAAATGTAAATTGGGGATACATAAATATATAGTATTTCTGGAAAAAAATCAAACCAAAACCTGAGGATTTTAATGGACATCAAGTTCAGATTGTGTCAGCGGACTGATCTGGCAATGAAAAAACTGATGTGATCTTGAACTGCATTGAGAAGTGTGTAGTTTATAGGAAGACAGGTGATAGATATTCCCAGGATATTTGGGGAATATCATACCTCATCTGGAGGTTTGAGTATCATATTCAATTCTAGGTACAATGGTGACATAAAAAGTTCATGATTATTCAGAGTAGGACAACCAGAAGAGTTTATGTCATTTGTGAATCTGTTGAAAGAGCTTGTTATGTTCAACCTGGAGAAAAGAAGACTCCAGAGGGTTATGTAAGCTTTCCTCAAATATTCGAAGGGCTATTATTGAAGTAAGGCTTTTAATAATTCTGTTTAGCTTCATAAAGAGGAACCAGAATCAATGGATAGGAGTTGGAAAGAGGCTCATCTATGCTTGTTCAAAGGGGGGAATAAAAGGCTTTAATAATTAGAGTTGCCCAAAATGGAATGGACTACACTAAGAGGGAAATCCTTGGAGTTCAGCCTCCCTGGTCCCATCCAAGTGTGCTTACTTTTCTGGACTCATTCTTTTTTTTTTTTCTAACCTTTATTCCAACATCCACTAGGGTCCTCACCTACCCATTTTTTTAACAGCCTTAAGGCTTATGTGAGCCCAATTTGCTTTTCCAGGGTCAAAAGGCTATGTAAATATATTTCACAGCTACTTTCTATAATTATATTAAATCAAATATTCTCTGGAATAATTTCCTAGGATCTATGTCCTATTATTTATTGATTTTGGGGGGTGGGAGAAAGGATGATGATATGCAGGGAAATAGAAAAAATACAGTATTAATGCTTAAGAACAGGTATCCATTGTTAAATGGTCTTTTGTTAAAAGACATATTTATTACCATCATCCTACAAATAACCAAAGTTCAGGAAGACCATAAGCAACAACAACTATATACATTTATTAAGCATCTATGTGTAGAACAAGATAGTTACAGTAGTAATCAAGAGTTTAGATGAAACATAATGCCATTATGGTGCTAATAGTCTTGTGAAAGCTGCCATGAACTGTATTAAATATTTCTATGAACACTTTCTAAATCTGTGTGAGATCTAAAGGGGGAAGTTTGATATTAAAAGGAAGGCATCAAAGAGTTGGCATTTGAGTTAAGCTTAAAAGGATGTATAAGAATTTGATAGGCAAAGAGAGTGAGAGGAAAGGAATATTAGGTAAAGGGGCAATTTTAGCAAAAACATAAAAGAGAAAAAAATAGTGTGTATTTGAGGAACTGATAACATTCCAGTTTATCTGGAATACAGAGTCTGTGATGGGAGTGATAACATGTGGATCAGGAAAGATAGATTATTGCTCTCAGGGTCCTTGGAAAAGGCAAAGTAATTTTTAGCTCTTCTCAGGACATGAGAAGGTCCTAAAGATACTTAAATCACATGGCCAAGCCTATTCATAAAGAAATATTCTGTTAGCAAAATGAAGAAAGAATTAAAGAGGAGTGAGACTGAAGGTGAGAAGAGCAGTAATGAGGTTGTTGAAATAATTCAGGTGAATGGGATCTGCCTGAAGTTAGATGTTGATAGTAAGGATGGAAAAGAGGGAAATGTTTCAGAGGGAGATTCCACAGAACAAGGTATAACAGACAAAAGTGTCTCTATGACCTGCATATACAAACAATAGCATGAGATGAATCTAAAAGACACCATGATCTATTTTTCTATGTAACAAACCAAACTTAGAGAGGTGAATTTTTGTAGCTTAGACTAGAATTCATGGTCTAAGATGCCACATGACATAGGGAGGATGAATACTAGCTAGATTCAAGGTTGAGGTCTCAGAAAGATGATGGAAAATAGAAAAAAGGCAATATCAGCTTTGTAAAAAGCCAGATGATTCATTTCAAATAAACCAAGACAAAAAAGATAGGCTGGGGCAGAGACAAGATGGCGGGGGAGAGGCTGTGACTCCCACACACTCCAGATAAACCCATCCACTCACCCCCAAATAATGCCATTAAGAAACAAACAAAAAAAAACCCTAGAGCAGAGTCTAACTCACATAAGAACAGAGTGAGACTATTTTCCAGCTAAAGAGGGCAATTGGGATCACCTTCTGATCATGCTGAGAAAGAAGCTCAGCACATGTTACAGACCCAGTCAGGGAGAGACAGTGCTTCCAGCACCTCAGAGTCTTCAGTGCCAGTGACTTCTTCTGAGGCAGGGCTCATGGACCAGTGAGGAGGTTTGGTGGTTGCCTGGGGGTAAGTGGCTACAGTTTCTGCTGGAGTGGGGGATAAGCATCTTGGTTTTGAAGCAGTGGGTTGAATTAAGTAATGGTGGCCCAGTGGGGGAGGAGCACAGGCACACCAAGTTTCTGAACATAGAGAATCAGATTTCAATCAGACATTTGCTTCCAGGCTGAGATGAGTAGGCAAAGAAAACAGCTGACAATAGACAGCTTCTTTGGAGGAAGAGTAGACCAGAATACTCCATCAGAAGAAGATAATTACAAAGTCAAAGCTCCAAAATCCAAAGCATGAAAAGTATGAATTGCTCTGAAGCCATGGAAATGCTCAAAAGGGACTTTAAACAGAAAGTAGGAGAGATAGAAGGAAGATTTAGAGAGGTGGAGGAAAGAATGGAAAGAGAAATGAGAGCAATGCATGAAAGTCATGAGAAAAAAGTCAACTGCTTGAAAAGCCAAATGGGAAAGAGATACAAAAGCACTCTGAAGAAAATAATTGCCTAAGAATTAGGATTAAACAAATGGAATTTAGTGACTATGAGAAATCAAGACACAGTATAGCAAATCCAATTGAATAAAAAAATAGAGGGCGATATTAAATATCTCCTTGGAAAAATAGCTAACCTGGAAAATAGATCCAGGAAAGATAATCTGAAAATCATTGAGCTACCTGAAAGCCATGATCAAAAAAAGAGCCTAGACATCATCTTCCAAGAAATTGTCAGGGGAAATTGTCCTGATATCCTAGAAACACAAGGTAAAATAGAAATTGAAAAAATCTACTGATCACCTCCAGAAAGAGATCACAAAAGAAAAACTGTCAGGAATATTATAGCCAAATTCAAGAGATCCCAAGTCAAGGAGAAAATATTGCAAGAAGCTAGAAAAAAGGAATTCAAACACTGTGGAGCCCCAGTCAGGATAAAACAAGATCTAGCAGCATCTATATTAAAGAACCAGAGAGCAAGGAATATGATATTACAGAGGGCAAAGGAACTTGGACTATAGCCAAAAATTACCTACCTGCAAAACTGAGTATTATCTTTCAGGGGAAAAACTGGGACTTCAATGAAAAAGAGGACTTTGGCGTATTTGTGATGAAAAGACCTGAACTGAATAGAAAATTTGACTTTCAAATACAAGGCCCTAGAGAAGCATATAAATGTAAACAGGAAAAAGAGATCATGAGGGATATTAAAAGATTAAATTGTTTACATTCTTACATGGGAAGATAATACTTCTAACTCATAAGATCTTTCTCAGGATTAGGGCAGCTAAAAGGAATATACTTAGACAGAGGGCACAGGTGTGAAATAAATATGAAGGGATGGTATCTGTAAAGCATTTAAAAAAAATTTATCCTTTTTTTTTTGTGGGGAAGGCAGGGTGGGGTGGCTTATGTTTGGGGCTAGATTTGGGCTCAGGACCTCCTGGGTCCAGGGCTGGTGTTTGTGCACTGTGTCAACTAGGTGACCCATGATGAAATATTCAAATTAAAGTTAATGGGTATGGGGAATGCACTGGAAAAAAGGGAAAGGGAGAGGTGGAAGGGTGTAAAGTAACTCAAATTAAAGAAATAAGAAAAGGCTTATGGAAGGGAGGGGAAAATGGGGAAGGAGAGGGTGAATAAGTGAGCCTTACTTTCATCAGAATTGGCTCAAAGAAGGAATAACAAAATCACTCAAGTGGGTATAGTAATATATTTTGCCCTGAGGGAAAATGGGAGGGGAAAGGGAAAAGGGTGGGAGAGGTGAAGGAAGGGAGGGCAGATTGGGTGAGGGGGCAGTAAAAAGCAAGACACTTTTGAGGAGGCATAGGGTAAAAGAAGATAGAAAATAGAGTAAATATCAAGGGAAGAAAATAGGATGAAGGGTAATACAGTTAGCAATAGTAACTGTGAAAAAAAATGATGAGAAGGATGCTATCAGAAAGATGTATGCAAAATGCAAACCAACAACAGAGGAAGAACTGATGGTATTTGAATACAGATTGAAGTATTATTTTATTTGTCAGTTCCTCTTGCTAAAGTGATTCTATTTTCTTTCACAACTTGAGTAATATGAAGATGCTTGGCATAATTGCACATGTATGACTTATATTGAATTGCTTGATTCCATAGGGAGGGTTGAGGAGGGAGGAAGAAAACTTAGAACACTTTAAAAAAAATCAATGGGAATGTGGGGAGCAATTTTTAATTGGGGAGTGTTAGCTAAGTGGCTTGCCGCAATATTGGGGCAAGGTAGAAGACCGGCAACCTCCCTCAAAACAGAACAGGATTTATTTTAACAAGAACGAACTTGAAAAAAAAAAAAGAAAGAAAAAAAACCAACACAAACAGGATCAGTAGAATCAAGAAAAAGGAAGTAAAATGGGGAAAGGGAAAATATACAATCTGAAAAATATCACTGCCCAGGAAACAGCTGAGAACGCACAGCAAAGCTCCTGTCACCTTCCAGCTTCCTGCTAGAATGGCAAATTCTCCCATTCCCAGAAACCCCACACAGCCGCCAACCAATTGTCTGGCCTCTCTGACAGTCACATGACTTCCCTCACTAGGCTTCCAATCATTATAATTTCACCAGGCCTAAGTAGGCATCGTGAGTGGTGATGACGTGAGGTGCCAGCACCATGGCAATGGCTACATGTGAGTGGAGCACCGTGTGATCTGCAAAGCCCCAAGCCAGTGCGCACCAAGGCATAAAAATCTCAAATAACAATTAATTCTTTACAGGAATGGGGGCAGCTAGGTGCCACAGCAGCTAGAGCACCAGCCCTGGATTCAGAAGGACCTGAGTTCAAATCCAACCTCAGACATTTGTCACTTACTAGTTGTGTGACCCTGGGCAAGTCTCTTAAACCCAATTGCTCACCAAAACAACAACAACAACAACAAAAACAAACAAAAAACCCCAAAACAATAATAACAACAACAACAACAACAATGGGAAGAAATAATGAGCAGGTGGATTTCAGAACCTCCTGGAAGGACTTACATGAATCGATGCTGAGTGAGATGCGAAGAACCAGAAGAACATTGTAGACATTTTCAAGAACATTATGTGCAGATCAACTGTGATAGACTTGACTCTTCTCAGCAACACAATGGTCCAAAATAATTTCAAAAGTCTCATGATGGAAAATGCTCTCCAAATCCAGAAAAAAAAGAACTGTGGAATCTAGATGCAGATTGAACCATACTATTTCTGTTTTTTTCTTTTCTTTTTATGAGGTTTTTCCCTTTTGCTCTGATTCTTCTTTCATAGCATGCCTAATGCAAAAATATGTTGAATGTGATTGTACATATATAACCTATATCAGATTGCTTGCTGTATCGGGGAAGGGGGAGGGATAAAGATTTGAAACTAGAAATCTTATAGAGACAAATATAGAAAATTCTTTCTACATGTAACTAGAAAATAATAAAATACTATATTAAATCAGAAGAAAAGCAATGAAACAGAAAACTCAGGATTATGGAGAAACCAATGCACTTATTCATTCATATTAAAATTGCAAACTTATAGATTTGTTGTGGAGAACAATCTGGAAAAAACAAAGAAAAAAACTTCAGATATTTCCAAATTATTAAAAAAGAAAGTTCAGAAGAAACTTTAATGTCTAACAAGAGAAGAATGATTAAATACATTGCGGCATATTACTTTACTTTATTACTATACAACAATTAAGATAAAATGCTGCAGTAAGAATTCTGGTCCTGGAGTGAGGAAAACTCATTTTCATGAATTCAAATCAGACACTAACTATTGTACCTTGGACAAGTCACTTAAATGTGTTTGCCTCAGTTTTCTCATCGATAAAATTAGCTAGAGAAGGAAATGGCAAACCCCTATAGTATCTCTGTCAGGAAAACCACAAATAGGGTCATGAAGCGTCAGACAGGACTAAAACAAATGACCAACAACAGTAATAACAATAAGGAATAGAAAGAACTCTGGAAAAGCCTTTTTGAAATAAAACAAAGTGAAAAAAGTAGAATCAGAAAACACTCTATGATTAAATAAGAATAAAAATGAAGAAGAATAATTTGACAAAGAATTCTGATGGAGATTTATGTGTGATTGAAAAATGATAATGACACTTTAAACATTGAAATTAATTCATTAAATGTAAATAGGTAGAAGGCATATTTAATTTCAATAGAACTTTATTATTCAAAATCATTTAATAATGCAGTGATGATTAATAAGTCTTAATAAAATATCTATAAAAAATTTTATAACAAGATCTTTTTACCAGCAAGGACAGTGGAGCCACCACATTTGGAGACTAGCATGCAGTCCTAAATGAAGAATGAGCATGAAGAAACATGGTCCTGAAAAAAATAAGAACTGAATTGAAGATAAATACATGCAGAGAAGATATGTATAGGTACCAATTTACATAATGTTGAAGCATCAATGTTTTTAATTGAAAAATATTTTTTCTAGAGTAAATCTACTTCTTAGGAATTGCACAATTAATTGTACATCTAATACAAAATTTACCCATTCTCCCTTTCTTTCTATTGTTAGATTAAATCTCAGAAATATATTTTAGGGCACAAAAGAAGCAATTGCAAAAATGTACATATATGTATATTGCAAGCACACACATATGTATATGTGTATACATGTATACATAAATGTATGCATGCGTATATAAATGCATAGAATGACCTTTCATAAATTAATGTTAAAATTTAGGACTAGAAAAAAACCTGCCTCAAACTTAATTCATTGTTATGACCCAATCAGAATCATTCTCTCTGGTCCTCCCCAATACATTCTTTTTCTGTGTGGGGGGCAATTGGAGTTAAGTGACTTGCCCAGGGTCACACAGCTAGTAAGTGCTAAGTGTCTGAGGCTGGATTTGAACTCAGTTCCTCCTGAATCTAGGGCCAGTGTTCTATCCACTGCACCACCTAGCTGTCCCCAATACATTCTTGTGACATACCACATCTACATTCAATTGAATGGCATTTAAAATCAGAATCCATCACTCCTTTAAATTTAGAGAGAGGAAAGAAACTTGGGAAGATGGCAGCATAGGTCAGAAAACTTTTGGCTCTCCTAATTTCCTCTACAAAAATAGACCATCACCTCAGAGGGAACATAGAACAACAGCAATAAACAAAATCTGGGTAGAGATGTTCTCTAAAACAATTTGAGAAGACCCTGAGAAAATACCCAACATCCAGAGGTGGAGGTTGAGTGAAGTGCAAATACCTCTTGGCCAACTCTGCAGAATCAATAAACAATAATCCCTGCTGGCAGCTGGGTTTGGGAGACAACCTCTGCCTTAGAAATTTAAATTTAATGGACATGGTGAGTGTCTGTCCAGGAGTGGGAAAAGACTGAAAGACTTTCTACTGCCCAGGGACACCAAGCACAGCTGTGATAACAAGATTCATCTTGGGTTGGGTTGCTGATGTGGGGGAGAAGGTACTAGCATACACCTGATGTGTGAAGTAGCAGAGTGGCCCACTTGCTTTCAGAAGAGCAGAGTCCCTAGTGTAATGATTGGAATGATGCCACCTGTAGGAAAGCTCCACCAAGAGGAGAAGGTGCCTAAGGGCAAGACATGTGGCTTTTCTTTGGTGTCAGAAAGTGAGGTTTGCTTGTGGGAGGAAAAAGGGGTGAGGCTGGTTTTCTCACTTTTTTTTTTGTCAGGACTCTGGTGGAGAGTGGAGCGAGAAATGCACTGTCCCTTTAATATATAGATGAATCTAGGCCTTTCTCTCTCTCTTCATCAAATTCTTATTCTCCTTAATAAATACTTAAAAGTCTAAATCTTGCTAAAGCTTATAATTTATTGGTGACCACTCATTAGATATTTTAGACAGACTACCTAGAATTTTAGCCCCTTACACTGGTTTCAGTTCCAAGATAGAGAGAACAGCTGTAGTTCGTAGCCATCAGGGGGACTATAGATAGCAAGATCATTTGCAAGACAGCATGGCCCTAGCCATGGCTTAGGAGTGGAGAGGAGGGAATGGCTAAACAAGTTGTGGTATGTGAATGTACTAGAATACTATTGTGCTGTAAGAAATGACTAGCAAGCAGATTTCAGAAAACAAAAACCACACACACACACACACACACACACAAACCCCACACAACAACAACCTAGAAAGACTTACATGAACTGATCCTGAGGGAAATGAGCATAACAAAGAGAACATTGTACACAGTAACAACAACATTGTGTGATCAACTGTGATAGACTTAGCTCTTCTCAGCAATGCAATGATCCAAGGAAATGCCAAAACACTCATGATGGAAAATGTTCTACACATCCAGAAAAATAACTATGGAGACAGAATGGAGATTGAATCATACTATTTTTGTTTTTTTGTTTGTTTGTTTCTTCTTATGCTTTTTTCCCAATTTGTTCTGATTTTTTTCTCACAACATCACTAATATGGTAATATGTTTAGCCTGATTGTAATGTATAATCTATATCAGATTGTTATTGTTTCCTGGCTTTGGGAGAGGAAGAGAAGGGAGGAAGAAAAATTTGGGACTCAAAATCTTACAAAAATGAATGTAGAAAACTCTCTTTGCATGTAATTGGAGGGGAAGTAAAATAAAATACCATTTTTAAAAAAAGGAGACAATAGCAGATGCCAAGGTTGACCCCTCTTGAGCCCTCAGAAAATAACAGTAAAAAGGACTTTAGGACTGGAGCATTATTCTCCATACCATGGGTCTAGAACATTATAATAACTGCTAAAAATAAACTAAAAGAAAAAAATGAATAAGCAAAGCAGAAACATCCCAACCATAGATAGCTACTGTGGGGATAGAGATCTGGTTCGTATTCAGAGGAAGATAATGAAGCTGAAAAAAACAGTCATTTTTTCAGTGAGAAGTGCCAAATGGTTCTAAACACAGAAATATTTCTTAGAATTCTTAAGATTTTTAAAATAAAATAAGAGAGATTGACAAAAATTTAGAAAAAAATAATAGGACTCTAAGAAAAACATGGCAAGACTCAATCACCTTGGTAGAGCCAAGATGGCAGAATAAAGGCAGTGATTTTCCTGAGCTCTTCCCAACACCTCTCAAAATACCTTCAAATAATGCCATGAGACAACTCCTGGAGTAGCAGAACCCTCAAAAGGACAGAGTGAAATCATTTTTCAGCCAAAGATGGCTTAGAAGGTTGGCAGGAAATGTCTGTTGTACCAGGTTGAGAGTAGAGCACAGCCTCATTAAGACTGTGCCCACAGAGACCCAACCATAGTGCAGGAAGTGCCTGGAAACCAGGCCTTAGGGGGTGCTGAATCATTTGTGGTAGCAGATGCTTCTGGGAATTCAGCCTACAGACAGTGAGGGGGTCAAGTCATTGGCCAGTCAAAGATTACAGGGGTCTCTTTGCTGGAGCTGAGGCAGGACTCTGTTTTTTTTTTTTTTTTTTTGCCTTGCTCAGTTCCAGGTTGTAGTCTTGGGTGGCAACCCAGGTAGGGGGGAGCAGAAACATACAAAATCTGGCAGCTACAGTGGAGCAGGGCTTTGTTCTGGGTCCCAGAGTAGAAAAGCAGGCCTGTGGTTGCTTGCATGCCTGGGCACAGGCCAGGTTGTGGTGAACGTGCCTCTCCTCAATTCGTACCACCTGGAAGGAATTAGGAACTTACACAATTCTTGAAATATCACAGAGAACAGCTGCTCAAACCCTCTGAAGGTGGAAACAGTGCATGTCCTACCTTAGAAGCACTGACCCAAGTTAAGGAGGAGTTAAAAGTCAAGAAATAGTCTGGGAAACCAAAAAAAAAAATGCTAACCCTGGAAAGTTCCTATGATGACAAGGAAGACCAAAATACAGCCTCAGAAGAAGATAACAAAGTCAAAGTTCCTACATCCAAAGCTTCCAAGAAAAATATGAATTGGTGTCAGGCCATAGAAATGCTCAAAAAGGGGGCAGCTAGGTGGTGCAGTGGATAAAGCACCAGCCCTGGATTCAGGAGGACCTGACTTCAAATCTGGTCTTGAAAACTTGTCACTTAAGTAGCTGTGTGACCCTGAGCAACTCACTTAACCCTCATTGCTCCACAAAAAAAAAAGTTCACAAAAAGGACTTTGAAAATAAAGTAGGAGAGGTAGAGGAAAAAATGGAAAGAGAAATGATAGTGATGCAAGAAAATCATGAAAAAAAGTCATCGTTTTGCAAAGCTGAATTGACCAAATAGAAAAGGGGGTACAAAAGCTCTCTGAAGAAAATAATTTCTTAAAAATTAGGATTGAGCAAATGGAAGCTAATGCCTTTATGAGAAATCAAGACACAATAAAGCAAAATCAAAAGAATTAAAAAATAGAAGGCAGTGTGAAATATTTCTTTGGAAAAAGAACTGACCTGGAAAATAGATTCAGAAGAGATAAATTAAAAATTATTGGTGTGGGGCAGCTAGATGGTGCAGTGGATAGAGCACTGGCCCTGGAGTCAGGAGTACCTGAGTTCAAATCTGGCCTCAGACACTTAACACTTACTAGCTGTGTGACCCTGGGCAAGTCACTTAACCCCAATTGCCTCACTAAAAAAAAAATACAAAAAAAAAATTATTGGTGTACCAGATCAAAAAATGGGCCTAGACATCATCTTCCAAGAAATTGTCAGAGATAATTGCCCTGATATTCTAGAAGCAGAAGGTAAAATAGAAATTGAAAGAATCTACCAATAAGCTCCTGAAAGAGATCTCAAAATGAAAACTTCTATGAATATTATAGCCAAATTCCAGAGCTCCCAGATCAAGGAGATAATATTGCAAGCAGCCAGAAAAAAAAATCAAGCATTATGGAGCCACAATCAGGATAACATAAGATCTAGCAGCTTGTACATGAAAGGATCAGAGGGCTTGGAATATGATATTCAGCAAGGCAACAGAACTGGAATTACAACAAAGAATCACCTACCCAACAAAATTAACTATAATCCTTCAGGGGGAAAAATGGGAATTCAATGCAAGAGAGGAATTTCAAGCATTCTTGATGAAAAGAACTGAGCTGAATAGAAAAGTTGACTTTCAAATACAAGATCCTAGAGAAGCCTAAAAATGTAAACAGGAAAAAGAAATCATAAGGGATATTAAAAAGTTAAACTGTTTACATTCCTACATGGGAAGATGAAAAACCTGGAATAACATACATGAGTTGATGCAAAGTGAAATGTATTGTATACAAAATAGCAGCAATATTGTGAGATTATCTGCTATGAATTACCTAGTTATTTTCATCAATGTAGGGGTATGGAACAACACTGAAGGAATTATGAAAGAAACAATCCATCTACTTACAAATTGAAGCATGTTTTTTTAGTTCCTTTTTCTACAGTTTTGTTTGTTTTCGTTCACACCCTGACTAATGTGGAAATGCTTTGTATGACTCTACATGAATAACATATTGAATTACTTGAGTTCTTAAGAGGGGGTGGGGAGGGAGGAAGGAAGAGAATTTGAAACTAAAAATTTTAAAAATCAATGTTAAAATTTCTTTTTTATATGTAATTTGGGGAAAAAATTAAAGTTCTAAATAAAATAAAATTAAAAGAGTCAATCAACTTGAAATAGTGAATCAAAAACTTAAGAAAATATATTTTTGAAAACTGGAATTGGGTAAAGGGAAGGTAATGACAATCTAGGACATCAAGAAATAAAACAAAATCAAAAGTATAAAAAAATGCAGAGAATGTGATATACCTCATCAGGAAAACAACTGTTATGGAGAATAGATCGAAGGGAAATATAAGAATAAGAGGACTATATAATAATTACAATTTAAAAAAGAATCTACAAGAAATTACATGAAATTGCCCTGATGTTCTACCACAAGAAGGCAAAGTAGAAATAGAAAAAAAAAATCTATCGATCACCTGAAAGAGATCCCAGGAAGAAAATTTACAGGAATATCATACCCAAGTTTCAAAGCTCCCAGGTTAAGGAGAAAATGTTGAAAACAACAATAACAAAAAGTAAATGTAATGGAGCTACAATAAGAATTATGCAAGACCAAGCAGCCAATATGTTGAAGGATCCCAGTTCTTGGATTACTATATTTCATAGAGAAAAGAGCTAGAGCTATAACCAATGGTAACTGATCAAGTAAAGTTAAGTATAATCCTGAATGCGGGGGGAAAAAAGGGACATTTAATTAATTGAAAGACTTTGAGGCATTTGTGACAAAAACAGCAGTTGGTAAGGAAAAATTCAACATTTAATACCGAGGAGAAATATAAGGTAAACATTGAAGATCAATTATAAGGTCAAATTGTTTGCTTCTCATATGTAAAATTTTTCATGACTATCATCATTATTGGGATAGTTTAAAAAAATACTTGGTCTGAGTTGAGCATGATGAGGTGATTGTAAAAGAATTAAAGTGTAGGGAGATAAAAAATGGGCAATTATATCCTATGAATGAGACATAAAAGGAAAAACTGATACAAAAGAAGCTAGTGGGGTGAGGGCAGATAGTGCTGGAACCATATTCTTTTTTCCTTAATTAATAAAGTATTTTAAATTTTTTTCCATTACATGTAAAGATAGTTCTCATCTTTTGTTTATACAAGCTTTACAATTTCAGATTTTTCTCCCTCCCTCTCCTCCCTAACCCCTCCCCTAGACAGCAGGTAATCTGATATAGGTTATATATATAGGAACCATATTCTTATCAGAAATGGATTAACTATATAACTGTAAGAGTATAAAAATCTTCTAAATTCAGAAATAAATAAAAGGGCAAGTGGTCACAGTAGGGGGAGATGATAAGGGAGGGACTCTTAGAGGCTAGATTAAGGAATAGGAGAGCAAAGGAGTGAGGAGGGAAATGGATAGGATAAGAGGGATGGTGAGGAAAAATAGGAAGGAGGAAAGTACACAAGCAATTAAAGTTTAGAATATGAAAGTGATTAATTTGCTCATAAAATGGAAACCTATAGTAGATTAAAATTTTGAATTTAACATATGTTGCTTTCAGGAAATGATACAAAATGAGAGAGACACACGAAGATAAAATAAAGGTCAGAAGTAGAAGCAGGGGAAATAATCATGATCTCAGATAAAGTTAAAGCTAAAATAAATTTAATCAAAAGAGAAAAAATAGATTAACTATACAATGTGTCAGCAATATTATTCAACATTGTTTTAGGTCATTTAAAATAAGTAGACAGTATAAAATAGTTGAGGGCATACTTGCAAAATTAGACACAATAACTATATGAACAAAAACAAAACATTTTTTTACAAATAAAGTCAGATCTAAATAATTTAAATAATACTTATTGTTCATGGGTAAGTAAAGCTAATATTAAATAATGAAAATTTTACTTAACTAATCTAATAAATGTAATCCCAATTAAATTAATAAAATTATCTTGCTGAGTTGGAAAAAGTAATTTAAAAAAGTTCATTTGGAAGAATTAAAGAAAAAAGATGTAAAGGAAGCAGAATCAGTAATACCAGAACTTAAACATATTGTAAGGTAATTATTGTAATGTAAAATGGATAGTTTTGATTAAATTAAAATTTTCTTTTATATTTAATATCTATGAAGCCAAGAATAGAATAAACACAGAAAATTGAAAAAAAAAACTTTCATGGACACTCTCTCACAGTTAGTATGTGATTAGGTTGGAATATTGCTGACATGCAAAGACTTGGACTTATGAAGATGCTACTATCCACCTTTAGAGAAACATTTGAAAAATGGAGATAGGCATAGTATGGTTATATATATATATACACACACACATATATACATATACACACACATATGTACACATATGTATATGATTTTCTATTTGTGTATATTTGTATATAAACATATATGTGTGTTTATAGATATCTATATTAATATATGTATATATCAGCACATAATTGCAGCCTTCTTTTGGGCAGGAGGGGAAAGGAGGGAAAAATAAAATAAAAAGTACAGAGGAGAGAACAAATGAATGTCTACAAGAAAATAATGAAAAGCTAGGCATCTTTGAAAACAATGCATGGTATTTATTATATAGACTTTCTTAAAGTGTTGACTTATTGTTTTATATTGTATTCGCATGTTCTGCTGTGTACATGCAAATCTTTTTTTCCAGTTTCTATTTAAGTTTAATTTTTTAAAAAGATATATCAATAAAAATATATTTAAAAAATAAATTCAGAGAGGACCTGGGGCAGCTATCAAATAAGAGTAAATCCCACAAATTCCCTCCTATTCCAAAACCTCAAAGTCTTGAGGATATGCCAGTCATCCTGACTGCCTAAAGCAAGGCTCCTTTGAATTTTTGATTAAATAGTGATGCTTTAAGACTGCCCATGTTTTCTCCATCCTTTTCCCTTTGAGCTTCTTAATCAAATTAACTACATGATGCTTCAAGATTATGAACTGTTCAGTTTTTCTATTCCTTATAAATTTTAAATTTTAAACATTTAAGTATAGTTTCATTTTGATTTTTTCCTTTGATCACTTGTATGTGAAACAATTGTCTTTTTACTCATGCTATTTTTACATATTGTATCTGGTTTAATGATATTTCATAATAGCTTGAAATTAAAAATAGAAATGTGATTATAAATTGAATGCCAAATTCAATGATATGAGGTAAGCAATAGCATGGCATATATATCTAAATCCCCCGCCCCTTTCCCCTTAAACATTTTTTTTTTAATAGAAGAGAAGGAGAGGATGATGCAAGCATCTAGTAGCTGGTCTCCTACCTTCCTTGGAAACCCTTCACTGAAGAGTTTCCCTTTAATCCCAAAGTTCTTTAAGATTCAGTAGGATTCATGGCTTTTGATACATCTCAAATATTCAGAATCAAAACAGGTCACAAATAATAATAAAATTTAAAAAGCTCCTAAAATAATATCTATAACTGACCTATATGCATGTGTCCTTGTCTATATTTGTGTGTGTGTATGTGTGTGTGTGTATGTTTGTTGGGAGAGAGAGAGACAGAGAAAGAGAGAGACAGACAGACAGACAGACAGACTACACATACACATTAAGGATATCCTTAACAAAGCTATAAGAAATGAACAGGCTTTTAGAAATATAGTACAGACTACATGTCTGAGTGTAAATTCAGAATATTAACTGAAAATTGAAGACTATGTTGTTGCCTATGAAAAGCTACTGTGTTATATAAGGCCAAATACCACCTTAAGGTTCTCCTTCAATAAATGAATTTACAGGCATATGTCAAAAATCACAAAAAAAAATTCTTGAAAGTTTTAACAAAGATTATTTTTTCCAATAACCTATACATGTTATTATAAAATGAGGCATTAAATTTGAAGACCTAATCATGAAGAAAAAAAAATGTTTACTACCATTATGAAGGATATTCAAAGGAGCATCAAAATCTAAGAGAGCTTCCCTGAACATCATGAGGTTCTCTAGATACTCCTATTTGTGGATTATGCTTTCAGAAATTATTAAGAGAGAATAGCCATGTGGGTTTTCCAATCAATTTCAATACAATAATCTGGAAAATAGACATTTTTCATCCAATTTTTCCTTCTTGAGTAGTTAGAATTCATTACTTTTGAGCAAGTATTCTCTCTTAATAATCTCTGAAAGCATCATCCACAAATGAGTGGGGTCCAGAATTAAATAGGAAGATGAAAAAGGACTGAGTTGCCTTTGGGGAAATGCTTAGTTCTTTCAATGACTACATGCTTCCTGATAAATCAAAGGCTCATTTTTTTTAAATTTTTTATTTTTTTTAGGCAATGGGGGTTAAGTGATTTGCCCAGGGTCACACAGCTAGTAAGTGTCAAGTGTCTGAGGCCAGATTTGAATTTAGGTACTCCTGAATCCAGGGCTGGTGCTTTAACCACTGCACCATCTAGCTGCCCCTAAAGGCCCATCTTTTTGTTTTGTTTTGTTTTGTTTTGTGGGGCAGTGGGGGTTAAGTGACTTGCCCACGGTCACACAGCTAGTAAGTGTCAAGTGTCTGAGGCCGGATTTGAACTCAGGAACTCCTGAATCCAGGGCCGGTGCTTTATCCACTGCGCCACCTAGCTGCCCAAGGCCCATCTTTTTATTTTTATTTTTTAAATTTTTTTTTCTGTGCAACAAACATTTATTTTATTTTTTCCAGTTACATGTAAGGGTAATTTTCAACATTCATTTTCATAAGATTTAGAGTTTCAAATTTTTCTCCCTCCCTCCCTTTCCTCCCCCCTCTACAAGACATCAGCCAATCTGACATTAGTTATATATGTACAATCCACAAGTTGTCTTTTTTTCAGTTTTTCTATGGGTGTGGATAGTATGCTTCATCTTTATTCCCTTGGAATTGTCTTGGATCATTGTATTGCTGAGAGTAGTGAAGTCATTCACAGGTGCTCATACTGCTGTCACCATGCACAATGTCCTCCCAGGTCAGCACACTTCACTTTATAACAGTTCATATTACTCTTTCCAGGTTTTTCTGTGATCATCCTGTTTGTCATTTCCTATAGCACAATACCATTCCACTACAATTATATATCACAGCTTCTTCAGTCATTCCTCAATTGATCAACATTCCCTTGATTCCCAATTCTTAGCCACCACAAGGAGTTGCTATAAATATTTTTTGTACAATGTTCCCCCTATTCTCTTTTTGATGATTACTATTGTTAACTGTTTTCCCCCATCCTATTTCTTCCCCATTATATTTACTCTATTATCTAACTTCTTTCATCCTTTCCCTCTTCAAAAGGGATTTACTTCTGTCTGTCCCCTCCCCCAATTTGCCCACCCTTGGTTTTTTTGTTTTGTTTTGTTTTTTGGGGTTTTTTTTTGCTACTCTCTCTTTATCCCCTGTACTCCAGCAGGGTGTGATAGATTACTCCACCCAGTTGAGTGTGTATGTTATTCCTTCCTTGAGCAAATTCTGGTGAGTGTTAGGCTCATTTACTGCCCAAATTAAATAGATTATTCCACCCAATTGGGTGTGTGTGTGTGTTAATCCCTCCTTGAGGCAACTCTGATGAGATTAAGGTTTTTGAGCCTATTCTGATGAGTATAAAATTCATTTACTGCCCTGTTCCTCCCCCATCTCTTCCCCCACTCCATAAATCTTTTCCTTTCCTGGTTGTTTCTGAGGGATTTCACCTCATGCTACCTCTTCCCTTCCCCCTCCCACAGTGCATTCTCCTCACCCCTCAGATAGATGAGATTAAGCAGATACTCAGGGGCCCACCTGGAGACTGGTTTAAACTGATTGAATTGGATAAAGTGACTGACTGTTGACAGGATTACTGAATTAATTCCAGTTTACTAGATTGTAAGAACACCTGGCTGGTACTTAAGGTTACTGAAGAAAGTAATTGTTCTCAGAAGCTAAAAACTTTGAATTTTACATCAAGACCACCTTCAGGGCCAGTGAACCAATGACTTTGAATGACACTAGCCAATCAGCTTGAAGAACCTCCCATTTCTGGGAGGGGAACAGGAAGGATGAAGCAGATGCTGGTGAGAGAGCTTGGTCTTTTTTTGGTGTGAGAGATCAGGGTGGTGGCAGAGGACTTCAGAAGTGGGAGCTTAGGATGGTTAGGATTGCCAGGTTATAGGAAATGTTCTCAATCTTTCTCTTTCTTTTACTATAATTCAATAAACCCTTAATAAACAAAAACTCATTTATCAGTGATTTTAGTCAGTTTTCCCCCAAAACATGGGGGACAGATTATACCCCACATTTAGAATTTCAAATTACACATCATCATGGGGCAGCTAGGTAACACAGTGGACACAGCATCTACCCTAGCCCCATCTGGATCCCAGCCAAAACATGGCCTCAGACACAAGATAGTCACCCACTATACAACCCCAGGTATGTCCCCCAAATCCAATATTTTATAGTTCTCTAGGGTCTTGTATTTGAAAATCAAATTTGTCATTCAGTTCAGCTCTTTTCATCACGAATATGTGAAAGTCCTCTTTTTCATTAAAGTCCCATTTTTTCCTCTGAAAGATTGTAATTAGTTTTGCTGGATACATGATTCTTGATTTTAATCCCAATTCCTTTGCCCTCTGGAATATCATATTCCATGCCCTCTGGTCCTTTATTGTAGAAGCTGCTAGATCTTGTGCTATCCTGACTGGGGCTCCACAGTACTTGAATTCTTATTTTTGGCAGCTTGCAATATTTTGTCCTTGACTTGCGAGCTCTGGAATTTGGCTATAATATTCCTAGCAGTTTTGCTTTTGGGATCTCTTTCAGGATGTGATGAGTGGATTCTTTCAATTTCTATTCTACCTTCTGCTTCTAGAATATCAGGGCAATTTTCCCTGACAGTTTCTTGGAAGATGATGTCTAAGCTCTTTCCTTGATCGTAGTTTTCAGGTAGACCAATAATTTTCAAATTATCTCTCCTGGACCTATTTTCCAGGTTAGCAGTTTTTCCAAGAAGATATTATGAAACTTTGTCCTCTATTTTTTTATTCATTTGGATTTGCTTTATTTTGTCTTGGTTTCTCATAAAGTTACTAGCTTCCATTTGGTCAATCCTAATTCTTAGGCAATGATTTTCTTCAAAGAGCTTTTGTACCTCGTTTTGCATTTGGCCAATTTGGCTTTTCAAGCTGTTGACTTTTTTCTCATCTTTCCTGCATCACCCTCATTTCTCTTTCCATTTTTTCCTCTACCTCTCTAACGTTATCTTCAAAGTCCTTTTTGAATGCCACTATGGCCTGAGACCAATTCATATTTTTCTTGGAAGCTTTAGTTACAGGGGCCCTGACATTGACATCTTCCTCTGAGGGTGCACCTTGATCTTTCTTGTCACGTTAGAAAGTTTCTCTGGTCCTTACCTTTCTTTGTCTGCTCATCTTGCCTTTCTTTTACTTGACTTTTAGCTCCCTAAAGTGGGGCACTCTTTCCAGTCTGCACTATCCCAAGCTTCAGAAAGTCCCAAGTGGTATGATTTAAAGGGGAGGCAGCAGGTTCTTAACATGCCTGGCCTCTTCCCTGATCCATAGATGACCCCAGACCAAATTGCTCATCAACCAGCTTTATGTGCTGTGGTTGTCAGCTCTCAAGGTGCCTATGCCCCTCCCCCACCTGGGCCACTGCTACTCAAGCCTACCTCTTGGTTCCCAGCAGAGGTGAAAAACCCAAGTTCTATCTCGGCACCAGCATAGACCCCTGTAATCTCCCCCATGCCAAGGGCTCAGCCATCTCACTGGATTGTGAGCTTAGTTCCAGACGACACTGGAGCTGCAGCTGATTCAGAGGCTCCAGAGGTCTCTTTCTCTGGTGAGGCCTTCCTGAGACTGGATCTGTGTCAGGGTGACTGTGGGATTGGGCTCCACTCCTGTCTCAGCACAGGAGCTCCCTCCTTTTGACCTTCCAGGCCGTTCTTGTTTCAGAAATGATTTCAGCACATTCTTCTATGGGTTTTGCTGCTCCAGGAATTGTCCTATGGCATTATTTGGATGTTTTTTGGAGTGATCATGTCATGAGTTCAAGAGCTCCCTGCCTTTCTTCCATCATCTTGGCTCTGCCCTGGAAGTCTGTTCTTTTTGTTTTTCAGGCCTATCTTTTTAACCCTGATATCATTCTGCTGTTGTAATATCTGTGAGCCATGGAGCAGCAAAGCCTATG
Source organism: Dromiciops gliroides (assembly GCF_019393635.1). Taxonomy (NCBI): domain Eukaryota; kingdom Metazoa; phylum Chordata; class Mammalia; order Microbiotheria; family Microbiotheriidae; genus Dromiciops; species Dromiciops gliroides. The sequence continues at coordinate 220,171,338 of NC_057862.1, read as the reverse complement.
ATGAACTAAAGTTGAAGATCACCTAAAGCAGTGGAGAAGGGCATGACAGGTATAATTAGATTATAACACATTAAAAATAAAGGATGAACAAGTGAAATAACTTGAGAGATTATCTTAGTCTATTGCAGCATTTTTTTTTGTGGAATTTAGAAATTTACACAGATGCCCTTATATAGAAGACACATGCTCATTTCTATAAAAAAAGCAATACTTGGTTTGAATCTAGGTCAGCCCAGTGGTTGGTCCACCAAAGTATGTTGCTTTGGTGTGTTAATAAGCTTCTTTTTAACTTTCTCTTCCTAGATTTTACATCTTTAATCAGGGGGAAAGCCTGAAGATAGAATTTTCCTTTGAACAATTTGGCAACCTAAATGGGACACATAGTGTTCCATCTTAGTGGATTTTTTGGAGGTTTATAACTAGGATTGTTATTGTTCATTCTTTGTTCTTGAAGAGGAGCAATGATATCAGAAAGGTTATATCTTGATTTGAAAGTGAATTGGGTTTAAGGCACCAGATTCAGTGGGAGACCTTGGCCATTTTAAGCTAAGTTCTTTCCCAAGTGTGAGTTTGTCCATTCAATGATTTAAGGCAAGGTAAGAATTGAGGCAAGAGATGGGCTAGTTTGCCTTCTCAAAAGAATGAATTTGGGAGGGTAAGTCCCTCAAGGGTTCTGTCTAGAAATTATTGCTATTTATAATCACTGTGAGCTATCAAAACCCAAGCAATGAGCAAGTGAGCCTTGGACTAGGACTTCTTATTGACAAATCCATGAGACGCAAAGTGATTTGGGTTTAAAGGAATAGTCAAGTAACTCTGTTTGAATCCCAATGGGCTTTGTCTAAGACCATATAGGTGTTGTTTTAGTAGAAGTTGATTTCAACTACAAGATAATAAGCAAAACTGAAGCTAGTTTGAAATGATTCAACAGAATTTAATTGTTTAGGTAAAGTAGTAGTTAAGTCAACAAAGTTTAAATAGACTATGCAACACCAAGATTAAAAAAATATGGTAGTGTATAAGGAAATATTTAAGGAGAGATTCTGTGGAATGTTAGACTAGAAATATGATTGAGAAATAAGATTAAATGAATTTAAGAAACTAATGAAATTAAAGATGCCAGAGTATAAAAGAAAGGTTAGTATCATAGTTGGTAGGCTTCAATCAAAGTCCACTGATAGAATATAAAATCAAAAGGGAGAAAGTTTAAACAAGTAGGGATGAGAGGAGAATCTATAGGGAGCAAAAGTAAATTGGAGTCTGTTGGCCCTGATAGTGTGAATTCAGGGTTTGAAAGTAAATAGTTTGCAGATTTGAAAAGAAGTGTAAGAAGTGTTTGATTTCAGTGAGATAAAAATGACTCAAGATACTTTGAGAAAAATATCTATTAGTTATTTAAGATAGACAGTATACTATCAAGTTATAACACTGACCAAAATAGAAACTCTTAGAAGTACATTTGAAAATTGATCATGGTTAGGCCAAACCAATATAATAAAAATAACAATTCTACCTAAACTGATTTACTAATTCAGTTACATACCAATCAAACTACCAAAGATATTTGATAGAGCTGGAAAAATAATAACAAAATTTATCTGGAAGAACACAAAGTCAAGAATACCAAGGAAATCAGTGAAAACGAGTGAAGGAAGGTGCCTTAGCCATACCAGATCTCAAACTGTATTATAAAACACTAATCATCAAAACAATCTGGTACTGATTAAGAAATGGAGTGATAGATTAGTGGAAGTTAGGTATATAATAAACTGTAGTAAATGACCATGGTAATCTAGGGCTTGATAAACCTGAAGACTCCTTGGAAAAATCAAAAACAGTATTGCAAAAAACTAGGTACAGACCAACATCTACATCATATACTAAGATAAGGTCAAAATGGGTACATGATTTAGATATAAAGGGTTGTGGTAAAAAGTGAAAGCTTTTAGAGTTGGTTAGCGATGACTGAAGGATGCCAGTTTTTGAAGGACCACCCTTTTGGGGAGGAGACTGTGAAGAACAGCCGTGAGTCTGCTAAGCACTCCACTTCCGGGGTGTGAGCTTAAAGGCAAGGAGAGAACGGAAGTGGTGCCTTTTCTCTTCTCGCCCGCTGGCTCACTCAGCACACACACACACACACACACTGACTAAGGTTAGACAGCGTGGTCCTTGGTGATCAGTCTGGTCCTTTGTAATAGCACGTATTTGATGTGGTTCTCAGCCTCAGAGGTGGCCTTGGGTTTTTGGTGAGTTCTATAGGAATATAGACTAAGCTTAGATCTAAGACCATTTATTTGTATTTCTACTTTCCTACTTCTCTAATCAGCATCACCTTGTTTGTTGGCTAATTAATTCGCAAACAATAAAAGCTAAGTAATCCATCTAACTAAAGCTCAGAGGTTTCTTCCTCTTACTGGTCTGGGAGATATATAAGGGAAAGGTTAAAGGGGAGTTTAATGCTCTTATATCCAATTTTAAATCTCACAGGGTAATACCACAAACTTGGAGGAGAAGGAGAACGTGTTAGATCGATGGCAAAGGGAAGAATTTCTGACCAAACAGGAGATAGAGAGCATCATGAGATATAAAATGAATAATTTTGATTGTATTAAATTAAAAAGGTTTTACACAAACACAACCAATACAACCAAGATTAGAAGGAAAGTAGAAAGCTGGGAAATAATTTTACATCAGATATAGCTGACACAGGCTTCATTTCTCAAATATATAGAAAACTGAATCAACTTTACAAGAATACGAGTCTTTCCTTAATTGATAAATGGTAATGTAAAGTCTACAATTCTAGCTATGATGTTTAAAATCTAATGTGTGGCTACCTGAACTGGCCCCTATGTAGGGGAGAAATTAGCTAAGGTTTACTGATTAATTCAGCAAGAGTTTAGGCTTTTAAGTATTTATTAAAGTGTATTAGAAATTAGTGAAGAGAGAGAGATTGAGAACAGATTTCTTATAGCATGGAAAATCCTAGCTTAGATCTCTTTGGTATAGCCAGAAAGAAACCTTTGATTTTCCTAGCAGTCCATGTGAAGTTTTGCCACCACACCAAAATCCTGGATGAAAATTGAGTGATGCTCTGTGGTTCTCCCTGGACCCCTTCCAGAAACAGGAAGAAGGGCTGTAAAAACACACAGCTCCAAGCTAATTGGCTGGTAGCTTTGATTAACATGATTACAGGTGGTTCTTTTTTTTTTTTCTTCATCAGAAAACTGCCTGTTCATATCCTTTGACCATTTCTCAATTGGGGAATGACTTGGATTCTTATAAATTTGATTTAATTCCCTATATATTTTAGAGATGAGGCCTTTATCAGAAGCACTGGCCTCAAAAATTGTTTCCCAGCTTTCTGCCTCCCTTCCAATTTTGGATGCATTGCTTCTGTTTGTACAAAAATTTTTTAATTTAATATAATAAAAATCATCCATTTTGTATTTTATAATATACTCTATCCCTTGTTTGGTCAAAAACTGTTTTCCTTTCCAAAGATCTGATAGGTACACTATTCCTTTCTCTCCTAATTTACCTATGGTATCAGCTCTTATGTCTAAATCATGTATCCATTTTGACCTTATTTTAGTATAAGGTGTAAGATGTTGGTCTATGCCTAATTTCTGCCATACTATCTTCCAGTTTTCCCAGCACTTTTTGTCAAATACTGAGTTCCTATCCCAGAAGCGGGAGTCTTTGGGTTTATCAAACACTACATTACTAGTGTCATTTACTACTGCATTTCCTGAGCCTAGCCTATTCCATTGATCTACCACTCTATTTTTTAGCCAGTACCAGATAGTTTTGATGACTGCCACTTTATAGTAAAGCTCTAGGTTTGGTACCGCTACCCACCTTCCTGTGAATTTTTTTTCATCATTTCCCTGGATATTCTTGATTTTTTGTTTTTCCAGATGAATTTTGTTATTATTTTTTCTAGCTGTATAAAATAATTTTTAGGTAGTCTGATTGGTATGGCACTGAATAAGTAAATTAATTTAGGCAGTATTGTCATTTTTACTATATTAGCTCTGCCTATCCATGAGCAATTGATGTCTTTCCAATTATTTAGATCTGATTTGATTCATGTGAAGAGTGTTTGGTAGTTGTGTTCATAGAGTTCCTGGGTTTGTCTTGGCAGGTAGACTCCCAAGTATTTTATATTATCTACCGTTACTTTAAATGGAATTTCTCTTTCTATTTCTTGCTGCTGGACTTTGTTGGTCATGTATAGAAATGCTGATGATTTATGTGGATTTATTTTATATCCTGCTACTTTGCTAAAGTTGTTAATTGTTTCACGTAATTTTTGAGTTGATTCTCTAGGATTCTTTAAGTATACCATCATATCATCTGCAAAGAATGATAGTTTTGTTTCCTCCTTGCCTATTCTAATTCCTTTAATTCCTTTCTCTTCTCTGATTGCTAAAGCTAATATTTCTAGGACAATATTAAATAATAGGGGTGATAATGGACATCCCTGTTTCACCCCTGATCTTATTGGGAAGGCCTCTAATTTATCTCCATTGCATATAATACTTGCTGATGGCTTTAGGTAGATACTGTTTATTATTCTAAGGAAAGCTCCCCCTATTCCTAAACTCTCTAGTGTTTTTATTAGGAATGGGTGCTGTACTTTGTCAAAAGCTTTCTCTGCATCTATTGAGATAATCATATGATTTTGGTTGGTCTTCTTATTGATGTGGTTGATTATGTTAATAGTTTTTCTAATGTTGAACCAGCCCTGCATTCCTGGTATAAATCCCACCTGGCCATAGTGTATTATCCTGGTGATCACTTGCTGTCATCTCCTTGCTAATATCTTATTTAAGATTTTAGCATCAATATTCATGAGGGAAATTGGTCTATAATTTTCTTTCTCTGTTTTTGCTTTGCCTGGTTTTGGTATCACCACCATATTTGTGTCATAAAACGAATTTGGTAGAACTCCTTCTTCACCTATTTTTCCAAATAATTTGTATAATATTGAAATTAATTGTTCTTTAAATGTTTGGTAAAATTCACCCATAAACCCATCTGGCCCTGGGGATTTTTTCTTAGGGAGTTCATTAATGGCTTGTTCAATTTCTTTTTCTAATATGGGTTTATTTAAGGATTTTATTTCCTCTTCAGTTAACCTGGGCAGTTTGTATTTTTGTAAATATTCATCCATTTCATTTAGATTGTCAAATTTATTGGCATACAGTTGGGCAAAATAATTCCTAATTATTGACTTAATTTCCACTTCATTGGTGGTAACATCACCCTTTTCATTTTTGATACTGGTAATTTGGTTTCCTTCTTTCTTTTTTTTAATCAAATTAACCAATATTTTATCTATTTTATTGTTTTTTTCATAAAACCAGCTCTTAGTTTTATTGATTAATTCTATAGTTTTTTTTGCTTTCAATCTTATTAATTTCTTCTTTAATTTTCAGGATCTCTAATTTAGTGTCTAATTGGGGATTTCTAATTTGTTCTTTTTCTAGCTTTTTAAGTTGCATGCCCAATTCATTAATCTCCTCTTTCTCTTTTTTATTCATGTAAGCATTTAGAGCTATAAATTTTCCCCTAAGCACTGCTTTGGCTGCATCCCATAGATTTTGGTATGTTGTCTCATTATTGTCATTCTCTTGGATAAAGTTATTGATTGTTTCTATGATTTCTTGTTTGGCCCATTCATTCTTTAGAATGAAATTATTTAGTTTCCAATTGATTTTCATTCTACTTTTCCCTGGCTCTTTCTTACATGTAATTTTTATTGCATCATGATCTGAGAAGGATGCATTTACTATTTCTGCCTTTCTACATTTGACTATGATGTTTTTGTGCCCTAATACATGGTCAATTTTTGAAAATGTGCCATGTACTGCTGAGAAAAAGGTATATTCCTTTCCATCCCCATTCAATTTTCTCCAGACATCTATCATGTCTAACTTTTCTAGTAATCTATTCACCTCTTTCACTTCTTTCTTATTTATTTTTCAGCTAGATTTATCTAATTCTGAGAGGGGGAGATTCAGATCCCCCACTAGTATAGTATTACTGTCTAATTCCTCTTATAACTCATTTAACTTCTCCTCTAAGAACTTGGATGCTATACCACTTGGTGCATACATATTTAATATTGATATTACTTCATTATCTATAGTACCTTTAAGTAAGATGTAATTTCCTTCCTTATCTCTTTTAATGAGATCTATTTTTGCCTGCACTTTGTCTGAGATAAGGATTGCTACCCCTGCCTTTTTTACTTTAGCTGAGGCATAATATATTCTGCTCCAGCCTTTTACCTTTACTCTGTGTGTATCTCTCTGCTTCAAATGTGTTTCTTGTAAACAGCATATTGTAGGGTTCTGGTTTTTAATCCACTCTGCAATTCGCTTCCGTTTTATAGCAGAGTTTATCCCATTCACATTCACAGTTATTATTACTGACTGTCTATTCCCCTCCATTCTATTTACCCCCTTTGTACTTTTTCCCCCTTCTTTCACCCTATTCCTCCTCACCGATGTTTTACTTCTTACCCCTGCCTCCCCCGATCTGCCCTCCCTTTTTATCACCCCCCTCTCTTTTCTTTACCCTTTTCTCCCTTGCTTTTGTCCTCCCTTCTATCAGTCCCCCCCTTTCCCTTCCCCTTTTGCTTCCCTAAAGAATGAGTTAAGTTTCTTTATCCCAATGAATGTATATGTTATTCCCTCTTTGAGTCAAATCTAATGAGAATAGGGTTGAAACAATGTTCCCCCCTCCTTTCTTTCCCTCTATTGTAATAGGTTTTTTTTCCCCACCTCTTCATATGATATAATTCATCCCATTCCACCTCCCCTTTCCTCTCCTCCCCATAGACTCCCTTTTTAACCCCTTAATTCTTTTGTATCATCACATCAAAGACAATTTATATTTATACCCTCTATGTAAAGTCCTTCTCTCTGCCCAAATACATTTATAGTTCTTAAGAGTTATGAGTATTATTTTCCTGTGTAGGGATATAAACAGTTCAACCTAATAGGGTAACCTTTTTTTTTCCCCCCCTCTGCTTACTTTTTTAAACTTCTCTTGAGTCTTGTATGTTGAGATCGAATTTTCTATTCAGTTCTGGTCTTTTCACCAGGAAAGATTGAAAGTCCGCCATGTCATTAAATGTCCATCTTTTCCCCTGAAAGAAAATGCACATTTTTGCTGGGTAATAGATTCTTGGCTGCAATCCAAGCTCCTTTGCCTTCCAGAATATCATATTCCAAGCCTTGAGGTCTTTTAATGTTGAAGCTGCCAGGTCCTGAGCAATCCTGACTGTGGCTCCATTATATTTAAATTGCTTCTTTCTGGCTGCTTGGAGTATTTTCTCCTTCACCTGATAATTCTGGAATTTGGCTACAATATTCCTTGGAGTTTTCCTTTTGGGGTCTCTTTCAGGAGGTGATCAGTGGATTCTTTCAATGATGATTTTATCCTCTGATTTTATGATATCAGGGCAGTTCTCCTTAATAATTTCCTGGAATATGGTGTCTAGATTCTTTTTCTGGTCATAGCTTTCAGGCAGTCCAATGATTCTCAGATTGTCTCTCCTCGATCTGTTTTCCAGATCAGTTGTCTTTCCAATGAGGTATTTCACATTTTCTTCTATTTTTTCATTTTTTTTATTCTGCTTGACTGATTCCTGGTGTCTCATGGATTCCTTATCTTCCAACTGTCCCACTTTAATTTTTAAGGCATTGTTTTCTTCAGTGAGATTATGCACCTTTTTTTCCATTTGGCCAAGTGAATTTTTTAAGGCAGTGTTTTCTTTAATGAGATTATGCACTTTTTTTTTCCATTTGGCCAGATGAATTTTTTAAGGTATTGTTTTTTTCAGTGAGATTATGCTCCTTTTTTTCCATTTGGCCAAATGAAGTTTTTAAGGCTTTGTTTTCTTCAGTGAAATTATGTGCTTCCTTTTCCAAACTGTTGATTCTTTTTTCATAGTTTTCTTGTTTTGCTTTCATTTCTCTCCCTATTTTTTCTTCTACCTCTCTCAATTGATTTTTAAAATCCTTTTTGAGCTCTTCCAGGAAGGCTTTTTGTTTTGAGACCAATTTACCTTCCCTCGTGCGGCTTCAGATGTAGGCAATTTGAGGGTATTGTCCTCATCTGAGTTTGTGTTGGCTTCTTCCCTATTGATACAGAAGCTCTCAATGGGGAGGGCTCTTTTTTGCTTCTTACTCATTATTGCAGCTTATTTATTTATTTTTTAAGTTGAGGTCTGCTCTGGGGGCACCAGGGTCCCTGTTTCAGGCTTCTTGTGCAGGGGTATAGGTGCTGTTTGACCGGCTTTTTACTCTGAGGCCTTTATGGTGTGTGGAGATCCCCTGCCCTGCACTTCCTGTCTGATTGTGCGCAGCCAGCCAGGAGCCGGGGTCCGGCTCCTGATCCCGTCTGACCGGTTTGTGGCCCTCTCAGCCGGTGCAGGTAGGTTTTTCCACTGTCCTTCTTGGCCACCAGATTTTTGAACCTGGTTCCAGGAGCCTCAGTTGTTCGGCTGTGGCCCACAGCTCCTGCTGACTTGCCCTGACCCCCTCGGCACTGGGTTGCTGCCCTGCGCTGGGCCTCCCTTTTGCCTGAGTCAAACCGACCTTTTCCTGAAGTCTTCTAAATTATCTCTGGTTGGAGGACTGTGTCTCTCTGTCTCTTTGCAGGTTCTGTAGTTTCAGAATCTGTCCAGAGGCTTGATTTAATGTTTGTTTTGAGGGAACAGAAGGAGAGCTCAGGCAGCTTGCTGCTTCCTCTCCGCCATCTTGGCTCTGCCTCCAGGTGGTTCTATATACGTAACTTCCAGATGCTGGACAACTTCCAGACACCAATCCGACCTTCAAAACCCCAGAAAGGTCACCTCATTCTTTCTCCTCAGGGTGGAGCTTCCCTGCAATGTCTTTCTCAGCAGGATGGTGATACTCCAATTCTCACAGTAAGATGGTATAAAAGGTAGTTTTCAGATGAAGAAATTAAAGCTATCTATCATAATATGGGGAAATGCTCAAAATAAATATTTATTTGAGAAATAGAAATATAGATCAACTCTGAGATGTCACCTCACACCTATCAGATTGGCTAATATGACAGAAAATGAAAATGATAAATGTTGAAAGGGATGTAAGAAAATTGGGACACTAATGCACTATTGGTGGAGTTTTGAATAGCTCTAACCATTCTGGAGAACAATTTGGAACTATACCCAAGGGGCTATAAAATTGTACTTACCCATTGATCCTTCAACAGCTCTACAAAGTCTATATTCCTAAGATTTTTTTTAAAGGAAAAGCATCTCAATATACAAAAATATTTTGGACACCTCTTTTCATGGTGGGAAAGAATTGGGAATTGAAGATATGTCCATCTATTGGGGAGTGGCTGGAAACATTGTGTTGTATGATATGCAATATTATTGTCATTCCAGAAATGAAAGGCAAGGGGCAGCTAGGTGGTACAGTGGATATAGTACTGGCCCTAGATTCAGGTGTACCTGAGTTCAAATCCAGCCTCAGACACTTGACACTAGCTGTGTGATGTTTTGCATAATTGCACCTGTATAACCTATATCAAAGTACTTGCCTTCTAAAGCCGAGGAAGGGGAAGGAGAGAATTTGGAACTCAAATTTTTTAAAAATAATTTTTAAAGTTGTTTTTACATGCAATTGGGAAAAATAAAATATTATTTTAAAAAAGAATTAATTCTTCAGCATTAAAATTATTTGAGCAATATCTAATGCTCTCTTCTCAAAGGACAATTTTGCAGAACATACCTCAACCCTTAGAACCTCTTGAACTCCAAAGGAGTGGTATGGGAATGTGAGACTGCCACATGGAGCCCCTTCCATAACCCTGAGGGCATACAGCAGTTAAAACTGAAAAGGCTTGGAGAAAAGTGAGGCATGTATTTATCCTCCCTTTTAGAATATCTGGGTGGGGTTATGTTACAACATAAAGGATTTGATTATACTCAATGGGCAAAGTAACCCAAAAAAAGGGTTATGGGGAAGTGAGTGCCCCCACAATTTTTTTCTTAAAAGCGAGCCAACTGAAAACAGTGGGTGAATATTTGAAGGGCTGGCTGGTAATGCCCTTGGAAAAAGTAAAATTTTGAATATTATCACTGATTATAAATCTAGATTTGATTTGATTAAAATTTGTCCCAAACCTAAGTTTTAAGATGGTCTCATGTACAATGAGATATCTTCCCTATCAGTATAATAGTGCTAAATCAGAACTTAATGCAAAATATATTTGCTATTTGGCATTAATACAATATGCTGTGCATTTTCACAACAAAAAGAGCTGCTAGAAATAGTTTCACACAAAGTTTGTTTTTCACTCATTCATATATCTCTTTGGGATACAGTCCTAGTAATGATATTATTGGTTCAAAGAGTATGCCAGTTTGATAGCTCTTTCTGCAGAGTTTGAGATTGTTCTTTGGAATGGTTGAATAAGTTCACAACTTCAACAGAGCATTAGTATCCCAGTTTTTAAACATCCCTTCCAGCATTTGTCATTTTATTTTTCTATCTTCTTAGTCTATCTGATAGGTATGAAATGGGATGTCAGAGTTGTTTTAATTTTTATTTTTTTAATAAATAGTGATTTAGAGCATTTTTTTAATGTGACTATTGATAACTTTGATTTATTCTGAGAACTTCTTTTTTATATATTTTGACCATTGAGAAATTGAGAAATGGTTCTTAATTTTATAAATTTTATAAATTTGGCTCAGTTTCCGATATACTCGGAAAATGAGGCCTTTCTCAGAGGAAATTGCTGTATTTTTTCTAAAAGTTTCTTTTTCTTCCTTCTAACTTTTGCTGTATTAGTTTTGTTCATGCAAGATTTTAAAAAATTCCATGGAAGAAAATTATCGATTTCACTTTTCATAAACTTTTGTCGTATCATATACTCTTCCCTTATTTGTCAATCTAACAGGTACATTTTTTTCATGTTTCCTTAAATGTGCTTAATCAATTATCCATTTGGACCTTTTCTTGGTAAATGATATGAGATGTTGGTCCATGCCTAGTTTCTGCCAAACTGCTTTCCAGTTTTCCCAACAATTTTTTATGAAATGGAAAATTCTTGTCCCCAAAGCTTAGAAATTTGGGTTTATTAACACTAGTCTACTACAGTCACTTACTAAACTGTATTCTCTACCTAATTTATTCCATTAATCCACCATTCTATTTCCTAGTCAATACTTAGTCATTTTTATTGTATTAGCTTAGCCTACCCACAAAAATGAATATTTATCCAATTGTGTATATGTTTTCTATTTGTGTGAAAAGTGTTTTGTAATGTTATTCATATGGTCCCTGGATTTGTCTTGGCAAGTAGACTCCCAAGTACTTTATATTGTCTACAGTTATTTTAAATGGAATTTCTCTTTCTCTTGATACTGGGTTTTGTTGGTTATATATAGAAATGATGATGATTTAAATGAATTTCTTTTATATCTTACAATTTTAAAGTTGTTCATTCACTCAACTAGCATTTTACTTAATGTATATCATCATATCATCAGCAAAGAGTTTTGTTTTCTCATTGCCTGTTCTAATTCCTTCATTTTCTTTTTCTTCTTTAATGGATATAGCTAGTACATCTACAATACTGAATAATAGAGGTGATAATGAACATTCTTGCTTCATCCCTGAACTTCTCGGAAAGGTTTCAAGTTTATCTCCATTACAGATACTGCTTGCTTATGGTTTTAGATAGATACTACTAATTTGAAAGGGTCCTTGGATTTCTATGCTTTCTAATGTTTTTAATAGGAATGGGTATTGTATTTTGTCAAAAAGCTTTTTCTACATCTATTGAAATAATATGATTATTATAATTTTTCTTATTGAGATGGTCAATTATTGAACCAGCCCTACATTCCTTTTATAAATACCACATGGTCATAGTATATGCTCTTTGGGATTTATCACCATTTTATTTACAATTTTGCATCAATATTCATTAGGAAAATTGGTCTGTAGTTTTCTTTCTTGAATTTTGGTCCTCCTCACTTAGGTATCAAAACCGTTATAAAAGGAATTTGGTAGGACCCTTTTATTTATTCCTTTCAAAAAGTTTATTTAGTATTGGGATTGTTTCCTATGTGTTTGGTATAGTTTACTTTTAAATCCATCTGGTTCTGCGGATTTATTCATAGGGAGCTGATTGAAGGCTTGTTTAATTTATTTTTTCTTAGATAGGTGTTTTTTTTTTAAGAATTCTGTTTCCTCATGTTAATATAGGCAATATGTACTTCTATAAATATTCATCCATTTTGTTTAGATTGCCAGTTTTACTGTCATATAATTTCCCAAAATAAGTTTTAATAATTGCTTTAATTTCATCCCTATTGCTGGTATATAAACACTACAATTTTGATACTGGTAATTTGGCTTTCTTCTGTTTTTAAATCAAATTAATTAATTATTTATCTAATTTCCCCATAACATC